>NC_140590.1:322294612-323709612 GCF_964204655.1 Triturus cristatus | reverse complement strand
GCCCTCGAGTCGGACGGTCCATGCGGGGTGGAAGCTCCTTGCTTGAAACAACAGCCGAGGCTGGCCAAGCAGTCCATCCCTAAACGGACCGAGAGAGCCCAATCGATCAGAGTACGGCCAGGGCATCCCCTGGCAAGCCGCCCTGCGCAGGGGGGATGGCGGCTTCACATCCCTGCCTGCTCCCGGAGCGAGCAGGCTCGAAGGAAAGGCCCATCGGGAAGGGGCCGAGAGAGCGGGCCCAGGTGCTGCCTTCCCCCATCTCGAGATCGCCAGACCTCACGGAGGTCTGACCCAGCAAACCCGGAGAAAAAGGACCATTGGGAAGGGGGCTGAGAGGCAAGTGCGTACCGCGGGCCCGGGTGCTGCCTTCCCCTGTTTCGGGATCGCCGGACCTCACGGAGGTCTGACCCAGCAAACTTGGAGAAAAAGAACCATTGGGAAGGGGGCTGAGAGGCAGGTGTGCGTAACCGGGCCCCTGGGGGCCCCATATCAGGTGGGCCGGGTGCGGCCTTCCCCTGTCTCGGGATCCCCGGACCTCACGGAAGTCTGACCCAGCAAACTCGGAGAGAAAGGACCATTGGGAAGGGGCTGAGAGGCAGGTGCGTAACCGGGCCCCTGGGGGCCCCGGCAGGCGGGCCCGGGTTCTGCCTTCCCCTTTTTCGGAATCGCCGGACCTCACGGAGGTCTGACTGACCCTGTCCCATCTGACTGACCCTCTCCCTAGTAATCCGGAGGAAAATTACCCCCCTTTCTTGTAATCCGTGCACACGAGGGGACAGAGGGGACCCAAGGCGTGAATGTACCCGACCTCCTGGAGCCCTCGCTGGGATCGGGGAGGCAAATGGACCCTCATCGGGACTTCCAGGCAAGCCCGGCCATCTGGCCACCCCATTGGAAAGCATTGCGCATGACCAGATGGCCGAGGGGATAGGCGCGACCAGATGGCCGAGGGGATAGGCGCGTCCAGATGGCCGAGGGGACAGGTGCGACCAGATGGCCGAGGGGACAGGCATGAGGGACAGGCGCGACCAGATTGCCGAGGGGACAGGCGTGACCAGATGGCCTAGGGGGCAGGCACGACCAGATGGCTGAGGGGAAAGGCGTGACCAGATGGCCAGGCTCGAAAGGGAAGCCATCTGGTTGCTCTGAGCCCCAATGAAAGAGTGAGCGGGCGCCGGGGCATGGGGGACTGGAGGCCCAGGGCCCCAGCTGGGCCCCAGCCATGGAGGCTGCGAGGGGGACCCGACGGGCCCTCCGACCCGGGGCCCGCGGACACCTTGACAAGCAGGGGAGGCCTGCATGGGACCGACAGACCCCTGTCCCGGGCCCTTGGCGGAGCGGCAGCCCAGAGGACGGGGCCCAGGGCCGGAGCACCCGACCCAGGGCCCGGCGGGGCCCCTGGACCCAGCCGGGCTCCATGGCCCAGAGGCACAGGAGAAGCCTCCCCGGGCCCGCCTGACCCCCTCCCGGACACCCTGCCATACGGCAGGACCCAGGACGGAGCCCGGGGTGGGGAGGCCGCCCTCCCCGGCGCTCTCAGGGGCCCGGCCGGAGCTCCTGAACCCAGCCAAGCAAGGGGAGGCTCCCCGGCCACAACGGAACCCCGTCCCGGCCCTTTGGCAGTGCCGCAGGCCGGGGGACGGGGCCCAGGGCCGGAGCCCCTGGACCCAGCCGGGGCTCCCAGGCCCGGAGGCGCAGGGGAAGCCTCCCCAGGCCCGCCGGACCCTGTCCAGGGCATCCTGACACGCGGCAGGACCCAGGACGGAGTCCGCGGGAACTCGTTTGGGCACCCTGCAACGCGGCAGGACCCAGGACGGAGCCCGCGGGAACTCGTTCGGGCACCCTGCCATGCGGCAGGACCCAGGACGGAGCCTGGAGTGGGGAGGCCGCCCTCCCAGGGACCCCTGGACCCAGCCCAGCAGGGGGAGGCCTGCCGGATCTCATCCGGGGCACCCTGCTACGCAGCAGGCCCCGGGACAGACCCAGGGCTGGGGTGGCATCCTGGCCTGTCCAGCTGCCGGCTGAGGACCGCTAGGCCGAGAGGGGTCCCAGAGTACCCTGTCCCTAGTAATCTGGAGGAAGGCTACCCCCCCTTTCTGGTAACCCGCGCGCTCCGAGTGATGGAGGGGACCCTAGGGGCGAACGCACCCGGCCTCCTGGAGCCCTGGCTGGGATCCGGGAGGCAAATGGACCCTCATCGGGACTTCCAAGCCGACCCGGCCATCTGGTCGCCTCATTGGAAAGCATTGCGCGCAACCAGATGGCCGAGGGGAAAGGTGCAATCAGATGGCTGGCACCTGAAAGGACTCCCATCTGTCCAACCCCGAGCCTTTGCGCTAGGGTTCCCGCCTGCCCACGCAGGGCTCAGGGGCTCCGCTTCCCAGGGGCTCGGGGACCTCGGCTGGAACTCAAGTCCGGGGAAGGACCACCGGAGCTCTCCGGCCCGGGGGATGACTGCCAGGGAACCATGGAGCCCTTCCCAGGTACTTTGCCACGCCACGGGCTGGATAAGGGGGCCCCGGATGCCTAGGGAGGAGTTGCCCGGGCATAACCCATCTGGTCCCCGCCTGAGAACGGCCAGCCCCGGGAGAAGCGCCCCGGAAATACCCTGCCCCTAGTAATCCTGAGGAAGGCTACCCCCCTTTCTGGTAAACCGTGCGCACCGAGTGACGGACGGAACCCTAGGCCCGGACGCACCTGACCTCCTGGAGCCCTGGCTGGGATCGGGGAGGCGAATGAGCCCCCATCGGGACTTCCAGGGCAGCCCGGCCATCTGGTCGCCCCATTGGAAAGCATTGCGTGCCACCAGATGGCCGAGGGAAAGGTGCGACCAGATGGCCGGGACCGAAATGACGCCAATCTGCCCGCCCAAGCCTTCGCGGGAGGGCTCCCGCTTGCCCTTGCAGGGCTCGGGGACTGCAGGGCTCGGGGGGCTGCAGGGCTCCAGGGGCTGCAGGGCTCCAGGGGCTGCAGGGCTCCAGGGGCTGCAGGGCTCGGGGGGGCTCAGGGGGGCTCGGAGACCCCATGCTGGGCCTCAGGCATGGGAGGCCCGCAGAAGCTCCCGGGGCCCGGACGCGCGGGGGACCCCTGGATCCCGTCCCGGGCACTTTGCCTCGCCGTGGGCTGGAGGAGGGAGCACCAGATGCCGGGGAGGTTTCGTCCGGGCTTAGCCCATCGGTCCCCGCCTGAGAACCGCCATCCCCAGGAGGGGCGTCCTGACATACCCTGCCCCTAGTAATCCGGAGGAAGGCTACCCCCATTTCTGGTAAACCGTGCGCACCGAGTGACGGAGGGGACCCTAGGCCCAGATGCACACGACCTCCTGGAGCCCTGGCTGGGATCGGGGAGGCGAATGAGTTCCAGGGCTGCCTGGCCATCTGGTCGCCCCATTGGAAGGCACTGCGTGCCACCAGATGGCCGAGGGAAAGGTGCGACCAGATGGCCGGGACCGAAACAACTCCCATTTGACCACGCCGAGCCATAGCGGTAGGGATCCCGCCTTCCCTTGCAGGGCTCAGGGGCTCTGCACCAGGGACCCTTGTCCCGGGCAGATGGATACTTGGCAGGCGGCAGGACGTGGGCTCCCAGGCCCTGACCGAAACTCAGGAGGCCCGGGGCTGGTCCCTGCTTAACCCAGCCAGGCCAGGGAGATCGGGGAGCCTGCCCAAGCATGAGGGACCCCAGTCCTGGGCACATGGTCCCTCAGGTTGTGCGCTCGTTTTCCAAAATGTTTTTCAAAATTGTGCATAGTTGCGCTAGGCAAAGTCCGCCCAGCCCTACTCAGGACGTGCGCTCGTTTTCCACCATTTTTTTGAAAATTCTGCATAGTGGCGCTACGCAAAAGTCCGCCCAGCCCTACCCACAACATCTTGTGGATTGCAGTATATCATTGGCTGGTCTGCTAAGAGTGCACTCTTTGGCCGTGAAGACCTGTCAGGTTACAGTGCCAATTCAAATTCATTAGATCATGCAATCCATATCTTAGGGCTCTATAAGCATAAACAATGTTGGCAAATTCCTTTACCCCACCCCTAGTGGGAGTAGAAGCTAAGGGTTGTATGACGGAACAACGCAGGGAAATACTCTGCATGCCTTTACCACAAATTTTTCACCCTGCATTTTTTAGAACACATATGAGTTTACAATGTATGCCTTAAACAATGTAGAAGTGGGGGGAGACACCCACACCCATGAACTTACCTTAAATGTGTGGTAAAGGCATACGATATAAAAGCATATGAGTTCTAAAACCATGCGTGGTAAAGGTACAATGTGGTAAAAACCTCATAGTAAAGGCTGTTTCCGAACATAAGTTGGTGAAATAGACTATGGCACTCCCACCTCTGTAACCTATCTACCTTGACTTATACTTACAAATGTCCAGACTGGGTTGACTAGTTTGCTCTTGTTGCAGTGACGTATGTGGCTTTTTAATTGTTGCTAAAGTGACTTGCCTCCGAGTAAAACCACGCTTGTGGATGTCAATCACATTTATGAAATCAGGAAGATGACTCATGAATGTGGGCTGTGGAAATGCATTGCCTGCATTCCTGTGGTTGGATCAGAATGATCCATACATTGAAGTGAGGAGGGTGGAGAAAGGGTTATGTGAAGAAGCACTGCATGTCCGTAGTAGTATAAAACAGAGGGGGCATACAAGTTCAAGATAATGGCGCGGCACTGCAAGCCGTCATGCTGCACTGTGCTGCGTCATTAGGAAAGTGCAGAATGCGTTTTATTTACAACAATACAATGCATCCCTGTGCTTTCCTCTGCGCTGATGCACAATAGGCTGACTAGTGCCAAAGCAGGCACCCTTGCACCATGAAACCTTGTAAATCTGGGAATGTGTCAGAATCCATGGGTGATGAACAACCTATTTTTACTTGGTATGTTTTTAGCGAATTGTACTCATCCAACCATCATATATGCAAGATATCTATCTGTAGGACCCTACTAAACTGTCTTGAATTTCATGCTCTTGTTCGCGCTATAGAACACACTAAAAATAAATAAATATATATGTGTGTACGGGGCGTGGCCAGGCAGCGGAGCAAAATGGCCGCTTAGTCCATCGGCTCCCTCGACACCATCTCTCTCCTCGCCTATCCGGTCCATATATCCCATCCCCCACCAGCACAAAACGTACCAGACGGCAAGTGAAGCTGTCTTGGAGCTTCCGGAGTCTTTGGGTTGCTCTCGGGCAGAGTTACCGTTCCCGTTCCCTGCGGGCCTGTGCGGATGACTAAGCCGGGATCTAGCGTGCTGGCTGAGGCCGATGAGGGATGAAGGGGCGCAGCTCGGCTCAGCGGTGTGTCCTGAGCCCTCACAGGGGCGCACAACCCTAATATCGCCGTACCTAGCGGACCAGCGATAAGACACTTGGGCCACCGTGAAAGCAAGTGGGAGCACCAACAGACACCCGGTGGGTGCCTGACTGATTACTGGAGGTAAGGGAAGCCCGTGGCGCCTGGATTGCCAAGGAATACCGGGGGGGCACAGAGACTGGTGGCATAGCGCCGGAATCGCCGTGCGAGAGCACTAAGGGGTAGGACCCCCCCACCGACCTACCATTGGATTTCACTGCGCCCATCCAGGCCTCAACGGCGTGATCGCGGAGATTGGCAGCCCCTCCCCTCCAGCCGCATAGGTGCTGCGTATGTTCCAGCGGTGCCTGAAGAATGGAGGGACCTGGGAACACCTGAGATGCCCCTGAGTGCCAGGGAGGTGGTCCCTGTGGGGAAACGAGTAAGAGGGCTAACTGAGACACAGTGAAGCTGCGCACCACCTGAATGGGAGTGGGCCGCTCCAACTGCCCGGAACAGCCCCATACTTGAGAGGAGACGAAAAGGGATAGCGGAGAGGCGCACCTACGCCAAGTGCCTGGCCTGCAGTTTGACCAAATCGAGCTAGCCGGGGGTGAAGAGCCGAACTCTCACGAGCAGGTCACAGCTGGGGACAGGCAGTGAGAGGACCCGAAATGATCGATCCTGGGCCTACAAAGTCGCAGTAATGGACAAGGCCAAGACAGCGGGGACGAGGGACTCCAAAACTGTTCAAGCAAACAAACTGGATCGATATACCCTCAACAAGGAGGCTATGCAAGAGCTCCAAGCCAGAGGTAAGGCTGCGGAAGACCTGGGAGGGGAAAACCAGGACTTGACACTAAAAGATGTTATGGAAGCCATAGCCGGGATAAAGACCACCCTGGAACACAAGATGGACTCCATATCAATAGAGGTTAACCTCATTCGTGCATACCTCTCTAAAATAAATGAGAAGGTTAAGCAGCTGGAAATCTCCACGAGTCTCACGGACGATGTTACGCACCTGCAAAGGGATGTCCATGACCTTCACACGTTCCGCAAATTCGCTGAACTTAAACTGGACGATTATGAAGGGCGCCTACGAAGAAACAAACTACACATACTGGGGGTTCCGGAGAAAGCGGAGGGGCAAACACCAGATCTTTTTATAGAAGAACTTATCCTGAACCATCTAAAGCCCAAGGGCCTCAGTAAATTCTTTGTCATTGAAAGGGCGCATAGGGTCCCGGGAGGACGTCCGAAACCAGGGGGGGCCCCCACGCCCGATGCTGGCAAGAGTGTTGAACTTCCGAAACAGATGTGATCCTCCAAAATACCAGAACATCCGCCCCTTTGCGCTATGACAACTCTACAATCACTCTTTTCCCAGACTTCAAGCAAATGGTACAAAGGCAGAGAAGAACCTTCCAGACGGTGAAGAAGAAGCTGAGAGAAAAGGGGCTTAAATATGCTATGCTGTACTCGGCGCGCTTCGTGTGGAGGCGGAGTGACGTGCCTGGTTCTTTGAACAACCCAAAGTTGCTTCTGACTGGCTCGAGAGCAGAATAGACCGGCATATGATCAAACATAACAGTAGCAATGACTCAGACTCCCAGGCCAAGGGTTGACAAGTTCTATAAAGAAGATGAGATCTCCGCTGGACATAGAGGGTTCCCAACAGTGGTGAAACAGGTATAGGGGTTTCAATATGGCTGCCACCCGGCGGGGACCCACTTCCAAACTGGTATACACTGAACTGTTGAATAAGACTCTTTATGGGGACTACACTGATGCAACTAGTAAGGGGGGGAGATGGGTAAATGGAATAGGACGTCCCCTACGTATCTACGTTTAGTTTCACTAGGGCGACAGGCACTCTGCAAGTTTTTAATGGGCACTTCTACGCCCAGAGTGCAGGGAAGCAGGTAGGGGGGCTGTTGAGATAGGGGTTTAAATGTTATCAATGTTATTGTTTCTTCATCAACACTGAATATTAGCATCATGACAGAGGATATAAAGAACGATTTTGAACTTAATGAGTGTGCAATGGAACAAAAGTATTAAGATGCTGAGTTGGAATGTAAACGGACTAGGGGATAAGATCAAAAGAAGTGTGGTTCTCCAATATATTAAACGGCAAGCACCTGATATTGTCATGCTTCAGGAGACACACCTGGTTGGGAACTCCTGTAAAGCGATGCACAGATGGGGATATAAAATGATAGCACATGCGGGGTTCACCACTAGTTCCAGGGGGGTCGGTATTATGATGAAAAACTCGTGTCCACTCACTCTACACTCCACATGGTCAGACGATAGGGAAAGATACATAGGAATAACGGGAATGTGGGAGGGACACACCATAACTCTCATGTCAATATATGTACCACCTGGCCTGCAGACTATGACCTTTAGGATTTTAGCGCTATTTTGCTCTCGTTATCGGAGGGACTGCTGGTACTTGGGAGCAACTTCAACTCGGTGGTCTCGGGTATATTAGATCATCACCCCCCTCCCCCCGAACGACGGGAACACCCCTCCATTGGCTGCCTGATTTTATGGAGACCCTAGGATTGGTCAATGGGTGGAGAACATAGAACCCTGAAAAGTCACAGCACACTTTCCACTCCGGGGCCCATCGCAGCCTTTCCCATCTAGATTATATCCTAGTTTCTGCCTCCCAAGTTGCATATATTCACAAAATCAGGCACTTAGCCAGGGGCATATCGGACCATTTCCCGTTATGGGCACACATAGTTCTTAACCAAGTGAGGGTGGGGAGACTTGCCCCAATTAGCCTGTGGTATCTCCGTGATCCCAGTATCCGTAAGGATCTCATTAGGGCCATGGATGATTACTTTAAAGAAAATGAGGGGACAGTAGACTCCTCCCAGACTTTGTGGGAGGCCTTTAAGTCAGTGATCCGGGGCCAGGCCTTGTCTCTTATATCTGGTAGGAAGAAAGACAGACAGAAAGAAATATCAGAAGCTGAAGACAAGATTTATAGATTGGAAGGGGAACTAGAAACCGAGATCACAACGGAGACACTCAACACACTCAGTCTCAAGCAAGATGAATATAAGGCTCTTATAACTGATCGGGCTAGAACTTTGGAAAAACTGGGCAGAATATACGACTTTGGAGACAAAGCGGGGAAACCGATTGTCTGGCTTGATAAACCGGAGTGGGCAAGCAGATTGGTTCCGGAACTTAAAAATCTGGAGGATACTTCAGTGACAGATCCACAAGACATAGCAGATAGATTTGCCAACCATTTTAGTGCAGTATACACTGCTGTAGCAACCTATTCCGAGGAGGACTCACACAAACTTTTGCGAGACATACAACTCCCCACACTCTCTACTGATGACCGCGACTTTGACAGTGCCTTGACTGCAGACGAAATAGCAAATGCAATTAGATCACTAAACTCAGGAAAAGCCCTCGGCCCCAACGGCATTCCCATTGAGCTGTATAAGTTCAGACCTGACCGCATAGCACCACATTTAAAATCCATGTTTGAAGAGAGCAAGGAAAAAGGGAAGCTGCCAAGGGATGAAAGAATTGCTACCCTCGTCACCATTCATAAGGAAGGCAAACCCAAACTGACTGTGCATCGTACAGACCGATCTCGCTTTTGAATGCTGAACCCCAAATCCTAGCCAAACTCCTGGCAAACCGTCTAGTTAAAACGATTGGGGGCCTGGTGCACCCGGATCAATCAGGCTGTATGCCGCACCGGAACACAGGCCTGAATCTGCGCAGAGTTCATGGGGTCCTGGGGAGAGTAACTACAATACAAGAACCAGCCGTAATCGTATCGTTTGACGCGACCATGGCCTTCGATACCATCGAATGGCCTTATCTTTTGGCAGTCCTCGCAAACATGGGGTTTGGTCCGGGATTTATTCAATGGATACATCTTCTGTACAATGACCCCCTTGCACAAGTTGTAGTCAACAACAAAAAATCAGACATAGGAGGTCTCTAATTGTTGTTTTAGACATACTGGCTGTCTTTGGTACATCAACTGGAGCAAGTCCCTCTTATATGTTCTTACGGGGGACCCTCCTTCCACACTGAGAAACTGCCCCATTCAGGTCAACACAGTGGGCTTCAAATACCTGGGTATATTTATTTCATTAGACCGCACGCTCCGGTATGAACGCAACCTCCTCCCGCCACTACAAAAATTAAAATGAGACATAGCTAGTTGGAAAGTACTTCCCCTGTCGCTGCTGGGCAAAGCTGCGCTTTTCAAAAGGATGTCTTTACCCAGTTTTCTGTATGCCCTGCAAAACTCGTCAGACCTTGTACCGATGAAGTATTTTAGGGAACTCGAAGGCCTCCAGAGAAACCTATTATGGGATGGGAAACCGCGCATTGCCCTGGCCAAGCTTACTTTAAATTGGTATGATGGGGGCATTAGCCTCCCGGACATAAAGAAGTACTACTGGGCAGCACACCTTGCAGCTATTAATCATGGCACCTATGGTCACACTAATTACCCTGGATATGCAATGGACAGATGGCTCCTCCCAGAAGGTAACTATAATAGGGCTTTATATTCCAAAACTGATCGATACCCACTGACGGATCCTACAAAACTCTCAGTTCAGGTCTGGCATATAGCCACTAAATCCCTCGGTGGGAAAACAGACTGACTTTAGCTACTCCCTTGTGGAGTTCTGAAAAGCTGGGTCACTTATGGATATCGAAGGGCCTCAAGAAGTGGGACCTTATTGGGATCTCACAAATCAAAGACATTTGGGAGAAGGGCGCAGTTAAGACATTCGCCACTTTACAGCAGCAATACGAATGAGCTGATACGGAACACTTGCATTATATGCAAGTCCGCCATGCACTACAGACCTATCTCACGAAATAATCTTCCCCTCCCGAATCCTCTCCATTAGAAGATAAAGTGTTGGACGGCCACATGCCCGAAAAAACTATAACATTAATATATAAGAAACTGATCAACAACATGACCGATCCTCTCCAGTCATTGAGAGACAAGTGGGTTTGAGAAGGCATCGAATTAGATGAAGAGTGGCAGGAGGCAGTATCCTCCCCGCGAGTGGTAGCAATACCGGCACGGCTTTGATTAGTACAGCTCAAAATTCTCCATAGAGTATATGTAACAGGACCACAACTTGTGCAGATGGGCAGGGCTGAGGGTGGAGAATGTAGCAGGCGGTGCGGCCAAACAGGCACATTCATGCACATAATATGGGAATGCGAACATATACAATACTTCTGGCGTAATATACATGACGTGATAAGTGAAGTACTAAACACTCGCCTTCTCCCATAGGCGCGTAGATGTCTCTTAAATATATGGGAACCTACTGATCTTACTACCTGTCACACGCAGTGGGCCACACTGGGGTTAATGCTGGCAAAGAGGAACATAGCACAACTATGGGGAGCGACGCAGTCACCAATAGTGGAGGATTGGAAAAAAGACCTTGATTGGTGCATGCACAGGGAAAAGACGGTCTACGCTGCCCAGGGGTGCCCTAAGAAATGGACCCGAATCTGGAGCTCATGGAATTTGCACTGGGGAGGGGGGGAGGGGGAGATATGCAGTCCACCACACAGTATCGATCAGGACGATCCCCCCTCTCCGTAATGCATACTCAATGGATATTGTTGTAAAACGTGTTTGCTTATTGTCCTCACAGTGTATTACTATGATGATACCTCTGTACTGTGTTTCTTATGTCGATGACTGTTAATAAAAAGAATTATAAAAAATATATATGTGGGTACACCCACAGCAGTAAACATGAAACGCCCCTTTCACACAGTAATGTGTGCAAAGGGCTATATTTACGAGGCATGAAAAGCCACACAGGGTGGCTTTATATGGCCTTGTAAATATGGGCCAGCACACTGTGCCACTGGAGCATCAAAAAAAGTGACACTCCGGTGGCGCAAGGGGCTTGTAAATATGTTCCAAAGTTCTTTATTTCAAGTTATACCGCATGCAGGATCCATACCAAAGGCCAGCAGCTCACTGACTCACAAATCGTTCACGAGCCCATTAGCATTCCAACCCTTAAATATTCTCAGGATACCATACATCTTCCCCACAATGAAACATTTAAAGGAAAACAACAAAATATATTTTTAAAAAAATATCCCCAACCCCATAAAGAAAACAACAAGTATATTCTTAAAATATGAGATTATTACATACAGAATTAGGATCTGAGAAAAAGTTAGCATCTCCTCACTATACTTATTCTAACACATAGTCACTCAAGAATTTAGGTGAAACCACCTTACATACGCTGACCGCCTCAAAGACGGCTCTCCGTTTGAGCCAGGGCCGGACTGGCCGTAGCGGGCACCGGGCAATCCCCCAGTGCGCCGCAGGGGTGGGGGCCGATTTTGTTACAGGACCGTTTTTGTAGCATAGCTGCAAAATCGGCCCTGTAACAAAATCGGCAGAAAACCGGCCCAGGCAAAGAGCTCGGCGGCACCCCCAACCCCCCGCGGGGGAGGGGGGGAGCGGGGGAAGGGGGGTGGCCGATCACTTTGCCAGGGCCGGTTTTGGTTCCCAGTCCGGCCCTGGCCTGAGCTCCTTCCAGTTGAGCTCCCATGACTTAGTAAATCAGAACGAACCACTGCAATCCTTTTAAATTCCAGTTGCGGTTATCATCACGTTTAACAGCATTCTGAAATAATTTAACTACTTTAAAAGGCGCCAAAATCTTGGACGACCCATGCTTCTGTGTGTACTCCACCCTCACAATGTCACCCACTAACACTTTAGTTTTTTTTATAGTTGCATGTGTCCATCAAAATTCCTCTTCCTCTCCAACTTCTTTAAGTTTTGTGCATCTATCCACAACCACAACTCCTCTTTTGAGCTATCACAACCAATCCTATTCCCCATCCATGTTGGGAACATGAGTTTGCTCACCCTCCTACCTCTGAACAAGTCAAAAGGCACCTGGTCTGTAATCGAGTGGGGCATGAGTCTATATTAACTGAATTGTTCTGTCACTGACACACACAGGGGTAATGGATTTCGTGCCTCACATAGCAACCCCTCACTCACTGACAACTCATCCTTTACATTCCCGAACTTACACACCTCTTTGCATACGCCTTTCTTCCCGCTCCAGCCATCAGCAGTCATTTTTTGAACACCAAGTAACTCAACATCAGACTCCAACAAACTCTTCCATTTCTTTTCACTGACCACACCTTTAGTGACCTCACAAACAGTATAGTCATGGGTTCCCACTGCTCCTCCATATCATTAGTCTCCTTATCAGACTGAGCTGCAGCAAGCCGTGCCAGGCAGTCCACCACCCTATTCTCCGTACCCGGTATGTGCTCAACCACCGAACTGTAAGCTTGTAAGGCCACCACCCACTTGTAGATTTCAGAGAAGATGGCTGTCAGTTGGGCATGTCGTTCCCGCTTCTGCAGGTGGGCCTCTGGCAGTCATTAACCCAATGTGATGCTTTTCTGTTCAATTTAATCAATTGCAGATCTATACCTGCTCACAAAATAAGACTCTTCTGACTCGTGGATGAAAACAAATCTGACGTAGTGTTTCTAACAGAAACCTCGCTTCACCTAGAATCTGGCCTGGATCTTAATCAAGCCCTAACTCCTGGCTACCACATTTGCAGAGGAGATAGAACAGACAGGAGGGGGTTCCATGGTCTTTATGGACGACTTTAGTTGCTTATAAGAGTTCTTACCCCTTCTAAACTGTGAAATCATGACATTCACCATCTACCTGACCCCGACATACACCCTTTTCGGTGTGCTCCTCTATAGGCCCCTAGCCCTTGTAGCCATTTTACCAGGCCCTTTTGGATGCAATTGTCAGCTGGGCAATTAACAAACCTAACTTTAATTTACTCTGTGACTTCAATATACAGTTGGAAGATCCAGGAGGTTCATAAGGTTCTGGACTTCTGAATGACCTATCTGCCTTACAGATGTCTCAGAAGGTCACCAGCCCCACTCACGAGAAAGGCCATTTGGTTGGCCGCATAATTTTTAATTTTACCCATCTTAACGTCCGGGATACTATCCCGGTAATATGCCCAGACCATTCCCTGATTCCCTTCATGGTGAACATCCCAGTGGCCACTCACTCACTACCTCAATCACCTGGACATGCCGCAGTTGGTCCAAACTCCACAGTGATCAGTGGAAACAGATACTTAAGGGATCCAAACTTGATTTAGGCGTGAACCCGCAGCCCGCAAATGACACAATCATGCAATGGATAAGCCACTCATTGGACCAAGTCATCCCCTTTAAACACTCATGAAGCGTAATAAACACAAATCCACTTTGTGGCACCCCCCAACCACCCCGCCTCCCCACCTCCTGTTGCACAAAAAAGAAATATATAAAAGCTGGAAGAATATGGAGAAAAGACTACGGGGAAGTAAACAAAGCAGAATATAGAGTCCTCAGAAATTACCACTCAAATCAAAAAAACGTAAGCTGCCTAATATGAAGAGAGATTTAACAATGCTGCCAATTTCTCGCGCGAAATGTTACAAATTTGTGAAATCTCTGATGGAACCAACTTTATACAAGGTCACACACGAGCCCACAACAGTACCCTGTAATGACCTCGAGTAATTATTCTTGGGTAAAAATCATATCTACCTAGTATTCCACTCACAGAATATACACCCCTTCCCAAATTCTCTCAAATCTAACCGGGCAGTGGAGGAAGGCAGATTTGTGAACTTTCCTACTTTTACCCTGATAGTTTCACATTGCTGTACAGCAAAATCAGATCAGGCTCTCCTGATGATCCAACTCTACCGCATATCCTGTTCAAAGCAGCTTAGATCACCTTTACGGTCATGTTAGAGATGGCCAACCTATCCCTGACAAAAGACTCAGTGCCACCCATAGGGAAATATGGATTGGTCAACCCTCCTAAAAAACACAACTTGGACCCTGTCTGTCCAGGAAGCTACACTACTCCCTGGTCTGAGTAAAGTCATAGAGAGACATATCAATCAGTAACTCGCAGATAATTTAGAAACAAGTAATGCACAACACCTCAACCAGACAGCGTTCTGTCCTAAACACATTACAGAAATCGTCCTTCTGGTGGTGGTAGATAAGTCTAAAATGTTGCTTAATGAAGGCGGCACAGCTGCCATCAAACTTCTTGTCCTCAGAGAAGCTTTTGACATGGTGAACTACGACATCCTCATCAAAAGAATCAATAGTACAGATGTTAAAGCACTGAAATGGCTCATCTCATTCCTAAAAGACAAGACTTTTCAAGTCTTTGAAGGATCATCCCTCTAGGACACATTACCATTACAGTGTGAAGATCCACAGAGTTTGTCCCAGAGTCCTACACCTTTTAATGTTTTCATGCTACCGCTAGCGGACATCATTCTGTGACATGACATATCATTGGTGTCATATGCCGATGTCATCCAACTGATATTTTCTCTAACCTAAGGGCGGGGAGAAAACAGAGCTCATTCTAATAGGTAATAACATCAACCCCCAGCTTAACCTAGGCTGGCCAGTCTGTCTGGGCGCAGATATAACTCCAAAGGTGGCCATCAAGAGCCTGGGAGGTATGGTTGTACAAATAACTAAGCATGGAAGTCCAAGCCACTAAACTCTCCACCTGCTACTTCGACATTTTAAGAATACCTAGAAAAATACTACACCTGCTGCCCCACCTCTCTAGGAGGCTCATAATCCAAGAATTGATTCTCTCCTGCCTGGACTATGGGAATTCACTATACCTGGGTGCACAAAGAGCTGTCACCAAAAAACGTCAGGTGGTGCAGAATGCATGAGCCCAAGCCCTCCTCAATATTCCTAGATGCAACTCAGCTCGTAGGGCTGAAGCCACTCTACACTGCCCACACGTTGAGCAGAGGGTTCAATTTGAAGCGCTCTGCATTGCACATAGGGACCTTCAACAAAAAGTCCCTTCAATTATCAGACCACTGATCACCCCCCCCCCCCCCCAACATGCCAAATACAGTTCTTCGATCCTCCAATGCCCGTCTGGTTGCAGCTCCTTTCATTCAAAGAACAAGAAGTGAAGGGCATCCGTTGGCTACAACATAGCTAAGCTATGGAACTCTCCCCCCCTCACTCGCTCGAAGACTTAATGACAATGAACTCAGGGTCTGCAAAATGCTAAAATCATGGTTTGACAACTGATCTCCCCCTGAACATAGCGGTTGGATTCTGTGTTGCTTTTGCCAGCACTGAGATGCCTACAAGTAGCCATGCGCTTTACAAATTGGAATAAAATAGTGACCTGTTGCACACCCCTAATATACTGGTGAAACTGAAAAGTGATTTCTGCCAGAGTTGCTGTACACTGCTCGTGGTCACCCTGGTTTGTCAAAGGGGGTCCTCAGAGCCAGTATCGGCGAGAGCTTCCTTTCTATAAACCCTGTCACCATCCAGCTTCTCAGCACCCCAGGTAGTCTCTCATGGCTTTGCCTTCATTATTCTTTCCAGATTAGCTGTTATTCAAGGCAATTCCTTTTGAATCAAAGGTCTGCATCCCACCTCAGGGCTCCCTCTCACCTGCGGCCCAGTTAAACTTTCACAAACAAGGGCACATCTTTCGATTCCCGTTGTTTGGTGCTGGTATGAGTCCTTGCCAGAAGAGTGTAGTATGGATTCACGTAAAAAGTCCGGACGAGGTTATCCAATTATAAACATAAGTTTATTCGAAGAACAGGACCCACGACCTCCTGCATGCAGCTCCGCATGCGGTTTTCAAATGAGGCATTCCTTAACATTCTACTAGTTGGACTACTACTACATTATACATTCCTATTGAACATTCCTTAAAGTTAAATTAACATAAAATACATTACCACATATTACACAGGGTCGCAAAGCCCAAGCAGGCGCCTCCTGCCAGTGACACTAATTCCCACACCACATGGCGATTCTCAACTGTACCCAGGGCTTGTCTTTCGATCTTTTGTCTCCTGTGCTATCCCGGCTTCCAGCAACATTGCCTCTCCTGGCAGCTCTCTCCTCCCATACCTTCAGGGTCTACCCTGACATTTCTCTGCTGTGTGTACATCACTCCCGAGTCCTCAGGTGTCAGCACCTGTAATTCTTTGGTATAATCTTAGGCCTAGTCCCTGTGGTAATCGCTTCAGGAGCAGCTCCCCTTTTGGGACCAATGCTTCTGCGAGTCTTCAAGATCCCTAGGATTTGCTTCCAGAGGTTTGGCAATTGGCACAGCAGGTGATTTGTCTATGCGGTGGACATGTGCAACTTCAGAGATCTAACTTCCTCCATTATCTTACACCAAGCTCTGCACTAGTGCATTCAGTTTAATTAATCCTGTAGCTCAGTTAAGTAAAATTGTTTTTTTTAAATGTCTTACGTTTTGGAAACTTTGCCATTCCTTTGTTCCTTGACTGTGTCAACTTTTAACTCCATTGTTCCTGTGAAGTTTGGTTATAAATCTTACAATATTAGTCCTTCACCAAAGCTACTTGAATAATCTCCCACAAACCCCAAATACACTTGAACAGATTCTCATTTATCAATTAACTTAACTGCAATTTAATCCTGCTTTAGGAGTGGAACCTCTTACCTATGGATAATATCAGATCACTCACTTTTACAATCTTGTCTTTCCTTTCACCACAAATTAGGCACATGAAAAGATGAGGAAGCAGTGTGATTCTTTTCTTCTTTATTGGTGTGCAGAAGTAGAGCAACTGGTCTCCAGGAACCCTCCAACAACTACCCCACATAGATAAACATCAACATTCCCTATGGAACATGGAACCTTTCTCCCATTGTTCCATACTTCTCAACCATGACTCAACACATCTTTCCCATGAATAATGCAAGCAAAATGGTTAGGGAAAAAATGAAAGAAAGAAAAAAAACCATGTTACTATATAAAGGAAATTATACCTTCAAACACTTACCTTTAACTCAGAATTCTACAATATATTCATGAAAGTTATGGGGAGGTTTGTAAACCTGTTGAGTTTGACCTTCAACTTTAACCTACACAGAATTATCCCTCCTATCTTTTTGTGTGATGACCTTTTGATTCTCTGCTCACTTACCCTTCCAAAGGAGACTTTATTCATAACTAACTGACATCACTGCTGTAGAAGCAGCAATACTAGGTAACAGTGAAAGTCTGCTGAAACATTCCTTGTGCTAGGAATGTATTCCATTTTATACACAAAGTTTTGCAACATGTACTGCCATTTTGCTATTCTGTATGCTGTTTTACCTGCACCTTTGATGGAGAACAGATCAATAAGAGGTTTATGATCAACCCTAATGGTGAACTCTCCTCCCTCCCACCATAGGCCAATGCTTCTGGTTAGAATACTGAATATGTGGATTCTGTTTCCTTCAGCAAAAAAGAAGCCATAACAAGCATACTATGGCCTAGTTGTCCAAAGATTAGCAGGCAGCAGGAGAATTCCTATAGCTTTGCATCCTGGTTGCTCAGTACTTGCCGTCACTGAGAAGAGGAGGAAAACAGTGATTTGTTTCTTCTTTATTGGTGTGCATCACTGGAGTAACTGGTCTCCAGGAACCCTTCAAAAACTGCCCCACACAGTTGAATATCAACATTCCCTATCGAATATGGAAAACTTCTCGCATTGTGCCATTCTTCTCAACCAAGACCCAACAGCACACTTTGGATAAACATAAACAGGGAAAAGAATGCTTATTTCCTACATTTTTATATTTGGATGAAAAATACATACTCATATTTCATTTTAAATATTTTTATGGTTTTACTGCTTGTTGTGACTATGTTAAAACGTGTTACAGAAACCATGTATATCAGCTTTTATATAATTTCACAATACACAGATGGATTTTAAAAGGTATCTTCTTTTATATAACTATTAAGTCGATAGGACATTTCTTCAACGACATACTATTCCATAACCGGATTTAACTCAAATTTCACCTGTTACAACTCTGGTGCAGAGTGATAAAAACATACCACAAAACTGTTGTACAATGTGGCATGTATATAGTAAAACATTTTGTATTTGTCATGTAACAATTCTAAGAGCACTTGCTTGCTGGATTGAAAGCTTTTAGCATTGAGTTTGAGGTTAAGCAGATGTGGCAATAAGAACACTCCTACAGGTTTGTATAGTCTGTGATATACAGACGAATTTTGGAATAAATTAGTTAACCACCATAACTTTCACATTTTATAACATAAGAGCAGTAAATACGGTGGTCCAGCATAACCCACTGGGGGAGGTACTCTGACCTGCTTCTAAATCTCGAGTAAAGTAAAAGAATTTATGCAGCAACCCTAAATGACTGACGGAAAATGGTTACCTCAAACGCCTACTTATTCTGCCTACTTCAGCCTCCTCTGAGATTATTCATAGAGAAATAGGGCTACAGTACCTCACAGATATAGTTACACTCGTCCCATTGTTGCTTTGGCGTTCTATGTGGTCCAACAATTATACAAGTTCCACTAAGTTAATTATTTTAGATTGTCTGTCACTGGATAATGTATTGGCGATTCCTTGGCTAAGTCATAATAATTCTTTGTTCAGCAATGTTTTTGAGATTCTTGTTTGGTAAGTGATGTTACTGATAAAGGATTAGTCCAAATGGTCTATTAGAGAAACTTTCCTGACCCACAAAAGGGAGGCCTGGTTGGACTGTGAGAAAGGGAAATCAACTGTCAATGTCTAGTCATTACATACCTTAACGGAAGGCTGTCAAGATTATTTAACTTACACCTCCAATTCAACGCACC
This sequence comes from Triturus cristatus, assembly GCF_964204655.1. NCBI lineage: Eukaryota > Metazoa > Chordata > Amphibia > Caudata > Salamandridae > Triturus > Triturus cristatus. The sequence goes on along the minus strand of NC_140590.1, from coordinate 323,690,526 downwards.
GCTTTGTATTCGTTGGATTTAAATTAGGAATTGTTTACCACCTAGTTGCCTTCCCTAATATGAAAACTTGCCCTTTAAATTCAACCCCTTGCCCACGTGATGGTCCGAGCAAGCAAAGCCCTATGCACTTTATACGGTTTTGTGGTTTTTATTCACGTTGTAGAAGCTATTTCCTAAAACCACTCTTGCTTGCTCAAGGTGTTAGATTGCACATCGTTGCTTTAAAATACTTGTCAGAGTTAAATGATGTTGAGGTTTGTTTTAATTTAGCACTTTTTATCATAAATGCAATTGATCTACAGAAATCCATTGTTGTATTTACATAGTTATGACCTTGCAGGAAATCTAGGTGTACTCTACAACTTTTTAAATACCCAACGCATGATTATTATGGTACTATGTTGTATACCGGACGTTGCCTTATTTTATCTCCTGTAACTTTTTTATATCACTCGTGTAATGTTTTATTTTTATTTTTTTATATTCTCGTCCTTTTATGGTTGTTTTATACATTCCGAATAAAGATATTGAATGATATTTAGTACACGTTTGTGAATATAATGTCAAATGCTTTAGCTGAAGCTGCTTTTTATAATCTAGGAATTCATTTCCTCTATTGTCATGTCAGTGCAGAACCTGGCCTTTTTGTTGCCACCTTGTTCTACCAGTTCTTTAACTCACATGGGCCTTTCTCTTCTAAAGGTTCCAGGGACAATTCATGGATGAATATCTATGAGATTACTCACAACACTACTCATTTTCTCACAATATAGTCTTGGGTAGACCGTTACATTGGCTCTGTAGAGTTCATCAGTTTTCACCAGATTTGCAGGCCTCATGCTCATCAACCCTTCACCTAATCTATGTTATTGGACTATCTCTCTGTTCCATCCCTTTACAGTCTACATCCAGCATGCTAGCACATTTTCACACTGTATAACAATGATAAACTAACTGCATTAGAGATAGTGTATGTGCGTTTCTAGAGATTTTATTACATTGATGAGCACAGGCTGCTTCTTCTTCAGTTTCCCAGGTAGATTCAGTTGACCATTCGTTCTCTACTACAGCTGGAAAGAGGACTTCTCTGAGATGGTTAAGCAAAGAACTATTCATTTACCTCATCCGGCCCAAACATCATTAATTTCCACGTTTTTTTCTTGGCTTTCTCACTCATCAGTGACTTCCTTCAGACAGATGGGTCAGATTTCTGTAATGCCACAGCATCATCAACACTTACCCCTGTCGTCTCTTCCATGACTTGTTCAGTATTGATGGAGGTAGGCACAACCACTCAACTCCCCCAACTGTGGTGTGATATGAAAGTGGAGTTGTTTTTGGCGCTCGACCTTCCGGACCCAAACCAGAGTGATCTCAAAAGTTTGTACATTGAACACAGGAATTCTGATTTCAATTTCAGGTGACGTATGTGCTGAAACTGCTACCACCATTACAGTCAGTAATACTATTGATACAGCTTCCATGACAGTGGCTTCTTTCTTATCACCATTATATGTGGTTTTAGATTCTTACACACCGCCAGCCTCCTACCCTTGCTCTGTTTGATCTTCCCCTGACTGTTGTACATCCACTTTCAAGCCTTTATAGAATCTTTCAAAAACAGATTGCGGTACAAGCACACTAATGTGAAGAAGAAATCATGAGACTAAGTGAAGTGGAAGCGTAGTTTATTCTCAGTCATACACTCTCCTCAACTGAATAACAGACACCAACAACATTCTAAGGTAAGCTGTAGGTGAAACATTCTAAGAGGTTGGCAAAAGGCGGGGAGAAAGGAAGGGTGTACCAATTGGGAAGAGAACATGGTGAAAAGAATAATAAACAAGCAATATAACAGATTGTAACATCTCCCATCGATATGTGGGGTAAACTTATTCCTGGTTTCCATCAACCTTAACAATATTCTCACTGCTCCATATTTGACCATTGTCAATTTGGACCACATTTTTGTTAACTTTTTTTTTGGAGATACCCCCATTACCAGATTAGGAGAAGTATGGTACGACCAAATGAAGTCACGTAACTATTTGTCCACAACTTGTCCAAAAACAATCGCTAGTTGAATGTGTTCTTTAGTCATGCGATTTGTCCTTTTCGCTAGGCCATTAGCCTTAGGACATTATAGTACTGTCTTTTCTTGTTTAATGTTTCCAAATGAACAATGAGACAGTGAGACAGTTAACCTACCATCGGTAGTTCACATCTATTTATCACATGGGGCCCTAAACCACTCTCCCAATGAATTGATCTCTGCACATCTGCACTGTGTCAACGAACCCTGAAACATACTCTGCCTTCAGTATCTTTATTTACTCCAGTATTGGAACTTTCATAGATTCCCATGCTTGTATCATTCCCAGACATCGGAATGGGATTCCCCAGTATACATAAAATAGCAATAGAAACCATTACCAAAACAGAAACTAGGCCTAGGCCCATTCTCGTTTTGCAATCTATCCACCTTTTTTTGTAAAAGAGACCAAATAAAACAACCAATCAGATTAGCCTCACCCCTTGGAACCCTCCTGAGAGAAGCTCAGAACCTCAGATTTTCTACCTCACTTTGGGCAAGGGAGTCTCCACTGAGCTCTGCTCAGTTTTTTCCTGTAAACTTTCATTCTAAAGTTTTTTCACCTGTTTTTCTACAAAACCTACTTCAAGATGTTTGATAAGGGGAAGAAAGCCCTCTTTAAAGCCTGTGCAACTTGTGCTAAGAAGAGGTTATATGTGGAAGACCAAGATAAGGACTGCATTTACTGTCTGTACCCAGACCATAAAGCAGCAGACTAAAATATGCTGCACTTTTTCTACAAAGACTCTGCCAGACCGCAAGGGGCGTCTTTTAACTTGGCTCCAGAAGAACAAGTTACTAACCTTCGGTAACGATGTATCTGTAAGAAACATTAGTTAGTTAGATTCCTCACCTTAGAATATCCCCAGGCGTCAGACTGGATCCGGAAGATTTTTCGTCAGCAATACCCCTTGCGCGTCGCTAGGCGTCGTCTGCGGCTCCGCGTCCGTCGTCGGCGTCGTGCGCCGGGATGACGTCGGAGTACTTAGACGCCGCCCTCGCGCGCTGACGTCAGTTCTTGTACATAGCCTTCCGCGCCAGGAACGCAGAGCCATGCAAAGACCGACACTGGTGCCAAAAATAAAATCTAGGGGCCTGAAAGGACAACCTTAACCCTAGATGTCAGTTCGCAGAACGGGGAGGATGGGTGGGTCGGTGAGGAATCTAACTAACTAATGTTTCTTACAGATACATCGTTACCGAAGGTTAGTAACTTGTTCATCTGAAAGAAACACGTTAGTTAGATTCCTCACCTTAGAATAGATACCCAAGCAATACCATCCCCGGTGGTGGGTCTGCGAACCAAGATCACACCAGAAAGTCCTGGAGGACAGAACGGCCAAAGAAGCCATCCCTCCGGACTTGGCTGTCAAGGCAATAATGCCTGGCAAACGTGTGTAGCGAAGCCCACGTCGCCGCCTGACAGATGTCCTGCAAAGGGACTCCCCGTCCCAAGGCAGTAGTAGCCGCCGTGGCCCGAGTAGAATGGGCGCGCAGCCCAACAGGAGGGTCCTTTTTAGCCAAGGAATAGCAGATTTTGATACACAAAACGACCCACCGAGAGATGGTTCGTTTGTGCACAGCTTTCCCCTTCTTAGCGCCCACGTACCCAACAAAAAGCTGGTCGTCCACCCGGAACTGTTTTGTGCGGTCCAGATAAAAGGAGAGCGCACGTTTTGGGTCCAGACGGTGGAGCCTCTCTTCCTCTTTGGAAGGATGCGGAGGCGGAAAGAAGGTGGGCAAGGTGACAGACTGCCCAAGGTGAAATGGAGTCACCACTTTAGGAAGAAAGGAGGGACGAGGCCGAAGGACAACCTTGTCCGGATGAACAGATAGAAAAGGAGGCTTTGAAGATAAAGCCTGGAGCTCACTCACCCGTCTAGCCGAGGTGATGGCTACCAGAAAAGCAGTCTTTAGAGTTAGAAGACGAAGAGGGCAATTGTGAAGAGGCTCGAAGGGAGCGCACATCAGGAATGTCAAAACCAGATTCAAGTCCCACTGAGGCATTACAAAAGGGACAGGAGGGAACGTGTGTGTAATGCCTTTGAGAAAGCGTGTAACCACAGGGGACTTGAAAAGAGAAGGCTGATCAGGAAGCCGCAAGAAGGCGGAGATGGCAGCAAGATAACCTTTCAGGGTGCCCAGGGCAGAGCCCTGCCGGGCCAGAGAAAGAAGGAAGAGGAGAACCTCAGAAAGAGGGGCGGAAAGGGGATCCACAGCCTTTGCTGTGCACCATGCCACAAATTTGTTCCACCGGCAGGCGTATACCGACTTTGTGTAGGGACGCCTGGCTGCCAGAATGATATCACAGACTTCAGGAGGCAAGTCAAATGGCATCAACTGCCGCCGCTCAATCTCCACGCATGGAGGTGGAGGCTGGACAGGTTCGGGTGGAGGACCGTCCCCTGCTGCTGCGACAGAAGATCCTCCCGAAGGGGCAGACGTATCGGGGGATCGGTCAACAGACTGAGTAGCTCGGGATACCAGTATCTTCGTGCCCAGTCCGGAGCCACCAAGATGACTTGGGCCCGGTCGCGCCTGATCTTCTTCAGCACTCTGGGCAGAAGTGGTATAGGCGGAAAGGCGTACAACAGACCGCAACTCCACTCGTGACGAAAAGCGTCGCCGAGCGAGTGCCGCCTTGGAAATTCCAACGCGCAGAACTGCTGACATTGCGCGTTCTCTTCGGTGGCGAATAGATCTAACCAAGGCTCTCCCCACTGCTGAAAGAGGCCTTGCACCACTTCGGAGTTCAGACGCCATTCGTGATCCATCATGCACCGGCGGCTGAGTTCGTCTGCTCTGGCGTTCAGAGAGCCCGCCAGATGTTGAACCACCAGGGTGACGCCCTGGTGTTCCAGCCATGTCCAGAGGCGCAGAGCCTCCTGACAAAGGGTCCACGACCCCACCCCGCCCTGTTTGTTGCAGTACCACATGGCGGTGGTGTTGTCCGTGAACACCTGCACGACACTTCCCCGGACAGAGGGAAGGAAGGCTTTCAGTGCAAGCCGGATCGCTCTCAACTCCAACAGGTTGATGTGGAGACGAGACTCCGCCGGAGACCAGAGGCCTCTGATCTCCGCCTCTCCCATATGGCCACCCCATCCCAGGAGGGACGCATCCGTCACTACGACATGCTCCGGTTGGGGAAGGGAGAGGCTCTTGCCCTTGACCCACTCGCGGTCCGTGAGCCACCACTGCAACTGCCGTGCAGTGCCCTCCGAGATCAAGACATGGTCGGACAGGTTGCCGTGATGCTGGGCCCACTGAAACTTCAGGTCCCACTGCAGAGCCCGCATGCGCCGCCTGGCGTGATGCACTAGTAGGATGCAGGAGGCCATCAGCCCCAGAAGCCGCAACACTAGCCTGACCGAAACCCGGGATAGAGGCTGAAAGATGGGAATCAGGGCCTGAATATCCCGGACCCGCTGTTCCGGTGGATGGACCCGGAACTGCGCCGAATCGAGAACCGCTCCGATGAAGAGGAGCTTCTGAGAGGGACTCAAGTGTGACTTCGGCACGTTGATGGAAAACCCCAGCAAATGCAGGAGATCCGCCGTAGTCTGGAGGTGGGAGACGACTGCCTGGGGCGAGCCCGCCTTCAACAACCAGTCGTCGAGATAGGGGAAGACTGGGACCCCTGATCTGCGCAGATGAGCTGCGACCACCGCCATCACTTTCGTGAACACCCGAGGGGCACTGGTGAGGCCGAAGGGGAGCACGGTAAACTGAAAGTGCTCTTGGCCCACCGTGAACCGCAGGTAACGCCGGTGGGCCGGCAGGACGGGGATATGGAAATATGCGTCCTGCAAGTCCAACGCTACCATCCAGTCTCCAGGGTCTAGGGCAGCTAAAACCTGAGCCAACGTAAGCATCTTGAACCTTTCCTTTCGGAGGAAGGCATTGACGTTCCGGAGGTCCAAGATAGGGCGCAGGCCCCCCTTGCCCTTCTTGGGAACCAGAAAGTAGTGGGAATAACAACCACGACCTACTTCTGGACTCGGAACGCGCTCGACGGCCCCCTTGGCCAAGAGAGACGAAACTTCCTCGCGGAGAAGATCCAAATGATCCCCCGAGATACGGTGGTGCTGCGGTGGCATGGCTGGAGGGGTCGTCTCGAAGGGGAGGGAGTAGCCCCTTCGGACGATTTGCAGCACCCACCTGTCCGATGTTATGGACCGCCAGTGGAGCAGGTGATGGCGAACTCTGCCGCCCACTGGCGTGGTATGGGCCTGAAAGCTCGGACTAGGAAGGCTTTGAGGCGGATGCTGCCGGGGTGGATGTGGGCTGACCACGTCGGCCTCCATTTCCGCCACGGCGGAAGCCACGTCCGCGACCGCGCGCAGGTTGGTTCTGCGGCTGGTGGCTTTGCGGACGTGAGGAGGCGCCCCTTCCTTGGCCACGAAAGGGGCGAAAAGCGGAGGTGTGCGCCCGCGGAGCCGAGAGGCCCAAGGACTTGGCCGTAGCCCGGGAGTCCTAAAGCGGTTCAGCGCACTGTCCGCCTTCTCACCAAACAGGCGAGTGCCATCAAAGGGCATGTCCATGAGGGTGTTCTGGACATCCCCGGAAAATGACGTGGACCGCATCCAGGCGTGGCGGCGGAGCGCCACCGTGGTGGAAATCGCCCGACCTAGCGAGTCCGTGGTGTCAAGCCCACATCTTATGGCGTGCCGTGCTGCATCCCTCCCATCGGCCAAAGCCTGGGTAAGACGCGTCCGGACCTCCTCCGGACACAGGGGCAGCACGTCCTCCACCGTATCCCACAGGGAATGGGAATAACGGTCCAAGAGACAGGCGGTATTTAAGGACCGCAGGCCCAAACTAAGGGACGAGAACAGTTTCTTGCCAAACTGCTCGAGTCTCTTGGAATCCCGGTCCGGCGGAGCGGTCGGGAAGGAGGATTGGGAAGTAGAGGCCTGGATAACCAGACTCTCGGGGGTGGGGTGTTGGGACAGGAAACTGGGGTCGCCCGGAGCAGGGCGGTGGCGCCTGGCAACGTTCCTATCCACAGGAGGAACTGTGGAGGGCTTGGACCAGGTGCCCTGCAGAACGTCAGTGAGGGCCTCGTTGAACGGCAGCAGAGGCTCAGTGGAGCTTGCTGAGGTTTGAAGCACCTCAGTGAGGATGTTGGTCCTCACAGCCACGGCAGGCAACTCGAGCCCAAGGGCCTCAGCCGCCTTGCGCAGCACCACAGAAAATGCTGCACCCTCCTCCGAAGCCACGGTCGGAGGAGAGGTGAATCCAGCGTCTGGCGAGGTGTCCAGCCCGCTGGCCTCCCCCAGTTCATCTGCCCAGTCCTGAGAAAGCTGTGACTGAACAGCCAGAGGGTCCTCGAACCCCTCCCAGTCGCCCCCTTCTTCCGATTCCTGATAAACAGGAGGAATGATCGGAACCGGACTGTAGAGATGGTAGGTCTCAAGCGGCGTCGGATGCGGCGTCGGCGGACGCCGCGCCGGCGTCGGGTCCGGATGAGGGCTAAACCGGGGCGTCGGCGTCACAGGCGTCGGTGGCGCCGGTGACGGCGTCGGTGGTTCAGGCGTCGGCGCCGGTGGAGGAGTGACAAGGTCAACCGGCGTCGACTGGGGCAGGCAAGGGCCCCGCGGGGACCTGCGGCGTCGAGACCGGAGTCGTCGACGGCGCCGGGGCCGGAGCCGCCGGCACGCGAGGTCGCCCAGTCGAGTCCGCGGGGCCCGAAGGCGCGCCAGCGGGCGTCGACGGCGGGGCCAGGCTCCTCATGGCCGAGAGGAAGGCACTGATCTCCGCCGGCGCCGCGTCAGCCCCAGGGACCGGAAGGTATGGGGGCGGACACGGCGCCTGCGGCTCCGCCGGAGCCGCGGGGGTGGAACCACTTGGACCCTCGGCCGAGTCGCGCGACCGGCGAGGGGAGTCCGAAGAGCGATGTCGCCGCTTGGACTTCTTAGAGTGTTTGGACTTACCCGACGACTTGGAGCCCGACGATCGATGGTGGCGTCGGCTAGGGCTCCGCGAGCGATCCTTGGACCTCCTCCTGGACCGGGATCGCGCACGACGCGGAGCCGAGTGGCGAAGCTCGAGAAGCTTGCGGGACCGCTCCCGCCTAGCCTTCGAAGTCAGGGCCTGACAGTCGTTGCACGACTCCGCGTCGTGGTCGAGGCCTAAGCAGTAGAGGCACCGGCGGTGGTGATCGGTCACCGACATCAGTCGATGACAATCTTCGCAAGCCTTGAACCCAGGCATCCTACCGGCACCAGATGTCGACAGACAAGGATCAAAAATGATCAAAAAGATTTAGTCAAAAAAGACTAAAAGGGGTAGCTCTCCCGGATCTGCGCTTACTGGCGCGGAAAAAAGAAGAACTGACGTCAGCGCGCGAGGGCGGCGTCTAAGTACTCCGACGACGTCATCCCGGCGCACGACGCCGACGACGGACGCGGAGCCGCAGACGACGCCTAGCGACGCGCAAGGGGTATTGCTGACGAAAAATCTTCCGGATCCAGTCTGACGCCTGGGGATATTCTAAGGTGAGGAATCTAACTAACGTGTTTCTTTCAGATGCTAAAATCAAGGAAGGAACCAGTATCCACTGACAGTGAGGAGGCATCCTCTGCTACATCTTCCAGAAGGTCTGTTAAAAGGGGTAGAGATTCTCCTTCACCTTCTGAAGAATGTCCTGTTAAGGCCTTAAAAAAGACCTATCATAGGTCTGATGGGCGTAGTCCTGGCGAATCTCCTCACCGAGGTGTAAAGGAGAGGGAAGGACTGTCAAAGAGAGTAACATCTGAGAGGCAATCCAGCTCTATTCCTCCAGCTTCTCCTCCAGCGGCCCCAAAGACTTTCAAAAAGCCCTCCTCACTTTCTCCTGAGGTAAAATCTGTGAAGAAGGTTCACTCGTCGACGACGCGGTCAACGACTTCGTCAACAAAATCATAAAAGGTACAGTCTCAGTCTTCTTCTCTGGCTCCGTCGACTGGCTCGTTGACGGTGATTTCATCGTCTCCGACACTGATGCTTCAGAGTTCCGCGTCGACGACTTCGATGCCGGTGGCGGCTAGGTCGTCGTCGATGGTGTCAACGACGAGGGGGACCACGGCTACCACGTCGACAATGATGGCGGGGGTGACGACTGTCTCGACGACGGCTGCGTCGATGACGTCCATGTCTTCGTCGACGATTCTCTCATTGTCGTCGATGGTCCCGCCAACGACCTCGTCGACGATGGAAAAAATTACTATTTCTCTCAGAAAGCGCCAAATTACACCTGAGATGACTTCCCCCAGGAGGGTGACTCCTCTACCTCCTGCACTTCTCCTTGAAGAAGAGGGATCTGAAGAGGATGATGGACCTTTTGCCTATGCGAATAGCTCTTCTCAATTACACGTCAAGTGTCAGGACACAGACTCTGAGGGGGGAATATGTGGAGGAACAGCAATATGATCCTTCCTCAGATTATCAAAAGGACTACCAGCAGGAGATGGTCTCTATGCCTTCCTCCTTACTAACGGACTTGCAAATTATGCTTTTGGACTATAGGAGGAGATTTGCAACACAACCTCCAGTTCTGGTGCCAGTTAATGCTGCTCTTCCGGCTCGGCCTGCTACCTCTCAATTGTCACCACCTCAGCCAATGCTTGTGGCTCAGGATGCACCACCTATCGTGCCTCTCATTCAGGATGACACCTCTAATGATGACCAGGGCAATGTCACAATATCAGATCCAGACACAGAGTGGTATGACTATGTCATTCCTGATCCGGCTTCTCCTGCACCTGCACCTGTTGACTCCCCCCTACAGACCTAGGAGGTTTCCATAATTTGATGGAAAGGACCGCTAAAATATTTGAACTGCCCTGCCCACAGTGCAGTCTGAATGCTTCCTTTATGACTTTAAGGAGCCTTACAGAAAATCTGTTCGGTCTATTCCGATTGTTGGTCACGTCTGGGAACAGGGATTGAAAGTGATGCGGAGTCCAGCCTCAGTAATTCCTGTACTGCCTCACCTTGAGAAAAAGTATAAGGCTCCAGACGATAGCCCGGCCTGCTTGGTCAGCCAGCCTAAACCAGACTCTGTCATCTCTCAGGCTGCCCAAAGAAAATCCAGGAATCCTGCTGCTCCCCTCACAACACCTCCAGACAAAGAAGGCAGACGCCTTCATAACGCGGGCAAGGGTTTATCCTCCATGTCCAGCCTGTTGGTCAGAGCTGCTAACGCCTTAGCGATACTTGGTCGCTATGATCGCCAGATGTGGTGTGACCTTTCCCCCCATCTGGACCAATTGCCTGAAGATGCAAAGAAGATTCTTCAAGAAGGAGAGAACATCTGCTGAAGTGATTGACTGTGCAATGGATATTACAATGACTGCGTTCCGTACCCTGGCGGGCGCTGCTGTCCTTTAGTGTCAAGGCTGGCTGCGGGCTACATGGTTCCGAACTGCGGTCCAAAACAAGATCTTGGATCTTCCCTTTGATGGGGAGGCGCTATTAGGAAAACATATTGATGATGCGCTCCAGGACATTAAGAAAGACACGGAAACCGCAAAATCCTTAGGGACTCTGCAGTACCGCAAGGTCCCCTTCCGTGGAGCCAGAGGTAGAGGTAATGCTCCGTACAGAGGAGGATACCAACAGCAATGGTATTCCTCATATGGATCAACCTCGCAATCTTACCGGCCGAATTATAACCAGCGGCAAAATCAATCCCCTTCTTTCTCTAGATCAACTAACAGAGGGAGACGAGGACACCAGGGATGGACTCCTCGAAGCGTCAATAGCGGCTTGCTTGCTCTTGCTACTGTCCCTTCTCCTCCTGTAACATCAGTGGGAAGCAGAATATCAAATTACCTCCACAACTGGCAACAAATAACATCGGACCGTTGGGTGCTGAAGATCATTCAATGCGGCCATACTATGGAATTTGTCCAAGCACCACCTTCCAAGCCCCCTCACGCTACTGAGTCAAAACTTCTCCGTCTTCTACGGTTGGAAGTCCATCAAATGCTCCTCACAGGAGCAATAGAACCGGTCCCTATCTCAGCGGCGCAATGGTTTCTACTCCCGGTTCTTCCTGGTCCTGAAGACTTTAGAAAAGAGGCGCCCTATTCTAGATCTGAGGGAGGTCAACACCTATCTCATCAAACAATCATTTCGGATGGTTTCTCTGCAGGACATCCTTCGTCTTCTCAACTCAGGGGATTACATAGCCACATCGGATCTAGAGGACGCTTACTTTCACGTACCCATTCATCCAGCCCACAGGAGGTTCCTTCGCTTCACTGTAGCCAAGAGCCACTTTCAGTTCAAGGTCCTACCTTTTGGACTCCAATCTGCTCTGCAGATCTTTACGAAGGTATTAGCTCTGAGGCAGCTTTTCTACGAAAGCAACAGCACCAGTTCTTCCCTTACCTGGATGACTGGTTGGTGAAGGCTTCTACCAAGCAGGCAGCAGAACAATCAGTCATGGCATCCACACGCCTTTTCAACAATCTCGGGCTGACTCTCAACACGGAACAGTGAACCTTCTGTCCATCGAGAACAGCCAGGTTTCTGGGAGCCATTCTGGACACGTGTATCGACAAAGCTTTTCACACCCTGGAGAGGCACGACAAGCTGATGGCTATGGCCCGTCTGCTGTTAAAAAGACAGTCACTTTCAGTTCGCCTCTACAAGTCCCTCCTAGGGTCCATTTCCTCCTGAATTCCTCCGATTCCTCACTGCAGGTTGCGGATGAGTCCTCTCCAGGAGGAGTTGGATTTGCAGCAGCGCCAAGTCGAAGGATCTTTCGAAGACAAGGTCTTCGTTACCGTGTCCATGAGAGACGCCGCATCATGGTGGACGAATGAGGAAAACATTTCTCAGGGTCTCTCCTTCAGGATCACTCCTGCTCCTCGGATAATTACTACAGACGCCTCGCTAGAGGGGATATCGCTAAAAGCGGAGCAACTTCCAGGCGTTCTCAACAAGACAGCAGACACACTGAGCAGACTGAAATCGGTCAGCCACGAATGGGAACTGGACCAGTCTACTCTGGAAGTGGTTTTTCACCTATGGGGCAGGCCTTCCATAGACCTCTTTGCCACGCCGGAGAACAAGAAATGCCGATTTTACGCAAGCAAGCTTCTCCATCGAGGATCATTGGGGAATGCGCTTTCGATGGCCTGGTCAGGCGCATTTGTTTACGCTTTTCCCCCCCATTCCTCTGATCCCCAGGCTTCTCAGGAAGCTCAAAGCGGAACCTTGCAAGATGATTTTGATAGCTCCTGTATGGCCCCGAAAGTTTTGGTTCACAGAGCTGCATCTCCTCTCCCTGGACCTTCCACGTCCATTACAGCTAATTCCTTCGCTGCTGACGATGTCCCAGGGACAAGTCTGGCATCTGGATCCACAAGCTCTGCAGTTGTCGGCATGGCTCCTGAGAAGGGAGATTTTCTTGGTTTGACCCTTTCAACAGAATGTAGGGAGGTGCTCTCTCAGGCACGAGCCCAAAGTACCAACAAGACATACAAGTTGAAGTGGAAGCGTTTCTATATTTGGTACCAGCAAAAGGGTGTCCATCCTTTTTCTTCTGAGCCGCAAGAAGTTATTTCTTATATTCTTTCATGAGCAAAATCGGGGCTGGCTCTCTCTTCCATCAAGGTGCATCTTGCCACCATCTCTCGCTTCAAAAGCACTTCTTCCGGTCCTTCCCTCTGGTTGGCAAGGATAATTAAACAGTTTCTCAAGGGCCTTTTCAGAGTCTTCCCTCCAGTCAAGTCTCCGCCTCCTCTTTGGCACCTTAACTTGGCCCTCACATAGCTCATGAAGCATCCCTTCGAACCTATTCACCGGGTGGATTTGAAATTCTTCTCCTGGAAGGTAGCTCTCCTACTGGTCTTGACTTCGGCTAGAAGAGTGGGTGAATCTCAGGCTCTCAACATTCAGGAACCTTTTCTCCAGTTCAAAAAGGGTATAGTGATACTACGTACCAACCCAAAGTTCATGCCGAAAGTGCCTTCAGACTTTCATTTGAATGAGCCGGTCGTGCTCAAAACTTTTTCCCCTCAACCTACTACTCCTGCAGAAAAGGCATTCCACTCACTGGACATTCAGAGGTGCTTAAAATTCTATCTCCAACGTACTAAAGACTGCAGGAAGTCTCCTCAACTATTTGTCTCTTTTAGAGACCCTCGTTAGGGGTTTCCCCTTTCGAAGCAGGTGATTGCTTGTTGGATTACCAGCGCTATCCAGTATTGTCACAAAGCAGCGGGCATGCCCCTGGGAGGTCGGGTCCGTGCTCACTCCACGAGGGCAATTTCTTCTTCGTCTTTGTCGGAGTTCCTATCTGGGAGATCTGGAGGGCAACGACCTGGAGCAGTACTCATACATTTACAAGACATTACTGCCTGAATTCTGCAACGCAGAGTGACACAGCAGTGGGCCGGGCAGTCCTGAGGAACCTCTCTCAGTAGGGGTGAGCTTACCCTTTCATCCCTCCTTCCATGTTACTGTTTTTCAGCTCTTGCACATTTTTGAACCTCATGTGTCTATATTTTCTAAAGTTTCTAAGAATGTTGATTTACCATTGAAGTTGTAATTATGGTGCATGTGCTATTGCTTTGTTCTTGGTTTTAAAATGATCATGGTTCCAAAAATGTGCTAATAACTGCTAGCTACACTGATACACGCATGGGAATCTATGAAAGTTCCAATACTGGAGTAAGAAAACAAGTTACTTACATGTAACTTTGGTTCTCCAGTATTGGAAACTTTCATAGATTCCCATGTGACCCACCCTCCTCCCCTAGGAAAGTTCAGACTCTAGCACCTTCAGTGGTGTGGTTACACAACGGCTACGAAAATCGGAGGTTCTGAGCTTCTCTCAGGAGGCTTTTAAGGGGTGAGGCTAATCGGATTGGTTGTTCACCTTATTTGGTCTCTTTTACAAAAAGATGTGGATAGGTTGCAAAACGAGAATGGGCCTAGGCCTAGTTTCTGTATTGGTAATGGTTTCTATTGCTATTTTATGTATACTGGGGACTCCCATTCCGACGACAGGGAATGATACAAGCATGGGAATCTATGAAAGTTTCCAATACTGGAGAACCAAAGTTACAGGTAAGTAACTATGTTTATACTGGATTACCATGGTCTTTTTCTGATCAGTTATAGGTACTGTTGACCAATAAAAACCAATGAAGAAGGGTAAATTAATTACCTACTCACAACAGGCTGCTTAGTTAGCAACCTCACTTATGCACAGGTCCTGAAGAAAGCCCCCCCCCCCCCCCCCGACCCGGTTGGTCCTTAGAAGGGCTGAAACATGTCGACCACTCACATGGACAAAAAGGTGCAATAGATTAGTAGCGCTTCTATATACGCACTACCTTGATTTTACTTTGCCCCATCTCTAACTGAATAAAGATTTTTTTGTATGGAGCTGTAGGTAATTTTAACTCACCTCTTTCAACCACGTTTAATTACTGATCACTACTGTGATCACCAGTAGGTCTACCTCGGGGCGGAGGAAAGCATATTTCCCCCCCAAAAAACCATGATGATGCTTTCGCGTTGATATAATAGGCGAATAATCAAGATATACCGCCAGCCTACCCCTGTACGGGAATGAGGGCTTTTTAAGACGGTCACCATACCAGACCCTGGTTGCATTACAGGTACAAGTGATCCATTCTCCTATGAGTATTGGTTTTCTTGTTTAATGCCCAACTCTTGCAGGATTTCTTTAATCTCAAAGGATGTAAATTGGACCTCATTGTCCATAACCAACGTTTCCGGGATCCCTTCATTGCTGAAGACACCTGTTATACCTTGGATATGTGCAGCCAAATATCAGGATCAAACCCAGATCTGTTGACTGGGTGTGAGTGTTTGATTGGTTCTGATGCTCCGTCCATCACCACCCCCTTTTGTACCGCTTTGTTCGCCATAAGTTGGCGGGGTTTGCTCAGACGTGAGTCCCTTGCTCACTTTGCCACTGGATTCAAGCAAGCCTGGCTGAAGACGGCTGAAATGCCAGAAACCGGTCCTAGGAAGCTTGTTTCCGGTCCAGGGAAGGCATGGCTTGGCAGTTCGGGCTGGACTGTTCCCATGAGGCACAGGGTCAGACTGATTTGCATATGGCCATGTCTGAACTGGGGTGGCAGAGTGGGCTAAAGAACGGTGATGGATTAAACCCAGATCTGTTGACTGGGTGTGAGTGTTTGATTGGTTCTGATGCTCCGTCCATCACCACCCCCTTTTGTACCGCTTTGTTCGCCATAAGTTGGCGGGGTTTGCTCAGACGTGAGTCCCTTGCTCACTTTGCCACTGGATTCAAGCAAGCCTGGCTGAAGACGGCTGAAATGCCAGAAACCGGTCCTAGGAAGCTTGTTTCCGGTCCAGGGAAGGCATGGCTTGGCAGTTCGGGCTGGACTGTTCCCATGAGGCACAGGGTCAGACTGATTTGCATATGGCCATGTCTGAACTGGGGTGGCAGAGTGGGCTAAAGAACGGTGATGGATTAAACCCAGATCTGTTGACTGGGTGTGAGTGTTTGATTGGTTCTGATGCTCCGTCCATCACCACCCCCTTTTGTACCGCTTTGTTCGCCATAAGTTGGCGGGGTTTGCTCAGACGTGAGTCCCTTGCTCACTTTGCCACTGGATTCAAGCAAGCCTGGCTGAAGACGGCTGAAATGCCAGAAACCGGTCCTAGGAAGCTTGTTTCCGGTCCAGGGAAGGCATGGCTTGGCAGTTCGGGCTGGACTGTTCCCATGAGGCACAGGGTCAGACTGATTTGCATATGGCCATGTCTGAACTGGGGTGGCAGAGTGGGCTAAAGAACAGTGATGGATTAAACCCAGATCTGTTGACTGGGTGTGAGTGTTTGATTGGTTCTGATGCTCCGTCCATCACCACCCCCTTTTGTACCGCTTTGTTCGCCATAAGTTGGCAGGGTATGCTTAGACGTGAGTCCCTTACTCACTTTGCCACTGGATTCAAGCAAGCCTGGCTGAAGACGGCTGAAATGCCAGAAACCGGTCCTAGGAAGCTTGTTTCCGGTCCAGGGAAGGCTTGGCTTGGCAGTTCGGGCTGGACTGTTCCCATGAGGCACAGGGTCAGACTGATTTGCATATGGCCATGTCTGAACTGGGGTGGCAGAGTGGGCTAAAGAACGGTGATGGATTAAACCCAGATCTGTTGACTGGGTGTGAGTGTTTGATTGGTTCTGATGCTCCGTCCATCACCACCCCCTTTTGTACCGCTTTGTTCGCCATAAGTTGGCAGGGTATGCTCAGACGTGAGCCCCTTGCTCACTTTGCCACTGGATTCAAGCAAGCCTGGCTGAAGACGGCTGAAATGCCAGAAACCGGTCCTAGGAAGCTTGTTTCCGGTCCAGGGAAGGCATGGCTTGGCAGTTCGGGCTGGACTGTTCCCATGAGGCACAGGGTCAGACTGATTTGCATATGGCCATGTCTGAACTGGGGTGGCAGAGTGGGCTAAAGAACAGTGATGGATTAAACCCAGATCTGTTGACTGGGTGTGAGTGTTTGATTGGTTCTGATGCTCCGTCCATCACCACCCCCTTTTGTACCGCTTTGTTCGCCATAAGTTGGCAGGGTATGCTTAGACGTGAGTCCCTTACTCACTTTGCCACTGGATTCAAGCAAGCCTGGCTGAAGACGGCTGAAATGCCAGAAACCGGTCCTAGGAAGCTTGTTTCCGGTCCAGGGAAGGCTTGGCTTGGCAGTTCGGGCTGGACTGTTCCCATGAGGCACAGGGTCAGACTGATTTGCATATGGCCATGTCTGAACTGGGGTGGCAGAGTGGGCTAAAGAACGGTGATGGATTAAACCCAGATCTGTTGACTGGGTGTGAGTGTTTGATTGGTTCTGATGCTCCGTCCATCACCACCCCCTTTTGTACCGCTTTGTTCGCCATAAGTTGGCAGGGTATGCTCAGACGTGAGCCCCTTGCTCACTTTGCCACTGGATTCAAGCAAGCCTGGCTGAAGACGGCTGAAATGCCAGAAACCGGTCCTAGGAAGCTTGTTTCCGGTCCAGGGAAGGCATGGCTTGGCAGTTCGGGCTGGACTGTTCCCATGAGGCACAGGGTCAGACTGATTTGCATATGGCCATGTCTGAACTGGGGTGGCAGAGTGGGCTAAAGAACGGTGATGGATTAAACCCAGATCTGTTGACTGGGTGTGAGTGTTTGATTGGTTCTGATGCTCCGTCCATCACCACCCCCTTTTGTACCGCTAGCATGAGCTGAGCCTGTCTGCAGCTTTCGGAACCATGTCCTTATAGCTGTTCTATGATATAGCCTACCATATACTCTTAAAGTGCCTTATAATCTTAAACGGTTATGGTAACTATGGTTTGGCTTTATCAAAACATGTCGTGTAAGGTGTCTAACACTTTGGAATAATACCCCCATCCCATTTCTGGGGATGAGGATATTATCCCTCCCTTCTAGAGGGAGAAGACATGTTGAAACCTACTTACCCGGTTAAAGTTAACCAGAGCCCCAGCATCACAAAATGGATGCTGCTGCCACGACACAAGTCTGACCTCCTGCTGCTGGGAGTGATCCCGGCACGGGAGGCTTGGACAATAGGTTTCCTGCCTTGGGAGGTGCGAGCACCACCCGAGACAGGCCTTAGTGTATTGGGGCAGGGAGGGATGAAAGAAACGAGACACTGCCTGGGGCACACAAGGTGTCCCATGCATAGTCCAGTTCAAACCGGTGCTGGGGCACTTCAGCCCCAGTCCTGGCGCGAAACTGGACAAAGGGAAGGGGGTGTAACCACCCCCCTCCCAGGTCGCACCCATAAGGCGTGACCTAGCAGGCAACCCAGCCCCCCAGATTAGTACAAGTGTGGTAGCTGGGCCCCAGGAGATTGGATTATCCTGAACCTGCAACTTGAACAGAAACTCTGGACCTTCGACATTCGACGAAAGAAGAAGACTGAAGAATCTCCCTTGTGGCCAAGGAGTGGTCACCCTGTGCGAACAGGCACCATCAAGAGACTTACCCTTTGCTTTGCTGAAGTTCTACGAGGGACCGACTGCAGAGCCCGACCAGAGCCTTGACTTCCAGACTTCTCCGACCCTGATCCACATCCACAGCCGAGCTGAGATCCGTGGAGGCGACGAGAGACGTGGGGCCGGCTACCG
Organism: Triturus cristatus; assembly: GCF_964204655.1. Lineage (NCBI taxonomy): Eukaryota > Metazoa > Chordata > Amphibia > Caudata > Salamandridae > Triturus > Triturus cristatus. The sequence continues at coordinate 323,672,308 of NC_140590.1, read as the reverse complement.
GGGAAAAGTGGCGAGTATCTTCCAGCGCAGCTTCTGAGGCACCCTCGAAGTTGTGCACCGGGGATTGAGAAGCTCCAACTCCAAGCACCATCTGCACCGAAGATCAGCCCCCCACACTCCACGAGTCCTGCGTGGGGCCATTCTGCATTTTCCTGCTTGCTGCGTCTGTCCGGTTGCTTGCCCGTTGGCTAGCGACCTTTGCGACGACACACCTTTGATTTTCCACTGCTGGTTTGGCTCCTCCAGACTGGCTCCTGCTCCTCTGCAAAAGAGAAGCACCCCAGACCTTCCTGGTCTGCACCAGAAGCAAGTCCTCCATTCTTCGTGGGTTTCGCTTGCCAAGGCTTGGTGAGTCCTAGTTCGACTTCGACACCGCCGACAGCAAGAGCCTTCGTGGGACAGCTCGCCTCCTGGTCCTGGTCGTCCTCGACGTCTCCTGGTACCCGTGGCTGCTGCGACAAGCTTCACCTCTTCACCTGCAATCTCCCGACATCGCCTGGTTCCTTCCTGGTTCCACGTGGTCACTGGCTAGTGACCCAGACTCTGTCCCTTCTGCTTGCAGGTATCCTTCCTTCTTGATCCCGGCCTTGGGATCCACCGGACACTCTTCACTGACTGCCTGTCAGCATCTTTCCTTCAGGCATCCATAGGAGTCGACGACGAAACCCGACGCAAGTTCACACCTATGCACCCGCAGCCCGTGGGCTAGGTAACTTGGGTACTCCGCTGCTCATCAGGGTATTGACTATCCTAGTGTCTAGTTCTCAAGTCTCGACTTCCTAGTTACTCCAGAAGTGTCCTAAATCTTATTAATTCTGAACTGTACTATTTCTATCGACTATACGCATTACGCGTGAGTGTTTCCACTCTGCACCTGAATCCCGTGGGCCTCCCACTTCCTAATCTTGGGTAGTGTAGTGTAGCCCCAGCGATTCCCTAGGCCTAGGCCTATCCTATTTCCGTGACAGTGGTCCTTATACCACTTATTTAGTATATGGTTTGCGTGGCCCCTAGGGCCTAACTGTATTACTTACCTGTGTGACTTAATGTATGCTTGAATAAGACTGTGTTGTACTTACCTCGAATCTTATAAAAAGTGCTGAGGGTTTGACTAGAATAAATACACTTTATTTTATATATATATATATCTGTTGTGGTGTCCTTTCATTTGGTATTCAAGGGATTATATATGGTATAACAGCTGGCTTCACATGCCATTCAGAGTTTAGCCTAAGACTGCTCTTGTCCATGCTACCACTAGGATAGCTGGTCTAGAAGGTTGACTTTACAACCAATCACCATAAGGGTTGTTTGGACTAATATAAGGTGTACACTAGAACTAGTGACATCATACATCAGGCCAACTTCTCACAGGCTTAAGAGCAGGACCTGCCCACAAGCAGCTGGAAGGCGTGGCCTGAAGTACATCCATAGAAACTTCAGTATCCCTACGGAGAGAAATTACTGTTGCACTGAACGATGGAAATAGGGAGAAGCGCCTCCCAATCCGGGTTAATACACGGAGTCGACGCAAATGTCCGCTGCTGGATGGTTTCGCTGGAGCTCCATAATGCCACTAACACCGCCGTAAAAAGTTAGCAGGGACAGAGCACTGAAAGGGGGGGGGGTGGGGGGGGGGCGGGGAATGACTGAAAGGTCCCCTACACCAAACTAGTCACCAGTAATGTGAAGTAGAAATCATGAGATGGAATGAAGTGGAAGCGTAGTTTATTCTCAGTCATCCCTTCTCCTCAACTGAATAATGGACACCAACAACATTCTAAGGTAAGCTCTAGGTGGAACATTCTAAGAAGTTGGAAAAAGGGAGGGGAGAAAGGAAGGATGTACCAAATGGTAAGAGGAAAGGTTATAGGGAGTAAACAGTAATTAACAAGAAATAGGAGATTGTAACACACACCTATCCACTTCTTTGCAGTATGCTCCCCATGTCCTCTCAAAGTCCAGTCTTCTCATTTCAACATACCTCTATATGCATATCACACATTTGCAACAAATTTCGAATCATTTCCGTTCTAATAGTGTGACGACTCATTGACTAAAGGGACAAGTTACTTACCTTCTGTAACACTTTGTGGCTCTGGGGTGACTTTGTTAAGTCCCGGAAATGATAGAGCGGGGATGCATAAAAGTACCACTCTTTCCCACCAGCATCCGATTCTTAATCGTTGCCATTCTGCACCCTCTGATGTTAAGCACTCAAAAAGGAAATTGTAGGTGACAGTGGGCAAAATTTAACTTGGAAAGTTATGATGTTTAGTAGTCCACTACACAGAACAGTGGGGTTGCAAGAGTAGTGAGGAATCTGTAGTCCACTACACAGAACAGTGGGGTTGCAAGACTAGTGAGGAATCTGCAGCGGGAATGAGTAGCCACCAGAAAGCGCGTTAGGTAAGTTGTTCTTCTGAAGAATATCTCCACACGCGGATTTCTTACCTTAAGAATAGATTCCATAGCAAACCTCCCAAGGTGGAGGGTTGGGGGAACGGACTCAGTCCTAAAAGTTTTGCATAACTGTGCAGGCGAAGTAACCATCATGACATACCAGACTGTCAAGGCAGTAGTGCTTTATAAACATATGCTCTGATGCCCACATTGCAGGAAGTCCTGGCCCCGCTATAGTGGGCCTGCAGTCCTTCAGGGGGTTGTTTTGTGGCCAGTGCATTGCAGATTTTGGTACAGAGGAGTTTGCAACTTAACCAGGTTGTCTTTTGCACTGCTTCCCTTTCTTTGCTCCACAGATACAAAAAGCTGATCATCCACACTGATATTTTGTGTGGTAGATGTAAAAGCTTAGAGCCCTTTTACGATTAAGACAAGGGAGTGTTTCCTTCTCTTTCAAGGGGTGAGGTGGACCAAAAAAGCTTGCAGTGTGATCAATAAACCAACGTGGAAGGAAGTCACAGGCTTTGGTAAGAAGGCCCTGCTGGTCATCAGTATAAATTTGTCAGGAAAGGAGGTGGTATAGAGTAGTTCTTGTAGTTCACTCACTTAATGTGCTAATGTAATCGCAATGAGGAAGACGGTCTTTAAAGTCCAGAGTCAGAAAGAACAGCTGTGCATCGGCTCCAGGGGTGCAGCTAAAAAGACAATAAGGACCACGTTCTGGTAGAGTTAAGGCAAAACAAACAGCTGGGGAGGAAGAATAAGTTAAACGTTTCATGAAACGGATGAAAACTGGCAACCTAAGCAATCACAGTTAATCAGATTAACATAAAAGGGGCCGGCGAACAGCATTTCAGTGTGTTCCACTACAAGCTGTTGGTCTAACAAAATAAACAAAAGATCAAATGAAAACTTGGCAAAGAAGAGGTTAGTGTTTCGAGACCCTCACTAGGCAACAAACTGTCCCAGCTCCGAGCATAATAATATTATTATTATTATTATACAGCTTATAGAGCGCCTGGTTACTCCAACGGAGTGTCCCCGTGCTAGAACACCAATAGTACCTGACAGCTGGCCCAAGCCACCCACCCGCCCTACAGCCTAGGTCCCCCAGGGAACCACTACAAAGGCCTACTTCCGGCCACCAGGGGGATGCCGGAAGAGCCACGTCTTAAGTTTTTTCTGGAACAGAGACACAGATGGGCACGTCCTTAAATCAACAGGGAAACCATTCCAGGCCTTAGTCGCAAGGAAGCCAAAAGAGCTTCCGAACCTCAGGCACAATCAACTTTGCCGTGCAGGTCTATAGGCGGTAAGAAGGGGGTGCAGGAAGCTGGACCTTTCTTGTTGAAGATCCTGTGGCTAAAACACAAGGTTTTAAAGGTAACTCTGGTCTGTATGGGGAGCCAGTGCAATTTTCTCAAGGCCTACCCCACCGAAGCACACCTAGGAATATTCAGAATTAGCAGAGCTGCAGCATTCTGAACCTTCTGTTCAGATTCTTTTGGGTCACCCCTAGGTACAGGATTTTGCAATAATCAAGATAGGACATAACAAGGGCCTGTACAATGGTACGTCAGTCATCTAATAGGATTAGACCCAGGATTTTTTGCAACATTTTCAGAACGCCAAAGCAGGCACCAGCCACAGCTGATATCTGCTCTGAGTAAGAGAGGGTGTCATTGACCCATACTCCCAGATTCTTGAACTTAGCCTTAGGGATCAGAGTCGGTCCCAGCTCAGATGTGACCAAAGAGAGGGCTGCTTACCAACTACCATCACCTCCGTCTTTCCAGCATTCAGCTGCAGACAGCTGAGCTTCATCCAACTGGCAAGCTCCCCAGGCATACCTTGAAATCAGATTCCGTTCCTGCCTCCTTTAGTTTCAGGGTGACGATCAACTGTGTGTCATCGGCATATGACACCAGTTTTACCCCATGTCTCAGCACAATATCTGCCAAGGGGCGCATGTAGATATTAAACAGGGTAAGGTTAAGAGCCGAACCCTGCGGCACCCCTTGAGACAGAGGACAAACTCTGGATTTAAAAGGCTGCTGTAGAACCTGGAAGGATATATTCTGCAGAAAATGTTTAATTCACTCCCATGTCACTCCTGACCCCGGCCTCCCCCAACCGTTCCATAAGAAAGCCGTGGGAGACCGTGTCAAAAGCAGCACTCAGATCTAGAAGGATCAGAGCAGTAGTTCTTCCCTCATCGGCATCGGCTTTCAGGGCCTCTGAAGCAAGAAGAGCCGACTCGGTACTATGTCGTGGTCTAAACCCTGACTGGGTTTCATGAAGCACCTGTCTCTCTTCCAGAAATATGGACAGTTGACTGTTTAAATGTTTTTCAGCGATTTTAGCAGCATAGGGTAGTAGAGATCTAGGTCTCCGGTTTTATGGGCGGGCCGGATCTAAAGGTTTCTTTAGCAGTGGTACCACCATGATATGCTTCCAATTGCTAGGAACCTGATCCGAACTAAAACACATGTTCAGAAGCTTGGTGAGAACCGGAGCAATTACTTCTTTCCCTAGCAGCATGAATTTGGGGGGTATTGGATCCAAGGCCAACCCAGATTTGACTGCTTCCGTGAGTTTAAGAACATGGTTTACTCCAGGCGGGTGAAAAACAAAATTGTACTCGCTTCTCAAATCATCTGTGACGGGAGCGGAGATAATTCCTGCTACTTTACTTACTTTAATAGACTGTGTGAATGGGTGTCTGGCAGCAGTTATGACATCAACCACCATGTCAAAAATGTTTAATTGCCACTACTCAATCTCCATACATCTGGTATAGGTTGTGGAGACTTGGATGTAGGAACATGTTCTGTTGCCAAGATAAGAGGTACTCATGAAGTGGTAGCCTGATCACAGGGGAAATGTTCAGGCGCTCTTGAACCACACTCTCCTGGCCTTGTTCAGAGCGATTAAGAGGACGTACGCCCAGTGTGTCTTGTTCTTTCTCAGAACTCTACAGGAGAGGCAGTGTTTCAGTCCAGCTTAAATACATCACTGAGCGAAAAACTTGGAGGAAACGCCAACATGCAACATTGATGACAGTGTTGCATAGATGGAGGCAGGGTGAACCTCAATGGTCATAGATGACTCTTGCCACTTTGTGGAAAGAGCCATTTACGAGCCACCAGATGATATCTGATCAGTTAATTTGCTTGGACATTAAGACACCCTGTCAGAAATAGGTTATGCTGGTTCAGCCAATTCCATAAGTGTAGGCCATCCTCATACAGGACTCAGAACTCTGCCCTGCTTGTTGCAGTACCACATGGCAGTCACGTTGTCTTTGAGGACTTGCACCATCCTTCCCTTAATGGACGGCAGGAAGGCTTTCAGTGTCAGACAGATTACCCACAGCTCCAAAAGGATGATGTGGAGTTGGCTCTCTGTCAGAGACAAGAGGCCTTTGATATCCACCTGTCCTAGTTGAACCTCCTGCACCCCAGCAATGATGCATCTGTCACAACCATGTAGTCTGTGTCAGGAAAAAAAAGAGTGACCTGCCTATAGTCAGGTTGCTGTTTTACTGCCACCACAGAAGTTTCTGAGCCTTCTTCTGCAAGATATGGATAGAGTGAAGAGGCAGCCCTGAAGCTTTGCCAACAGAAACCTTGGATTCCATTGTAGGGTTCGCATATGCCAGTGGACATGAAGATGCACAAGGCTAGGAGACCAAGAAGCCTCAAAGCCCTCAACACCAAGATACAGGACTTAGTTGAAAACATTGGAATGATATACCGAATGTCCTGTATCCACTGCTGCAGAGGAAAGGCCTTCAACTTTACAGTTATGTAATGTGCGCCAAGAGATCCTTTGGGCTCTATGCGTCCCCTGGTGCTCTATCTTGCCGTTGTACAGTGTTCGATATTGTGACTTGGCGCACTCGTCTATACGTCCTGGGTTGTCTTGCTTTTTTGCGTCGTTCTCCTCCTTGGGAGATTTTCACTGTGTTTTTCAAACTTAGAATGCAGATACCACCTGCCATTAATGCACTAGGTGTGCTCCTATGCCACCCATGTTGCACGGTCATGGCTTGTTTACCCTTCTTTGCTATATACATAGGTCCTATATCTCCATGAATCAGGGAGCTTTTTAGGGCTGCACTCGGGATTGCCCTTCGTCTTCGCTGCAGGGTGTCTTTCAGTACACTTCGGTGCACTTCGTTGCGTTTCCTGCATCTTCAGCAATAGGGTCCCTTTTGCATCCCACTACCTGGGGTGGTTCCACAGCTTTACACTGCTCCCTTCTTAGTGTGCAGATACTGAACGATCTCTCTCTTTCTGGCTAAGGGTTCATTTGTACTCCCAGTCTGAGATTTGTAGACCACATCGTCTGATTCTTTCCTACATTTATACGCCTATTGGTACTCGGGTGCCTATGCTGCCACTTCCTTCAGATGTGCCCCTCTTATTGGGTATCACCCTATCCTATGTCCGCTGTACCTGAGGGACAGCTCTTCTGATGTCAGTCGTTCTAGGGTCTGCACCCTACAACTGTATTTCACGAGTTGGTTCTAACCTCCCTCTCCAAGCTGCCTGGCTGGGTGGTCCTATGCCCTTTTTAGCTCCGCCACCTTGTTGTTTGTCAGCTCTGTGCATGTTTCAGTGATGGCCCACATCAGCGAGCCCTGCTCGCCCCTGACCCTCCCCCTTTTTGGTGCCTGGCTGGGCAGTTGGCGGGTTTCTTGTTCTCGCTTGTCCTTATAGGACATTGTTCAGTTTCTTTTGGTTCCTGGTGATAGCTTCGCCGGCTTTCTTTCCATGGGCTAGCCTGGTAGGCTCTGGTATGGTTGCATCGCTTCATGTTTTTTCCCCAACCTTTGGTTGGTGTCCACATAGTGCGCCATTACGCTGAGGGTGGTCCTTCTTCCTCCTTCATTACGGATTAGCTCTCTCTCTCTCTGTAGCACCATTATGGCATTTTTTATTGGGACGCCTTGCCTCCCGTTCTCTTTTGCTCTTCTGAGCCAATTGGGTTGCTGTCTGGTTGACCTGCCACAGCCTTACCCTTTGTCCGTCACTCTGTTGCCGGCTCCGTGCCCGAGCACTTTCCTTTGTTCTGTCGCAGACCCACCACCCCCCTGGGGGTATGGCTATGGTATATATTCGAAGTTAAGGAATCTGCGGCTAGATGTCTATCAGATGTACGAGTTACTTACCTTCGGTAACGATGTATCTGGTAGAGACGTTGTCTAGCCGAAGATTCCTTAACGCCCACCCAACCTCCCCGCTCTGCGAAAACCTCGCCAGGTGGGCTTCTCTTGCCTTTCAGTTGCCATTGGTTTTCTTTCAAGGGTGCTCACATAGTTGCGCCCCTTTCTGAATTACCATATGCGGCTGACTCCCTCCAAGGAGATTTTTTCCTGTAGGCGGTGCCTTTCTATTCCTTGTCATCAGGAGATTCTTCTACTCCAGCTGTCTTCCCTCCCGCCCACCTTCTCTATTAACTATAGGCTCTTGTCTCCTATATAGTCGTCTTCTTTGATGATCTCTTCAGCTCTGTTTCACACTTCCATTGTTATAAGGGAAGATTCCTTCAAGTACATTGCTGTACTTTCTGTAAGGAAGATACCTTCTTACAGTACATTGCAGTTCTTTCTGTGCTCCATCCTTGTTGGAAGGTACAGTTCTATATAATACTACCAGTCACAATTTTTCATGGTAATGACAGTCTATTTTTTGGTCTGTTGAGATATGCTTCCCTTCTTGCTCACACTTTGGAAAGGACCTATGCTTCGCTATGCGGGGTTCTTTGTCACAGCATAGCTCTGTCTTTTATGATGGTGTTTGGCACCATCCGCCTTATTTATGTTGTGGATTTTTCATCCTTCGCACACTGTTCCCATACTTTCACAATTTTTGTTGGTGACTCCGCGTTGTGCCGCGGAAAAGATTCTCCGAAGAAAACTGTCAGCGCACTGGGAGGGACTTATATGACCTTGCGGACGTCACGTACGTAGACGTCAGGCGCCGTCCCCGACACGCAGAGGTGCTGGGGATATTCTAAGTTAAGGAATCTGCGGCTAGATGTCTCTATCAGATAGGTGAACTCTATGCGTGGGGCACATGTGGGACTTCAGCTCATTGATGGAAAAACCAAGTATGGCAGGAGTTCATTGTCGTTCATAGGTTGCCTACAACTTACTGCAGCAAGCCACGTTTAGCAGCAATTCCTCAAGGTACAGATATTCCTGTATCTGTGACCTCTGAAGATGTGCAGCAACCCCTACTATTGATTTTGTGAAAGCCAGAGGCACCCAATTAAGGCTGAAAGGGAGCATAATAAATTGAAAGTGCTCCTGGCCCACAGATAACACCAGTAGGACTGCAGGACAGATACATGGAAATACAACTCCTGCAAATCCAGGGGCTACATCCAGTCTGCTGGGACCAGAAGCAGAACGACCCAAGTCACGGTGAGCATTTTGAACATGTCCTTCCCTAAAAAAGGATTTCAACGCGCAGAAATCCAAGATCGGCTTGAAGCCTCTGTCCTCCTTTAGATTCAGGAAGTAGTTCAAAAAGCACCCTTCCCAAGTCTGGCACCTGCTCAATAACACCTTGGATAACCAATAACTAGCTGCATCAGGATTGTCCATACTAGCAGCTCAAAGTGACTAACAGGAGAAGGTTGCCTAATTTCAACTAATTACATAGATCATGTGTCATTACTATGCATTATGGGCAAATATATCAGGGCTCAACATAAGGTACACAATGCATTGCAACAAACATGTGTCCACACCAGGTCCTTCGATATAAAACAATCTTTTGTTTATTAATATATATATATATATATATATATATATATATATATATATATATACAGGTAACTAAACTAATGGAGGAACAGGTAACTGCAGTGGCAGAATCCAATTTGTTCCAGGTTCCCATCATATAAAAATGATTATTCCACAAATATTATGACCCCAGTTAATTTAAAAATTTGGACTGATTTTGGATTTGGATTGTGGCAATTACCTTTAACTAGCCATTTCAAAGAAGTTTTTGAGCCAACCCAAGGCTGCATACTTCAAAAACGTATGTATGTACCCATGTGGTATTTGTATAGCACAAACCTACCCAAAATGATGCAGTGCAGAAGCAAAGATACAGTCAACAAATGATTGTTGAGGAAGCTGGGTTCTGGCAACAGACAGGGGCTGTTCCAGCACAGCGATGTACTTTTATTTAAAGAGGTGCATCTTCAGCTTCTTTCTAAATGGGAGAAGGTATGAGCAATCCTTTTTGTATAGGAGGATGTTCCAGATCTTAGGAGCATGTGGCCTTGTTTTTCCTTTATGTCTCTATGCCACCAACCCGATTGCACCCTTGCTGGGGGTGGGCAAAGAGCCGCCAAAGATGGTGCGCTTGTCAGCCGGATAGGCATGGGTGCTCATGACTGCTTTGTAATGACAAAGCCAATTTCTAAAGACATTTCACACGTCCCACACAGAATGATAGCCAAGACCTCTGGTTATGGGGCCTGACAGGACATTTTACGTAGGATAGCAAGGGGGCCAGCTGCATTCGGAATGTACTGGCATTACTGTGTGTGGGTACTGTCATTTACCAGTTAAGATCTGAACAGAGCTTTCACAGGGCCGAGCCAGTAAGCAGTTTTCCAAGAGGGCGAAAGGCTAGAGACAGTTGTGGCGTTATTTACCCCATAGCCTTGGATGAGAGGGCTGAAGACACGCTCAAAGAATATACACCGTAGGTGTTTCGCTGTCATTTACAGCTCAGTGGATCTACAAAATTCATATTAAAGTGAACTTGCAGGATTGTGAAGCTCGGTGAGGAAAACACACAGGGCAGTCTCGAAACAATGCATTGCAGAAAAAATGAAAGACCATACCTAATGAAGGTCAGATCAATAAATAGGTTCATCAAGACACTTATCCATAAAACAAATATATAATCAAATACAAATTTCTCCATCACACTGTGTCATCATTTTTCAGATTTCTCACTGATCTTAAAAAAGTCCCAATCCCACAACATAAAATAAACATAGGTTAACACATCGATGGGACTGTGTGTAATGAAGTAGAATATTATTTGTGAGGGTCAATTTGCCGATCAGATACTGAGACCCTCTGGGTCAGCGACCAATTGCTGTGCCTTACCAGATGTCCTTTGTTTCAAACAGCAACCAGGCTCGTCGCCAAGAAGGTACTGTGCTTGGGTAAAGGTTTGAAGCACAATGGCATTGATTTCATCTTGTATCCCAGAGAAGACGGATATACTACACCATGAATGTGTCGATCTTGGCGTTGCTCTTCCCTTCAAAACAACTCAAATCAAGTTCCACTCAATTGATATGAGAGGGGCCCATGTCCAACTCGGATTCTAGGTCCATAGTAATTCAAACGTCCTAACTCTTAAAGTCGGTCCTTTAATTTAGTACATCTATATGATGGAGACAATTCTATAATGTGTATTTGGCAACACAATAACTTTGAAGTATCCCAGGTCAACCCTTACAGGCCCTTAATTAGCCTCAGAAGCTGCAATGCCAATTTCATAGCCAATATAAAACTGAGAAAATGCTGCTTTTTGCATGGTCATACAGTTATTTTCTGATGCTCCTGGTGCTTTTGACTGTGCCCTGGGACAGTGCTAATCACTCCCCAGTGCATGTGCCCGGATCTCTAAAACATGGTTAAATTGGTCAACTCGTTTATTTAGGATGGCCCTCCATGATGCAGAACTAGAATATCTGACCCACCGCCTCACTTTCCACACACCCGCCAGACCACTCCGCTCCGCCCAACTCACCTCCATCCCACAAATCCACAAGACCAGAACCGGAGGAAGATCCTTTGCCTACCTTGCCGCTAAGAACTAGAGCACTCTTCCCCTCCACCTCAGGCAATCCGTGTCATTGACTCAGTTCAGGAAGGACCTCAAAACCGGGCTCTTCAACTGAACATCTACACCAGACTGATCAGCAGCCTCCCAGCACCATGAGACCCTCACAGGCGAGTAGCCGCACTTTACAAACCCCTGATTGATTGAGATGGCTATTGGATATGGTGCAGAAATATACCTGTTGCATGGAAAATGTTGGGTTCGCATATTCTATTTTTATGTCTTATTTCCCATATTTGTTGCCTTTAGAGATGCTAGTATTGAAAAATGACAGTGCTACATGGAGGTTATTTATCAAGTATACATTTAAACTATCTACGAGGCCTCCAAATCCATCTCAATCTGCGCCAACTCACCAAATCGGAATATCTTCCTGCACTTTGTCATTCCTTCTAGTGCTCATGATAGGAATCTCTTCTGTCCACTCCAACACATCCTTGACCCATGAATTAATACTGTTGTATGGATCCTACTAATCAAATAAGACTGCGTTTGGACAACATGCAACAAAATATGGGAAGTTAGTCCACGCATATCAGAATTTGATGGCCCCACTCCTGGCTAGCTCACAGTGCGCCATATGGACCCCTAAACGTGAACTTGTAGAATGGAACTTTGTGCACAGGCCCTGTTGAAACCCAAAATAATTCCTGGGAACTACCTTACCTATCCAGCTAATGGCCACCAGTCTCTTAGATAGTAGTAATGCCAACTGTAGAAATCGCTACTGCATCTTCATTTGATTGACCACTAATAATCACTAGTAGACACTGATTGGATGAAAAATTTTGCCTGACTCCTATTGTCGGTAGGTACTTTGTGACCCCCCGGGACAGAAATCAGGGACACCTCTACAAGTCCAGGCTAGGTGCAGAAACACCATCGGTCCACACCTAGGGCATTGTGCCGACCTCCCTGGTAAATCTTTACAGGAGTAATGGGGGTCGTGTATATGAAATGTAAAAACTTTAGGTGTATCAATTTGAATCAAGAATTCATCGAGACAGGGCTTTCCAGTCCCTTTCAGTGAGTTTGTCAGGAATGTCAATCTCCGAAGCATGCCTGGAGAGAGATATAAATCAGTCTTTAGTAGCAGATAAATGAGGGTCACCAGATGCCAACCAACACCAAATTGTAAAACAGCCTCCAGTGTATTGGTCACTGGTGCCGCATTGGGGAAATCTGTTCAGATCTCCCTTTCTGTACCCACCAATTTGCCAGGTTATAAAAACTGAACAGGTCTCACTGAAACATCTCATAGAACTCCTAAAAGGAGACAAAGATCTCGCCAGGGTACAAGTCTAACACAGCACAGTGCCCTCTCTCCACTCTACTCAAGCATCATTGCTATTACTTCGGAACACCTGAAGATCCCATGTGTCGAGCATTCTGGCGATTAGCTGTTTTGGCACCATAAGACCATCTTCTTCCAAACCCACGCTATTTGCCTGCTTATGTATGGGTATATTTATTCAACCCTAATTCCAACCGTGAGCCGTTCCCATGAGTCCCCTTTAGGAGCCTCTTTTCCCACTTGTCTTTCAATACTCATTTACAGCATGCTGGAAGTCTGTTGCATAATAGTTTAGTTTCAGTTCACCCTCCTCCTGACCAGTATCCGTATTGTCCAAAGCCACCCTGCTCCGTTTTACCATCCATACGAAGGACACCAGCATAGAGTTCAGTTTTATTTTTAAAAACAGTGAGTGCGTTATATACATTATACAGGCATCTAGCAGTAGAACCATCTTAGCAATCGCCACTCTTCTCACTACTGACAAGGGTATAGTGTTCCAAAAACTGTTATAAGCATTGAAACCATTAATTTCTCATCCCATATTACATCCATATGGATGGGCTGGGACCATAATACCTAGCTTCCTGCATTTGTCCAATTGCCACTTCAAGACCAAGTCAGGCAGACGCATCTCTGAGCACTTTGCTAACTGGTCTCGATGGAAAGTCAAACGTAGTTTGTGGACTGTAGCACTTCTTGTACCATACTTTAGCGTGACAATGCAAACTGGACTTCAGGCCTACCATTGTAGCCTGGATGCTGCAGTTTAAACCTGCCGGCGGACCTGTCAAAATACACTTTTTAATAGAATAAACACCTTTTTAAATCTTAAAAGGTCATCTATGTAGACCTTGCCATTCACAAGGTAGGGTGCATGGAATTTATAAAAGAGATGTAGAAAGTTAATGTCACCATGTCCCTGCACTGACAAGTCTCCAAAAGCTATTTTCATAGAGGAAGGCTCTGGCTGTCCTATGAGAAAACTCCAGTCCAGATTAAATTATTAATTCTGCGATCTCTGGTTTTGGAGCTGCTAGGAATTTAGCTAAATTTTTAATGTGTATTAAAAGCCAGATTCAATGGTGAATTTGGATTTTTAATAACTAGTTACAAAAAGTAACTTTTAGAAAGTTACTTTTTCTTTGCCTGAAGCTCCTAGAGGCTAATTTGTATTAGCTCTTTAGCAGCAGTATGAAAACCTCTTCCAGTGCAGAGACAATTGCCTGTGTATGAGGAGGTGTTTTCACCCCCCGACAGAAGACCCTTTAAGGTGGACCCAGGAACGCCATTAACTTGAAAGGCGCCTGATAGAAAAGTAATCTTCCATGGGAGTGAAATTTGAATTTTTCCTGCCAAAACCAATGGCTTCAGCAGGACATTATCCAGTGGCTGTCTGGCTTCCGGAGGACTTCCTTGGATACTGCTGCAAACTTGCCCCATTGGAGTACTTATTCTTCCATTTCAGCTACTATAATCCAAAATAAATACACGATTTATACTTCCATTTCAGAGAATAATATCTGACTGGGATTAACATACTACATGTATCCGACCTGCTCTCCATCACGGTTGACCTGAAATCATGCCAAGGTCCTGGTTAACTGTGATCATAGACTATCATTGACGCTTTACTTTTTATTGGAACATTTTACCTTAAACCTTGCAAAATCTAAATGTTGGATTTGTTGTTTTTGCGCCATTGTACTAATTACATTTTTCTCAATTTTTATAAATTGGAGTGGAATTTTTTAATTGTGTTGTGTTTGACATTTTACCTGTTTTGGTACATCTAAATGCTTTGCACATTTTCTTAGCCGGTCTGTTCTGTGTCATAGCTACCAGGGGTTGAGCTCAGGTTAAAATTAGTGAAATCTTTATTGGACCTAAAAGGCTAGGGCTTAATTACTAGTAGTGAATTCCCATCTACCTCAATTAATTTACGAAACATGATTTAACAGTCAAACAGGGTGGTTTCCGTTTTTTCCCTTTCTTGATTAATCCAAGTTTTGTTCCCCTTTCAGAACCACCCATATTACTTAACTACTTTAAATCTGGAGAGGATGGCAGAAGCTACAGCTCTTCCTAATGCTTTGGTACTGAAGGAAGACAACGGGTTTAAGTTCTGTATGCATATCTTGTTTAGTTCCATTTCCATCTGTGTAGATCTCATACAGCCAATTAGTCAAATAAACCGAAGGAAAAATAATCAAGCGTCAAACACTATTAAAAAAAGTATATCTTTTTTAAAACAAATTTTTAATCACATTTTGAGTATAATTGCAGGTTATAATGTCAAGTATGCATACAGATAATTCACCCCATAGTTATATTACAAAAATAAAAAATATCAATCTGAAGTTAATAGACATAGCACCGAGTTGACCTGTTTCCTGAATGCCTGTATTGAACAAGTTACATACCTTTTGTGAAGCTCTTTTTGGTGGATACTCTAGCCGCAGATTCCTCACCTTTTGAATATTCTCAAGGCGTCGATATTCTAACTCAGCACACCAAAAGTCAAAATATTTTGAAAGCAGGACTTCTATAAAATCTAGGTCCAACATGCATGCTTCCATGTAATAAAAGTCAAAAACGTTGTTGTACACTACTTTGATGATCTTTTTAAAACATTTGATTGTAGCCATAGCCTATAGTGACATGAAGAAAATTACCTTTACAGTTCTAAAAAGTGTGGTAAAGAATAATCAGCACACCACTGTCTGTGCCCGATGCCTAGCATCATGTAATTTAATTGTCCCAACACTATATGCAACCCTCATGTTCCTTACACAACACTCCTTAATAATGTTAAAAAATATATATACTTGAATAAGAGTTTGTCGTTCTGATTAGTCCAAAAGGGAGCTAAGTAACTCCTGCATCTATCTACTTTTTCTAGCAGGGGACTCTCAAACCGGAAGACATCAGGCTCGCTAGAAATGGGTGTTCTCAAAAAACAGCATGTACATCATTGTATGTCCATAGCAATCTTATGAAAAATTCTACCTCATTCGCCAAAAAGCCAAAGTGTCTCCGCCCAGCTTGTCATACAATACGAATAATAGAAAAACACCAGTTACTAAAGATATGCTTCTGAACTCAACAAAAGACCTGTTGTCTTCTCCAGGAAAAACATTTCACTTTAAAAAAAAAAGCATAACAAATGTCCTGACTCCTTCGGTCATATGAACAATAGTTATAACAGGTAACTTAGCATAACTTTAACTTCAGGTGTTGGATGGGTTGCTCCTTTTTAGACACATTATGAAGCAACATTTATGGGTGAACAATGTTGTTCCTGTTTGAAGTTCTATGCAGAGTCCATGTGTCACGTAAAACACTACGCCATTTTAAAATGGGTTTTCAGACCATGTCAACAGGAAATCTTCAGATGTCTCTAAAGAAAGTTATCTAAAAGTCTCGACCATCACTTCCATATTTGAGTATAGACCCATTTTTATCCATAAAAATTCCCATTCAGTAATAAAAATTGTTAACCTGGTCGTTAAGAGTCTACCACATATATTCCATTGCAATAGTGAAAAACCACTGAAGGGAAGTTTGGAGAGAGTTCAAATTTCTTTTAACATCACTATAATATTCAAAGGGAAACATCCCTTAGAATAGAAATGTTGTAATATCAGTGAAGGCATTTACTTTTACAAGAACATATTCTCACTCTTAAAATAGAAAGGCTCCAAGATGCAGAGTGCATAACATATAATTGGTATTTGAAATTGAATGATACCCATCTGATTCGCATAAATACAAACCATTACTACAAGAAAACTCCATTATCTCTTAATAGTCAAAACTTAAAAAGAAAAAAAAAAAAAGTTGCGCAGTGTATACCAAAAACTCAACATTTTATAATTTATGCTTCAACTAAACAAAACCAATAACGGAATATAAACAATCTATATATACCGAATATATATGTTACTCCTCTAACTTCTACAGTTGATTGCCTTACCCATTACAAGAAATGATGCAATTAATTGTTTGTTAAGACCCATAGCCACAGTTCTAAGTCTGCAGGCCCATTTCACCTCTGCTAGTCTCAGTAGTTTCCTTACTGCCTCCCCTTTCATTGTGTTTAATGTTTTAAGGCATGGAACCAAATCAGAGTTTTCAGGATGAACGGCCTGGATGTGTGTTGCTACTGGATGTCTCATCACGATTTCAGATTGCCCTTATATCTATTTGGATACGTGTTTTGAGGGGACCTATACTACTTCCTGCATAAACATCTTGCAAGTACAACACAAAACATACACAGTAAAAGTGGTGTTACCGTTTATGAAGGTATTGATGGTGTAACTCTGAATTATAATTATCCAGGCGTCAGACTGGAAATCTTCAAGCAGTACCCCTGTGCGCCAGTAGGTGACATTGTGAGGCTTTACCTAGTCATTCCACTCTTGAAGTGACATTGAACTCACATATAAGTGCCACCCATGTGTGCGGCTATCAGGTGCATTGCAGGCTGGTAGAGCCTCACAGCAGACTGGTCCTGACCAGTGTGCAGATCTCTAGATTTGGGATCTTACAAAATGTAAAAAAAGAATTCAGTTTGCAGAAGGGAGACAGAAGTATCCATCAAAACCACGGATATCTCCCTGACACGCCTAACAGAATCCTCACCATTTGCATAGATACCAAATAGTTCCATTCCAGTTGGAGGGTCTGTGAACTGGCTCAAACCCAAAAGCTGACAAACTGCACCTCTCGTTGGTCTAGGCCGTCCAGACAGTAGTGCTTTGTGAACATGTGGAGCGACGCCCAGCTAGCAGTCTGTCAAATGGCCAGAATAGGCACTTTGCGTGCCAACACATTTGTGGCATCTTTGTGGCTGGTGGACTCAGCCAGCAAACCTTCTGGGGCTGCTCCTTAAAATTGGTCCTTTTTTGCCATGCTCTTCTTCGCTCGGGCGAATTCAACAAAGAGCTGATCATCCACCTGATTTACCATGGTACAATCATTGTAGAAGCTGAGAGCTCTTTAGGAATCCAGCCAAAGGAGTCTCTTCCCCGAAGAGGGGTGAGCGGGAGCGAAGAATGCCAGAAGGGTGATGTTTTGTCAGACGTGAAACTGAGTTACTATTTTCAGGAGAAAGGAGGCTTGGGTCCTCAAAACTAGCTTTTCTGGAAAGACTGTTGTGCACAGTGGGCTGACAGACAACTTGTAGCTCACTCACATGTCTCACTGAGGTTACTGCGCTTAAGGAAAGTGAGAAGCTGTGCAGATAGCTGTGGAGTAGGTCAAAGGGCGTGGACATTAAGAATGTGAGGAACAGGTCCAGGTCACACTGAGGCATGATGGAAAGTGTAGGTTGAAACATATGCTGCAACCCCTTGAAAACGCATCACAACAAGTGAATTAAATTGAGAGTGCTGATCCGCAACCACAAAGAGGGAAGAGCAGACCTATAACTTAACCGTGCCCACAGCACATCCGTGCTGGGCTAGGGTTAATACAAAAAAGCAAAACTTCAGATAATTTTGCTTGAAGAGGGTCAATCTGCCAATTACCGCTCCAAACCACAAACTTGTTCGTACCACAGGCATACACCAATTTTGTGGAGGGACGCTTGACTGCCAGGAGGACATCAACGACGTCAGGAGGGAATTTAAATACAGTCAACTGTCATTACTCGGTTTCCAAGCATGCAGATTAAGACTGTGCAGGCCCCAAGACAGGATCCTGCCCTGCTGCTGTGACAGAAGATCCTCCCAAAGTAGTAGCCTGATTAGAGGACAGATGCTCATGCCAGGGTGTTCAGAGTATATCACTCTCCCACTCAATCCAGTGCCACTAGAATGACTTCGGCCCAGTTGTTCATGATGATCTTCAGAATGCTGGGCAACAGAGGTAGTGGTGGGAAGGATTTCAGGAATCCCGACCTCTACTCTAGTGAAATGAGCCTCCTAGAGAGATGTTGTGGGAATTCCTATGTGCAAAATTGCTGACATTGTGTATTTTGTGGTGGCAAAAAGATACAGGCAAGGTTCTCCCCATTTACAAAAGAGATCTTGAGCTACCTCAGGTGTAGCTGCTATTCTTGATCCACTAGGCATCGTCAGCTGAACTAGTCTGCCCTGGTGTCCAAATATCCAACGAGGTGATACACCACAAGGGAAAAACCCTGGCAATCCAGACTACATATCTCATGACACAGGGTCATCGATCCCACTCAGTCATGTTTGTTGCAGTGGAAAAGGTGTTGTCCACGAGCGCCTGCATCAGCCTCCCTTTGATGAAGGTAGGAAAGAAGGCTCTTAATGGCAAGCTGATTGCCCGCAGTTCCAATAGGTTGACTGGGCCTTTGCCAAAGACCAGATGCCTCAAATCTTCACCTCTCCCAGGTGGTCTCCAACCTAGAAAAGACATGTCCGTTGCCAGCATTAGTTCAGGGGGAGTAGGAAGCGGGTCTACCACTGAGCCAGTCACAGTCCAACTGCCACCACTGCACATATTTTGCACTTTCCTCTGAAATCTGGACATAGCGTTGTGATTGGTCTGAGCAACGTGGATCAGCACTCAGACCAGCAGTGGTAGGCTGTACATGTTCCTCACCAGGCTGTGTATTACAGCCTGGTGAGGAACATGCAAAGTGCTCATGACTGTTCAGCCGGCCCAAGACGACCGGCCAAACAGTCATGCACACTTACGGGCCCACCACTCCTCCCCTTCCTGGCTGTGACTACAAAGCAAACACCAAGAGATGATGGACGGAGCGCTGAAACTTTTCAGACACTCACACCCAGTCACAGATCTGGGTTGAATCCTTAATCGTTCTTTAGCTCACTTCGCCACCTCAGTTCAGACCCAGCCATTTGCAAATCAGTCTGTGCCTCTTGGGAACAGTCCAGCCCGAAATGCCAAGCCCGCTGTCCTTGTGTTTGTTGTGTTCCCCTAAGTTGGTAGGGTATCCCAGACGTGGGTACCTTGCTCACTTTGCCACTGGATTCAAGCTAGCCTGGCTGATGAGGGGTGTTACCCCAAAACCGGTCCCAGGATGCTCGTTTCCGGTTCAAGGAAGACCTGGCTTGGCAATTCGGGCTGGACTATTCCCATGAGGCACAGGGTCAAGACTGATTTGCATATAGCTGGGTCCCAACTGAGGTGGTGAAGTGAGCTAAAGAACGATGATGGATTCAACCCAGATCTGTTACTGGGGGTGAGTGTCTGAAAAGTTTCAGCGCTCCATCCATCATCTCCTTTTATTTGTTTTGGCTGTGACTACAGCCAAGCCCCGTAAACTTGCCCGACAACAGAAAAAAAATATATACATTTTATTTTTTATTTTTCCACTGGGCAAAATGCAGTGGGGCGGCGCTCCTCTGCCTTAGCTATGTATGCTATCAGGCATGCTTCACCAGCAGGATGTTGGAGGCCAGTAATTTTTAACAGCCTCAGTGTTATCAAGCACATAGGTTGAAACATCGTGATCACAGCCTGAATGCCCTGGACTCTGCTCAGGAGGAAAGGCACAAAACTATCATGTCAAGAATAGCTCTAATGAATGGTAGCCTATACAGAGTCCGGTGCCTTTGGCACATTGACAGTGAACCCCAATGATGTTCGGAAGTTCACCATAATCTGGAGGGGAATGACGACTCTAATGCACCTTCAGCAGCCAGTCGTCAAGATGGAGAAAGACTGGGTTCCCTAACCTCCAAAGATGTGCTTTATCCACCAATATCACTCTTGTGAACACCCGAGGGGCACTGGTGAAGCCAAAAGGGAACACTGAACTGAAACTGCTACTGACACGAACTGCAGGTAGCGCAATTGGGACAGCAGGAAGGGGTATATGAAAATAAGCGTTCTGCAGGTTTACCACCACCATGCAGTCTCTGGGGTCCCGACCTGAGCTACCATGAGCATCTTAAATTTGTCATTCCGCAGAAAGGGGATGAATGGGCAAAGATGTAAAACAGGCCAAAGGCATCCATACTTCGGCTCAAGAAGCAGCGGGAGTAAACTGGATGTTACATCCAGTTCCTACTCCAGAGGCAGGAACCATCTGTATTGCCCCTGTGGCCAAAAGGGCCGGTACTTCCTGCTGTAGAGACAGACAGGATGTAGTCCGTAATCGGTCCAGAGGTTGGTTGAAGGTGTGAAGGAGTAGAGCTAAATAGGAAAGTATAGGCCTGATGGATAATTTGCAGGACCACTTAATTGCTTGCCACCCTGGAAGAAAATGCAGAATCCTGCCTCCTACAGGATGACTGTCTTAAACGGCATACTAAAGCGATTTTGCAGAAGCTGGTGGGGTAGAGCCTCGGTTGTCTGCTGCCCACGATGACTTTAGGATCCACAGCCTCTACTACGAAATGGCTGGGAGGCCTTCTAGGTCGAATGAGTCAGCTGAGATTGAATACATTGGCAAGCCATACTGGTCCACAGAGGGGAACGAAAATACTAGTAAAACGGTCTTACAGGGTCAGGCAGATCCAAGGAGTGGGCTGCGTTACTGCCATCCTTGATTGCTCAAGGGCAGAGTTTGCCTTCTCACTGAATAGGCAAAACACATCAAAAGAGATGTTCATTAGGGAGGCCTGAACACCTCCAGAGAACAGTAGACTTCATTCAGGTATGCCTTCAGAGAGCCACACTAGGGCCCATTTCCCAATTTGGCCATTCCAAAGAGCCACACAGGAATCTACATTTTGCTGCATTTCAGTCTGGAATAGCCTGTGTGAGAGCAGGCCTGATGTCTTTGGGGACAGAGGGTAAAACCTGGGCCACAGAGTCCCAAAGGGCATGGGAATAGTGGCCAAGCAGGCAACTTGCACTGTTCAAGTGCAAGGCAAGGCTGCCTGATGAGAACATGCTCCTGCAGAAGATCTTAATGAGGTCGGACTCACGGTCTGGCAGGGTAGGGGAAAGCACGTTTTGGTTGATCCAATGAGTGGACGCTTGTCCCACTAAGTTTTTGGGGGTCAGGTGATGGGTTAGGATGGCCAGGTCACCTAGAGCAGGGTATGTGTTAGGGCCAGGTTTAAAGGGAGCAGAGGCTCCGTGTGCGACTGGCATGGCTGAAGGACCTCATTCAAACATTTGTATCCATCACAATGGTTAGCAGCTGTAGGCAAAGTACCTATGAATCACCACTGAGAAGGAGCCATTTGTCAGTGGCTGGAGAAGGCCCCTAAGGGCTGCAGCACCTATTGTGCCACCCTTAGAGGCCCTGTACACACACACACACACACACACACCAGGCTGAGTGTCTTGGTGCAGAACAAAACAGTCGACATGGCACAAATCCCTGTGTGCCATGCCCACAAACAAACTGCCCTGGCATACCTCAGTCACCCCTCTAGTTGGGTGCACTATGCCAGTGGTGTGGGTACAGGTGCATGAGCCCTGTACCCCTACAGTACCCAGGTCCATTCCTGGACATAGTAAGTGCAGTGTTGCCATTAAGAGTATATGGTGCTGCGAGGTCAACAACACGAACTCCACAGCACCATGATGGCTACACTGAAGACTGAGAAGTATCATATCAAATTTCTCAGCACATTAAACCCACACCGATGCCAGTGTGGTATTTAATGTAAGAGGCACGACAGAGGGCAACTTAGAGTTGCCCCCTGAACCCTGCACTCTGGCGGGAAGACTGGTGGGAAAGACCAAGTGAGGAAAGGGGGTGTGCCAGCCTCAGCCAACCCCACCCCTCAGGTGGGGGAGGCGAGGTGAAGCACAACTCCGGGCTCTCGCCATCTTGAGGATGGTGAGCCCTGCCCAATCAGGATTAGGCTCCTGCTCCCCTCCCACTGGAGAGTGGCAGGATAGGGGGTGTACCCACCCCAGGGAAGGGACCCATTGGTCCCTGACCTCTACCTACCTGTAACAACCCTAAATTTAATATTTAGGGGCACCCTGAAAATTCCTTCCTCTGATCCCGAATCCTAAACAAGCAAGAAGAACAAGAAGAAAGAAGACCTGCCGTGCAGCTGCTAACTAGAGGAAGACACCAACTGACTTGGCCCCAGCCCTACAGGCCTGTCGACCCTCGAACCTGCTCCTGCTAAAACCCGGCGTCTCCAGTGGTCAACAACCTCAAAAACCCCGGAGGACCTGACTGCCTTGTGACTAAAAAGACTGGGACTCCCATGAGCAGTGGTTCTGCGCAAAGCAAGTAACAAGCCCCTGGTGCCAACCAGGAACCGCGACGCCTGCACACTACACCCGCCAAGCCTGTGCCGGAGTGGACAAAGACCACGAGGACATCCCACCGAAGACTGACCAAGAATCCAGCACCCAAGGACCCACCTAGACGCTCCAGACTACGCCTGCAGCCTCAGAACCAGGAACCCATCCAACCGCGACCAGCTGAGGGTAAGATTTCCCGATGCGAAAAGACCCCTGCACCCGGCGGTCCCGTGCCCAGATCCTGGGTGCCTACCTAACCTACAGCTTCCCAACTTACCTCTCGAAGTGGTGGTCGCACCTGAAGAAACTTCGTCCCCGAGCTTGCAGCCTTTGTTTGTCTTAGAGCTTCTCCATTGAAATCCATTGAGCACGGGGGCGTGGTTTGGACGCCGAGAGAGATGGCGGCTCGGTGATTTTCTCTGCCCGTGCATGACTCGTATGAGGGCGGAGGAACGGGTCTCACCGCTCCTATCAAACATCTGACGGTGGAAACAGCGATCGGAATGTAAGAGGGCCTCAGAGGTGAAGTTTGGAGACTTTTCGCTGCTGGGAAGCAGCTCTACCACAGCCTCGAGGGATCCGCTTGATGACTGCGAGGGCTACGGCAGGCGACAGGACCGCGTGACTGAAGGTGTGTCGGCGGCCGTGCTGTTGCTGGAGTGGATCGGACCTATGTGCGACTGGTGGCGGAGATCAGCGGGGATGTGGACTGGAGCGCGTCTGTGATGGGGCAGAGGAGTTGCGGGACGCGGTGAGAAATCGTTGGCGCCTATCGCACAGACAAGATGGCGGCCACCGCGGAGAGCTCTTGCGCTTCTACTGCGGCGCCTGTGGGGTGTTTGGAGCCGACTGCGGCATCGGCCTACAGGGAGTGATGTGTGCCTCCTGGAGCGTGCCCTGGTGCTGCTAGATTTCGGAATTCGAAGCCGGATCTATCCCCATCAGTGCGGCTGAGCTACGCTGCCCGCGAAATGGTGGTTGTGTCGACGGGGGAGCACGCATGTGGTGGTCTGCTCCCTCCGGGGTGGTCCTGAGCTTACAAGGCCGAACCTGAAGCTCCACCGGTGGTGTGATCTGCTTTACTAATCTGGAATCCTAAGAGCCTGCATATGCGTGGGGTGAGTCTTCCTTGCTGCTCTCCCGCTATCCTGCTACTCTGAGACTGCCTGAGACTGCCTGGCTTCCCTGCTACCCTGTGATTTCACCTGAAATCTTTTGCCTTGCAACACGGTTCTCGTGTGTGATGGCGCGACCTAGCCCTGTTCTTCTTCGCTGATTTCCACGATGTGGTCACGCGTCTCTGCCCTTGGATGGGAAACACGTGCGCCCTTTCAGAGATCCACCAACCACATAGGTAACGGTTGGGAAGGCGCCAGGGGATGAATCCATAGTTGCACGCGTAGTGATGTATTAAGTCATTGTGAATTTACCTGGATTGGCTGCTACCAGGTGGCAGGGGGGTCGGCAATCGGGAGGCTCTCCATAGGAGAAGGTTGAAGCGCTTTAAGACATTTCTGACCGGCAACGGAATCTACACGACGGGCTAACATGGCTGATAATAAAGAATCTGTGAAAAGTATGAAGAGGCTCAAATCTGATCAGTCGAACCCTAGTTCACCCAGCAAGGGAGCGAAAAGCATTCCGGATCCGATGGAACTGATACTTAATAAGCTGGAGGAAGTAAGGGAGCTGGCTAAAGCAACCAAGGATGAGGTAGCGGCTATCAGGCAGGACAATCGCGAAACCAATGCAAGACTGGTGGAGGCAGAGTCGAGGGTTAGCAGACTTGAGGATCTAGAAGTAAAGTCGTGTGCAGCCATTAAGCGCTTATGCATAACCTCGGATCAAACTATGCGGAAACTGGCGGAGTTGGAGGATAGAAACAGACGGGGGAATCTCCGCATTTTTGGCCTTCCGGAGGGATCGGAGGATCAGCATGCGAGCTGTGGGGCCTTCCTGGAGTCTAAGGTTTACCCAGGCTACTAATCTGTCCTTTCACCATCCTCTGGAGTTCGATAGGGCTCATAGAGTGCCAGGAAAGATAAGTAAAAATCAGAAGGGTCCTAGAGCGATTGTGTGCAAGCCATTGCGATATCAACATGTGGAACAGATTCTTGACTTCATGCGGAAAAACAACCATATTTTATGGAAATCGGTCAAGGTATACATCTCACAGGATTACAGTAAAGAGACGGTGGAGGTTAGGAAAGCGTTCCTGGCACTGCGACCGATGCTAAAGAAAAGGGGCTTCCAATATGGGTTTGCTGGCCCTGCAAAGTATCGTGTGTTGGTCCACGGTTCTCCACTTTTTTTCTCGGATCCTTTGAAACTGAGACGCATGCTTGATGGGCCGGAAGATCTGGACATGGAAACAGGCTCTTCAACGGGGGGGGGGGGGGGGGGGAACAGGCTTCAGCCTCAGGTTATAAGTGACCACAGCTCTGCATGAGCTACTTCTACTTGAAGGGGCAGGTTACCTATAGCATGTTCTCTACCTCGAGGTACTCTCCAAAGTCAGTTCTGTTGGCAGTATGCAGATGCAGATGCTCCGGGTATCTGGCCACATAATATGTATTAGATTACTGCCTTTCGCATAGATGGGTTTCAGTTTAATTGGCCAAGATTGCTAATGGTCATGTATCATGTTTCATGTTTCACAAGTTTGCTCTGTGGGTTTGTAATGATCGTTGGGGGCGGGTGGTTGCTTAGCGGCTGGGTCTAGACCGGTTGATGAGGTCTCCGAAGGATGTGCTAGTGGGTGAGGCCTCAGTTAGAGTGGGATAGTTCCTCTGTTCCATGGTTTTCATCTTTCTGTAACAGTCAGGCACGGGGGGTTTCCGACGCACTCTCTTTCCAGTCACCATGCCTATATCGTACAGTTGGGGTGGGGAGGGTGGGGGATTGGGGTTTTTTCTGGGTAGGGGTATGTGTTCCTGGTTTTTTGCTTTTGTTTTCTCTGGCTTGCATGATCTTCATCTTCATCTTCTTAATGCTCATGGGTGGGGGTGGTGTTGGGCTCTACTACGGCTTTACTGCGCTTACATTGTGGAGTATATGCAAGTTGTGATGTTGATGCAACCTCCTGATGCTGAATAGCTCACTTAGCTCTCCAATGGGAGTATGCAATATGGACAGATTGAAGGTATTATCGTTTAACGTTAAGGGTCTGAACCAGCCTGTTAAGAGACAGAAGATCTTAGATTATGTTAAAAAACTGAGGGGTGATATTGTTTTACTCCAGGAGACGAAACTTGAGGCTAAGCAGTTTTACCACCTGAGGAATAAATTTTATAATGAGGTGGTAGGTGCTGAGGCTGTGAACAAAAAGAATGATGTCCTGATACTTGTTGCGAGGAAATCTAAGGTGGAGATCTTGTCATCTGAAGTCAGTGCAGATGGTAGATGGGTCACGGCCAAAATGAGTAGGGACAATACAGAGTTTTATGTTACTAGCGTGTACGCCCCCAACACCAGCGACTTGGTCTTTTGGGACAAACTAAATAAGCACCTTGAAACTATTCCGGACAACGCGGTGCATATAGTAGCTGGGGATTTCAATCTTCCAATAGATGCAACTTTAGATAGAGACTCACACTGCACCTTTAAGTCAACAAAAGCTCATAAAGCTTTTCTTAGTCTGTGCAAACGCTTTAACTTGGTGGATACTTGGAGACTCCAGAATCCCACTGAGAGGGATTATACTTTTTATTCTTCACCACATGACTCGTATTCCCGGATTGACTTTCTTCTTATTACACAGAATGGCGTTCCTAGATTAGAATCTACAACAATTGAACCTCGTGTACTATCTGATCACTCGTGCATCTCATTATCAATCACTAATGTCAAACCATCCTCTCGTCAGACATCTTGGCGGTTGAATGATGAAATCCTAACTAGTGATAAACACCGGTCCACAATCCATGAGGCGATATCCTCCTACCTTCAGATCAATAAACAGGGGGACACGTCCGATCTCATTAGGTGGGAGGCTCTGAAAAGTACTATAAGGGGAGTGTGTATCAAAATTAGGTCAGAGATGAATAAATCTTATAATGAGAAGTTGGAGGCTTTGGAGATGGACATTAGGAATCTAGAGATTAGACATTTAAAAGATAGGGATGAGGTATCTCTTGCTGCGTTGGCGAATAAAAAATATGAGTATAATAAAATAGTCAGTGAGAGAGCGGGAGTCTGGCTTGACAAGGGTAGGCGGTTTAAGCTTTGTGAGTCTAATAAGGCTGGAAAGTCCCTAGCCTCATACTTGAAGTTCAAGGTTCAGAAGAACTCTATTAGTGTCATTAAAGATGCATTGGGACACTCGCATTCAGACCCTGACAAAATAACGGAGGTGTTTAGAGTTTTCTACGAGGACCTTTATGCAAAAAATGAGGCGGTAGAGGAATCTAGAATTAAGGAATACTTAGATGAGTGCGAACTCCCACAGCTTTCGGATGAGGACCGGGTCAGTCTAAATGGCCCAATTAGCTCTTCAGAGATAGAGATTGCAATTAAACGACTAAAAGTAGGGAAAGCCCCGGGCCCTGACGGATTCACTGCAAAATTTTATAAAACCTTCCCCTCCCTTTTGGTCGAACCCCTCCTACAGCTATTTCAAGGTATTAATAAATCGGGTGAGGTTAGAGGTACTTTGGCAGAGGCCATAATTGCTGTACTTCCTAAAGATGGGAAAGACCCTTCGCTACCGAAAAACTATAGGCCGATTTCATTGATTAATATTGATTGCAAACTATTGGCCATGATACTCTCCGCCCGCCTCCAGGGGGTTCTCCCACAGCTGATCCACCCATCCCAAGCAGGCTTCCTTAAAAACCGGTTGTCCAGTGACAATACAAGGATTTTGGCGCACGTATTAGAAAAAGCGAAACTTTTAGACACACCGACTGCAGCAATAACACTAGATGCTGAAAAGGCATTCGATAAGGTTGATTGGTCCTTTCTCCGCGCTGTTCTCTGTAAATTCAACTTAGGGGAGTCATTCACTAGACTGGTAATGTCCCTTTACTGCTGCCCTTCGGCACGTGTTAGGGCTGGTGGATCCTTTTCCTCGTCCTTTTGTTTACAGCAAGGCACGCGTCAGGGTTGCCCCCTGTCACCCTCACTGTTCTTGTTGGCAATTGAACCGTTCTTATATCATATAAGGCATGATCCCAATATAGCGGGTATACCGTTTGGAGATTGCACTGTAAAACTAACGGCTTATGCGGACGATGTGCTTATTGTGTCGGAAAGAGCAGAAGAGGCAATTCCGGCGCTCATGACTGACATTGAGGAATTTTCCAGAGTCTCTGGATATAAACTCAATAAAGATAAAACGGAGGTCAAACTTTTGAATAGTGTTGGGGACAAGGGGATTATCGGAGATTCTGGACTTACATGGCAGCCTCGGTGTTTTAAATACCTGGGGCTGGATTTTGATAAGGATTTGATCTCTACTCTGAGAGTAAATGAAGATTTGACTCTGAAAAAGATTTCTACATTACTGGAAGGTTGGTCTCCAAAATTTCTCTCCTGGTGGGGTAGAGCTGAGACGCTTAAAATGATGTCGACCCCGTTGGTCAACTATCTGGCCAGTATGCTCCCTATGACGTTCTCTAATGCTTTTGTTACTAAGGTGGATCAGCTGTTTGGGAGTTTCCTGTGGCAGGGCAAGAAAGCCAGAGTCTCACTGAAGAAATTACTATTAGCAAAAGACAAAGGTGGTCTGGGTCTCCCCTCCTTCAGGTGCCATCAGACAGCTTTTCTGTGCAAACAAGGTGCTCAGTGGCTGTTAAAATCCCCTGCGGATACACCACTATGGATTAATATTGAGGAGACTCTAGTGGACCATGCGCCTTTGGAGGCCCTTCTCACGATGGACCTGTCACACCTACCTCATTCTAAATATATCATGCTGAATACTAGAAGGGCCTTACTTAGACTCGACCAAACACATAAAACAAAGTTGACATTTGCCAGGTCATCGTTTATGTCCTTGTGGAGGAATGCCCGTCTTAAACATAAGGGTAGTAGTATATTCTGGGAGTTTCGGTCTAGGAAGGGCATTAATTTGGTGTGGGACTTATATGATGATAAGGCTCCGCTGCCATTCTCGACCTTACAGCACCGGTATGATCTTACCCCGATGGATTTTTATGATTTCCTAAAACTTAAGTCGATGCTGACAGCGAGTAACTTCTCTCCTTATGTCCCATGGCTATCACTTCATATCCCACGACTGGTACATGCTGGCCACTTTGTGTCGAAGGTGTATAAAATGTTGTTGCCTTTACCCATGAAAAAACACAAAAGGGTGGAGGTCGTATGGGAGGCTGAGCCAAATCTAACAGGCATACCTTTTGACTGGGAAGTGATTCATAAGTTAGCACTTACACATAAAGTCTCACCCATCCTATTTCAGACGAAGTATATGCTCCTCAACAGGGCCTTTTGGACGCCTGACAGGCTATTTAGATGTAAATTAAGAGACTCTGTGCTGGAACTGTCAATCAGGTACTGGTGACCTTGCGCACATGCTATTTTCCTGTCCTTCATTAGGGGATTACTGGGGGAAGATATTTGATTGCATTTCTCACGTTTTTAAGATAAAACCTGTACAGGAATTTGTTTACGTTATTCTGGGGGCACTGGATCCGCAAATAACAACAGACCAAGATCGCCAGCTGTTGGATTTAATGTTAACAATGGCATGTAAAGTGATTCTTTGCAAATGGAAAAATGCGACTGAAGTGAGTTTTAAAATCTGGCAGGAGTGGTTATCTTTCCTGAGGGGGGTCTAGTAATCCGGCTCTGCAGGCTTCTGCCTGGAGCCCTTCTAACAAAAATCTTTGGAAATCATTGGATGCATCCTCCTTTCATTATGAGCCACCTTGAGAGGTATACTGTAGTTGGTCCCTCTGATTGGGGTTATTGTGAGCTGAGGCGTGGTTGACCTTTTGAGTCCAGGGGCGCTGCGCCCACACATTGAGCAATGTAACTAGGGATGTACCTGTATATTGATGATGCGAGCTGGAAAGGGTTTTCTTTATTTCATTTGTCTTGCTATTCATTTTCTATTTTTGTATCTGTATGTGATGGACATGACTATTTTGAACCTTGTGTACGGAAGAGTTATTGTATTGTCTCTATTACTTTAATAAAAATGATTTGAAATAAAAAAAAAAAAGAAATCCATTGAGCACCCGACGGCTCAAAAGCACCCTGCACCCAGCCGCCCGAGTGCCCCTGGGAGTGCAACCTCTGTCCTATTTTTCTTCCCCACTTGCCCTGAGTGAGTGACCAGGAGCCCGGCTCCCACAGCCGCGTGGCCTGCCTGCAAGCAGCCACCAACCAAAGGCCCCCTGCCCGCCATAGGCTAACATTCGGCCTAACTCTAGCAGTCCAAAGAACCAAAATATAATTTTCAAATGTCCTCTTTATTTCAAAAAGATTTTTTGGGGAGTAATAAGAAATGGTCAGCCAACGTGTTTCATTCCCTCAAGGGGAACTTCATCAGGGCTTTACTCGATCAATGAACACGCCGGATTACTGAGGATTTTGTTCGAGACACTACCGGAATTCGAGGCTCATGTTAAATAGACTGCTTCTCATGAACTCTTCGTGTTATCTTGGAAATGTTATGAAGAGTGGAAACATTAAGTAAAGCCCTGATGAAGTTCCCCTTGAGGGAATGAAACGCGTTTGCTGACCATTTCTTATTACTCTCAAAAAAATCTTTTTCAAATAAAGAGGACATTTGAAAATTATATTTTGGTTCTTTGGATTGCTAGATACGTGCTAGATACGTGCACCCCCATTTCTCTTTTTTTCTGCTTTGATCTGGAACACAGTAACGCCGCTCAACGGCTGGCATAGGGGGTTGATTGCACGACGATTACTCTTGTTTAGAACTGATGTGAGGTGCGGCAAGAAGGGCCCGCCGTTGCTGCTATTAGAATATTGGGCCTAACTCTCTCTGCATCCGGCTGCCCCTGTGCCGTGGAGGGTGTAACAACTGTACCTACCTGACCCTGGGAGACCCCCGAGTCTATGCCCAGAACCTTAACTCTGCCAGTCGAGTACTTACCCAAAAGCCGATAACTCACTTTTCCTCCATAGGGTAACATGCAGAATTTTTGAGTGTCGAGTTTTGAAACTTTAAAATATTCATCTAAAATCAGCCGAATAACGAAAACAAATTTACTCACCTGTTATCAGGAGAGATCCCAGTGCTGTATCTTGGTGCCCAGCACGGACCCTGAAAAGTAATTACAACCGTACTTACCGATAACTTTATTTTCCTCCATAGGATAACATTGCCTGGTTTCTGCCAGAAATTCTTCTAAGTGTCGATTTTTGAAACTTACAAATATCCACTAAAAATTGCCTGGGTAAAAAAACGATTTCTTTCAACTGTTTACAGGAAATGCAACAGGGTTGAATCCAGGATCCAACCCAGAGTAAGAAAATCATACGTAAAGTAACTGAAATTGCATTTACTTAAAAAGTCCCATTGAGCTCAATGTTATAATTTTGAATTGTGTTGCCTATTGTGACTGTAACCATTGTATTCAAAAGTCTATTGCCTATTGAAAAGTATTTAACTAAAGCATCTCAATCTGAGAAAGTATATTTTGATACCTATTGTTGGTTCTAAAATAAAACAACTATATATTTTTATATACAAACCATTGGCCTAGAGTGCAGTTTGAGTGTGTGAGACCATTTGCTGACTGAGTGTGTACAACAAATGCTTTACACTGTCCTCTGATACTGCCTTACTGCTTGACCAAGCTACCACTTTAGAGAGTAAGGTTATATCTAACTTTAGCCTCTGCCAAACCTCTGGGGACTGTGGACTCACTTTAGCTATTTGGGGACAGTATATACAGAGCTACTTTGTTACACAGGGTTGATGCACAGGTCTTGGTATCAGGATCGCTGCCATCAACAGAGCTGATGTGGAACCCATAGTGGGTTCAGAGTGTCCAACTGGCACCAAGAATGGTCTGCCAGTGGGGTCACAGTGGAGAACCGTATAGTTCCTTGGAACCAAAGACATCATAGAGGGAGCGAGTAAAGTACCAAAATTTCGCAGCATGGCTTTGCGGAATTCTTGCATTTGCTGTGAAGTCATAAACAGGTCTGGAAATTCGGGTTGCATCTGGACAAGAGTCAGAATCCGCTCATGAGCCCAGGAGCAAGATAGTCACTTTTACACCCTAAAAACCTTCTGCTCTGGAGGTAGAGTGGCAGGAAGGGGCAGAGTGCCACTTGGACTTCGGTTCCTTTTTGGACTTGCCTGAGAATTTCGACCACGACGATGACCTGCCATGTGAATGACTTCAGGAACTGGACCTTCTGATGCTTGGTAATTTAAAGCTTTGCATCACAGTCCAGTATGGCCTTCGGGTTCATATGGGTGCACTCACTGTAGGCCCTGGAGTCGAGTTGTGACCCTAACCATCAGTCACATACATGATGGTGATCTGTCACGGTTTGTGACAGTCGCTGCAGAATTTCAAGCCTGTAGTATATTTGTTGGCGATATTTCCCTTGCAGATTGGTTAAAATTATGTAAAAGTTTCAGCAGGAAACAGTCACTTTGGAGACGAAGAGTGGCTCTGGATGCATGTTTGGTGGCACAGAAAAAGAAGGAACAGACGTCGGCACACGTGTGGTGCTTATATGTGGCCGTGCATTTCACTTCTGGAGCTGAACAATGTCGGCGTGGAGCCGGATAATGGCACCTACTGGCAAGCAGGAGTACTGCTTGAAAATTTCCAGATTCAGCCTGACACCTGGGACATATTTAAAATAAGTGGAATCTGCGGTTTTAAGTATCCATTAGAAGTTGTGTTAGTATCATTTTTCTGGTGCATGACTATGCATTATAAAATTAATTTAGTAAAACAGGATGAATAGAGTCCACTCAACAGAAAACATACTTTTGAACACTGGATAAATTCAAGGTTACAAGAACCCTTTGAATATTGTAAAATAGGATTTCTTAAATGAGGTTTCCATAAAGTCTGACTTGCATCTAATTGGCATGGTCTTAATTAGATCCTGCCATATCATACCTGCATCATCACTACTTGGGCCCCAATCTGTGGATTTTATCAACAGGGCTGTAGAAGACTACAAATGTAATTCTGTTTATTGAGGATTCTCTGGAAAAATTGTTAGTGGGCAATTGAAGTGCTGGGTTATGGTTCTTTAACCCTTTGATGCAAAGTTGTCCAAGAGTAACAAGCTATCAAATGTTTATAAAATGCCTAGAGAAATAAGAAACCCTCCCACATTAGAGCTAATTCTAGTGGCTTTACTCTAGGTCCTAGGCCGTATATGCGCAACGGAA
This sequence comes from Triturus cristatus, assembly GCF_964204655.1. Taxonomy (NCBI): domain Eukaryota; kingdom Metazoa; phylum Chordata; class Amphibia; order Caudata; family Salamandridae; genus Triturus; species Triturus cristatus. The sequence goes on along the minus strand of NC_140590.1, from coordinate 323,639,196 downwards.
GGGTAACTGTTCCCCAAGCGACTGTATTAATCTCTGTGGGTGCGCTCTATATTTTGTTCAGTCTCAACTTATGTTTCATATAGCCTTATATTAAGCAAAAAGAGAACGGAAAGGAGTTAAAAAGGAGTTAAAAAGGCAACTTTCAGTGGTGCCCTTTTATTTGTGCTAATATCTCAAACTGGAATTTTGTAATGACAATATGTTCAGCACAAAAAATAATTTACATACTAAATTCTCTTTATTTATAGTACGTGCATATCATACAGACTTAAGCTGTTACCTTTACTCTCGTGGAACCACATTCAAGACTTGACATTTGAATATTAGAATGAAACATATTTACATGGAGATTCTAGTAGTAGACAGGTTCAGAGAATTGTCTGGTTGCAGCAAGGTTAATGAATGTTGCACACTTGTTGAACACTACATATCACACAGTTGAACATGGTATCATACAACACAACTTCTGTCACTCATACTGGCTCTGGTAGAACCAAACACAAATAAATGAAACAAGAGCTTTAAAATCCGTTCAATATACAACACAACCTGCCATTTCACTTTGTAGATGCACAACCATAATTTCAGCATTTTTCATAAAAATGTTGTTCTACAATAGTAGAAAATAAAAATTAACTTAACCTCTAGCACAGCCCCAAAAAGGGTCCTACCTTGTCATCCACCTTTTGAAATTAAGTTATATTCTGTAGCATTCCCTCAGTAAAATGAGACTATCTCATATGTTTAAAAGTCCAAGTCAGATACTCAGTGCAAATGTTTCTTCATAGCTGGCATCACTGAACGGTCTGATCCAAATAAATATACGGTATTCCACAAACTGGGATGCATTATCTGAGAAGGGAATGCAGATATTTTTTGGCCATGTCTGAAATAAGGTGACTGCACAGTTGCAGTTAGACTAAACAGCTCCTGCCAATTCAGATCACAGGACTACATGTCTGAAAAGGATAGACAACTCGCCAGTGTTGATGTCCAGAAACACCTTTAGTTTATCCATGTTTGACTCTAGCTGCTCCTAGTCTCCCATTAAACCAGAGTGAGAGATACAACTCCCACCTGCACACTTGCGGGCCAGGTGGTGTGCCCCTTCATTGAGTCAATGTGCCACTTTTCTCGTTTTTCACTTTCAAAAACTCTGCCATGCTGGAGAAGTACTTCTGGTTGGCTTCTGCCACCTTCTTCTCTGCAGCCTGGGGGTTAACAATTTCCAGGCCCTAAAAACAAGACAAAAAAATAAATAGAAGACAGCCAAGATAAACAAAAGAAAATGAAAGCAACAATTTAAAGACTTAAATATAGCATACAAAAGATGAACAGCTTTAAAAGGATCAGCAAAAACTGCAACCTGTAGGACTAAATGAACACGTTAAGGTAAATCCCGGCCACGGTATTAAAGAATTCTTTACTTGCCATAATAAAGACCGTAGACATTATATGTATCACACACTTGAGTCTGCTTTTTAACATTCCGTGAGAATATAAAGTTTTATCGAAAGTAAACATTCCTTCCTAAAACCCTGGCTTGTTAAAGAAAAAAAGTCTATGTCCCCATTGCCTTTTGTGATTCCAGGTGGGCTAAATCTTTTCCCTCATCTAGCATTAGGTCACAGGAGAAACTTGACCTCCCCAATTAGTGTGGGCAGCAGGATAGAGGGAAATACTGTCTTGAAGCAGACTAATTTGAAAGAAACCAAAAAGCACACAGCCATTAATATTATAGTGTTCACTCATTTCATGACTGCTGCTTAATTTTTCATGTCAGAGGTTTCCCCTTCTGGTATAGATGAGTCTCCTTCAATAAGGTAAATCGCCTTTTGCCTGGGAACGCCTTTCCCAACACTGTATTTATTCCTGCTCCCAAGAACACTTATGAGTTCTGGCTCTGTTGATGATTTTTCCCAATGTATTGAAAAACCGAGTTGATCTAGTGTCTCTATCACCTGTTGTATATGCTGTTTGCAGAGACTGTAGGAGTTTGCTCTCACTAACCAGTCGTCTAAGTAGGGGTAAACATGAATCCCTTGCCTTCTTAGATGAGCGGCTACTGCTGCTAGGCACTGTGTGAACACTCTTGGTGCAAATTTTAGTCTGAATCCCAGTACTTTGAATTGGTCATGTGTTTTGTTGACCACAAATCTTAACTTCTAGTGTGTTCTGTTCATAGGGATGTGTAAGTATGCATCCTATAAGTCTATGGTAGCCATGTAGTCTCCTTTTTGCATTTGAGGTATCACCTCTTGCAGTATAGTCATCTTGAATCTTTGTGTTTTTATAAATTTGTTTAGAAATCTCAGGTCTAATATTGGGAGTAATGCTCAGTCTACATTTGGAATTGGGAAGTACGTGGAATAAACTGTCCTTGTGTGGTACAAGCTCAATTGCATGCTTCCTTTGAAGTTCCTGCACCTCTTGGAGTAGCTGAGATAATTCTCTTTTTGAATGTATCTTCTTGTTTGGTCTCCTGTTTGGAGGTTGTTTTGTTATCTCTATGCAGTAACCGTACTGTATTATGTTTAAAATCCATTTGTCTGAAGTGATATCCTTCCATTTTTGAAGGAAATATTTTAGTCTGCCTCCTACTGGTGTTGTAGGTTAGAGGAACTCTAAACTTATAGGATGTTGTTTTTGTATAGGTTGAGTTATTGTGGGCACACTCACTGTTCTTGGTGAGTGTGCATGTTTTTGAATGCAGTCACTTAGTTGTGGTCCACCTCTTTGTGGCTGGCCTCTGCCACTGGGACGCCCTTGAAAGGATTGCCTTCCTTATTGATACTGCCAGTTCTGCTGCTGACCTCGCTGCTGCCCCTGGCTTGGTCCGAAGTAGGTTTGTTGGTAAGTTTGATGTGAGGTAGTAGGTTGGTGGGTACTTCTACCTGCTGGTCTTCTTGAGGGTGTGCCCCTAATGCATGCCTCTGAATTGTAGGGCGTCCATGGACCTTGCCGTCTCGTTGTCCTTTAATTGATTGAGTTTGTCAACCACACTTCCAAACAGCTGTTCGCCATTGAATGGTGAGTTTATGATATTGCTTTGCAGTTCTGGCTTGAAACCCGATATTCTCAGCCATGCGCGCCTCCTTTCTGTGATACCTTTCCTGAACTTTACGCTGCTATCCGCATATTTGCACTTGCACTCTTGCACATTCTGGGCTGTGACTCCTCCTCCCCGAGTGCTCCTTAGCCCCGGTCCGACTCGGCAAAGTGCCGTTGAGCGGAGGGCTGCGTGGAGCTACTCGGGAGGCTGGCTACTTCCGGGTCAGGTTGGGAGTGAATTCCTGCGTTGCCTGGCTACATATTCAGATGCCAAATCACCCGCGGAGCGGACGCGCGCCGGCGGCGCGCTGAAGGCGCGCCAAAGGCAAGCCCGTCTGCGCCCGTCCGGGACCAGGGGCCACGACCCCTGCTCGTCCCCCTACTACTATCCGCTACAGCACCCAGGCTCTTATGGCCCTAAAAAGAGATCTCAATAGTAATTGTCTGCATACTATGGACATTGCTCTCTCTCTCTCCAGATGTCCTTCCTGCAGTTTTAGCTTTACGCCTAGCGGGAAGGAGATCTCCCGCACTGTTCCTCCACATTATTTTCTCCTGCTGAACTGCCGTTCCTTTTCTAAACACTCAACGGAAATCAATCTTCTGCTAGATGACCTCAAACCCGACGCCCTCTTTCTCACCGAAACCTGGCTCCATGAAGGCTCTGACCCTGTTGTCACTCAAACCCTTCCCACTGGTTACGGTATACAGAGAGTCGATCGTAAAATCACAAGAGGTGGGGGGCTGGCTATAATTTACAAAGACAGTATTAGATGCCGCTCCTCCGCGACTGGCCCACCGGACTGCGAAAGTATGCAGTTCTCCCTGGAAATCGCATCAATTTGTACCTTTTCTGGTCTTCTGATTTATCGTCCTCCGGGTCCTATGGGCCAATTTCTTATCTCCCTCCCTTCATTTGTAGCAGACCTAGCATTGTCATCAGCAAACTTCTCAATTCTTGGTGATATCAATATTCACATGGATGACCCGTCCAACCAAATGGCTTTAGAGCTTTCCTCTTGCCTAGCCGCGCTCCAAATTAAGCAGATAGGCTTTGCCCCTACCCATGACAAAGGTCATCTTCTTGACCTAGTCTTCAGTAACGACCAGAAGCTTACGGCCGGGACCCCCATCCCTCTCCCTTGGACAGACCACTCGTTAGTCCCCCTCTATTGGGAAACCTGGGATTTTAAACCTTTGACTAAGTCTTCCTTGACCCTTGAGAGGAAATGGTCAAATCTGGAGGTCAACACATGGATAGAGGCTCTTAATACATCCAGACCCCTGGGCGCTTCTAACCCAGAAGTGGCCAACAGCAATTTCAACTCTTGGATCACTAACTCCCTGAACTCGCTGCTCCCAATGACACCCTCGCGTAAAAAAGCCAGGGTAAAAACCTCCCCTTGGTTCACTCCTCAATTAAGAATCCTTAAACAGACCTGTCGCCAACAGGAAAGAAGATGGATACAGAACTACGACACAATTAGGAAAAAAGAATACAGAGACTCTATACGGACCTACAAGGCCGAGATCAAACTGGCACAATCAAAATTTTACGAGGGAAAAATCAATGCAGCTGCCAATGCCCCTAAAGAGATTTTCCGCATTGCCAAAACTTTAATTTCCTTACCACAGGAACCCCTCAGAGAGGAGGAAGCCCCACAACGATGTAACGACCTAGCAGAATATTTCTTTAACAAAATTAATTTGATCTGTTGTCGTTCACCCCCTATAAACCTGACCCCATGTTTTTTTGCACACTGGCTAACACCAAGTTCTCTTTAGAAGAATTCCCTTTAATCAACACTAAGTCCTTGGACTCCCTTATGTCGACTGTAATCTCCGGCTCCCCTACTGATCCCGCCCCCCCTCAACATCTCTCCCATGTTTTTAATACAATTGGACCAGCCATTCTAGACATACTAAACTCCTCCATCATGTCAGGCACTGTCCCCAGGGCATGGAAATGTGCCCAAGTCAGAGCCCTTCTGAAAAAACCTAATCTGGATCATTCTAACTTGGCTAACTACCGCCCCATTTCTCTCCTTCCATGGCTGAGTAAGCTAATTGAAAAACACATTAACTCTACTGTAACTAATTATCTGGAAACTAATGACTTACTGCATGTGTCTCAAACAGGGTTTCGTCCCCAGTTGGGCACCGAGACGGCCCTGCTTGCGGTGACAGAAGAAGCCAGAAGACTCATGGACCGAGGCGGCTCGGCAGCCATCATCCTGCTGGACCTCAGTGCCGCCTTCGACACCGTTAATCATAACATCTTGCTGGAGCGTCTGGCGAACCTGGGTGTAAGAAAGGGGGCCTTCACCTGGTTCCAGTCCTTTCTCAAAGACCGTACATTCCAAGTGTTCGAGGGGTCCACGTCATCCAACAGTTGGCCTCTCAGCTGCGGGGTCCCGCAGGGCTCTTCTTTAAGCCCTACACTTTTCAATGTTTATATGGCCCCGCTTGCTGAGATAGTCGTCCCTTATGGCATAAAAATCATTACCTATGCGGACGACACCCAACTGGTGGTGGCACTAAACCACCCCGAAGGTTCCTCCAGCACGCTGGGTGTCTGTTTACAAGAGGTCGCCCACTGGATGAACCACTCCCACCTCAAACTAAACGCACACAAAACGGAACTTATGTTCCTGGGCAAAAATTCTTCATCTCCCTCTTCTTTCACGTGGCCACCCTGTCTCGGCCCCATGCCCATTCCTAAGCCCCAGGTAAAAGTCTTGGGGTGTGGCTGGATAACACTCTCTGCTTCAACCATCAAGCCACTAAGCTTTCTGCCACCTGCTTTGGACTAATGCGGATGCTCAGGAAGATCCTCCCCTTATTACCTTTCCAAGCAAGGAGAATCATGGTGCAGGCCCTGATTCTATTGCGTCTGGACTACGGGAATGCTCTCTATTTGGGTGCCCCCCAGTCCACTCTCCACAAACTCCAAGTGATCCAAAACTGTGCGGCGCGTCTACTGCTTCAGATCCCTCGTAGACACTCAGCTAGGCCTGCTTTGAGACATCTCCACTGGCTGCCCATACAAGCCAGGATTCACTTTAAGGCCCTATGTCTGGCTCACAAGGCTCTATGGATTCAGGACCCCCCCATACTTCAATCTTTGATCACTCCCCATCATCCTGCCAGAACCCTCCGCTCCAGCTCTGCCTTTCTTGCTACCTCCAAAAAGGTCCAAAGATCTAGATGGGGTGGGCGATCATGCTCTTTAAATGCTTCCAACCTCTGGAACACCCTTCCTTCTGTGCTCCGGGGTGAACCCGACCTGCTGACATTCCGGAAACTTCTTAAAACGCATTTTTTCCTCTCAGCATAATAGTACAAACCCCTCGCATTACAGTTCTCGGCTCCGCAAAGCGCTAGGAGGCCTCAGGGTAGCTATGCGCTATACAAATGCGACTTCATTTGTCTGCTTGATCTGTCTGCAGCATCTAGGGTGGACTTTAAACATGTGTTAGCAATGTTTTTACCCTCTTCCACCAAGTGTCTAGGTCTTCTTTGGAACTGTTCAGGTAGGTTCTTTAACAGTTCCCCTGCCTCTTCCCAATGTTGATAAGCAGGTCTGTTTAGTAATCCATTTGAATTAGCTATGCACCATTGGTTTGCTGCACTTTTGTCTACCTTTCTCCCGACAAGGTCCATCCTTTTGCTTTCCTTGTCTGGAGGTGTATCCACTGTGGTTGGTACATTAGCTCTTTTCCTAGCTGTGGAAGTAATAGAGTCAGCTGGTATAGACACTCTGATGTATATAGGGTCTTTAGAAGAATGAGTGTACTTCTTTTCTGCTCTTGGTGTGATAGCTTTGCATGTTGCAGGCTCTTTAAATGCATCCTTTCCCTGATCCAATACACTTGGCAGCATTGGAAGGAAATTATTTCTGGATTGTGTTGGCATCAAAGTCTCTAATAGAAAACATGATTGGGGTTTTTCTTCCACCAGCTGCACTTCATATGTTTCAGCAGCCTTTTAAATCACCCGATTATACATCCCAATGTCATCTGGTGGTGATGGCCTCGAAGGATAGGTTTCAACAGCCTCCTCAGGTGATTCTGCGTCGAGATCTTGCCATTACAGGTCTTCAGTCTGAGATCGCCGAAACAGCATATGTGTGTTCTTAGTCTTCCCCCTCTTGTCCGAAGAAGAATTCTTCGACGAGCGGCTTGGATGTTGTCAGAGGCATTAATTCCTCCGACGACCTTCTCCACTTAGATTGTACTTTTCGGCAGTATCTTGAATTGTTTCAAGCTTTGGTCGACATCTTTTTTACGTTGTAAAATACTTGCCATTTCTGCTTCCAGCCTTTTCCCTTTCTTCTCCTTCTCAGCCACGTGTTTTTTGGCGTTGAGACCTTCAGCTTTCCTGTTTGTGCTGGTCGACGCCGATCTGGGTGTCGAAACCTGTTTTGGTCTTTTTCTACACCGAGGCGTCTTTTTCCTGACTGTCTTTTGACGTCTTGGATCTTTCGAGGGTCTTTGCCGTCACTGAGTTCATGTCCAAGGATCCAACGGAGTATTTGTCTTTGGATGCAACTGCAGTCGTCGAGTGCTTTGACGCAGAGTTTGTGTTTTTCGAGACTACTTTTTTTTTTTAAGTCAATGCCTCTTACCTCCTTCGAAGACTTCTTCTCGACCTCCATGACTGAAACGTCTGTCCTAGTCGCCTTCCGGCTCTTCGGTGACATGGTCCTCCTCTTCGCTCAAGAGGCCCAGGTCTCAAAGCGATGGTGGTGGTCCTTGCATGGTATATTTGACTTTTCTCGGTCTTTCTCTCACCCTCAACGTCTTTGGGGTGAAGTTGGAGCACGCGTTGCAGTCCTCGCTTCAGTGATCCAGCAGTAGGCAAAGGTTGCAGACCGGATGCTGATCCTTTTGAGCGTACTTGTGGTGACAATTTTTGCACAACTTGAACGGAGTATTCTCCATTACCGCACACAGGGAGCCCCCGCAGAAGTTTTTTTCTTATTTTTCGTCGATTCTTCTCTCCAATCTCGGGAGCTCCTTTACTATCGATCCACACCCAAAGGCGAAAAAAAAGAACCTGAAAATGGCGACCAAAGGTGAGCCCTTCAGGAGGAAGCCCGTCAACGCCACAAGAGGACACCAAAGGAATGCGTTCCTTACCTGTAACTGCGGTTATCCAGTATTGGTATCTTTCATAGATTCACATGCCTGAATCATTCCCCGTCATCGGGATGGGAGTTCCCGGTACATAAATAAAGTAATGTCTCACTAGACATATAGAGTAATAGGCCAAGGGCCTCACACCTTAGTAACATATTGTAGGAGAGTAGGATCTGCACTTATGTTGCCCCACTTTTTTTTCTGATGTTTACACTGGTTTCTGGCTATAGTCTGGCTGGGACCCTGCTAATCAGGGCCCCAGCCTCTCTGTTCTCTAAACAACTTGGAGTGCATATTAGGTGCACTAGTGATTGGATACTGTGGTACCGTATGAGCCCCTAGTATTTGGTACCTTAGGTACCAAGGGCGTAGGTACTTCACAGGCCTACCAGGGGCTGAAGCATGTAATATGCCACCCCTGGGAAGCAGACTAAATCTGACACCACAGGCCTGCTACTGTAGCCTGGGTGAGGTTGTGTTAGCACTCCTCACTGAGGTATAGGTTCCCTATATCTCACCTTACACACACACACACACACACACACACACACTCGCACACACTCGCACACACACACACACACTTATAAACCGATCAGTCACCCCTAAGGCAGGCCCTAACAATCCTGAGGGCAGGGTGCTTGGTTTCCATGTGAGGGGGTGCCTCTGCCTGAGCAGAGCCCCTCTGCAGCTCCCAGAGTCCATTCTCTGTGGCTGTTTGTGGATGTGGTTAAACCATATACTCTTAAGTGCATTATAACCTAGCGGTAAATGCTAACTTTGGCATGGCTTCATCAAGACATGTCGTGTTTTGTGTCAAACGCTTTGGAATCATACCCCCAACACCAGTAACTGGTGTGGGAGTATGATCCCACCCTTCTAGAGGGGAAGACACGTACCTACTGTGGAAACACGGTAGAATCCTGAAGAGCCCTGGCATCACAAAATGGATGCCACCAGCACAGACACTGGGCTGCCCTCCTGCTGCTGACTGAAACCCGCAGTGGAGTAGGCCCAACAATAGGCATCCTGTCACAGGGAGGTGTAACCACCTTCCAGACAGGATTTATTGTATTGGGGCTGGGTGGGTGCACTCCTAGCTCCTAGAGTGCTTTAAAGTCCTGCACTGGGGGAGCAGCAGGCTCCTCTGTGTATATGCCAGCTCAAACCAGTTCAGGGGCTACCAGCCCCTGCTCTGGCGCGAAACTGGACAAAGGGAAGTGGGTGTAGCCACCCACTCCCCTGACCCTCCCATAGGAGTGGTCATAGAGCTAGTCCCTCCCTTTCTTTTAGTATAAGTTAGGGAACCCTTGCCATTGCAAACTAGATATCCCTAGATGACGCTCTGAAGAATAATCCTGGACCTTCGACGTTCCACTACCTTTGGAAGACTGAAGAATCTCCCTTGGAGTCGAGGAGTGACTCCCCTGCTTGGCAGGCACCAAAACTTTGCATCAACGGTCGCAAAGTTTCCCGCTCCCGCCGGAGTCCGAAGTCTCTGCAGCCCCGGAAGTGGATTTCCTGACCTCGACAGCCATTGTGAGTCCCCAGCAAAACTGAGGCGAGTGGACCCCACGAGTGACGAGGAACAGCAATAGCCGGTTACCGTGCACTATTGTCGAGTGCAACCCCTTCACGACGTTCTACAAACTTGTGCATTGGACCACGTGTGGTCCAAGCCTTCAGCAGGATTTCCACCGAAAATCAGTGGCCTACCTCGTCCCGAGTGACCGTGGGCTCCTGTGAAGTGAATCCTCCCGAGGAGTCTTCGTGATCCCTTGCGGGTCCCCTGAAGACTTTTCTACAGAACCAAAGGGCTCCCCTGGTTGCTCCAGGCCTGCCCTGACTTACCCTCGCTGGGTGAGTCCCTCAGATCTTGCTGGTCTGCACCACTGACTTTCTTCACATTCCAAGAGTCCTGCTGTTACAAAGGCTTGTTGGCTCCAATCCGGTTGCCGACACCTCAGTAAGCTGCAGACTTCGTGGGACACTCCGAATCCAGCTCCTGGTCGTCGTCGACGCCTCCTGGATCTCGTGGCTTAAGAGTCTTAGACACCCGTGATCACCTGAAATCACCCGACAGCTGTGGGCAACCATCTTCCTGGCCCCGGGTCACTGGCAAGTGACTTTAAACACTGTCTCCTCTGCTTTCAGGTCTTCTTTCTTCAGAATCCAGCCTTGGATTCCATCGGACACTTCTCCTGCCTTCACAAGCAGCAAGTCTTCTTTGGCTCCCATTGAAAACGACGCCGTGACCCGAAACCAAAAGACACCTATGCACCCGGCTTCCCTGGGTGAGGTAACTAGAGTACTCTGGTGCTCCTGTGTGTGTTGGCTCTAGAACTACTTACCCTGTAAGTGATTTGCTTGTAGACTCTCCCGAAGTATCCTAAATCTTTAAAATTCCAACTGCGACTTGCTCCATTGAAGTCAATTGGGATCCGCGGCTGTGTTATCACACTGCATGCGTCTCCCGTGGGTCCTTTCCGTACCTGCCTTGGGTGGATTAGTGAGGCCCCAGCGCTTCTGAAGACCTTAGGCCTTCTCAAGTCGTTCTTCTTATACCTCTTTTTTAGTATATGGTCTGGTACGCCCCTAGGGCCCCAGCCATACAAGTGCTTAATTTGTTGTGAAATGTCCTTGACTTCTAATCTCATAAAGAGATTAGTAGAGCGTGTCTAGTAATACACACACTAATACACACACACACACACACACACACACACACACACACACACACACACACACACACACACACACACACACACACACACACACACACACACACACACACACACACACACACACACACACACACACACACACACACACACACACACACACACACACACACACACACACACACACACACACACACACACACACACACACACACACACACACACACACACACACACACACACACACACACACACACACACACACACACACACACACACACACACACACCAACCCCCCCCTAACCTGTGTGGTGTCCTTTCATTAAGTGATTCAAGAGATTATAAGGTAAAACAAGCTGCTTTACATTCCTCTGAGACTTAGCCTGAAGGCTGCTATCCACAGCTACCACTTGATAGCTTTCTTTCAAAGGTTGTCTTAAACCCATCTACCATAAGAGTCGAAATGCACTGGTGCAAGGTGGCCACTATAACTAGTGACCAGCATATACCAGGCCAACTTCTCACACATATCCACGTCCTTTTGTAAAAAAGGACCAAACTTTGGAGAGGAGCCAATCAGCTATCACCACCCTCTAGAACCTTCCTGGAAGGAGCTCCAGTCCCTCAGATTTTCTTAAGCACAGTCCGAAGTAGTTGTATCACAGAGACCCAAGAGAGTCCTTCCAGGGGAGGTGGGTGGGTTACATGTGAATCTATGAAAGATACCAATACTGGATAATCGCAGTTACAGGTAAGTAACGCATTCCTTATCCAGTATTAGGGTAGCTTTCATAGATTCACATGCCTGAATCAAAGTAGTAAGCAATGATAAGCACATTTCGAAAGGTACAGTATATATGAATTCACCAGATAACATATCAATGTGAAAATAGAAAGTACCAAAAACAATGAAATAGCATAAGAATAAAACACTAGAGAAATGTGCGTATAGAAGAAAGGATGGTGGGATCAAAGGAAGGGCTCACCTCTAATGAAATAGATGACGGAGCACCGCTTGACCCACTGCAGCATCTTTCATGAGTTCCGTGTCCAGGCAGTAATGCTTGGTAAATGTATGCGGCGTCTTCCATGTTGCCGCTCTGCAAATGTCCGCAATGGGCACACCTGCAAAAAGTGCCATTGAAGTAGAGATTGCCCTTGTGGAATGGGCTCGAACTGTGGGGCTGCCCCGCTTGCTGGTGACAAAAAGTAAAAGCTGCGGAGGTCCAACGAGAGATACTTTGTTTAGTGAGTGGGAGACCTTTCTGTGAGAAGTTGGCCTGATGTATGATGTCACTAGTTCTAGTGTACACCTTATATCAGTCCAAACAACCCTTATGGTGATTGGTTGTAAAGTCAACCTTATAGACCAGCTATCCTAGTGGTAGCATGGACAAGAGCAGTCTTAGGCTAAACTCTGAATGGCATGTGAAGCCAGCTGTGATACCATATATAATCCCTTTAATACCAAATGAAAGGACACCACAACAGATAAATAAAGTGTATTTATTCTAGTCAAACCCTCAGCACTCTTTATGAGATTAGAGGTAAGTACAACACAGTCTTATTTAAGCATACATTAAGTCACACAGGTAAGTAATACAGTTAAGCCCTAGGGGCCACGCAAACCATATACTAAAGAAGTGGTATAAGGACCACTGTCACGGAAATAGAATAGGCCTAGGCCTAGGGAATCGCTGGGGCTACACTACACTAGCAATAGTTAGGAAGTGGGAGGCCCACGGGATTCAGGTGCAGAGTGGAAACACTCACGCGTAATGCGTAAAAGTCGATAGAATTACTAGCAGTTAGAAATTAACAGTTTAAGGACACTTCTGAAGCAGCTAGAGAGTCAAGACTCGGAAACTAGACGCTAGGATAGGCACTACCCTTGTGAGCACCGAAGTACCCAAGTTACCTAGCCCACGGGCTGCGGGTGCATAGGTGTGAACTTGCGTCGGGTTTCGTCGTGGGCTTCTATGGATGCCTGAAGGAAAGTTGCTGACAGGCAGTCAGTGAAGAGTGTCCGGTGGATCCCAAGGCTGGGATCAAGAAGAGAGGATACCTGCAAGCAGAAGGGACAGAGTCAAGGTCACTAGCCAGTGACCACGTGGAACCAGGAAGGAACCAGGCGATGTGAAGATTGCAGGTGAAAGGTGAAGCTTGTCGCTGCAGCCACGGGTACCAGGAGACGTCGAGGACGACCAGGACCAGGAGGCGAGCTGTCCCACGAAGGCTCTTGCTGTCGGCGGCGGCGAAGTCGAACTAGGACTCACCAAGCCTTGGCAAGCGGAACCCACGAAGAACGGAGGACTTGCTTCTGGTGCAGACCAGGAAGGTCTGGGGTGCTTCTCTTTTGCAAGGAAGCGGGAGCCAGTCTGGAGGAGCCAAACCAGCAGTGAAGATTTCATGATGCGTCGTCACAAAGGCCACTAGCCAACGGGCAAGCAACCGGACAGACGCAGCAAGCAGGAAAATGCAGAAGGGCCCCACGCAGGACTCGTGGAGTGTGGGGGGCTGATCTTCGGTGCAGATGGTGCTTGGGGCTTCTCAATCCCCGGTGCACAACATCGAGGGTGCCTCAGAAGCTGCGCTGGAAGATACTAGCCACTTTTCCCAGGTAGCCGGTCCCACGTCTCTCGTCACCTCCACGGATCTCAGCTCGGCTGTGGATGTGGATCAGGGTCGGAGAAGTCTGGAAGTCAAGGCTCTGGTCGGGCTCTGCAGTCGGTCCCTCGTAGAACTTCAGCAAAGCAAAGGGTAGTCTCTTGATGGTGCCTGTTTGCACAGGGTAGCCACTCCTTGGCCACAAGGGAGATTCTTCAGTCTTCTTCTTTCGTCGAACGTCGAAGGTCCAGAGTTTCTGTGCAAGTTGCAGGTTCAGGATAATCTAATTTCCTGGGGCCCAGCTACCACACTTATACTAATCTGGGGGGCTGGGTTGCCTGCTAGGTCACGCCTTATGGGTGGGACCTGGGAGGGGGGTGGTTACACCCCCTTCCCTTTGTCCAGTTTCGCGCCAGGACTGGGGCTGGAGTGCCCCAGCACCGGTTTGAACTGGACTATGCATGGGACACCTTGTGTGCCCCAGGCATGTCTCATTCCTTTCAGCCCTCCCTGCCCCAATACACTAAAGTCTGTCTGGGGAGGTGCTAGCACCTCCCCAAGCAGGAAACCTATTGTCCAAGCCTCCCTTGTCGGGATCACTCCCAGCAGCAGGAGGTCAGACTTGGGTCTGTGGCAGCAGCATCCATTTTGTGATGCTGAGGCTTTGGTTAGAGTTAAACAGCCAAGTAGGATTTTAACATGTCTCTTCCTCTAGGAGGGGGGAATAATATCCTCATCCCCAGAAATGGGATGGGGGTATTATTCCAAAGTGTTAGACACCTTACACGACATGTTTTGATAAAGCCAAACCATAGTTACCATAACCGTTTAAGATTATAAGGCACTTTAAGAGTATATGGTAGGCTATATCATAGAACAGCTATAAGGACATGGTTCCGAAAGCTGCAGACAGGCTCAGCTCATGCTAGAGCACCATCTCACGTTACCAAGCACTCTGCCTCCAGGATTGTTAAGGCCTGCCATAGGAGTGGCTGATAGGTACACATGTGTCTATATTAAGGGTAGATATAGGTATACTATATCTAAGCAAGGGGTGATTACACAACCTTGCCCCAGCTGAGTGATCAGCCAGTTGTGTCTGATTGGAAGGCCAGACTAGGGGTGGCATAATACATGCTGCAGCCCCTGGGAGGCCTAGGGTACACCTATGCCCTGGGTACCTAGGGTACACTGTACAGGGTCCAATAAGGTGATCCTTACCAATTGGGAATGTACCTAGGGTACATGGAGTCCATTTTAAAGAGAGAGCAGACAGCCTGAGACCCTGAATGGCAGGATCTCAGGCCAACTAAGTCGAAAAACCAGCTAGACACTAGGCAAAAGTTGGGGGTAACCATAGTCAGATATCCACCTTCCTACACTTTCCTAGGTCGACTGTAAGCCATAAAGAGTTGGTTGGATTTGCGGAATGTCTTTGTCTTGTCAATGTAGACTTTCAAGCAGCGTTTAAGATCCAAAGAATGTAGTCTCTTTTCTGCCATTGTTTGAAGATTTGGAAAGAAGGATCGCAACACTATAGGCTCTTTGAGATGGAAGTTTGACGGAGCCTTAGGGATAAACTTCGGATTCGTGCGTAGTATAACCCGGTCGTGTTTGAATTGAAGGAAAGGGTGTTGAATTGAAAAAGCATGAAGTTCACTCACTCGCCTCGCCGAGCAAAGGGCTAGAAGGAGCGCCGTTTTCCAGGAGAGAAACTTAAGATCAGCTTTGTGTATTGGCTCAAAAGGGCGTTTCATAAGCTGAGCCAAAACCGTGTTGAGTTGCCATGAAGGAGGTAAAGTCTTTACTGGAGGGAATGTTCTAAACAGGCCTTTAAGGAATTGTTTGATTAACCGATGAGACCACAGAGAAGGGCCTGCAGAGGATCTCCTGAAATGGGATATTGCTGCCAGATGGACTTTAATGGAGGCATGAGTGAGACCAGATTTCGCCAGATGAAGAAGGTAAGGCAGTATTTGCTCTGGAGAGGATGAAAGAGGGTGTATTCTGTTTGACTTGCACCAGATACAGAACCTCTTCCATTTTAAGGAATGTTTTGTTAGTACCATCTGCTCGAGCCCGAGCCAGAACTGCTCTACAGTCCGGAGGTATGTCTAGACCCTGGAACTCTCTGAACTCAGGAGCCAAGCTGATAATCTGAGAGATGCTGGATCCGGATGCTGGACTTGTTGGTTGTTCATAGTGAGAAGAGAGGGAAACTGTTTCAACCGGATCGGTGGTTCCAGGGAGAGAAGGTGAAGCTCCGTGAATCAGTGTTGGCGTGGCCAAGCTGGAGCTATCAGGATGAGCGTGCAAGGTTCCGCTTTCATTTCCTGAGAACCCTGGAAATCAGGGGAATTGGTGGAAAAGCGTATGCAAAGACGTTGCACCATGCGATCGAAAACGCATTCCCTAGAGATCCCTTCTGGGGATGCCAGCTTGCGAAGTGTTGGCATTGATTGGAATGATTGATTTGGCATTCTGCTTGGTAGCGAAGAGGTCCAGAAGAGGGGTGCCCCATTGAGCAAATAAGCGGTTGAGAGTCCGCTGATACAACTCTCATTCGTGACATGCTGTCTGTTGTCTGCTCAATGAGTCGGCCAGAACGTGGTCTGTTCCTGGAACATACTCTGCTCGAAGAGAAATGTTGTGAAGTAGCAACCAGTTCCAGTTTTTTGCGACTCGTGAGAGAGTGTTAGAGAACGAGTCCCTCCCTGCTTGTTTAAATGGTGCATGTCGTGCTATTGTCGGTCCGTACAAGCACTCGAGAATTCCCGATTCGTGGTAGGAATGTCAGAAGAGGGAGATGAACCGCTCGTAGCTCCAGGAGATTTATGTAGAGTTTCCTTTCGGAAAGGGACCATTTCCCACTGATCTGGAGTTCTTGGAGGAAAGCTCCCCAACCTTTCAGGGACGCATCCGTTGTGATGGTATGTGGAGAAGCAGGAAGCAAGAAAGGCAAGCCTTGAGAAAGGTTCTGAGGGCAAATCCACCACCGTAGAGCCTTTATCATCTGAGGGGTCACCTGGATGACATCGTCGAATGACCCCGTACATTGGACCCATTGAGCTGAAGAGGGCGCATGTGAAGGCGTAAGTGTGGAACTAGTAGAATGCAGGAAGACATCATCCCGAGCAGGGATTTGAAAAGGCGCACAGTAAGAGACTTTTTGGATCGTATGAGACGCGCCAAGGAAAGAAGCTTGTCTTTTCGCTCGTGAGGGAAACGCTTTCTTCTGGAGCGTGTCGAGAGTAGCACCCAGGAAAGTTTCACACTGGGAAGGCTGAAAGACGGACTTGTCCTGATTGAGAGTAAGCCCCAAACAATCGAAAAGCCTTAGACCGGCGTCAGAAGACATGGACGCGTCTTCTAGAGAGGGTGCTTTGACGAGCCAGTCGTCCAGATATGGAAAGACTTGATGGTGTTGCTGTCGTAAATATGCGGCCACCGGAGAAAGGCATTTTGTAAAAATGCGTGGCGCCGATTTGAGTCCGAACGGCAGGACACGAAATTGGTAATGCCTGACCGCTACTGCGAATCTCAGAAATTGTGTGGTTGCGGTGGATCGGGATGTGAAAATAGGCATCCTGAAGGTCTAAAGACACCATGTAGTCGTCCACATTGAGTAGCTGTAGTACTTCCTGGATGGTAACCATACGAAACGACTGCTTTTTCAAGAATTTGTTGAGATTTCTCAAGTCTAATATCGGTCTCCATTTCTTCTCCTTTTTGCGTATTAGGAAAAAATGGGAGTAAAATCCCTTCCCCCCTTTGACGTAGAGGAACTCTTTCTATAGCTCCCTTCTGGAGCATAAGTGAAAGTTCCTGGAGCAGAGCACGTACATTTTTGTGAAGCATAGGTCGGGGAGGGGTTTGGGGAGGAATTTGAATGAGTTCTAGTGAATGTCCGAATTGAACTAGTTGCAGGACCCAACGGTCCGTTATTTGCTTCCAATTGTTGAGAAAGTGGGAAATTCTTCCTCCAACCTTGGAGGGCAGAGAGGAGTTCGAGACCGGCGGTAGTGGAAAGTCATTGTCGCCGAGCAGCGTCTTTCTGTCGACCTTTGCCACGAAAGGAAGACTTAGTGCAGGTGGATTGCACTTGACGTTGCTGGTATTGTGGCCGATATTGCTGAGTGGAAGAAAAGGAAGATCGATGCTGGTAATCACCTCTGGCAGATGTTCGACCTCTAACCCTTGAGTCACGAAAAGATGGGTTCTTAAATTGGAGGGTACCCAAAGCCCTAGCCGTGTTGGTATCCTTTTTTATACTCTGCAGAGCCTCATCGATGTGTGTTCCAAAGAGAAGCTGACCATCGTAGGGCATGTCTAAGACTTTTGTTTGTACCTCCGGTCGGACCGAATTCGCCTTTAACCAACCCTGGTGCCATAGTACAGCTGCGCCAGCCAGTTGGCAAAATCCAGTAGAGGCGATATCCATCGCACAGTCTATGATTTCGGATGCAGATCGTTCGCCCTCCAGCAAGATCTTTTTTGCTTCTTCCTGTGAGTCATCTGGCAAGGCCGCAAGATATGGAGCGATATCTGCCGACATCTGACTGTTATAGCGTCCTCACAGTGCCAAAGAATTGGATGCACGCACTTTTAATGCGGGCATGGACGAGAAGCGCTTGCCGATATTATCAAGCCGTCTACCCTCTTTGTCCGGAGGAGCGGTCAGCAGAGCGGAAGGATTTTTTGATTTCCGCTGAGCAGCTTGTGTGATTACTGAGTCTGGTTTAGGATGGCCGGCTAGGCAAGCTGGAGCAGTATCTGGAGCCTTGTATTTTTATCCAGACGAGGTAACACTGGAGGTACCGAGGAAGGGTTCTGCATGATCTTAACACCCTGATCCCATATGTAATCTATGATAGGGATAGATCTGACGGATTTCTTAAAAGGCTCCTTAAAATCATCGAGGAAGCAATCTTGCTGGTGGGAAGGCATAGTTATTTGAAAATGATGTGCCGCTCTTTCCACTGTTGTGAAATCCCCCAATGTCCTTAGGAGGAGAGTCAGCTGGAGCAGGAACTGGGGAAGCTGGACAGGGGAGTACATAATCGTCCCACTCATCACGAGTAGATTGGGAATCTTGAAGTTCCCCTTCTTCATGTTGATCCTCCTCCTCATCGTCTGTAGAAAGCGGAGGTGGAGATGTGACAGGCTCAGACTGCAAACTCAATGGTGGAGGCCGCGGTCTTGGCGGTGGAGACACAACTGGAGGCGGAGACGTTGCAGAAGTGGGAAACCTCTGCTTATAGTCCGAAATGTGGAATTGCAGGTCAGAAACTAGAGATGCCGGTAAACAAACCATGGGAGGTGGAGACGGATGGTATTCTTCAGGAGAAACTGCCTGATCTTCCTGCCCTTGATCCTCACAGACCGAACTGTCCTGGTACTTAACGTTAAGTTGAGATGGGCTTGTCGCCGTTCGAAACATACTGCCATCATCAGAATCTTCTTCCTCCAAAAGATGTGCTGGAGGCAAGAGCTGGACCCTACTAGGTGAAGTCAGGGCTGGCGTCAGCATACGTTTTGTGAGTTTCAGATGTACGTACGTACGTACTTTAAGTTGGAATCCGTTGTCGTCGACGGTATAGTCGTCGACGGTATAGTCGTCGACGGGCACCATGGTAGATTCAGATCCCGTCATCAGAGCAGTCGTCGACTGTGTCATCGTCGATGGAGGTTTCATCGACGGGGTCCTCGTAGACAACGAAGTGGATGTCGACGGGACTGTTTATCGATGGCGTCGCTGACACAGTCGTCAAGCGCAGCGTCGACAGCAATTTGGACGTCGACGAGGTCTTCTTTATCTTCAGCGTCGACGAGACAGACCTACCGGGCGTCGACGATGGAGTCGTCGTCGACGTGGATAATGACAGACGCGACAGAGGTTGAAACTGTCGTAGTCGACGAGGTCACACTCAATGCTGTAAATGGAGATTTCGTCGAAGCCATCATCGACGAGGTAGTCGACGGGGTGGAAGAAGGCTTTTTGAAGGCATGAAGAACTTCCTGAGGAAAAACCTTCGCTGAAAGAGCCTTAGGAGGGACCTCTGAAGACTTATGCGCCTTCTTTGGAGGTGGCTGCGACAAAGGGTCTGGAGAAGCCACCCTTGGTCTTTTCGGAGAGGACTGCGAAGATATTGAAGAGCCTTCACTTTCCTCAGAAGACAGTACTGGATCTTTGTCTTTAAGCCTCTGCAGCCAAATTAAGAGGCGTCCCTCACGATCTTTGAGGGTCTTGGAGGAAACGGTACGACATACCTTTGAGGAGTGATTCGGATAAAGGTAGTGGAGACTGTCCTTGTGTTGATCATCCACATGAACTCTTTTTTCCACAGGCAGCACAAGACCTAAAAAGGCCTTTCTTAGGAGTATCTGCCATGAAGAACTGGAGAACTTCACCCCCAAGTTGGAATTTTGAAGTAAGAAGCACTGGAAAGTCAAAAACAAGGAATGCTGAGCAGAGCTCAGAGTAGACTCCCTTAGCACGACGTGCGGTAGAAAATCTGAGGGACTAGAGCTCCTTCCGGGAAGGTTCTAGAGGGTGGTGATAGCTGATTGGCTCCTCTCCAAAGTTTGGTCCTTTTTTTACAAAAGGACGTAGATATGTTACTAAGGTGAGGCCCTTGGCCTATTACTCTATATATCTAGTGAGACATTACTTTATTTATGTATTGGGGACACCCATCCCGATGACGGGGAATGATTCAGGCATGTGAATCTTTGAAAGATAGCCTAATACTGGATAATGGTGGTATGTCGATGCCGACCCAAAATAAAAAAAAATAAAAAGAATACAGCAATTCCAAACCCAACCACTAGATGGCAGAATAATGCTCAGCATGTGAATCCAGAAAAGATTCATGCTGCAAAACATTGTTTAGGTCTCGTCTGAGCCAGCGCTTTTCTCGCGAGAGCTTTTGTAAAAGGGGGATCTGGAAGTGCAAACGAGTGCTTTTCAGGCCTCCAAATACAGTGCATGTGCGCCGGGCGCGCGCACCATTTGGCAGCCTGAAAAGCACTGCCTGATCACTTTCCCGGCCGCTTTGATGTCCTCAGTGAGCCGGACATCAAAGCGGCCCGCGAAAGTGATCACCATTTGCCACCCCCTCCCTATCTTATCTCCCTTAGCTCGGTAATTGGCCATTTAGGCGAAACTTCACTTCCGACACTGGCTGTGCAGCAGGGACTGAGCACAGATTAATTCAAATTTAATCTGTGCTCCGCTGCTCCCGACTTAATTGAGGTACTATCTAATGCACCCTCCCACTTCCTGTCCCTGCGGCACCGTCCATTCCTTTTAACCAGTTCTATTGCATCTCCTCAACGTTATCATGAAACGGAGACAGAAAGTAAGCCGGCACTACATTTCGTGCAAAAAAAACAAAACAAAAAAAAACACAAAGCCCCGATGAAAATTACATTATAATGAGACGTTTAAAAAGTAAACTGTTCCGCGTTGTTAACAGCATTTATGCACTGCAGGTGCGAGCTTTGCACTTTTCATTGATGTGCATTTTGTAATTGGTCGTCCTTCGCCCACTGTGCGCGTGTCCAGTCTCCTTTACACCCCTCGAGGCTGCAACTGACATTTTCCTGTTGGCAATTCACACATGTGGGGTAAGAATTGTCTCGGGAACCGACGCAGAACAAACAAGGTAAAGAACACACAAGAAAAACAACATTAACATTTTGTTTCCCTTGGAAGTCGCAATTTAAAAAAAGAATGTAACTGTTTCCGAAATTAAATACGCAAGAGAAATGCTGATTGGGATTGTTTGTATCTAGATTTACATCAATGCTTTTATTAGTGATTTTTAGCTGCACATGAGGATTTTTAACTTTTGTTGTCAGATCCAAAAGACTCATTTACCTACTTATTTGTTTCAACTCAGACGTTGAAGTAAGTAAACACATTGTAAAATGCACAGGGAGGTGTGGGAGCGAGCAATCCGCATCACCTCGCATCTTTATTTTTTTCTAAATGGCAATGCTTTGACTTTAAACACGCCTTTCATTGTTTAAGAACGGAGTCGCTTTCACTATGTATTTGCATTTCTTTATTTCATACATGCAAACAAATTGATTCGCTTTTCCGAAGGTGATGGGCCAACAGCTGGTTGTACTCCCGTACCCAGATCACCCCCCTCCCGCTGTTCACTGTTAACCCAACTTGCTCTTCTGTCCCAGTCTATCTCCACACCCCTCCTCCACCCGGAGCTACTTCCCTTCCCGCTGTCTCCTGAGCGCCGATCGCTTGATTTTCAGCCTCAATAGCTATAACTCTAATTTACTAAAAAAAAAAACCTCCACTGCAAATAAAACATAAAAACATTACCACTACTTTATTGATGTCTCTCTGCTCTCCTTGTCACACTGTCCCTCCTTTCACCAGTCTCTCGGCTTCTTAGTAGACTTCTCCTTTCACCTCAGCCTTTCAGTGTTTTCTAATAGCACTCCCCTCCGGTACTTCACAGGCTATCTCTCCCCTTGTCATTCTGTCCCTCCTTCTACCAGTGGCTCTCCTTTTCTCACCCAGTCACTTATTTCATCACTATCTTTCAGTCTCTCATCCCCCACCAGCACTTCACAGGCTCCACCTTTTCATCCTGCCCCTCCCTTTACCAGAGTCGCTACTTCATACCCGACTCCTCCTTTCACCTCAGCATTTCATCTCTCCTAATGGCACTCCTTCTGTCCCCCTCGCTGCCCCCGTAATTCTGTGCCTTTTTTCTCCTTCTCTCCCCTTCACTGCCACCGTGATTCTGTGCCTTTTTCTCCTTCTGTCCCCTTCTCTGCCCCGTGACACACCACACACACAACCACACACAACCCCACAAAAACAACCACAAGCGCACACACACAAGCACACAACCACAACCACACACACCACTACCACAACCACACATACACAACCACACACACAACCACACACACAACCACACACACAACCACACACACAACCACACACACAACCACACACACAACCACACACACAACCACACCGTCAGTGCACACTTTCACCAGGCACACACACCACCAGTGCACACTTTCACCAGGCACACACACACCACCAGTGCACAATTTATACAGGCACAAACACCACAAGCCATCAGTGCACGCTTCCACCAGGCACACACCCCCGGACGTCAGTGCACGCTTTCACCAGGCACACACACACACCACCGGACGTCAGTGCACGCTTTCACCAGGCACACACACACCAACAGCCGTCAGTCAGTGCACGCTTTCGCCAGGCACACACCACCAGCCGTCAGTGCACGTTTTCACCAGGCACACACACCACCAGCCATCAGTGCACGCTTCCACCAGGCACACACACCACCAGCCGGCAGTGCACACTTCCACCAGGCACACACACCACCAGCCGGCAGTGCACACTTCCACCAGGCACACACACCACCAGCCCGCAGTGCACACTTCCACCAGGCACACACACCACCAGCCCGCAGTGCACACTTCCACCAGGCACACACACCACCAGCCGGCAGTGCACACTTCCACCAGGCACACACACCACCAGCCGGCAGTGCACACTTCCACCAGGCACACACACCACCAGCCGGCAGTGCACACTTCCACCAGGCACACACACCACCAGCCGGCAGTGCACACTTCCACCAGGCACACACACCACCAGCCGGCAGTGCACACTTCCACCAGGCACACACACCACCAGCCATCAGTGCACAATTTCTACCGGCACACACACCACCAGCCATCAGTGCACACATCAATTGTTAACGCATCCACAAATAACTATTGTAGCAATCGCAGTAAGGCGCACTTTACTTTTAAACATTCATCTAAAGCGCAGCATGCCACCATTGCTACAAAAATAAATACACATTTTTTTGGCCTACAATTTATAGACCTTTGTTGCAATTGGTGTTGCAATATTTAGCAATGCCAATAGCTCAAACTTAATTAATGCGAGACCTATTGCATTGCAAATGCTTGTTTATTTAGCCAGAGGCTAGGGTTGTGGGCTATGAATGGTTTCAAGGCTCACCTTAGCTGTCTAGCTGGAGCAGGTGACATAACTCAGAGCTCAATGGGCTGGAACCAGTCTGCCATTGGAAGCTTAAGAGCAACATGGGGCGGAGTTTACTCACGCCTACTCATTTGCTTTTCCAAGGAAAGAGGTAGTAGGTTAATTGTCATCTTTAGAGGACTGCTTTTGTTCCGCTCATGTCTCAAGCACATCATTTTATGCCCTCTGAATCACTTGGAAAAACTGTACGCTCGGTTTGATCCCCTTCTCAGGACTAGTGTTACATGTTGGGTGGTAGAGGCATCCTATACCCTTCCTTTGTTAAAAGTAGGTTTCTTCTGTAGGGAAACTTCCCTCTCTCCCTTGCACAAAGACTCACAGAGAACTAGAAGTTTAACTTGCCCAAAGAGAGAGGAGATGATACCATCTTGTGAGATCGAGAACACAGACGTGTTTCTTTGGAGTTCACATTTCTGTGTAAGATGACTCTGGTTCTCAGATCCTAATCACTCAATGTTTCTGGCTCAAGGTCGCAAAGCTCTATGCCTAAAGGTGCCAGACCACTAAACATTTTTTTAAATTATTTTACTCAAACCAGCTCATAAACATCACTATATGGATAATGGTTATACAGACACCATTGCGTTAAGTTTGACAGCAGTGTTATAGCATAACGAGATCATGAAATTCCAATTACATTGGAAACAATCAAGTATTCTCTTTTGTTGTTCTACAGTGCACATGAAGTGGGCTGTGACTAGCTTACATTTTGGCCTTAACGGCGTGTGTGGTTTTTTGTCAGGAGGCTCACATTTCCCTGTATTTTTGCCATGGGGACCATACGTTTTCCCAATTCAAGCATCTCGTGCTTTTGTATACTAGTTCTTCCGCTCCAGACCACTAAACTTGACAAAGAAAGAAATGGTGATGGAATATTTACCAGTTCTATGTAATAAGGTTCAGAAAACTGTCACTGGTATTCAGTGTTGCACACAGAGTTACAGGTCTGTATACCAAGGTGGCCTTGCCTACAACTGTGCAAAACAAGGATAATTTTGTACACAAGTATATACATTGTTTGGCTGGGATGTGTTAGTTGAATAGCGGGATAGAAATGCATTGGAAAAATGACTGATTCACTCCGTCTTAAGTGATGCACCATCCAACCTTGCATAGGATAGCCTCACGATGAAATTTTAAAAGTCTGTCGTACTGTCTGGCACTAGACAGCGCCCCCTTTACCAGCCCATCAGCCAGCTTTATGCTTGAGGAACAAGAGGTGGGATCTCGTTTGTTCCAACAAATGGAACAACATTTTGGGAATAATGGTGCCTGCCTCAATCCTGCCCATTTCCACTTGAAGAATATATGGAAAACGTTGAGGACTAACCACACTGCCACAAACCTTAGGATAATGAAATGGAGTTGTTGGTCATGAAGGGTAATTGGGCCCTTTGCAAAGCACACCTAAATGCGATAAAATCGTCCCAAACTTGTTGGTATGGGCTCTTGTAGCCCCAGTAACTAGCTAGGTCTCCTTTGGATACCACCAGCCCCAAGTTAGCCAACATAAGTTTGTGATGTGGCAGATCTACGTACGTGGGTATTCCCAGTAGAAGAAATAGAGCTTTCAGCTCAGGCTGTGCTCCCAATATATTGTTCAGTTCCTTCACTACCTTACTCCAGTATGTTTGTACCCTGTTGCACTCCCATAGGGTGTGTATGAATGTACCGTGTTCTATGTTGCATCTGAGAAAATCCAGGGTGTCAGCTCATCCCATAGTATGTAGCCTGGCCCTGTCAAAGCAAGTCCTGTGGAGGATTTTATATTGAATAAGATGCAATCTTAATTTAATCGCCACTTCACACGGATTCATAAGGGCTGCCTCCCAATCTATCTCTTCTAGTGGGCCAGTGGTGCGTTCCCATTTAGCTCAGAGTGGGCCCAATTTATCAGGCAAATTATTAGTGTTTTATTGGTCAGCGAGATAGCCTGAGCAGAAATCGCTTCCTGTAGGAGCCTGCCTTCCAATGGGGCATACTCCGTCAGTGTCTCCGCGTCTAGTCCCTCAGCTTGCCCGGCATGTTTCAGTCTAAGATAAGCATAGAATTGAGTGGCATGGAGCGGATGGATAGCTTGGAGCATAGTAAATGGAGCCAATGTGCCTTTTTCTAATACATCCCCTATTTTAGAGATACCCATTAGATCCCACCGTTTAAAGCTCCAGCTAATCTTGTTCCTTCCCATAAAGGGGTTTCCCTTGTAGGCATCATGTCCTATTTCATTTGTTTCTCTGCACCTTTCATGCCTCTAGCACTCTTTGGGTAGCTGGTAAGAGCCGGCTACTACCTTTACCTCCATATATATAGTGCAACTGCGTGAGTTTCCGGAATTGCATTGGTTTCAACATGTAGGTGGGGTGGTCCCCCGGATCGTGGTTCCATTCATTGAATACAATGAGATGGGCCGCTCTGTAATATGCTCTGATGTCTGGTAGGGCCAAACCCCCATTGTACGGGTTTCGCTGCAATTTTTGCAGTGCTATTCGTGGATGGGCCACATTCAAGAGAAGCAAGCGTAATTTGCTGTTGAGAGTTGTAAACAAGGCCTCCGGTATTTTACAGTAAGTGTTTTGCAAAACAGAGCAACTGGGGAAGTGTGATCATCTTATACATAGCAGCCCTCCTCAGGATTGTCAGAGGGAGCTTCCTCCACATCTTAACATCTTATTGAAAATTTCAAAGGACTCGCCTAATATTATGATATAGACTGGTTGCTGCCGCAGTGGTGATATAGAGCCCAAGTTAGGTGAATCCCTCTGTGGACACTTGCAGCAGCTTGGGTAGGGCTGGGGTTCCACCACCCCTCCCACTGGGTACAGGGTGGATTTACTCCAGTTAATCCTGTATCCCGCGTGCCGGCCATATTCCTCAAAAATTTGCAAAATTTTAGGGAGTGCCTCGGCTGGGTCCGTGACATACAACAAATATCATCCGCATATAGAGATAAGAGTTCTTCCTTTAAAAGTCAGGACTAGTCTATAAAACCACCCAACCCTTAGCAGGCTCTAACAACACAGGACAAGGGCTCCAATAAGAGGGCAAACAATAGGGGAGACATCCCTGTCTAGTGCCTCTTTGAATCGCCAGCTCGATGAAGTTACTCCATTGACTCGGATGGTAGCCTCGGGAGCATTGTATAAAAGCGCCAACTATACCCGAAATACTGGACCAAATCCAAACTTTGCCAAGGTGCAGCTCATAAATGGCCAACGAATGGTATCAAACGCCTTCTCGGCGTCTAATGAAAGGAGCAGATGGGGGCTATCCAGACTCTGAACCGTATCCATCCAATTAGCCAATCGCCTTAAGTTAAAGCGCGTGGCTCGCTTCAGCATAAACCCGGATTGGTCTCTATGTATCCGTAAGGGGGTGGGGGGGGGGGGGGGGTGTGTGCAGGGATAGGGGGGAATAACCAAGAGGCGCATCGCAAGAATATTGGCTAAAATTATGGTTTCAATATTGAGCAGCGATATGGGTCGATAGGACCCACAGTCTTCCAGAGGCTTCCCTGCCTTATGAATGACTACCACAGTAGCCGGTGAGATCTTTTGGGAGAACCCACGGCTCTTTTGACATCTTGAACATGTTAAGATAAAATGGGGCCAGCTAATTAATTTTAATTAAAAAAAATTCTCCCGAGAGTCAATTTGGGCCTGCGGTTTTCCCGGACTTTTGGCGGCCTATGGCCTCTGTCACCTCGTCAAAAGTTAGATCTTCCTCTAACCTGTCCTTTTCCTCTCGGAGGAGTGAGGTAATCTCAATTGTTTCTAAATAATGGAGCATTTGTGCCTCACTTGTTTGTTGTCTAGCTGCATATAGCTCTGTGTAGTACCGGGCTAAGATCCCCGCTATGTCTTTGGGTGCAGTGTGTGTATGGTTTCATTCTTGTATGGACATTACCCATCGTAACTTAATTTCCTTCCTGCCCAGCCATGCGAGTAGTTTCCCGGACCCATCTCCCATCTCATACAGCCGATGTTGGACTGCCAATTGCTGGGCCTGTACCTCATGAGTGACTACCGCCTAGTACTCCCTCTTGGTTAGTTCAATTTGGCGACGGGTGTGACTCCTCAATGTGGAGGTTCCACCTCCTTCGAGACAACTAACGTTGTAGGGCCGATAGCTCTTAGATTTCTCATCTCTTTATGTGCAATTATATTTTGTGCTCCATCTTGGAGCACAGTTTTAAATGCTTCCCATAAAGTAACTGCCAACTGCACTGAGCTTACATTTTCCTTAAAATAGAGCTCCGAATCCACCCTGAACTCCTCAGTAAATCTTATCTTTCAGGGCTCATGTGCTCAGCCTCCAGTTTGCTGTCCGATTGCCACCCCTCCCCCCCCCCCACCGTTCATAGAAGCGGTGAATGGTCTGGGATGCCCCTAGCTAAGTATTCCACCCTGTCCACGTGTCCGATCTCCCCCGCTGGAGCAAAGAGGTAGTCAAGTCTCGAAAACACCCCTGAGAAATAAGAATAGGCACATGTGGTTGGGTGATAGCGGCACCACGTCAGTTAGCCCAAGGACATCCCAGAATTTTGCCAATTGAGTGCGATCTAACGAGGGGTCAATCACATCATTAAACTCCCCACCTATAATTTGTATGGCGGGTCCGGAATGTACTCGGAGCTCCATCAGGTTATCGAGTGTACGTTGTTGTAGTCGTGGGGGAGTGTAGTCACTAATAAGGAGGAACATCTTACAATTCCAGATGCCCTGGACGGCAACGTATGTCCCATCTGGATCCACCCATTGTTGCGTAACACAAAAGGGGGGCGATTATTTTTAATGAGAATTGCCACTCCCATCGAACCCCTGGTAAAATACGCATGTGCCAGGGTATACAGTACCCTCTTCCTAGGAAGGAACAATGCAAACCTATCAGATGTGTCTCCTTCAAAAATATTATATCGGGTTTAAGTCTTAAGATAATTCGATATTAGACCTAGTTTGATTTTATTTCCTAACCCATTGACATTCAATGTCATTACTGTATACCTGCCCTCAGCCATTGCAATACAATTCGTAAATCCTCACAAGTCTCGCCCTCCCTTGGAGCAGTGCATACATCTCTTGTTCCCATCTCAATCTCGGTATTCATGTGATCCAATTGAAACAAACAGCCCCCCTGCCTCGCAATAAACGTAACACAACTATTGACAGTGTCCAACACCCACCTCCCCCACTACGCTCTTCAGGTACCCACACCACCCCGCTATTTGCCAACATGACAACTCTGGCACGGGTAATCCACCAAGAGGTCTGTAACCCTCCCTCCCCAATTCAATTAACAACACAATGATGTGATAATAACACAGTGTACTTTCCTTTATCAGGCCAAAGTTCTACAACCTCTGCCAGGCCCTGGGAATATCCTACTGTCTTGTGGTGGCTGCCCAGCCCCTGCCTCTCATTCCTCTTTGCCATTGCTGGGATGCTGCAGTGGTTGCGTATTTTTTTTTCAGGCAGGATCAGATCTGGCGCTTCCAGCCATTGTATGATCTCGAGCAGTGGGTGTTCACTATCCGCACCCGCCGACTCTTTCCTCTCGGATAGTTCTGTGATGACATTCTCACTCAATCTCCGAAGGGTCAGTGCCATGTGATCCTGGACGATGTCGTCTTCAGAGTCCGATATTTGTGACTTGCTTGCTCTGGGCCTCAAACACCCTCCCGGTGTTCCCCCAGCCGTACTCCGGATTTTCAACACTCTTCTCCAATGCTTTTCTTTAGGCCTTTCTTGGCTGGAACCCATCCTCTTTTCTGTGTTCAGCCCTGGAGATTGGGGCGATCTGCGTCGTAACAAGGGCCCCTCCTCGACCAAGCCTCGTCTGGGGTCTGAAAAAACAGTGTGGAGCCTTGGAAAATGACTAAGTTTAGATGGGAAAAATAACATATTGAATCCCAAGTGCTCTAGGTTTCGCCACGAGAGGAGGTCTGCCCTCAGAGGGAGACGAAGCGGAGGGCACGAGGAGAGGTGGAGAAGATCCGTGTACCACACCCTTCTTGGCCAATCCGGGGCGATCAATATGACCTGGGCCCGGTCTTGGCGAATCTTCCTCAGAACCCGAGGAATCAAGGGTATGGGAGGAAACGCGTAAAGGAGTCGAGAATCCCAACTCAACTGAAACGCGTCCCCTAACACTCCCTGCATCGGATACTGCAGAATGACGGGCAGTGAGCATTCTCGTGAGTGGCGAACAGGTCCACCCGAGGAGTTCCCCACATCCGGAAGACGTGACGAACCACCTCCGGATGAAGCCTCCACTCGTGGTCGGCGGAGAACTGCCGACTGAGACTGTCCGCACGTACGTTCAGAACCCCGGCCAGATGATTCGCCATCAGAAATCTGATGGTCCTGAGCCCAGGACCATAGACGCAGGGCCTCTCTGCAGAGACAAAGAGACCCCACTCCTCCCTGTTTGTTTATATACCACATCGCGGTCGTGTTGTCCGTCAGGACTTGAACAGACTGACCGCGAAGGGAAGGGAGGAAGGCCTTGAGTGCCAAACGAATCGCCCGCAACTCCAGAAGGTTGATATAAAGTAACCTTTCCTCTGGAGACCAAAGACCCTTGATCTCCAGATCCTCCAGATGAGCACCCCATCCTAAGGTGGATGCATCCGTTATCACTGTGGCCACCGATGGAGGAAGATGAAAGGGCTTTCCTTGAGACAGATTGCCCTCTACGCCCCACCAAGACAGTTCCGCAGCAGCTTCTCTGGAGATCCTCACAGACTCCCTGAGATCTCCCTTGTGTTGATACCACTGCTTGCGGAGGCACCACTGGAGCGCCCTCATGTGCCAGCGTGCATGGTTGACCAACAGGATGCAGGAAGCAAACAGACCGAGCAGGCGAAGGACCTTCAGAACCGGAACGACCGCTCCGTTGTAAAATAAAGGAATCATTTCCTGTATGTCGAGAATCCTTTGTGGAGGAGGGAATGCTCGACACACAGTAGTGTCCAGTACCGCACCTATGAACAGGTTGCGCTGAGAGGGCACCAGGTGAGACTTGGGCACGTTGATCGAAAAACCCAATTTGTACAACAGCCGAGTTGTATCCTGCAGATGACGCAGCACCTTCTCAGACGACTCCGCCTTGATCAGCCAGTCGTCTAAATAAGGGAAAACTGAAATCCCCGACCTTCTGAGAAGGGCTGCCACCACCGCCATCACCTTTGTGAAGACTCGAGGTGCCGAAGTAAGACCAAACGGAAGGACCGCAAACTGATCATGTTGCGACCCTACCGTAAACCGGAGGTACTTCCTGTGCGACTTCAGGATGGGGATGTGGAAATACGCATCCTGCAAGTCGAGCGACACCATCCAGTCCTCCTGATTCAGGTCCTGAAGAACCTGCGCAAGGGTGAGCATCTTTAACTTCTCCTGTTTCAGGTAAAAGTTCAGGATTCTGAGGTCCAATATCGGACGCAATCTGCAGTCCTTTTTCTGAATCAGAAAATACCGGGAGTAGCACCCCTGACCCCTCTCCTGCTCCGGAACCACCTCTATCGCACCCTTTTGAAACAACTTCAGAACTTCCTCCTGCAGGAGAAGACGGTGATCCTCCGAGCAAGCCCCTTGGCAAGGAGGGTAATTTGGAGGGAACTCCCGAAAGGGCAGGGCGTACCCATTTTCTACAAGATCCAGAACCCAGAGATCTGTAGTTACAGACTCCCAATCTTGTAGAAAATGGGTAAGCCGGCCCCCCACAGGACCAGCATGATCCGGAATGTCGAATCTAGGGCTGCTTTGCGGTGGTGGGAGGGGCAGAGGAGGAGGAAGAGGAGGAGGAGAGCCGACGGCCACGTGTGCGACCCCTAATTCTTCCTCTGTAACCTCTCGACGAGGAACCTTGCTGTTGCTGCTGCTGGGTCGGTCTATAGGAGCGAAAAGTCACCTTTCCAAAGCCTCTATACCTCTTGAAAGTACCTCCTCTCGGCTGGGATTGAAGGCCCAACGACCTAGCCGTAGACTTACTCTCCTTGAAGCGTTCGAGAGCAGCATCCGCCTTCTTCCCGAACAAACCAGACCCATCAAAAGGCAAGTCTAATAAAGTTGATTGAACAGCAGAGGAGAATTCAGAGGACTTTAGCCACGCACCCCTCCTGGTGGCAACCAAAGACCCCATGACTCTGGCAACCGAGTCCGCCGTGTCCAGACCACTTTGACGTGTCGAGCAGCCGCCTGGGCATCAGTCAGAACTTCATTGAAGCCGGCCCGATCCTCTTCTGACCGCTTCGGAGCCAACTTTTTTGCCGAGTCCATAAGTGCATGGATATAGCGCCCCAACAGACACGTTGCATTTGACGACTTTAATGCCATACTGGCTGATGAAGACCTTTTTGGCCTCCCTGTCTCCTGGAACCTGAGGAATGCCCCTTTTGATCGTCCCGAACAAGCCGCCTGAACTACCAGGCTTTCAGGCGAAGGGTGCGAAGATAAAAATTCAGGATCCCCAGGAGCCACTCTATACCTCCTTGCGACTGCCTTGGAGACTGCAGGAGCTGAAAAAGGTTTGCGCCATACCTCCAGCACAGGTTCCATAATAGCTTCGTTAAATGGTAACAAAGGCTCTGAGACCGCAGTCGGTGAATGCAACACCTCCATAAGAATATTAGACTTAAACTCAGTTGTTGGTAATTGGAGGTCCAACAATTCTGCAGCTTTTCTTATCACCGCATGATAGGGTGCTGCCTCTTTAGAGGGTTCATCCGATGGTGGAGTGATCTCCCACTCTGGAGACAATTCCAGCCCACTTGCCTCCTTTAACTCCTCAAACAAATCATCAGATTCGACCAACTCTCCCTCTTCAGTCTCTTCCAACAGAAAGCGTCTCTCTTCCAGCACTCTCTGCGCTTCCCTTCTTGAACGAATCCGCACCTGCGGCGTCGGCAGCGCCGTGTTCGAATTCGACGGCGCCAAACGCGGATCAGCTGGAGCAGCCGGCAGCGGCGTCGAACGAAGTCGAGTCGGCGCCTGTGAAGAGGGAAGCGGCGTCTATGTTCTCGGCGCCGGCAGCTGCCAAGACGGCGTCGCTGGAAAGAATGGCATGAACGGAGCCCGAGGGTAAACCTGCGGCACTCCCAAATTGAAAGCCATCGGACCCATCGGTTCACCAGAGGTATACATGGCCCTTGAAAACACCCCATACATATTATTTAGGTAATGCGTAGGGTCCTGACCTGGACCAGGAAAAGCAGGATACTGGTCAGGTAACACCGGACTCGGGCCTGCCGGCGCAGACGGTGGAACAAGCGGCGTCACGGTCTCAGCCGGAGGCTGACAATCCTCATCCGGGACCGGAGACGGAGCCGGAGGACTCGCTGGAGCCGGAGATGGAACCGGCATCGGGGATGACACCGGCACCGGAGAAGCAGCTGGAACCGGCGAAGTCACCGGAGAAGAAGGAGTTGGAGGCGAAGCCGGGACTGGAGAAGGAGACACTGACTCTCTCCGACGTCGAGTAGGCGACTTCGAAGCCGAACCTTTATCGGAATGATGATGCGAAGCATGTCTCCTCTTCTTCTTATGCTTCTTACTCTTTGAAGCATGCCCTGAAGTCGACTTGGACGCCGACCTCGACCTGGATCCAGACCTCCTCCTTCCTCTTTTTTCCTTCTTCTTCATCCGGGCGATGAAGAGCTTCGCCTCTTTCTTTAAGAGCCTTCGAGCTCCTCTTCCGACAGCTCGAACAACCTTCCACATCGTGGTCTGAAGACAAACACCAAGCACAATCGTCGTGTGGGTCGGTGATAGACATGTGTTTGCCACATTCTCGACAAGGCTTAAACCCAGATTTCCTTGTCGACATTTTCCAAGAAGAACAGAGAAATCCCAGTAAACACACAAAGTAACCAGTAAAGCTACAAGTAACGAATCCCAAAATCCGTTGGCGTCGTCGGCGCGGAAAAAAGGGAACTGACGTCATCACGCCGATGAGGTCTTCTTATGGAGCCGGTGACGTCAGCGGAGTCGCGAGCGGAGCCGTGTCTCTGTGACATAGTCTTCGACCACATCGGCGTGGACTGCTACAAAAGTTTCCGAACGTTGCTGGTGCAGGGGATATTCACAAGGTGAGGAATCCACTGGCAGATGTATCCATCAGAATGAAAAAGCTGTGGGACTCCCAAATCTGAAAGAGATGTCATTACATATGCTAGCCAAGTGATATGGTCTAAATTAATGCAATCTGCTACAACGCGGCGGGAGAATTTGGTGAATTGGGAACTCCAGATTATGGCCCATAAAGAAGCCGCACTAATTTCATTATTTCTTCGATGTATGGAAGGCCCACCTTGCTATAGGTAATAAATCGAGGTGGCACTATTGGGAACTGCTAACAATCTAGAGATGATATTATTTTCAGCTACTTGTAAACAATTCCAATTTGTGTAGCACCAAACCCGTGCCCCAAAAGGTACCCACTGCAATAGATTTTGCTTTTGTAGAGGAATAAAAAGAAGGTCTTTCAACTGCTTTTGCTGAAGTTTCCTACGAACATAAAAATGGCCTCAGCTACGCTGTTCAATTTGTGCCCTCTGTTAGAGTTTAGCCCAATTGAAATCTGGGCCTGCCCTGACTCCCCTGCTTGTGGTGAGTCTCCTG
The DNA here is from genome assembly GCF_964204655.1 of Triturus cristatus. NCBI lineage: Eukaryota > Metazoa > Chordata > Amphibia > Caudata > Salamandridae > Triturus > Triturus cristatus. Next base: position 323,605,022 of record NC_140590.1, on the reverse strand, counting down.
GACCTTTCTGGTCCCAACTGTGCACCTTTTTTTTTTTTTTAATATATCTTTTAATTAGTTTTAACAATAAAATCACACATGTTCCATATGATCTTCCAAGTATGTGTCTAATACGTCATCACAGCTACACAGGAGAGAAGAATCACAATATTTCAGTATCTCTCTATCATGATGCATGTCCAGTTCCACCGATGGAGAAATACATAGCTTACCACGATACGTATTCCATTTACCCCATTTCCTATCCCATTTTTTTGGACACCCTCGTGACTTGAAGACTTCCGTCTTTGCAATCATGCACTTATCAAATTCTTTAATCCACATTCAGGGAGAAGGTACTTCTGTCGCCCCCCCCAACCTCTTGCAATTTCCCGCTTAACCAAGGTGTAACCTAGTGTGGTCATTTGTTGTTCCACCTCTGTAAGGTCAGTTGGGGTCCAGATATTAAGGAGACCTAGTTGCGGTGTAAGAAGTATTTCTTCCCCATAGCACTCTGGAAGGGCATCGAGGCCCCCCTCCCAGATTCGCCTTAACTCGGGGCACTGACAAACCACATGATAGAAGGTAGCAGGTTGTTGACAGCCCCTAAGACAAAGTGTGTCTAGTCTAGCTCTTATCTTCATCAAGGTGACTCCTGTCATGTAAGATCTATGTAAAATTCGAAGTTGTATCAATCTGAAGCAGGGGGTGACGGCTGCCTCTTTGGGGGACATTAATGCAGTTTGCTAGTCTTCATCATCAATGGGTCCCACGTCTCCTTGCCATTGCTCTCCAAGTCTGTGGAATGTGTCAGGTAGATTATTGCAGAGCTTTTGATAAGTTAGTGATATGGCTTTTGAATGTAGCGGCCCATCAAGCAGTCGATCTTCCAACGGTGAGGACTCCGGTATGTCTGAGATCCGGCAGGGCCGTGGTGAGGGCATGCCTAATTTGTAGATATCTAAATATTTCCCCTTGGGCCATGTCCTATTTCTCCCTCAATTCTTCGAGCGGGAGGATTGAACCTTTTTTTTAAATTTAATCCCAGACAGTGGAAATCCCTATAATATCCCACTTATCGAAGCCAGGTTGGTGACACAGGAGTCCCAATCTCTGGGTATACCACAGGGGTGTGGTTTTTGTGATTATATTCAACCATCCCAAGCGGAGGTTTGCCTGATGCCAAATTGTTATAGTGTGCCAGGTGGGCCCAAAATATCACCTTCTACTAGCTTTTGAGTAGAATGTCCCCAAATATCCCGATCGTCCAGTTTGATATCTGTCCAATAAATAAGCAGGGTCTATAGGGAAGCGATACATCCAGTGGTTTGTTACTACTAGTTGCGACGCCCAATAATAAAGCCGAAGGTCCAGGAGGGCAATTACCCAATCATACCACCCCTTCGTCAACTTTTTCATTGCTATACATGTAGCTCCCCCGTCCCATAGCAGCATCTGGACTTCACTTTCTACTCCCGAGAAGTAGGCATCCGGAACCTGATGTGGGCAATTTTGCAGGATGTAAAGAAAGCGTGGAAGAGCCAACATTTTAAAAAGAGCAGCTTTGCCCACCAACGAAAGAGGTAGAGACCTCCAGTGTTTTACGTCCGCTCGCAACCTGTCCTGTGCCAGTTTATAGTCATAAAAAAGGGTGGGATTTGAGGTGATATATATTCCCAGATACTGGAAGCTGTAGGAGAGTAGGGTCTGCTTTCTATGTTCACCCCCACTTTCTGCTTTCGCTTCACTGGTTTTCGACTTAGATGTGGCTGTGGGCCTGCTAATCAGACCCACAGCCCAGCTGTTCTCTCTAAATTTACACTATGTACTTTAGGTACATAACCCAATTGGTAAGGATCACCTTTTAGGGCCCTGTACAGTGTACCTTAGGTACCCAGGGCATAGGTGTACCCTAGACCTACCAGGGGCTGCAGCATGTATTATGCCACCCCTGGCTGGCCTTCCATTATGACACAACTGACTGATCACTCAGCTGGGGCAAGGTTGTCTAATCACTCCTTGCTTAGGTGTAGTATTCCTATACCTACCTTATATATAGACACATGGGTAACCTATCAGTCACTCCTATGGCAGGCCTTAACAATCCTGGAGGCAGAGTGCTTGGTAACATGTGAGATGGTGCTCTAGCATGAGCTGAGCCTGTCTGCAGCTTTCGGAACCATGTCCTTATAGCTGTTCTATGATATCGCCTACCATATACTCTTAAAGTGCCTTATAATCCTCGCGGTTATGGTAACTATGGTTTGGCTTTATCAAAACAAGTCATGTAAGGTGTCTAACACTTTGGAATACTACCCCCACACCATTTCTGGTGATGAGGATAGTATTCCTCCCTTCAAGAGGGAGAAGACATGTTGAAGACCTACTACCCGGTTAAAGTTAACCAGAGCCCCAGCGTCACAAAATGGATGCTGCTGCCACAGACACAAGTCTGACCTCCTGCTGCTGGGAGTCCTTCCAGCGAGGGAGGCTTGGACAATAGGTTTCCTGCCTTGGGAGGTGCAAGCACCACCCCAGACAGGCCTTAGTGTATTGGGGCAGAGAGGGATGAATGAAACGAGACACTGCCTGGGGCACACAAGGTGTCCCATGCATAGTCCAGTTCAAACCGGTGCTGGGGCACTCAAGCCCCAGTCCTGGCGCGAAACTGGACAAAGGGAAGGGGGTGTAACCACCCCCCTCCCTGGTCCCACCCATAGGAGGGACCTAGCAGGTAACCCAGCCCCCCAGATTAGTATAAGAGTGGGAGCTGAGTCCCTAGGACTTTGGATTATCCTGATAACTGAACTTGAACAGAAACTCTGGACCTTCGACATTCGACTACGGAAGAAGACTGAAGAATCTCCCTTGTGGCCAAGGAGTGGCCACCCTGTGCAAACAGGCACCATCAAGCGACCTGCCGTTTGCTTTGCTCAACGTTCTACGAGGAACAGACTGCAGAGCCCGACCAGCGCCTTGACTTCCAGACTTCTCTGACCCTGATCCACATCCACAGCAAAGCTGAGATCCGTGGAGGCGACGAGAGACGTGGGACCGGCTACCTGGTAAAATTGGCTACATGCTTCCAGCGCAGCTTCTGAGGCATCCTCGAAGTTGTGCTCTGGGGGATCGAGAAGCCCCAACGCCGAGCACCATCTGCACCGAAGATCAGCCCTCCACACTCCACGAGTTCTCCGTGGGGCCCTTCTGCATTTTCCTGCTCGACGCGTCTGTCTGGTTGCTTGCCGTTGGCTAGTAGCCTTTGTGACGACGAACCTTTAAACTTTCCACCGCTGGTTTGGCTCCTCCAGACTGGCCCTTGCTTCCCTGTGAAAGAGAAGCACCTCAGGCTTTCCTGGTCTGCAACAGAAGCGAATCATTCATTCTGCGTGGGTTGCGCTTGCCAAGGCTTGTTGTGTCCCAACTCGACATCGACAGCAAGAGCCCTCGTGGGACAGCTCACCTCCTGGTTCTGGTCGTCCTCGACGCCTCCTGGTACCCGTGGCTGCTGCGACAAGCTTCACCTCTTCACCTGCATCTTCATGACATCGCCTGGTTCCTTCCCGGCTCCTGGCTGGTGACCTAAACTCTGTCCCCTCTGCTTACAGGTATCTTCCTTCCTGATTCCATCCTTGGAATCCACCGGACACTCTTCACTGACTGCCTGTCAGCATCTTTTCTTCAGGCATCCATAGGAGTCGACGACGAAACCCGACGCAAGTTCACACCTATGCACCCGCAGGCCGTGGGCTAGGTAACTCGAGTACTCCGGTGCTCACAAGGGTATTGACTATCCTAGTGTCTAGTTTCCAAGTCTCTAACTCCTAGTTCCTTCCAAAGTGTCCTGTTCACACACTGCACTCTCTCCCCGTGGGGTCCCCATCTACTCTACCTTGAGTGGTTCTGTGGGTCCCCAGCAATTCTACGTCCTCTCGACATTGTCCTGACTAGTCATGGTTCTTATACCACTTTCTTTGTATATGGCTTAGTCTGTCCCTCCCTCCCCCCTGGGGCCCACTGTGTATTAGCGCTATTTACTGTGATTTCTTTGCTTAAGTATTGTGTGCTTTGAGTCCATCTCCGTGTAGGAGAAACTAATGTATTAGACAGTGTTATATAATAAATGCATACTTTTATAAAAAATACTTTGTGTGGTTCTTTTTCATTTAATCCATACAATAAGACTGCATTCTGGTAAAACAAGCTGCTTAACACTTCTTTAAGACTAAGTCTGAAGGCTGCTCTCCACAGCTACCACTTGGATAGCTTTCCAAGTTTGTCTGAGACCTCCTAAATCACCATAAGGGTTGTCTGGACTGGTGCAAGGTGCCCACTTACATTAGTGGACATCATATACCAGGCCAGCTTCTCACACAATGTGTAGCCGAAGTCAGTTCAGATTTTTTTCTTATGCCTCTCCCCAGAGTGTCCAGAGGATAGCAAGTGCAAAGAAGATGTCGAAATAAGTCTGTCAAGACAGAGGAGTAGCTCTTTTCCAGATCAGCGCTAACTGGTGTAAGAAGAACTGATGCCGCCAACGACACGCAGTCAGACCGAGCCACCCGCTGACACGCAGGGGTCTTGCTCACGCAAACCTTTCCGGATCCAGTCTGATGCCTGGGAAATTTAAAGGTAAAGAATCCGCAGCTCAAAGTCTCTGTCAGATTTAGAGAGCAGTATGGAATGAAACCATTAAAATAACTCCATGACTCACTGACCACACCATGTACCTCCTTACACCACACACCCCTCCATTGCCCTTCCCCCATAAATGTAGCCCTCGGCCACACCACAGACCATACTTTTTGGCACCTGAGAAAATGTTTGCAACAACCTGTGTCCCAGATGTTGCTCCTTTAGAATATTGTGTCCGTAACTCTGCCATACAGTAAACCACTGCAACACTAGTTATTCCCCAAGCGTATCTCCTATACTTTCAGAAACTGAAAAAAATACAATTTCACCTAATTGTTTTTTGTCTGAGCCCCAATTGGTTTTTGCTCCATTTCTAGTAAATCATCTTTTTAAAGTGATACATATCACGGACTGTTGTCTGCTCACTCAAATCAAACTGTGCTCTTCTACTATCAACATGATAAAACACTAAAGAAATAAAGAATACATTTGATTGAACAAGAGCCGCCATGCCCGATAAAACACTTTCCTCTGGTGTCAGCCTGGATTCAAAAAAGCACATGCTATAATTGCATTGCTACAAGCTGGAGTTCTTTCATGGATTCAAAACGTTTTTAAAAATGATGGCGGAGCAATATGGCTATTCTCTTTCCTTGTGCATGTGTGGAAGGTTAAGAGGCTAGGTTTGAGGATTATTTCTTAAAGGAGGCATATGTCTGAAAACCGCTAAATAGAAATAAAGTATAAATATTTGTGCAAAATGCTGCGTGATTATGGGGGTCTCTTAATGCTGCATAAGTCTGTTGAGCATGAACGTTAGTGACTCCAGAAAGTCTTCAAGCTGCAAAACTACACAGACCGGTAAGAAACTATTCGTTTTGCAGCATGAATCTTTCTGGATTCACTATGCTGTGCATTATTCCGCGGTCTAGTGGTTGGGTTAAATGCCATCATCCAGTCTCCAGGGTCAAGGGCAGCTAAGACCTGAGCCAGAGTCAGCATCTTGAACTTCTCCTTCCGGAGGAAACGATTGACGTCTCGGAGGTCCAAGATAGGACGCAGACCCCCTTTGTCCTTCTTGGGGACCAGAAAGTAGTGGGAATAACAACCACTCCCTACTTCCGGCCCAGGAACGCACTCGATGGCTCCCTTGGCCAAGAGGGCCGTGACTTTGTCAGAGAAGAGCCAAGTGATCCCCCGACATGCGGTGGCGCCGAGGTGGCATGGTAGGAGGGGAGGGAGTAACCGTGGCAGATTACCTGCAGCACCCATCTGTCTGATGTAATCTCACGCCAGTGAGGGAGGTGGTGGCGGATCCTGCCACCCACCGGCGTGGGGTGCTCCCCGAAGCGGAGATTAGGAAGGTTTGGGGGTGGAAGCAGCGGGGGTGGAGGTGGATGGACCCGCATGCTGGTTCCCAGACCCGCCCCTGCAAAAACCGCGACCCCGGCTGCGCTGGGGCTGGTTCTGCCCTGGCTTAGGGAACGGGCGCGCCTGACTGCCTCTACCTTGGTCATGAAAGGAACGAAAACCAGTAGAGGCCGAACTCTTAGTAGGACTTAGCCGTAGCCCACAAATCCTTAAAGCACTCCAGGGCACTGTCAGCCTTGTCGCCAAACAGGCAGATGCCATCAAAGGACATGTCCATGAGCGAGATTTGGACATCAGGCAAAAACCCAGTCGAACGCCACAGTTGTAGAAATCGCCCTGCCCAATGAGTCAGTGGTGTCCAACCCACACTGAATGGTGTACTTAGCCGCATCCTTACCCTCAGCAATTGCCTGAGAAAGGACAGCCTGCACCTCCTCAGGACATTGAGGCAATACCTGAGCAACGGCATCCCACTCCGCGTGGGAGTAGCGGCCCAACAAGCAGGCGGTGTTCACCTACCTCAGCCCTAAGCTGGCACAAGAGAAGGAGTAGTTTCTTTTCTGTAACTCCAGTTCTGTAGTAGGGGTATCTCTGTTATAGTCATAATCTAGTGAATAGTCCCGCCCATGTGCGCGGACCCCGGAGCAATAAAAAATAATCTCTAAAAGGTGACAAATCATGCAGACCTGCATACACCTTTAAGAGAGAATTTAATTTAAAGACAGATAATGCAGCCTATACCCACAGGCTACACTGTCCAGTACTTCAACTAGAATTCCACCAAAATCCACAAACAGCACTGCCGGTCCAGTTTTTCTCCACATAGGAAAAAACCCTGCCTCTACCAGCAAAAGCCTCTGGAATGATAGAGAGGAAGGAGTGGACAGACAAGCCCCATAGGCTGCCATTATGTGGCTTGGAACAGGATACTGTGCCTTTAAGAAAACTTTCCAGTTTTCCAGAACTTTCCCCAGTATCCCAGAATGCCCAGCAGGTCCCATTTACTTTCAGTTCTTTTTGAAGGCGTAGCACGCCAGACCTGTAGCATTCTACATATGAATAAGTATCTCTCCACCGGGGAGGAGGGCGGGCGCTTATGACTATAACAGAGATACCCCTACTACAGAACTGGAGTTACAGAAAAGAAACTACTCCTTCTGTAGTAGGGGATCTCTGTGTATAGTCATAATCTAGTGAATAGAATGGCAAGCCCATCCCCACACAACAAAAGCGGTGGAGAACACATAAGACACTACCACTACTGTGCGAACAAATTTCGCAGCGAAGCCTGCCCAACCTGAGCATCTGCCCTGGCATCCGTGTCCAGACAGTAATGCGCAGCAAAGGTATGGACCGACTTCCAAGTGGCCGCCTTACAGATTTCCGCAATCGGAACATTACGCAGCAAAGCCGTCGTGGCAGCTTTGCCCCTGGTGGAATGAGCCTTAGGTTTACCCCCTAAGGTCTTATTAGCCTTTTGATAACACAACTGTATGCAGGACACAATCCACCGAGAGATGGACTGCTTAGAGGTCGCAAGACCAGTCCTGACTGAGCCATAATTAACAAACAATTGGTCAGACCTACGAATATCCTTGGTCTTATCCAGATAAAATTTCAACACCCTTCGGACATCCAGGGAATGGAGAGCCCTTTCCGCTGGTGAAGAGGGATTCTGAAAGAACGTAGGTAAAGTTATGGTCTGATTGACATGAAAGTCAGAGATAACCTTAGGAAGGAACTTAGGGTGAGTACGCATCACAACCTTAGCAGCATGAAACACAGTATAAGGTTCTTGACAACATAATGCCTGAAGTTCACTCACCCTGCGGGCCGATGTAATGGCCACTAGGAACGCCGCCTTCCAGGATAGGTGCTGCAATGAAGCCTTGTGAATAGGTTCAAAAGGCTCTCTCATCAGTCTGGACAGCACCACATTCAAGTCCCAAGAAGGCGAGGGAAGTCTGACAGGAGGGAACACCTTCTTCAAGCCTTCCAAAAAATCCTTGACCACAGGAATCTGAAAGAAGGACGTCTGTGAAGGGCACTTCCTGTAAGCAGTCAAAGCAGCCAGATGAACCTTAATGGAATGGAAATTAAGGCCAGACTGCGCCAGATGCAAAAGGTATGGAAGGATGACATCTTCCTTACATGTTGTCGGATCAAAGTTCTTGGACTTACACCAGATACAGAACCTCTTCCACTTGTAAGCATAGGATGTCCTAGTGGAAGGTCGCTTAGACTCCTTCAGAATGTCCATACAATCGTCTGGTAGATTCAGATGACCATATTGCACTATTTCAGGAGCCATGCCGCCAAACTCAAAGACGAGAGGTTGGGGTGCACCATCCGCCCCCCGAACTTCGTGAGAAGGTCCGGCCTGCACGGCAACCGCATGTGAGGAAGGAGAGACCGGTGAAGAAGGTCCGTGAACCACCACTGCCTGGGCCACTCCGGGGCGATCAGGATCATCCGCGCCCTGGACTGGGACAGCTTGATGAGCACCGCCGGAATCAGGGGAATGGGTGGAAAAGCGTACAGAAAGCTGTTCGACCAGTCGATCCATAGCGCATTCCCCAGCGTCCCCCGCTGGTAGTACCTGGATGCGAAGTCTCGGCATTTGCTGTTTTCGGCGGTGGCGAACAGATCTACGTCTGGAGTCCCCCACCTTGCGAAGACTTCTCCTAGTACTTCGTCGTTTATGACCCATTCGTGGTTTTCCTGAATCAGCCTGCTCAAGGCGTCCGCCTGAGCATTCTGCACCCCTGGCAGATGCGTGGCCGTAATAGTCAGTCCTCGGGCCAGCAGCCAGCGCCAGATCGCCTGCGCCTCCTGCGACAGAGTGCGCGATCTCGACCCCCCCTGCTTGTTGAGGTAATACATCGTGGTTGTATTGTCCGTCTGTATCAGCAGCGAGTTGGTCTGGAAGGACGGAAGGAAAGCCTTCAGTGCCAGGAAGACAGCTCGGAGTTCCAGGAAATTGATGTGGTACGTCGATTCCAAAGGAGACCACTTCCCTTGAATCTGCAGATCCCCGGAATGCGCACCCCAGCCCTGGAGAGAAGCATCCGTCACCACATTCGTCGTGGGAATGTCCTTGTGGAAGGGAACCCCCTGGAGGAGGTTTTCCGCCGAACACCACCACTTCAGAGACTGACGAGCATGTAGAGACAGTCGGATCTTGTCGTCCCAAGAGCCTGTCTTCTGATCCCACTGATCCTCCAAGCACTCCTGCAGTGGTCGCATCTGTAGACGTGCGTGCGGAGTGAGGAAGATACAGGAGGCCATCGATCCCAGTAGAGACGACACCTTCCTCACAGTCGTCGATGGAGCAGTCCTGAGGTCCTGAGCCTTCCGAAGGAGTGATAACCGTCTCTCCTCCGAAGGAGACACGCTTGCTGACCGCGTATCTATGGAGGCCCCCAGGTACTGTATGCACTGTACCGGAGATGGGACCGATTTGGACATGTTGACGTGTAACCCCAGCTTGTTCAAGAGCTCGCACGTCCAACGGAAGTGTTCTTGCGCTTCCTCGAAGGATGACGCCTTGATCAGCCAATCGTCCAGATACGGGTAGACAAACACCTTGTTCCTCCGCAGGTGTGCCGCCACCACCGCCATGCACTTCGAAAAAGTCCTGGGAGCAGACTTTAGCCCGAATGGCAGTACTGTGTATTGATAGTGATTGGCGCCGACTTGGAATCGCAGGAACTTCTTGTGCTTCTGTGCTATGGGCACATGGAAGTACGCATCCTGTAGATCTATGGCACAGAGCCAGTCTCCCCGTTGCAGCTGAGGGTAAATCTGGTGCAACGATAGCATGCGAAACTTCTCTCTGCGAATCCACTTGTTTGCTTGTCGCAAATCCAGAATGGGCCTGAACTCGTTCTTGTCCTTCTTGCGAACGAGGAAGAACCGAGAGTACAGACCTCTTCCCCTTTGAGACAAAGGTACTTCTTCTACCGCCTTTTTTCTCAACAAGATGTCTGCCTCCGCCTGGAGCTCCCTCAGCTGGAAGCGAGAGCTGACCGGCGGAATCGCTGGAGGCGGGCTGATGAACCGAAGACTGTATCCATTGCAAACAATATTCAGCACCTACTTGTCCTGAGTAATTTTTTCTCCACTCTGCCGGAAAAAATCGAATGCTTCCCCCCACTGGAGTGGGTAACGGTTGAGGGGGAAGTAACAGCTCAGGGCCGAGACCCGGCCGGGCCCTTGTTTGTGGTAGTAGCCTGCTGGCCACCTCTACCCCTCTGGCGCTTCTGGAAGGGCTTGCGGAACTGCTGCTGTTGTGGCTGCTGCTGTCCCGAGCCCTGCCCACGCCCTCGGCCCGACGACCCGAACCTCCTCTGGAACGGTCGTTTCTTTTTCTCGGCCTTCTCTAACCCGACGGCCGTCAGGGTTTCCGCTTCAGCCTTCATGCGGGCCATTTCATCGTCCGCATGCTTCCCCCCGAGAAGGGCAGGTTGGCCACTCTCTGCTGCGCCTCCGGCTTGAGGGACGTCAGGCGCAACCAGGAATGGCGCCGCTGGTGGACGCCATGACAGTAGGCGTGGGCGGCCAATAGCGATATATCCGCTGCTGCACTGATCGTTTGGTTAGAAGCCAGCATGCCTTCGCGCACCGTCTCCAAGAAGTCCTCCTTCTTGTCTCGTGGCAGGAGGTCCGCATATTGCTGCAGGGATTCCCACAGGGCCCAGTCGTAACGGCCCAACAACGCCCCTGCACTCACCGCCTTCATCGTGGTGGCGGCGGTACCACACACCTCTCGCCGCCGTCACGATAACCGAATCCGGCTTCGGGTCCCCTCTCAAGAATGACGGATCCGACTCCGGGGCCCTATATTTCTTCATGAGCCTGGACGGAGCGGCCTTCGCTGTTGCGGGAGTGAGGAACAGTTCCAAGGCTGGTTCCACCAGTCCAGGCACGAGAGGCAGGGCGAGACAAGTGTCTTTTATGAAGCGTCTCAAATATCACGGACGTCGTGGGTGTTGGAACCGTCACCGTGATATTCAGCTTCGCAGCCCCTCGCAACAGCACCTCCTGGAACGAGACCAAGTCGTCCACCGGCGACACCCTAGTCCCCGGGGAGTCCGACAGCGTCGGGGAAAGGTCCCTGTCCGAGGCGCGCGACCTGGACCTATACCTTCTGCGGCGTCGTCTAGAGTCTGACGAGGATCGCCCTCGGCTCCGCGATCGTCGCCTCCTGTGAGAGCGGGAGCGCGACCTCTTCGGCTTAGGCCTGTCCGCCGGTCTCGCTGGTCCAGGCGACCGTGGGCGTCGTGGCTTCGGGGTCCCCTGCGGCGGAGTCGGGTACCGTGGAAGGGAAACCGACCTCGGGGGGACCGGCGGCGGTCCCGCAGGAGTGCTTGGCAGCAACAGAGGCCGGGGTGGCGGAGACAGAGTCCGCGGCCGCGGAGGAGGCGGTGGAGACGGTGGTGGAGGAGGTGGCGGTGGAGGAGGAGGCGATGGCAGAGGTGGGAGAGGAGGAGGCGACGGAGACCTCCGATGCGGGGTATACACCACTGAGTACACCGATCCCGGCGACTCTCTTCCTCGACGTCGACCTGTGCCTCGACGGCGATCTTCTCGGCGGCGACCTCCGCCTCGACGGCGATCTCCGCCTCGACGGCGATCTCCGCCTCGACGGCGATCTCCTTCTCTTCATCGACGGCGAGCTGCGATCCCTCGACGCCGAACGCAGACGCCGGGCCTTCTCTCGACGTCGACCGCTGGACGCAGCCGAAGACGGCGTCGTCGCCGACGCCGATGTAGTAGACGGCGGCCTATTCAGGTCCCTCGACGGCGATCGACGCCGCTTCTCCCCAGAGCCCTGGGGAGACGGCGAACAGACGGTGGTCATCCTCCTCGACGTCGCCGTCGACGTCGACGGGGAGCGGGAGCGCTTACTGGTCTTCCTGCCCCTGGGGAGCCCCCCAGAGGCCTCAGTATGGGCCAAATCAGCCCCTCCAGACCCACCTGGTGCCTTCAGTCTTCGCTCCTCCAGAGCTTGAAGCCTGCTCTTCATCCTGTCCCTCAGGGTTCTGGCTGAAAACGAGTGGCAGATGGTACAGCTTTCAGGCACGTGGGACTGGGGAAGGCAAGCTATGCACACCTCGTGTGGGTCAGTTTTAGCCTTCTTTCGACCACATTCCGGGCACTTGTCGAACAAGCCAGGCATGTTGACAGTACCAGCTACTAAACACAAGAAAAAGTGACAAAAATTGCCAAAATCTCAATGAAAAACCTTGAAAAAGGTAGAGCTCAATGCTCCAGGGTCCTGCTAGCAGGAGCCGGAAAAAAGAACTGAAAGTAAATGGGACCTGCTGGGCATTCTGGGATACTGGGGAAAGTTCTGGAAAACTGGAAAGTTTTCTTAAAGGCACAGTATCCTGTTCCAAGCCACATAATGGCAGCCTATGGGGCTTGTCTGTCCACTCCTTCCTCTCTATCATTCCAGAGGCTTTTGCTGGTAGAGGCAGGGTTTTTTCCTATGTGGAGAAAAACTGGACAGGCAGTGCTGTTTGTGGATTTTGGTGGAATTCTAGTTGAAGTACTGGACAGTGTAGCCTGTGGGTATAGGCTGCATTATCTGTCTTTAAATTAAATTCTCTCTTAAAGGTGTATGCAGGTCTGCATGATTTGTCACCTTTTAGAGATTATTTTTTATTGCTCCGGGGTCCGCGCACATGGGCGGGACTATTCACTAGATTATGACTATACACAGAGATCCCCTACTACAGAACAACTGTATCCCAAACTAGTCCAGCCGTTTAGAGTCCTTATCTGGTAGGCCGTAGTAAAAGCACTCTGCGACGTCGAGGCCTGAATGACCAGGCTCTCAGGCGTAGGGATGGTAGTCCAGATTAAGGGCCTCAGCCGCCTGAGTGAGGACCATCGTGTAAGAGGCACCTTCCTCCATCGTAGCCGGGGGGGGGGGGGGGGGGGGGGGGGGCCGGGGGGTGAAGCGAACCCCAGGTCAGAGGAGACAGAGGTCGCCTGCCCCCTCCAAGTCGTCCACCAAATCCTGCTCGGAGTCACATCGCCGGGCAAGGGGGTCCTCGGACCCTTCCCAGTCTTCGTCCGCCTCTGGCTTAGAGGGGGTCGGTCGCGGCAGCAAGGCTGGAGCAGGAGAAGGGACGAATGGCGTCGGGAACGGCGCCGGCCGGGGTCAGACCAGCGCCGGCTCCCAATGCGGATGGCAGGCCGAAACAAAATGGTCCTGGAATCGGGGCAAGGGAGGAATAAACGGCACCCAGTGTGGCGCAGAGGGTGGAGCCGAGGGCGGCGCTGGAGCCGGCAACGCCGCACATCGTGGCGCCGGGGCTGGAGCAGGATCCTGTGGCGCTGGGGCTGGCGCCGGTGGTGGGGCCGCCTGGGCCAACAGAATCTGGACACTGGGCCCGAAGGCGCGCCGGCGGGAGACCGAGGCCTAAAAAGGTGGCCCATGGTAGCAAAGAATTCTTGCACCTGTTCGGGAGTTGCCGACGGACACGGGTATGGCGGGTAGGCCGCGGGACTCCTAGGTTCCAGAGAAGACGCCGGAACGAAGCCCCTGTCCCCCTCTGGGGAGCGACGTCTGAGAGCGAACACGCTTTTTCAACTTTTTTATGGCGTCGCTTACTAGGATCGGAAGGCGAAGACTTGGAGCCTGAGGAGCGACAGCTCCGGTCCCGGGAATGACCCCTGGACCCGGAGCGGGGGCGTGACGAATGCCTGACCTCCAGCAACTTCCTACGCCGCTCCCCCAAGGCCTTGGGGGGCCATGGCTCGACAATCCCAGCAGTCGTGGGCAGTCTCCAGGCAGTAGAGGCAAACATCGTGGGGGTCCGCCACTGACAAATTCCGGCGGCAGGCCCCACAGGACTTAAAGCCGGGCATCCCTATGAGCATCAGGAGAAAAGATAGGAGACAAAAAGTCTCAAAATACTACTCAAAAGTGACTAAGGTACGTGCTCAATCCGGATCTGCGCTTGCTGGCGTGGAAAAAGAAAGAACTAAGGTAAGAAAACTATCACTAACGTGTCTCTTTCAGATGCACAAGTTGCTACTTGTGTAACGATATATCTTTAAGAGACATTAGTTAGTGATAGATTACTTACCGTCCCACCCATCCTTCCAGTTCTGCGAACTGGTTACTAGGGTTAAGGTCATCCCTCTAAGGGCCCTAGTTTTCTGCACCAATGGTCAGTATCTTGCATGGCTCTGCGTTCCTGGAGAAGAAATTAGTGTACAGAACTGATGTCAGCGCGCATGGGTGGCGCCCAAGTACTCTCGGTGGTGTCATCTCGGTGCTTACGACGCCAGTGACAGACGCGGAGCCGCACGACGCCACCTACTGATGCGCAGGGGTACTGCTAAGCGAAACTTTCAGGATCCAGTCTGACACCTGGGGATATTCTAAGGTAAGGAATCCATCACTAATGCGTCGCTTTCAGATATTTAGTTCTTAAACAATGTCTAAAGCAAAACTTTTAATGTATCGGGAATCAGTGAAAACAACAAACATGAAGGAAATATCTACCTCTAGAATCAGCTATCTATGTACATTTAGAGAAAATGCTACTAGTGCTGCTCTGCGAGTCATGGCCTAATCCTGTGTTAACATTTCTCGCAGTGGTCATCGCTACACAGGGTTTTGTGCACTAACATTTATTTAAAAGCTGCATAAGGAATATGCTACTTACCAGTATGCATCTGTTCTTGGCATGTAGAGCTGCAGATCTGTACACTTTTGCATAGATCGCCATCTGGTGTTGGGCCCGGATGTTTGCAGTTTGTTTTTCTTCTTGGACAGTCTTTGGAAGTCACGAGTTCGGTGACTCCTCCTTCGGTTCGTACTGCGCATGGGCTTCGGCTCCATCCTCGGATTGTTTTTCGCCAGCAGGGAAAAGATGGAGCGTAGTGATAATAGTAAGAAACCCATGTGTGTTGTATCTAAATAAGATAGACTGGAACGGATACAGGTAGCCGGGGAGGCGGGTGGGCGTGTACAGATCTGCAGCTCTACATGCCAAGAACAGATGCATACTGGTAAGTAGCATATTCCGTTCGAGGCATATGAGCTGCAGATTGTACACTTTTGCATAGATTATATAGCAGTACCCAGCCCTAGCGGCAACCACCGATATCCGTTGTAGCGGTTTGAAATAGTGTCTTTAGTACAGCCTGGCCCACACTAGCTTGTTGCTTGGAATTCACGTCTACACAGTAATGTTTTGTGAAGGTGTGCGGAGTTGACCATGTGGCTGCTTTGCAGATGTCATCTAAGGGTATGTTCCATAGAAAAGCCATAGAAGCCCCTATCTTTCTTGTAGAGTGGGCTTTAGGTGGAACAGATAATGTTCTTTTTGCTTTGTGATAGCAAATTTGTATGCACTTTACAATCCACCTAGCTAGCCCTGATTTAGAGATGGGGTTGCCTTTATGCGGTGGAGAGAAGGAGACAAACAATTGTTTGGTCTTCCTGAAAGGTTGCGTCCTTTGTATGTAGTACAGTAAAGCCCTTTTAACATCAAGTGTATGTAGAGCCCTTTCCGCAACAGATTGAGGATGCGAGAAAAAAACCGGTAATTCCACCGATTGATGAAGATGGAAGGGGGAAATGACCTTGGGCAGAAATTTTGGATTTTTACGAAGTATCACCTTGCTGTGATGTATCTGTAAAAAGGGTTCTTGTATAGTGAACGCTTGTATTTCACTAACCCTTCTAAGGGAAGTGATAGCTACGAGGAAAGCTGTTTTCCAGGTGAGGAACTGTAGCTCACATTTATGCATTGGTTCGAAAGGCGGACCCATTAGCCTTGTAAGAAGTACGTTTAGATTCCATACAGGAGAAGGTGGTGCCCTGGGTGGAATTACTCGTTTAAGGCCTTCCATAAAGGCTTTAATAGCGGGCACTCTGAACAGTGATAAATGCTGTCTGTTTTGCAGGTAAGCAGCAATTGCTGCTAGGTGTAGACGTATGGATGAATATGCCAGGTTACACCTTTGAAGATGGAGCAGATAGCATATGATGTGCTGTATGGATGCATCTAAAGGGTTGATTGTATTGTTACGGCAGTAAACAACAAATCTCTTCCACTTTGCGGCATAGCATGCTCGAGTGGTAGGACGTCTGGCTTCCTTGATAATGTTCATGCAATCAGGGGGAAGGTTAAGGTATCCAAATTCTAAGATTTCAGGAGCCAGATCGCAAGGTTGAGCTGAGCTGGGTCCGGGTGCCTGATTTCTCCATGGTTCTGTGTTAGGAGGCATGGGGACAGGTGCAGTTTTTGATGTAGTACCACCGATAGCTGTAGTAGTGTGGTGTACCACGGCTGCCTGGCCCATGTTGGGGCTACCAGAATGAGTGTGAGGGAGTGCTGTTGTAGCTTCCTTACCACTAATGGAATTAGCGGGAGAGGTGGAAAGTCGTATGCAAATTTGCCTGACCAGTTCATCCATATCGCATTGCCTTTGGACAATGGGTGTGGGTATCTGGCGGCGAAGCTTGGGCATTTTTTGTTTTCGTGGGTGGCGAAGAGGTCTATCTGAGGATGCCCCCACTTGTGGAAGAATGGGCGAAGAACTTGTGGATGCAGTTCCCATTCGTGCATTTGCTGCGTTTGTCTGCGGAGCAGATCTGCCATGGCGTTTTGTATGCCTGGGACGTGTTGTGCCAGGAGAAATATTTTTTGTGGAATTGCCCATCTCCATATGCTCTGTGCTAAGCGGGAGAGCTGGGGAGAGTGTGTCCCCCCCTGTTTTTGAATATAATACATTGCAGTCATATTTTCTGTGCGAATGAGGACTGCTTTGGCTGAAATTTGTTTCTGAAAGGATTTCAGGGCTAGAAAGATCGCCAATAGCTCCAGATGGTTGATGTGGAGTAATTTTTGCTGTGGCGTCCATAGACCTTGCACTGTGAGGTGTAGAAGGTGCGCTCCCCAGCCGGAGAGCGAAGCGTCCGTTGTTAGAATCACCTGAGGAACCGGGTCCAGGAACGGCCGCCATTTGGAAAGGTTTGTGGTGTTCCACCACTGCAGAGAGTGATGGGTGCGGCCGTCCACCAACACCAGATCCGTCAGCTGTCCCTGGGCCTGGTTCCACTGCCGTGCTAGGCACTCTTGGAGTGGACGCATGTGGAGTCTTGCATGGGGCACTATGAAGATGCAAGATGCCATCATCCCTATTAGCTTCATAAACACTCTTGCTGGGAGAGAGTGCTGAAGAATGAATGTTTGGCGCAAGGCTTGTATGCTTGCGATTCTGGCTGAATTGGGATAGGCTATAGCTTTGGAGGTGTCTATAGTGGCCCCGAGATATTGCTTTGTGTGGGATGGTATGAGGTGGGACTTTTGATGGTTCACCGTGAAGCCTAGCTGGTGGAGCAGTTGGATGGTGCTGTTTGTATGTTGCACACACTGGTTGTAGGACGCGGCTTTTATCAGCCAGTCATCCAAGTAAGGGAAGACGTGAATGTGTTGTCTTCTGAGGTGAGCTGCTACTACCGCTAGGCATTTGGTAAACACCCGTGGTGCGGTTGTGACCCCGAAGGGGAGAACCCTGAATTGGTAATGCTGACCGTCCACCACAAACCTGAGGTACTTCCTGTGAGAAGGGTGTATTGGAATATGAAAGTATGCGTCTTTCAAGTCCAGTGTAGTGAGAAAATCTCCCTGACAGAGGAGTGGGAGAACTTGTTGGAGGGTGACCATATGGAAATGGTCCGAATGCATGTATGCATTTAGAGGCCGGAGGTCTAGAATAGGCCGTAGGGTCTCGTCTCTCTTTGGTATTAGAAAATACAGAGAGTAGACCCCTAGATTTTGCCGATTGATGGGGACCTGCTCTATAGCTTGTTTTTGCAGGAGGGAGATTAACTCCTGTTTGAGCAGTGTGGTGTGTTCTTGTGACATTGTACGGTGCCTGGGTGGAATATTGGGTGGGGTAGATGTTAGTTCGAGACAGTAGCCTGACTGAACAATTTGTGTCACCCATTTGTCTGATGTTATGGTCTCCCAGGTGTGAAGAAAATGCCGTAGTCTGCCCCCGACTGGAGTGGAATGGTCTGGGGGAAGCGGGGGAAAGTCATTGTGCGGGTGGTGTGGCAGAACGGGTGTTGTTGGTTTTTGCCCCTGCCTTTATTATGGTTTCCCCTATATCCACCTCTCGGATAGCCCTTTGAGAAGGTATTCTGAGGAGGGGACTTGTAGGAAGTAGAGGCGCTATCGGCAGAGTAACCTCTGCCTGTGCCCCGAAAGGAGGAGCGACGAAATGAACGTCTAGGGGTATGGGATTGTAATGCCCCCATAGACTTTGCTGTATCCGTGTCCTTTTTCATTTTCTCCAATGCTTCGTTCACCTTTGGACCAAATTGGTGTTGTTGGTCAAAGGGGTGATTTAATATAGATGCCTGGACTTCTGGCTTAAACCCTGAGATTCTGAGCCAGGCATGACGACGAAGCAAAACACTGGTGTTTATAGCTCTCGAAGCTGTGTCTGCTGCGTCGAGGGCACATTTAATTGAGGTGTTGGTGATGAGCTTTCCCTCCTGTATTAGCTCATGAGCCCTGTGTTTGTTTGTCTGGGAGGTGTTGCATGATAGCCTCCAGTTCATCGTAATGTGCTCTATCATAACGTGCAAGCAGAGCTTGTGTGTTGGCAATGCGCCACATATTTGCGGCTTGCGAGGCAGTGCGTTTACCAGACGCATCTAAGAGCTTTGACTCCTTATCTGGTGGCGGAGCCTCCCCTGAGGATTGAGAGTTAGACCGCTTCCTAGCTGTGGATACCACCAATGAGTCCAAGGGAGCAGGTCCTTTAATATATGCAGGATCTGTGGGGGCTGCTTTATATTTTCTCTATCCTGGGGTTCAGTACCCTAGCTCTGACTGGGTCCTTGAACACCTCTGCAGCATGTTTGGTTACCCCTTTTAGCATGGGCAATATTGCTGTGGCCTTATCTTGTATGCCAAAAGTGTCCAGTAGGAAATCGTCCTCAACTGGCTCGCTATGTAATTCTACCCCATGGTAGTGTGCCGCCCGCTGTATTAAGTGGTGGAACCCCAGGTAGTCCTCTGGAGGAGATGGCCTTGATGGATAAATGTCATCCTGAGGCACATCTGGTACATCGGGGTTGTGGTAATCCTCCCATGGGTCTTGTGTCCCTGGAGGTGTGGGGTCTATTGGGGCGTCTGCCGGATCATAATCTGGATCTCCATAATCAGGGGTTGGAGAGCGGTGAGGCAAAGGTGGTGGAGATTGGGAGGTGGAGGAGGTGGTGGGGAGGGTACTCTGAAGGGGGATGTGGCAGAGTCCTTCCGTTTTGGCGGTGGAGGAGGATCTGGCTTGTGTAAATGTCATTTTTTGGAAGACAAAGTTAAATGACCAGTCTTTGGATCCTTTGTTAAAGTTTTTTGATAAGGATCAGGCGTAAATAGTTCTTCTGGCACCGAATCGTCTGTCGGTGCCGATGTTTTCGGAGCCGAGGACTTCGATGGTTTCTCCATGCCATGTTTTTTCGGGGTCTCCGATTTCTTCGGTGCCGAGGCAGGCTTCGGCGCCGGAGCGTCGGTGCCGAGGGGCTTATGCTTTATCAGCACCAAGAGTGCAGGTTTCGAGCCCGATGACTTCGGAGCCGAACTGGGTGTGGTTTTCATCGGTGCCGAACGGTGTTTTTTGGCACCAGGAGTAGGCTGGCTCGAGCCCGAGCCGCCGGGAGACTTATGATGCTTCGACACCGGGCCCGAAGGTGGGGTGATAGAAGCTGTATGTTTTGTTTTCCCTAGGCCCGGAGGCGAAGGTGTAATCTGAGTCTCTTTCGGTGTGGCGGGAGTGGGAGGGGGTAGAGTACTCACGACCCTCTGCGCCGGTGTTATCTCCTCCAGGTCAGAGTCGTCGGCCTCGGAAGCGCTGACGAGTTCATCCTCCTGCTCGGTGTGCTGCTGCCCCGAAGCTCCGGTGTCGTCTCCGAAGATGTCGGGTGGAGCCAAAGTCGATGAGGGCAGTCTCGAGCCTCGTTTCCGGGAGAGAGGCAGAGGTTACACACCTGATGGAGGTCGGTGTGGGGAAATTTAGACCCACATTTTGGGCTCTTTTTGAAGGGAGTCCTTTCCATCGGCCGAGACCGGAGTCGAGGGAGGCCCGTAGGCCGGTGCCGATGTCTGGAATCGAAAAGTGCCGCCGAGAGAGATGAAGAAGATGATTTTTTGTCTTAAGAATCTCGATGGACGAGGATTTTCCGTCGAAGGTCGAACTGGAAAGGTTCGAAGCCGGAGCACGAAGTATCACATCCGAGCCCGATGGCGGAAAAAAAACTATCTGAGGATGGAGCCGAAGCCCATGCGCAGTACGGACCGAAGGAGGAGTCACCGAACTCGTGACTTCCAAAGACTGTCCAAGAAGGAAAACAAACTGCAAACATCCGGGCCCAACACCAGATGGCGATCTATGCAAAAGTGTACAATCTGCAGCTCATATGCCTCGAACATTGTACTTCGATTACAAAACAGCTACCTGGATGTAGTATGGAATGAATCAAGGGCTTACCTGTAGAGGAGTAAAAGCTACACTGGACGCAGTTCCAGAAGACCGATCCCGGACCGTTGACTTGCCACCATACACCATGCTCTGCTTCTGCAATGTGCGCTGCGTGGAAAGAAAAAACAAAAGGGGAAATTTAAAAAAAGTTGTGGGACAAAATAAACATATTACTTCTTCAGTAACTAGATGGGGCCTCCTTGCTGTGTCGACGAAGTAGTAGATTAGAGACAGATATTGATCCTATTCAAGAATGTTGTTCATGTTTTGAAGCAGGTAAGTTAGCTATAGCTTGCAGATATAATTCCTTAATTCTAGCATGTTTGTTTCATGCTTTGATAATCTTCTTTAATAGGTTTCACTGCCACATGGCTTGCCCAACCTCTGTATAATCTCCTGTGTTTTATTTTGTTCAGCTTAGTCTGTTGCAAATCTTCACTGTCCTTTTTTCAAAGTACAATTGCTGGCCTCCAACAGGAGGATGCCACTTAAGGGTTCAATCTCAACCTAGATCCTCTGACAATTCCCTTTGCAGCTGTTTTACCCACTAAATCTCACTTGTTCACCTTCTACAGCAGTAGGATTTCCATACACAGTGCTACACACTTTCTTCTTCACATGGATGTGGCACAGGTGCCATAGTAATTCAGAGTCCCTGCGCCGTCATTGCTTATACAGCAAGCCGAAGCAAGTTCATAGTTACAACCATGGTAGGTGTGGAGTGATATTCTGTTATCCCCTTCCCGCAGTAAATTGAAAACACCCACTATTTTTGCATTACTTATATTTGAGCCCACACATACTATAAAAGTGCCCTTCTGGTTTACCAATGAATATGGGACCATGAAAGAAAGGCCCAGGCAACCATAAGAAAAAACATGCAATCCATTCCTTCCCCTTCACTCATGCTCTATTGCCTATTCCGGCACATTTCATTTGACTTTGTTTAATCTGTATAAAGCTCTCTTCTATTGAGTTTCTAATAAATTGAAATCTGCAGAAAGAACTGCCATTTATTGTCAAGGCACCAGTCGCATTGCTTTTCAATAGCCATTTTTCCGTCAAGTGAGGTGCAACAGGCCAGTCTCGAACCCCAACCAACCGGCACATGCCTCTCAAGTCTTTACCTGCAGGGTTTTGGAGATCCTAGCCTTTGTAGCTTCATTGACCTGAGCTTGTCTGATCCGTCCACTTCCAGACTTCCCCAAGTGCCCAAGGCTGAATCCCAAGTCCTCCTGGTAGGCATCTTCTTCAATCTAATGTAAGAGAGAAAAAAAACCACAAGCCATAAAGATTTAGAAAGCACTCATGGAAAAATGACTTGTGTCTCTCTAAATTCATGAATGAAAAGGTATCAAATTTCAACAGGAAAGCAATTTCTCTGCTCCACAAAGAAAAACTAATCTTGGACCAACTTGCCTAAGCATTTACCTCTATCAGTACTTTTTAAATGTATACTTAATGCAAACATTTTGTGGTTACGTTATATTGAGGCAAGGGTAGGAATATCTGAATTGAAAGACTGATCCCAACACTCCTATGGTCTGCTCCAGATGTGGACAAGTATTGTAATAGTGAGAATATTTGACCACACAAGAAGCACATTGGTTACCAAAACCAAGACATTAGGATTTGGTATGATCTTCTGATCTCTATTCATTCATTCTCTGTATTCATATTCTTAGAAAGTCTGAATTACGATTTTGCAGTCTAATATGAAATTAAGCACTTCACTGCTTGGTAGAAAAAAAATCATGACAGCTATTTTTGGTACATTTGTATAGTGAAAACCTTTTCCTTCATATCACCAACACTTAGGTTTCCCAATGAACAAATGCAGCCACTGCAGTATGAGCAATACTCAACACAAAACAGGCACTGCATGAGACTGCAACGACTCTTGGCACAGCTGTCTGGAACCCCTCAATCAACCACCCGACAATGTAGCGGAGAAGCCAAATTCATAATGTGCAAAGAGTAACATGAAGCTGGTTGGATATATATTTATATTTTAAAGAACGCACAATCTAATGCTCCATCAGAAGCCAACTATCAGACTAATAGTGCACCACTAGCACACCAAGGACTACATTTAGTTTTTCAGAAGGAGAATGTTGAAACCAGGTACACACCTCGCCAAAGCTCATCCGATTCGCCTGTTTTCGTATTTCAGTCAGGCCCAGACGCTCCTTCATCTTACGGTATCTGGCAAAGTAATGACAGGATATGGGAAGAAAGAAAGCCGAAAATTGCTAATACAGAGGATCACAAAAGGAGTATTCACGAATGGAACTAACATCAAGATGGGCATCTATCTTTCACCCTCCACAGCAAAGAATATACATTTCAACTTCAGATGCTTGAGCTGTGGGCGTAGCTAGGAGATATCCACAATAGTTACCTGTTAACGACCTGGCAAATTCGGAGATAACCTGCCCACCCTTCAAGCATTCTGCAGGCTTATCCACAACCGGTCTAGTGAAACACGTGCAGTCATGCTCCGGTCCTGAAACAATGCCCGGCTCGTCTGTCCTAGCTTTTGATTCTCCAAACGAGACAAATGTTGCAAAGTCTAAGCTGCCATAACCTGCACTGCTCACATAACCACTATCCAGTCTTTTCAGAAAATAACTCAAACAGCCCGCTTTTCTGCTCCTATTAAAGGATTCTTAGCACTATCCTCACCAGTGCCCGAGATTGGTGGAGGGGTATAGCAATAACAAATATGAAAAGGAACCCCATAATGCAAATATCCTACCATGATCTCTGCCTCTCTAGATACCAACTCTCCCACCTTCCTAAATCTCGTTTTTAAGCAGTTTCAGGGGATGTTCAAATCATGGTACATCTCCCATTCTGCCATAAATAGTGCGATGCAATACTAACAAATTCGAGGGTCCAGAGTCCAATCTGGTGTATGAGACTTTCCACAATGGTGAACATGTGAATTTAGCGAGTTGTACCACCTTAGAAAGCTTTACAGACACCCATCGAACACTAAGTCGATTGAGTACCATATGCATTGTGGTAAATGTAGTGCATGATAACATTCCCTTCAGTTCAACGTCTTGTTTTCAGCGACGCATCTAGCAGAAGTGTGTGCTACTATGCCAGGCAGTGTGCTTCCTATCCCTGGTTGTGATTGGCTCCTTGTAAAGCTGATGAGCTCTGAGACGCTCCTGCGCTCTGCGAGTGCTACAGAAACCTGAGAAGACTGAGGAGCAATGCCAGCACCCCCAAAGTTCACTTGTTACTCTCTACTGAAGAGGGACTAATATACTGAAGTACATGTCTCGGGATAAGCAGCACTAGGTACACCAACAATGGTGAATATTAAAGGCTTTATGGATTTTACTGCCCACAACCTATACTCCTATGTGCCCCATAATCGCAGACGTCAGTCTCTCCTCTTCATTCATGAGGAACTGGAGTGGCGATAGTTATCAAGAGTAAAAACTGTTTTCTTTTGTTTGGATTACAGTAGACCGCTTTGTTACAGGGCCAATGCCACTTTAAAAGTAAACTGCCTGGTAAACTGGTCATCTATTACCAACCCACTCATTTAAACGTTCAAACAGGTTCACTTACCTCACAGCAAATGCTGACATAGTCGAGATATGGGAATGGCAGTGCATAGGGCTGATGTACTAGCACCTACACTAGGTTAGTTTAGGCCTGGCAGACACAGGCCTGCAGAGACTCACCTGCGCCCGCCTCGTTTCTTTCTCTGGCCATCCAGTGGTGCCGGAAGTGGCTTCACCTGCTTCACAGGTGGGGGCTCCTGCCACTTGTCAAACTTCCTTTCAACCTCTTCCTTGAGTTCATAGCCAACCTAATCAGAGGAATGAAAGAGAAGCCATAAGACCAGCATAACAGGAATCAAGGAATTCTCAGCCCCTATATAAAGTTTAGTCTGTGGCCCCGTGGGTTAGAAATTTTTTTAAATACATAACACTTAAGGAGGCTCACTGAGGATTTTTCTGCTTCTTGTGAAACTAGCAGTTGCCTTAGAGTGTGAGATTGGAGGCGATCCAGAGTAAGCATGAACCAATATAAACAATATTTTAGATAATGCTTCTCAGGACTGCAGAGACTGTCTATCTCTTCTATGAGATTTAGGCATGAAGTATTAATAAGTAATGTAGTGTTCGTAACAAGTTTATTGCCACAAGCTGTCAGGTGCTGTAAATTACAGTGCTATTACAATGCAAACTCAACTGCACCAGTGATAGTGATCTTCGGAAGGCTGACTCTACTTGGACAAGATTTAGGCCTCGGACATGTAGGTCTCCAGAGGGTTTCTGTAGAAAGCGAATGAACCATCTACCACATATCATGAGCATACTCAGCTCTATCTATTTTTGAGAAAAATATAAAATGTACACAGCTTGCCCCAAAAAAAAAAACCAAAAAAACAAACCTGCATTTTATCCAATTCTCAAAAGGAGGACAATAATGCCCCTCAAAAGATTTGAGAGCCTATTCAACAACAAAAAAGGTACCAGAAAAAATAAGCTGGGGCTGAGAAACAGAAAATGGGAGGTGAAGAAACAAAATAAAAAAACGCTATGGAAAGCAGGCAAGCATAAACAGGAGCAGAAGTAATAGACAAATTAAGAGGAGAGCGGGTAAGACGACGGACTAAGGCATAGGTGTGCATTGAATAACTACAGTAAAGGTAGGTAGTTGAGCTACTAGGGTTTAAATAGATTAGTAGCATTAAGGTATCTGCAATGGTACTAGGGTATCAAGTGGAAGTGATAGAATATAGGTAGGGGCATATGAATAAAAGATGAAAGGGTAAAAAACTGTTAGAAAGAAGAGTGAAGTCAGGAACAATACTAGGGAGGTGTTTTGGGGTGGGGTTATGTACCTCCTTCCACCTATAAAAAGAAAACGAAAAGTAACAGGGAGATGTAAGAAGGCCAATAGAAGGGCATTAGTGGGGGACTTTTGTAAAAGAAAACATGAGGAATATATTTATTAGTGGGGAAAAGGCAAGCTGGAATATTCCTAGCCATGAAGGAATGTCTTTCAACAAAAAAATATGACATCCCAGCAATGCCATTCAGTTTACAAATATTTGGGAAAACTTGTCTGTGGAAAAAGGGTCTTCAGAACAGGTTTCCTGATGTACATTTTCTCCAGATCTTGCACACCAAATTGTATGATAAGCATCAAATATAAAAAACCTGTTCGAAGGTCACCGAATAGCAACA
This sequence comes from Triturus cristatus, assembly GCF_964204655.1. NCBI lineage: Eukaryota > Metazoa > Chordata > Amphibia > Caudata > Salamandridae > Triturus > Triturus cristatus. Next base: position 323,579,295 of record NC_140590.1, on the reverse strand, counting down.
CTACTCGCGCCACATACGTGCTTTGATCCTGGATGGTACAGTACACCCAGAACCATGTGCTTCCATAGACTAGACAATGCTGTTTAAGCCATTTTTCGCCTCGACATTTAAATGTTTTATTTCCAATGTATGTGTGAATGCAAATGTAGAACTGCAGGACAAGGACACATCTATACTGGAAGCAGACAGAGCAAGTTAATCTTAAGCAGTGTCTGCTTTGATTGGCATTAAACGTACCTTCCCAGCAGTGCTCTCATGGAAGCTGTCCACACGTGCTGCTATTGTGCACTTAGCAGCAACTTGACGGGCTGCCTTTTTGCGTAGGTCCTACAACAGAATTGCGAGAGAAGGAGGTGAGGCCCACAAAAATGTAAATGCATGATTGGTTACAGCTTGAACGGGATGTATTTGCGTCCAGAGTATTACTTAATTTTTTGGTGCAAAGGCAACCGAATGTCAACCAGGTTTTTGGAATGCTAAGGGAGTGGTGCACTTGAGCCTAGGGGAGGAGAGGCAGCAAAGCAAAATAACTTTGATCCTCACGTGACAAGTGGATAATAATGATTGGGCTGGCCTCATAGGTGAGCACTAAGCTATGAGAAGGCAACCGCAGCTACTGGCAAATAACTCACAGTACACAATGAATTAGACGCCGGGACGCCTCTACGGAGGTAGCTGTTCGCGCCCTACAAATGTCGGTCTTATTATAATTATTATTAAACCCTGGAATGCAGACATTGCACAATAGCAAGAGATATGCACTCAAACCCTCATCTGCAGGGCAGAAGGCCCACAGCTCTAGGGCAATCACTCCAGCCCCCGACCCTGCAGTTTTTCAAAGAACTCCCCTCTATAATAATAATTAACAAAACAAAAAAGACGAAAAATAAGAAGGAGGACAAAACAATTAGTGCCCCATACGTCACGAAAATGCTGTGCAAATTCCCTCCTCCTACAAGAAAGAATCTTTGCCCCATCCCAGTCTCCAGTACCTTTGGGTGTCTAGACTACATTTTAACTGCATAAAACTAATCCAAGTGAAAAATTTGTGAAATCATGGGCAAATGAAGAGGAAGGATGCAAAAAAAAATAAAAACGATACTGGGGCAAAGTTGAGTACATTTATTTCTTAATGTAATGCATCTCCCTCACAACAGCTTCCGAGGGCAATATAGTTTAAGTATCAGTTAACAAATCGTTAACAAATGTGTTTGGGTGATGTACTACACACCAGTGGTGTACCTAAGTGATGAATTGGTGGAACTTCTCTGGCTCTAAAGGTAGTTAACATAAAAAAAATAATCTGATTCCACAGTGTCAATATTTTTCTTGTTTAACATTAAGAATAAATACTGGACGTGCTGAGCAAAGTGGCACTCCGCATAAAAGACAGTGAAGAAAAAAAACGATCAGAAACCGGAGGAGGGTGGTATGCTCCCGGAACAATAATTGTGCCATAGCTGGATCACAGTGAGGAAATCATCTTTACCGGAGGTAGTGACTGGACAATATCACTGCTGTAGATGTAACCTGTGTGCGGCAGCACCGAGGTGCTGGAGAAACCAGACAAGTTCTTACGCTGGGCTCCCAAGAGCATGACGTTGCAGGCCGGCATCTTGGAGAGGATGGTGAGGCCCCCAGCAATCCCTGTGAAAGAAGAGACAAGTAGCTCAGGTTAATAGAGAGGTCCAACAATTTGAGAAGCCTTTGGCAATGCCTCCAGCATGAACAAGCATTTGCAACGCAATAGGTCTCGCATTCAATTTTGAACTATTGGCCTTGTAAATGACAAAGCCTTTAATTTATGATTTGGGTTTTTAAAACATAAATAAAAGGCATTGTCATTTACAATACTAATAGCTTTAAACTCTCGCAAATGGAAGACCTATTGCACTGCAATAAAGGGCCTTCTCAACTGCTTGTTAGATTGTAAATATAAGAGTAAGAGACCGGCATGGGATGTCTTCAAAGAAGTGATAAATTGTGCAGTGGAAAAGATGTGTAAGTGTTGTAAATTACACAGACAAAGTGTGAAGTGAGAGTTACATATGATTCGAGCCATAAACACTAACAAATCGCTCCAACACCTTTCGCTCTGTGATTACACTGTCATGGCTCAGGAGGAAGAGCGGGAAGGGGGGTTATTTCCTGCCCTCTCCATGATTTGAATGTGAAGTGTGGCATTGCGTAATGTCATTGCTATCTTTGGCCTAATAAACACTCCAGCTGTAGTAGGGCTCTGGCTTCACCTCCTGGTGTAGGGCGGGTTGTGCTTTATGGCAGGCATGGAGGGAGGGATGGTCTCGGCTGCAGCTCTGGCCTCGTACAGTGCCCCTGTTATTACTAGTGAGAGGCGCTGAGGTGGTGGTATTGGTGGTGGCAGTATTGTTGGTGGTATTAGTGGTATTATTGGCGGTGGTGGTATTGGTGGTGGTGGGGTTAATAAAACAGGCTTTTGAAAGCAACCCGTCAGGTGGCTTTACTACAGATGACATGTAACACAGATGTGCTATTGTCAGCTTCAGCCCATTAGTACACGATTATGCGCTACCTGGAATTCACATGACTTAATTCGCGAATAGTTTCTAAATCCATTTTGCTTGGGGGCTTGAAACAGACATGAGATAATGCTGGGTTAAAGTGATTGAAAGCAGGCGCCCTTGTTACGGGGGCGGCTGTGCTGCTTAAAAAAACACAAGCAGTTTTAGCTGAAGCAGCGCATGTCCGGCCTCAATAAAGTTAATAGTACTTACAGACCAAATAACCGGTACTGTTTAACAACCAAAGTAAAAGGGACAGTAGCCATGGGAGGTTACAAATGCAGACAAGGTCATACTAAGGAGGGACTAACAAGCCTATTAATGAATCCGAAGGCAGCATTTACGAAAGACAATGACAAACCAATTAAAAAAATGGGAGGAGAATGGGCGCGGCTTCACTCCCATACTCTACAACAGCAGTCTCGCAGAGCGAGCAGCGCATGCCCACTGCTGCTAGGCTCGACCTAAAAAGGGATAGGTTGCTAATGCTGTAAGCATCTGTTCATTGCATGTAGTGCTGTAGTTTCACATGACCTGCATACTCATGCCATCTAGTTTGGGGTTCTGACACTGCAAGTGGCTTTTCGTCTCAGGGACACCTCCTCTGGATGTAAAGGCACATGTTCACTACTCTAATGATAGACTGTTCGCCCAACGGGAAAGAGTAAGTATGGAGTATTGTGTTCAGACCCAAGACCTCATGACTAGAAAGACTTCTTCAAAGACAAATAACTTGCAAAGTCCGGGCCCAACACTAGAAGGCAGGAGTATGCAGAGCATGTGTATCTACAGCCACACATACTACAAACATAAAAAGTTCCACAGTTGTGTCTTAAAATTTCCACAGCAATTCAGGGTAGATGGAGAAACTCAAGAGTTCTATTTAACAATAGAAAATTAGACCCACCCAGACAGATCAGTTCAGCTTCAAATATTCATCTAGCTAAAATTAACATTCGGGCTGGAGGAAAGATTTTATATCTGCCTTTTCGGAAATGTGAAAGCTAGGTTATAAAATGGTGGTTAGGTTATTGAAAAAATGTAATTAAAATACATAAATATACAAAATCATTAAAAATTTTTAAGCAAGGTGTGCTTATGAAAATAAGAGGAGATCCACAGCATGGAACAAATCGCAATAAAAGTGCCAACTCTTAAGAAACCAAAGCCAACAGTCCACGTCAAGAAGGCTTAAAACAGACTTTGAAAAGAATGGATGTGCATTTATCACAATTGCATCCCATATATCTGCAATCATGAGAAAACATTTAGCGAAGTAAAAACTTTGAAATTAAAAAGTGTTTCAAAACGAAGTTCTTATGTAATTTAGTAGGAGACATTTGTTCTAATATGTCCAAACAGATTGTGTAGTTATAGGAGTTGGCTTGACAAATCCAGCATGACCGCAAAATCAAAGCAGATCAGAAAATTAAGATAAAAATATCCACAATGCAAAACACGATTCACAATTATCTATCAGAAACAACTGCTTGTTCCCAGGTCTCCTTCCCTCTGTTCATCCCGGCTTGCAACCAGACACCGCATATCCAACTAGAAACCCACTGAAACCATAATAAATCTGTATTCCACCGCTGCTCCCCTCCATTATATTAGTGTGGCACATTCACCAAAAGTGAGATCTCAACCAGTCCCCAGCCCACCCACCCCACTTCCATCTACCAAAACCAGCCCCTACTGCAAGTCTACTTCGGTTACCCCTAAACCAGAAAAACAAGTAACATTACTCCAGTATTGGAACTTTCATAGATTCCCATGCTTGTATCACTGCCTGTCGTCGGAATGGGAGTCCCCGGTATACATAAAATAGCAATAGAAACCATTACCGAAACTAGGCCTAGGCCCATTCTCGTTTTGCAACCTATGTATCTCTTTTTGTAAAAGAAACAAAATATAATGAACAACCAATCGGATTAGCCTCACCCCTTAGAACCCTCCTGAGAGAAGCTCAGAACCTCAGATTTTCTACCACATGTTGTGCAAGGGAGTCTCCACTGACCTCTGCTCGGTTTTTTCCTGTAAACTTTCATTCTACAGCTTTTTCACCTGTTTTTCTTCAAAACCTACTTCAAGAGGTCTGATAAAGGAGAAGAAAGCCCTCTTAAAGCTTGTGCAACTTGTGCTAAGACGAGGTTATATGTGGAAGACCAGCACAAGGACTGCATTTACTGTCTGTACCCAGACCATAAGGCAGCAGACTGTAAAATATGCGGCAATTTTTCTACAAGGACACTGCGAGGCGTCTTTTGACCTGGCTCCAGAAGCTAAAGTCAAGGAAGAAACCAGTCTCCAGTGACAGTGATAAGGCATTCTCTGCTACATCTTCCAGAAGGTCTGTTAAAAGGGGTAAAGCTTCTCCTTCACCTTCTGAAGAACGTCCTGGTAAGGCTTTAAAAAACACCTCTCACAGGTCTGAAGGGCGTAGTCCTGGCGAATCTCCTCACCGAGGTGTAAAGGAGAGGGAAGGACTGTCAAAAGGAGTAATATCGGAGAGGAAATCCAGCTCTGTTCCTCCAGCGGCTCCAAAAACTTTCAAAAACCTCTCCTCACTTTCTTCTGAGGTAAAATCTGTGAAGGTTCACTAGTCGACGACGCTGTCAACGACTTCGTTGACGTAATCATCTAAAAAGGTACAGTCTGAGTCTTCTCCATCTCTGGCTCCGTCGACGGGCTCGTCGACTGATATCATCTCCGGCGCTCACGCTTCAGAATTCCACGTCGACGACTTAGGTGGTGGCTGTGTCGTCGATGGTTGTCGACAAGGGTGACGAAGCTGCGTCGACGACGTCCATTTCTTTGTCGACGATGCTCTCATAGTCGACGGTCCTGTCGACGATGGAAAAAATCACCATTTGTCAGAAAGCGCAAAATTACACCGGAGATGACTTCCCCCAGGAGTGTGACTCCTCTACCTCCTGCACTTCTCCTTGAAGAAGGATCTGAAAAGGATGATGGACCTTTTGCCTATGCGAATAGCCTTTCTCAATTACACGTCAAGTGTCAGGACACAGACTCTGAGGAGGAATACATGGAGGAACAGCAATATGATCCTTCCTCAGATTATCAAGAGGACTACCAGCAGGAGATGGTCTCTAGGACTTCCACCTTACTAGCGGACATGCAAACTATGCTTTTGGACTATAGGAGATTTGCAACACAACCTCTAGTTCCAGTTGTGGTGCCAGTTACTGCTGCTCCTCCGGCTCAGCCTGCTACTCCTCAATTGCCACCGCCTCAGCCAATGCTTGTGGCTCAGGATGCACCACCTATCGTGCCTCTCGTTCAGGAGGACACCTCTGATGAGGACCAGGGCAATGCCACACTACCAGATCCAGACCCAGAGTGGGATGACTGTCGTTCCTGATCTGGCTTCTCCTGCACCAGCGAAGGAGATTCTTCAAGAAGGAGAGATAACATCTGCTGAAGTGATTGACTGTACAACGGATATTGCAACGACTGCATTCCGCTCCCTGGCGGGCGCTTCTGTCCTTCGTCGTCAAGGCTGGCAGTGGGCTACCTGGTTCCGTCCTGAGGTCCAAAACAAGATCTTGGATCTTCCCTTTGATGGGGAGGCGCTCTTTGGAAAACATATTGATAATGCGCTCCAGGACATTAAGAAAGACACGGAAACCGTAAAATCCTTAGGGACTCAGCAGTACCACAAGGTCCCCTTCCGTGGAGCCAGAGGTAAAGGTAATGCTACATACAGAGGAGGATACCAACAGCAATGGTATTCCTCATACGGATCAACCTTGCAATCTTACCGGCCGAATTATAACCAGCAGCAAAATCAATCTTCTTCTTTCTCTAGATCGACTAACAGAGGAAGACAAGGAACCAGGGGAGGGACTCTTCGAAGCGTCAATAGTGGCTTGCTGGCTCTTACTACTGACCTTTCTCCTCCAGTAACATCAGTGGGAGGCAGAAGGAGTAGTTTCTTTTCTGTAACTCCAGTTCTGTAGTAGGGGTATCTCTGTGATAGTCCTAATCTAGTGAATAGTCCCGCCCATGTGCGGGGACCCCGGAGCAATAAAAAATAATCTCTTAAGGTGTCAAATCATGCAGACCTGCATCCACCTTTAAGAGAGAATTTAATTTAAAGACAGATAATGCAGCCTATACCCACAGGCTACACTGTCCAGTACTTCAACTAGAATTCCACCAACATCCACAAACAGCACTGCCTGTCCAGCTTTTCTCCACAAGGGAAAACACCCTGCCTCTCCCAGCAAAAGCCTCTGGAATGATAGAGAGGAAGGAATGGACAGACAAGCCCCATAGGCTGCCATTATGTGGCTCAGAACAGGATACTGTGCCTTTAAGAAAACTTTCCAGAACTTTCCCAGTATCCCAGAATGCACAGCAGGTCCCTTTTACTTTCAGTTCTTTTTGAAGGCGTAGCACGCCAGACCTGTAGCATTCCTTACATGAATATTCATCTCTCCACCGGGGAGGAGGGCGGGCGCTTATGACTATCACAGAGATACCCCTACTACAGAACTGGAGTTACAGAAAAGAAACTACTCCTTCTGTAGTATAGTCATAATCTAGTGAATAGAATGGCAAGCCCATCCCCACACAACAACGGCGGTGGAGAATACACAAGACAATAACACTACTGTGCGAACAAATTTCGCAGCGAAGCCTGCCCAACCTGAGCATCTGCCCTGGCATCCGTGTCCAGACAGTAATGCGCAGCAAGGGTATGGACCGACTTCCAAGTGGCCGCCTTGCAGATTTCCGCAATCGGAACATTACGCAGCAAAGCCGTCGTGGCAGCTTTGCCCCTGGTGGAATGAGCCTTAGGTTTACCCCCTAAGGTCTTATTAGCCTTTTGATAACACAATTGTATGCAGGACACAATCCACCGAGAAATGGACTGCTTAGAGGTCGCGAGACCGGTCCTGACTGATCCATAATTCACAAACAATTGGTCTGACCTACGAATATCCTTTGTCTTATCCAGATAAAATTTCAACACCCTCCGAACATCCAGGGAATGGAGAGACCTTTCCGCTGGCGAAGAGGGATTCTGAAAGAACGTAGGTAAAGTTATGGTCTGGTTGACATGAAAATCAGAGATAACCTTAGGAAGAAATTTAGGGTGAGTACGCATCACAACCTTAGCAGCGTGAAATACAGTATAAGGTTCTTGACAACATAATGCCTGAAGTTCACTCACCCTGCGGGCCAATGTAATGGCCACTAGGAACGCCGCCTTCCAGGATAGATGCTGCAATGAAGCCCTGTGAATGGGTTCAAAAGGCTCCTTCATCAGTCTGGACAGCACCACATTCAAGTCCCAGGAAGGCGAGGGAAGTCTGACAGGAGGAAACACTTTCTTCAAGCCTTCCAAAAAATCCTTGACCACAGGAATCTGAAAGAAGGAAGTCTGTGAAGGGCATTTCCTGTAAGCAGTCAAAGCAGCCAGATGAACCTTAATGGAATGGAAATGAAGGCCAGACTGCGCCAAATGTAAAAGATATGGAAGGATGACATCTTCCTTACATGTCGTAGGATCAAAGTTCTTGGACTTACACCAGATACAGAACCTCTTCCACTTATAGTCACAGGACGTCCTAGTGGAAGGCCGTTTAGACTCCTTCAGTATGTCCATACAATCTTCTGGTAGAGTCAGATGGCCATATTGCACTATTTCAGGAGCCATGCCGCCAAACTCAAAGACGAGAGGTTGGGGTGCACCATCCGCCCCCCGAACTTCGTGAGAAGGTCCGGCCTGCACGGCAACCGTATGTGAGGAAGGAGAGACCGGTGAAGTAGGTCCGTGAACCACCACTGTCTGGGCCATTCCGGGGCGATCAGGATCATCCGCGCCCTGGACTGGGACAGCTTGATGAGCACTGCCGGAATCAGGGGAATGGGTGGAAAAGCGTACAGAAAGCTGTTCGACCAATCGATCCATAGCGCATTCCCCAGCGTCCCCCGCTGGTAGTACCTGGATGCGAAGTCTCGGCATTTGCTGTTTTCGGCGGTGGCGAACAGATCTACGTCTGGAGTCCCCCACCTTGCGAAGACTTCTCCTAGTACTTCGTTGTTTATGACCCATTCGTGGTTTTCCTGAATCAGTCTGCTCAGTGCGTCCGCCTGAGTATTCTGTACCCCTGGCAGATGCGTGGCCGTAATAGTCAGTCCTCGGGCCAGAAGCCAGTGCCAGATCGCCTGCGCCTCCTGCGACAGAGTGCGCGATCTCGACCCCTCCTGCTTGTTGAGGTAATACATCGTGGTTGTATTGTCCGTCTGTACCAGCAGCGAGTTGGTCTGGAAGGACGGAAGGAATGCCTTCAGCGCCAGGAAGACAGCTCTTAGTTCCAGGAAATTGATGTGACATGTCGATTCCAACTGGGACCACTTTCCCTGAATCTGCAATTCCCCGGAATGCGCTCCCCAGCCTTGGAGAGACGCATCCGTCACGACACTGTACGTGGGAATGTCCTTGTGGAAGGGAACCCCCCTGAGGAGGTTCTCCGCCGAGCACCACCACTTCAGAGACTGAAGAGCATGTAGAGACAGCCGTATCTTGTCGTCCCAAGAACCTGTCCTCTGATCCCACTGATCCTCCAAGCACTCCTGCAGTGGTCTCATGTGCAGCCGTGCGTGAGGCGTGAGGAAGATACATGAGGCAATCGATCCCAGCAGTGAAGACACCTTCCTCACTGTCGTCGATGGAGCAATCCTGAGTTCCTGGGCCTTCCGAAGGAGTGATAACCGTCTCTCCTCCGAAGGAGACACGCTTGCTGACCGCGTATCGATGAAGGCTCCCAGGTACTGAATGCACTGGACTGGAGTCGGAACCGATTTGGACATGTTGACGTGTAACCCCAATTTGCGCAAAAGAACACACGTCCACCGGAAGTGTTCTTCTGTTCCGAGAAGGATGAGGCCTTGATCAGCCAATCGTCCAGATACGGGTAGACAAACACCTTGTTCCTCCGCAGGTGTGCCGCCACCACCGCCATGCACTTCGAGAAGGTCCTGGGCGCAGACTTTAGCCCGAATGGCAGTACTGTGTATTGATAGTGATTGGCGCCGACTTGGAATCGCAGGAACTTCCTGTGCTTCCGTGCGATGGGCACATGGAAGTACGCATCCTGTAGATCTAGGGCACAGAGCCAGTCTCCCCGTTGCAGCGGAGGGTAAATCTGATGCAACAATAGCATGCAAAACTTCTCTCTGCGAATGCATTTGTTTGCCTGTCGCAAATCCAGAATGGGCCTGAACTCGTTCTTGTCCTTCTTGCGAACGAGGAAGAACCGAGAGTACAGACCTCTTCCCCTTTGAGACAGAGGTACCTCTTCTACCGCCTTTTTTCTCAACAAGATGTCTGCCTCCGCCTGGAGCTCTCGCAGCTGAAATTGAGAGCTTACCGGCGGAATCGCTGGAGGCGGGCTGATAAACCGAAGACTGTATCCATTGCGAACAATATTCAGCACCCACTTGTCCGGAGTAATTTTTCTCCACTCTGCCGGAAAAAATTGAACGCTTCCCCCCCACTGGAGTAGGTAACGGTTGAGGGGGGAAGTAGTCGCTCAGGGCCGAGACCCGGCCGGGCCCTTGGTAGTGGTAGTAGCCTGCTGGCCTCCTCTACCCCTCTGGCGTTTCTGGAAGGGCTTCCGGAACTGCTGCTGTTGGTGCTGCTGCTGCTTTCCCGAACCCTGCCCACGCCCTCTGCTCTTAGACCCGAATCGCCTGTGGAACGGGCGCTTGTTCTTCTCGCCCTTCTCCAAAACCGACAGCCGTCAGGGTCTCCGCCTACATGCGGGCCATTTCATCATCCGCATGTTTTCCAAACAGGGTTTCCCCCGAGAAGGGCAGATTGGCTACTCTGTGCTGAGCCTCTGGTTTGAGCGACGTCAGGCGCAGCCAAGAGTGACGCCTTTGATGGACGCCATGACCGTAGGAGTGCGCCGCCAACAAGGAGACATCGCTGCCGCACTGATGACCTGGTTCGAAACCAGCATGCCCTCTCGCACCGTTTCCAGGAAGTCCTCCTTCCTGTCCCGGGGCAGCAGATCCGCATACTGTTGGAGGGACTCCCACAGGGCCCGGTCGTAACGTCCCAACAGCGCCCCCGCACTTGCCGCCTTCATGGTGGTAGACGCGGTCCCACACACCTTCCTGCCTGCCTGCCGAATCCAGCCAGCGGCTTTCCTGGTCGGGCGGGACCGTCGATAAAGGTGCAGTCGCATGCCGCTTCCTCGCTGCCGTCACGATGACAGAGTCCGGCTTCGGGTCCATCCGTAAAAAGGGGCCCGATACTTTTTCATGAGCCGTGAGGGAGCGGATTTCGTCACCACGGGGGTGAGGAACAACTCCAACGCGGGCTCCACCAGTCCCGGCACTAGAGGTAGCAGGGGGCGAGACAGGTGCTTTTTGTGTAGAGTCTCGAATATCACGGACGTCGTGGGTGTCGGTACCGTCACTGTGATGCCTAACTTGGCTGCCCCCCTCAGCAGCACCTCCTGGAAGGAGACCAGATCATCCACCGGAGACACCCTAGTCCCCGGTGAGTCCGACAGCGTCGGTGAGAAATCCCTGGCCGAGGACCTTGTGCGCGACCTGACCTGTGCCTCCTATGGCGTCGTCCCGATGACGACGACGACCGTCCACGACTCCGCGACCTTCTCCTCCTGAAGGAGCGGGAGCGCGACCTCCTTGGTTTTGGCCTGTCCGCCGGTCTAGCCGGGCCCGGCGACCGTGGGTGTCGCGGCCTTGGCGTCCCCTGCGGTGGAGTCGGATACCTGGTGGTGATGGAGGAGGAGGCGTCGGTGGCGGAGGCGGTGGTGGCAGAGGTGGAGGAGGCGGAGGTGTATACACCACGGAGTACACCGATCCCGGCGACTCCGTTCCACTCTTACTCCTGGCGTCAGGGCTACCTTTTGGACTCCGATCTGCTCCGCGGATCTTTACGAAGGTATTAGCTCCGGTGGCAGCTTTTCTACGAAAGCAACAGCTCCAGGTCTTCCCTTACCTGGACGACTGGTTGCCGAAGGCTTCTACCAAGCAGGCAGCAGAACATGCACACGCCTTTTCAACAATCTTGGGCTGACTCAATACGGAAAAGTCAACCCTTTGTCCATACAGAACAGCCAGGTTTCTGGGAGCCATTATGGACACGTCCATCGACAAAGCTTTTCCCACCCTGGAGAGGCAAGAAAAGTCGATGGCGATGGCCCGTCTGCTGTTAAAAAGACAGTCACTTTCAGTTCGCCTCTACAAGTCCCTCCTAGGGTCCATTTCCTCCTGCATTCCTCCGATTCCTCACTGCAGGTTGCGGATGAGTCCTCTCCAGGAGGAGTTGGACTTGCAGTGGCGCCAAGTCGACGGATCTTTCGAAGACAAGGTCTTCGTTACCGTGTCCATGAGACGCCGCATCATGGTGGACGAACGAGGAAAACATTTCTCAGGGTCTCTCCTTCAGGATCACTCATGCTCCTCAGATAATTACAACAGACGCCTCGCTAGAGGGCAGGGGAGCAGTCTTGCAAGACCTTCATGTAAGCGGCCGTTGGCTGCCCCAACATAGTCTTCTACATATCAATCTGCTGGAGCTCAGAGCGATTCGCCTAGCCTTGCAGGAGTTTCTTCAGCGAATACAGCAGTCTGCAGTTCTAATACGGACAGACAACACAACGGCTATGCATTATTTAAACAAGGAAGGCGACACCAGACCTCGTCTTTTGTCAAAAGAGGCCCAGACAATTTGGGAATGGGGGATCCAGCAGGGGGTAACCCACAAAGGGGAGCACCTTTCAGGCCTCTCAACAAGACAGCAGACACGCTGAGCAGACTGAAATCGGTCAGCCACGAATGGGAACTGGACCAGTCCATTCTGGAAGAGGTTTTTCGCCTACGGGGCAGGCCTTCTATAGACCTCTTTGCCACGCCGAAGAACAAGAAATGCCGATTTTACGCAAGCAGGCTTCACCATCGGGGATCATTGGGGAATGCGCTTTCGATGGCCTGGTCAGGCGCATTTGTTTACGCTTTTCCCTCCATTCGTCTGATCCCCAGGATTCTCATAAAGCTCACAGGGGTTTCCCCTTCCTGTATAGCACCATACCGATCCATACACACTTTACACAAATCTCCTGAGCGCCATCACTTCCTACACACTAAAATCCTTATTGCAGTTGTCTAATCTTGGTTGTTCACTTTATTTGGTCTTTTTTTACAAAAAGGAGGTGGATAGATTGTAAAATGAGAATGGGCCTAGGCCTAGTTTCTGTTTTGGTAATGGTCTATATTGCTATTTTATGTATACCGGGGACTCCCATTCGGACAACGGGGAATGATACATGCATGGGAATCTATGAAAGTTACCAATACAGGAGAACCAAAGTTACAGGTAAGTAACTTGTTTTCTTAATTTGCCACAGTGAACTGGGCACGTTTTATAGTATCAGGCTTTACACACTAAAAACCACACATCAAAAGTTGGATAGAGCACAAAGACTGGAGAAATATTATCAGGTGCCTCACCCATGATCTTGGCTGCAGTAGAAGCTCCAACAAGAACTGAAAGGTTGGGAGCAATAAAGGACATGCGTGACTCCACATACTCATAGATACGGTGCTTGGACTGGTTGAGCTCCAGAGCCATGTCACAGGCCTCTTCGATCCGATAGAGTTCCTCTTCAGTTAGTTGTTGCCTGAGCATACCAGAATTGGTAGAAGGGAAGCAAGCCAAAGAGATTTAAAAAAATAATCTAACAAGCAATATTTCAACAGCCTAGCATACAAGGCAATGGCACTTTCAAATTTTTAAGACTGCAGGAAAAACTATATGGCATACTGTACGCCAGAAAGCAGATTCTAAAATTTAAAAGAAAACATAAAAACAGCCAATACGCTGCAATGCTTGACACAATATGTAAATGTTATGCATGTTAAGACATATTATTACTTCAAACATACAGAATATCCAAATAATGTTAGAAAACAAGAGCGGCCGTAAATTTACTTTAGTGAATGTGCCACAAAAGTGGTCAAATCTCCAAAGTGCAGTGTAGACAAAAGGACTGAGCGGATAGAAGCTAGCTATTACTAAAGTTCTCTGATACAGTTATCTTTCATAAACTCACATGCTTCAATTATTACCAGTATTAAGACTGGAAATTCTCAGTAGAGAAGGTTTACAAAACAGTTTTCAAAATACTTCTTGAATGCTGAACCAGCCATGAATTATGTGCAGTCGGTCAACACTTCATTGGCCAGTGCGGAGGAGACACTCGAACCTTCACTCCTCCAGAGACTTCCATAGATTAGATTTTCTTTTAAAGAATAGAAAGAGTTGCATAGTAGGCATGTGATTCTGAAAGAATGCTGGAGAAGGAAAATGCTACTTACCAGTATGCATCTGTTCTTGGCATGTAGAGCTGTAGATTCATATACTTTCATAGATCGCCATCTGGTGTTGGGCTCGGAGGTTTGCACTTAGTTTTTGTATTAGAAGAAGTCTTTGTAGTCACGAGATGGGTGACTCCTCTTTAGGGTGATAGTGCGCATGGGCATCGACTCCATCTTCAGATTTTTTTTTTTCACCATATAGGGTGATGGAGGTAGTAAGAAATAGAAAGATGTCCATGTGTGATGTATCAAAGTAAGATAGCACGGCAACAGATAGAGGTACCCGTGGAGGCAGGTGGGCGTATATGAATCTACAGCTCTACATGCCAAGAACTGATGAATAATGCTAAATAGCATTTTCCGTTTGAGGCATATGAGCTGTAGATTATATACACTTGCATAGACTATACAGCAGTTCTCTCCCAAGATGTGGCTAACCTGTATCTGTTGCAGTAGTCTGAAAAAGTGTTCCTAATACAGCCTGGCACACACTAGCTTCTGGTTTTGCTTGCACATCTACACAATAGTGTTTTGTGAAAGTGTGCGGCGTAGACCAAGCCACTGCCTTGCAGATGTCATCGAGGGGAATGTTCTCTATGAAAGCCATAGAAGATAGCATATTTGGATGCACTTACTGGAAGCTCTACAGACTAGTTAAGGTGGAAGGCAGACACGACTTTAGGTAAAAAGTTTGGGTTAGTCCTAAGAACCACCTTGTTATGATGGATTTGCAAAAATGGTTCTTCTATGCTTAATGCATGGAGTTCACCATCTCTAAGATGTGATAGCAACCAGGAAGGTTACTTTCCAAGTGAGGAACTGTAATTCGCATTTGTGTAGAAGTTCAAATGGGGGGTGGGGTGGGGGGGGGGGGGGGGGGGGGGCGGATCTACGAGTCTAGTAAGGACAATATTTAGATTCCATACCGGAGAAGGTGTAGCTCTGGGTGGAATTATTCTTTTAAGTCCTTCAATAAATGCTTTGATAGCCGGTACTCTAAACAAAGACAAGTGTCTGTTTTGGAGATAAGCTGCTATTGCAGCGAGATGTAGTCTTATGGATGTATATGCTAGGTTACATGGTTGTAGGTGCGAGAGATAACAGATAATGTTTTGAATAGAAGCATCTAGTGGATTGATTTTGTCATTTGTACAGTAAACTACAAATAGTTTCCACTTTGGGGCGTAGCATACTCTGGCGGTAGGATGGCTAGCCTCTTTAATGATGTTCATGCAGTCTGGCGGGAGATTAACGTAGTCAAACTCGAAGACTTCAGGTGCCAGATTGCAAGGTTGAGTTGACTGGGATCTGGATGCCTTATCTCTCCATAGTTCTGAGTGAGAAGCTTGGATGAGAGGCGTAGCTTTTGATGAGGAACTACTGATAGTTCCAAGAGGGTTGTGAACCATGGTTGTCGGGCCCATGTTGGAGCAACTAGGATCATTATGAGGGAATTCTGTTTGAGCTTCCGAACCACTAACATAATTAGTGGGAGAGGCGGAAAAGTGCGCCTGACCAGTTCATCCATAGCGCATTGCCTTTGGACAATGGGTGTGAATACCTGGACGTGAAGCTTGGGCATTTTGATGTGTGGCGAACAGATCTATTTCTTGGTGGCCTCACATGTGAAAGAATGGAAGAATGACAAATGAAATTCCCATTTGTGGATCTGCGGTCTTTGACGACTGAGCAGATCTGCAATTTGATTGTATACTCCTGGGAGGTGTTCTGCAAGGAGATATAGGTTTTGCAGAATGGCCCATCTCCATATGCTTTGATCTAGGCGTGAAAGTTGTAGACAGTGTGTTTCTCCCCCCCCCCCCCCACCCCCCTGGTTTCTGTATGTAGTACATTGCTGTCATGTCTGTACGGACCAGGACAGCTTTGCCTACCAGATGGAGTTGAAAGGATTTTAATGCCAGGATAATTGCCAGTAATTCCAGGTAATTTATGTGGAATTGTTTTTGCTGAGTGGTCCATATGCCCTGAATGGTATGGTTTTGAAGATGAGCTTCCCAACCGGTGAGCGATGCGTCTGCTGTTAGCACTTTCTGTGGAACCGGGTCGAGGAACGGCTGCCCTCTGGAAAGGTTTTGTGTTCCACCACTGCAGAGAGCGATGTGTGCGGCTGTCCACCAACACCAGATCTGTTAGCTGATCTTGAGCCTGGTTCCACTGACGTGCCAAACACTCTTGTAAGGGATGCATTTGGAGTTGCATAAGGGTCGATGAGAATGCAAGTGGCCATCATCCCAATCAACTGCGTGAACACTCGAGCTGGTAATGAGTGTTGAGGGTGAAATTTGGATATTAGAGCTTGCATGTTGTCTATCTTAACTGGGTTGGGGTATGCTAGAGCTTTTGAAGTGTTTATTGTAGCTCCTAGATATTATTGTGTGCTGGACGGTTGGAGGTGGGACTTGGTGAGGTTCATCGTTCATACTAAGTTGTGAAGCAACTGGATTGATTTGTGTGTATGTTGCACACAGCTGCTGTGTGACTTAGCGTTTATGAGCCAGTCGTCCAGATAAGGGAACACGTGAATATGTTGTCTTCGTAAGTGAGCTGCCACTACTGCGAGGCACTTTGTGAAGACTCGGAGTGCTGTGGTCGCCCCGAACGGGAGGACTTTGAACTGGTAGTGTTGACCGTCTACTACGAACCGGAGATATTTCCTGTGAACCGGGGTGAATTGGAATATGAAAGTAGGCATCCTTTAAATCCAGAGTGTAGAGAAAGTCGCCTTGTTGAAGCAGTGATAGCACCTGTTGGAGAGTGACCATGTGGAAGTGGTCTGACTGAATGTAAAGGTTTAACGGTCTGAGGTCCAATATTGGCCTGAGAGAGCAGTCCTTTTTTGGAATTAGAAAATATAGTGATTAAACCCCTGCGCCTTGATGAGGCAAGGGGACTGGTTCTATTGCATGTTTTTTGTAATAGAAAGAGAACCTCTTGTTTTAGAAGAGTAAGATGTTCCGAGGACATTGGACGTTGTCTGGGAGGGATGTTTGGGGGTAGTGGAGGAGAGTTCCAGGTAATAACCATACTGGATAATTTGTCTTACCCACCTGTCTGTTGCAATGGAATTCCAGACCGGTAGGAACTGTGAGACGTTCTCCTCCCCTCCCACCGACAGGAGTGGAATGATCAGGGAAGTGAAGGGAAGTCACTGCTTGGTGGTAGGGGAGCTGCGGGTGTTGTTACCGCGGCCTCTTCCCTTAGTTTTGTTACCCCTGTATCCTCCTTGAAAATATCCTCTGGAAGAGGTAGTTTCATTGGGACTTTTATATGATGAAGAGGGATGTTCTGAGCAAATAGTTATGGAGCCAGCCCTGTAAAAGGAGCAACGAAAAGAGCCTCTAGGGGAAGGCAATTGCAAGGCCCCGATGGACTTGGCGGTTTCAGTATTCTTTTTCATCTTTTCTAAAAATGTATGAATTGCGGGCCCAAAAAGAAGTTCTTGGTCGAAAGGCTGATTAAGAATAGTGGATTGCACCTCTTGCTTGAATCCGGTTATGCGGAGCCAAGCGTGCCTGCGTAGTAAAACGCTCATATTAATAGAGCGAGATGCTGCATCAGCGGCACATTTTATAGCTGTGTTGGTTATTAGTTTACCCTCCTGTAGAAGGTCATTAGCTTTGTTTTTAGATTGCTCAGGAAGATGTTGCATAAGCTTTTCAAGCTCATCATAGTGAGCTCTGTCATATCTGGCTAACAAAGCTTGGGCATTGGCAATCCGCCGATGATTTGCAGCCTGTGAGGCAATTTGTTTGCCAGATGCATCCGAGTTTTGATTCCTTATCAGGAGGGGCATCGCCTGTGCTGTGTGAATTAGCCCTCATGCGTGCATTAGACACCACAAGAGAATCTAAAGGGACCTGACCTCTGATGTACACTGGGTCATTGGGAGCTGCCTTATATTTTTTGTCCAACCTGGAGTTGAGGATCCCGGCTCTGACAGGGTCTTTAAACAGTTCAGGTGCATATTTTAGCATGCCTTTTAGCATTGGTAGGGTGTGTGTGTAGACTTTTGTGAGGGTGCAAATGTTTCAAATAAGTCTTCTTCTAGGGGATCAGAGTGTAATTGCACCCAGTGGTATTGGACAGTCCTATTAATTAGTAGCACAAACCCAAAATTATCATCTGGTGGTGATGGCCTAGAGGGGTAGAGGTCCGGGCCATTGTGTGGATCGGGATTGGTATTCTAATCATCCAAAGGGCATGTATCATGTGGGATAGTATGTGCGTCATCATCCCTATCTGGATCTCCGTTCCCATCCCCATTGGTATAATCATCTTCATCATCCTGTCGTTGAGGTGAAAGTTGTGGGGAAATTAACAAATTGGGATCAGCTGGAGAAGGAGAGGAACGCAGAGAAATATTTGTGCCCATTTCCTTCCGTTTAATCGGTATTTCAGAGTCTTCTGAATGGTCCAGTTTCCTCTTTTTAGGAGGCTTGGCGGTAACATGACCGATTTCTGGGTCAAAATGTAGTGTCTTTTGCTTTGGAGCCGAAAAATCTGGCACAGATTATTTGGGTACAATGTCCTTTTTCGGTACTGAAGGCTTAGGGTCAGAATGTTACTTTGACTTTGCCTCTGAAGCTTTGTGATGAGTCTTGGACTCCTTAGCTTTTGGTGTAGGAGTTTGTAGCTCCGAGACCTTTATCGGTTCCGAAGGTTTTGGTGTAACCTGTTTCGGTTATGAAGGCTTGTCCGTTTCGATGCCAAGGGTTTTTGCGTCAAGGTTGTTTTTGGTGCCGACGAAGAAAGGTGTGGCACAGGTTTAGTTTTGGGCTTCGGTGCCTAAGGTGACTTTTCGGCACTGGAATGGGGTTGGCTCGAACCAGAGCAAGAAGGCTTTCCTTTCAGTTTCAAAGCTGGGCCCGAGGGCAGGGCGTCTGAAATGTGTTGCCGCTGTCGATCTGAGCCCGAGGGCAGAGGTGTTTTGTTTGGGATGTGTTAGGAGAGGGGTCTCTGTACCCGTGGACCGTTCAGCCGGGGTGATTGTCTAGTCCTCTATGTCGGAGTAGTCGGCCTCAAAGACGAAGATCTCTCCATCAGCTTACTGTTCTGGATGGACAGTGGGATCTGCTCCGAAGATGTCCAGAACCGAGCTGCTTCCGCTGGACATTGCGATGTTGAGCTCAACTGTCACGGATGGTTTTCTTCAACCTGAAAGATGCAGAGGCCTTGCAGTTCTGGTCTTCGTGCTCCGGGGAGAGGCAGAGATTACAAACCTCGAAGTCAGTGTGTGGAAACTTGGCACCACATCCGGGGCATTTTTTAAAAGGAGTCCTTTCCATTGACTGCTGGCGTGGTCGGCGCGGACAGGCCCAAAGGCCCACGAAGATCTAGCTCAAGGATTTTTGTATTTTCCCGAAGATGCACGTCAAAAGGAAAACGTGATCGAAACAATACCGTTGAGTGGTGAGGAATTGCGCGTCGAAGGGGGGAGGAAGGGGGTTCGAGAACACAGACCCGGAGCGCAGCAAATCACATCCAAACCCAATGGCGGAAAAAAACAATCTTGAACCTGTAGTTACAAGTAAATAACCCATCTCCAACCTTTATATTTTATTGATTCTCTTACTTGAATCCCGACTACAACAGCAGTAAGAATGAAGCATGGAAGGCAGGAATGAGAATGAGAAGAGTCTTAGGGAAGCTCCGTACTGCTGCCCCTTAGCCCCCTTAAATCCTGCATGCCACTATACATCGGCACTGCCTGTGTGCCCCATCCTGCTCCCGGCCCGGCCCTGCGGCTGATGTTACCACTGTCGAGCCATCAGACACAGTATGATATTTCTGAGGCCCCGGCTGAGGGCCCACCACCATGAGGACATCATCAGAGTAGCTGCTGAGCCCAGGTGGACATGGTGCCGTGCTGGCCCCAAATGGCCGCTGCTCCTGCCTTGTAGAAGCAGAGCGCACGGGCCAGCTGAGTTGTGGGCACAGTGAGGCTTAGAGGAACCTCCCACCCACTGACACGCCTACTTCGCGAGGCGACCACAGGCCACACTGCCCGCCACCTCTGGCCTACCGGTGCTGCAATCTGATGGGCCTGCATGACCCGATATCATCCCCCTTCGCCCCCCTGTGCACCATCTGTAAAAGACACTCTGTTGAGGGTGCGGTGGGCAACAACATAAAGGCCTGCTGGAGAAAAGGGGGTGGCGGCAGAGGGAGTCCACTGAGGAGATACCACTGAGCCCCCCGCTTCCTCACTTGTTGCAACACACACTTGTCCTTAGTGAGACCTTCCCCCAACCCTAATGGACATTTGAGTGGCGGGGTGGGTCCAGACCGCTGGGTACGGAATTGGCCGGATGAGTGGCTGGGAGCGTGTGCACCTGGCCGGCTCTGGTGGTGCTGGGTCCTGACGGTGCAGCTGGCCCACTCGTGCTTCCCCCACCAACCACGGGGATTAAGTGCCTCCCTCGGGCACTGCTGCGATACCTTTTCCTTCGGTGGCCCCCTGACTGTATGGTGAAGCGTGGACAACTGGCAGGAGCCCAGGGACTAGACTGGATCTAGGCCTTGCTGTTGTGCTGCAACTGGATCCGTGGCTCACCTGGGAAAGGAGACTGCTTGGGAATGCAGGACATCGCTGGCCCGTGGGGTGACAGGGTCTGCTGCATGGACACTGATGGCATGCTCGCTGCGCAGACCACGCTGCAGCAGAAACCACTAGAGAGGCTGACCAAATAACACCGGGTCACCCCCACTGCAATGCTGCTGGACACCTGCGGGCAGATGAACTGCAGAGATACGACCGACACACCCAGCAGGCTCAGGCACAGTCCCCAAGATCCTTGCTAAACAAGTGCATTCAATCAGGGGAGTGGGGCTGCACGTGCTACGGGGTCATTGATGGATTTGGTGTTCGCAAGCAGGCTTAAAGTCCTACGACTGAACCCTTCTGGTGCACCTGTGGGCTGCTTTTGCTGAAGAGCCCGCTGTTCGTTAAGGCACAAGCAAGTGGGCCCATTTTGGTGGTACAGCCACTAACACTCCACATCACAGTGGGCATGATGGAGGATCTCCAACAGGCGCTGAACTCTGCCCCATGTGGGTGGCACACAACCCTCTGCCAGTACATCTGAACAGGTTGGGGAGGACATACCAAGTGTGCGCTGCCAGTCTTGGACCCTCCTGATGCTTAACATACGCCACTTAACATGGTACGTCTATGCTCAGGAACACAGCAAGGGACGCTCGACGTGGTCAGTCATGGCGAGCCAACTTGGGGACCATGCAACAACGGGATACCCTGATCCAACTTGTGGATTAAACTTGACACTCTTCGTGGTCTGCTCCAATCTTTTCACCAGCTTGTAGTACAAACGCGCCAGTGATTAGAAGCAGAATAGACAAAGTTAAAATTGACTTTAATCTGTTACATGCTGACCACCGCAGTCTAGCGGACAAAATACAAAGGATTGAGCAAATGCTGGCTGAACTTCAACAAATCTCCTTTCTAGTGCAGGCCCTGGTGGACCGTGTGCACACACTGGAAGACAGGGCAGAGGATGCAGAGGACGCTCCAGATGAAAAACATACATGGTGGGCCTCCCGGAAGGTGTGGAGGGCTTTGATGCAGTGAACTATGCTGAGACCTGTACTGAGACCTGTACTTGCGCTCTGCTCCTTGGCACAGCACTCTCCTCTCTGCTATTGAACGAGCCCACCGCGTACAGGCCCACTACAACCTGGCGCTAACCCCAGACCATTCCTATTCAGTTTGCTCAATTATAAAGACTGCGACTCCACCCTACGCGAAGCATGTAAGCTGCAAGTAATAAAAGTCGAAAATGCCTCCGTGATGCTATTCCCCCGACTACACTAGACAGAGGAGCTCATTTCTCGCAGTAACTGAGAGAACTGGACATACAATACTCACTTCGTTTCCCTGCCCATCTCAGAGTAATGGCAGATGGCACAGCGCATTTCTTCGACTCTTTAGAAGACGCCTAGGAATGGATGGAGTCTACTGGACTCATGACCACACGCCCTACAAACACTGAATCAACGCAACCTGGAGATGCCACATTGGGAACGCCCCAGGGGCATCAGAAGTGGGAGCGGCGCCCTCCCCAGGGCCCGGCATTGCACCATTCTGGAACATGTAATCACAGAGAGGTGTCAGGCCCTACAGATGGCATCCATCATGCATAGCCATACTCAGATTCCAGACCCTGGCACAACCCCTGAAATCCTTTAGTGACAATGGCTCCTCCGTCACATGGCCCTCTAGAACAGACTCGAGGGTACCGCCTGAAGTGACTCACCAAACGGGCAACGACCGGATGAGACCTCGATGACTGCCACTTGCATGCTTCTAACTGGTCCTCCTCCCTTAACTCAGGCTGTACTGTTTATACATGTGCTAATCTCAATTTACAGCCGATATTGGCCTGGTCCACAGTGCACACCACCCGTTCCAGAAAACAGGTGGTCACTGCAGTGCTATGCCTTGTTGCTTCACATGCACTCATTCCTAAAATTGGAATCTCTACCTCGATACATGGGGTGCTGTAGTCCCAGCCTTCGCCACCCTAGTAGGGTGTTAATACTTGAAGTTTTGTACAATTCACCCTTCCGGACTCAGAGTAGTCGGGTCGTCTCCTTGAGTCGCGTCGAGATCTGCGCCCATCAGGGCCCCCAGAGCCACCAGCAGGCCTGTGGGTGCGCTTGCCGACCGTTCTCCACCCCTCAAGCCAGTCCCAGGCATCCTCCGGCCTGGTGAAGAACCAGAGTTTACCCTCTGACTCAATCCATAGCTTGGCCAGAAACATCATGGCACATTTGATGTCTTTGCCCCTCAAAGCGCGCTTCACCTCCAGGAAGTTGCGCCGTTGCTTCTGAACACGTAGTGTCAAATCAGGAAAAAAGGTGACCCTGCTATTGTCTGATTGGCGGGTCTGCTCTCGCTGTTTGTAGATTGGCATCCCTGTCGCGGAAGTTGAACACTCTTGCGAGTAGAGGTCGGGCGTTGCCCCAGGTCTCCCACCAGGGACGCGATGCGCTTGCTCAATGGAGAAGCACTTGGAACGGCCATGTGGCTGAAGTTGTTTAAGAACCAGTTCCTCCACGAATAGGTCTGCCGCCTGCCCCTCTGCCCACTCCGGATTCCCAGGATACAAACGTTATTTCTTCGCATGCAGCCTTCGTAGTCATCTAGTTGCAGGGTTAGGGCTTCCTGTGCGTTTTGGCGTTCCGATACTTGGCGTTTAAGCAGGTCTGAGTCAGATTTCAGCTCCTTAGTGGTTTCTTCAACCTCACCTACCCGGTCCGACATTTTCCGCATTTCGGCCCAGATGAGGGCCACCTCTGTAGCCACCGTAGCGATGCTGGATTCAAGGGAGGTACAAGAAACACATATGGTAGGTAACAAGGCTAAGGCCCCCACCAGATGGGGATACAAACTTCTAGTTCATGCAGGGTATACCTCTGGCTCTAGAGGGACAGGCATCCTAGTCAAAAAGAACCTGGCATTAATGGTAAAACGCACGTGGGCGGACACGGGGGTAGGTTTGCGGTCCTCGAAGCTCAATGGGAGGGGGAAGCTCTCAATATTGTCGCCAGCACTGGGTAAAGAGGCACTGACAGACCTGGGTAAGAGAATAACGGACCTTCCGGTAGGGACCTTACTCTTGGGAGGAGATTTCAATATGACAATGGATGATCGACAGGATAGATACCCACAAAGACCGGGGGCAAGGCCAAATGTGTTGATGGCAGAATTCGCCACAGCCATGGGACTGTCTGATGTATGGCGAGAGTTGCAACCAGATAGAGCCCAATACACTTATTTTTCTAACGCACACAAAAGCTCATCCCGTATTGATTATTTCCTAACCTACAAAGCTACAATTGGCCACTTCCGAAACCCCCAGGCACTGCCGAGAGGTATATCTGATCACTCCCCTGTAAGGATTGAATTCACACACGGGAATCCTCAGCCACGGGCCACAATTACTATAAATCCCTGGCTCCTGAAAATCCCGGATATTAAACAGGAACTACATACACAGACGACTAACTACTTTAAAGAAAATGTGGGTTCAGTTGATTCAGCACTCACAATATGGGAGGACTTCAAGGTGGTACTGAAGGGGCAGGCATGGTCGCTTAAGATGGGATACATTAATAAGAGACGCCAGCAGCTGGTACAATTAGAAAGTGAGCTCCAGCAATTAGAAGCGGACAACGCTGGGGCAACTTCAGAAGACACACTTCACCGTCTCACACTTAAACAAGAGGAATAGAAGATTAAAACTAGGGAACAAACGATGGCCAAACTACTCCGCACTCAATATAGAAAATACGAGTTGGGAGACCGGGCTGGTAAAACCCTGGCCTGGCTAGAGAGGCGGGACCAGGGCGAGAGATGGGTGCCCCGGTTGACCCTAGCCGATGGCATGCAGGTCACACATCCAAGGGACGTTGCAGATGCCTTTGCATGACACTTCGAGCATATCTACTCTCCATCCACTACCTATACTGCAGAGGACTCCCGTCAGTTCCTTTCCGACAATGACATTCAGACGCTTTCCGACACAGACGAGACACCCTTGATGAAGACCTGACAGATGAGGAAATCCAAAAGGCCATAAGCCAAATTCAGTCAGGGAAGACGATGGGGCCAAACGGGATCCCCACTGAGTTTTTAAAGCTGGTCGCTTCCCAGACGAGCCCTCACCTAAGAACCATTAACGAAAGCTACGAAAAAGGAATACTGCCGGAAGATCAACGTCTAGCCTCCATAGTGATTATCCGCAAGCCCGGGAAACCTGTAGATAGCTGTGGGTCCTATAGGCAGATCTCCTTAATTAATGTAGAAGCCAAAGTCCTAGCCAAAGTACTTGCCTCGCAACTGGTCACGGTCATTTCCTCCCTGGTCCACCCGGACCAATCTGGCTTTATGCCGGGAAGGAATACAGAACTTAATATGTGACGCCTTCATAATGTACTCGCACATCGGGAATACATGGAAGAGGATGCAGTGGTGTTGTCTCTGGATGCCTCCATGGCATTGGACTATCGAGTGGCCTATTTGAAGTCCTTAAGAAAATGGGCTTTGGTCTGAAGTTCCTGGGCTGGGTGAAATTGCTCTACAGGGGTATAAAGGGTCAAGTGCGAGTGAATAACTACACATCTCGCACATTCAAACTAAAAAGGGCCACCCTCTGATTTTCTCTCATGCTGGAACCACTGGCGGCCTGGGTGTGGCGAGATGTCACGGTAAGAGGCCTGAAATGGGCAGAGGGTCATGACGACCGAATATCCCTCTATGCAGATGACATTCTGCTTTATCTTGCCTCTCCATATAGACCTATCCACGGGGTTTTAAATATCTTCACAAATTTTGGGAAATACTCCGGGTACGCCAAAACTGGAGCAAATTGGTGCGGTTTGTACTCTGGGTCCGGTTACTCCGCTCCCGGCGGGTTGTTGTGTGGGGGTGGTCACTGAGGGATTCCGATATTTGCAAATATACATAACTTCGAGCCCCACCATTTTCTACGACCGTAATTTGGCACCCCCATTATCCCACCTACGGGCGGATGTGAAACACTGGCGATCTCTGCCGCTTTCGCTGGTAGGCCGAGCTGCTCTTTTTAAAATGTTGGCTCTCCCACGCTTTCTCTACATCCTCCAAAATTGCCCACATCGGGTCCCAGATACATACTTTTCGGAAATGGAGAGGGCAATTCGGACGCTGCTATGGGACGGTGGGTCTCCTCGTATTGCACTTAAAAAACTGACAATAGGGTGGTATGATAGAGGCATCACCTTACCGGACCGAAGACTCTACTACTGGGCGTCTCAATTAGTTGTAGTGAATCACTGGATCTATCGTTCCCCTTTGGATCCAGCCTATCTTTTAGACAGATACCAAACGGGATGAGAAGGATATCTAGGGGCATTATACTCAAAAGTGAACAAGAAAAGATACTTTGGGCCCACATGCCATACGGTAACTATCTGGCATCAAGCGAGCACCCGTCTGGGATGGTCCAATATTCTTACCGAAGCCACACCCCTATGGTATACACAGAGACTGGGATACTTATGTCATCAACCCGGCTTTGATAAATGGGACCTTATGGGAATCTCCACTATGGAGATATGATTAAAAAAAGGTTTGTTCATCAGGTTTGAGGAGCTCAGGGAAAGATATGGAATGGCCCAAGGTAAAATGTACAGATACCTGCAAATGAGACACGCCCTCATCACAGCAATACCCAATCTCACAGACATACCCGAGACATCACCGCTGGAAGACAGATTACTGGATGGACCGCTACACTCTAAAGCTAGATCACTGACATACAAAAAGTTATGCAACAATTTACCTGACACATTCCATAAATTTTGAGAGCAATGGCAGAAAGACCTGGGACTAATTGACGAGGAGGACTGGCAGACGGCACTAATGTCCCCTAGAGAAGCAGCAATTACTCTCCGTTTCAGATTGATTCAACGTAAAATTTTACACCGGTCGTATCCAACCGAGGTCACTCTAGCTAAGATAGGCGCCAGACCAAAAAAAAAAAAAAATGGAGCCATCTGGTGTGTTGGCCCCCATCACAGCGCTAATCCTCCACTCCCAGCTCTCTGTACCTCCACCACGGCGACCACACTTTCTTCCATTTTTTGGCACACTCTACTTTTATACACGGTTTTCTCAGCTGTCTGGCACAAATCAAGATTACGCTTCTAGTGCTTCGCCACCCCCACCGAAAGCGCCAACCATAGACCTACATATCTGGGCCAGTCTGCCTCACCTCTGATCATTAATAGAAGCCATTTCGGGTCCAGTGGCACAGGCTGCTCCACCACCTCTCCGACATGGTCTCCGTGAGTCCACTCCAGAACCGGGATACCTCGGGGCAGCTCCACAGTATGTGTATAAAGGTCCCTTCCTCCCCGCAACCCCGTGCGAGCTCTGCCCCATGTGAACAGGTGAGTGCGTGGGTTGTATGTGCAATGGAGGATTTTAAGCTGCACAAGACAGAATCTGACACGAATGGCGACCTCTCTAGGACTCTCTGCCAGTCCTTTTCATGTATTTAACCCATGCTTCCCCGAGGGCGGTCAGTGGATCAGGCCAGTTGTTGATCAATTTACAATAGATCGTGGATGTTGGCTTGCCTGGAATAGGATCTAACAGCACCCTGTCTTCTAACGGGGAATAGTCTGGTATGGAAGCCCCACTATGGATGTATGCACGCAGAGCATGCAGGAGTCGCAGATACTGGAATCGTTGTGAGTCGTGTAAGTCGTACTCTTTTTGGAGATATTCAAACTTGCAAGGAGATTCCCCCTTCCACACGTCCCCAAGGTATTCTATCCCTATCAATTACCACCCCTTAAAACCCAACAGCGCGGCCACTTCCTTCAAAGGATCACCAACCCACAGCGGGGTCTTCCCCGTCAGTCTCCCTGCCCAGCCCAGCAGCATGTTGGCTTCCTTCCAGCACTGGACCACCACTTTAGTGTGCTCCGGCCACTCCGGTCGCAATCGACAGGAGTAGAAGTGGGTTGCACAATTTCCCTTGGGCGTAATAGCTCTATACACTCTATAGGCCGGCTTCTCCACCCCCACATACACCCAGTCATTAATGACTTGCAGTTGAGAGGCCCAATAGTATAGCTTAACGTTCGGCACCGCTATACCTCCGTCAAATACGCCCCTGTGCAGCGTGATTCACGGCGTACTCCCCTCCCATAGTTGCGTCCGCACTTCCTGTGATATGCGCTTGAAAGTAGTTGGCGGGACCGGAAAAGGGGTGTTCTGTAGTATATAAAGGAGTCGTGGTAGTGTCATTTTAAAAAAGGGCAGCCCTACCCATAAGAGAGAGCGGGAGTGCGCGCCAGTGACTGACATCTGTAGTCAGGCAAGTCATCTGAGGGCCCAGATTTCTGTCCAGGAAGTCCTTTGTGTTCCTCGTGATGAGTATCCTCAAATATTTAAAGCCCTCCAGCACTACTGGCACAGAACACCCCGGCGGCGCCCTGGGAGGTAAAACATACAATGGAAAGATCACAGACTTTGCCCAATTTATGGTATAACCGGCATAGCTGCCAAAAGGCTCGAAAATATGGAGCACACGTCCCATGGAGTAGTAGGGTCTTGATAGATACAGGGCAGTGTCGTCGGCGTATAGGGAGATATGCTCCACCCCCTTATGTTGGATGACCACCTCAATGACAAACTACCAGTTATGACCACAAAAAACACACATGTATTGGGCCCTGTATCGGGCACCGTACAAGTTTCAAGAAACTGCTTCTCCACTTTGTGGACACCATACTCACTACATACATACTCCTAAGCATGCTCATTGTGGTGCACACCATTTATAGATTAAATGTATGTTGGGTCATCTTGCTAACCTCACTTGTACAGTTACATGTAACACCAACATATGTCTGGCAAATACAGGTACTGAAATGTGAACCCATTACCATGTTTAGGCTACCGTTTGTTTAAAAAAAAAAAAAAATAACAGATTCAAACAAAAAACATGGAAGCAGGGATGTGGTTCACCTTAACATAACACGTTGTGGAGAACCGCCTTCCCAACTACAGCTAGCAACTTTGGCTGGATGTCGCAGCAGTATTGGTTTGTGAAAATAAGAGTGCATGTCCACTTAGCAGGATTGCCAATGTCCCTGAGGGGCACGCTGCCAAACATGGATGCCATTACTACTAAGCCGCTGGTAGAACGAACAGTTACATTGTATTCCCCGGCCTTAGCAGCTATTAATGGCAGAGAGTAATACAAAACTCTGAAAGTGGTTAGCCTTTGCTGGAATTGCTAACAGTTATTCTGACTTGAGAAAGTACTTAGTTGTCCCAGCACCTCACCGGTGCAGAGCACTTAGAAGAGTTAAAGAAATTGTGGCAGGTGAATCCGTTCATGGAGGTGAAACAAATGATGGCACTTTCAGATTTAACTGTGGATAGATAGTGAGGGTATCCATCTTTGTTGATCTGATGAACGATGTCTGAAAACAGACCGCCTGAATCTTCCTAATATACTGAGCGGCTAGGAACAACGCTCTCATCAATAAGCTCGAAGGTACATCTCTATGCACATAAGACAGTATTTAATTCGGATGCACCAGCCAAAAGAGGAAAAGGTCCAGAACAGCCACTTCTTTAATGCTTTAACAATCCTTGAAGAAAAGACACAATGCCAGGAAGTTCCATTGCTGGTTACATATTTAGAAATTGAGCAAAAATAGAGGATGCAGCCAGGGGATTCAAAGCCGCACTGCCCGAATAGGCACTATAGTACACTAAAGAACAAGTAGAGAATACCGCTGCTCACCTCAATGGCCAGCTGCACGTTAACCATATCTTACAAACATTTATATACAACAAAAAAATGAGGCAACCGGAATACATATTTAGTATAGACAGATCTTAAGTCTCACGTTCGCAATGGTTCAGATCATAGGCCCTGATTAAGCCTTTTAAAAAAAAAAAAAAAAATGTTTTTTTTTTTTTAAGGTGAAACGCGTTGGTTGCGCTTTTTTTTTTTTAGAAATTTATATTAAACAAAAATTCTGCATCAACACTCACTTTAGACATTGCCAGAGAATGAAACTCATGGGGTAAAAAAAAAAATGGATGGCAGACTTGGCAAAATGATGCAAACAAGGTGGGATCACACATGGCTGCATCTGTTAGGAATTTGCCTAAACACAAAACTATTTATTTTGGAGCATATGTCTTAGTGGTAGACGCACTCTTGCCACTTACAAAATTGTGTGAAATTCCTGTGGCTTCTCTAGGGATTAAAATTCTAGGTATGAAGCAGCCAAGAAGTTAATGGCAGGAATGCTGGCTTATGATGAAGTACTTGGTTATTGTGATTAGTTAGAAGGTAGGAATCTGCTCAGGATTACTTTGGTTTATCTGTAAAGTCCTACAGGTGTTCTCTTGCAGAGGACCCTCCAATGACTATGAATAATCAGAAAGCCATAGTCCGAGGCAAAGAACCTCAACCATTGGATCAAATGGAAGTCTCCTTGAATCCCAGGACACCACCACCATCACCACCACCTGCTTAGAAAGAGTTAGCAGTTCAGATTCACTGGTGTTTGGGAGAAGGTCGGGTGGAGGTATGTCCCACTGCTGGAACTCTGAAGCAACAAAGTAACTCCCACTCTTAGCAGGTGATGCCTGCCCGTTTTAGGAATCTGCCCAGTAGTTGTGCAAACTTGATGTATGCACCACTCTGTTTAATACCATGGTCCAATGACTGAGGAATTGAGCTACCTAGGTCAATGCCGGTGCATATATTGAAGGGTGATCATAAAGTATGTTCTGACATTAGATGCACAGTCAAAATTCCATGAGATTGAGTCTGGTCACTGACTTCCAAAATGTTTATCTGTAACGTCTGTTTCTGAGGAGTCCAGAACGCATTTGTTGAAAGTTTCTGAAGACACTACATACCCTTTCAGCAATTCATTAGTAGCAAGGAGGAATTGATAGTCATGTGTATCACACTTTAAGGTATTTTTGACTGTCAAGAGTCTTGGTTTCCAACTCTCCAGAGGATTACAATTGTAGATTGTACATGCACAACAGATTTTCATATGCATGCATAGCCCTCCTTCTAGGCATTCTATTACAGGTATTGATCTGAACTGGTCTTATACGTTGATTAGAAAAGAAGCTTAGACTGCTCAGATGAATGGCTACAAAGACATGGAATCTTACAAGGTCATCCTTGAAATGGGGGTGCTTTTTGGAATCCCACAGAATTGGTTCTTAAGAAGCATCATAAGGAACCAGAAGTATCCCATTCATGGAGCCAGGCTGTCAGTGTAGAGGTAGGAGGGAATGAATCCTCAATTATTGTTGTCATAACCCAGTTATCAGAATATATGTAATAAATTGCACTGGTGCAGGAGCCAGTGGCATGGATGGCGTGGACTGCTGCGATTGCAAAGATACAGTCAACTACAGAAGAACATGAGTGCAATCTAGAAGGGCACCTAGGAGGTCCTGGCACCAGAAGCAGATAGTACGGAGGTGGCATTGAAGCCCTGCATCACATGGTTGAGTGAAACCAATCTACAAGGACCTGCACCACTGGAGCTAAAGGTGTCTCTTTAATGTGTTGAGGTCTGCCTCAAACTACTGCTTGTAATAGTAATAATCATCTCAGAATTGTCAGGTAAGAAATTCATATCACGGTAATGTAGTTCTTTAGGTCACAGGCATTTAAATGGATCATAATCAGTGTAAATCGCCAATAGCTCTTGCCCAATGCCATCAGTATCCCCTTTCTCAAAGCACTCGAATTCTCAGATGGATGAGGATTCCTCCAAAACTTGGAATGGAGTGTACACTATGCACTAGACAGGAGAACCTGCAGACCAAAGAGGAATTATAGTAGTCACAGAAATGTGTATCATGGAGAGTAGCACTCATCAACTATGCATTAGTTGATGAAGCAGGCATTGATGAACATTTATCTGCGATGGAGGGACTGATAAGGGAATTCTTGGCAAGCCATTGACTGAAACAGTAGTGGTTTGTATTCAATGAAGATATAATCACGGAAGGAGCCATCGACAAGCAGTACTTGTGTTTGCCTTCAACAAGGAAAGCAATAAAAATTTGAAGTCTCCATAGGATCGGAAATCTTGGAAAACTTGAAGACACGTGGCCTATGGTGCTGGGGCTTATCTGCAGATTTGTCAACTGAACAAGAGGTGTGCTCCTTAGAAATATAATAACAGTTTTAAGATGGAGGTCAGAGTCTTCAAGCAGGAGGCTCTGACTGGATCCTTTCAGCCAACCAGGTATAGCTTTAGTTTTTTCTTTTTTTTTTAGCTTTGGGTGAAGATGTCAGAAAGGCACTTTACACAGATTCTTCCCCAGAGGAGGCTGCTTTCAGGGTGAAGAGCAAGGGACTTTCCCAGCCCATCGAGGTCTTTGATAGTAGTTATACTTTTTTCTCTACTTCTTTGGTAAATGGACAGGCCGTTTAAAGACAGAAAATGTATTTGGTGCTGGGGTGGTAGATGAAGGTCTTCCTGGCCCCAGAGTTGTCACGGGCCCTAAAGAGCAACTTCTCAAATGACTTGTAAGCCACAAGCCGATAAGGCTCAGTCCCACGGATCAGCCACAAAGGGGCAAAAAAAGACTTACCTTCTGTAGTAGGAGGGGGGCAAGAACTGAAATCCCAGAGAGAAGCTGAGCAATAAAGCAAAGAAATATCTGAAGATTGAATGAGAGCAGCGCTCAGAGGTTCCCTTCCATTAATTTGAAACGCGGTTGAAAGTATAAGCTACGAAAGACTGGAGAGTGAACATACGAGGATTTACAACTCATTGAACAATGTTCAGATGACATAAGACAATAACCACATAGTGCATGGCTGTCACAATGATAAATGAGTATATTTAAACACGGATGTTTAAATATAGCCAGTAGTAAAGTGCATGTGCTCCCCCTTTAAAACACGGCTGAATTTGTGTATTCCTAAGTGGCATTTAATCAGTCCCTAGTATAACTGCACACAGGGCCTGGAAGTTAAATATCCCTAGTATACTGCAGCACCTATTGTGCCATTCAATACAGTGACTGTGCATACATGGCTTCAGGCCTACCACTGTAGCAGTGTAAACTGCAATTTCACCTGCCAAAATAAATTCTTTAGACAGGTCAAAGCCTCCCTTTTAAGTATTAACATGTCAACCCTATGTAAGCCCCGTTGTCCACAAGGCACAGAGCATGGTATTTCAAAACAGGATGTAGAAATGTAATCTTAAAATGGACTTCAAGTGACTAGCAACCAAAAGCTACTTTTCACTGTTGAAGGCCGATCTGTCCTTTGTAGAAAATCAGATTACATATTAATATCCCAATATAGCATCTCAGGAATGGGTCTAGCTACAAAAATAATGAAACAACTATTTTTAATAGTTCTTAACAATCCAATTCGGATTGTTAAGTCGGATTTAGAATTGCTATTAAGGAAAAGTAATTTTTTAGACAGCTACATTTTCCCTGCCTTTAGTTCCATTTGGTCTCAAACTTCCCCCAGTCAGGGAATAGCATTTGAATATGTGTAGAATGTTTTCCAGGAGCTACACATTACATCACTGTGACCGACAGGTGGACCTGAATAGACAGGAACGGCTCCCTTGTGCTCAGCAGAAGAGTGGAGGCTGTAAGCATCCTTTTTGACATTTTCAGTGTGAAATCCTGCTTGCCAGGTTTGCTGAGTATACATACATAGAATACTTGGGCCACACTTGAAAGGAAGGAAACAGGATGCTAAGAACTTATGTATCCACTGTCTGGTTGCTGGCAACCCCTCCTTTTTACTGACTTTGAGGGTTGCAATTAATCCTTGAGGCATGTAATCACCCACTTAAATTGATACTCCAATTTTTCTTAAAATCGCTAAAGAGGATTCCCAGGGTGAGGAGGGATAATTCAAGAATGTGAATCAAAATATACAGTGTTCAAGAAGGAAGAAAACCTGGGATGAGACAGAAACCCACAGTCAGTCATCAGAGCTTAAAACAATAGGCAATATTCAAGTGCTGGGGCACCATCCTTTGTACCATTGAGTAGCAGCACACTCCATACAAATGACACAGAGCATAAATGGAGGTAGAAAAAGAGTTACAATGGTCATCATCATCGTGGTGTAGAAACAAGTATGTGATGAAGGACCAAGTGTAAAACGCACAGTATTCACTTATGTTGTGAATTCAGGACTGTGATACAGGACAGTGTAACAGGCAGAAAAAGCCTGGGTAAGGACGACAGATCGATTAGGTTTAATACAGTGTGTAAAACAGGCAGAATAATTTGAGTTGTGGGGTCAGAGAAGAGATCACAAATAAACAGCATATCCTTGGTGCCAGTGAAGTTAATGCTGGTCTGCATTATAGGACAAAGTGAAAAAAGCAGGATGTTATGGAAAGTAGAGGCAAAATGTGGTCTTGGACATGGTTATAAAACAAGTAGCGTGCCCCTTGGATGTAAAAAAAAAAAAAAAGCATGAATGAGATACAAGGAAGCATGTAAATACGAACAGCATACCCTTGAGTAGTAGAAGCAGTTACACTGACAACCATTATTGTGGCATTGGTGAGGATCTGCTGAAGGTTCTCATTATTCTTACACTTGTCCAGGCTATTCCCCAATTCCTGAAACACAAAATGTCCATTATTTGTAGAAGTAACAGATGCTTTCATAACCACAAAATTATGCCTCGGTGGGATGGGGAGCGTTTGGGGGGCGGGGGTTGGGGGGGTGGGGGGTGGAAGAAGGAGTACAGGGGGTGAGGGTACAGGAGGTCGTGAGGGAGAATAGCAACTTGGGAAACTGATATGATATTCAATCAGACCTCATATCCTAAGGGTATTTCTCTACTCCAAATAAAGGTGACCTTAAGAAACCGTTGGATATGAAATCCATCCCTAGCGTTTCAATTCTGCTTGCTTTATGTTTTTATTTTAACCTTTTAAAGAGGTAGAAAAGGTAGGTGTTGGGACACTTTACATTGAACACAACCAAAACATGAAAAAGACTACATCTAGATGTAATCAGTCTCATTTTACTTTCACGTTTTCGAGAAGGTCACTTATTTCCTAGCATTTTGTCACTGAAAATCCTTGTGTGATTACTTTTGGCAGTCTTATGCAGTTTAAAATGACAGTTTGCAAGACTGTAGCCCTGCAAGTCAGTACTTTCCTACTACCTTCTCCATGGTAACCAGATTCTTCTCGTAAAGGGGGGGGGGGGGGGGGGGGGGCACAATTATCGTATTTGCCACTATAGAAGATTAATAAAGTAACATGCATTTTTTGGACAAGAGCCTACAAAAGATTACTTGGGATAGAATCTAAAATGGAAAAGAAATACTCCCACTTTAACTTGCTCTCCAGGTCCAGACTGTATTCTGCACACAGATAAATGTATTATTTTAGATCCCAAAAAGCCGCTAAGCAAGGTCTCGTTAAGTTCGGCAGCAGTAAAAATAATTAAAACACACACAAAAAAGAGAATCAGCCCAAGTTACTAGCAAGTACTCACTCAATCATCCGAGTAGCCAAAGTACAAAAGGATAACATTTAAGGAAATTGTCAGGCATCAAGTCAATTTCCTTCCAACTCGCCCCTACACAATAACAAACTGGTACCTGGGTCAAAGAAAAAGGAGCACCAGGGCACACTGTCAGTTGCATTTGAATCCTCTTGCACAATGATTATTCCTCCCTGAAATGCAAAAACTCGACTGTCTAACAGCCACAGTAGGCCCCACTATCTCCTTAAAACCTTTATACATACAGTCTCAGGAATATCTAATCCTGCAATTCTACTGATTAAGAGCAGTCATTCCCTGTTGTACTGATACTTAATACTCATTGTTCCACTAGCCTCTTGTCAATCAGGGCAATGTTTTTGCCCTTCTGCTGCTAGTCCCTTTACGGTTTCGTTACACATATCTTCCTTATCAAGTTAGGTGCTTTTCTTCACTGCTTTCTGACTGTTGCTATCTGACAACAGTCTCATCCCTGTCATAATGCAATGTCGGTATTCTGCTACGTTTCCATTCAATATTCATTCCAAAGAGCCAGGCCTGGCTTTATTGAATGCCTGATAATCCTCTGTTGTAGGATTTTTACGATGAGATGGCGGCTTGGTTCTCTTAAGAGTTAGACTGAGCAGAGCCTTGGGCCGCCAATTTAAGGGAATAAATCCTTAAATTAAAAAGGAATTAAAACCAAAATTACACATTAAAAAAAGGATTTTCTCAGAGTGCTACGAAAGAGAAAATAGAATAATAGGATTGGTGAAACTGCTGACTCGGCACAAGTCTATCATTAAGAGGACAGTGGGGCTTGACACCTAAAGAAAGAATCTCTAGACCCAACCTTAAAAGCGGTTATTTGAAACAGCAAATCACGTAAGAATATTGACAAAAGACAAAACAGAGGGTTTGATGGTCGGGGGGGGGGGGGGGGGGAGGAAGAACAATAAACAGCTGAGAAAGACAGCTACGTGGAATGGAGGGAAGAAAAGCAAAACGGTGAGGGGTGGAGACTAAGTAATTATGAAAATATGATCTCCTTAAACAAGAGGGGAATTTGGACAAAATATTGTGGATGAAAGAGATATTGGTTACCAAGTAGTCAACAGGTGCACAGTGCATTGGGGATTAAACTAGCCAATATTCTCCTGACACAGGTGTCTCAAGAAAAAGTTCTCAACTTACTTTTGATTAATCGTTTTTTTCTGCTGCTGAATTACTGACCCAGTGCAAGGCAAATATGATAATAAAAGCTGCCTTAACTAGATCAATTGGCTCCAATCCAAAGTCAAAAGTGACATCTTTGGTGAGGTATTTTTCCTCTAACAGACCTAAATCCGAACATCATTCCAAAGTGGGAGACTTACCGGTCCACTGGCTGAGTGATCTAGAATGAAGTCTGCCAATTCAAACACAGAGTGCTTACTTAATAAGCAATTCAACATCAAGAAAACCACAAACCGTTCGCTGCTGTGGGACGGAGGCGCCCCCCGGATATCACTGAAGAAACTAACCAAAGGGTGGTACGATGGCGGTATAGCCCTGCCAGACCTCAAGCTGTACTATTGGGCCTCACAGTTGGTGGTGATCAATCACTGGCTGTACCGGCCCCCTGACGACCCAGCATTCAGGCTCGATAAATACCAGACAGGCCGAGCAGGGTATTTGGGAGCGCTTTACTCCACGGGAAAAAACAGTCATATATAGGCCCCATGTCCCATACAATCGACGCATGGCGCCGAGCAAATTCTCGATTAGGGTTGGCAAATGTCCTTACCAAAGCGACGCCGCTGTGGCAGGCCCAAAGACTTGGTTTGCTATGTTGCCAACCAGGGTTCGATAAATGGGACCTAATCGGCATCTCAAAGGTAGGGGACCTGATCAAGAAGGGGGCCATCCTTGGCTTTGAAGAACTGAAGTCCACCTACGGCATGGCACAAGGTAAACTATTTCGCTACCTCCAGATTCGACATGCCCTCCAGACAGTATTCCCGACCCCACAAGACATCCCCGACTTCTCGCCCCTAGAAGACAGATTGTTAGATGGGCAATTGCATTCGAAGGCCATATCCTTGACGTTCAAAAAGCTATGTACCAACCTCCCTGATACGTTTGAGGCACTTCGGGAGAAGTGGCAACACGACATGGGTCCCATTGAAGAAGACTGGAGGGAGGCTTTGATGTCTCCCAGGGGGGCGGCGATCACCCTCCGATCGACTGATCCAACTAAAAGTCCTGCATAGGGCCTATATTACGGGGGTGGTTCTTGCGCGTATAGGGGCTAGGGAGGACTCACTCTGTATTCGAGGGTGTCACCAAGATGCCACTTTCTACCACACAATATGGGATTGTCCCGAGATCCGACCGATATGGGAGGGGGCTGCGACAAAACTCCAAACCGCA
The DNA here is from genome assembly GCF_964204655.1 of Triturus cristatus. NCBI lineage: Eukaryota > Metazoa > Chordata > Amphibia > Caudata > Salamandridae > Triturus > Triturus cristatus. The sequence goes on along the minus strand of NC_140590.1, from coordinate 323,541,879 downwards.
CTGGGGAAAACTCTGACCCTCACGCCTCGGGTGGGCCTACTGAACATATGGGAGGCTACACACCTCACGGAAATAGAGCAACAGATGGTGACGCTAGGCTTTACCCTGGTTAAGCGGGAAATAGCGCGCCATTGGGGGGCTGTAGGGGTGCCATCATACGCACATGGATACAGGAATTGGACAAATGTATGATAGCTGAAAAGGAAGTCTTCATTATTCGGGGGTGCCCTAGGAAGTGGGAAAGGAAGTGGAGAGCGTGGAATAGGTACAGAGGGTCCCTATGTACATCCCCACTTGTGGATTTGGCAATGAGACGGAAGGAACTTAAGGAAATGTTGAACCACGTCATGTAATTTATTGTATGCTATTCAGTAAAGTGTTTATGTTGCTGCTGCTGAAGTATAACCCTGTATGTGCAACGAATAAAACCAATAAAATATTAATTTAAAAAAAAAAAAAAAGAAAACCACAAACAGATTTCTTATTGACCTGCTACGTTTCTTACCTTGCAAATAGAGGTACTGGGTTCTCATTCTGGATTTAGCCTTCAACCAAAAAATGTTACAAGTCTAGGCAAAACACTATCCACTGGCACTTTGAAATGGAAATAAGTAAATGTATATATATATATGTTCCCAGCCCATTCACAATCACTTGCTGTGTCACCAGTCCAGTTTGGGGGAACTAGATTCCCTCATATGCATACTTTGCAGAAAATTAGTAAGCTTTGCGAAAAACAACCTAGATTACTGACTGGATCAATCGGAAACAAAACTACAAGGCTTTGGCTAGGGGTATGTTTCCCAAAGTTGTGGCATGCTTCTGCTTGAATGTGAGGGTAACAACTAATAAGATTGGTGAAATTGCTGACTGCCAGATCAGCACAAGTCATCTCTAATGCTGGTATCCCAATCTATCATTAAGATGACAGTGAGGCCTGACACCCAAAGAAAGGCTCTCTAGACCCAACCTTACAAGCTGGTAGTGAAAACAGCAACTCGTGTAAGAATATCAACATAAAGAAAAAACAGAGGGTTTGGTGTTTGGTTGGGGGCTGGGGGGAGAGGGGAAGGGGAAGAGGGAGAAAAAAATCAACTGTGGAGAAAGACAGCTATGTGGAACGGAGGGAAGAAAAGAAAATGGTCACAAGAGCAACATGGAGCTGGTCGGAGAAGTTGATGGGCGAAAGACAATGAACGTGGTGAAGGAAATGAAGCACTCAAGAGAGACAGCTGGAAAACACATTCATTCGAATAGAGTGGTTAGGACAAAAGAAAAAAGTAGTCCCCTAAAAGTGATTAGTGGAAGGAAACACGTAAAACAGTTCTTCTCCAAGGGAGAGTCCGAAACAAAATGTACAAGGCAAGCTATTGAATAGGAAGCAGGCAAATGAGCCACAGTAAAGGCAAGAAATGGTAAGCAGTGGCTGAGTCATAAACCCCTCTATGATCTTAGGATGTGCACACTGTCTTTTGCATCCAACGGCTCAACATCAAAAGCATAAAGCAGCACAGTTCTTTTTCTTTCGTGTGCCCATTCCAACCTACCCCATCCGAGGTTTAATTGTTTGGAGCCCTTGCTAAAAATGGGTCAAACTTGAATCTTTCCGCCTTCATTCCAGGAGTTGTACTAGACCTAAATAGGTTTCCATAGGGTTCTCACCAGCATCTAGGCAGAACTGGTTTTCCCTGCAAGGCCCACATTTTTAACTGGATCACAAACTTAAGTCCCAAAATCGGTCTTATAATTCATGAGCTAAGTTTGCACCCTGCGAGTGTTTACACAAGGCATAACCTGGTGCAAATTGTATGGGGAACAGAAAAATCGAGTTTGCACACTTCTAAAGAGAAATGCATGATTAGGGCGTCAGCCCCCACTCAGAGACCGACATTTTTGAATCATGCGCACATTCCTCAGTAGGAAAATACATCAGCATATACTGGTTGCGCAGATAGCATCCAGAATAGTCTGGCCCTTGAAATGAGCTCCTTCATATATTATCATAGTGTGCCAACAGAGTCTTCTTCTGCTTGGAAAAGCGATGCCATAGCCTTAATGGTTCTACACATCCAAAGGACTCTTGTCGGAAAGTTAAGGACTTCTCATAAGGGAGCCGTCAATGATCCAAAAGGAATTGCCACCTTTTGCGATTAACTGTGGTGCAGCCAGATCAACCAATGGATCTCCAAGGGTCTCACATTCTAACATCGGAGTAAGCCTCCTATGGTCATCAGATCCAGCATCAGCTTAACTGACAGATATTTACTCAAGATTGTGCAGGCAGAGCCCAGTGTTCGTACTCTCCCTTCACAAACTGGTTGTGGGTTGTCTGCGCTGTTGGCTTCTATGCAGTTTTACTTCTGGCATTGAGTCCCTCCTCTGCTTTGACTTAGTCGCAGCATATCTCTGGGACTAATATAGATTTGCACTTGTGTAAGTTTGAAAGTAGGCGAATCAGCCTGTGGAGGTACAAGACGATCACAAAAGGTTTACTCCCCAGTAGAAGAGCGTTTGTTTTTTAGGTCTTGCCTGAGCCAGCGCATGCGCTGCGAGACATTTAGTAAGTGGGTTTTCATTGTGCTACCACAAGCTTTTGCTGGCCTCAAGCTTGCGGTTAAGCACGCGCGCAGCCGCCATCTGGCTTTTTGTCAAGGCTCATTAAGCCTTACAGCGCACGAATCACTTTTGTTTTAATGCTCCTCTAACCCCTTGCTCTCTGCTCTCACTACCCCCTCCATTCTCCTCCTCCCTACCTCTCACTACCTACTCCCTCCTTGTTAGTTACTTCCACTTTCGCACGCACTTCTACGTATCTCAGGACTCCGCCCCCTTCTAAAGGCCTCTTCCGCCCCACACCCTCCACCTTCACTTTAAACGGAAAAGAATAGGAACTTGCTGACATCCTTCAGCTCCGACTCCCTCTTCTAAAATAGTTTATGGCCGGTGGAGCCTTTTAATCGTAGGCGCTGGGACGGTAGATGCTGGCACGCATCTTGTGGTGAGTTATACAGTAATTAAGTTCGCAGTTAGCGCCTACGAGGTGCCCTTAATAGTGGAGCACAGCTGCCTGCTTGCGTCCGCCCCCCCTCCACCCACATCTGTGCGTGTTTGGGAGATGCCTGTTCCCACAGCTCTGATCTAATTCAAACAAAACTTTCTCCTTGTGACCAACCCCGCGCCAGCGCTCTCCCACCCGCCGACAGCCCACTCTCTCAAGCTGTGTGCGTGTTACACATTTACATTGTCAATCTGGCAGGCTCCCCTCAAACAACCCTTGTGTCTAGGTTTACAATGTCAACCGGCCAGGATGCGGAGACTTGTCTGCAGCAATAACACGCTCATGACCCGGGTCCCTGTCGTTCATGCCCCCTGCGCCCCCTGTCCCCGCACCACACTTTTACTTCAACAGCCTGTGTCCTGTGCCCTCGGAGCGCCGACACCAGTGATCAGTCATTTGGTTAAAAACCATTTCCCTGTGTGAATTTCACAATAGTTCCACGCATTGCGGCACCTTTATGCACGGAGTAATACAGCAGATAGCTCCCTCTCTCCAAAATATAGTGACCAATTTAGCACACAAATGCCTTACTTTGCTTGAACATTTTAAATACGGGCCTCAAGGATTTTCCTGACAGTCCATACGTTCTCTGTCCAGGTTCTAACAGACTCACCCTCGCCGTATCTGTGCATTATCCGCCAGGAATGGTGACCTTTGGCTGTTGCATAGCTGAGGCTCATCCAGCTGTCAACAGCGCCGCACTCCTCCCTGCACAGCCAGACGGGGCCCGCACGCAGCCCCTGAACCCCGTGCTCCTCAAGACACCCCCCTTCGTCACAAAATCAAGCAGGCGCAGAGACACAGCAGTGGTCGTGCTTCATCCCGTCAAGGGTCCCCTTAAGTACACAGGTCGGCGGGTCAGCTTACAGTGACCCGGGGTTTGTCCCGCAGTTGAGGTCTGCAGCAATGGGGTGATGGAAATGTTTCTGACAACAGGTGACCCCTGACTGGTCACCACCGAGGGTGTTTTTATTAATGATGTGTGAAATTTGCATCATTTGTTTTTATGTAATCAAGTGACATTTTGCAACTTCTCTTAAAATATGTGAAATGCAAAACCAGTATTTAGTGCAATATTTAGCGCCTTGTTGGTTTTGTTTTTGGCACAAGAACACATTTCATGCAAAAATAATAACAGTGCAGAAAAAGCAGCCTCCCGCGTTCTAGTCAATTACGTTGTTCTCGTGCTCCAGCACTAAAATGTTACCATGCATTATTGGGTCATCTGGTGTAATTTTGATTAACAAGCGTAATGTAAATTTCATGAAATTATGCTGGATTACTCCGTCTAATTATTTTATAAATAGGGCTCAAAGATCCTTCTGTTTCTGTCTCCCTGTTGTTGGTGGGGCACGAGGACAAGTGGTCTAAGATTAAGTCTATAAATCATAGAACCCATAACACCCCTAAGATTGATGCCAAGCTTCCTGATTTTTCTGGTATTTAGTGAATTTAAACTTCCGACTCTCCACAAAACTTTGACAAGCTACTTCAAAACTGTCAACCACCTGGCTCTCGGATCAACACTTGCTCAACTAAATTAACTCAGAAATGGACTCTCTAATCAAAAGTGATCTGGGATTTTACCTGCTGCCTTTTAGCCACCAGTACCATCTCATTAATAATGAAAACTGCTGCATTATGCTTTTACTTAAACAAACTTTCCTAAATCACAGATATTTGATTAATTAATTTCCAATTTTGCAGTTACCTTTTAGGGGAAAATTGCTAGAATGCACTCTAACAGCATAGCCCCGTGTAGAAATTGACAATATGTATTATTTAATGCCAGGAAACCCAATGGAGAACATGCAATTTAAAAATTCATTAATACACCCATTCTAATTGTGTTCAATGGGTGGTTCTTGCCTCTTGATCCTACTTCCAAACATAAGAAATGTGGTTAGCACAGAAGCCCTGTGGTGTGCCTGCTGCTTTTTAACTCTTAGATAAAAGCTCTTTGCCAGCGTCTTTTGTGGAGATTACCCCCACACTTATGTATGCATATGACGCACAGGTCATCTCAGTCCGAGAGAACATGCCACAGTTTCATCCATCATGTCATGAAGCTCTTGTATCTATCTTTTCGATAAGGTGGTGAATTGCCAAACATTTTTTTAACAATCAACCTAATTCCACTGAGGTACTGCTTGCCACCATAGAATCTTCAGGCGAGAAACTCGATCTCTGGCCCAAAGCAATGCGTTCTTGTCCACAGCCTTCGAAGTCAGTGTGAAACCTTGGATAACTTCTAGATTCCAAGACTGCTCTGGGGCCCTCGGATCTCCGCAGTTTAAAGTGGTCAATTGTGCCAGCGGAGGATCCTGCAGCCTATTCTTTTAGTTCATTCTTCCTCTCATTTACTAAATAGCTCATGCGCACACACACACACACACACACACACACACACACACACACACACACACACACACACACTCACTCACTCACTCACTATCTCTCTCACTCACTATCTCTCTAAGTCACTCACTCAATCAGTCACTCACTAACTCAGTCACTAACAAAAATAAAAATCGCTAAAAAACAAATATAACTATTGCTAAAACACTAACTCACTCTCGCAAAAACAATTATTCACTCTCACTAACTTACTATCCCACTAACTTACTCTTTTACTCACTAAATAACTAACTCACTCTCTCACTCTCATTCACTCTCACTAATGGACTCTCACTCTCAATAACTCACTAACCATCTCACTCTCACTAACTAAATACCTCTGTCACTCTCACTAAATAACTATCACTCTCTCAATTACTGACTAACTCACTCTCTCACTAACTAACTATCACTCTCAATAAAACACTAACTCTCTCACTAACTAACTCTCACTTACTAACTCTCTCACTCACTCACACTAAATAACTAACAAACTAACCTTCACCATCCTGTTCTTTATGCCCACCCACAAAAAAACCAAAAACATTAGCATAGCCAATAGGTCTTGCCTTGGGGATATTATAACTGTTTAGCCATGCAACAATTAATATTGTTGCACCAATGATATTATGCTGCATAACTAAATACTTATAAGGTAAAAAAAAGCGAGACCTATTGGCTAAGCAAATGCTTATCATTTGGGATGGAGTGGTTGTGACAGTCTCACCCAACCCTTTGCCGCTTTTTCTTACCCGTTTGTGCAAGCATGGAGGGGCCTTTGTTTTATGCACTTCTGGTTTTTTTAGGGGGGGGGGGGGGGGGGTGTTGAACACATTATCCACCTCCAGCCATCCCAAGATCCCAGGCCACGCTTACTGCGGCATTTATTGGTATTTTGATGAGATGGGTGGGGTTCATCAGGCACCCACCTCACAAACACAAAATCCTCCTCCCAATCTTTACTTGACCACGAAGCTCCACCTGGCTGTCATTTACTCCTGCTTATTTCCTTGTTCCAACCCATGACTGTTATCAAAGAAACTGTGCATTAAAGGGGGCAGAGGCTTGTGCCACTGCACTGCTTATGAGATTAGGCCCTGTGGCCTCCATGCAGAATATGTATGTGAACAAACTTCAGAGGGGCTTTAAAGAGTTGTAACAGAGTGGTTACTCACCCGCCTCTTGTTCTGCTCACTTCTATGAATACCAGCTTTCCTGGCCACTTCTTGTTCTGAAATGTACATGGTTTTTCCTGTTGAATTGGCATTCTTCCTGCACTTGAGAAGTGCTGGAACTTCGCTGAAAAGGAGAGTGCAGGGGATTGCTGGATACATGGGCTCTCAAGAGTTTGCTGTATAAATACAATGTGCATATAGATTGTCTTCGCCACAGCTGCTCAGGATTTGGATATGAAAAAGCAGCGTAAACGTAACCGTGAGGCACTTTCTAGGTTGTGTTTATGTTCAGGATAAAACAGTCTGAGCCACATCTGTATGTTGTCCTGCATTGGTTTGTGAGTTCATGTATCTAAAAAGTACTCTGAACTATCAAGCAACTGTAACTGTTCTTTAGCTTGATACAACCTGCGTTCTTAGCAACTCTGAAGCTAAAATAATAAATGTTTGTTACTATCCTAACTTTACCTTGTTTATTTCAGATTACTTGGTGTTTAATTATCTTTTAATGGTTGTCAGTCTAATAGTTGTACTGTTGCAATTTGTTTCACCCATACAATACAGGTCTGCTTATGGACGCTCATGATGTAGGATTTTATTAATTAACTGCACAACGTTTACTTGTGTTTTATGCCCTATGTTGAACCTTCTCTCCCCCCTTACCACTCACTCTGTATTGGAGCCTTCAGCCCACCTTCCCAAATCACTCAACCACTTCCCCGGTTTCTTCCTCTTCCATCACCTGGAAAGTAGCCCTTTCTTATGCGGCAACTGCAGACTTTCTAAATGTATGTTGACCTTTCTGTTCTTCCCTTGCAGGAGTAGCTTGTTGTAGACCTGTTTCTCTTGCTTACTCGGGGACTGTGGTGCAGCAGGCAGCAACGTCGGGCAGGATTCACTGATGTGGAAGAGCATAAATGTGAGGGTGGTCAGTGTGGATAAACACTAGATTCCTGGCCGAGCCTGAGGTGTGCAAGGGCACGATGTGGGATGCATTAGTGCTGGCCATGTATGCAACCTCAATGACCTTTTCAACACTGGAGCAGTACTAATGTATACTGGAAATGGGGTAGGGGAAAGTGGGGGGGTAAATGGGGGTGGGGGGGGAGGAGGGCTCTTGTCTCATCACATTTCAGAAGAACCAACTTTCTCACTCCCTCACTTCTCCCACCATGCATGATTTTCTAGGGATCCTTTCACAGTTCTCCACACACAGAACGGAGCCCCTGATGTTCAGTTACATAGACAATGAGGAACAGTTTGTGATGCTGGTGATAGACTGATGTCTGGTTAGAGTATAATGCAAGGCACACTTTTTATTCTGTGTTGCATGACGGTACGTGTTTTGTTATATGCTCTCTAATTTTAGAGTCTAATGAAGACTTCCCCCAGCTCGATTGATTTTATAATTAAATATGGAATCTTCTTGCCATAAAGGCACAGAGCAACACGGGGGAGGAGAGAAGCCAAAGCAAAACGCAGGCTGTGTAACGTTACAGAGCAGAAAGGTTGGGGTGGAGAGGGCACAAAACAGGAGGGCAAAGGCTGGGGGAAGCAATGGTGTGATAAGTTGCTCACTTTCTTTAATACTAAGAATGTTCTCATGTAATTCTACTATGTCATGTTTTGTACCACCCGGGCTCTGGCAGTTGCTTCTATGGTTCTTCGCCGTGCAGCTGCCTCTGCCATGGGCTCCTTCCTGCACTGCCTCTCGCTTTGTTTGGAATAAAACTCCTTTGGATTAAGCCTACGTCTGAGTTTCCTGCTTCCAACCCCACCACATTTTGGTACCAGGAGTGGGGTTGGACTCGCATTTTGCATCTTACGCTTCCGATGCGTTTACAGGAGGCCACCGGCTTTCCCGCTGCATTGATTCTGCCTGAGCAGTCTGCTCTGGACGTTTGAGGCCGTTTTCTAGAGGTGGGTCATTTAGTTTTCATTTTGCCTCTACTTTGGACCCTTTGCTGCCGTTGGTTGCCCGCGTGTGCCACGTTTTTAAAACTAAACACTGCCTGCGCGCTCGCTCTCACCTTTGTTGTCTTGTATCCCTGTGGAGTTGGAATTCCATCTCTAGGCTGCGGATTCCTCTTCCTTCACGGAACGTCACCACAAGGGAAGACTACTACCGCAAAGTATCCTGGGAGATGTGTTGACGTCACACGCACGGCAGCCATCTTGGTTAAGTCGGAAAGAAAATTTCTTTCGACTACAACTTTTTTCTTCGTTTGCATGCGACACTGGAATTGGCGATTGGCACACCTTTAACATTGTCAATATTGCGGTTATTTCATGAAGTTCAACTGTGCGACACCTTCATTCTTCGGTGATTCGCACACAATTTTTTAAGTATTCTATTTAAGAATTTTATCTCCTTTTCTGCAACTTTGAGTTTACATGCACAGGTCTTCTTTGCATTTTAATTCACAAAAACCTATTCTGCTTTTCCCAACATTGTTTTATTCATTCAGCAGGCAACTGTTTCATTTACATTCGTTGTATACACGGTTTCATTATGGCCAACATTCAGGGTGTTATTCAGCCTGCACCCTTCTTGCAGAAATCAGGCAAGCCTGATTTAAAATGGTCAGAGTGGCTAAGGGATTTTGAAAATTATCTCACCGCCATTGATGCGGACGATTACTCTGCCTCAAGAAAATTAGCTTTGCTTGTTAATCATCTAGGAGTGGCTGGGCACAGAGTTTGACAATCTTCCACGTCTTCCTGATCCTGTGTATGAAGATGATTTATGGAATGTTTATATTGAGGCTAAACTACCTATGGAAAATCAATATGATACTTCAAGTGTTCTTTTAGAGAGATTTAACTTTGCTATGTGTACACAATCCTGTGAAGAGTCCGTTGAAGACTATGTAGCAACTTTAAAAGTCTTAGCTGAAAAACGTGAATTTGGACCCAATGTCGATACTTATATTAGAGACCAATTTGTTTTCTATTGTTTCTCTAAAAAGATCAAAGAGCGCCTTCTCACAATTCCATTTTAGCTGAAACGATTGACATTGCCAAAAGCATCGAAAGATCAATCGTTACTTCTAAAGTTATATTCAACCATGCCAACCAAGCCATGGTTCTTTTTGCACAAGCCACGGTTCATTCTGCACTACCTTCGGTCAATGTCATATCTGCTGAGAATGTGGTTTGTGCCATCAACTCCAAGCAAACTGCTGAGAAAAAGTCTAAGAATCAATTCTTTGCTTTCATTGTGGTTCTAGGAGCCATATAGGAAACAATCCTAACTGTCCAGCCATTGGCAAGAAATGTGTTAAGTGTCACAAATTCAGTCTTTTCCAAGGTGTCTGTAGGGGAGGGTCGAATACAGCGTCTAACAGCAATACTAATCTCAGTAGATTTGAAGTTTCAAATATTTGTTTAGACACTCCTGATATGCAAGAATGTAATTCTCAATTTGCGAACATTCTAGTTACTGTTGATGTCCCGGACCTTAAAACACATACTGACAAGCCTATTAAAGGGCCATTAGTTGATATTATTGATGGAAAAACCATTCTGGTTTTGGCCGACTCAGGAGCTCCTGTTACCATTCTTGCGGATTGCACTTTTTACAAGTTATGGCCTAATCCCATACCACTTTTGACACCCGATATCAGTCTAAAAGCTTATGGAGAACAGGTCATTGATTTGTTGGGTTACTTTTGGGACAATGTGGAATGTTTGGGTAGATCCACAAGAACCAAGATTTATGTGGCAGTCAAAGGAAGAGACATCATAGGGTGGAAGGACCTTGCTCTTCTAGACATTTTATGTCCAGGACAAGATCTTCCCATTAGTTTGGGAGATCTTCCTGCTAACATTCTATCTGTAGGTCAACATGAGTCGACTGTGGATAAACTGGTACAAACTTTTCCTGAAGTTTTCAAAAATTCTTTGGGCACAATTAAATGTTTTGAACACTATTAAGAAAGATGCTGTACCTGTTGAACATAAAGTTAGACCTATGCCTCTCAGCATCAGGGAAGCTTTAAAATGGTTACTGTCCATTCTACAATCTGAGGGTATTATTTCTCCAATCGATTCCTCAGAATGGGTTTCTCCAGTGGATTTAACCAAGAAGAGGACTGGGGATCTCAGATTATGTGTGGATTTAAGATCCCTGAACCAAAATATTCTTGTTGATTGTCACCCCCTACCTCACATCTATGATATGCTAGCCAATATTGGCAAATCCAAGTTCTTCTCTACGGTTGATTTACATTCCGCTTATCACCAAATCAAACTTTCTCCAGGTTCCCAAGCGCTTCCTGCTTTTGTGCCACCATTTGGTGCCTTCAAGTACTTGAGGCTACCTTTTGGTCTCACTTCTGCTGTAAAGCGTCTTCCAAAAGGTTATGGACAACCTTTTTAGTGGTCTTTCACAGGTGCAAGCGTTTGAAGACGATATCTTGATTCACACTGAAACCAAGGAAGAAAGCCTGCAGGTTCTAGAGAAGGTCTTAAACATCTTACAAGATAACGGAATGACTGTGAAAGCCAACAAGTGCAAGCTACTGGTTAGTGAGGTGGAGTATCTTGGACATCTAATTTCAAGTGCAGGTATCAAACCTACATTTTGCAATGTAGAAGCAATTCGTAATGCTCCTCCTCCAGTTGACAAAAACTTTGTACGCTCATTCATTGGACTGAGTACTATGCTATGTTTGCTCCTGGTTATGCTCACTTAGTTCAACCTCTGAGGTGCCTTTAAAAGGAGCTACATTTATATGAACTGATACACTTAGTGATATTTTTGAGAAGGTGAATCATTTGGTTAAACGCACCTGCTTTACATCCCTATGCTTCCAATGGAAATTCTTTCATTACTGTAGATGCCAGTCAAAAAGGTCTTGGTGCTATTTGTGGACAGTGGGTGGATGGTAAGGAAAACACTATTGCTTTTGCATCTCGTGCCTTAACACCTACTGAATGCAATTACAGCACAATTGAACATGAGGCCCTTACCATTGTTTGGGCTGTTCAGAAGTTTAAAACATACATTTGGGGTACTCGTTGTGAAATCTTCACCGATCACAAACCTTTGGTTTTTTTGTTGTCTGGGAACGGATTAGGAAAATCCTCTGCAAGGCTGTGAGATTACTTTCCAAGTTACAAGAGTATAATCTTGCAATCAAATATATTCAAGGAGAAAGAACGTCTGAGCGGATTGTCTTTCTCGCATTCCTCGCCCTGATTGAGGTGAAGGGGAGGATGATTTTCACAAGGATTGCGTTGTTCGTTTGATAGATGCCGTTTCCATGTGTAGTGGTAGTATCTCACAAGATGAATGTTCATCTGTCATGGCACTGGATGAGACTTTAAAACAAGCATTGGCATAGTCAATAGGTCTCGCCGTTGAGACATTACAAGTGTTTAGTCATGCAACAGTTGATGATGCACCAAGGATATTGTGCTGCATAATTAAATACTTATAAGGTCCCAAAGGCGATAAAACACCCACACACCACAGAAATGAAAACAAATGTGGCCTAATAACGTTATTTGAAGCAAATGTATTAATCACATTCTAACATTTATAACTAAAATGCAAAACTCAAATCTCATGAAATTACAACAATGTAGCAAAAGTGACGTGGGTAGATCACTGTTTACGGCCTCACAGATTGCGTTACAACCGTGTGACACAGCATTAGGCCTCTTCTATGGGGGGTTGCCCATGGCACAAATGTAACCCCTTCCATCCTGGCAATGGTAAACACACATGAACAATGCCATAGCATAAACCATTTATGCATATGTGCAGTTTGTAATATGCTAGTTAGCACAATTTATGAAAGGGGTACATTACCCACTTGAGGATTCACCTCTCGTGAGTTATGGCCTCTCCCCCACTCAACAATGGTAATAAACAGCAGCTTACATTCTGTGCATCAACTGAGTGTGTATAAATAAGACAGACCCACCGGCCATCAGACAGACAAGTTAGATAGACAGAAAAATAGACAGAGACAGACGGATATAAAGATAGATCGATAGATATTTATTTAAGGGTTGCAAAAAAGAAGCGAGACGGGTCCATCAGAGGCCGGCAGAATGGCGGAGCGGGTGTTTGTTATCTGAAGCGGAGGGCACGAGGCTCTGTGCATTACCCAGGATACCCACAGAGCTGCCCGGGCTTTTCACTGAAATTATTACAAATCATTGCACAAGGAGGTCGGCATTGGCAGCCCCGAGTGCTGTGTGCTCCAGACTTGGAGCACAAAGGAAGGTCCCGTGGCTGTGCACTAAAAGGACCACTTGGCAGTTAGGCAGCCTCCTCTCGACAGCAAAGACACACATGAAGAGAGGCAGCTGCACACGCTCGCAAACCACATACACTCATTCAGAATCTCACTGAGACAAGCAGACACAATGACAGACACTCAGAGAGCCAGACACACACTCATACACAGATACAGACTTGCACCTAGACACGCAGACACATTTACACACGCACGGAGGTACAGACACATACAGACACGCAAGGAGGTGCAGACGCACGCACACAGACATGCATACACACACTGACTGAGACACACAAACACATACAAGAACACAGATGCAAATACGGGCACATACACAGACAACCCACATACAGATACACAGATACACATTCAGTCTCGTAGAAAGGCACAAACACATGCAAACACACCCAGGAGAGCCAGAGGGTAGTTCTGAGTGTGAAGGCTGTGTGTGAAACAAAAGAAGGACATACCAAGGTGCAGTTCTAAGGGTGAAAAAATCATTGGGAAATAAAGATTCGAAGTGTAAGAGTGGGTATATTAGGGAGAAATACAAGGGTGGGGATGTAAGGTGGGAAGTATTTAATGCAAAATACGAAGATGGAGAAAACGAAGAAAACAGAGGCAATAAACATAGGGAAATATAGCGGTGTAAACGTCACGGAGGCCGAACAGGGCTCCGTCGGAATGGCGGTCAGGAAAGAAATGCAAGGATCCAAATATAAACGAGGATATCGAACGAGGCAAAGCCTATAGCGGAATTCTTATTCAGGGAATGGGAAATGTGTAATGAAACATGGAAGAGAATGTAAGAGGGAAACTGCCCGGGATGGTGTAGGGGGGAGGACATTAAAGAATGCCCATAAAAGGAAGACGGGCAGAGGAGAATATATATTAGGAAAAAAAGTAAAGCTGGGAAAATAGAGGATTATAGGGAGGTAGGAGCTGAAAGAGGGGAATATACACGGAAAGCAAAATATGTGCGCAAATTCACCAAGAGGGGATTTAAGGTTGGAACTTTCAGATGGGAAATTTGTTGATGGGGTGTTGTGTGGTTTTAGTTCATGGCTGACGATGGGCACATTCCCGAGCAGAGTGGGTTGTGCTAGTGTAGAAAGGCTCCAGTAAATGCACAGCGCTGCACAGCGCCCCCTCCCAGCCCCCCTCTCCCTCGCAATGGAACCTTCCCGATCTGTGGCCAAGCAGCACACAGAGCTACTGGTGGAATGTGTGAATGAAGGAATGAAGCAGTATGAATATCAGCCCCCCCCACCCCTCCCACACACTTTCCAGACAGAGCCTACTGTATTTGCATTAAAAAGCAACCACTGCAGCCTAGCATGCATGTTCACGCACACAGGCATGCCCACGCTCATACATGAACATGTAAACAAGCAGACAGACATCCGCACAGAGGCATGGCCGCATACACACACACACAGGCACATAAGCGGCAACACAGAACCGCACTCAGACACACGCAAACATAGCCACAGGTACACACACACGCACTCGAACGCACTTCCTCATACATCTATCAATGTGTACGCTCCTATGTACCACATACAGCTCACCCTGGTCCTACGACCTGTGGATTTATTTCTCTATTTTCGCAAAGATGGGATTAAAAAATAGGGGGGGGGGGGTCGGAGAGACTGTCTGGGTGCAAAATATGTCCATCCTAAAAAGCCTTAAGTAATATCTTCAGCACAACGTGTGAAGGGACAGAGACAGGCGGATACATAATCTTGCAGGACACACATTAGCGCGCGGACCTTTATTGCAAAGTAAAACAAGCATTAAAAGTGCAATAGGTCTCGCCTTTTATTAATTTAAAGCCATTTGCTTTGCTATACAATATCATTACCAAAGTAAATGGCTTTAACTTAATCAAAGGCGAGACCTATTGCATTTTCAACGCTTTTTATTGGTTGGCATGTGTTTTTCTTCTTTTGTCCCACCCCCGAGTAATAGCCGCTTTACCATCGGTTTGCTGGGCTAACTTGTATAATTTTAGTGCTCACTTTTAGGGAACTCGTTTTAAAAATCTCCATGAGAGTGCATATTTCTTCCAGCTCTCTCCCTCGTGCTTCCCCACCACCCTGGCTCCTAGTTGCTTTTTTATTGAAAGAGAGGGGGGCGGTGGTGGTGTTCTGGTGCCATACCTAAGAATCACTTGGCTGTGCCCAAAAGTCATTGAACCATCAACAAGAGGAGCTCAGTCGGAACCTACAGCGCGGATGGTGAGTGACTATAAACCACTCACTACGCCAGAGTGCTTTGGGGTTGGACATGGCACTACATATTAATGCTACGATGGTGTGTACAGTCCTCACATGACCCCAGCATACATTATTTTTATGATGGGGTGGGACGGGAGTGAAGAAATCATCATGCTAATATACAATATGCAGCTTCCATCACTACCTTCAGACGAAAGTGACAGTCTGGAAGCGGAAGTCAGTAGCAAACACTGCACTCAAGCAGACTCGCACAGAAACAGCTTGCACACGTGCCACCACCACAGGCTACTGAACCCATCGGCATGGCGTGAGTTCGTGCACACAGCACTCGTGCAAGTCTGTGAAAGGGCCACAGTGCACTTATGCAGCACAAGGTTGTGCTGGTACTTGCACACTTGTCAGAATGACATGCATGGTCACATACAGCACTCACAAAGAACTACACATAGGGCCACCCTGTTCCCCTACCATCACCACCATAGAATCATGTGAGCACCACCAGCACAACAGCTCGCACAGGAGCAGGGCACATAGAAGACACACAGTCAGCTTCTCAATACTGCTGGCTTCTCTGCGCCTGAAAGCCGCTGGTATCAGTGCACTTTATGAACCTTATCGTCATCTCACAGGGGACGTGCTGCCTCATGTCGTGTACTCCCAAATGTGGGAATTATGTTTTTTTTTTTTGTTTGCAGACACTGCTTATTGGTAGATAAAAATCAAAGTACCGATAACAAATTTAATTAAGAGTTTTAATTAAAGTAAGACTCGGCAACAAAATTGAGAAATGTTGGAAAACACCCCAAACTTCGCGAAACTCAGAATTTCTTATACCTGGCCACGTTTGGAGCATTGCAAACCCATGGGCGTCACCACGTCCAGTTTTAAGGAAAAACAAAGGTGGTGGTGTTCCACAAGGGAAATATCCGCACTTTCAGTTTAACGTTAGATTATTGTTCATTTAAAGCGTGAAAAAATATACAACGGGTGCCCCACCCTAAGAAAGCCTACCACCAAACGTCCAGTTTTAGTTGCTCGCTGGGCAGGAGGAGGTGGGGGCGGGGGGCTGCCTGAATCTTGCAGCCTTTACAAAAAGAATATGCCTCCTTATCCCGCAGTCTTTTTGTCCGCAGGGAATCAACGAGGTCGTTACAACGACCGCGTTGTGATTCCGCATACCATTACTCCGCAAGTCAGAACAACGACTTGCGGAGGGGGGGCGTTGGATGGTGGAATAGTATAATTTACTATTCCAACTCCAGTCTGTGCGGACAGTAGGGAAGGTGTTGGATTTTAAATCCAACACCTTCCCCCCGCAATTCGATGTTCCGACTTGCGGAGTAATGGTATGCGGAATCACAACGCGGTCGTTGTAACGACCGCGTTGTGATTCCCTGCGTACAAAAAGTTTCGTTATAAACGTTGTTTACCTTACAAAAACAGATATTCAATAACTAGTTGCAAATTAAAATTCAGACAGCACTTCTCAACTCGGACTGTAGAAATCCCACCCAGACGAGTGTGAGGGTCTCTAAGCCCTGGCAGCTGCTGTCTGAACACCACTCTCCCACCCCCTGAAGAGGGGCGACCCCTGAAAGTTGAAACCCAGTGGAATCAGCAACGAGTGACCCCAAGAAAGGGTAACCAGACACAGTCCCCTGCTGGGATCTCCTGTAGATCGAGTCACCATTACAGAGTTGGGTTTATTGCATCACCAAGTTCATTCTCTGTCCAGCATCTTTATTCTCGGTTTTGTTAAAATTGCTGTACAAAACTGCACCCCAAGAAGGTAGGAGCACCGATGTTGTATTGTGAAAATAGATTGGCGGACACGTGAGGTGCACAAGTGCCACACTGTGCTGCCTTTTGTCATGTGCCATACGTACTTCGTGATGCGCTCTGTCTCCAGGTGTGGTAGTAGCCACTGTCACACCCCCAGATCAGGAAATACAAAAAACACAGTTGTGACAACCCTTTTGACTAGGATGACAGGTTATCAGTTTGTTTCTCTTGTGGTTGCAGCGCCACTAGAGGGCAGAATGTTCTAACAAATTAAACAAAGGCTTCTCGAAGCTCGAGGGGATTTAAATCCCCCTCGAACTTCGAGAGGCTTTTGTAAAACATTGGAATGTTGCTCTACGGGCCTTTACCGGCCCGTAGAAGCATGGAGCACTCCATTGTCTACAATGGAGTGCTCCACATTCCAATGTTCTAATATCTGGGTAGTTCGGTTATTTGTGGTAATGTTTGCTAGATTAACTTCCCCTAATAATAACAATGTTTGGTACTGAGG
The DNA here is from genome assembly GCF_964204655.1 of Triturus cristatus. Lineage (NCBI taxonomy): Eukaryota > Metazoa > Chordata > Amphibia > Caudata > Salamandridae > Triturus > Triturus cristatus. The sequence continues at coordinate 323,524,462 of NC_140590.1, read as the reverse complement.
CCTCTCTGCTCATATCAAACACAACAAAGTAGGCCAAACTGAAATATAGCAAACCCTGACATCTTTTAAACTAAATAGTATTTTAGTCGTGCTGCACGTTTATTTATTATTTATTTTGGTGTTTTGTAGCGCAGCAGCAGGTGGCCTTGTGCACAGACATAGCAGAAAGCATAAACAGGCAGGCTGGTAGAGATATAGGTGGATCGATGGATTCAGAGATAAACAAAAATAAATAGACAGACAACTATTAATGCAGACAAAAGTTGACATCTGTGTCATGGTTGTGAGGTTAATCTGTCCTGGGGAGTCCAGTCCTTTCGTCCTTGTACTCGGATTATCCAAAAGGCATCAGAACAGTTTACACAGATTGTTAGATCATCGTTTTCCTTGGAGATCTGGAGGAAAACATTCATTGGCCTGTGTCTATCTCCGCCTCAGGGTCTGTTACAAAGAAATAATTTCGAAGCACCCGGTACGGTTATTAAATAAATTAAGGCACACGGAAGCACCCGGTACGATTATTAAATAAATTAAGGCGCGCGGGTCTGCTGTGTCGGAGGTGGTAGGGGTCTGCTTTGGAGGAAAAGGCATTAAGCATACCGGCGCTATTAATAAATAAATGGAGGTGCACTGCGAGCGCTGCTTTGCCTTTACCAAAATGCTGATCCCGTTATGTCTGTGATGAGCGCGTGGAGGAGAGATCGGGCAGAACAGGACAACGAAGAGGATCTGATGTAATGGCTGGAGCGAGCGTCTGATGCAAGGGAACCGGTTTCGAGCCAGCGCTCTGATACCTTTGAAGTGCCGGTACAAGCGCGCGGTGGGAGCGTGTGAAAGCTTCCATCACTAGAGGAGACGCCATGTGCGTGCACATTGCCTGTCCGTGTGCGCCCATGGTTTGTCTCCCTTCGCGCACCAAAGCCACGACAATAGAGTCTCGCCAAGGCAAAGCAGCGCATGCGCTGCATTCGCTAGGCAAGACCTAAAAAACTAGAAACAAGATGCGGGAGCTGCTGTGTGCGTGTGCGGTTGCGAGCAGCATATGTTTCCAATTATCGTGCCCGGATCTGGGCACGATAATTGGAAGTCGAAGTAATCATTTAAGGAGTTTCGCGCAAATCAGTGAAGAGTTATCTTTTGAGAATGGGGTATGTGTGAGGAATGGTCTTTTTGTACCGCCTGTTTCCTTCAGAGAGAGGATGATCAACATTGCACATGAGGGCCATTCAGGGGTTTCTGCTACATGTAAGAAATTAAAAGACATCTACTGGTGGCCAGGCATGGACAAACAAGTAGCTCTTTTTGTTGACGTTTGTCCAAGTTGTGTTGTTTTAGACAAACACTGGAAATTAGGCAAGAAACCTTTGTTTCCAGTTCCGTTTCCAGATTCTCCATGTGATAAAATGGCTTTAGATTTTTCAGGGCCTTTCACCTTGTTGCCTTCAGAGAAGAAATATGGTTTAATTGCCATTGATTATCACTCTGAATGGATTTATTACTCATTTGTGCAATAGGCCAATTCTTCTACTGTTATTTCTTTTCTTGAAAGTCTTTTTAGACTTGAGGGTGCTCCTTTCATTTCTCATCAAGTTACCAATTTTTTTGAAGTCATACACTGTCAAGTTGCCTTGTATAGTCCATCCTCCAATGGTCTTGTCGAGAGGGCTAATCGCTTTCTCAAGGGAGGAGTTCAAACCGCCATTGCAGCCAATGTTGATGTGGGTGTTTTTTGCAAAAAAAGTTTAATACATATCTCACAGCACCTCATTCCACCAGTAGTATTACACCTTTTAAGGCACTCCGGGGTAGAGAAGCTAGATCGAAGCTTATGCCCAAGTGGTTTAGTGACTATGCCTGGTCTAAAAAGAGAAAGTCTTTGGAGGATCTCAATTAACAGGGTTGCTGCCAAGCAGTTCTACAAAAGAAAACTTATGATGGTGCTTCTAAATCCAAATCTGCTGATGTAGCAGTGAATGATTGGGTTCTCATCAAGACTCCCTACAGAGTATGCAAAGGTCAGTCTAAATTTACGCTACCAGTCTGTGTTGTCAAAATCACCAAACCTGTTTTATTAGAAGATAGAGGTTGGTGAAACAAAGACAATATCGTCAAACTTACAGACACACAAGTTGAACTCTTTAAAAAAAAAAAAAAAAAAAAAGTTTATGCCAATAGGTCTGATGAAGAAGATTCCGATTTTACCTTTGGTCCTGGTTTTGATATTATAAATTTTTTTGTACTCTTTTTCGTGCTTTTGTCTTTTTGTGTTTAATGGAGGGTGGGGGGGGGGGGGGGGGGGTAAGTTGCTTCCTGATTTTTTAATACTATGAATGTTCTCATGGAATTCTACTATGTCATGTGTTGTTCCACCCTGGCTCTGGCAGTTGCTTCTATGGTTCTTTGCCGTGCAGCTGCCTCTGCCATGGTCTCCTTTCTGTACTGCCTCTCGCTTTGTTTGGAATAAAACTCCTTTGGATTAAGCCTACGTCTCTGCGAGTTTCCTCCTTTCATCCCCACCACAAATGGGGAAAAGCACAGGCGAGCACAAGGAGGGGAGTGGGGAGAGGCTAATGTTGATCGAGAGCATCATGGAGTGAAAGGGTAGAGAAGTACACTAAAACACATGCACTCTCGTAAAGTGCTGAACACAAAAGAAAGCACTTAATCAAGGGATAGTAAAGAGGCAATGGGTAGGACAAACACGATGGACAAGCTGGGACACGAAAAGAGCAAGCAAATGAGTGGCAAAAAAGCCAAGCTATAAAATAGTTGGGCTCCTAGTCCCTTTACATTCTTGGTAAGCCACAATATGACTTGCAACAGACCGTGCATGCTCTGTCTAATAGGTCCACCCTAAACAGTCTCTAAACATTACGCTGGCTCTGCAAATGTTCAGGGAAGTGAAATGAGCTGCTGTCCCACTGGTGGATCCATTGACTGCCCACTAGGGTCTAAATGGCCTCCATAGTACCGGACCCTAAGATTTAATCTAAAGAATGTGATAAGGCAAAATAACTCTAAATCAACTCACATACAGCAACAACTCACACCGAAGGGGCAACTACTGATGAATCTGAAAAGGCCAACATATCTTGCTTTTTCATGAAGCCTAGAAGTAGCAAAATGAACGTGCTATCTGTCCCAAGAGCCAAGAAGTTGAAGCAAGGAAAGCTCCACAACTACCTTCACAAACAAATATTACAGGCATTTAATTTTTTATTAAACAGAGCACATTAAATTGAGAATATAACACAAGGCCTCACTAAAGGAGGAGCGGATGGCAATCCTAGCAGTCTTGGTAGAAAGGTTGGAGCAGTTGCATAGTGATAGTAGCAAAGACATCAATGAACTTAAAGATATGCAAAATCTCCACAATAGAATAAAAACAAAGGAGCAGCTGGTACAAAACAAAATCCCAGAAAATGAACTGAAGAGTAATGACCTCAATTCTGGAATCACTAATAATTGAGAAATGTAAGGATATTGAGAATAGATGCAAAATGGATAAAGTATTTTAACAGGAAAGAGGACAGTGAGGTAAAGAACCCAGAGAAGCACATAGCCGATTTTTTTCAACAGTTTTGAAGGACAGTTGATCATTTCAGAAAATGGATTAAGCACACAGAGCTGGAAGGAAATGTGCAAATACACGCCTGTCTAAGATGTGAACATTAAAATGTCCTCTTACTCAGAGAGAATCTTAAGAGAAACCAAATTGCAGGGTCAAACAGCATCATTACTGCCAAATAATAGGATAAATGTCTACTAAATAAGGTACAAGTGGGCATATCAGGCTTGTCTACAATTTCATTGGGGAGTTCAGGAGAGACACTGCAGCACTGGAAAAATTGATTTACTAAGACTGTTGATGAGGGGAGTGAGGAGGCAAACCAACTGGAAATTTTGGAAAACATGCTTGAATAAATGGAAATGTAAAGTGACAGGAGACAAAAGGAGAAGACTTTGTAAGAGTAACGTCAGATGCCAACAAGCTGTGACTTAAGTGGCAATCAGTGAAAGAATAACTCACAGAAACCGACAGGATATACAACATTCATCAATTGTGGTGCCAGAGGCATGATATGCAAGGTTACATTAGAAATCACTATGGAAAGTAACGCAAGATGGAGCGAACGGTCAGCTATTGCTTTCCATCGTTCTCTCGCCTAAAATCTAAAAGGTGGAAGGAAAGTCATAGGCACTAGATAACCCACCGAGTAAAACTACCCACTCTGGGGGGTACGTTCAGGCGGGTTAATTTAATATTTTCTATGCTTCTGTATTATCAGGGAGGTCATTGTTACTGGATAAAGTTATTAGTTGACGGAGGGAATTATCTTGACACACACAAAGACGACAGAAGATATTTATGATCAAAATACTCTTACACTATTAAAATGCAAGTAACATCACTGAAGCATGACAGCTCAATTCACCCAGTAATTGTATCAAGTTATGGGGACACAAACCCCTGGAATCCATTATCATCTCCCTTTAAGAGACATCACATTCAAAAGGAACAAATTAGCAAATTAGGCTAAAACAGCCAAAATGCCATACTCTGTACATGGCATTAGCCATCTATTTAATATCGTGGGTTGCCATCTTAATACACTAGAATATGCCAGTCACATGAATAGGTGGAAAAAAGGATCCTTAAGGACACGTAGAAGTAGATCAACAGGGCTAAAAGATAACCATGGCCAACATATTCTTCAAAAATTGGATAAGATTGGTTCCTGCTACATGCTCCTATGACTACATGCTCCTATTATTAAAGCCATAACCACAGTGCATGCACATGCTACGCTGGCCTGGTCACACTGAATGCCATCTTGTCCAGCTCTCACATTCGAGACGATGAGAAGGTATACCCTTACCTTCACTGTTCGAATGTAATCCAGGGCATTGGGGACCAGAGACTCCAATTCAGGAAACCTCTTGGAATACTTATCCCGAATAAACTTATGAATTATATCTATGGAGAAAGTAGAATGTTAAGAAACAAAACATTTTCTTCATGTTCAAAATAATGACATTAAAAAAAATTCCTGTCATGATTTATTTTCTGTAGAGCGCTTTAATTCACACTGTCCAGTTGTACATCTTAAACTTGCTCAAAAAATGAAAAAGGAGCCACCTTACCTACGCCTGTATGGAAGTGTGTATTCTCTCTGAAATGAAAGATTTAACCTAGCTTATGAACGTACCAATAACTAAGTCATTATCTTGGATGCCATAACAGAGCAATTCAATGATGGTTAACCAAAACTATTTAACCAATGCCTTATTAAAACAAAAATATTTTTTTGTAGGTTCTTCTGTTTCTTTTATCAATTTCTTTGCTTATGGTGGTAAGGCCCTGAAATGGGAAAGAACATCTTCAGGGCTACAGCTTACAATGAGCGATGAAGTGCTGGAAGAACCGTTGAGTAAATTAAGTACTTACTCAGCTCGTTTTCAATTTCCACTGTCAGGTTGTTGGCATCAACAATGACACGGTACTCTGGTGCAGCTTCGATAGGCCCAATAACTATAAGGAAAAAGAATCCTTGAGTAGACCATAAACCAAAAGCATGCCACACAATACAATACAGGCTTAAAACCGACAGTCTGGATGATGGTGTCCAGATTATGAAAAAGATTTTAAAATAGCAAGTCAGAAATTACTTGCTTCCAATGGACAGTTTTTTCTTTTCCTAGATATTAGTATTTAATGGAATTTGTAAAATCTTTAACAGAAACCCTGTACAGATCACACTCAAACTATATGGTGGATCAGTTTCTAAACAGTGAGGAAACCTGACTAACGAGAAAATATCACAGGAGACTGGCGAGAATGTCAGTTGTGAGAAAGTAGTGATGGGCAGTGTTAGTACTGCCAGTCATACTGGGCCTGTATTGCCAAAAAGAATGACTCTGGTGGTAGACTCAGAGTGTGGGACGGGAGAACGTTGCCCTTCGTGATCTAGGAAGGATGTCAAGGAGTCCGGAATACTGAAACATCTGAATTCAGCACATGCTCGCTTGGAGAGCAGTATAGGCTGATCGCTAGGCGCATGTAGTAACTATGAGCAGGAAGAATATCAGATTTAGAGGTTGGTCAGGGAGGGAGAAAGGTGCACTTGCATTGATGACAAACATGACAGGCATATACTGCACAGGAGAAGCCAAGGACAGTCTTTGGGGACACCCAGTAGTATTGAGAGCAACATAAACATCTAGAGAAGAGCCAAGAGAGTTGTGATCTTTTCCACGGATTAGGTAGGGAAGGGTGGGGTGATCAGAGTTTCACGAGGCATTGTACACTTTGTTTAGTTGATAAGTGATACGTTTTGCCTCGAAGGTGATAATTACTAGCCTGGATAGCAGAACCTTTAGCACATTTCTAGTGTTAATGGTTATGGCTCATGCAAGCTGCTGATTTAGGTACCAAGCTTTGGCAGTAGCCTTATTGTTGATTATCCTATGGGCAGATCTTTTCATGGTTTTAGTTACAGCTTCGCCCGTACAACAATTGCTTGGATTTTGTACATGCTTGTTTAGTCTACAAAAACACAAACAAAAGACCCATCACTGTGGCGAAGCCAAGAGAGGAAAGAGTAATTAGTACGGCAAGATAGTCAACTGTACTGAATGCAGCAGAGAGGTAAGAAAGGGTACAAATAGAAGAAAGGTGGCGATGGTAAGCAAGAACTGATTAAGCTGAATGCATACAAGATAATTTCTGTGGAGTATGCGGACGGTGGTGGATATTGCAGATTGTATGAAATGATCACCTCTGCTCTGAACACCATAGTAGTGTGAGAATCCGGAGAAGCTGAGAGAGACTGGGTTGGTAATCCATTTCTCAGACCACTGCCTATTTGATGTACTACCCTTTAAACTGGCTGCATTTATACGACACAACCAATTCAAAGCAATACCTGCTATTACCTACAAAAAGAGTAGGACAACCTACTGCTCATCTAAAGTGAGAAGCCACTCTAAGAACAAATATACGCCCTCAGTCATCAAAAAATTAATTAAATCAATACTCCCTGCCCAGAAAGAGTAGCTGAGACTGCTCTGACTTGAGATCCCAGCTTACCTTATGCTAAATCGCCCCACTCCTATTCACCTTATCTTAATTTGTCATTTTTATGGACCCTATACCCACAATCCTCAATTTAATCCATAACCACCACCCCTGCTAATCCAGCTAATTCAAGGTATACTTTCAGCACACACATCACAATCTCAAGACACAACTGATCTATTACTTCAGACCCCATATTACTCCTCACCCAAAGTGTTGTCCCCAACTGTCCAAACACATCCTGGATATGATGGCCCTGGATGCTGGCCTTTTCCTTGTTGCACGTCCCCCAGCTTACCATACGTCATTCCTAACTGCCCCTTAGTCTCTGAAATTGTGCCCATGAAAGTTTACCTAGTCATCCTTGAGGTGCCTCCTGCTCACCTTATCCTCAAACTTGGGGCACTATTATAAAACCAATATAATGCTCTAGCACATCTCCACCTCTTCCCAGACCTCACAGTACCCATGCTCCTGCTCCTTCTCCTTCATAAAAGTATGCATCCATCACTTTTTCCTGTGAACTTATTTCCCCACAGGTAAAATCTGAATTTCTCCATTGCTCACTTTACAGCCAAAGCTTCTTTTACAAATTACACTATAATTTGGGGAGAGGAGTTGGCCTAACGACTAGGGCGGTCTACCTCGATTCTGGGGAACTGGGTTCGAGTCTCAGCAATGACGCTGAACATCCTGTGAATCTGGGCAAATCACTTAATCTCCCCGTGCCTAACAAAAATGAATGTGTCCACATGTAAAGCAACTGGTGCTATGTAAAGCGGTCCGATACCAGATTCGGGTCATGTTCGCGCTATATAAAACTCTGTAAAATAAAAAATAAATAATTTAATTCTGCTCCTTTCAAACATCTGGATGCAAAAGCTATTGTTCTTACCTCTCCATTCACTTATTGACTTAACAGTCTCTCTCAAGATTTTTGACCATCACAACCTCTCGCACAGTCCCCAGTCCAAATAAACTCACTTTTCTTTTTTTGTTAAAACTCTTATGCATTGAGTTTTTTCAGCCAAATTGTTAACAAATTGCAAATCTATCATTCCAAGAAAAGACAACACTTCCACTTTGTCCTTCAACCTTTCCAATCCTACCACTATATCCACTAGCTCTTTCCTAGGAAATACCCTTTGCTCATTCACACACTAACCCAAAAATATAAATTTTGTTTTGTTGCTGAAACATTTTTTTCTTAAAGTTAAACAATTGTTCTTTAAAATGTTTCACTCTTTCATCATGCTCGTTTTCATTAGAACCTTAAATTAACACATCATCCTGATAGAAAAGAGTTCTCTGAACATCCCTATTCAGCTTAAACATGACCATTTGGAATACAGATGCCGCTGTTACCAAAACAAAACGCATTCTCAAAAAAATGAATGCTCCCATTGGAGTGAGGAACGCAGTTACTCAATAGTTGTTGGAGTTTGACCTGGTTGTAAGCTGAAGCCAAGTCGAACGTTGTGAATAAATGTGCCCCATCTAGTGATGAGAACACCTCTTTAAGATTAGGTAAGGGGAACTTGTCCACCACAACCTCCTTGTTTAGGGCTCACAGATCAATACATAATCTGATATCTCCATTACTCTTCTTGTCACCAGAACTGGAGATAACCACTCTATTGCTTCCACTGGAGTAATTACACCAGTCTCACACAGCTTGTCTAATTTTTTATGCACCTCTTGTTTCACACATAATGGTAATCTATGGACTCTAGCAGTCACTGATTTAGCTTCTTTTTTCAATGTAATATGATGCACATAGTTCTTAAGACATCCTAAATTTTCGTTAAACCCTGCAGGCACAACTGATCTACAAAATTCAAATGTGACTTCTCCACTTGCTTTATCTGTACATGTGGAACTGCATTAGGATCTAATACTAACGTTTTCCTACTCTACCTTTTGTAGACAGATATAGTGGCTAGAAAATACCCCCATCTCTCTATTGGCTTCCCTCATTAACCACCTGGTATTGCATCCATTTTTTCTAAAACTTATTTTGCTTGAAAGAGATTCTGATAAACATTCTTTGAAATAATAGTCAACTAAGAACATGAAACAAACATAACTTGAATGTTGTTTCCTCCAATGTTGACCCACCCTTCAGGATTACCTCCTGGTTTCCCATTAACTTGCAAAATAAACTCATCGGAACGCACATGTTGTACTTCTTGAACCTTTTTTCCCACACTTCCACAACATTTAGCAAAGTGTCATTTTCTGTTAAGCTCATTACAACTGGCATTTACTACAGGGCAATTTTTACTATTAGCCACATCTATAACACCGTTCGTTAAATATCCTTTTCTTTTGCTCTATCTTGTTTTTCATTTTTTTTTTTTTACTACCATTCTGTCTGTTTTTATGTCATTTTTCTTTAGTTCAGAGAGACAACAATTATCACCTCATGTAGATCTAGTTCATTTTTAAGCCATGACTCTCCATGGATTTTGTCAGAATTGCAACACAAGAATTGATTCCTAATTCTTGCTTCAGACGAAATCCTAAATTTGTAGGTAGCAGCCAATTTACCTAATGCAGTAATCTATTCTTCCACCGTTTCATTTTCTTCTGGCCTCCGTTTGTCAAAACGATACCGCTCTAGAACAGTAGATGCCGTAGGCAGAAAATGAATTTGAGGTGTGCGTGAAGAAACTACATCTACAAGACCTCTTTCCACATCTCACAACAATTCGGGTACATTTTCTCATATTTCCTGACCTTCTGCCCCTAAGCAATGTAACAAAAAAGTGACTCTTCCTACATTAGAACCACATTTTTTTGCATAATTTTTCAAAACGTTCTTCCATTTCACCAATCTAAGAGAGGGCTCACCTGGATTGCTCAGGAAAAATGAGACAGGTGTTATATTTTGCATCACTGCCTCCAGGATAACTTTATCCACTAAATCTAAAAAATTGGAACCGCAAAACAATTACTACTACTTTTAGTGTTTCTAAATGCCGGTCTCACTCAAAATAATAATAATATTTCACTACCTTTCTATTGCATAACGTGCTTAAATGGTCACAAAACACTAATAAGCACTTATTTTCAGACACAACAAGCATGCCAATAGCTGTCGAAAAATGTACACAGTGTCAAACACGAGCCAATCTCTAATGAGATCCAGGGAAAGTAACAAAAACTGCTGTGCAGAAAATGGTCTGTAGACGGCACTAGGTCCAAACTCAGACAGCACACTGGTATTTTGTGGTCACGCTTGGTAGTAAACAGGAAAAGACGCTTGAAACAGTTACCCAGATACCGCTGACTTGACATGTGTGGGACACAGCAAGCAAATCCTTTCCAAGTCGAATGAGCTGCACTCAGGCTTGTTACATGCCCATAACTGCTCTAGGGCCGAAAGCGCCACAGGAGTTACCAACAAAACAAGCTTATGAATGCTTCATAAGCCTCTAAACTCAAAATGCCAGAGAAAAACCAATACGCCAGTCAGCCAACTCCCACAGCTTCACAAATTAAAAGTAACAGTACTTTGTTTGAATCCGGTCGGCAGTACATGCTCCACCTGTCAATTAGGATGGGTTTCTTTTCCCATCTTCAGGCAGAGTGGCAAACAGGCACTATTTAAAATGACCCAGAAACTGCTACAAATGCCACCAACATATGCCGAAAACAGCCACCAACATCCACTGTGCATGCAGTCGGCCACAGCTGCCACCAGACTGCCGTTCCTGGTAATACACACCGATAACTGCAGAGCATGTTGAGGCGTTTCCAGCAGTACACATACAGAGCCACTTTTTTTTAATCATCACCAAAATTGTAGTAAACGTCTTGAAACAAGATGACACGCATAAACTTTAGGAGAGATTTATTGAAACACCTCATCCAAACAACCTCACCCTTGGAGTCCCTTGACCAAGACATTACATAAGTTGTGTCACTGGTCAAAGGAATACTAAGAGCTCACAGGATACTACAGTATACTTGCTGTGCTTCACCTCATCCTGGCCCTTTGCTCAAAGTCAGGCAGGAGCTAAATTCCCTCACCCACCTCAATGAAAGTCATATATCCCCAGTACTGCACCCAGTCCCATCTGGCAAGCATCACTCTGCACTACCTCACGCAGAAAAAGAGGTAGTCAAAACTCAGCTAGAGTAATCAAGCCAGGGAGCTGGACTAAGTCTCAGCAACATCACAAGTTCCGTTCCAACATTCCTGGCCAAGCACCATTACACCCACTGGAATGGGGTGAAATGGCGGATACTCACCCAGTAGCATTAGAAGCCAAAAGCAGAGTAAAAAGTAAGTGGATGCAGTTTACCTTCTGTACTCTTGGCATGCTTACTGATGTACTCCTCTATCTTCGCCAGAATCTCAACAAACTACATAAAAGGGAAAAAAAGAGAAAATTGAACAGTGGTCCCACAACATATAGAAACAGAAGGCTTTAAAAAAAATTAGGGTGACAACAAGCAGCACTGGCAAAGCCAACAGGTCTCGCCTTAGAGAGCCACTGGCGTTACAAGTGTCTTTTCTTGACGTTGTACAGCATCACACCAGATGTTGTACAATAATAAGGAAAGTTAAACAAGCATTGGCATAGCCAATAGGTCTCGCCTTTAGGACCTATTAAGTGTTTAGCCATGCAGCACATACATGAAGAGCTTGCCCTGGTTGCTGTTCAGTTGCAAAAATGTACGTCATCAGCAGTAAGAGGTCCCCAAAAAAAGCTTCTTTTTTTTTTTAAACTACGTTTGTGTACTTTCAAATCAGATGTTCATGCCAGCATAACACACACCGTCTTTAAAATGCACTGAATACCACTGCCTTGGCTAATAATGACGTTTGTTATTTATACGACATAAGATATCTTTGACACTAAAATGTCCAACTGGACCCAACACATCGCATCATACTTCAACATTGCAGGATATTACAGTACTTTTATCCACACAGCACCATGCATACATTTTAAAACGAAATCAATGTTGTGTTGGGGTCTGATTCACCAAAACAGAGCCCTGCTCTACACACATTAAACTGTGCTGCATCAATACACACAGAAGCCGGTCACTGTCCATGCATCCCCTTGCATCCATCGCACTGCACAGGGAAACACAACTGTTTATATTTGGGATACTAATGCAGCAATCCCCGCCACGTCATTGGAGAAGTCCTATTAGAATGCTTCCGAATTGATTCTGATGTGCTAATACCATTGCCACATTTCACATCTCTATCCGGACAGCTCCCACCAAAAATGGTCTGCAACCCAAAAGGCTATAGTGTCTCAGCTTTGTGATGGCGACAAAATGGGTACCAAAGAGATGGTGGCTGACATTAACCTATGTAAGCATTTGGAGACAATTCAGCCTGCGCGCTCGTAACTCGTCCTAAACTTAAAACTAACCCCCAGCATTTGCCTGTGTTCTCTAGCATAGCTTGGATTATAGCAATGGGTCACAGTTCTGGAGACTACGACCGGAATCCTACTTCACCAGAACCAGAGGTCTGGCGATTGTCTGTAAAGCAGCTCCAGACAACGCAAACATGTGCAGACGCATTTAAAGTACCTGCTGCAATGAGATACTGAAGACACAGCAGCCTGTCCTATGGTGCGGCCTAGGAGCAAGCCATGGGCTAAGCCAAGCTGAGGGCCGGACCGTAGGTGACTGGCGGGAAGGGGTGTGGGGAGGAGAAAATCGCCTTAGAAGCCACAAGCACCGGCACTTTAGCGAGTGGAGTCTGAGATCTGTGTGGCAGGTCAACCCTTCCACTTGAGGGCCCGGCCACTGTTGGAAGCTGAGTTGAGTTAGGGTGGGGCTGCAGACGACGACCGGACGCTGTGAACTTCTCCAGTGTTGCCAGATTTTTTTCATAACTTTAAAGCCCAAAAGCAACCAAATACTAACCCAACGTTACCACTCCATTAACTTGTGTAGCCTGACCACACTACTCCACAATGCAGCCACTGTGTTCTCTGCGTTTTCACATTTTTAGTATGGCGATACTGGCAGGGGTGCTGTCACCCTCTGAATGTTAACAATCTAGCAACAATTAAGGACCGGATGGAAGGTTAGCAGCCACAGCCCCTCTGTAGTCAGAGTTACAGTAGCAGCAACCAACAGGGGAGGAGTTGCACGGGCTGTGCAGCTCTGCTCCTTAAATCTAAAGTCAAAGCAGCACAGTTTTTAAATAAAGGGGAGTGTAAAATGTTGAACAATTAAGAACAGATGCTTCCTAAGCAGAAACCTAGAGGATTTGTTGGAAGGCACGGGATATTAAGGGAACTGGCTCTGGAGGCACGTCATGCACCCATGAGTGACGAGCAGATGGAAAGAAAAAGTAGTACACTAAAAGAAAACATATGGCCACTAAGGAAAGAACCCATGTAGAGGGGCAGTCCCCAGGGCAGTAACAGAACAGACACAAGGCGGGACAAATGAACAATGTTCACCAACGAAAGCGATAGATATTTTTAAAGGCAGACCAACGACTAATCAAAAAGCGGGAGTGTGTTCAAAGCCCACAGAGGTATCACAGCATCCCTCACAGTGCATGTGTGCTGCCTCTAGGCATGATCTAAAAAGGAATTAAAGCATGAAGACGCAGCCGCCAGGTCGTATAATTCTGTAGGTGTGTATATTAAACACACATACACAAGAGGGGAGACCAACATGAAGCGCTCTGAGGCATAGAAGCATATTGGCAAGAGGGAACACGGAAGCACATGTTTAAAACACAGGAATATAAGCATGGGTTGGAGTTACAAATCCATTAGAGAGCGTAGGAGACAGAAGCACAAAGGTAAGAGATCGAAACAGAGTGGGAGTAGGGAAGAGAAAAGCATGTGGGAGACAGTTCGGAAAGGAATGCCCTTTCAAGGAGATGGAGATAGCTTAAAGTTTGGGGGGGGGGGTGCCTGGGGCCGAACGCATTTTGGAGGCCCCTGTTCAGAATTTATGATCCAATTTCAGCTCTTTCATGCCCTCTGTGGCAAGGTCACCGACACGGCTCAGGCGCATTCATCCAAATTCTAAAGTTGTTACATCTAATATTCAGAGACAGTGACTTGTGTTTTTAATATCGTAACAGCAGCAGCACACTAATATTACTTCAAATAATTAGGACATCCTCCCATTTCTCATATGCAAGGTCCTGTTTTGATATAAAGGAAATATTTCTATAGATGTTGCATGCAACATAAACTTTCTCTGCAAAATGTCTATTTTGCAGAGAAAGTTTCACTCACATCCGAAATAAAGTAAAGCGAAAAAGCATTTAAAACAATCTGTTTAAGAATTATGCAAGGTCATCAGGGCAAGACTTTCTGCAGAACAGAGCTGTATATATCAGTGCGCCCCCTGAACAGCTGGGGCCCTGGGCCAGAGCCCACTTTGCCCATGCCTTAAAAAGTCTCTGCCCAGAGTGCTTCAATAAAAAGAAAAAAGTAGATCCCAAAACAGGAGCAGTGGAAAGACGAGTACTTTGGTCATTGCTCCAGGGAAAGCCAAACACAAGAAGAGAAAGTGAAGCAGACACGAGAAGAAGAAAGAAGCAAGGAAACTAGGGCGAAAAAGGTAACCAGTAGTAAGTAATGAGAGGGCTCCAAGCCCACTGTAATCCACAAAATGTCTTCCAAGCAACAGCGCATGCGCTGCCTCAGGCGAGATCCAAAACACACGCCTTGCTAAATGATAGCAAAAAGTATAGGACAAATATCATTTGATACGGAATCAGTCCACTATAGGTCTATGCTACAGCAATGCACCACAATGTTCTACGAGTTTTGGATTTAGGGCAGACAGCAAGGCCCTTGGGTTTGGCTTGGTCACCGAACGCAGAGAAAAGAAATTCAGAACACAAAACTTACATCCAAGGCCAACATAACATAAAGAGCCCATTCTATTACCGTACTTTAGTAAAATACTCCAACAGGGACTATCATCTGTCTATATATGCTTCTTTCCAATCCCTCTCCCTTCCACACAAATTATTATTCCTCTCGGGTCAGACCATAAGACATTTCTCAGCAGGAAATCACTCACCAATGAAGGTGCAGTCATCTTATTGCCACTGGAGTATTTAAGCCTCAGCCATTAGTAGCTAAGATCCGTAGGTGAACATTATTCCACAGACAATTGCTCATTTGGCACACGTGTCAAGTACTCAAACATATTTTGTAACAGGGTGTTTGTGCGCTCAGGAGACAGAGGATTCCTTAAAAAAAAAAAAGTGCACGCTGTAGCAAGTAAAATCTTTTCTATGCATTCCAAGTTTAGAACTCCCACTTTTATGAGGTGGGTGACAATAGGATAGTAGCAATGCAGGATGCTTACCATCTTGCTGTCCCATAATTTGGCAATACTTTTCACCGAGTCCACGTTCAGGTCTATCTGCATCTTGTCCTCCACATCCTCAATAGTTTTGTCATCTTCTCCATCAAAGAAGTTATCGTCTTCCTCTTCGGCAGCCTCCTCCAGATCTGCAAGTAGCTCATCAGCCAGAGACATATTCCAAACTGCAAATAAAAAATAAATATGGCAGGTCAGAGGACAAAGGCCTACGATAGGATTGATGAGGTAGTGAGAGCAAAGTGTGCTAATGTTGAAAGTGGTTCCAAAATACCATGAAGCTCTATCTGAAGTACAAACATTCAAGCAGAGGAAGGAAGGAATGAAGGAAGGTAGATTAATGCAATGAACGTTTGTCCATTGACCCGCAGGCTTGAATACTTGCATGGCTGACTCCGCTTAATCATCCCAAGTTCTGTATATTGAATGACATTGAATTGGCTAATGAGAATAACTATAAATTAAGACACAAATTGGTTGTGAAATTTAATAGTGATCTTATATAAGATTTAATTTATTAATGACTGACCGGTATCTTTTTTTCATTCATTTTCTAGTGATCACTACCAGGCGGTCTCCATTTTAGACCTGCTGCCTTTGTCATAAAAAACATTTTTTTTTAAACCTCGCAACTATAGATTGCATTACAGTTCAACTTGGAGCCAGACATTTTTTATAATGCTTACGTCAACCAACTCAGTGTGTTGAGGTCTCACAAAATATCTAAAATCGCCAAACTACAACTAATACAGAAGTCTGCAGCCAGGTTCCCAGTGAAAAATTCTTGTAGAGATAACGTTGAGCACCACTGGCTCCCAGTGGCAAAGGGAACTAGATTTAAATGCCTTTACAACTGCAACTCACACCTGAAATACACTGTGAAGGACATGCCTTTCCAAAACCATAATGCTTGAAGTACCAGCCAAATCGATCACCATAACCTCCTCTCAATGAAGAGGGTGCAGCCTTGAAGCAGGACCTTCTCATGCCACCCTAAATAACTGGAGCAGACTTCCACTCATCTTTCTCTAAACTGAAGGTATGAGTGGGCAGGACAGCAAAAAGACACAGGGATTCTGCTGCCAAAATATTAACAGGACCCATGCCAGATGTCCCTGTCCTCTGTCATCCTCGTTATTGTGAAGGTGAAGGAAGAGTGAAACAGCAAGCAGCTGCTTTATTGCCCAGTTGACAAATACCAAGAGATCACTTGGGTAGAAGTAAGCTGCTCTGTCAGCATATCTCCCTGCGCTTCTGCAAGGCAGCGTGGGAAAGGGGCAAGAACAGTTTCAGCCCAACCCACGCTTGTGCAGTGTTGGACAGGAGAGGGCAACAAATGCCCCTTGCCATGGTGCAAGCCAGGACGAACAACTTTCGCAGTCTGTGGGCAGGGCAAGGTACATAACTCCAGCTGAGATTACAACAAGCATTGGAAAAGCTAATAGGCCTTGCCAAACCTACAAATTCTTTATTTTGTATTTACTTTCTTTGCAAACCTATGCAATTTACATGAAGTGTAAAAATACGTGTTTTTTTTTTTAAACGAACCATTGCAAGAATAGAAAATCATGATCAGTGAGGAGGGCTCCCTCCCAGTCTCTGGGTACCTGTCCAGCCTATAATCCAGAGATTAATTTTAATTAATTCCCGACCACCAGGCCATGGCCATCACCCAGCACAAAGGTTAGGAGTCTTCCCAGCAAATGGAGTCTTGTCTAAATATAGACAACGCTACCCCTACCCACCAAGTTTCTACAAGGAATATGAAGGGGCACGGAGGAGCTGCAATGTCCAGCATAACAGACATTAACTCGTATCACAATGGCTCACCATCCTCAACCAGTTAACCCACTGGCTCTCAATACACATCCCACTTAGGCAAAAAGAACCCAGGTAAGGGAGACTGCACACTCTTTACCAGGAGGGAGAGGGTAGGTGAACCCCCTCCTAATGGGTACAGGTACCACAATACATAGATTAATGCTGCCACCACAGCCATGGAGAAGAGTCTACCACAGCCAAGGTGGAGACGACAGTTGACACTCTAAAAAAACGAATGCCGTATGCATGCCCCTCTACCTCTCAGCCAAGCTCTGTTGTCTCAAATCATAGAAATAGGAAGGCCCTCAGTAGACACGTGTGATTGTCATGTTCACTGAGGTAGAGATCACTAAAACCTACAGCAACGTTCAAGTGATTTGCCAGGAGATAACAAAATGGGCAGGGAAGCATGCTCCTGTAGTGTGTGCTTATGTTCATGTCTTGTGCATCTTCTATCTTGATGCTGCAGCTTAATAAAGATTTCACTGCGTGGTCACAGTGCGACCCATACTGACCACAACATGTTTATACTTGAATGTATTAGCTGGAGGGTCTGTTTCTCTGCAACAAATTCAGAATGCATTTACTGGTAGATGCGATCTGACCTTCGTTGAGGAGGGACGCACTCCTGTGATGTCTACTGTCATGCTAAGGAATAAAGCTTGATTTTAATCTTGAAACGCGACTGGTATAGTTTTTGGTTTGCAAGCATGCTCGTTTACATTTGGTGACAGCGGAGGAACTACCCACGCAGATTCCTGATTTTTGTGGACTTTCAACAGCTTTGTGGGAGCTCCTAAAGCTAGGATTCTGCGGCTGTTAGACTTTACCTGTCGGTCGACCTCCTAGGCACTCTCTTCGACATCCGATACTCCGTTCTGCTGCTTCGCTTACAAACGCAAATGCTCCATTTTTTTCCAATTGCCCCCGCGAGCTCTCTTCATCGTAAACCGGACCAGCCTACCTGCGGTCGTCATCACACGTACATTGTTGGGAGGCCATCTCGGGTACGCTCCTCTGACATCAATGCGGAACCCCCTTCTCATCGATGTCATCACGTCATGCCGCAATTGACGTCTGGCGGCCATATTGAATCCGATCTCGTCACGCCGCTACTATCACGTCACCTTGCGATAGATGTACGGGGTCATTTTGGTTTGGTTTCCACTGCTGTATCACTGATGCATTGCAAACTTCCTGATGCTGCATGCATTGGCTGCATCAATTTCCCACAGTCAGGGAAACCGGCTCTGCATTCACATTTGGATACCCATAATTTCGGATTTACTCAAGCCTGCTGGTGAGACCAATTTTATTTATAGAGTTATTTTTCTTGCTGACCAATCCTCCCTCATGTCTTCAAACCAACAAATAATTCAACTGAGCCACTTTTTACCTCTTCCTGGCAAACCTAAAACTCCTTGGAAGATTTGGTTTAGGTCCTTTGAAAACTACCTTGTGGCTATTGACGTAGAGGAATACTCACCTAGTAGAAAACTAGCAATACTTTTTAGTGACCTGGGTACAGAAGGTCAGCAAATTTATTATAACTTGCCAGTTTTTTTTCCACCAGCGGGTGATGAGATGGATGGAATGTTTATACAATGCCATTTTAAGACTTAACAAGAAGTTTTTGGATCAACCTAGCGTTATTCTGGAGAGGTTTAACTTCATGAAGAGAAAACAAGACCCTAGTGAATCGGTTTAGGAGTACATTTCTGCTTTAAGGAACTTAGCAGCAAATTGCAACTTTGGTGCAGCTTCGGATACTTACCTCAGGGATCAATTTGTTTACAGATGGCACTATAAAATAAATACTAGAAAGCATACTTAGTTGTAGAGACCCATCGCTTACAGAGGTCATTGAGATGGCTAAAAGTATTGAGAGAGCCATTACCTCTTCAAAATGCATTTCTGTTGATAACTCTTCTGTTAATTTGATTCAGGAGAATTCTGCCGTTAATGCAGTTTGTTAGAAACAAAGGATTTGGTCATTTCAAAAGAAACCCCAACACCATTTGTTATAGATGTGGTTCCAGGTCTCATTTAGGAAACAGAGGCAAAAGAGGTGTTAAGTGTAACAAGACTGGTCATTTCCAGTCTGTCTGTAGAGGCAAAAGTGTCATTCGTGTCAGCTCTGTGCAAACTCATGACAGCATAGATTGAATCCCCAATGTACATTCCCATTCAAGATGATTTTCAGCGCTTAATTTTAACTGTTGATGCTGCAACATTTTTATTTAATTTATATTTTTAAACATATCCAGCATAACACACAGTAAACTGTTAGATACATGCTTAAGGTTAGAATTAAGGTAGTATATAGATACATAACAGTATCCGGAACTACATAAATCCCAGTAGGCATTTTATTCACATTGACCATATGCGGCAAATCCACACATGCTATCCAGAGCGTTATCTGAATGGGTATGGTACATGATGTTGACTATAGAGTATATATGTGCCATGTAGAGGAGGCCGGAAGTCAAGTATTATGCTCCACCGCTGGTATCGTATATAGTGTTTGTAGCATCAACCGGGTGTTCCAGAAGGTACGCCTTTAGGGGAGCCCAAATATCACGAAGACGTGAAGTAAGAGGAAGGAGTTCAGCAGAAGTGTATGTTTGTTCCTGCCAGAATAGCAGATCTTTAATCCACTCCTTGAATTTGGGTGCCCTGCCTCGCCCCCATCTACACGCTATTCTCCTTTTAGCCAAGAGACCACCAAATGAGAAAAATGTGAGTTGTGTTGCGACTAGGTTTTCCGTGTAGCCTAGTAGGGCCAACATAGGAGATAGCTGGAGCTTCAAGGAAGTCATCTGCTCCAACGCTGTGATACTTGTCGCCAGTAAGCTTGGACAGCGTGACATTCCCAGGCCAGATGCAGGAAGTCTGCCGCTCCCCCCCCCCCCCCACCACATCTATCGCAGTGATCATTATCACGTTGTTTATATCTACACATTTTGACTGGGATGCAGTATGTGCGGTGCAGAAATTTGTAAGGCGTGATCCGCAATCGGCTGCTAGAAGAGACCTGCTCTGTCTGGGTACAACAATATACCCATTGCCCATCAGTGGTGTTGTGCCCCATTTCAGCAGCCCATTTGTCCCTAGCAACAAAAGGGGTCAAGGCCAGGTTGACGTATAGGCTGTGATATAATGGAGAAACTAGGTGCGAGGCAGTGTCTGTGCATAGTATTGTGTGTAATGGGGTGACCTCATGGGTTTCCAGTGGATATGCAGGGGTACACTCTTTGATGCCTTGTCGCACCCTGACGTATAGAAAAATATCTATGGGGGAGGGCGGTTGTGTTGAAAAGAGTTGTTGGAGTGTGAGGAATTTTCCATTTACATAAAGGTCTCCCCAGCAGGTGATGTCATATTTAGCTTTAGATGTTTTTTTTTTTTTAAAAAGGTGCCTTCCTGTAAGACCGGCATTTTGGGGTGGTAGACAAGGGGAAGCAGAGGAGAGTATATCATGGGGGCTTGCAGACGCCGAACAATGTGTTACCATGCTTTCACCGTACAGTCGACAGATGATGGTTCAGCCGCCCGGGGGGGTATTGGTCATTATGACACCTTCGAGCAGAACGTGGTCCGCCAGCCAATGCTCTGTTGCCACGTGAGGTGTGTATCTAGGGGGTGTAGAACCAATAATGTGCATAATGAGCCTGAGCACATAGGTAATATAGTTCAAAATTAGGGATGTCCAACCCTCCCTGGGAATAGGGTCTAGGAAGTGTTTCCCACTGCAGCCAAGGTTGTTTGCCACCCCATGTCAGTCAGATCAACTCCGAGCGAAGTGCGGAGAAAAAATTCCTGCCTGGGCTAGAGGTATAGTAATTTGGGGAGGATGTCCATTTTTAATGAGAGAGGTACGTCCTGCCATGGAAAGTAGGAGAGCGACCCATCTTGTTATACTACTGATTATATTCTCCAAAGCTCTGCCATAGTTGAGCCGCATTAGTTCTTCATGGTCAGCTGTGATGTGTATACCTACGTATTTCACTTCCGAAGTGCACCACTCTATGGGAAAATCAGGGGTGAACTCCGTCACAGAGGTAGTGAGGGGAAAAATCTGTGATTTCGCCCAATTAATGTTGATGCCGGAGAGTCCCCCGAATCGCACGAATTGTCGAAGCAATGGATTGAGGTTGTGAAGTGGTTCTCTGATAAGGTAACGTCATCAGCGTAAAGGTAAATAAGTATTGGGCGGAGGAAGCAGCATAATGCTTTATCCAGATGGCGTTGCCTAATTTTTGCTGCAAGAGGCTCTATTGCTAGCGCAAAAAGAAGTGGAGAGAGCTGGCAACCCTGCCGCGTGCCCAGAGTAATAGAGAAGGAGGGAGAAGTGTGTCCATTTATTAGAACCTTTGCTTCTGGAGCGGCGTACAAGAGACGTATCCATGACAGGAAACCTTTAGGGAGTCCCATGCATTGGAGAATGACAAATGGGTAGTCCCATTCAACTGAATCAAAGGCCTTGGTGGCGTCTAAGATGACCGCCACTAATGCAAACTGCGGGTCTACATTTTGTAGGATGGAAAAGAGGGTGCAGAGATTATACAGTGTCACCCTACCTGGAATAAAACCTGCCTGATCTGGAAGGACTAGCTTCTTCATCAGGAGACCGAGTCTGTCAGCAAGTATTTTGGCGAGGATTTTCGCATCGTCGTTCATTAGAGAAAGGGGACGATACGAGTCACAAATGTTCGCAGGCTTCCAGTTGATGCTGAAACATTGGATACCAATTCTCACACAGCCAAAGATCCTGTCAGGTCACTGTAGGAGATCTTATCTTTCACATGATGGCTGATTCAGGAGCCCCAGTGACCATCATTTCTGATCAGTTATTCAGTAAACATTAAAGTTCAAGTGTCAAATTAGAACACCTAGACATAATTCCAAAGGCTTATGGTGAAAAAAAGATTGACATACTGGGTTTCTTCTAGGAGAATGTGACTTGTTTGGGCAGAAAATATGACACCAAAGTGAATGTTGCTATTAAAGGAAAGAACATCATGGGATGCAGGATCTAGCTAAAATGGGATTCAAGTTGGTACCAGGTTCAGATAACCAAGTTCAACTAAATGACGTACGTGTATCACTGGTATCTGAACAAGAGAATGCTGACGTACTAAAGTTGATAACCGAGTTCCCAGATGTTTTTAGTAACTGCATAGGCAAAATTACAAAATGTTAACATTTGATTGAATTAAAATCCAATGCTGTTCGAGTTTCTCATAAGCCCAGGGCTATCTCGGAGTGTAAGAGAACATCTAAAAAAATTACTTGATAAACTTGTCTCTGAAGGTATTAACCAGTCTGACTTGTCTGAATTGGCCAGTCCCATAGCCACAGTCTGTAAAAACGAGGGGCAGTTTGGGGGGTGGGGGGGGGGGGGGGGGGGGAAGGGGAGTGTGAATAGATCAACGTTCAGCGTATCATCAAATACCTTTGTCTCCATCATCCACATACTGGACTAAGTTTGTAACACCTTTTGGGGCATATGAGTTCTTAATATTACAGCATATTTAAAAAATTCATGGATAATATACTTGAGGTAAATGCTGGTGTACAAGCGTACCAAGCCGATGTACTGATTTTTTTCAGGACAAAGTTTGAACACGTTGATATCTTAAATAAGGTATTAGGAATTTTCAAAGAGGTTGTCATAACTTTGGGTAATGAGAAATGCAAATTCTTTACCCATTCCCTCGATTACCTTGGCCATGCCATTTCCGCCTCAGATATCAAACCCAAATTTTCACTTTAAGGCCATTACACAATTACCCAACACTACGAGTAAAGACTCTGAGGTCATTTCTTGGCATGACAATATTATTCAAGGTTCAGAACAGGATATGCACAAATTGTTCAACCCCTGCGTGAGTTACTTAAAAAAATTCAGTCTTCAACTGGAACCAAGAAGCTGATCAACCATTTTGCAAAACCAAAAAGTTAATAATCGATGCTCCTGCTCGGTCTTCCTTTTTCCCTGGTCAAAAGTGTTTAATTCAGTGGATGCTAGTCTGCACGGTTTAGGTGCGGTCTTGTGTTAATGGGTCAACTGCAGGGAACATACCATTGGTTTCTCGTCCAGTTCAGAGTGCTGCCGAGACTCATTAAAGTACCATTGAAAGGGAGGCATTGGCTTGTTCTTGGGCCATTGAGAAATTAAAAAAAAACTTCCATATGGGGCACCTCATTTGATATTTATACTGCTCATAAACCGCTGGTACATCTTTTGTGTGGCAATGGTACATGAAAGACCTCTGCGAGGTAAGTTCGCATTTTGTCTCGCCTGCATGAATATAACTTTGTTATTAAGTATATTGCAGGTTACCACTAAGCGATAAGTCAGAATCTGAATTTGATGATATGGAATGTGTGGTTGCTAACATTGAAGACATTTGCTTTGGTGCCGCTTTTTCTCATAAGGACTGGTGTGAAGCACATGAGAAGGACAATATCCTTCAATCTGCCATAAACATGGTGGTGAATATTTGGCCCAAAGAGTACTCGTTGTCTGCACCCTTAAAATCTTTTGCCCAAATATCAGAAGAGTTGTCCATTGTAGAAGATGTTCTCATGTGGGGAGATCTGTATATTCCTCCTTCTGTAGTGAGTTTCAAATTTTTTCAGATTGACAATGAAGGACACCTAGGTGTTGGGGGTACATGTAGAAAGTTGAAACACTACCGGTGGCCCGGCTTAGACAGGGATGTTTCCCAATGGATACATTCTTGTCAGACTGGTCTAGTTTTAGACAAGCATTGGGAAACTGTCACGACTCCTTTACATACAGTACCCATTCCGGAAGAAGCATGGCCAAAACTAGCCCTTGACTTTGCTGGTCCCTTTGAGTTATTAAGCAGCGATAACAAATACATCATGGTCTTAACAGACTACTTCTCCAAATGGGTGGAATCGAATTTGAATTCACCGATACTCCCAGCACTGAATCGGTGATCAAATTCCTTTCTAGGATTTTTAATTCGGAGGGATTTCCAAAAGAATTGGTAACCGATAATGGAATGCACTTTACTTCTTGCAGGATGAAGTTTCTACCTAGTCACGATATTAAACATCTCAGAGTACCATTGTATTTCCCTTCTTCCAATGGGCTTATTGAGAGGATGAAAAGATTAATTAAAGGAGGAATACAATCTGCTCGGGCATGCAACTTACCTGTTGAGGATTCCTTAAAATAGACCGGAATGCACCATGTGTTGCCTGTACCGATCTTTTCAAGACTGTCTACTCAACAAATGATACAGAAGCGTCATTTTGATTCTAAATTAACAAATTTAGCCCTTGATTTCAACATGGGTGATTGGGTCTTAGTCAAGAAACCCAACAGTTATGAAGGGTGCTTCCAAATTTTCATTTCCTGTGCAAGTTTTAAAAACATCTAAAGGCTCCCTCTTCTTGGATAAGAAAGGATGACCTTCGACTTCGGTCTCAGGATCGCACTCTCCCCTGTGCTCAGCGTCGCCTGCCAGCCCCACCGTTGCAGGGATCGAATCTACCGTGACTGGTCTTGTTTTTCCGCTCGGTGCCCTTAATTTTACTTCTTTGGGCCGGACTGCTGTTAATCTTGGTATTGTGCCTCACTGTTGTGTCCGTTTTTTTCTCCCCTCTGTCACTCGTTTTCCCGCCGTTTCACCCATTCCTGCCGCCGCATTCTCCTGTGACCCCACCCGCCTATCCTACATAATGGCAGCCAAAGGCGCGCCCAAGGCAAGTCCATCTGCGCCCATCCGTGACCAGACTGCGGCCATGGCCAGGAACACTGGATCTCCGGGACCCCGCCGTACGACTCAGCGGCACTCCACTCACTCAACCCCGGAAGACTCACCGACAGAGATCCTCGCCCATTACCACCCACGGACAGTTCTCATGCAGACTCTGCCGCATCTCCTTTACCGACGACAAAACCACCCCAAGCGCCAAAGGCCCGCATGATGCACGCACCGCCGAAACCCCAACGTACATTCTCCTCAACGTGCGTTCCCTCCACCGACACGCCGTAGAGATCTGGGACTTGAAAGACACCCTCTCGCCCAACGTCGCCTTTCTCACAGAAACCTGGACCAACACCTCCTACGGCCCAGACATCGCCATTGCCATCCCAGATAGCTACAAGATCCACAGAAAGGACCGGACCCGCTGCCCAGGAGGAGGGCTCGCCATCGCACACCAGACCCCCCTCCGACTCTCCACATCCAGCACGAGTGACCCACACTCTAACACAGAACACCTCCAGACTTGCCCCAGGACCACACTACGCTGCACCCTCATCTACAGACCACCGGGACCCTGTACCCAGTCCGCAACTACCATCGCCGAACTCGCCGCACCCCACGCCATCACCTCCACGGACTACATCCTACTCGGGGACCTGAATTTCCCCCTCGACAACTACGGCGACCCAGACTCCACCACTCTATCCTCGTCAACATCGGACTGAAGCAGCTAGTCAACACGCCCACGCACAAGGCTGGACACACCCTTGACCCAATCTACACGAGTGGGACCAACATCTGCTTCAGCCACACCACCCAGCCCCTCTGGACGGACCAGCACTGCGCCCATTACACCTTCAACACCACCACTGCGCCCAAGCCCACCCCACGCCTGCCACGAAGGAACTGGAGCAAGGTCAGAGCAACACCTCAACAGCACCCTCCTCCAAGACCCCCCCCCCACAATTGACACCAACTCCGCAGCCAAGGAATTTCACTTCTGGATCTCCTGCTGCGCTGACAAGCTCGCACCCCTCTGCCACCCCGCCAGACAATGCTCCCTGAAGGCCGCCTGGTTCACCACAGAACTCCAAGAAGCCAGACACTCCTGCAGACGCTTAGAGAAAAGCTGGCGAAACCAGAAAACCACGGAAGCTCGGAACAATCACAGGAGTGCCATGAAGGAATACCACCAGCGCATAAGAGACTAAAACATACCTTCATAAGAGACAAAGTCCAGACCAACGCTAAGGAATTGTTCAACGTCATTCAGCAGTTTGCTAAACCACCCAGCGAAGCCACGGACATCACACCCTCCCAAGAACTCTGCGACAAGCTCAGCTCTTACTTCCATTTGAAGATCAAGGTTCTCTACGACAACTTCAACGAACAGACGACAGATCCCACCCCCCACCGATAACCCATCCATCACGACCTGGAATCCCACCATCATAGAACACATCACCGTGACCATGAAGAAAACCCACCCAGGAGCCCCATCGGACCCCTGCCCACTGCACATATTCCACAGGGGCCGTCGCTGCCATCACACCTGAAATAGGATGGACCATCAACGCTTCCTTCAGGTCGGGCATCGTCCCAGACAACTGGAAGCAGGCGGTGATCAAACCCCTCCTTGCTGAATACGGACTATAAGATCCGAGCGTCCATTATAGCAGCCAGACTGGCCCCGTTGGTTCGGACCTTAGTACATGTTGACCAAAATGGGTTTATTCCCATTAGAAGCACAGCTCTCAACATCCAGCGACTCGTCAGGGTACAACATAGAGCAGCGAAGGTGAGGCCCCGACCCGGCTGCCTGGTCTTGGACTTGGAAAAGGCCTTTGACTCCCTCGAGTGGCCGTAATCTTTGAGGTGCTGCGGGGATATGGATTAGGCGACTCCTTTTTACACATGGTCCAGCTGCTATATATGCAGCCATCTGTTAAGAGTTAGGACTGGCCCTTTGATATCGGAAAGCATCCAGATACATAGGGCCACCAGGCAAGGCAGCCCTTTATCGCCACTTCTTTTTTCACTCGCCATGGAGCCACTGGAAGAGCGCCTGCTCGGGGAAGGGGTAGACTGGGGCATTCAACTAGAGGATAATTTACACGCGGTTTCCCTGTATGCGGATGATTTACTGCTATATTTGAGGGACTTACATGAGATCCCCGCTACCACTGGGGACACTCTCCAAAAATGTGCAGAGATCTCGGGCCTCAGGGTAAATTGGGCAAAGTCGGGTCTATACCCCTTTCGGGATGGCATCCCTGATCCTAACGTTCCCATGAATGATTCCCCTCTTTGCTGGCATCCATCTACATTTCGTTACCTGGGCATCTATATTTCGTGGCCCTAACGATATCTTGGAGGGTAATCTGACCAGAGCAATATTAGCAATCAGGGCACAGACCCAGTTTTGGAGGATGCTTCTGTTGATCGTAATGGGCAGAATTGCATTGTCTAAGGTGGTGGTTTTACCAAAACTGCTATACTACTTTACTAACCTCCCCATCTATGTCCCGGCCACCTTTTTCCGTGAATTGGATCGCCTGATCCGTGATCTCATCTGCATCACGGGTCGACCTTGAGCCATTGGCGCTCTGGAAGCTCCATGCGCCCACCAGTAGAGGTGGCTTAGCAGTGCCGAATTTGGAACTATATTACCTGGCAGCACAGGTGCAATGGGTGACGAAATAGCTGGCAGGCTTCGGACTGGATGACACGGCCACTGCGCAACGACTACGGTCCCAATACCAGATATACCAATTGTTTCACCCCATTGCTCGGTCCTCACGCCCACTGCAGACCTATCTTGCCCTGGCCCACCGTTGTTACAGGAGAAGCTTATACCTTACCGGAAATACAACCCCTTATGCCCGGTCGTTGCCCTTTTTGGGAATGCCTAGAGGCAAAGCGAGCATTACTAGTGGAGCACTGGCGTGCTGGGATGAGGCAGACCTACATACGCTGGGTGACCTTTACTCTGAGGGCGCTCAGATACCTTTCGAGGAACTAGCAGAGGACTGCGCTTAGCCCATGGGTCAATTCTTATTACATAACTTCATAACGCGCTCACTCACGGCAGCATGGGGCAATATTAACTCCGAACTGGAAACGCATCTCCTATTGCAATATTTACACGTTCTGGGTCATGGATCTCATATCGTGATTTGGGCTTCATTGTAGCTAAAAGGCTAATCACTAAACGACGGAAGCATGCCGACCTCCCTGTAGTGGCCAGCTGAAGAAACTCACTTTCAGTATGGGCACGCGCAGAAAGCACGTCATTACACAGAGAGGAAATAGCTGGGCTGCACAAGCACGGTATCGCCCAGCTATGGGACACCATTCTTGCTGACTGGATACACGCAGATGGGACAGAGGAGACCAGCTCTTCGCAGGAGGCTAGCGGGCAGGGCCTAGCGGGCAGACCCTGGTCGTAGGACTCCCCATGTCAAAATGGGGATGAGATCCGGGATGAGGATGATGGTCATGCATCAGACACACGACTTAAGGAAGGAGAGCCATAACCATTTATCCAATCCAAAAAAACTTTATTGCGATTGTTTAAAATCATAAAAGTACAATATAAAACAGTTCATTTAGAATACATATTCCATTTGATACACTAGCCCATCTTAAAAAAACAGGAGGTCATAGTAATTAAGCAGTAAGCAAACCCCTTTTAGAACCAATAGGTCAGTCAGTGTTGTTGCTGTATTAGTTTCCTACGGATTGACCACATCGCGAACAAAAACTTAGAAGCTGCAGCCACAACAACTGGATTTAAATCGCTTCGCATGATCCTAAAAAAAAAAAAAAAAAAAAAAAAAAAAAAAACCAAGATAACTCCTAATACCCAAGTTTAAACATAATTGTATGATCCATTTTTTCCGGATATCGACATATGCGGGGCAGAAAAGCACAACATGGATCGTAGTTTCCAGTTCAGATGAACAACCAGGACAAATATGCTGGGAACCGCCCGCCCATCGATCAGTAAAGGAGTAAAGAGGGAGGGTTCCATATCTGAACTGTAAGTACAGCTTCTTTGCTAAAATGGGTTGGATTGCATCAAGGTCAGGTACAAAGGCGTAGTAAGATTTAACATCAAGGAAAGCGTCTGTCAGACTAGATGGTCTGACTGAGCTATAAGCTTTCATTAGAAAGTAATCTTTAAAGGTTAAGGCAAGAGTTTTTTTGGAAATGCCTAGAGTAGAAGTCTCTGGATTAACCCAGAGATGGGCAAGGCCAATATGAATTAATGTCTGCCTTACATACTGGAGCCATGGAATTTTATCGGCCCAAAGTGTACCCAAGATTACTGTCAATTCGTCTCTGTAACATGCTAGCTCTGGTGTATTCCAGAGCCTTTTCCAGTACATCACCGGTCTAGTGGCAATGACCTCTAGGATGGGACGGATGTTAAGATCCAACCTCAATGGCATAAGCGGCGTGTTAGTTGGAAGGGATAGGAGTTTCCTGATAAAATTGTTTTCGGTGGTAGACAAATCATTTGCACGGGTATGGCCCCAAAGTTCAGCCCCGTACAATGTAGAGGATCGGGATTGCACACAGTAAATTTCTAAGGGAGCACTTATAATTTTTGTACGACAATTCTTATAAACTTTAAGGATGCCCCCCACAGCTTGATTAAGTTTTAGATTGGCCTTGCGCATTTGAGGGGACCAACCCATTTTGTCGTTCAAGGTCAAACCTAGGTACTCGAATATAGTAACCCGGTCCAGGGCGATACCTTCCATTTTAGGATGCGGGTAGCTGGAGGGTTTTACATTAAAAGCCATATACTTCGTTTTACCTATATTGACCACCAGGTACCTTTTTTTACAAAAGTTAGTAAACTGATCCAACACCCGCTGCATACCCATTGGGGATTTTGACAGCAGCAGGGTGTCGTCAGCAAACATGAGGGCAGGATATTTTCTAGAGGCCAATTTTGGTGCGTCTATATCAGTGGTGTCCAAAAGATCGGCAATGAGCCCATTAAGAAAGAGAGAGAACAGGGTTGGGGCAAGGACACATCCCTGTCGTACTCCCTTTTCAACGGGGAAGGGGCCAGTCAAATTGCCGTGTTTTCCATAACGGACTCTAGCATAGGTCCCATCGTGGAGAATCTTCAATTGGTAGCATAGGTATGGCGGGGCCCCCATGGCTAGCAATAGGTTCCATAACTGGTTACGATCCACCATATCAAATGCGGATTTCAAATCCACGAAGGTCATATATAGGCTACCCCTATCCAATATGACATGTTTCCAATGTAGCATCTGGAGCCTAAATAATTGGTCCATAGTTGACGTTTTGGGCCTAAATCCCGCTTGTAGTGGGGTTAGTATATTTTTCTCTTCTATCCAGTTCTGTAGCCGTTGCAGAATGAGCCTAGAGTA
The DNA here is from genome assembly GCF_964204655.1 of Triturus cristatus. Classification (NCBI taxonomy): domain Eukaryota; kingdom Metazoa; phylum Chordata; class Amphibia; order Caudata; family Salamandridae; genus Triturus; species Triturus cristatus. Next base: position 323,494,055 of record NC_140590.1, on the reverse strand, counting down.
GATTTTTTGGCTCACATCCATTAGGCTTATAGGCCTATAGTTACCTGGATCAAGGGGAGATCCCTTTTTAAAGATGGGAATAATTTCCGCACCCATCCAGGTTGATGGTACCGGTAGACCTTGTAAAATGGCGTTGAATAGGATTTGAAGGTAAGGGGCCCAGATCTTCGGTTCATCCTTATAAAGATCCCCGGGAATACGATCTAACCCTGGGGCCTTGTTCACTTGAAGCTGATCCAAAGCCAGATTCACTTCTGATAGGGTCCAGGGGGGGGAACAAGCCAGGAAGGATCCATGGCTGATAAAATAGCAGGGGGATCGGCGGTCCTGATTGTGTTAATCGAATACAAGTTTTCAAAGTGAGAAGCCCAAGCGTCTTCGGAGATGTTTGGGTCAATCTGGGAGTTACCCTCTGATTTCCCAAAGTGGACAAGGTTCCAGAAGGATCTTAGATCTTTTGCCACGAGAGCTAATCTCATAGCAACCCATCTTTCCTCTTCCCACTCGGTCTTAGCAATAAGAATTAACTTTCTATGTGCCCTCCTAGCTTCCCGAATAAATAAAGGATTGCCCCCCCCTGATGGCCTGTAATAAATCCTGTTTGGCTAACCTGCAGTCCTTTGTAAACCAGGAGTTTTTGTTAACCGGCTTCTTTGCATTAACAGTACCTGTGGTGTAAAAGGAACCACGCAATATTTCTACAAGGTCCTTATGGGTTTTAACCAAATCCAAGGTTCCATCAACTGCAATATTGTTAACATCTCCTTTAAACACCATATCAAGTAAGGGGAGTATTTTTAGGTACAGGCTGGCAATTGCCGTGTCTGACTGTTTTATAGTTTGCCAGCGAATCCTCTTCCCCCCTTGTCTACTGGAGAGGTGACCAAAGCTAGCCCCGTGTTCAATAGATGGAAATTTAGAACGACTATCAAGGGATCATGGTCACTTTCAGTTCGCCTAGTTATCTTAAAGTCCAGCACATGGGGCCATAGGTCTAGACTGACCAGAACGTAATCAATCACAGTTTCATGACCCATGCCCCTATATGTTGGCTGGCCCGGTATATCTCCGCTGAAGCGACCATTGCACGCTCTCATAGAGAAAGCGTAAGTGAGGGAGGTAAGCTGTAGTACCAGAGGGGTCCAATGTTTAACAGGGTACATACTAGTAGATGGTATAGATCTAGCCTCATCTTCCTCAAGTGTAAGTGGAGTTACTCCGGGCAGGGGCTCAAAGTGACAATTGAAGTCTCCTCCAATCATCAACACAACATCGTCTGGAAGTAATTCCAAAAGGGTTAGCAGGGAATCAAAGGTAGGTGATGGACCACCACCACGGGTAGGGCGAGAATAAATATTAATAAGTGCAATCTTAGGGGTCTTTTTATGGGACAAAAGAATGCATATTATATCGCTACTATTCGTTTCAACCCTTTTGATGTTGAAACCAAGATGAGTGCGCACCCAGACACACAGACCCCCCGAGGGTCTCCCCCGATGGCCTTTTATGGCAGGTTGCATATAAGTGATGTACCCCAGTCTATGGATAGGTTCAGTTGACCAGGTTTCCTGAAATAGGCAAATCCCAAAGGGGTCCATAAAGGAACACCACTCTGGATTGCCAGTATTGGAAGCTAGGCCTGCGATATTCCAGCTAAGAACTTTAAGATGGTTATCAGAATTAGGAAGAACCTCAATAGAATTAGGCTGAACGGGTACAATGTCAGTAGTTGCTAATTGGGTCTCAGGGACTACCTTCAAAGCCGAAGATTGAGCGGGGGCGTCCCACGTAGAACCTAAAAAAATAGGAGAAGTAGTTCCGACTACCAAAGATGCAGAACCCACAAAGGTGGTCGCTAGTAGGTCACCATAGCCTCCTTTGGCACTTGTGAGGAAATAAAAATTATGAGGCCTATGTGTCCCCATGTGTTCCCCGTCGCTTATGTGCACATGCATGTATGCCATGCATTTCCCCTCCATGGCCTGTCTATCATGATGCTTATGCTATAACGTGGCCTGCCATCATCCAGTCTCCCATGAGAGAAACGACAAATCTGCACTGAGGCCTACACGTTTTGCATCATGTTTTCCTGCATTTTCATGAAAACCCATGTTTGTGGCTCAGCCAGAGCCGAAAAGAGGTTTCAGGCCTCAGACGCTCTGAGAGCTGCAGCTGCGTATCCTTGGCCTTGCACACTTGGGCCTCAGCCAAAGGGGCCCTGTCCGAGGTGCCGAGACAGTATTGAGCACGGTTATCTGCTTACTCCTACTGAACCACATTCCTGCCTGGAGAAGGAGGAATAAACACGACCCGTCTGCAAAGGAGAGAGCCTAGCCTTTCTGTCTCTTTTCGTGTGATTGCAAAGCTCACGTCAGTGAAAAGCCCATAGCCCCCATGTAAGGCCTACGCAGTAAATGAAGAAATAGATGCCACATTGGCTCTTGGTGATGGGCAACCTATGTCACAAATCAGTCCCTGCTTCAGACTTTAGATATCAGATAATACAAGATGTGCTGGTCGTCCTGACACTGAAGGCCTCACTTCCAGACTCCCCGGTTGCACAGCAACCCTTCCCCACGTCAGTTACACGTCATGCTCGAGTTGAGCACAAGTATGGCAAAGTTCCAGTAAAGTTCCAGCTGATCACGCAACCCCCTCCAGGCATCCACCCACCTATGACATTCACCTATGATCATCAAGTGGACGCCCACATGGACGCCCACTTACACACCCACATGCTCATCTCATTCTCTCTTGCTCTGCCTGAAGCACTCCTGCTTACGTATAATATCGAATGTATATATACTGTACTCTGTGAATAAAGTTTGAGAATATTCTGAGAATATATTGAGAATTCCCAGCAGAAGACCCTTCCTGATCCCTTGTGGTGATGGAACTATTCTCCCTATAACTCGAGTTATTGGAATAAAGCCCTTTTGAACCTGATACCACGGACTCAGCCTCTTGCTTTATGCATGATCATATTGATACATATAAGAAATTATGAGTGCGTAATACTTTATTTACGACACCTGTCTCATCTACAGTGTGGGTAAAGGAAGGTAAGCATCTAACTTGTGTCTCTAGTCATTCTACCTCATCCAACAGGCTAAACCTATTATGGGTGGGAAAACCCAAAGCTTCATTAACAGGCTGCCTACCCCACGTTCCCTCGCTAAATTGCTCTCTGTCAACATAATTGTGGGACGGAGCAAGAGGCCTTAAGCATGGAAAGGGGGGTTTGGTAGACGGGGGGTAGAAATAACCTAGGGGAAGCGTTTTAATGTTGGAGGATAAATTATCAAAGGCGGGGCTACATATGTGGTCAACCACCTCAGGCGCTTGAAAATTAACAATGACAGTCGCCACCCACATTTTTTTGTTTATGGCCCACCCAACCAACTCTTCTAGCAAACAAAATGGAAGACCGTACGTTCATAGGCAGGGGTCTGTTTGCATTCAACCAGAACATAACTTTATTTTTAAGTTCCTGAAAGGATTCTGGTCTCTTAGAGGTCAGTTTGGGAACATTGGTCAAAACAACCACGTAAGGGGCACTTTCAGGGGGAAGGTCAATCCGTGGAGATTCCAGCTGGTGGGGAACCTCAACAGGGGGTTCAGGACAATGGTTGGCAGTTGGATGGAGTCTAGCGGACATATTATTAGCAGCTGGTTTTTGTGTAAAAGGCTCCCGTCTATGACCCAAATGAGGATTACAAGCAGCTCCCCTATGTTGTATCGACTGAGTATCAGGTAGATCTTGCGAAATTATTGGGTTTTCAGGAGTGTTAGCCTGGTTTTGACATGAAGATAAACCTGGAATAATAGATTGTATATTTTCATCATATTTAACTAAAGTTGTCTCCAGAGCAACCAACCTATTTTCTATAGCAACCAATCTAAGCTCGAGCGGCCGCATGGCTAGATCTAGTACAGTAGACATTTTCCCAAGTAGCAAGTCTATATCTAAAAGCGGTGGGACTACATCTGGGGAAGGGCGCTCTGAGCAAGTTGGGTTGGTGGTAGCTGTAGATACAGTCAAAGAAGCGTCCAAGGTATCAGGATTAGATTTCTGAATTTTATTCCTCCTGCCTTTTGGGGATAACCCAGTTCGTTTCCTTTTAGGGATGGTACCAACTTCTCGAACTGGAGTTGCAGGCATAATGGCAGAGCCAAGTGCTGAAGCGGGAACATTTGTGACCGTAGCTATAGCTGCATCAGTGGAAACAATAGATAAGGTTGGTGGACGAGGCTGACCATTATTAGTAGTCTGGGTGGACATAGTAGCAGGGGAGATAACAGGAGAGCGACTAGATGCAATAGTACCCAATGAGGAGCGTTTAGAAAAGAGTGGTTCCATGGACAACCGACGCTCAGTTATTGCAATTTCGTGCTCGAGTATTGAAGATGCTCTTACAATAAATGTATTTCTTTACACATAAGGGGGGGGGGGGGGGGAGGGGAAGGGGGTGCGGTCGGTACATGCACAGTGGGATGATGACTTATCTCCTATATATATTTTGGCCAAGGTGTGACGTTGAGACGATTGTTTTCGGTTTGTTTGCAATGAGAAAATATCGTATCTGATTTTGCCTCAATTTGTCACTGAACGGGATGGCCAAGTGTAATTATGGATATGCACAGCTTCTTGTATCCGCCCGAGCACTAGATAATGTACTTAGGGACAGCTGATGCATAGGTAATGTACTAAGAAAGACATCCATTGCCAATGGCCTGCTGTATAGTTTTGAAGTTAATTATAGGGGACAAAGGCTCCGATAATAACAGCCGTGCCTTTTATTGCATTTGTAATGGCCATCCGTTCCATATCCTATCCGAGCCACTCACCCTCCCTTTCCCTATTTCTTCCCCTGAATGTAACATGTATGCTTGACAAAATGCAAATAAAGATATTTTTTTCAAAAAAAATGGGATGGAAGTAGAGGGATTCCCAGAGTCAGATTTGTGAAATGCTGCATTCTTGTAGGCTGGGTGGCACAAACACAAGGTGGGGTGTGTGCCCTGGTCTCCCCTGTACACTTCAGGAGGGTGCGCTTTGATTCAGTGAGAGGTCGCTAGGAAGGGGCCTGGGAATAGCCCAGGAAGGAGATGGGGCTGATAAGGGGACCATGAAGAGTATTGCTAGTCTTTTGATGCGCTTATCACTGTGGCTAAAATCTAGGTGTAAACTCTAGACGCACCCACGGCCTGTGGTGTGGGACTATCAGCTTTGGAGACATTCCCGATGGGACAGACTTCTTGTCAAGAAAAAGAGGGAACAGAGGGGTATGCAGAACCCCAACATAAAATTTCAAAGACTCAGACCCTAAATTACATTTGGTGTCCTGAAAAAGACTATAAGAAAGTGAGGTTGGGAACCCAAAAAGCCACACAGGCTGACTGAGGGCAAGCTCAGCAAGACTTTTGCCTATGACAAAGACTGGGGGCCAAGGCCTGCTTGTCTCCGTGTTGGGTGAGGGGACATCACCCAAGGAATCCAATACCAGCTGTCCTGGAGCACCAGTGCCTGTCTGCTTGCCAAGACCAATGTGCACAGTGAAGAAGAGGAGAGCGTTGGAGGGAGTGAGGTCTAGTGGGAAGCCCTGTCGAGTGGACTCCAGGTGTGAAGATAAGTCGGCTTCACCAATTGGGTCAGTGCCCGTCTGCTGGACTGAATCAGCAACCCCGGTATACCAAGAGATGGCCTGCGTGAAGATTGACTGTTTAAAAGATGGCTGTGCGGTAAGTGCAGAAGACATGGGTGGTGTGGCAACCCTGTATGCCAGGAGTGACTGCCATGGATAACTTTGCCATGTTGATTGGGCTGGAGACCGTGGGCAGTGAGCTGTGGTGACACTGTGTCGCAGAAGGTCACTGGGAGCACCAACGACTAAGGGCCCGATTCCGATCTCGTAAGGAAAGCCCTCCATAGGACTCGAAACTAGAGGGCTTTCAGAGCAAGAAGTGCTCCGGGAGTCTGAACGAGTGAGTACGATGCTGCTGTATGCTTACGGGCTCAGCTCGCTTGGACTCCCATTGAACTCTATGGGAGCCTGTATACAGACTCGTACACAGGCTCCCATAGCATAAAAGGGGTGGGCGGGGAAAAGCGTCCACCCTGTGGCGGGCACCCCATGTAGCCCGCCACACTGTACATGCCTGGATCAGGGGGACCCATGGGCACACCCTGTGACATATTTGGAGGGTTCCAGGTAAAAGTGGGGCCTGCTATGGCCGCCCCGAAGTCCGAATCTGACAGCAGTTTCGTCAAGACCGAGACGATACAGCTGTCCGATTCGTGCATCGTACTTGCTTGGTCGGAAAACGGCTCCATTGCGCGGCACGATTCGGCTACGAACGTGTCGGACGGGCAGGTTCAGGTTCGTAAACTATTTGCACGGCGCATAAGGGATACTCGCATCGTACTTGCTCGTTAGGAATGGGGGACGATTCGGGCAGAACGATAGGCTCCGAATCGGATTTTGTCTTTACAAATCCCGTTTGGAGGGCTTCCTTACGAGATCGGAATCGGGCCCCAAGACTTGTTCTTCCCAATTGGGGTAGTGGAGGCACTGTCACTCAAGCTTGGTAACCAGAACAGGATCGTCGTAGCCACCCCTCCTCCCAAGTCAGGAGAGAACAAACCCTTACCCCATTGGAGTAGACAGAAAAGAAACCTCTGAGCGATGCAGGAGCGCAAACACAAGCAGCTGCCTAACCTGAAGTGGGCTAGAGCAGCTGTGAACACCCATGGATGAAGTGCACTCCACGACTCCAAACACATCCCTCCTGCTTGTGCGAGCAAGACTTGTTTCCGGCCTAATGGCCCTAGGGAAACCTGCTGCTAATTAGAATTTGTGCGCGTGCTGGAACACTACTGACTTTTAATCAGAGTTGTGGTGGACTTTTAAGACTTTAACCCCTTCAGCGCGGCGCGGATTACCGCGCTGTGCTGAAGGGTTCTTGCGCGGGCGGGGCCGTGACGGAGCGGTTCCGTCATGCGCACAGCGCGACCGAACCGCTCCGTCACAAGCATCGAAAGGGTTAATGTGGCATAACCTGGATGTTACCAGTAGTGAATGGGGAATAGCCACAATCACTGAAGAGTAGTGGAAGACAGGAAGACGCCATAGAGACACTAGAGCCTCAACCTAGGGGAGGATTGTGCAATTATAAAATGTTGTATTCTTTTCCTTTGTATGGGTAGAGTTCGATGTTAAATACTACTCTTTTTTTTTTTTTTTATAAAAGTGAGTATTCGGCTGGACAATTATTTATTGCTGCTGCTGCCCGCATTTTGAGTTGTGAGCCTGTGTTCACTGATTGTATCCACACCTCACCCAGAGGAAGCACTGCATTGCATGGACCATGCATACTCTAAGAGTCAAGTGTAGAAGGGGCACTTGGCTCAGTTACTCACGATTCATAGTAATTTGGGCCCTACGGGCATCAGGAGTAAAAGACCTCATCCACCATGGTTGGGTCCAGTTGCCCCTGCATTCCCCATGACTATCTGAAAGGAGTTCTCACAACACCAATATGACAAAAATCCAATACGGGGAACATGAGATTACTTTTTAAAGCTTTAAGAAGGAATAGTGCAGAGATGCATTAAGTGCCAAAGGTCTCCGTAGACTGGGACCTACGTGCAGTTTGAGGCTGACCATCATCGAGCGCAGAACGGATAAAGCAATCAGGTTCATCCTGGTCAGAGACTTTACATTATGACTTAGTCCTTTTGCCCCAATCCACCACAGGAATTCAAAGCGCCCTTCCCCCAGGACCTCAGGAGAGGCACTTAAGAAACTCAGAGTGTCAGGCAGATGCCAGCAGCAAGTTCCCGTCCAGGTGCCACTGGTGAGCTGGATACTTCCAGGCAGGAAAAGACATCTTGTAGCTTGTTGTGTCCCTGTAGTTTGAACAGGAAGTCATCCTTATGACCCTTGGAGTGGACTTCTTTGTCCTGGGTACAAAAGGAAGCAGGTCCAATCTACCAGGTCTCCTATAAGGTCAGACAGCAGCTCCAGTCCTCTTCTGTTCTTCCTCCGGTCCAGGAGTGATCTAAGGTGGGTTCTAGAGATGCCACAGTTATGCCAAACACAAGCTAGTGGGTGGGAATGACCCTAACCAATGGGGTAAACATTCCCAGGTCCAAAAGGTACCCACTTTGGGCATCCTCAAGATGGGGAAAGTGTTCGGCCTCACTAAACCTGGGCTCTGGGGGTGCCATGGAAATCCTAGTGTCCTCCTACATATAATACCCAAATCCCAGTTTGAAGTAGCCACTGTACCACCAATAAACCAAGCGACATTAGTCTGGTAAAACATAAGCCGGGGTCCAGCAACTAGACAGTGGATATACAAAAATTGCCCTGACATCCTGTTCCCACCATTTTAAGTGCACCCCTTTGTTATTTGTAAATCCTAGCGGATCAGTCAAACAGGATTGGACACTCCAGTAGGACACTACCGCATCAACAAGGATGCTCTCATCACCCCACCCTTAAGGTGAGCCCAAAGGAGTAATCACTGCCTATTTAGTCAAAATGCAAATCACGGTGAGCTATCCTATTGTGTAGCTCCTATGAGGAATTTCACACATATTCAAATGTACGTTCTTGACTGGCTGGGAAAAGTTGTACAACAAAAGCGAATTAGCTTCCAGGGACTTCAAGTGTGCAAAAAGAAGCTTTCTAAGTTACTTCTCCTTGAATTTTTTTTTTCTTTTTTAAACAGACTTCACCATTGAATTACATTTTTTATAAACTATTAAAAATAGTTGCTTAATTAGGTTTCTAGATAGTTCCATTCCCGAGGTACAGTGGTAGCATTTTAATCTGGACTCTTATTTTCTAAATAGGACAGCTAGGCCTGCCACAGTGAAAAATAGCTTTTGGGTGCTAGTCACTGCAAGAACAAGTTCATATTAGATTTCTACATGTCCTATTTTTATTTACCAAAGGTCCTATCTTGTGGGTTGTAAGGCCTACAAAGGAGTGGCTTATAAACATTTAAAAGAATGGTTCGGACCGGTCATAAGGTTTTATTTTGACAGGTTGAATTTGAAGTTTTTTCTCGTCTTGTAGTCAGGCTACACTGGTAGGCCTGAAGCCATATGCACTGCTATTGCTGTGAATCACCAAATAGGTGATACAGTCTACTAGTGGTATTTAACTTCCAGGCCCTGTACATCTTGTACCATCTACTAGGGACTTCTAGGTAAGTTACAAATGCCAATTCAACCATGTTTAAAGGGGGAGCACAGGCACTTCACTAGTGGTTAGCAGAGGTAACGTGCACAGAGTTGTAAAACAAGCAACAATATGGGGTCCAGCAAAAATCAAACAAATGTGGTGTGAACACACAGAAAATGCATATTTCCTGCAGAGTATGTGCACCCCCTGCTATAAACATGGAGACAGAGGCATTTACATGCAAGTGGTGCATTACACACTCTAGATAGTGTTTGGGCAGCAAGGTCAGATCTCAACCCTATCAGATATACTTACCATGAATGGAGCCAACAGAGCTACAACATATAGCATGTTGGTTACTTAGGCTGCAAGACTTTGTTTTTCAAGTGAAGTATGGCTGAAGGCGAGCCTGGAAACATTGAAGATGAATGTGTTCTAGCTAATGTGAGCGATCTGACAGACATTTATTACTCAAGAGATTTGGATAGAAGAAACATGGGTGACTGAAGTTCGGAGTAAGATCGGACAGTCCAAGGAGGGGTGGCCCAGTAAGAGGTAAATACTGTGATGAAAGAGGAGTTGTTTGGCATGAAGGAAGTGTATTAGTGGTACTAATAATTTTAGGGAAATTACTATGAAACTGGTTCATGAACAGCACATTTGGATGAGTGCCATGAAGAGAAGGTAAAGAAAGAACTTTTGGTGGCCTAAAACAGACAGAGTTTGGAGGTAAGGTAAGACGCTGTGTTAGTTATACCTGGTGTGACAAGTACCCAAAAACTGTCTTATCGAACTCAAATTACTGAAAGGGTCATTGGAAGAAGATTGCACTAATTGACTCATAGGTCCCTCTCCTACTTTAGGTTCAGGGGTTGTGTGCTGGTTGAAGTAAACTCATTTTTCAGCTGGCAAGAAGCCAGGTTTGTAAAACATGTTGAAATCAAAATTGTTATTCATTTTCTTAAATAATCCTTCCTGGAAGCGGGAGTTCCAGCAGAAATTGCCCCAGGCAACAGTATATAGTTGATGTGGAGAGAAATTGACATTTTTTGGACAAACTAAGCATATGTCAGGTTAGAGCACCTGTTTATTACCCACAAAGTAATGCAGCTGTGCGGCTGTGAGACTGCTAGTATGGGCTTACAGAACAACTCTGAATGTCGTTACTGGAGAGCCAAGAGCACAAAGAGGGTCAAATGAGTGTTTAGAGACCCACAAGTACTAACTCCTACTTTAATCACTATGCATACAGAGTAATCTTAGTCTATAACCCATAGTGGCAAAGTTGTGCCAGGACGGGTTATAAGCGAATGTTTCAGTTACTAAGCACAAAAGTCTGTTTAGGACTGAAAACCTCACCCACCCTGGGGTGTCCATTAAGAGCTTAACTCCAGATTTCAGCCAACTAAAGTAAACATCCAGATGACCCTTTTTCAATCTCTCATGCTTTCAGATCGAGGTTGTCAAGAATTTGGCCACAGACTCCTTCATTACAATGAAACCAGCTGACGAAGGAGGAGCCAGTCTCATTTTAGACACTACCACATACTCAGAAGAGTGTTAGACAATCTACATTAAGACTATAAACAGCCATCAAAAATCTTGTGCAAGAAGCCATAGACTCCAAATGATTCACACTCTGACAATCTGAATTACTCATTGCTGACCAACTCAAAACACTTTTGTTTTATGTTTCACCAAAAATACACAAATGACAGTGACCACCCCCTTGAGACCCATAGTCTAAGGTCCATTAGAATCATTGTCACAGCTCACTGATGTTTCGGAGACCTAGTGTACATAATATCATCCTATGGGAAGGACACTAAGGAGACCTTAAACATTTTGCAATGCCTAGAATGTACCATTGAAAAAAATATTCTGATGAGCCTGGGAGTGGAGTTCTTATACATCTAAAGATGAAACTTTAGAAGCCATACAAAGTCTCCTAATCAACAACATGATTGCATAACAATTCCCTTTGTCATGTCATGTGCAAAACAGGCCATGAAAGAAAACTTCTTCCAGTCTGAAAACAAATTGTTCTTAGAGATGTCTGGGACTTCATTGGGCAGTGCCTTCACCCCCAGCATGTCCAATTTATATAAGCACCATTTCGACACAGCCCATATCTACCATGACTCAAATCCATTTCTCCCAAATTAGAAACAATGGAAATGGTACATTGACAATGTGCTGGTCATCTAACAATCGAAAATTCGCCTTTTTTGGACCTACTGCCGTTTCCCCTAGAGGGACTTATGGCAAAGGCAGTCTACAGGAAATCCATGGACTGTAACTCCCTACTGTCATACGATAGTTTACATTTAAAATCCTTGAGGATAATCTTCCAGTAGGCCACTTTCCTCGCATAATATGCAATTGCTCTGAAATTTCCAACTATAGCGAACATGCTGGCAAGTTCTGAACACAGACATTACTCAACCAGTCTTGTACAGAAATAATCCAAGTGATCAAGGAACAATAACTGTGTAGCTTTGTAGGAACCACATTTGTCTACAATTTCTGAAAGACTAGTATGCGTCAGCACATTTTGTGGCTCAAAACTTTCAGAAATTGATAGGCAAAAACTAGGGTAGTACTGGAACACATCAAGTGCCGTGAGAACATAGAGAAAATTACTTGAAAAAGAACAACGCTGGGTATTCAAATTACGTACGGACAACCAGGGCTTGAACGATGATATCCCGTGGGGACAGTTCTGCTAAAATACACCACACTATATTTTGACGATACAGATGTTTTTCCTGAAAGCCCCCCCTATAGACCACACGTAATACCAGGTTACCAGTAGGTGATGGGGTTCTTTATTCAATAATACCACCAAGAGCGATCCCTTCACTACATTTTGTTTTGTGGTCTTCCTCAATGACTACTGATTTGAATCAGGCCACCTAAATTATTTAGATTTACAATAACATGTGAACTGACCTCATTTAGTTTTTAAATTACAGCCTACGTTTTTAGGTCTCGCCTGAGAAAGCGCTTTAGCGCTGCTCTGGCGAGACTTATAGTAAGCGAGTTTTGGAAGTGCAAACAGTGGCTTTTCAGGCCTCCAAATACAGTGCATGTGCGTCGGCCAGGCGCGCGCACCATTTGGAGGCCTGAAAGCACTCGTTTGCTTTCACTTTCGTGGGCCGCACGGCCACTTTGATGTGATCGCGATCGATGGTGGCCAGCATGCGCAGCAGCGCGAGTTCGCCTCGCTGCTGCGCTCCCTCCCCCCCCCCTCCTCCTCTGTGGTGCGCGCGCACCATGGGTTTTGATTCCTGAGTTGGCTCCGCGCACCACTGGTTTCACCTATTGCAGTATGTGGATCCCACGCTAGCGCTCACAATCTAAACGGGTTTTAGGACCACAAACAAACGTATATAAAACCGTCTTTCAGACCAGCATTAAATGTCTTTGTGTGTACTTTAACTCTGTACACTGTCTACTTTGAGTCGGAGCGTCTCGTGCAGTACACCAGACGCGGTTTATAAGTAAAGCCATACCAAGATACCCTTTCCCCCATCCACCAGAAGTTTCCCAGGCAGGCCATTCGTGCTTTAACCCATCGCGCGCGCAGCATTCTGCACTTCCTGCCAGGAATATGGCCAGGCAGTGATTTCAATCACTCCCAATTGTCTCATCAGAGGCCAATGGTGCGAGGCTAAGCTGTTCCACAGGGCAAAGCCGGGGCGATCGGGTCGTGGTGGGGGCATGGGACTGGAGAGGCGAAATACTGCTGTCAGGATAGTACTTTAGGATACTTTACTGCTTTTAACTTGGGTGTGGCTGGGTTAAACGTACTAAATATAACTTCTTGCCATTCGACCTCTGAAAAGGAATAACTTTATCAAAATTGCAGATGTAAGCGTAGTAAAGTTAACTTCTTCCTTCAGCGCTTGGGGAGACCGGCAGAAAACCGCTTCTTTCCCTTGCCCCACCTTCCCTTCCTCAAAGACGTTTCCTGCGGTTTGCAGGGCAATCACCTCAAACTGCCAGGCGCGACTCACACTCCTGCACAAGAATGCTCTCCTTTTTCCAGTTGTTCACATTTCGCGGCGGCTTTGATGTTCTCAGTGAGCCGCACGGCCACTGAGAACATCAAAGCCGCCGCGAAATGCTCACCATTTGCCACCCGCTCCCTTATCTCACTTCCTGCTTGTTAGAGGTATTATCAGCTCTCCACGCCCCCTCGCAGTACACATGAAGTTTGACTTTTTGGACCAATAAGTTACGTTGGGCTTTTGTATAATTTGATACTAGCTGTTTTATTTATATTGCGTCTCCTGGTGCTGTGCTTGCCTGCTCCGCCAGCTCTCGGAGGTTGCGGTTTGTTTTTTTCACAGCAGCGCACATCACTCGCGGGATGCACGTAAATCTGCATTCTTGAGTTGACTTTACTGTTTTGAGGCCGAGCGCAGGGGCTGCTCCGATGTTATCAAGGCTGCTATCCCACTGCTAAAGCTGTGCTGCGATCTCTGCATTGTACCTTCATTGTTAGAGGTATTATCAGCTCTCCACGCCCCCTCGCAGTACACATGAAGTTTGACTTTTTGGACCAATCAGATACGTTGGGCTTTTGTATAATTTGATACTAGCGGTTTTATTTATATTGCGTCTCCCGGTGCTGTGCTTGCCTGCTCCACCAGCTCTCTGAGGTTTGTTTTTTTCACAGCTGCGCACATCACTCGCGGGATGCACGTAAATCTGCATTCGTGAGTTGACTTTACTGTTTTGAGGCCGGGCGCAGGGGCTGCTCCGATGTTATCAAGGCTGCTATCCCACTGCTAAAGCTGTGCTGCGATCTCTGCATTGTACCTTCACTATTAGAGGTATTATCAGCTCTCCACACCCCCTCGCAGAGGGTGCTGCTGCGGATCATACCTTGGGAGCAGGGCTGGCATCTCTTGGTATTTTTGTTTGTATTGAAAAACATCTTACGAAGTATTCCCAAAAGTGCAGTTTTTTTAACTAAATATTATTTAAACATTGATATTTAGCATTTTCTACTTTTCTCATGTTAGTTTTTAATGTAATTTATGACTTGTTCATTTATCCTCTTGTGTGAGGGGGCATTTATTACCTCGGACCAGTAGGCACACGTTACAACATGGCCTTTATATTTGCTCAGGCCTCTCCTCTTTCAGTATTCGCTATTGGAGGAGGCCGAGTGACAGGACAAAGCACATTGTTTACAATGCCAATAGCTCAAACTCTAGTAAATGCGAGACCTATTGCATTGCAAATGCTTGTTAATTACAGCCTTTATTCAGTTCTCCTATTGTTTTGTACCATAAGGAGTCGTTAATCATTGGTTTTTGACACCCCCCTTTTCAAACAGAGTAGCAGAACTACATTTACTGAGGTAATACACCGAGAACACCCGCGTATCCCCCCCAAAATGGCCAACACTATGAGCCAAAGGCGGCGGCCATTTTGAGAACAACCGTGGTCTAGTCACTATCCTCTGTGACGGGGCGGATACAGGAAGTATTTAGCCGGTCTCCGTCTGCTGACATGCTAAGATGCGGTCTGGAGGGGAGAAGACTAGGTATTTTCCGCGAGGCGCTAAGTTCTTTCTTTTCCACAGGTGGTTTTAGACAGAGCACTCTTCTGACCTGACCAAACACCTCTCGGGTACATTTTGGAACAGGAGAGACTAACGAGGCAATTTCTCCCCGTTTTTTTCCTTATTCCCCAGATTTAGGACTAAGAGATCCCTCGATTCCCCAGTCCATGGGGAACATTAATGCTTCTTTTGAAGTATGTGATTACGACCGCAGTACTGGCAAATTTGTTTTATATGCGTGTGTTTGTGAAAGTCACGAAGTGTGTTTTTCTTATGTCTTTAACTTTTAGTTACTCACTAGCGGCACAGTCTTTCCAGCATGCCTTTTTGTCCTACACAGGCTAAAAACCACACGCAGTACTGGAATAGCGCACGCACCATAGAGGAGCATTATTGAGTGTGGAAGCGCATTGAATACTGTTGTATACCCACCTACTCTGAGAGGGGGTGCCTTTGTTCCCCTAACTTTGTTTGTTTTATCACCCAGCTACTATGTGATAAAGTCTTGATTGTATGTATGGTTTAACGCATGCTTTATAGTCGCAGCGTTCATTTCTTTATTTTGCTAGATTGCTCGACTTTGGCAAATTAGGAGTGGCAAACACAGGGCTGGTCCCTGTGTGGTCCTGACGAAGAGCTTTGGGGAGGATCGAAACATGTTGATGCATACTAAGGATTCCTAACCCATTATAGCTAGGTCTACTTGCATCTCACCCCGTTTTTAGACATACTAAACTAGGAGCAACAATCAATCAATCCCTGCATTTGTAAAGTGCGCTACATACCCGAGAGGGTCTCAAGGCACTGGGGAGGGGGGGGACGGGGGGGGGATGGGGGTTGCTACTGGTCAAAGAGCCAGGTCTTGAGGAGTCTTCTGAAGGCCTGCAGGTCCTGGGTCTGTCGTAGGATGGTGGGGAGAGTGTTCCAGGTCTTGGCGGCGAGGTAGGAGAAGGATCTGCCGCCGGCGGTGGTTTTTCGGATGTGAGGGACTGTGGCGAGGGCGAGGTAGGCTGAGCGGAGGCTTAGGGTGGGGGTGTGGAAGCTGAGTCGGTTGTTGAGGTAGGTGGGTCCGGTGTTGTGCAGTGCTTTGTGTGCGTGGATCAGGAGCTTGATGGTGAGCCTTTTGTTGACTGGGAGCCAGTGCAGGCCTCTCAGGTGGAGTGTGATGTGGCTGCTGCGGGGGGACGTCGAGGATGAGTCGGGCCGAGGCGTTCTGGATGCGTTGGAGTCGTCTCAGGAGCTTGTTTGTAGTTCCTGAGTAGAGGGCGTTCCCGTAGTCGAGTCTGTTGGTGATGAGGGCCTGGGTAACGGTTTTTCTCGTGTCGAGGGGGATCCATTTGAAGATCCCGTGGAGCATACGGAGGTTGTTGAAGCAGGACGCGGAGACGGCGTTGACTTGCTTGGTCATGGAGAGAGTGGAGTCGAGGATGACCCCCAGGTTGCGTGCGTGGTCCGTGGGTTCCGGGGCTGTGCCTAGTGACGTGGGCCACCAAGAGTCGTCCCAGGCTGATGGGGTGGGTCCAAGAATGAGGACCTCTGTTTTGTCTGAGTTCAGCTGTCCTTCATCCAGTCGGCTACGGCCTTCATTCCTCTGTGGAGGTTAGCTTTAGCGGTGTGGGGATCTTCGGTGAGGGATATGATCAGCTGGGTGTCGTCGGCGTAGGAGATGATGTTGAGGTTGTGTTGTCGTGCGACGTGGGCGAGGGGGGCCATGTAGATATTGAACAGTGTCGGGCTGAGGGAGGATCCCTGTGGGACGCCGCAGATGATCTCGGTGGTTTTGGAGCGGAAGGGTGGGAGGCGGACGCTCTGGGTTCTACCGGAGAGGAAGGATGTGGTCCATGCCAGGGCCTTCTCTTGGATACCGGCGTCATGGAGGCGTGCTGATAGGGTGCGGTGGCAGACCGTGTCAAAGGCTGCTGATAGGTCCAGGAGGATGAGGGCGGCTGTTTCTCCTTTGTCCATCAGGGTCCGGATGTCGTCATTGGCGGCGATGAGGGCGGTCTCGGTGCTGTGGTTGCTGCGAAAACCGGATTGGGAAGGGTCCAGGATGTTGTTAACTTCGAGGTAGAGGGTCAGCTGTTTGTTGACAATCTTCTCGGTCACTTTTGCCGGGAAAGGGAGCAGGGAGATGGGCCGGAAGTTCTTGAGGTCCGCCTTGGGTTTCTTCAAAACAAAATATTTTGCCCACTAGCAAGGTATTTTTAACTCGCTTGAGCCCACTCCACTACACTTTTGCACTACACATAGTTGTTCACAATGGTGCTCCTACGTAAATATCACAAGTCGAAGCACGCCTCAGCTCGTAGAGAGCGGAGATGGCCCCTATGATGAAGCATGTCACCGTGAGGAAACCCTGGTGAGTGAGGGGACTCAAGAAATACTTTTTTCTTTCCTGTTTGGTGTTTCCAGATCTTACTGATTGGAAACCCTATCCTTGTCCTTCGGCTAGGTCCTTTACCCGACACCTCGGGTTTCAGGTTCAGTATTGAGAAAGGAGGGCGGACCTAGCTTAAAACACCTCTACCTTCCTCCTCATTTTCCGTTTCGATTATATGCAAGAACTAGCACATTTCAAATACAGGTAACATGGCTCTTGAGAAACAAGTGTTGGCTTTCACACATAGCAAAAACTTGAAAGATATCCTAGTCCATACCAGACCCCTTCTCACTACATCATCTACTCAAAACACATTCTGGTTCGGAGTAAAAGGACGTTTTCCATATGTGTACTTTACTGACTGGGACACCCATACTGACCTGGACTGGATAATATAGCAACTGTAACAGCGAAGGGGTCATATACCTGATCACCTGCATGTGGGGCTTGCGCTACACAGGCATGGCCACTCGCAATGTCAAAAAAAGAATTACTGAACATTGAAGAACCATATGCTGTTGCCATATAACTACCAAATGGACCCCCCACTTCTTTGATAAAGGCCACAATTAAGACACCTTGAGATGGGCCACCATCACCAACACATAATCTGACAAATGTCCTTTTCTTAAAAGGAAGAGCTGTGGATTTTTAGACAGGGATTCTGAATGACGACATCCCGTGGGCCTGTCTATCACATTGATAACAACATACCATGTCTGTCTCGAAATACAATTATAGCACAAATGAGTAAGTACATTGGGTTACATTCACGGGCCATAACCTGACTAGGACTTTACTATGTCCATCTCGTCTAGGAGGTATACGATACACAAATGAGGCGCCTGGTCATCCCCGTTTACACTCCTAATTATCAACATTCATTGCTCTGAACGAAGACATGCGCGGATTATTCTATAAAGCGAATCACATGATACTTATGAATAGTCATTTTGAGAAACAAGACTGCCTCGATCATGCATTTGGAGTTTCACAGAACCAGTGTAATAAATATCACAAGAGATGCCTGGAAACCTCAAGTTGCGGCACATACCCGACTATTTGGGGATGAGCTAACAAATTACATATTTTTTGTACCTTCATACCAGGACCACAAGTGTTCTTTGCCGTGCATTTGCAGTTATCACAAGATGCAGGATAATCCACCTAATCTCGCATATTGCTTGTTGTTACCTACATCATGCTTGGAATGTTGGATGTTCATCAAATCTCCTCAACTCTACTCTGTTCCTGCCCCGCTTTGTTCATATGTTTTCAGGTTAACACAACAATGGATTCAAGCTCACTGTTTAAGGACCATTAATTGTACTTTTTTCTCTTGGTAAAAACAGGTTGAGCCCTTTTCTACAATTGTGTTGAATATTTACCCTCATTTTTAATTCCATCAATTGGGGACAAATTTGATTTGGATCCCCAAGAGGTAGTTGTATCTTACATTCCCTTATTCTTGCATTCTGCACCAATATTCACACCACATAAGGAGCACTCATCCAAAGAGCTCTTCCCCCCTTGGGAAAGTTGTAGCCCACACTGTATGATTTTCCTAGTAGTGTGAGGAGGAACCCTATGATGAAGCAGGTCACCTCAAGGTGGTTGAGGTTTTTCGTTCTAAACAGACATATGTTTAGAGTAACAGAGACATAGTATCAACACTCAGGTGGGCACAACTTTGCCACCTTGGGTTATAGACCAGAAGTACCACTTTTAGTATAATTACTGGAGCGATTCATTGCAAGTTGATGCAGTGAAGAGTTATCAGAATTAAGGCCAAGTTGGAGGCTAAATCCGGCATCTGGAAGGAGAAAGGAAGTGTGTTTAGGAAGGATGTAATTCAAGTAAGTTTATACTTTGTGTAGGTGACTGGGTTAGAGCGATTTGTGTAAAAAGGTGTACCACGATATTATCATCCCTGCAAGTGAAAGAGTAGTCAGATTTGTGGTTGGGCTGTCTGACAGCATTGTGTGGAATGTTTCAAAAGAAAAAAAGTGGTGCATGTACCACAGTGTTGGAGCCAGGGGTTATGAATAACCATCAAGTGAATGGTACTCCTAAATCATCCAGAGGGGAAGACTGGAAAGCAACTTCAAGTGGAAATGGTGATAAAGGAGTACCAGCAGAGAGGATCAGGATAAGCCATATCTGCATGAGAGATCATGTTCCCAATAGATATGGTACCAAATAAGTTGCGACTTCAGAGTATTGGCATGAATATGTATTTTGTTGTTTGTATTGATGTTTATGAACTTACATTTCCTTCCTTTCTTAATTCTTAAGTTCTATTCTATTTGCTCTGTTGATTTTCACTCTTTTCCTGGATTTCCTTTGTGTACGTTATGCTAAATTCATGTATTGTTTTGCAACAATTAAGGAGGAAACTGTGTAGTGCTTGGTCCGTTTCTATACATAAGATGTAGTCTACTTACCATCCTAACATAATGATGTTCGATGTTATGTCATATGGGGGTGGGGGGAGGAAATCAAATGTTTTGAGGGATCAGTGGTAATTACAGGCTGGTCCTCAATGGATAATAAAGCTTCATTTCACACTAGAAGCATGAGAAGAGATTACATTTTAAAATGCACAAGCCAAAGAAGTCCCCATCGCCTATAGAGAATCAAACGACTCATTCTATTTTCTCTTACTTTTCAGACTTACATGGAACCCTTTAGATCCATATTCTCAGACATTAAGAGTTATCAATATGTCAGACACTCAACTCCACCTCAAAATATCTTCAATCAGTGATAACTCACATCGTACCATGAACTAATCCTTCAACATTGGATGTCAAGAACCTTCCTGAAACAACACTTGTTAAATCCAGAAACAATTTAGTTCACCATTAGTACCAAACACCCACGGATTCATGCCTGACACTACGAGATGAACCACAGGCTGCTCCACACCACAGCTAACAGACAGCACAAAATCCTTTAGCTTCACCCTCGACACAGACACCGCATAACATTTTTTTTTTTTTTTTTAATTTGAAAAATTCAACATTGCCAGGAAAACAAGACTGTATGCCATCAGATCGCCCTCCTGAAGAAACTGAATACTTTTTTCCCCTCCAGGATAACAGGGCAAGCCTTGGCCTTCATTCTTGGATGAAATTAACATTCTTCTTAGCGACCACTTTGACAGTCAGAATGTCATCCTACACATGGGGATAGTTCTCCACAACGGCCTGAACAAGTTTGATCACATCCTGCCACTTCTGAAAGAACTGTAACGGTTCTCCCTCCAAGTCCAAATCATCTTGAAGACCTGCTGCATCACCTGCAACGGAGTCTATAAAAAACGACATCCCTGCGCAACCGACCATCTATGCACATTTTTTATATTTTTCCGGATAATCAAAACGGAGATATTTTGAAGTGGGTGAGCCTAAGCCCCATCCGGTTAAGCACAATGGAGTACGACGTATCATGATACTGAAATCTACAAGTGAACTCTCATAAATACTCCACTGACTCAGCCTCACTTAGCTGACCCCAGACCCAATCTTCCTGCAAGCAGTCACTCTCTGCTAGTCCTCGAGTCTGTTAGATCCCCCTTGAACCCAGAGTCCTCATCCAGGAATGAGGAATCTGCCATAGTCCACCATCATCAGTGTAGTATGCCTTATGTTATTCATTACTCATAGTTTGTTACATGTTATTTATCCTCACCTGTTCCTTTAATTATACTATTCCGTCATTGGAATCTTAAGTTCTTTTCATTCTCAGTTCTGTTCCCCACGACAGCTGCGGTTTGACTTCACAGCTGTCAGGTCCTCTGCCGTGGGCTCCCTTCTTTCTTACTTATGAAAATAAACCTTCATTTTATACCATATAACGGACCGGACTCTGGATCGTGTATTATTTCCTACTCATCACCATAATACAATTTGGTACCAGGAGTGGGGCAAGCCGATCAAGGAACTTATTGGATTTAATATGCTGGAGCCCACCGGCCTTTACCTGTTTGTCTCGGCCCACCAGAACTGCGCTCTGTAAGGTGGGTCAGACGCTTGCTTTTGATAGAGGACATATTTTGTATTTCACGGCGATACTGCTACCTTCAGATTCTCACCGTTATTTAACGCGTGCATCAAACTCTCAAAAGTGAACTCTTCATCTTCACCTTTTGTGCCGTCAACCCTCACGCTCATAAGTTCCAGCCTTTTCCTTCGCAGCCACAAAAGCGAGTGGCAGACTACTGTGGGCTTTGTGCCGACGTCACCAGCATAGAACGTAAAAGTTTGATCCAGCGCAATCACGTGAAACGCTGAGAATCATGGGAGCATGCTGATGTCACACGTTAGCGGCCATTTTGGGTAAGTTCAGAAGTCGTTTCATGTTAGTTCTGACCTTATCCTGGCAATTCCTCCAATTACCAAGCGATCGTGTTACGCCTTGTTCGGTGATTCACACACCTGCATCTCTTCTAAGGAATTTCACTCCGGTCTGCGCATCAAAGCGATCGTATGACACCCTGTTCGGTGATTCACACACCTGTTCCTCTTCTGTTAATTTTTGCTCCAGTTTGTGTCAATTCCTCAAAATTCAAGACAGCATATTACATTTTCAACTACATGTAAGTGACTAACAGCTATTTTACTGTTTACTACATACTATATTATTCAACCTCTTAGCAACAATAACTTATTACAACAAACATCTCCATGGCAAATGCTCAAGGAGTCATCCAACCTGCACCTTTCCTACAGAAACCAGGAATAAAATGGGCAGAGTGGCTAAAAGATTTTGAAAATTACCTGACTGCAATTGATGCTGATAGTTACACACCCACAAGGAAATTAGCACTGTTGCTTAATCATTTGGGTGCTGCTGGACGGAGAGTATTTGATAATCTTCCACATTTCCCTGCACCTGTGTCCGAAGATGCTACTTGGAACGTTTTCATGGAGGCTAAATTACGCATGGGGCAGCTATATTCAGACTCTACAAGCGTTCTCTTAGAAAGATTTAATTTTGCAATGTGCAAACAATCCTCAGACGAATCAGTGGAAGATTATATTGCGTGTTTAAGAGTTCTAGCCGGGAAATGTGATTTTGGTGCTAATGTTGACACATATAAGAGATCAATTTGTGTTTTATTGTTTCTCAAAAAAAAAAATACAAGAATGGTTACTCAAATCTTGTAATCCTACTTTGGCTGAAACAAATCGACATCGCTAAAAGTATTGAGAGGTCGATCGTTACATCCAAAGTTTTGTCCAATGTCCAACCCCTTCAATTCTCTACACAAAACAATACCCAACCGGTCATTCCTCAAACTATGAATTTTGTTTCTGAAGAAAACACTGTTTGTGCTATAAATCCTAAAAAAAATTCTGAGAGAAGATACATTAAAAACCAACCTTCGAGACCGCAGTTAATTTGTTTCCGATGTGGTTCAAGAAATCACATTGGAAACAATCCCTCTTGTCCCGCCATAGTGAAAAGATGTGTTAAATGCCAGAAATTCGGACATTTTCAAAATATATGTAACAAAAGATCAAACACTACATTCAATAACCCCAACAGCAATCCTAGAAAAACCAGAATTGATAATGTTACTGTTGATTCCCCTTAAGTTCAAGACTGCACTTCTCAATTTACCAATATTGTAGTCACTATTGATGTACCTGAGTGTTTTGATAAGCCCAAAGGGCCATTTGTTGATATTTCTATTGATAGTCATTTTAGCCATGGCAGATTCAGGTGCCCCAGTCACCATTCTTGCAGATATTACATTCTACAAATTTCGCCTTATAACCCACCACTAATTCCTTCTGACATCAACCCAAATGTATTTGGGGAACAAGATATTGATCTAGTGGGTTATTTTTTAGAACACACTTAGGTGTTTAGGTAGATTAATCAAAACCAAAATGTATGTTGCCGTTAAAGGCAGGGACATCATCGGTTGGAAGGATCTTGCTCTGTTAGCCATTATGCTGCGTCCTGGTAAAGATCCTCCCATTGTACTAGGTGATTTGCCATCCAACATACTATCCATCCGTGATCAAGATTCTGTCATTGATAAGTTTGCGCAATCCTTTCCCAATGTATTTAGGAATTCTGTGGGTACTGTTAAAGGATTTGAACACACAATTATACTTAAAAAAAATGCTATTCCCATAGTACACAAAGTAAGGCCCATTCCCCTCAGTGTAAGAGATTACTTCAAAACCCTTCTAACCAACCTGCAATCCGAAGGCATCATTGCCCCACTAGATGAATCTGAATGGATTTCTCCGGAAGTTTTGCGGGAAAAAAAGACCGGCGATCTTAGGCTGTGTGTTGACCTTGGATCTCTTAACCAAAATATCCTTGTAAATTGTTATCCCTTACCGCATATCCACGAAATGTTCGCCAATATTGGTAAATCTAAGTTCTTCTCTACTATTGATTTGCATTCTGCATACCATCAAATCCAACTTTCACCTAATTCTCAACCACTCACTGCTTTTGTGACGCCTTTTGGTGCCTTCAAATATTTGAGATTACCTTTTGGCCTCGCATCAGCTGCGAGTGTCTTCCAAAAACTTATGGATAACCTTTTTGGTGAATTTAATCAAGTGCAGGCATTTCAAGATGACATTTTAGTCCACACAGAAACCGAAGAAGAACACATACTTATCCTCAAAAAAGTATTCACAATCTTACAGGATAAAGGCATGACCATCAAAGTCAATAAATGAAAGTTACTAGTTCGTAAAGTCGAATACTTGGGGTATCTGATCTCTAACGAAGGCATCAAACCAAAATTTTGCAACACTGAAGCCATACGTAATGCTCCCCCTCCTACCGATAAAGACGCTTTGCGTTCTTTCCTTGGCCTTTGTGAGTATTATGCTAGATTTGTGCCTGGCTATGCACAAATACAACCATTGAGGTCCCTACTCAAGAAAGGTTGTAAATTCACATGGAATGACACACTTCAAGAATGTTTCAGTAGAGTAAAATTATTAGTCATAAATGCACCGGCACTACATCCTTTTGTCCCAAAAGCCAGTCCTTTTATGTGTGTGGATGCTAGCCAAAAAGGTCTTGGTGCAGTATTTGGCCAGTGGGTTGATGGGAAAGAGTGTACCATTGGTTTTGCATCTCGTATTTTAACATCCACCGAATGAAACTATAGTACTATTGAACGTGAAGCACTTGCCATTGTCTGGGCCGTCCAAAAATTCAAGACCTACATTTGGGGCATTCCTTGTGAAATATTTACCGATCATAAACCGTTAGTCTCCTTACTTTCTGGAAATGGCTTAGGGAAATCCTCTGCAAGATTAGTAAAACTACTCTCTAAATTACAGGAGTACAATCTCACCATAAAGTACATCCAGTAGAAACAATCGCAATGGACCGCACTCCGCTAGCCCCTCTTCCGGGTCGCCCCTGGGGAAGCTGGTACATGGAGTTCTTGAGTGGTTCACCCCAGTGGGTGCAAGTAAGTACTTGTTGAACTGATGATCTCTAACAAGAAGTTCTTGAGTGGTTCACCCCAGTGGGTGCAAGTAAGTACTTGTTGAACTGATGATCTCTAGACCCGATACATGTCCCGGGTTCCAGAATATCGCCCGAGACATGGCTCGGGCCTCGGGACAACTTCCCTCCTCAGTAGAGAAAATAGTCAAGGGTGGAAAAGAGGGCCGCCAAACAACCGTCAAAGGCATCGTTGCCCGCACAGGCACGCAGGTGCGTCGTCCAGGAGCTCGTCAGCTCAAAGCTCGAGGGAGCCATATTTGTAGAAACAATCGCAATGGACCGCACTCCGCTAGCCCCTCCTCCGGGTCGCCCCTGGGGAAGCTGGTACATGGAGTTCTTGAGTGGTTCACCCCAGTGGGTGCAAGTAAGTACTTGTTGAACTGATGAACACTTGCCATTGTCTGGGCCGTCCAAAAATTCAAGACCTACATTTGGGGCATTCCTTGTGAAATATTTACCGATCATAAACCGTTAGTCTCCTTACTTTCTGGAAATGGCTTGGGGAAATCCTCTGCAAGATTAGTAAAACTACTCTCTAAATTACAGGAGTACAATCTCACCATAAAGTACATCCAGGGAGGGAAAAATGTACGAGCAGACTGTCTCTCTCGTATTCCCCTTCCTGATTGTAGTGAAGGTGAAGACAATTTTTCTAAGGATTGTGTTGTTGGTTTAATGGATGCCATTGCCACGTGTTCTGACAAAATTTGTCAAGATGAGTGGGCATCTGCTATGTCACTAGATGAATCCCTTAAAAAAGTTGAAATCTACATTAGAACTAAATTGCCCAATCCTAAAAGTCTTGATAACGAACTAAAATCCTTTGTACAAATCAACGAAGAACTCTCATCCGAAAATGGAGTCTGTGTCAGGAATGGTCTTTTCATTTACCCAACTTCTCAGAGACAAAACCATACATTTTGCCCATGAAGGTAATTTAGGTATCTCTGCAACTTGCAAAAAACTTAGGAGCATTTATGGTGGCCAAATTTGGATAAACAAGTAAGCTTGTTTATAGAGAATTGTCCCACCTGCGTTGTATCTGATAAACATTGGAAAACTAACAAAAAACCTTTATTCCCAGTGCCATTTCCAGATCTTCCCTGGGAAAAAATTGCTATAGATTTTTCAGGACCATTCTCCTTACTTCCATCAGAGAAAAGGTATTGCATTGTTGCAACTGACTTCAGGACCATTCTCCTTACTTCCATCAGAGAAAAGGTATTGCATTGTTGCAATTGACTACCATTCAAAATGGACTTACTATTCTTTTGTCAATGCAGCTCATTCATCCACAGTCATATAGTTTTTACAAAACATTTTTAAAACTGAAGGCACTCCTAACTATGTTGTCACTGACAATGGCCAACATTTTCAGTCTAATCAAGTTACTGATTTCTTAAAAAGTCATGATATACAACATCTCAAAGTTGCCTTTTATTGTCCTTCTTCAAATGGATTGGTTGAGAGAGCGAACCGGTTCATAAAAGAAGGAGTCTTAACTGCTCTAGCTTCCAACATGGATGTGGGTGATTTCCTACAAAATAAGATTTGGGCATATCTCAATACACCACATTCCACCTTTTAAAGCCCTTAGAGGCAGAGTAGCTAATTCCAAACTCCTACCGAAATGGTTCAACAATTTAGCAGCGGGTTCGGCTTTAGAAAAGAAAAGAAACATGTTGACAGACCCTCAAAGACAAAGGAAACTGTTCTTAACAAACAGTTAGTACAAAAGAAATATTATGATGATTATTCTAAATTGCACACTGATTATAAACCCAATGATTGGGTTCTCATCAAAATCACCATTTAAAGTTTGTAAAGGTCAGTCTAGATTTACCTTACCTGTTCGGGTAGTCAAAGTTACTAAACTTCAGTTCTTTTAGAGAACAGAGGATGGTGGAGTAAGAACAGTGTTGTTAAAATTACTAAATCTCAAGTTCATATCTTCAACAAAGTCTATGCTAACAGGGACCCTGAAAATGATTCCGATTTCACTTATGGTCCTGGCTTTGACGTTTACCAACAACCCCACTTCATCTACCGATACCCCTCCCCTAGATTCCTCACAAGCTGTTTTACCTACCCATCCTTCTGTCAGTGATGAAAATATACGTAGCCATCGCGTTTGCAAACTACCCATCAAGCTCAGAGATTATGTTAGTATTAATATCCATTTGTATGTTCATTTATATTTATTCATTTTTATTATTAATTTTTGTTTTTATTCATTGTGATGGGGGTGTATGTAGTATGCCTTATGCTATTCATAGTTTGTTACATGTTATTTATCCTCACCTGTTCCTTTAATTATACTATTCCGTCATTGGAATCTTAAATTCTTTTCATTCTCAGTTCTGTTCCCTACGACAGTTGCGGTTTGACTTCACAGCTGTCAGGTCCTCTGCCGTGGGCTCCCTTCTTTCTTACTTATGAAAATAAACCTTCATTTTATACCATATAACGGACCGGACCCTGGATCGTGTATTATTTCCAACTCATCACCATACTACAATCAGGTACCAGTTTCTGGCTCTCAGGCAGCTTTCACAAACCATCAGACCCCACACTACCAGACTTCATCTGATGATGCACTCACCTACAGAGCCTCTCGGAGCCCCGCCAAGGGCTCTAACACCTCCACAGGCTGTCTCTTCCTCTGTCTTAGAGGCGAATTTCCACCTCTCATCAATTATTTTACTGGCTCTTAATGACCATTAGGCATTCCTGAACATCACCTGAGCCAACACCGACATACCCGGAGCCGACAATAAAGAAAATGCCTATGTCGGCCCTCAGACTCTTACGTTGAGCCATTTTGTGAACCATTAGGAAACCCTAATGCCATCTTCCTAGCCCTCAAGCCTCCCTACCAAGTTTCCCTCAACTCCCCATGCACTTAGGTTTAAAATTCATCAATGCACTTTACTGTTCTGCTGTTCCCAGGACAGTACCGTCGTTTAAAAAAAAAAAAATCCGTCTATAGTGCCATACTCACAATAAAAAGAGTACCTGGATACTCATCCGGGTGATTGGCGAGCTATAAAAACGCCGATAACATACCACGTATGTGCATAAAGACCCATATTCACGTGTTTATATAAAAAAAAACTATTAAAAGTCTTGCAGGTTAGTAACAACCGTAATGTCTCCTGCACAACGCTGCTTGTAATATGTAGGTCGCATGTTCACATCTGGGCAGTTCAGTGGGATCACGACATGGTTCCAGAGATATGTGGCAAAACAATGCCATTGTTATCGTCAGCAATATACATTGTACTGCTATAATTATGCACACGCTTTGATGTGTTAAACTGAAACGACATAAGGAGCCATGCCCAACTTTCACGTGAAGAACACGGTGTTGAAAAGCAAGTGCCTACACTGTGCGAGCCAACAAACTTATTGGTGTGGTTTAAAGTACTTAAATGTTTTCGAGCATGCGTAAATAAGAGGGTTCTCGTCACGTTATGCATACAGGTCTTCTTCGCCTTTCAATGAACAGGCAGCACACTGCATGCTAAAATCTATTATAAAAAAATAGGCAAGCTCACACGTCACATAAAGTTAACCTAAACCTGACAATAGTCAAAACTACCGCGTGGCAGAACTAGCAGTGTTTGACGCTGAAACGGGGTCTAATTAAGTAAAATTACCCACATTGAAAAGCTTATGCACCCCCACCATCCAGCAGGGTGCCTTACCGATTCAGCGCCGAATTCAACACTTCGCTGCCGGGTACCGTAATCAACTCAACTACAACGTCGAACCTGCAGAGCGGCACGCACGTATGACGTTGCTTCCTATAAATGGACGCTTTCATTCTCATCGGCAAAATTAAATACGTTTAACTCACGCTTGAGAGCATGGCTGCTGTTGGCAGACTTTCTTGTATTTTGGCTTGTTGTCGTACTAGTGAGCCTCGCTGAAAGGTGCGTTTAAAAATGCGTTTGCCCCTTTAGTGTAGGATAACTGAAGTAGTCATCAAACAAATATGTAAAACTTGGAATAGTAAGGTAAACAAATTCGGATCGAGAAGACTAAACTAAAAGCATGCTCAATAGTTCTGATTTAAAACACATATTGCTTAATTTTATGCTCTGTATTTTTGTTATGCTCTTTAATAATTCTAAGGTCATCGTAAAACTTGGACATTAAAAAATGGCCACTCGATTCTCTCATCAAGACACTCAATGCACCATGGTTTTGTCCTCTTTTCTTTTCCATGGCTAAATCGCTCGCACGCTGTTTTCTGTTTCTGTGACAGGATGGGTTCTACAAACGGGAAGTACGTTGTAAGCCTCTGAAACTGAAAGAAGTGTCCTGCGTGATATAGACTGCGATTTGGTTTACATTGCTAGCCTGGAGGGTTACAGATGGTGAAAACATTTTTGACTTTTTTAAAGGCCGATTGAGCCTATTTATGGATAATGTATGGGTCCTAAGAGCCATAGTGAGTGGGGAGTTGGAGATCATCTTGGAGGCAGTGCAGGTAGGTGATGACCAAAGCTCACAAGTAACTGTATTTATATAGTGATTACTACCTATGAGGAGGCGTCGAATCGCCTTTCGGTAAGTAGCACGCTACTCTGGAACCTAAAAAGACTAGTGGTGAATTAGTATAGGGAAATAAGAATTAATTTGAGTGGTGAACATGCAAGTCTGGTAGTTGGGTTGTAAAGGATAATAGAGGAATAGAAGAGGGAAGTGTGTAGAAAGTGTTTATTGGGAAATCATGGGAGTAAGGAGTGAGGTGTGACACCTAGACCTCTGGTCAGTTTTTTGGGCAGTGCAGGGCGAGAAACTTTTGAGCTGCTCACACTCTCCCCAGCAGCTCCGCTCACTGAGCCCACTGCCTCTGCATTGGAAAGCCCTTCGCCTCCAGGTTTGTGCCGATGCTGCGACGCACTCAGCGCCCCCTGGTCTGCTCCTCTGCCAGGAGACTCGTCTCCTGGCTCTCACCTGTAATTTAATTAATTTTATTTAATTACTTTTATTTCCACGCATTCTGGGCACAGGGCAGTTTCCCTACTGGTCCTGCACCCATTCCCGGCAGCCTTTTCCTGCAGCTAGAGCCCCGCGGCCCCGCCCAGCGTCGCAGCCCTGCTCCCGCCTCCCCACCTCCAGTCCCGCTCCCCTCCCCTACTTGATGGTGGTCGCGCAGCGGGCGTGCTGCTAGCGCGCCAAAGGCACGCCCGTCCGCACCTGGACTGCGCCCAGTGCCAGGCCCTCTGGCCCTCGCGAGCGCCACACCACCCGACACCCCTACGATGCCAACAACCTCCACACACTCAACGCCGGCCGATCCTCCACCTGCTTCCAGGCCACCCCGAAGCTCACCCACGGACCCTTCACCTACCGAAACTGCAGCTACATCTGCCAGCGCACACCTGAATGTCCTGCCCACCCCACCAAAGCAGACCACAACCATCTCAGATGCATACTACTCAACACCTGCTCAGTCCACAAGCACGCCATCGAACTCTGGGACCTGCTCGATTCATCCTCCCCGGACGTCGCCTTCCTGACGGAGACCTGGATGAACGCCTCCTCGGCACCCGACATAGCCATAGCCATCCCGGACGGCTACAAGACCACCCGCAGGGACCGAAACAACAAACCAGGAGGAGGAATCACCATCGTCCAAAGGAACACCATCAGAATTTCGACCTAGACCGAAGACTCCCTTAGCATGGCCGAACACCTACACTTCCAGATCCAAGTCAATTACAACACCACCCTCAGAGGAACCCTCGTCTACAGAACCTCGGGACCCCGACCGCAGTTCAGCGACTCCATCACTGACCTAATCAGCACGCACGCCCTCGCCTCCACAGACTGCATTCTCCTCAGAGACCTGAACTTCCACCTCGAGAACGCAAACGACAGCAACTCCACAACCTCGATTGACAACCTCGCCAACCTCGGACTCAAGCAGCTCGTCACAACACCCACCCACTCCGCCGGACACATCCTCGACCCCCATCTTCTATGCCAGCAAGCACGTCGCCTTCCGCCACACCACCGAACTCCACTGGACAGACCACTACTGCATCCACTTCTCCTTCGAGAAACGCACCGCACACAACCAACTGCAACGAATCCCACACCGCAGCTGGAACAAAGTCACCGAAGACCAGCTCATCACCACCCTCGCCCGAGGCCCTCCATCTGAGCCCTCAGACACCAACGCAGCGGCCCACAACTTCAGACAATGGATCGACAACTGCGCCAACACCCTCGCCCATATCAGGAAACCCTCAAACAGGCGCACCGACACGAGAGCCATCTGGTTCAACGCCGACCTCCAAGCAAACCTGCCGAAGACTCGAGAAGCAGTGGTGCCACGACCAGACACCAGACAACCATGCAGCCCTCAAGAACGCCAGACGCAAGCACCACCAACTCATCCGATCTGCCAAAAGGACCTCCTAGCAGCCTATCGATAATAACGCACACAACAGAAAAGAGCTCTTCAACATCGTGAAAGAACTCGCCACCCCCAGCTCCAATGACACCCCACCGTCGCAGGAACTCTGTGACTCCCTGGCCACCTTCTTCCACCGCAAGATCGCAGACATCCACGGCACCCAGACACCGACGACAGACGCCGACACCCCGACTCAATGCCCACCAAACACACTGACCTCCTGCTCTCCTGGAACAACGTCAACGACGAAGACACCATCAAAATCATGAACACCATCCACTCCGGCTCACCTTCAGACCCCTGACCCCACCACATCTTCAACAAAGCAAGCTCCATCATCGTACCCCAACTCCGGAAGATCATCAACAGCTCCTTGAAGACCGCTACCTTCCTGGAGAGCTGGAAACACGCCAAGATCAACGCCCTACTCAAGAAACCCGAGGTGGACCAAAAGGACCTCAAGAACTTACGACCCATCTCCCTGCTCCAGTTCCCGGCAAAAGTCATTGAGAAGACAGACAACTGACCCACTTCCTTGAGGAGAACCACATCCTGGACTCCTCCCAATCCGGCTTCCGAAGCAATCACAGAACCGAATCCGCCCTCATCGCCGCCACCGACAACATAAGGGCCCTGCTGGACAACGGCAAGATCGCGACCCTCGTCCTCCTGGACCTCTCAGCCGCCTTCGACACCGTCTGCCACCACACCCTGCGTACACGCCTCCATGGCGCAGGGATACGTGACAAAACCCTGAACTGGATCACCTCCTTCCTTCCTGGCAGAACCCAGAGAGTCCGCCTCTCCCTGTTCCGATCCGAAGCCACCACGATCACCTGCTTGTACCCCAAGGATCATCCCTCAGCCCAACCCTTTTCAACATCTACATGGCAGCTCGCATGAACATCGTCCGTGCACACCACCTCAACATTATCTCATATGCTGACGACACCCAGCTGATCCTCACCCTCAACAAGGACCCGGCCACCGCCAAATCCAACCTCCCAAGAGGGAATGAAGGCCTACGCAGAGTGGATGAAGACCAGCCGACTGAAACTGAACTCTGACAAGACGGAGGTCCTCATCCTCGGCTCCACCCCCTCCGCATGGGATGACTCCTGGCGGCCGGCCATGCTGGGAACTGCCCCGACACCTACCAACCACGCTCACAACCTGAGGATTATCCTGGACTCGACGCTCTCTATGACCCAGCAAGTCAACGCGGTCTCCTGCTTCAACACCCTCCGCATGCTCTGCTAGATCTACAGATGGATCCCCACCGAAACCAGGACAGTCACCCATGCCCTTGTCAGCAGCAGGCTGGACTACGGCAACGCCCTCTACTCGGGAACCACGGCCAAACTCTAGAAAAGACTTCAACGCATACAAAACGCCTCCGCACGCTTCATCCTCGGAATCCCTCGCAACAGCCACATCACCGCCCACCTGAGAGACCTGCACTGGCTCCCGATCAACAACCTTCAAGCTCCTCACCCATGCTCACAAAGCACTCCACAACGCCGGACCAGCATACCTCAACGAACGACTCACCTTCTACACCCCGAACCGCCAGCTTTGCTCCGCGGACCTCGCCCTCGCCACTGTCCCACGCATCCGCCCAACGACCACCGGCAGCAGATCATTCTCCCACCTCGCTGCCAAGACATTGAACACCCTCCCCACCCACCTGCAACAAACCCAGGACCTGCTGACCTTCAGGAAACTTCTCAAGACCTGGCTGTTCGATCAGAAGCTGCTGCTTCCCCTCCTCTAGCGCCTTGAGACCCTCACGGGTGTGTAGCGCACTTTACAAATGTTTTGATTGATTTATTGATTGTAAGGAGGTCCTAGTAGTAAAATGAGGTCTAAGGAGGAATACATGAGGGAAGAATTTAGAAAGTTGTTTGTAAGATTTTAGAAGTAAAATGAGGTTTGGGGTGATGCAAGGAGGGAAGATTCTAGAAAGAGATGTTTTGGAGATCATAGTAGTAGAATGGGTTATTTTGGAGATCATAGTAGTAGAATGTGGTTTAGGATGAGTCAGAGAGTGGAGGTATGCTGAGAAAGGTATAGGGTGAAACAGGGTAGGGCATTGGAGAGACACAAATGTTTTTTTAACAGTAGGAGTAAAGTAATATATAGATATATAAGTACATGGAAGGTAAACATGTATAAGGCAGATAATATATCAAAATGTAAGTTGTATTTAATAAACTTAGACTTTAAAGTGTTACTGTACTTTCATTTATTTTTGTGTTTTTTTCTTTTCAACAATTCAATAGTAAAGCAATTGTAGATAAATAGTTGTGATGGAAATTACCTATTGTGATACATAGTCAAACTGAGAACCATAAGTATCTAATCAAATGACTTATATGAAAACTATGCAGTGACCTATATACACGTTAAGCATCGAATAATATAACCATAAGTAATATGTATATTTGTTAAGCAGACCTACAGAATATCTATATATTTATATACATAATTGTTATAAATATTTATACTAAGAAATACACTTATCTGGATACTTGCATATAATCAAATTAAATGCTTATACACAGGGATATGTTGTATGTATTTGAGTATGTTGGTTATGTAGGAAAGAGCCAACTCGATTTGTCTTCTGAAGATAAGATAGTTATCCGTGGATCTTATGTTTGGGGATAATTAATTCCATAGTTTGGCTGCTTAAACAAAGGAGCTAGGCTGAAATTGTCCATAGCCCTGAGTATGTCGGAGCCTTTTAATGCCAGCAGCCATACACTGCAACATCTTTTGAGCTCACAAAACCACAGTTCTGTAGCTGTGCCACTGCCTGCTTCTAGAGATCTTCATGATCGCAGAGGCTTACAGAGAAGTTAAACCTCA
This sequence comes from Triturus cristatus, assembly GCF_964204655.1. Classification (NCBI taxonomy): domain Eukaryota; kingdom Metazoa; phylum Chordata; class Amphibia; order Caudata; family Salamandridae; genus Triturus; species Triturus cristatus. The sequence goes on along the minus strand of NC_140590.1, from coordinate 323,460,099 downwards.
TTTCTTATTGATATTGTGGTGGCCCCCATTCCAAAGCTAATCTCAAAAGTCATTTAAGGGGATCATGACCCTTCAATCCCTCTGCCTTTTAGCATTTTATTTTAACTTACAAAACTGACAACCTTTGCAGTTCCTTGTTGAATATATCCTTTCTTTCCTTACAAGTCATGCAACTTTACCAGTTTACATATAAACAAGTCAATGTTACCTTTACTTGACACTTAAAAGCCGTTTGCAGTCAGTTATAACTGCCTGCATTATTGATTCTGATGTTTAAAATATCTAAAAAATGGGATAGGCCCAAAGGCACGGATCTACCTTAGTTGGACCGCTTAACTATATAAATTGAGTCATGAGCTGAACGAAATGAAAAACTGTAACAACTTAGTTCCTGTCTAATTGCTTTCCGTTATTCCTTTAGAAAATAACTTTCAAGCATACCAGGTCGACATCTGGGATCAAAATGTAATAACCTCTGCATTGTACCCATACACAATATATTGCTGTGTAAAGGGACACATCCCTAATCAAATGCAGTTCTGATGCCACAGTTTTTTTCTTCCAAAAGAGACAGTGGTGGAACTTCCTTAGTTATAAGTGGTAAGGTATGCAGAATAGTGTATCAATGCTGATGTAACCTTGTCAAGTTAGGATTTGACTCAGGTGTGTGGTTAGGAAGTCAGAGAAGGGATTGCAAAGAGAATATGGAACAGTTGTTTCTGTGGAGATAGGGTCCATAGAGGTTTCCTTTTAGCAGTTTGTTGGGTGTTCTGTTTTGCAAAAGAGCCATTGCTGATAACAGTGATTGACAAGACGATGGTGGTTCTATCTGTGGTCATGATTTGATTTTTGGTTATAAAGAGCAAACAAATACCCAGAGGTGCCCTGGCACATAGAAGTATAAGTTCACAAGCACAGAAAATATTGGAAAAGGTACGTTTTTAAAGATTTACAGAATCTTAGAAGATTGGGTTTGTACCGGATTGCAAGAGGGAGACTATTCCAGGCCTGAGCAGTGAGACAGGATTTGTGATGCCTTTGAACAGCAACCCGATGCAAAGTCTAAGAATAAAGCAGTCTGCAGCGTGAATACTTTGAAAACATGAGACATGTAATTCACACGAGGTCAAATGAATGGCATTATGACCGAAACAGAGCACCTTTTTAGAAATATATCTTGTGAACAATAAGCGATGCAGGGCTTTGATATGTGTTGTACTGCAGGCATGTTTAGGAATAACCAGTACAATCATAGCTGCTGCCTTCTGGATGAGCTGTGACTTGTGTACCAGACAGAAGAGGAGACCTAAAAACAAGGCATTACATTAGTCCAGTCTACCTATGATCAGGGATTGTAACAGAAGTTGCCTGGAAGTCCCGTGAATGAGCAGTAGGATTCTTCTTAGAACTTTCATGATCAGGAAGCAAGTGGTAATGAAGCTTTCAAATGTGGGTCTCAAAGATCAATTTAAGATGACTCCCAAATTGCATGCTTTGGAGGAAGTGGAGGGAAGGTAGGTCTCAAAATATTGATACGACCGAGACCAGCAGGAGGGGTTGCCAAACATCAAAACCTCAACTTTGACAGAGTTAAGTTTAATTGATTTGACATTCATCCAAACGACATTTAAAATGATCTTGATGGGAATTAAGACCACCTTCCAAACGCTGAATGTCATTGATGTAAGCATAGAATTGGAAGCCACATGAGGCAATCGGTTCAGCCAGTGGGGTCTTATACAGACCGGAGATGACGAGATAGTGTTCCACAAATGACGATTTTAGATGGATTGTTGTCACGGGTGCGCTGTTTTGGGTGGATGGAAACCGAAGTTTGGTGTTAATTGACTTGAGCTTTTTTTATTGTGAGGCTCTTAAATAAGTTCAGTCTACTCAGCCAAGGACAGAGTCATTTTTCTTTCCAGTCTCTATTTGGGGTCCTTTGAAATTAATTTTATATTTAAATTATTTACTATGCATATGTTGGTCAAGGCATTGCAATGATTGAGGGTGTCCTTTATGTGCTGACCTTGAGGCAGGGTTATGGGACTTCATGTACTTTTTAAAGAACTTTTCGAGATCCGAAGTACAGTCATTGCCAGAGACACTGGAAACATATGCCATTACACCATGTTTTCCCCTGATGATAGCCTATTTCTTTCACTTCCCTATTTCTGTCCTGTCTCACTTTACCCTCTAATTGGTCCCACCGATGACCAGCCAAGATATTTATAACTGTTGCTTTGTAAGAAGCAATATCTTGTTGGAGGTGTTTTAATTTTTTTTGTTTTTGTTAATTTGTCTGCAACTGCAATAGATGTATTAGTGTCTCATATCAGTAAACTATGGTATCTGTCCATAAATACTGACCTTATATCCAACTGCCAATACATTTATCAAATGTTTGGTTCGTTATGTATTTGGTGTGGCACTGCTCTTTATTTTTAAGTATGGTTTATTAATTATTTCTTGTCTCCCCGTTTCTGAATAGAAACCATGCAAGTGGATGTATGCCGGTTTTGAATCGATGTTGTTAATATTCATTAACCTTATGGGTTTCTTCACTTTGGACTCCTTTTCAAATGGACCTGTAGTTTGGTCCCTCTGCGCTTTAAGCTCCGCATTCTTCTGCCATCTATCTTTGTTTAGGGAGCATACAGCCTGACAGGTGCTATCTTTGTGAGGGTTTAAAAGTGGGTTGCACCTCTCTAGCTCTTGGTACAGATGCTCAGTGTGAGTATATGGAAATGCTGTTGTGCTTTGGGTCTAGACCATGCTACAGTCTGCTAAGAAGTATGTACTTGAAAGGCTGATCTACATAATGCAAGTCTACATGATTATTGATGAAAAATGATAAAACTACAACTGAACGTATGGCCTGGAATTGCAGATCCCCATAACACTTACTTTTCCCACCGAGAGATGCTTGTCAATTTGTACAGCATAATCTAGTAAAGGGAACTCAAGATTATGATAAAGCCTAAATTGGAAAAATTTGGTTTTACTTAAATAACACCAGATACAAGTTCAGGCAGTGTGCACTTTACCCCACATAAGAAACGTTGCTCCAGCCCCATTATTATTCGTGTATCATCTAGCCTTCCCTTTGAATTCAAGAAACACTTTTTGCCTCAGAAAAAAGGCATTACACTTGTGTTGTAGAATGTACACATAGTGTGCCCCAGCATTTGACTAAGGCGCTGCCTTACCTCTTTTAATATGTGCATGTCTGCCTTTTCTACTGCAGGTGGTGCTATGGCTGCAGTGAGCTTCGAGGAGTTTTCAGTTCCCCCTGGCTCAGAGCTGGCTTTGCCACCTCTGTTCGGGGGGAACATTCTGGAGAGTGAGCTTGAGACAGAAGTGGAGTTTGTGGATGGTGGCCTGAGTGGTGACAACCTACAGGATGAAGAAGAGGAGGAGGAACTCCTGCAGCGGCAGAGGGAGATGAACAAGAGGAAGTACCTCGCTCTGAGCCGGCGCTGTAAGGAGATAGAACTGGTGAGCTACAGATAAGGCTGTGTTCAATCAATGTAACCAGTTATCCCGTTAGAACTGTAAACCATTAGGGCAAAGCACTTAGAAGGATGCCTTGTTATCCATCAGTTCTTCAGATATTCCTAATTTAATAATTACTTGGTCTTCGTTATGGCTAAAATTAAACACATGAATCAAAGGGCCGAGATCAACATGTATAGTGACTTTGTAACATACTTAAATGCAATGATATCCTTTACTACAAACAACCAAATATTAAGGAGGTAAGAGGTAAAATAAGATCATACTTAATGCTTTGTAAAATACACATTTCATTGTTTAGGAATTGAAACCATGTCCCTGTAGATTGTCCTTTTTCCTTCATAGATACATACATTTCTGGCCTTTATTGGTTTTATAAACTAACAAAAATAAACATTTGGTCTTATTTTTAGTCCTGTCCGTATTGCTGCCCTGCCAAGTGTTGTGCCTATTGAAAGCATAAGGAGTTGTAGCCGGATCTGGTGGCTCAGTGGGCTATTACATGTAATCCAGGGATCTATGAATTTCCCCATCGTCTCATGTTCAAATCCTAATAGGTACAGTCAGCCTTTCATCCTCCGGAGATCAGTGCAATGAGTGCATCGATTTAGGTAGCAATAAACATCTGTTATTCAGTGCTAAGATTCCACAAGGGGACGAAGGTGTGCTTTACAAGTACATGTTTGTTAAAAAAGGGTGAGATGTCCTAATTATGCATAAATAGCTAACTATATGCTTGCGCACTACAGTGATCATATTTTGAGAAGAGTGAATTTTATGTTGCCGTTTCTATACTCCAATCCAGACAAGCTGCCTTAGGTGAATATTTATTGGTGAAATGAATATGGAAATATCCTAATTGGAACTTCATGTTTTTTTAAATGGATACGTTCTGATAGAATGAGCACATCTCAAATATAGAGGAACATAGCTATTAAAGATCAGGAGAAATGTTTGAATCACTAGAGGGGATGCCATTTGGTCTGGTATAGGTTTTGTAGCTCCACCAAGAGGTAATGTACCGAAGAAATAATTCAATTTGTTTTTATTTTATTGTATTTTCTTTATTTGATTTAATAAACATCTTCAATAGTATGCTAATAAATATGGGAGAGAAACTTTCGTCATAATGTGTCCATGATGTAAATAAGGATTGGCGACGCGACATCATTAATGAAATGTGGCATGTGGAGTTCTACAGGGCTCCATCCTTTTGCTGCCACTTTTCTTCATTAGATGTGATCAACCTGGACCATCTACAATTCCATATGCATACCAATGATACAAAAATTGACATCTGATCTGGCAGATGCAGAACTGTATAGTTGGACCTCAAATTGTCTATGGTATATGTTCCAGTAGAATAATACAAATACCTTTGTCTTAACGGCTCCAAGATGGAGGTCATAATAATGGGTATCTGAGCAGAGACTACCTTAAAGGTGTGGCGCAGCTGCCAGAGCATCTGACTACGGAGCACGGGGCTCACGTTTCGATCCCCAGTGGCATCTCAGCTCAGCATCATGTGACTCTGGGCAATAGCTCACTTAATCCAACAGACAGCCCCTTAGTGCCTGGATACCCTTAAGGGTGATACACTTGCGCTTTACAAATGTGGAATTATTATTATTACTGTTAAGCTGACTGATAGAGCTGGCTGCATCCCCTCCACCAGTATAATCTGTAAAAAAAAAAAATACAAGTTTGGAATGACCTAAAACAATCATTTATCCAGAAGCTTACAACAATGGTGAAATAAATTCCACCTGCTAATGCCTAGAAGAGTTTTCACTTTAATTTAGCCAAATCAAAGAATCACATTTACAAGAGTGCTAGGGCTGTAATGCCTACATTAGTTCCATTAAATGAACACAGGTTCCTCCAGGGACATTTGGAAACTCTGCTAATTTTTTTATCTGGTTTTCAGAAAGTATGACCATCTACTTGTAGATCTAAAAGAACTCCACTGTCACCTATTAGAACAAATTATTGATCCGGTCATTCGACCAACCAGCTTGTGAACACCACAGCTTGTGAACACCACAGTAGTTGTTGGACTTGTCCACGCCCCATCACCGATCTCTGACCTTAAATATGAAACTGACTTCACTTACTCATCATTGCAAAAACATGTTCAGCACAGCATAAATAAACCTTGCATTCAGTTGTGAAAGGATGTCACCCCAGATTGAAAGGACAAATGACTCTTAAGAGTTGAACTTTTACTGAGAAATGCCACATTTTTATTTGTCACCCAAGCAAATCTTTTATCTCTTTGTTATGCGTTCCCTTTTTCTTCCTTCTCCACTCTCGATCCCCTTCTTCCCATTTCTCTCCTCTTGTGATTTTTTTTTCAGATGACACTCCTCAATAGATGGCTACAGGAGAATGCATAGGGTGTAAATAATTAGGAGTACCACATATGTCTTGCGATGATATAGAGAGATGACTTGGTTTCTAAAATAATCCCTATGGCACCTATTGAATTCATTTGATGTTCATGTGCCTATAAATGCACACATCATCCCCTTCCCACCACACGTCTTCCAGTGTGCTTCCAGCATACCTCTCCTGGCAACTCTATAATGTTCCCTCTATTTTGTACATTGCTCGATAATTTATGGGTTACATGATACTTGGTTAGAGATGGGCAGTTGAAATGTAATAGATATCCTCAGCATGCAAGGACTTTAGACCACAGGACGAGCTGAACAGGTGGATTTTCATACCCCTATGGAACATCAGAGAGTTTTTTTCCAGGCACAGATGCTGCATGACGGAATTCCAGAGGGTGGTCTGAAATTCAAGGGGGCTCTCCTACTCATGCATTTGTAATTGTTGTTTGGATGATAGGAGTGTGACATCTGCTCCTAGAAGCTGACATTGGCACTATGGCAGGGTTTCAATAAAAGTATATGTACCACATGTTTTAGATACTTGCTAATCTTTAAAGTGTGTGCTAAAATATTTCAGGGATTTGAGCAGATCCCAGTCAGGAATCTCAGTTTTAAGGAACGTTTACTGTCCTCCCTTTTCCTAAATCTTTCTTCATAAGGATTTCCACTTGCATTCGCCATTCTGTTTCCTAACATTTGTAGAGTTCTCTCGACTTAACATCCTGAAATGATAAAAATTAAAAGAGTTGTTTGATATAGCCTTTATTATACTGTAGGTTTGTTATTTCTAGATACTGCAAATAATAAGTGTCATTATCACCAAGTTTACTGTTGCTCAGTGTATTAACCTTCGAACGATGAGACTCTAGGTTGACTCTCCTTTTTAATACCAGATGTCAACAGCAAGAGCTTAACTCGGAGTACTGAGCTATTTTGCCAGCCACCTAGCAACATTATGTTAATGGGAAGTACACAAGTGAGATAAAAGATTGGATTTTGAAGCAGTCTTACCTAGAAGGTGCCACCTCTATGCTGAAAACCAGGGGTGGTGTGTAAGTAGAATGGTAAAGCCCCAGAAGGCAATATAGGCGATACTCGGCACAGGGCCTGCTGCAGTAACACTTGAGTGGATCTGCCTCAGAGGACATTTTTGGGGCTCGTGGGTGAGAGTGTATTTGAATGTTGTTGAAAAAGAAACAGTTATGTATTTGTTGCAGCCACTCCACTATCAGCCTGGGAGTTGACCTTAAATCTGCCAATGTCTGTGCTAAGTGAAACAACTATGCCTACAAGCAGAGGTGGTCCATGCAGCGTCTACCTGTTCTTCACATCCAGATCTACAGCATGTTCTCCAAAGAATTGTTTTGGATATGTTTTGATTTTTAATTTCACTGCAGATGAACTTAAATTGTCAATACAGTTGACTGGTTGGAAACATTAAAGTGTGGATAATGGTACATTGTGTACAGTTTATTTGTCTAATCTTGTACCTCATTAAGTTTCCTGGACGAGCACACATGTACACAGTGTAGTATGTATAGTATAGTATGATGAAATAGACTGTTCTATGTTTTTTTTTTTGTTAAATACATTCAAAACTCTTCCACTATCCAAATGTCATCTATTTGTGTAGATTCTAAAGAGAGGGGTTCTATGCCATAGGGAAGAGTGCCTCTTCAGCTTTGGTTTCTGCAACATTTTTTGCACTGATTTCCCAGCGCTCACATTTTCCCCATCCCCCCTTTCTCGAGCCATTGGTCTTGGTTAAAAGTATCTAACACTACATTTTTACCTTTCTTTAAGTATTAAATCAGTAAAGTGCTTCATCTGGGTACTGCTCATTAATGGGGGTCATTGTTTAATGTCCTATAAATTAACACTTGGAGAGAGTCTGACTTGGCAACTGACCCTTTAAGGGTAATGCAGAATTCCAATAAAGAAATATCACTTTTCCCATTTTAATCTGTCTAAATGCATTATTTCATGTGATTACATTTCCATACTCACTCAAGCCATTTTGTACCACCTGTTCAAATGATGCTTTTCATACTAAAATTAGGAAGTATAATTTAGTGCATTTGTTTAGTTTACAAATTAGCACTTTTACATAATTTAACTTATGTAACTAATAAACCGGCTGATAAGTAGTATGGTGAATATGGATACAGACCAATATGAGAATGAAGCCATTTGTTGGCACAAAAGCTTGCTCTTCATCAGAACGGCTAGATATTGTCCTGTAATCTACTGTTTACTCAATGTAATCGTCAAAATTCTAGCAAGATGATCTTGTTTGTTGTAGTGATCAGGTGTACCTATATTCTTTAAGAATGGTACCCATAATATAGTCAGCAGGCAAGGAAAGTAATCTGTAATAGATTTCGAGGTGAAGTATTGGATTTTACTATGGCATTTCTAGTGCTTTTCTACCCATTGTTAGGTCCCCTTAGCCTATTCTAGATGGTTCAGTGTCTAATTACTAAGTCTGTATTGAATGAATGGAAGAAGGATGTAGGTAGTAGTAGTAGTGTTCTGGTCATGTTGTGTGAGGCCTGAAATCCTGCTCGAGCCTTGAAATAGCAGCATGTATGCAAGCCTTATGGTTGTCGTTTTATGTAAACAAGTGTAAAGATAAGATTGTAAGCAGTATAAACAAACCATTCAGCTGTTTGCTGCCTGGTGGTTCAGTGAGGTCCAGTCTCTTGGGAAAAGCCAGCTTTTTATTTCTTTCCAAATTCTCCATAGCTGTTGATTGTCCTTATCTAATTTGAGAGTGTATTCCAGAGCTTGCATGTCTGCACTGAGACAAAGCTACCACCTTCTTGAGTTTTGTGGTAAGTGGGTGGGTAAGGAGGGATTAGTTAGCTTGGAGCCTTGCTTGATCTAAAGTGCATCATTTGTATGACCAGAGTTCGGATGGTAAAGGGTTTTGAAGGCTATGTATCGGTACCACTTACAGATGTTGTTGGTATATGGATTTGTGGTCCATATGTGTTGGTATTCAAAATGGCTCATATACAGGCATAAAATCCTAGGAACAGATGTACTGCCCATTGATGTACCGTGGACTTGTAGATGTAGTTGGTTTTCGAATTAAAAAAAATTCTCAGTAAGTGCCAATCGTATCAGAGTGATAACCCAGTGAATGGGGGCAGTCCACTGCCAATCTTCATTCTTGAGAAGTTTCTCAATAACTTCAATGCTTTCCACCTGGGGTATACTGGTATATAACGCCTCAACATGTAGACATACCAAACAATATTCAGTCGGATCATACTCGATGTTCATCAGGAGATTGAGAAGATGTTTTGTGTCCTGTACATACGATGTTATACGTCTGACCAACGGGCGTAAAAACCAGTCAGTGTATTGGGACAGAGGTTCGAGGACTGACCCTATCCCGGAGACAATGGGTCTTCTGGTGGTGGTGTTTTACCTTTATGGATTTTAGGAATGGTATAGAACAGAGGTGTTCGTGGGTCCTCTTGATTTAGAAACCCATGTTCTTTCTTAGTGATCCATTCCCTCCCTAGGGCATCTGTTTCTTAAGTCGTTGTGTCGGGTCTCGATTGATTTTTTTGTACAATTTATTGCCAGCCAAAAGAGTGAGACATGCGGTCCTGTAGGCATTTGTACTTTGAATTACTGTTGCTCCCCCTTTGTCAGCGGGTTTAACTATTAATTCTGACCTGTTCTTCAATTTCGCAATGGCTGTGCGTTCCTTGTTGCTTAAGTTGTTAAAGGTGTTCTTCCGGGGTTGGAGTTCTTCCACTTCTTTTGCAACTGCTTCTTCAAAGGCGAGTACCTCTGAGGGCATCATGCATGATGGTGGGTAGAACGTTGATTTTGGTCGTAAGCCAGTGTATTCGCCTTCTTCTGCAATTTCTTCTTTGTCGTGGAAGAACGTTTTGAGTCTGATTTTTCTGAAGAATTCCCCTAGTTCGCATCGCAACTGGAACTTGTCTAGGTGGGTAGTTGGAACAAATCCAACGCCCTTTTGCAAGACTGCCATCTCATCAGTAGTGACGGTTATATCCGTAAGATTTACTACTAGTCCCTCATTGTGCTTGTCCCCGGTTGTGGTTGACCTCTGGAATTGCTCCTCGTCTTCGGCCCTGGTCTGTCTTCCTCCCATTGTACTCTTCTGTTGCCCCGTCGTCCTCTTTTGCCTCTCCTTCCGCCCTGACCTAAAAAATGTTGATTAAATTCAGGTTGGAAGTAGGGACCTGTCGGGTATTGTGGTGGGCCTTGGAAGGGGGACGGACCAAATGGACCAGGCCATGGGTACATTTGTGGGTGTCTGTATCTCTGGTTATAGCCACCTCGTCGTGGTCTTCTTGGTTCGTTGTGCCAACTCCTGTAAGAACCATCACTGGACCAGTCATCTTGCTCTGAGTCCGATGATCTGGATTGGCCACTTCGTGAAGATCCGGTATCTGAATTTTCTTGTCCTTTATAATCATCCTTTATGTTAGGGTATATTTTCTCGTGACTACATTTTTTAAGGTCTTTTTGTAGTTTGCAGATTTTGTTCTGTTATATATCAAAAGAGCTCCCAACATAGTGGTTTAGCCCACCCTGACTTTTAGGGGTCGGCTGACCCAATGATGAAGCATGACACCACTAGGGTGTGTGAGGGTAATTAAAAGAAAAACAGTTTTTTTCCCCACATTCATGGTTGGGTTAGGTACAACCTTTCACAAGAGAATCCCCTTCCCTTTCTTTCCTCTCATTCTTTTGATCCCCTACCTCGGGTACAGCTAGTTCACTAGCACTACCGACCACTTGGTGGTCTATTGGAGTATTTTTTGTGATTATGAGATTGTGTAGGGAGGATATACTCCGGTTATAATTACCTCTCATACCCTCTAGGTGCCTGGATCTCCTCCAGCACCTTTTTGTGTTGAGGCTATTCTTTTTGCCACTGGTAAAAAAGTGAAGACCTTTCTAAATGACAGATGTTGCATTTTTGGTCTTAATAGGCTGCTAATTATCCTACTCACGAATCCAACTTTGAAACCACTGCATATATCAGTAGGATCACTTGTATCCTCTGTGAAAGACAAAAGGGAAGATGCATTGCAGTACTCTCATGGTATATAAAGTTTCTTTGTCTCTTTATTAGGGATTCAGGTAAGAGCTTTGAGTCCATGGAGATGTCATGATTTTTTACTTCACTTGATATTGTCGGTTGTCCCATTTCAAGGGGCTAGAAGGGCTAGATAGAGTGATGTTAAGTTTGAGGTGATTTTCTTACATCCATTGTTCGACCACGATTAGCTTTTGTAGTGTCTAGATGTGTTGACTTTGGAGCGTTGTTCCAGTTTAAGGAAGGTTTTGGCATCACCAGCATAGTTGTAGTATGTAAGATAAAATGATTTCACAAGATCAGGAAGAGGGCAAGGTTAACAATGTAGAGGTGCAATTGTTGACCACTGCAGGATGCTTGCACGTGTGGTGAAGGTTGAGGACTTGAATGCTGATAATTGGATGAATTGGGATATATCCTTAGGGTAGGATTCTATTCATTCCAGAACAGTGTCATGTTTACTTGTGTTATGGAGTCTTTAACCTAGTATTTGGTGGTCAAGCTTGTAGAATGGTGATGATGGGTCAAGTGAGGATAGCCCAGCCACTCTTACTGTTGATGAATTCTTGAAATCACCTCTTATAGTTTTCCGTGTCAAAGCAGTGCTTTTTAGGTCTCGGCTGCGCTTGCGCAGTCTCGCTCCGAGATTTAATGACTTGGAGAAGAGGGGCTTGAACCCGCCCCTCTTCTCCCCTGTTCTCCATTGGCTGGCCTCTTGAATACTGGCCAGCCATTGGAGAAGAGGTCAGTCATTCAGATTAGGCCCCGTCCTTTTCGGATCGGGGGGCGTGTTTTTTGCAAGAAGTCTCAAGGAGGAGACAACAGCAAAACACGCCCCCGAATCCGAAAATGCCGCTGCCTTTCTCCGAGGCATTTCTGCTCTGCCTCGGAGAAAGGCAGTCGTGTGCTCGTCCGCTCCCCCCTGCGTCCGGTGGCCAAATGTTACAGGTATGAAAGGGCTACACGCGCCATCGTTGAAAGTAAGTAAGCACACGGAAGACAATGCGACACTACGAGTGCTTTTCATTGTCGTGCGTCTGCACTACTCAACACTGGTGCAATATTTTCGACGGGAAATAACTGTAATCGCTCAGCAGCAAGCAGATAAGATACTCCATGGTAGTAGGTACATGTTTTCTGAAGCAGGGCTGAACAAGTATGTATTTTTCTAACTGGTCGGTAACTTAGATTAAGAAGCTATGACCTATCGATTAAATAGCATTATACATCTACTTGTTAAGGTGACCACCTGTCCGCTACTTACACGGACCGTGAGTGAATTCAGTCTAACATCCGTCGTCCGTTGTTTATGTTTAACGGATGTCACTTGTCCATAACTTTAGAACTTCCGGGTCGCGCAGTCACACAGCTCCCAGACTCTGAGTCTGCTAAAGTGTAAGGATGCCTTCACCCTATCACGGTGCGTCGGCTAGTATCCCGAGTACTGATTTGCCGTGAAGCCTGCACGTGTCTCCGCTCCGATCCGCCCCCGACAGTCGACGGCTACCGCCCACTTTGGAACGGTGCGTTTATGCTAGTCTGGGACTGAAGTATTCCAAGGAGAGTTAGTCAAACTGTTCGGGGAACTACGCTGTTCTGTCTGGGAATGTTGTGGCTGCCTGCCCTGAATGGGACAGAGGGACTGAAAAGTGGGACAACCAGAAGTCCCAGATCAGCCTGGGCAGTTCCTTTTTCAATTAAGAACTGTCCCCGTTTCGTGACACATTCTAATACATTGAGGAGGGTCGGGTTGTGCTCGCTCACGTTTTGCAGCTGTCTCATTAAACCAGTGACGCCCCTTCAAAGTTGTAATAACTGTTGCCTTCTGCGATGCATCGCATCCTCCACGCAGACGTTTTGATGGGGAGTGAATAGTCTTCGGATGATCCCATCGAGTGGGAGCATTTTTAGTGCCCGCCCCAAACTTGACGTTTCATGTCACCACGCTAGCCATTCGATGTTGACCAGTCGACGCTCACCAAGTTGCCAGGCAACGGCGCGCGTCCCTGGTAACAGGGAATTTGGGGAGATGGTATACTTGCAGCCACACAAGCGACAAGTGTTCATCTGGCTGTAGGACGCGTCCCTTATCACCACGTGCAATTAACAGCAGACGAATCCTGTGTGCGGAACATCACCCTAAGCATGAAGCGCAAATGTATCTGCGAGATCTGCACCTGTGGGTAAGAGGCGGTCAGGAACGACGGCAAGCAACAGGATAGATGCACTCTTACTTATCTCCGACTTACTCTCGATTTCCTACTAGCCAGCACCTTGCAAGTCGCTATTTGCCAAAGTTTAGGCAGTGTGAGGCTCCCGCGTGAAAATAACGGCGCCCAACCCACCGCCCACCTTAACAAGCATTTACAATGCAACGGTCTCGGCATTGTTAAAGTTAGAGCTATTGGCATTGCTCATGACAATGCCGTTTCTTTAAATGTTTTAAAAACAAATACATAAACAAAAATAATGTCATGAGCAATGCCAATAGCTCTAACTTTACCAATGCCGAGACCATTGCATTGTAAATGCTTGTTCTTTTAGCCTGAAGCCTTTCTGTCCATCCAATAGTTCTTTGTTGTTCCAAAAAGGATGAAATATGGAAGTGATGCCCATTTTTGCTAAGTTTACCTAAAAAAAAGGTCAATTTCATATTGGTCTGTAGTGTTCCGAGTCAGCATGGTCAAGTCTTTTTATAACCATAACAAAGGGTGTTTTCAGTTTGCATGCACTAATAGGGGAAAAGCTGATTATTTTTCTCTCTGGAGTTTTAACAGACGCAGTGGGGCGGGGGCGGATGGTGGATGGTGGAGGGGTGGATAGGTATCAAGGGATGGGAAAATAGTTTTTTTTAAACGTACCTTTCCATTTGCTGTCGCTACCTCCGCCCACCTCTGTCCTCTCCCAGCAATCTCTGGAAAAGCAGGCTCTCTACCCAATCCAGACGCTGCTTTTATGGTATGAGAACGGCACCAGGATTGGTCTGGGTGGCCTGGTCTGCCCCTCAGTCATTCCATGAGAGCCTGCGGCTTTTCTCCAACCTGGCTGTGAAGACAGCCGGTTCGGAGAAATAGGAATGCGTATGTCTGTTTGGCCGGCCTAAAACAGCTGACTTAACTTACATGCGCACTTCTGATGAGTACAGGCCCCAGCTAGGCCCGCAGGACACAAGGGTTCGCTCTCCTGTAAAGAAACCTATAAGGAAGTTGGCACGGAAACTGCAAAGTACAAAGACACGGTTTATTAACCCTTAAGGGTGGTCCTACAATCCATACAATACCCTTCAGTATTGCATAGAGTAGCACAAAGAACTTGCATACACGGTCCCCTTTTATACACAACAGAGGGGCTCATAAGTGGGAGGATAGAGCATGAGACGAGGAATGTTACCTTTTATGGACATTTGCAATACTAGATCGATATGTGGGCGGAGCTGACATACTCCTTAAGCCCGCGAAAACATGGTCAAGCAAGGACTAACTGATAACAGATGTGGTCAAGTCTGGGCATGCGCCAGACGGACAAAGGAACTATTTGTAGACTGTTACTAGGCAGATTACAAGAGCAACTAACACAAAGATAAGACTCTTCTCGTGCTGAGCACGTGGAGACATGACAATACAAATGGAGTCCAGACTTCAGTCAACATAACAAAAGGAACATGTGTAAGGGAGGAGAATTCATGTCTTTAGTAAATGCTTAATCACATCGAAGTTGCAATTTACAACAGACGACCCTTTCAGCATTTACTGAAGACATCCGGCTTGTTAGAATAATCATCATATATATCGATTATCATCATTTCTTCTACCTCCTTAGCTAAACGTTTCTGATAAGTGACATTGGCAATAGCTTTTTTATCGGGGATACAAAATGATACACATACGGAACAGAGCAAGGGACCACATTGAACACAGATACAGCAAGAAAACAAAACTGCTATAATTATGCAGAGGCCAGTCAAAACCTTCCAACCCCAAGCAGTGATCAATGCCCAAAACCATCCAGAAAAGGACCAAGTGCCGTTTTCCGTATGGATTTCAGCTGCAATTTTATGCAACCTATTGATTGCATTATAGACTGAAGGTGTGTGATCAGGAATAAACACACAGCAACTACTTCCGATAATTTTACAAGCTCCACCTCGATCAGCTAACATAACATCTAATACCATACGATTCTGCAATGCAACAATTCTGGTAATCTGTAATTCTTCCGTAAGATTCCCAAGAGCAGCAGCGGTTTGGTTTGTCACAGCCTCTACCACTCGTGTTAATCTTCGAACTTTCCTACTATTTAGGGCAGCTCCAACGAAGAAAAACAATCCTAAATTGAAGTCAATATACTGCTGCAAACTGGTGTCAGTCTGGTCCACATCATCAATTGATAGAGTACGTTTATACCTATTTACAGTCACATTATTTAACAACTTTAAATCCTTATGATAGGATGCAGGTGCCAGAAATACAGGAGGTAACAAAAATGATACATAGCATACTCCAGACCAACCGGCTGGCAAACGGTAATAACCTTTAGTTCCACACACAAAATACGTATTATGGGATGCTAAGAAAGTACTGTTATTCAATCCATCGATGTTTAATATGGTAATACAATCGCTAACACCGACAGGAATATAACCCACACTTTGGACACACAGGTCCGCTTGAGCTTGTGCCACTTGAATCACAAATCTGTCTTTTCCCACAGTGTCTCTGGTGTTCGTGAAAACATATGGAATCGATTCATTGTCTGGTCGATACTCTTCCCATTCCCAAATTGTCCCATTCGCTTGCGGATATCCATCTTTATCCTGATGACATTCTTTATTGAGTCTGAAGAGTAATCGTCCCACTGTGGGTTTCCGAGTGGCAAAAAGCAAAGTGTACCATGCTCTACAAGAGCCATTATGAGAGAAAGGAAGAGGTATGAATGGCGTTCCTCCCTTCTTCTGATGAGCTGGCATCATACCACATATCCAACAGTTCGTAGCATTGGTGGCAACATGGGTATGATGTAACATCTGGATGAAAGTGTTATTCAAATAAGACTGACGATGCTTCAATTCTTGATACGGAAGGGTATAGAAATAGTGCTCCGCAGGCACTGGAGTTGTCAACACAAGCAACTCTCGGGCAGGAGTCACATTCTCCACAAACCATGTGGTTATCCCAACAATAGCTACTGTGAGCATAAAACCTATTGCACAAAGGATCTTCTTTTTCTCCATGTCAAAATAGGAAATCAATATCTTCCTGAAACTAAGGGTTTGTCAGAACTCTTCCCCTTGGGCAGCGGTCGATTTCTTCACCAACGGGCCAAGACGGGTGTCGCTACACTAATGCAGGGCTGACCCCCCCCCCTTGCCTCACTGGCTCTCCGTTTCACTAACCCAAGGGCCGTTCTGACAACATGTCCCGATACTGAAGGATTCACCTTCTTGGCCTCAGATGATATCGCCTTCCTCCAGGAGTCGCGTGGTCCGGAAAGAGCTCCTCAGCGTCGTTCGATTCCACAGCACGGCCTTTCTCTGTGGTCAGAATCTCTTGTTGATCGGTCAGTATAGCGGGCTCCACCAGTCCGGGCGGTACTTTGCGGCAGTGCAGGGAATGGATCCAATTCTTTCTGTTGGAAACTCGCACAGCCGTCCTTGTTGCCAGTAAGACTTGCTCAGGGCCAACCCATCTCGGCTCCAGGCTGTTCGTCCTGTCGAAGATTTTCAACATGACATAGTCTCCAGGCCGGAGACTATGTCCTTCGCCGGTGGACCGATCAGGGAGCGCCTCCCGGACCTGTTGATGAATGGAAACCAAGTTATCCGTTAACTGTGCCAGATAATCATTCATCATTACACAAGGTACATCATACACAGTCTTAGGTTTTGGTGGACCCCAAATATTCATTGGACGTCCAAAGACAATCTCATACGGTGTAAGACCGATTCGAGAGTGCGGTACCGATCTAATTGACAACAATGCCAGCGGTAAAGCATCTGGCCAAGTCAAAGACGTTGAAGCTTGAATTTTAGCGATCTTGAGCTTCAGTGTACCATTATACTTCTCGACTAGTCCTGCAGATTGAGGGTGGAATACTGCGTGGAACTTCTGGGTGATGCCTAGACCCTTCAGAACATACTTTATAACATCCGCTATAAAGTGGGGCCCGTTATCACTCCACAGAAGTCTACAAACGCCATATCGAGGGAAGAACTCCTTCAACAGCATCTTAGCGGTAGTCATTGCAGTATTGTCTTTCGTAGGGTAGGCCTCAACCCATTTGCTAAAGGCACACACCACTACTAGAACATACTTCAAATTGTTACAACGCTCGAGCTGAATGTAATCCATCTGTAAAACCTCAAAGGGTGCAGTAGGCGTTACGAACCCTCCTGCTGGGGTCCGAGTCCCCTTTCCTGGGTTGTACCTCAGGCAGATCATACAGGTCTGCACCACTCTCTTTGCCGTGCTAGCAATCTCTGGATGCTCCCAGACTTGGGTAAGCAATTTTACAATTGCGGAAGCTCCAACATGTGCTAGCCCATGTGCCATCTGAACCATAGGTTGTACAAAAGCTGTGGGTAATTTCCATCGATCCATCTGCTTATTTCTCCAGCAACCCTCATCATCCAATTCTCCCTCACTGGACCATTGCTCCCGTTCTTTATCAGAAGCGGTCCTCTGTATTTCTCGCACTTCTTCCTTCGCATCATGCCATCTTTCTACTTGTGACTTCACTACATACATGGCAGTAGCACCGGGCTGCATCGCAGTCTCCCGCGCCACCCGGTCTGCTAACGCATTCCCTTCTCCAACTTTATCGACTACTTTCCTATGGGCGCTACATTTAATGATGGCAATTCTCTTCGGATATGTCAATGCAGTTAAAAGATTATGAACTAACTCCCCATGCATTATTTGTACTCCATGCGATGTTAAGAACCCTCTTTCCTTCCAGAGCAGGCCGAAATCGTGCGCTACTCCGAAGGCATAGCGGCTATCTGTATAAACATTCACACACAATCCTGTGCTGAGCTCACATGCTCGTGTTAATGCTATCAGTTCCGCTGCTTGAGCTGATTTCTGTGGTATGCGTGCTGTCTCCACTATTGTTTGCAATGTGGTAATCGCATACGCTGCCGAAGTCGTACCATCTGGTAGCTTCAAGCATGACCCATCCACCCACAGTTCTCCATCTACATCTGAAAAGGGCGTATCCTGGAGATCAATACGACCCTTTGTTTGTTCTTCGGTCACAAGGATACAATCATGTGCTTCTCGTGCCTCAGACCGAGTCTTGGGGTATGGCAACAATGTGGCAGGATTTAACGTCACGCACCTCTTCAACGTGATATGAGGAGCCAAAAGCGTCAGCTCATATCCCGTTAATCGGGCACTGGTCAAATGCTGCGTCTTTGTCTGATTAAGCAGGGCATCAACAGCATGGGGGACTAATACCAACAGCTTATGAGATAACACAATTCCCTCGCTCTGGCGTATTGACACAGCTGTCGCCGCAACCGAGCGAAAACAACCAGGCAATGCTCGAGCAACAGGATCAAGTACAGCCGAAAAATATGCACAAGGGCGCTGCTTGCCGCCGTGCATCTGCACTAAAACTGATAATGCACATCCATCTTTCTCATGCACATACAGCGAACAAGGCTTGGTATAATCAGGAGTCCCTAATACTGGTGCTGAACAGAGGGCCTGTCGCAGTTTCTGAAAGGCAGTGTCACACTCATTCGTCCAAGGAAGCGGGATAGGTGTATCTTTTGTCAAAAGAGCTAATAATGGCTTGGCTATGTACGAAAACCCTAATATCCACTGCCTGCAAAAAGAAACAAGACCCAAAAATGCGCGCACGTCCTTCTGCGTGGACGGCGTCGGTGTATCCAGAATCACTTGAACACGGTCTGGTGTGAGTGCACGGCCCTCCTTAGACAAAAGGTGACCTAAATAAGTCACCTTTGGTCTACAGAATTGCAACTTTTTCCGAGAAACTTTGTGATTGTGGGATGCCAAAAAGGAAAGCAAGGACAACGTACTAGTTTCACACAACTCCGGGGTGTCAGCCGCCAGCAAGATGTCATCGACATATTGAATGAGGGCGACACCCTCGGGCAGAACAAAGGAGTCCAATTGTCTTTTCAAGGCTTGACTGTAGATGCTAGGGCTTTCCGTATAGCCCTGGGGAATTCTACAAAATCGGTAAGACCTATTATTGAGAGTGAAACCAAAAAGGTATCGACTATCGGGATGAATAGGAATCGAAAAGAAGGCATTTTTCAAATCAATAACTGAAAACGTGGTCGCCGTAGGCGGGACCAAAGTAAGCAACGTCGTGATATCCGAAACCACTGGGTACTGAGGTATCACGATCTTGTTTACTTCTCTCAAATCAATGATAAACCGATAGACTTTTGCATCCGTATCCTTTTTCAGAATGGGTAGAATCGGGCTATTACAAACCTTATAGGGAACTTCTTCCACCACTCCCACCTTAATCAAATCCTGCATAATCTGTATAAGAGCCTCTTCCCCCTCCTGCGAAATACGATACTGGGGAAGGCGTGGTAACACCGCCCCCTCCTGGACACTAATGTGAACAGGCGGAATCACCATCTGTCCCACATCAGTATCCGAGGTGGCCCACAGAGCACGGGGGAGGGCAGCTAACACAGCATCTTCTGTAACCACACACATCCGTTCAGACAGGGGGTAATTGTCATTCAATATCACCCGCACTCCAGCAGGGGAACACCGGATCGTAGCTCTGAAGTGCTTCAGCATATCAAGGCCCATAATATTATCCGGCGTGTTCGGAGCTAACAAAAATGGACAGGGTGCAGAAAAGGAATTAACCTGAAATGTGAGGGGCTGCGAAAGAGGGCTTCGGGAGAGTGTGCCATCAAACCCTACCGATGTAACCATTAAGCCAGATGGGGGAGCCCTCGGAACCAATTGTTTAGACAGCGCACTACGAGTCGCTCCTGTGTCCACTAGAAACTGATCAGTGGAGCCCAAAACCTCAGCTGATACGTAAGGACCCCTCTGATCAACTGGCACCTCGACTGATTCCAACCCCCATCCAACGCATTCCTATGCATGCTGAGAATCATGGTACCCAGAACGGTCAATCCCCGACACTTGATACTGATTTTGGCGATCAAAAACATTTGACCTATCTCGTTGCTGCCCAGCAAGGTCAAAACGAGCGTGATCATTAGAATTCCCTCTAAAATTCGAGAAACCCCCTCTACCTCTCGGGCCGCCCTGAGTGTGTCCCTGACTGTGTCCCTGCCGTGAAGCATGCAACGCTGGGCATTCTCTGGCCCAGTGCCCCGATTGCTTACAATACGCACATTGATTCCTATTCAGATCAGATCGGCCCGAGGGAGGACCATAAAATCCTCCCCTACCTCTATTTTACACCCCGTCGGGGCGGACCATATACCTGTGCTAACATCACCTTCGTTTTTAAATCCTTCGATTTCTTTTCCTCCTGCCCCTTCGCTTCTAGCTCCTGGCGCTCATAGTACTGAGCTATAGTCAGGAGGGCTGTCGGGGTCGTAGTAGACCAAGAACTTTCACTCGCTTTGAGGCGAGCTGCAATTGCCGGTAATAGATTCGCCACATATTTGTCAGCAAAAAGGTGCCGACCCGTATCATCCGTAAGAGACTGACCACTAAAATCATGGAACGTCTCCTCAAAGCGCGTAAAGAAATCTGCAACTGATTCATCGGCTTTCTGCTTACACGAGGCTAGCATATTCCAGTCAATCTTTTTAGGAGGAATGATGGTCTTCAACTTAGTCAGAATAGCAGCGGGGAGGTCTAAGATAATCTGAGGTGGTTTCTGCGCGGGCTTTCTCTCCCTATCCTCATCCTCAAGTTCAGACCATCGAGCCTTAAAAGTGGCAACATCATCCACCTTCCGCACGGATCGCCACATATCTGGAGGTAGAATAAGCCCAAAGAACAAATCTATATCTGCTAAGGTCATAATACAAGAATTCAAGGCCCCCTCGACTTCTTCGTAAAAGGCCGCTGGATTCTTGCGGGGATCAGGCAACGCATTCTTTAATCAAGAAAATAAACAAGGGCCCCCTGTACAATAGTTATGTAATTCCTAGGGCAGGGTACTTTCAAGTGAGGTATAAATCCCTAGGCAAATCAAGTTAAGCTATCTGTAGTTTGTTGGTAAATATATGCCCAATTAGTGCATTTGATTTTTTTGAAATATTGGAGTGCAATTCATATAAGGCAACTAACACTAACTAAATTTAAAAACATTCATTTAATGGCATATTAAAAACAATTCATCATACAACATAAAATGCAATTATTAAAATAATTAAAAATGTTACACTTTTTATCTCATCACGTAATAATTACACAATACACATTATTTAGTGGCTGGCGAGTAGGTTCTAGCGTCGAAACGCGCGTCGAGAAAGAACCTACTCGCCAGCCACTAAATAATGTGTATTGTGTAATTATTACGTGATGAGATAAAAAGTGTAACATTTTTAATTATTTTAATAATTGCATTTTATGTTGTATGATGAATTGTTTTTAATATGCCATTAAATGAATGTTTTTAAATTTAGTTAGTGTTAGTTGCCTTATATGAATTGCACTCCAATATTTCAAAAAAATCAAATGCACTAATTGGGCATATATTTACCAACAAACTACAGATAGCTTAACTTGATTTGCCTAGGGATTTATACCTCACTTGAACGCATTCTTTAATGCCATGACGTCAGCCCTGTGCCAGGGAGTATAGACCCAATTATACACAAAATATCCCTTAGCATCGGCGGAGGTAATATCCGAGCTAGTCCCCGCTCCTTTAGGAGGAACATACAAAGGCGCCGCCTCGCGCATTGGTTTAGCATGCACTGGATCGCTCTTATCTGATTGAGAGGTGGATGAATGGCCGCCTCCAGTACGCGAATCCGACCGCTTTTCCTCCTCAAGATGTTGGCGCGCTTTCTCTTTAAGGTCTGCTGCCGCATCCCGCAACGCAAACAGTCGCCGAACCGCCTCAGGCGCCTTAGAGGGAGAGAAAACACCATTACGCAATGCTTTAGAATCTAATACCACATCAGCAGGTTCAAAGACACTGGAATATTTCCGAAAGGCAGCAATCACTTCATCAGAAAAGTGTCCCAAGAAATACAACCTTTCCCTATCCTGCCACGACTCCCAAGAAGCCAACAGTTCATCAAGGGATAACTTGCCCTTACATGCACGATAGGAAAACTGACGAAGCTCACCCATTCGCTCGGCCGATAACATGGACCGCGTGTCTACCTTACTCGAACCCGATCCAGAATCTTGTGGCCTCGGGGCAGACGCGCCAACATAAGGAGGCGGAGAACGATCTAATAAATAAAAATCATCGTCATGATTATTAAGGACAGGATAAAGTGGCTGACGAACAGCATATTGACCCGAGACTTGTAACCTATATTCTTTCTCTTGTTTCTCCGTCTGTTCTCTTTCCTCCCGATGCTTTGCTTCCTGCGCTCTCACATGATCATTCTTTCGTTGCTCTTTATCAAACCGCGCTTTCTCGCGTTTCTCTCGCTCACGCACTTCCTTCACCCATAGTCGCACACATTCAAACATGTCTTGACGCGCACGCCGTTTACACATACACTGTTCCACATACTCAATCTTACGTATATCAAATGATCCATACAACGGCCACCGTAACTCAGGATCCTTCTTGGTATATTTCCTCCATACTGTGCTGTACATTATGGAGGAAAGACCATGCTTCACATACATATCCCTATTAGGAGTCCCCTCTGGGGGAGCTGGAGCAGATTCCTCGAGGTTTAACCGGTTTCCAAAGCAGCAGCACCACTTACGGAGTGCGCTAAAAGCAGGCATGCTCAAAAATAATGCAGAATATGCAGTATTATCAAAAAAATGGCACTTAAACGTTGTGCTGGTCAAAGTTACACAGTTCCGGAGAAATATCTCCACATTACCTGCCTATATGTGTTGCAACGCATATATTCTCACAATAATCAATACAAAATATGACCGATCATCACAAATCAAACTCAAATAGCCAACCCAGGCTTCAAAAACTCGGAGCAAGTACCGTACAACGGTTCTTACCAATCAAGAGTCCAGATTCCAACTGCCAAGCTCCGAAATTCGCCCAAACGGCTGTCACGGCAGAACCGACAGAAGAGGTCTCAGTCGAGGACCGGCGCCACCCAGATGGTCAGCTCGGAAGGGAAGGAAGAAAAACCTCGGGATGCCAGGACTAAAGTGCCTCTGGCAGTGATCACATCCCCGGCCAAATTCCTCACCTTCGTCGCGACCAATCCTTCGAGCATCCGAGTCGCCGATGAGCCCCACGTGACGGGCGCCAATTGATGAGTACAGGCCCCAGCTAGGTCCGCAGGACACAAGGGTTCGCTCTCCTGTAAAGAAACCTATAAGGAAGTTGGCACGGAAACTGCAAAGTACAAAGACACGGTTTATTAACCCTTAAGGGTGGTCCTACAATCCATACAATACCCTTCAGTATTGCATAGAGTAGCACAAAGAACTTGCATACACGGTCCCCTTTTATACACAACAGAGGGGCTCATAAGTGGGAGGATAGAGCATGAGACGAGGAATGTTACCTTTTATGGACATTTGCAATACTAGATCGATATGTGGGCGGAGCTGACATACTCCTTAAGCCCGCGAAAACATGGTCAAGCAAGGACTAACTGATAACAGATGTGGTCAAGTCTGGGCATGCGCCAGACGGACAAAGGAACTATTTGTAGACTGTTACTAGGCAGATTACAAGAGCAACTAACACAAAGATAAGACTCTTCTCGTGCTGAGCACGTGGAGACATGACAATACATATGGAGTCCAGACTTCAGTCAACATAACAAAAGGAACATGTGTAAGGGAGGAGAATTCATGTCTTTAGTAAATGCTTAATCACATCGAAGTTGCAATTTACAACACTTCTAAGTACCCTCCATTCCTCACAGCCACGCCACACACTACACACATGCCTAAACCAGTCACAGAAAAATTAAATGATGTTGTTTTTATAATTTTATTTTTCTGTCACTGACTCTGACGAGTGGGACGACACTTTTTCGCCATTACGGAGGAGCCTCCCCATAATAGACGATTCTAGTATAAGGGTTGTGAAGATGTTTGGAGGGCAGGGCCCGCCAGGATTATGCCTTGGATTGGGTCAATATCTTCCTTTTCTTCCTTTTTGGAAGGAGCACAGGTGATGTCGATTATGTAATCGGGGAGACGAAGGACCTGAGGTTTCGGATGAGATTCCTGTTGCTGTGCCCCTCTGGTCTGGGTGTTGATGTGATATTAACCATTTCTTATGGTTGAAATGTTGTGGCTGGGTATTACTGGAGGAACTGAATATAAGACCTTTGTTTGGGTCCTGTAGCCAATGCTGATGTTTGCTGCTTTGAAATGCAGAGGAGGTGTTGGCCTGACTTTCTATTTCTTAGTTGCGTGATAGAAGCTGCGTGAGTCGCATTTGGCGCGAGGGCAGCGTGTTTACCTCATTGCTAATTTTAATCAAATCCGTTCTAACCTTCTTTTTACAAATTTTTAAAAAACTGTATTGCACTAATTGTACTTTCTTGTGTGGGAACTTGAGGGGGGAATTCATTGTTTGCACTCCGATTCGGCCGCCATTACTGTAGGTCAGCGCTCTAGTCGCTGAGTCTACCAGGGCTATTTTAAGTCCGATGACACTACCACGCAGCGGACGCGCGCGGCGGGCGCGCCGCTGGCGCACAAAGGCAAGCCCATCTGCGCCCATCTGGGCACCAGGGGCCAGAATCCCTGCCCGTTTTCCATTAGATAAGCATTGGTACAGTGCGAAGAGACTCAGACAGCTGAACTCACCCCAGGATTCCGTTTGCCTCCACTCCATTGCTCCCGGTAGTTCCAACTCTTAACTGCATGCGTTGTTCATTTAGCTTCCAGCACCTCTCCCCCATCAGCCCAGAGGTTGCTACACCGGATAACGTTTTTAAGCTATTCTTAGTAAATTGCCGATCTTTTCCTAAACACGCTGTTGAAGTGTCCATCCTGCTTACGGAGGAAAGCCCCGATGCTTTATTCCTTACGGAAACTTGGCACAGCCTCAGACCCTGATATAGTCCAGGCTCTCCCTCTCGGTTATATAATCCATAGACTAGACCGAGTCAATGGTAAGGGTGGTGGAATTGCCATTATTCTAAAGAGTCACCTCATTTGTAGGACTTTTGGGAGCCCCCTACTTGATTGTGAAAACCTCAATTTCTCAATAGGACGCACACCTACGCTAACCCTCTCTGGGATCCTGATTTACCGTCCCCGGGATCCATAGGCCAATTTTGTAAGTCACTTGCAGAAACGGTCCCTAAATTAGCAAGTTCCACTGCGAATTTCACCATTCTTGGAGATTTTAATATTCACTTTGATGACTTAAACTCTAAAGTCGCAACTGAATGGACCTCCGAACTAGCGGCCCTACAGCTTACTCAGAAAGTATTCATGCAACACAGGCAAATGGGCACCTCTTAGACCCCATCTTTTCTAGTCTGATGGAGTTATTCTGTCAGGCTCCAATTCCTATTCCTTGGTCAGACCATCTCCTCATCCCTTTTTTTTGGTCTCCTATTCATGTCACTCCTCCAACCCGACTCGTACAAACCAAGTCCCGCTGTTGGTCAAAACTCCTGTTAGAGCTTTCCAGTGCTGGTATCCAGTTATCTAAGCCCGCTCCTGATGCTGATCCGGTGTCGGCTAATGAGAAATTTAGTAACTGGATCAACAGCACACTAGATCTAGTCCTTCCCAAAACAAAAATCCAGCTGCACAAAGGACCTTACAAAGCGGCCTGGTATACCCCCGAACTACGAGAACTAAAACAAATCTGTAAAAAGACAGAAAGAGGCTGGAGAAGGAATTTCTCCCCGTACAAGAAGAAGGAATATAAGGAAGCTATCAAAATCTATAAAATTTAAATCAGAAAAGCGCAGGCCCTATATTTCGAGGAGATCATAACCTCCTTGGCTAATTCCCCCCATGAAACATTCCGAATTGTTAAGAAATTACTGAACGTCCCATCTCCTCCCGACTCCCCCGCAACCTCAGACCAACGCTGTAATGAAATGGCGTAATATTTCCATAACAAAATTCAGACCCTCTATGGATCCTTTTCTTCTACCAAAGACCTCAATTTCCCCCTCTGTGATAATCTATACACAGGAAACCTGTTTAATAGCCTTCCCTATAATGGACTATGACTACTTCCTTACTACATCTGCCCCTGTAAAAAGCGGGTCACCTAGCGACCCTGCTCCGCTTAGGATTCTTAAACAGGTGACAGAGATAACTGGCCCAGTCATCCTAGGCTTGATTAATTCATCTATGTCCTCCGGAGTGGTCCCCCCCCCCCACCCGGGAATAAAGCTATGGTTAAAGCTCTCTTGAAGAAGCCTACTCTAGAGCCAGACTGTTTGGCCAATTACCGTCCTATTTCCCTCCTCCCGGGAATCGGCAAGATTTTGGAAAAATATATAAATACCACACTCTCTGCCTACCTGGAATCTAACAATCTCCTCCACCCCGCTCAAACAGGCTTCCGCCCACGGCATGGAGAGAGCTCTCCTGGCCGTCATGGAAGAATCCAGAAAAGTTCTTGACGCAGGGGGCACGTCTGCCGTGATCCTTTTGGATCTGAGCGCGGCATTTGATACGGTCAATCACCGTATGTATCTTGATCGACCACCTCAGAAACTTGGGCGTGTCCGGAATAGCATTGACCTGGCTGAAGTCATTCCTGGAAGGGAGATCCTTCTAGGTATTTGAGGGTGAGACTATTTCTAAACCTTGGCCCCTTCTTTGTGGAGTTCCACAGGGCTCTTCCCTGAGCCCAACGCTCTTTAATGTCTATATGGCTACTCTAGCGGACATCATACAGCCCTATGGAGTGAATATCGTGACATACGCTGATGATACCCAGTTGGTGGTCTCACTTAACCACTCAGACATGGCCTCCTCCTGCCTCTGTACCTGCCTTGAAGAAGTGGCTAAATGGATGAACCATTCCCACCTGAAGCTAAATGGCAACAAGACGGAGTTTATGCTCCTTGGTAACCCGGTGCTTTTTAGACCAAATTTGATGTGGCTGGCCGTAATGGGATCGGCACCCGTCCCCAAGTCAAATGTAAAAAGTCTGGGGTTCTCGCTGGACTCAGACCTTAGTCTTAAAGTCCAAACCAGAAAGGTAGTTCCTCCTGCTTTAGCATTTTAAGAATGCTGCGTAAAGTACTACCACTGCTTCCCTTTCAGGTTAAGAAACTTGCGGTCCTAGCGCTTATTCTGTCATGCTTGGACTTTAGCAATGTACTGTATCCGTTTGCTCCTAGTGCAGTCTTCTCTAAACTTCAAATGATTCAGAACTGTGCGGCAAGAATCCTCATGGGAACTCCCAACCGACAGTCTGACAAACCCGCCATGAAAGCCCTACATTGGCTGCCCATCCGGGAGAGAGTCCATTTCAAAGCCCTATGTATCACTCATAGGTTGCTTGGAGGGAATGGACCTAAGATCATCTTCCCCCTGGCCAAACCATACCGGGCCAACAGGCCTCTACGCTCAGATGAACAACATTTGGCTTTCGCACCAAGGATTAAGAGAGTCAGAAGCGGTGGTCGGCTCTTCTACAATGCTGCCAAGCTTTGGAAGTCCCTTCCCCTTCAGCTACGAAGAGAGACCAACCACCCGACCTTTCGCAAGCTGTTGAAAACATGGCTTTTCCCCAAATGAGTCTCAGAAGCCTCTCTTACTTCTCAGCGCTGGGATAAATGACCATGGGTAGCCATGCGCATTACAAATGCTATCTCATTCATTCATTCATTCATTCATGTCAAGCGGTTGCTAGTTTTGGTGCTTGTTCTGGGCATTGCACCTTTTGCTACACAGGCCATTATGGCAGCAGAGTTGATGAGAAAGGTCTAATGCTGGGATGCTCACACTAATGGCCTGACCTTTACATGTGGCTCCCCTGGTGTACAGCAGGACTGGTTACTTAACTGAGCACTAACATTCAGAAAGATGTTAAATAAACGGGGAAGCTTTTAGTTACATGTTAACTAAAGTAAAGGAAAAGAAGCATAGTAGGTGTCTTGCATTACGTATCTCTAGAAACACCCTCCTGTTTAAAAACATTGTAGAACAAACATACACATATCTTAGTGTCTTCACAATCCAAAGCGTATTTCTCTGTGGAAGTGTTTCACCTTAGTACATCAGATTATATCACTCTCTTCAGTGCCATTTATTAGAAGTGATGGTTTGCAAACAAGAACTTAGAAACATTGATTCCCTTCCCCATCTCTGTCCACATTGCCGCTGGTGACCTAAGAAGCAAGTTGGTAGTCATGTGCTCCCTACTTGTGGCCTTTGTTGTTTTCTACATGGAACAACACTATAGTTTATTAAATTAAACACAGGAGAATGACGATTCTCCAATTTTTATGCAGAGAGAATCTTGATTTTATTAAAGACATACGGAGGCTAACATTATGCAAATACTTTTATTTGCTGCCCAACATGCAGCCCTTTAAAGGATGCAAATACATCACAATGAATAGAACATGAACAACATAACTAGTAGCCAGTGTATACTCCAATCTTCCTCTTGGGCTCCGATGACACAGACGTAAAATGTGGGAAACCAGTTAGTCTTAAGCGTTGTTATCTGAGAAAAAGAAATCAGAAATACACTGTATAGTATAGTGAATGAAGTATGAACAGATAAAGCATAGTATGAGAGAGTAATATATCAGAAATTCATATCATTAAATTAGAATTCATATCAAAACAAACCCAATCCTCTCAGGGAGAGGAGGGTGGGATAATGTTAGCCTCCATATGTCTTTAATGAAATCAAGATTCTCTCTGCATAAAAATTGGAGAATCGTCATTTCATTACAAGACCGGAGGCTACCATTATGCATGTTTAAAGCCATGTAAAGCTACATTGCTAACATGCTCTATTGGTCTCAAATAGAATTTTGAGAAGGTATCTGCATTGCTCCAATCTGCGGCTCTAAGTATCTCGGGCAGGGAACCTCCGCCTAAAACAGTTTGCTAGCCATAGCTCCCCTTGAAGAGTGAGCTCCAAATCTAGAAAGATTTACACCAGCTTTGTGCATAATCAGACGTACCCACCTGGCTAAGGTGGCTGAATAAAACAGGTCTAAAGGGTTTAACATATGACAAAAGAAGTTGATCACTGTTAACAGGCCTAAAAGTAGAAATTTTATTGTCATGACATTTCATATAACTCACAACACACAGTTTTTCACACTTGTGAAAGAAAGGGTAAAAGACAGATTCTGACATTGTTTTAGTTCTTCTCCAGATGTCAAAGTGAACACCTTCAGACGAATAAAATCTATTAGAAAGTTCCAAAGCTTTAATGTCTGAGACTCTTCTAAAGGAAATCAGGCACAAAAGAGTCGCTAATTTCATGGAGATCCTTTTAAGAGAGAGTAGATTGTTGGCAGGCCAGGAAAGGAATAGATTAAAGATGAGGTTAACATCCCAAAGGGATTCGTAACGGGCTTTAGGAGGTCTCCTCAATCTAGTACCTTTCATAACTCTCTTAATTAAAGGGTTGCTACCAATAGCAAGATTATTGACCAACGCATGTCCGGAAGAAATTGCTGATCTGTAGCAATTGCTCGTTCTATAAGAGAGGCCTGACTCAAAAAGACATGCAAGGTAGTTGGCTACTTGCTGTAGAGGCTTGTACGGGATCCAGATCCCTTTCCAAGCACCAGCAAGACCACTTTCTCCATACACCTGAATACCTTTTCCTTGTTCCAGGTGCCCATGAGTCTTCCCAAAGGTTCTTCACCTCTCCTGAAAGTTCAGAATATCTCCCTGAACTCCTGAGATCTTCAAGACAAGAAGGTTCAATTTCCCTTCTAGAATCAAAGGATGTTCTTCTCCGTCCGGACCCTGGAGGAGGCCTAGTAAAGATGGGATTAGGCGAGGAAAGTCCACTGCTAACTCCATAACTCCTGGGAACCAAACTTGGGATTTCCAAAAGGGTGTTACGAGGATGATTGAACAAGACTCGAGTCTTACTTTCCATAACAATCTCTGGATCATTGAGAAGGGGGAAAAGCGTAACCTCTGATTCCGGTCCAGGATTGGAGAAAGGCATCTGATGCATTGGGGTCTGGTCTCCAGCTGAAATACATCTGAACTTGATGGGTTAATCTGCTGGCGAGAAGATCTATCTGAAAAAGACCCCATAATTCTTGAATCAATGAGAAAAAATCTGGATTCAATTTCCAGTCGCTGGAATCGTGGAGATAACGAGAATTCCAGTCCACTCTCAGATTCTGAATTCCCGGAATGAATTCTGCTCTGAGAATAATCTTGTGATCCCAGCAAAAGTACCAGATCCGCTTGGCGAGATCTGAAAGATTCTTGGATCTCGCTCCCCCCAGGCTATTTATGTAAGAGACGGCAGAGAAATTGTCCAAATGGATTAAGGTATTGGAATTCTTCAGAAGCTCTTTGAAGCTCATAAGCGCATTCAGAGCTGCTAACATTTCCAGAGAGTTTATGTGAAGGGATTGTTCTTCTAACGACCACCTCCCCCCGGTCTCTAAATTGTTTAGGCGAGCGCCCCATCCCCGGTTGCTCGCATCCGATTCTAGAGTAAAGTCTGGAATATTCCCGAAAATAGCTTTTCCATTCCAGGCTTGGAGGTTTTTCAATTACCAATGAAGATCTTCTCGAGCGTCCTCCGAGAGGGGAACTGAGTCTTCGTACCAAAGACCTTTCCTTAAGGTTAAAGCTGTTAGCCTTTGTAAGCCTCTGTAATGGAGAGGACCGGGTGAAATAGCCTGAATCAATCAATCAGGGCATTTATAGAGCGCGCTACTCACCCATGAGGGTCTCAAGGCGCGGGAGGGGGGGAGACGCTACTGCTCGAATAGCCAGGTCTTGAGGTGTTTCCTGAAGGTGAGATGGTCCTGGGTCAGTCGTAGGTGTGCGGGGAGGGAGTTCCAAGTTTTGGCTGCCAGGTAGGAGAACGATCTTCCTTCGGTGGTGGTTCTGCAGATCCGAGGGACGGTGGCGAGAGCGAGGCTGGCGGAGCGGAGCTGGCGTGTGGGGGTGTAGAATGAGAGGCGGCTGTTGAGGTATTCGGGGCCCATGTCGTGGAGTGCTTTGTGTGCGTGGGTTAGGAGCCTGAAAGTGATCCTATTGTTGACCGGGAGCCAGTGCAGGTTTCCCAGGTGGGCGGATATGTGGCTGTGGCGAAGGATGTTGAGGATGAGTCGTGCGGAGGCGTTCTGTATGCGTTGGAGTCGTTTTCGAAGTTTGGCAGTGGTTCCTGCGTAAAGGGCGTTTCTGTAGTCCAGTCGGCTGGTGACGAGGGCCTGGGTGACGGTCTTCCTTGTTTCGGTGGGGATCCACCTGAAGATTTTTCAGAGCATGCGCAGGGTGTTGAAGCAAGAGGACGAGACGGCGTTGACTTGCTTGTTCATCGTGAGCGAGGAGTCCAGGATGAATCCCAGGTTGCGTGCGTGGTCCGATGGTGTTGGCGCGGAGCCCAGTGCTGTGGGCCACCAGGAGTCGTCCCAGGCGGATGTGGATTGTCCGAGGATGAGGACCTCCGTCTTGTCTGAATTCAGCTACAGGCGGCTGAGTTTCATCTATTCTGCGACGTCCTTCATTCCTTCCTGGAGGTTGGTTTTGGCAGTGGCTGGGTCTTTGGTGAGGGAGAGTATCAGCTGGGTGTCGTCTGCGTAGGAGATGATGTTGATGTTGTGTTTGCGTGTGATGGCGGCGAGGGGGCTCATGTAGACATTGAAGAGGGTTGGACTGAGCGAGGAGCCTTGGGGTACGCCGCAGATGAGCTCGGTGGCCGCTGAGCGGAAGGGAGGGAGGCGGACTCTCTGGGTTCTGTCGGAGAAGAACGAGGAGATCCAGTCCAGGGCCTTTCCTTGGATCCCAGTGTTGAAGAGGCGGGTTGTTAGGGTGCGATGGCATACGGCATCGAAGGCTGCCGAGAGGTCTAGGAGGATGAGAGCGGTAGTTACCCCGTTGTCCATCAGGGTCCTGATGTCGTCGGTGGCTGTGATGAGGGCGGTCTCGGTGCTGTGGTTGGCTCGGAATCCGGACTGGGATGGGTCGAGCGAGTTGTTTGCCTCGAGGAAAGTGAGGCAAACATGGATGGAGGAAGAAAGGAGACCTAGAACCCTGGCTAGGTCTTTGAGGTGGATTAAATCTTTCGAAAGGATAAAGGAAATATGTTTCTTTATCTTTGTAACCTTTTTCTGTGGAAGTATTAAACTGGAAAGAATGGTATGTACTTGGAAACCAAGGCATTCTAACTCCTGTGTAGGGATCATGATGGATTTCTCTAGATTTACGATGAAGCCCAGGTTCTGAAGTAGGTCTATTGTCATTTTTAAATGCTCCTGGATAGTCAAAATGTCTTGAGACATAATGAGGATGTCGTCTAGGTAAATTATCAGACAAACTCCTCTCTCTCTGAGATAAGAGACCACTGGTCGTAGGACCTTCGTGAAACACCAAGACGCTGAGGAAAGGCCGAAGGGGAGACACTGGAACTGATAGAGGGTTCCTTTCCATGTAAAACGGAGGGGTACTTGCGAAAGTTCTCGTCCATGGTTATCGTAAAATATGCGTCCTTGAGGTCTAGTTTTACTAGCCAGTCCTTTGCTTGCAAAATGTCTCTTAAGAGATGGATACCCTCTATCTTGAAGTGTCTGTATGTTAGAAAGTTGTTTAAATATTTTAGATTTATGACGGGGCGCCAACCTTTGTCCTTTTTTTTTTTTTACTAGAAATATGGTACTTAGAAAGCTTTTCTGAATCTCTGATAAAGGAATCTTTATAATGGCTCCCTTTTCTAACATTTGGGAAATTTCCAATTCTATAAGTTTTGAATTCTCCATGTCTAAGGTCATTTCTCTTGGGATTTTTTCCTGAAAAGGTTCTTCCCAAAAATCAATTTTGAACCCAACTATTGTTTCTAATACCCAAGGGTCTTGAGTAATTTGTGTCCAATTGTGAGCAAAGTGTCTCAGTCGTCCTGCCACCTTTAAGGGAAAAAAAGGCTTCTGGCTTACCTTGGTAAGTTTGATTGGTGGATCTGGGTCTGCCGCTCTGGGATCTTGAGCCACTTCCTCTTGTGGGATAGAAATTTGAGTACGAGCGGTAGCCTCTATTGGAGCAGAAAGAGCCTCTTTCGTCTTGAAGATAG
The DNA here is from genome assembly GCF_964204655.1 of Triturus cristatus. Lineage (NCBI taxonomy): Eukaryota > Metazoa > Chordata > Amphibia > Caudata > Salamandridae > Triturus > Triturus cristatus. The sequence goes on along the minus strand of NC_140590.1, from coordinate 323,426,778 downwards.
AAATGGGACCTGTAGAAGCCTCGGCTGACAGACTGTCCCCTCCTGTCAGCCCTTCCAAAAACTGCGCGGACATCAAAAACTCTCTGCATGTTAGATTGGGCTCTACTAAAGGCGTTAAAGGTGGATACATACTTTCCAAGTGATTGGACAAAATTGTCCCCAAACAATAACCCTTTAGCATCGCACATGTCTTCTTTTGTAGAAAGATCTGCAAGTTTGGGGTTCATTCTTAAGAGGACCGCCTTTCTGCGTTCGGTAATGAGGCTAGATTTGGCGTTCCCAACAAAGCAGATTGCTCGTTGGGACCAACCTCTTAACAGTTCAATTTCGACCGGGGTATTATTGGTCCTAGCCTCCTCCGTCATATCAAGAATCTTTGATAGTGGGCCGAGAACGTCGAGTAGTTTGTCCTGGCACTGTTTTAGGCATTTTTTGATTCCTTTTCTAGGATCCCTTCCAGATTTAAATAGGAAGGTGCTGATCTCGGAGTCCAGATTAGGAGTGTTGCAAATCTTGTCCTCCGAGGAGGGGCGAGGGCACTCGTTTCGCATAAGATTGCGTGTATCCCTATCTAAGGGTTTTCTTACACTCTGGGGGAGGTATTTACTGACGTGGTCCATTGGCCACCATTCTGAACTGCGGGGGTGGCGAATAGCATTTGGATTAAACATTTCCACACCAAGGGGGTCTTTAACAATACATGAGGAGGTGGAAGGATTATTAATATCCTCATCAAGATCCTCCAAGCTGTCCGGGGAATCGAAAATGAATTCATCTATATTTTGATCCTCATAAATTGGAGATTCCGTATTGTCATATAGTTCATTTGTACCGTAAAGGTTACCTTGGTTTATCATGCCGCTTTTGACAACTCTTCTCTCTGTCACAAGGTATTGGGATCTCTCTTTTGTGCTGCCATGAGCACCAAAATCTATTGTAGCGCGAGGGCTACCAATAACCAATGCACGGGTAGGTGCCTCATTCGTTTGTTTCCTTTTTTCTGGAAGTTTCCCTCTCTATTTAGGGCCTAATGTAGAGGGGGGAGTCTTCGTCCGAGATAGAAAAATAGATTTCCTCTGTGGGGGACGTCCTCTTTCTCTTAGTTAAAGCGGCATCAACCGCTTTTCTGACTGAAGACTTCAGTTCTTCACCAATCAATCTTTTTAAATTATCACCCAGCAGTTCCTTAGGGGGGTGTGGTGGGTTAATATTTTCAGGGTTCATTATAAGGTCTTTAGAATAAATCTAGATAAGTAATAAAATGCCCTTGTAAGGATTACTTACAATAATCTCCTGGTAAAAACTCAGGTCTGATCTTTGTTTCTTTCAAATTGTAAAATTCGAGCTCGTTTTTAAAACGATCTTCGAATTCTCAATAAAATGAGAATAAATCAAGTCCGGGCAATATTAAATAAGGCCACTAGATGGCGCTTGAACTCCAAGACGATATTTTTAAAGGGGGAGAGACTCCGTTGCTCCGGCTCGCAAGGGCACCGTTACGTCGCTCTGTTGAAGGCCCGTAACTAAGGTAACCACAAGCAGAGCCAGAGGGAAATGACGCATTTACTTGCACGCTCCCGCATCTCCCAGCAAGTTGCTAAGAGACGCGGGAGTCGAATGATAATAGTGGCACGTGTTGCCGGTAAAGATTTCCTTTTTAACATTTCTTTATTTGATTGTAATAGCACGCTGCGTGCAAGAAATTAATGAAGGGAAGAGCGTCTTAAGTGCCCCTTTCAATGATCGTACGAGCGGGTTAGAAAAGGACTAATCTAGCACTTACCTGTAAATATTACGATCGCAAGGCGATCGTTGCGCATGAAATAGATTAGACATTGTTCCCTGCCATAAATTGGACAAGGGGAAAGCTGAAAGTTAAAGCGGGGTTAAGCATACGATCAAGCAAAGCGGAAAGCGTCTAATTAGCTAGAACAATAGTATAAATATGAACACAAGCCAGAAAGACCTTAACTATGATGGGTACAATAATCTAAACGCATTAAATAAATTATCAGGTTAAGAAATCCTACATAATCAAGATAAGTTAAACCATAGATGGAGAGAGTACTTAGCTGTGTCAGAGCAGCGAACAAAAGAGGAAGATTGGAGTATACGCTGGCTACTAGTTATGTTGTTAATGTTCTATTCATTGTGATGTATTTGCATTCTTTAAAGGGCTGCATGTTGGGCAGCAAATAAAAGTATTTGCATAATGGTAGCCTCCGGTCTTATAATGAAATTCATGTGTACAGAACACGTCCTGAATTCCGGTATTTTAAGGTACTCTCATGTGTGGTAATGAAGAAACCTTAAACAGTTGCTTAGGGTCACACAATTTGGTCAAGAGGGGAAGATGGGATTGGTCCCAGTTTTAATGTTTTTTTCATTGTGCAAGTCGGCTATTAGTGGGTATCTCTTCCTCTTCTCTCATTTGAAATCAAAAGTTAGTTTTTTGATTTTAATATTTGGTGCATGAGGTTAGAGCACGGATGGCAGACAGAAGCCACATGAAGGCTCTGCTCGTTTTGGGCCCAAGTATCCAAGAGAACCGCCATCTGAACCCAGAGCCAGGCATCTGATGCAAGCTTGACTCAAGCTTTTCTTGGTGAGGATAAAGGCATAGGAAGGACATGATTTGAACATAATCAAGCAATTTGGTGATGCAGACTACCAATACCATAGTGCAGAGCTCCTTGTTTCAAGGCCCATATCTTTCTCACGACAGCACATTTTAGTGAGTGTGTGTATGTCTATGATATTTCTATAGGGCCGACTTTGCTATAAGGCAGAGAAGCATTATACATGGTCGGTGAACTGGCAAACTGTGTGTTCTCTCCCACAAGATTTAAATCCAATTACCTTTCGGTGGCAATCCTGTTTTCTTAACACATACTTACTGTCCGTGTGTAGTTTGGTTGAAGTCCTATATTGTACCTCTGAGAAATCTGTATAAAAATAAAATGCCTACGTGCACACAATTTATCACAAGGGGAGGCTGGGTGTAATGAAAAAAATACCTCCTGGTTCCATAGTTTCAGTCTTGCTCATTTCACAACTAAGGTGTGAAGGATTCTTATGGTGAGACTTAGGAACTACTTTCACCTAAAAAATGCCTCTATGTTGTTGGACCTGCCCAGACATTTAATACAGATTTCACAAACAACATATTCTGGCAAAGTGGTAAAGCCAGGATTAAATGTCAAGTCTCCTAGTGCCATGGCTAAAACCATTCCATTGTACAACATCTAAAGCGGTGGAGATTGGGAGTTGGCGTCTGCCCACCTCTGTGCAATGCACACATTGTTTGGGTCGTTTGTCAAGGATTTCTTACAGTACTCACTGCCTTAGCTGTGCTTGTTTCTAATCACTCCTAATATTTACACAAAAGAAACGTAAGGCATAAGTAGATTGTCAGGTGTTAAGATGCTATTTAATTCTAATTCAATAATAAAGTTACTTCCTTTACATATTTGACTCGAAACATACATTGACCTTCCCCATATAGCTATAGCATGCAGATAACGCTTAGTCCAGGGTGTGGTAGACAGATAGCAACTCAAATAAAGCATTCTGTTTTGTAGACTTATGGCATAATTTAGAGGTTACGACTCCACGATTTAGAGTTTACACCATGTACATGCTTTGTTCCCCTTAATCCCAATTTATGTCATCTTGCCCCTGACCCACCCTGATAGCATCAGTGTGGCCCTTGACAATCTACAAACCATAATTATTGGCCCCTGGGAAAGGGTTGGTGAGTACTTATTGTCTAGTGGAACATTTATTGTCTTACTCTATCAAGGAAGCATACTGGATTTGGATGAATTAGAGAGGTCTTGGTAACAGAAGTCCTTGAATCATACTGTTTAGGAATGTGATTGTAAGTTAAAGTAGTGGATCCAGGAAGGTGAATTAGCATTTGAGGTGTAAAGTGATGGAGGGAATGTGAGAAGGAAAGGTTAGAGCAAGTGTTTTTGGTTGAGGTTGAGCAGTTAGCCACTTTAATTAGTGGTTTCAGTCCGCATCGTTTACTGCGTATGTTAGATCATGATTTGTATAGCACACTAATCACCCAATAGGGTGTCCAGGTGTATATTGCAGTTGAGGCCTTATTTTAGTGTGTGTGGGGGATAGTCATCAGTATGGTTCTGGAGAGTTGCAAAAAGAGAGTGTAAGACAAAGGTGGGTGATTGTTGAGAGTGCTGGAGGTGGAAGATGGTTAGTCAAGAGCGTGGGTAGGACAAGATGAGGTACTGCATGGTGGTAAATGGTGGTGTGGGAGATGGAGTGGTGTTGAAGAACTGACAATAGAGATACATGACCATGTGAGGCGAGAAGTTATCGATGATAGTGGTATGTGTCAGGAGAGCGGAAAAGCTGGATTGGGGAGGGAGAGATTAGATGGGGAGCGAGAATGCAATGTGATGATCGAGGCAGAAGGAGTGTTCATCTATAGGATGTAATATTGTACGCAGGCACATTGCTGTTCGCAGCATTCATAATGGTTCTTTTCTTCTGTTTTAAAAAGCTTTATTTTAAGTTGTATACCTTCTGTTTCAAGTCATCCAAAAATAGGCAAAAATGAATTCTTATCTGCAATAGTAATATGCATATTAAAAAAAAGTACCACATGTATGCAGTTAAAAAAGGAGTTTATATTCAATGTATGCATTTGAACCTAAACATATAATAATTACGATAAAGGAGAGGAAAGGTAATGATATCAGTTTAATAAAAAAAAGAATATCTGCTAAAATAGTGCGTGTTTAGGAAAACAGATTTTGTCCATAAAATAGTGGTACCGACTACATACAGTAAGTCAAATAAATAAGAGAAATAATAAGCAAACCAAGTTATATATTTCAAGAGGGTTTTAGAACCTCCCCATTAGCTGGTAAAATCTAAACCCTTCCTGATTCACATCTGGATAAATATGGTTCCCTTAATAAACTCCTCTTAATAATAATAATAACAATAATAATAATAATAAAACCACTTTTAGAGCGCCTGGTTACACTCAAGACGGTGTGTCCCCGCGCTTAGAAATGCTACTGCTCCCTGAAGAGGCCGAGGTCCGGAACAGGTCTGGATTCTAGGCTACAAAGAGACAATTATTAGCTTGGGAAAAGGTAAGTTTTTAATTTAAGTCTGAATCTCATTTCGGAGGGCTCCATGCGCAAGTCAAGAGGGAGATCGTTCCAGTGCTTACTCACTAGAAAGCGAAAGGAGCTACCTCCCATCCTAGTCTTGCGCACGCGAGGAAGCTGAAACAACATCGCTCCAGCAGATCTGAGGTTCCGGGTGGGGCGATGGATAGTGAGAAGGTTTCGCAGGTAACCTGGACCTTTTCCCTGGGCAATGCGATGGACAAAACAGAGTGCTTTAAACTTGATGCGCTCCTCAATAGGGAGCCAGTAAAGTTTTCGTAATGCCGTTTTTCCAGATGCCCTGCGTGGAAGGTTGAGTACCAGGCGGGCGGCAGCATTTTGGACGCACTGCAATTGGTGTATGCCTTTTCTGCTTAGGCCTAGGAGTAGGGCGTTGCCGTAGTCCAAATGTGGGGTGACTAGGGCATGAATAAGTGTTTTCCTGGCACTGATGGGGAGCAGGTCGAGGACTTTACGGAGTGTTTTTAATATTCCAAAACACTTTCCCGTAATTTTGCTGATCTGTTGCTTGAAAGAAAGCTCAGCATCCAGCCAGATTCCTAGATTTCTAACGGAGTCCGCTGGGAGGGGGATCGCCCCTAATTCTGTTGGCCACCAGGCCTGCGACCAGGCAGAGGGGGACTTTCCAACCACCAACAGTTCTGTTTTATCGCCATTAAGGCGTAGGCAGTTGTTGTTCATCCACCCTGCCACAGACCGCATGCAGTTGGAAAAGTTAGTGGCATCCTCTGCCTGATTGTGGGTAAGTTTAATTATTAGTTGGGTATCGTCAGCAAATGTGACGATATCCACACCGAAGGCTTCCACAATATGGGCTAGGGGCTCCATATAAGGATTAAACAGCGTAGGGCTCAGACTTGAGCCCTGTGGAACCCCATGTCTCAGCTTGCGAAGAGACGATTAGTGAGGAGGGCAGTGTACCTGAAAACTTTTTTTTCAGGGGTATAACCTGTGCCGTTTTCCATACGTCAGGCACGTGGCACTCCTGAAAAGATAAGGTGATCAGGTGTTCAATCTGCTCAATCATACAATCAAAGACTCCCTTACAGCGATTGGGAGAGATCACATCAAGGGGAGAGCCGGACTGGATGCCGTTTACGATGGTAAGCAGATCTAGCCTCTCAGGAACGATAAAGCATGTCAGATGGGACTTGGTAGCAGCATCACTTCTCACTACCTGTAAAGGTGACGTGTATTAAATCCACTTTTTTTACGAAAAAATCTGCGATGTCATCATAGTTCATTAGAGTAGGTATCTTGGGCCTCAAGTCTGGTTGGGACCGTGAGCTCTTTATAAATCGAGAAGAGTTCCTTGGTAGAATTTTTTGCAGCTTCAATGCGTTCTTTAAAATGAGCGCCGTTGGCTGCTCTTACGAGTTTGTGATATGTTTTTAGTTCTCTTTTATAGTTCAGCTTGTCCTCTGGATTATAATTTTTCCTCCATCCACGTTCAGTATTTTTACATTTGGCTTTAGCTTCTTTAAGTTCTTTGGAGAACCATGGAGCAGTTTTAGTTTTCCTGGCGGGGGACTTGAGTGTCCATGGCGCTACTGTGTCCAGAGCCCTAGGCATCCATTTTTCGTAATCAGCCCATGCCTTAATCAGGGTGTCGCTGGGAAGAGGGGATTCTTTAAGTAGAGCGGATCTAAAGTTTTCCTGCGTGAACTTCTTCCAGTCTCTACGTTTCTGAGGCCTAAGTTTGGTCATACTGCAATCCTGGGGGCCAATTTCAACTTCGAATGGAATAACGAAATGATCTGACCATATAATTTGCAGTGGTGTGGCAATTTTAATACCTTCCCAGTTAGCAAAAATGGGGTCTAAAAGGTGGCCCAGTTGATGCGACGGGGATGTAGATTGTAGTTTGAGCGACCGGGATTTCAGAGCATCCACCACAGCCTGTGCCTCCTTACAATTAGGATCCTCAAAGTGGAGATTGAGGTCTCCTAAAATGAGAAATTTCTTATACCGAAGTGCATGCTGAGTTATCAGCTCTGTCAGTTGATTGCAGAACTGTGAAGTCTTACCTGGAGGCCGGTATAAGAGGAGTCCATTAATAATATTTTTTGGGTTGGCTTTTATCGTAAAAAAACCACCTTCACTATTGGGCAATGTAGCCTTCTCTAAGGTACAATGTAGGTCGCTTTTGTAGATCATTGACAATCCCCCACCTTTCTGCCTTTCTCTGTCAATTCTGAACAGGCTGTATCCTGCGGGGACAGCTTCCAGAGTTTCGGGAGTTGAGGCTTCATCTAACCATGTCTCTGTTAGGAAGAGGACATCGAGATTTCCCTCTAGCACCAAGTCATGTATCTCTAATTTGTGCTTTTTGAGGGATCTACAATTTAATAATGTCAGCTTTATATTTAACAGCATCGACTCATCCTTTCTCCCCCCACCAGTGGAAAAACGGCAGGTCGCACATTGTGGCATTGGAGGGTCCATTAACATGGTATGGCGGCAGCTATCTTCCACATTGGAGCGGAGGGCAAGTAGGTCACTTGTAGTGTACCTAATTTGTATTTTATTATTTCTATCATTGGAGATAAAAGGGGCAAGGGTACTGGCCCCGTGCCCCGGTCTGCCGCAGACGGGCTTGCCTTTGGCGCGCCTTCGGCGTGCCGCCGGTGCGCCCGCTGCGCCCTCCCGCTGCGCGGACGGGGAGGCGTCATCTTTTTATCCAGTGGGAGGCGGGCGGGAAGCGTCCAACTACAAAAACTACAAAAATTCCACGGACCTGATAATTCTCGCCTCGGTGCCATTCCAATCATGGAGTCCCACTCTGCAACTCTGGGCAATAGCTTGCTTAATCTCCACAACGGCCCCCACAACGCTAAGGATGCCTGGCCTCCACCTTGGGGGTGCCCAGGAGTGGACGCCTCACAGGGAAAGCCAGGATGGGTTCCACAGCGGTATTCGTACAAGCGCCTTGAGACCCTTGCGGGTGAGTAGTGCGCTATACAAGTATCAATTTACAAGTATCAATTTACATTTTTACATTTAACTACTGGACCGCTACCGTATTCCTTCCCCCAAGATGGCGTCCCTCCTAGCCTACCGGCGTCAGCACCCAAATCGGCTGCACCGGTCAGGAAATGGCATCGAGGGGCCTCGGAGCAACGTAATTCTTACACCGAGGGGTCAGTAGTGGAAGCAGATAAAAATCAACTATTTAAAATATTTTACAGTTTTTAAAAAAAAAATAATTCTGCAAACAATCGAGTAGGTGCCCGTGGGCAAAAGGGATAGAAAAAAGAGAGACCCCGGCTTCCGCCTCAGGGGTGAGCAAAAGCAAATCTGAGCCCTGACTAAAAGGACGAGTTTAAATGCCTGGTCGGGCTGGCGGGAAGCGTCCAACTACTGGACCGCTACCGTATTCCTTCCCCCACGATGGCGTCCCTCCTAGCCTACCGGCGTCAGCACCTAAATCGGCTGCACCGGTCAGGAAATGGCATCGAGGGGCCTCGGAGCAACGTAATTCTTACACCGAGGGGGTCAGTAGTGCAAGCAGATAAAAATGAACTATTTAAAATATTTTACAGTTTTAAAAAAAAAATAATTCTGCAAACAATCGAGTAGGTGCCCGTGGGCAAAAGGGATAGCAAGGAGAGAGCCCCCGGCTTCCGCCTCAGGGGTGAGCAAAAGCAAATCTTCAGATTTGAACAGTTAATATTATAATTGGCCAAATTGATATTTATAAAATATTTAAATCTGCCATGCTTTATACCATGCCAAGCTATATACCATATTTTATACAGTTTTTCAATTTTCTTCTAATAAATTTGTTGGGATACAAACACTAAGAGCAAATCTGCTGTTTTACACTTCATTAGAAGATCTAAGATCAATATATGCAAGAAAATATTTTCTGCCAAACGAGGAACACTCGTTTTCATAACCTAATGTATTTAGTTCCAAACTAGTGACCAAAAACCAAATGCTATATAAGTCATGTGTAACCAATCTGCTTTACCAGAACACCATGACCAACAGTGTTCGCTAATCAACGTGTTAGATTTAGAATACTGACCTGGTTGATGTTTTCTGTATAAAAAAATATATATATTTTGTGTTGTATTGGTCATGAAAGATGCAGAATGCATCCTTGACCAAATGGCATCCTAAGTTTGAATTGACCACATTGAAATCAAATCCCTTTCCTTTTGAGATTTAATATTAGTCTTATCTCTAATATTTTCTCACTCTGAAGATTGCTGCTGGGAGCTGCTGAAGGACAACGAGAGGAACATGTCTGTTGTTCCCCGTTGGTGTTGGCACTAGAGCTAGCATTGTACCCCACCCCCGATCTGCCTGCTTCAGGCTTTGCTGTGTGTGCTGGGCATTTATGCCCCGTCTTTTGGCCTTGTCAGCCAGTGCCCCCTATTAAATAACTGTGCGGTCTACCCAGGTTGAGAGGTACCGTCTCAGCTATTCGGAGCCCATGCAGTGCCTGCACCAGTTCGTGCTAGTCACTGGAAGTCATTAAGCCTCCTCTCTGCCCCTATTCCCCTGTGTAGGAAATCTGCCCTTTCTGCATAATCACCCTGGATTTTTCACCTTTTGCTGGACCCTATATCTTTGCTGGCTTTAGAACTCTGTGCCTTTTACCTTTGCTAACCAGTAGTAAAGTGCATGTTCTCCCCCTTTAACTATGGTTCCTCCCAGCCTGTGCTGAGTATTGAATATGTGTGAACTGCCTCCCAGGAGCATTCGATAGGTTGATCTGAATGGGCAGAGATGAGACTGTGAACTCCACAAAATACTCAGAGTGTGGGCCTGGGGCATCCTGTGGCACCACACTGTTCAATCCTGTTTGACAGCTCTTTTGAGCCACATGTAACGCTTGTGCCACACTTGAAAGGGATACAAGAGGATGCCAAGATAGTTCTTGTGGATCTCCTGGCTGGTTCCTGAAGGGCTGTATTATGACTTTGGCGGTCGGACTGCCATAGAACCACTGCTACCACCAGGATTCCCCGATCCCTGGCAGTCTTGCAGCTGTCTGAGGCTACAATATGCTAGCGGTGCAGCTGCTGCACTGCCAAGCATATTATGAGTTTCCCCACTGCCCTCCATTTCATGGCAGTGTGCCTCGGTGCATGGTGGTGCATGAGGGCGGCACATGGTGTGTCCCCTCCTGTTTTTCTGCACCACCAGTTACACCACCGCTTGGTCTTCAGTCCATGCCGTCCTGTAACACGCTGTGGCGGTCCCACTGTGCTGCCTTTGTAAGGCTTTCCTATGAGCCTTTGAAAGGCAGCGCCGAAGGCCAGCTGCCATAGGCCCGCCCACTCAGATTACAATATGTAATCCGGTGGGTAGTTGGCGTTGGAGTTTAGCGGTGTGGGAGCAGAGAGGTGGTGTGACTCCCCGCTCACACACCGCCAAACTCATAATCAGGCCCTAAGTCCGAAGATAAAATCTTTGACCAGGATAAACCTGGTTGGTGTATCTGACCCGCACTCCTTTGAAAATCCAGTCTATCACGACCGTTGATTATCATTGGCGTGTTATGCTTTTTAGCGCCGTTTTTACTCAACACTTTGAAATTTCATCTCTCTGGTTCCCCTGATTGGATTTGTGTTCTTTTGTTCTGCAATGTTACTATATTTTGGTCTGTTTTCTTACTGCATAAATACTTTACACACTTCCCAAATTAAGCCCGTCTGCTCTGTGCCGTAGCTACCATTGGGCTGAGCTCAGGTTAATTTAGTGACCTGACGTGTTGGGATTATTCCTTGAAGTGGGCAAGCGCCCACCACAAATGTTAATCCAGTATTTTACACCGTGCTTATCCGCCCTTGAGTGCCCACTTGCTAGCGCCAGGGTTGTAGCAGTCTGTGCTAGTGGTGCGTTGCAGGGAGACTAAGGGGGTGGCATTCTGTGAAGACAGCAGCACAAGTGCAGCTTGAGGGAATGTGGAAAGCATCAGACGTACAAGCATAACATGACAGACGACCGAGGACATTGTAGAAATCCCATTGTGAGACGTCTGACTCATGGGAGGGTGTTTCCCTTATGTGACCGGAGGGGGTGGGGGGTTGAGTTAAGAGTTAAATTGTTAAGATTTGGTTTCCTGGGATGCAACTGCTTATGTCCCAACACTGTACTATGTGTAGTAACGCTAGATTCTAGATGTGAACATATCCTTATTTGATAAGGTCGTATTGTGTTTTGATTGTTTAATACTTACACGCAAGTATATGTGCTATGGCAATGTTACCATGATTGTATTGTGACTCTGGATGATTAATAACTCAATAAAAATATTTAATTAAAAAAAAAAAACATGGCAGGCAAGTGTTCCATCCCATATTCCGGCTAATTTTTCTCTGCCATGTATGAGTTTCGTTCCCCAGTACCAGTATCACTAGGGACAAAGACAACACAAATCAAGGAAAAAGCGGCTGTGAGATGAGCGTATCTGGAGAAAGGGACAGAAAAAGATTACTAAACCTTGTTTTTAATCAAACAACTGTTAGGTCTCCCAATTTCGTATGCAAACCCCAAAGAAAAGGTTGGTAAAAAATGAAAAAAATGCACTCCCTTTTGCTCCTTGCGCAACAGCACTCCAACAAAAATAGGAGCTCCCAATTTCAAATCCGCAATTAAAAGTAAAGCAAAGTGTGATCCTTTGGATAATTATCTTATAGAAATGCTGTGAAAAGGAACCCCTTTTTTAAACACAGCAAGAATTAGCAACCACAAACTCAACGTACTAATATGATAGGAGCAAGCCCAGCTTTAACAGCAGTGCAAATAGTAGCACATCCCAAAAACCAGCGCTGAGCCCAGTTTGTAAACAGGGAGTTCCGCTATCCCCCACAATAATTGTAATTGGTAAAATCGAATCGGCGCCCCCAGTGGAGATTGCACCACCAACAGAAGCACGCTGTTTAGGTAGCATGAATTCTCGAGTGACACTGAAATAAATCAATGATTAATATATTTAAGATCAAGTTAGGCAGTGCAAGAATGAGGGGTCAGTAACATGGCCCTCCCCCAAATTTAACTGAGAATCCAAAAGAGAGGTATCTAGTGATAAGCATGTAATAGCATGCATCTTTCCCAGTTACCACACCCTTTTAGCGACAGATCATTAGATATTAGTCGCTGGATTCCCGGGCAATGGTCATAGACTACAAATTGTACAGGCTGAACAACTTAATACACTGGGCACAGACCAGAGTTAAAAGATCCAGCGAAGGATGCACGTATGCTCCAGTTCTGGATAAGGATGCTAGCTGACCAGAAGTAATGCTGTTGCTTGTACAGGATCTAAAACAAGAATTAGCCCTCAACAGATGGGCAAATAAACATGGCGAACATACCTCCTTGAAACCGGCAACATTTCCATCCCCAAAGGGAGAGCCCTCGCAACCAATGAGGAATAAAACCTAGTTACAGGTGTTGGGAGATCACAAAATCTCAGTATCGCTGACTTCAAAACCAGAAAATCCAGATCCCATTAAGCAAGTAGAATACTCTTCCTGGCCCATATCTCAATAGGATATCAAAGAAATACCAAAAAATTATTGATATAAAAAATTCAATCACTGTGGTGTCAAGGAGGAATTCATTTCACAAACATTAGATTTTCCACATAAGACAAACAAAAAACACCAAGATGCAGAATCCATGATAGAATATATAAACAAGGATACAAAGGTGAAGGATTCTATATTGGTGGTAGTGTCAACTCTCAACAGCGTACTAATTTGAATTAAGAATATAGGATAATTAATATCTATGAAATCTGGACTGTTATGTAAATGGTGTCCAAGACGCTAACATAAGCTCCCTATCACAAATATTCCCCCCCACGCCCATGGACAGTGGACTAGCCGTTTTTCAGAAGATGCAACATTCACAGTGGAGCATGCAAATTATTATTATAGTAATTCCCCTGATTTCAAGAGTACGCTGCTGCCAAAGCGTATTCATTGATGTCCCACCTGCGATTTAAAGCAGATGCCCACAGTGAAAAGAGCACAAGACAGGCCAGGAAAATGTGCCCCTCAGGATAGTTTTCTGAAAATAAGGTGGAGATCTGGCCCAACCACCAACACACACAAAGAAAATCCAACAAAGTAGTTTACAAGAGACATAACGACTCGAATAACCAGAGCAGCCCAAATTCTTTGACCAGCAAAAATAATACTCTTTAACAAGGCAAATCCAGAAAACAACAAACCTAAAAATGAAGGACTTTACATAAAAACAACTGAAATGTTACAGGTGCGAACAGACAGTACTGCAAATGCTCAAGGTCTTTATGGCTCAAAGAAAGACATTTAGGCCACAACAAGAAAGTACACAATCCAATGTAGCTGAGAATTAAACCAGAGACACATCTTATATCCAAAATACCAATTGTGCAGTGGAGTGGGGGAGCATTTTAAATATGGTCAACACAATTAAACTGTGTAAATCTGTCCTACCACTAGGTCGCATTGAATCCAGAGACATAGTGGCAATAGTCTTTGAACATCCAAAGCTGGGTGATCAAAACAAATCAACAACGGTGGCGTCATGAAAGCGCAACAGGAAAATTGTTAAAAGAAAACAAAAAGCTGTTCTAGTTATGGGGAGTTAGAATAATATTGCTGGCCCCATCGGCTAACCTTACATTTTTTGTTTAACTAAACACCAAGAGAACACCTCACCCCACCGAAATTCAATCAGGACAAAGTCAACATTCTATCATACTTTGACAATACAGTGATATTTGATCAAATTCCCATTGGCCTCCAGAGAGCCTTAAGCGCATTAAACAAATATATTGCAATAGTTACAACTTAAAGATAAACAGTTACAAGGCTAAGTTTTTTAGATGTGTGTGAAAAACGTGTAAAAGCGGCCATTGGCAGCTAGACTGCATCAACATTGAGATTGCCAAAAACTGCAAATATTTAGGAGTATGGCTGAATGAGCTTGGAAGCATTAATACACAGCTTGCAGCTTTCAAAAACACAATGTTGGCCCTTAATAACTCATTCATTCTTTACTCAGTAACTTGTCTTGGCTAAACATTGGATCACTACTCCGAATAGTGGATTGCAAACTAAAGCCAGCTCTTACGTATGGGATGATAACTTGTCACTGCATATTAAGAAAATGGTTATAGATGGCACACTGTTGAATTTATAAGTAGCTGTCCCATTTGCCCGGCAGTACCTCTCACGCACAGATAACGTTTTAGTTCAAATTACCGAAGCAGGCACATATGCTCAGTGCCACCACATATGTGGTCTACGGTTTGAAATTGCGGTGCGCCCCGGCAAATCCCTAACACACTGGTGTGGGAAGCAGTATACCTAAAATAAACTTTGTGGAGCACTTCATTATCATCAGCTTTAAATGATATAAAGTTAACGGAAATATGGGGAAAGAGACTGCTTAAAACAGCTAGCCATGCTGTTTAAAAAAAAAAAAAAGTTACATTGATACCTATATGCGAAGACCTGGCAAAGTTGGGAATAGAGCCTATGCATGAATGGTGTCCAAGTCCTATGAGACACCAGCAAAAACAAAAATATTTGTATTAGCCACTCTCTCGTAATCTGAAGAGTTAATAGGAATAGAATTAGGCTGATCCCCCTTGGGGATTATTGCCACAGCAGGCTATTTAGCGAATTGGATTGCCACAGACTGATTATGTAAAGGAGCTACGGAGTCTCTGTCCCACATTATATGCTCCTGTAGAAACCTACTCCCACAGAGAAAACTGCTATTCAGGCCAGTGTTTTTGAAATGAAAATACATAAATACCAAAAGGCAGTAGAGGAGTGTCTAAAAGGTGAAATTCCCAACTATCCAGACACTTCTTAAAATTAATGTCCCTCGATGTTAAAAGGCTGTCCATTGATTTTGACCAGTTATGGTACCAGGTTCACCCTCTTCCCAACAACGCACTGTTGTGCCAGGTTCACCGCCGACAATGAAAAGGAAACACGAGCTCAAAGAAAGGAATTTGATAACGCATTTTATTGTACTACTGAACTATTTGTTAAACATTTCCTTCTCTTCATCTTTCTTTTAATCAATTATGCACCCTTTTTTATTGACACTTAAGAGGCTGGCCTCGATTTTAAAGATTTTAAATAATCCTACAATAAAATTGTTTTTCTTTACCTTTACTTTACTCTTAATGTTTTCTGCATTCATTACGCGATTGTACATAAAAGTAGCCTATTGGGGTTGTGAATCTGTCTTGAGTAACACAAACACTATGAGCCCAATTAGGAGTACTACGGCATTCCGCGAGGACATTCCGGGTGGCTGGCAATGTCGATGCCGATTGGAATCTCTGCATGAAATTCCTACCTTTATGAGTTAAACCCCACAGAATGCGGATTAACTGTAAATAACAGGTTTTTGTGTAAGGTCATCACTCTGCACAGAATTGCAGATCCCCTAGTGTTTAACACAAACATTTACTTGCTCTCTGCAGGTGATAGGTGTCTGGAGGAGGGATGCAACAGGAAACAAGTATTGGCATAGCCAATAGGTCTCGCTTTTGGGACCTTATAAGTGTGTAGCCATGCAGCACATTATCCTGGGTCCTGTGTCACCAGAGATTGATTAGCTATACAATTACTACACACCGGGTCATGCAGACTGATTCGGTAATACATGCTTGACTCCGGAAACATTTATGGACACATTCCAAGGCTTAAGGCTTTTTAATGCACACAGAGTAAGACAAGTTCTTCCATGCAAGTTAACAGCACTATAACATTCTGTGTGTGACTGAGTCACTTGAGTATTGAACAGCCTGAAGAATCAGTGCCAGGGACAAGTTAAGCCTGAAACAATAAGATGACAAACAACTTTACTGAGGAATGCATCACGGAGAAAGAAACACGATTAAGCCGTGCATTTGAAACCCATAAACTAATCTCTACTGTGGGACTCTGCACTCCACGAGGGCATTTCAAATTAACAGTGCTTGTCCCCCCACACCCAGAAGTCAGTGGGTCTGGCTCATGTTGTACAGCATCTGCTGTGAAAGGTTTAATGGCTGCGTGGATTGTACTGAGCTAAAGCCAAGACTCTGGAAGTCAATGTGTGCACGTCGAAGCACTCGCGCAGATGCAGAGACACATATTGCAATAGGCAAAATATGCAACAAAAAAACAATCTGCCCAGTTATTGCAGTGTTTGTTATGAGTTCTGCTATAACAAATATACACGCAGTAAATAGATTTGTATCACCGAGAGGTTCCAAAAACCCAAGGTGATTTTATTATAAGCATATGCAACTCACAAAAGGTCCCTGGGCGTATATGCTAAATTCAAAAAGCTGTCACTGTTGCCATCTCTGCATCAAATCTCATATTCTAGCATTGCTTTTTAAATTCTTAGGCCCTATTCATACCTTCATTATCTTACTTAGTAGAAGAGAATTGTACATCATGAAACAGACATAGCCCACATAGATTCATGAAGATTCATGTGGCAATATAAAATGAGCATGTAAATGCAGAAACCGAGTGGCAATATGTGCTTCGTTCGTCAGTGTTGCTGGCCAAGTATAAGAAGAAATACAAGGGCAAATGAGGCTTCAAATATGCCTGCAAGACCGAATCTGGACATGTAAAGGTATTTTACTTCTACTGCAAGCTGTCCCAGTGGCTCAGGTCAAAACCCGTCATAGCCAGATCAGAGGGATTTTCAAACATAACAACAACAAAAACTTCCCAATCCATCTAGAATGGCTCTCAAATGGTCAATGGCCAGGTCTGGTGAGATGCTGCTGCTTCCACAGTCTCCGCTGTTTTTTTACTGAGCATGGAATGGAACATAAAACATGAACAAGGCATGGGAGAAAGGTATATCTTAGATCACGTTCAGTGTGTAGCTAAGCCATGTGAAATGCAGCACATTATATGGCACAAACAGGCAGATGCAGGACGGCAGGGCTTGCCGGCTTCTGGCTAAGTGATATTTTTTCAACTCACCGCTTATGGCACAGAACAAGGGAAAAGAGGAACTAAAATTAACATTAATCGCGACTTAACGTGAATAGATCATATGAATTAATTTCAAAGCGCTATATGTGAAGAATACACCACACAACGCATGTCTTCCAGTCTGAGTTGATTATGTCAAAGTGCAGGTTCCAGAGCAGAGACAGGACTGTGTACTACCTTTACTGGAACACTGAAAATGTAATGGTGCCATCAACTTTGCTGAGGATCCACCAATCCAGGGCATTTTTTTCCTTTAACCAACGTGATGGTGAGGGGCAGGGCACTCATGTAGGAGCAGGGTGGGGGGAGGGGAGTGGGTGTTAAGAATAGTCAATGTCGGAGTGGGGAGCAGCCAGGGAAGGTGGTGTAGAGCCGGGGGTTTAAAACAAAGGAAAAGCCAGGCAGGGGAAGAGGAAGACGCAACAGAGCTGGGAGTGGTTCTTTTTTTAGAAATCATGCCGTTTACATTGCATGTACTAACTCAGTAGTTGCGTGATTTAGCTCAGAAGCTCCAAACATGGCGCCCGCAGTACGTGCCAACTCACGGATAAACTAAATTAGAGCATGGACTGCAAACACAGCAATGTCTTCAAAACTGGGAGCACAGCTCTCACCTGAGTGCAGATGGTGAACGAGATCAGGATGAGGCTCGTGGTGCGTGTGAACAAAATGCGAAGATTGTTTTTTTTCATCTGCAAAGCAGCACTAGGGACCACTAAAAGACATGGATAAAAATAAAGCACCCCTACCATATTCGATATTGTGTTATATAGCCCCTCTGTGTAAATTAGCACATCCCTAGCAGTTTATGTAACTTGGCACCTAATATCGCCTGCCTAATGACCTGACTGGAAACGTGTTTTATTTGCTGCAGATGAATTCAATCGGCGGTATATATAGAATTATAAAAAATAACGAGGTTGTACAACATTTTTTTAAAAAAGCGCACGCGAAAAGCATTGGCCGCGCGGGCGCCGAAAGTGTAAAGTGATCGCGATGCACTTAATTACCCGTGACGGAGAAAAGACAGATGGCGGCTGCGCGCGTCCACGCGCACATGCGCGCAAGCTTGAGGCCATCAAAAGCCTCTGGTAGCACTTTGAAAACCCCCTTACTAAAAGTCGAGCAAGCAGCGCATGCGCTGCTCTAGGCTCGACCTAAAAAAGATGATGTCACCTGACACGGTGCATTACATACCTTTTCTGGTAGGGTTAGGTTGGGGCTGGGCAAAAGAATTTTACCAGTCGCATCCAATCACATGGGGTTGCAAATGACGACCAGCCTAATAAATATTCATTACGCAGGTTGTTTTGCCATTTTCTCCCCTCACTACCCGCATGTACAATTTGCGATGCAAGATATTAGTACATAAATAGCATTGCAGATAGCATTCCCATTTGCAAAATTTTGTGGATAAATTGTGCATTTTTCATTTCCAAATAGGAGTAGTTCATAAGTTCCATAGTCACTGAAGTATCAGGTCAGCGAGGCTTACTCAAAAGCGGAGCAGCGAGCAACTGAGGTGGGGACCTAGATGCTACAGTAGTTGACCAATGAGGCAGGTAGGGGGCCAGTAAGAATACACTGTAGCCTCCAAAAGGAAGAGTGTCAGGGAAGACCTGGATAGGTACACCTTTCCAGAAGTACTGAAACAGGAGTAAGAGTTACTCATACTCACCTGTATGATGGGTGACTCGACTTGCTTGTGAAGTGATTAAGGTACGGAAGGCCAGAGTTCAGGGTCTAGGCCTATACCAGGCCCTAACAGGCCATAGGAAGGCAACCTCAACCTACGGACCCTCTTCATAGATGCCCTGGTCTCCTAGGCGTAAGATTAAAATACTTTGTAGTGGCCAATCAGTTAAGGTCGTTAGGAAGACATATAGTACTCCAATTCTAACAATCGGGCATGCCTCACTAAAGCAAAATAAGCCACAGCACTAGCTACACTAGTGATGTATTGTCCGGTACAGCTGCTCCCTGCCACTAGTATTTTTCAGTAGGTTACTGGGCATTTTTTACTGTCACTATTTTTGGCTCCAAGCCCTTTTTGCGGTGACAATTGCTAGATAAACCATGTACTGTATTAAGCACCTGCTGCTAAAAATCGTTATTTTATATGTGTTGCGGATAGAAAATTAATTCTAGGAAACACTTGCTGCTAAAAATCTTAATTTTAGGGTCTGTTGCACATAGGATATCAGTTTAAAAAAATATGTTCAGTTGAGCTTTGACAGCTTACTCAGACTCAGTCTCCCAGAACATTAGGACCACCACTCACGGTGGTGAGTTAAGCCACGCGCCGAGGACAGCCATTTTGGGTCAGAATTCTAGCCTTTTCCATCTTTAGAGGGAATTTAAACGAGGGTGCTGCGTCATAGCACAGCAGTAGAGTGCAGCGGATGCACCACAGGGATGCCAAAGGCAAGTCTGTCTGCGCCCGCCCACACCTGGACGTCTCCAGACCCCTACCAGTTTGACCCCAGAAACCAAGGGAAGGCTACCCCATGCACGAAATATCCTACTACAATTAAATAAATCGCCATGGCATGATCCAAACTCTTGTGTAGTGGGCTCACCTAGCTCAATTGAAGGTCCATACTCCTGCCAAAATTGTAAGTCGAAATCTTGCCAACCAATGGACCTACAATCCGTTCCCCAAACCCTATTAAGCACTTAGCTGACCACGCTCTTAAATGCCTGTATTTCAATGCTTGATCATCACCCAGGCACTCCATTGAAATATGGGACCTGATTAGGGATGAAACTTCAGCTCTACCTGACATTGCTGTCTCGCTGCCCTCGAATTATAAGATTTTAAAATGCGATAGGGCAGGACACCAGGGCAGGGGCACGGCCATTATCTTTAAAGATTGTATACCTGCTCAACCGAAGGTCGTTCATCATCGGCTGATGGAAAATGGCTAGCATTTCAATTAGCCCCTAAGGAACAGAGGCTTATGGGTGGTACAATTGTCTAAAGACCGCCGGGCTATAGCGCTCAATGGGCTGTTTGATTGCTTGCACCCTTCATGCTAAAACATGATAGGTACATTGTAATTGACAACTTTAACCTACAATTCTAAAATTTAGGAGATCCGCTTTGCAGACAACTAGAAAACGATATGCTTATTCTACAGCTGACTCAAAAGATTAGTGGCCCTAAACACTCTGAGGGGCACATTCTAGATCAGCTATTTTCTAATTCCAACAACATAAAGAATATTGAAATCTCCCCTCTCTGTTCTAATCACTTTGGCATAAATGTCTCGATTCATCTTCCTTTAACCCAAAAACAAACTCCAAAAAACCCTCAAACGACCAAAACATCATGGAGTAAAATTAGTGTTGAATCCTTCCCAAACCACTTCTTTTCGCCTGAACTAGACATAACCATTCCCCTCAATAATTATCTAGGGCAGCTCAATATAATTATAACGGCAGCACTTGACTCCTGTGCCTCTTGGAAAAAGAGCAGTTCCCGTAGGAACAACAAGGCCTTAAAACATTTTACTCCCCTGAATTGAGAAACGGGAATGTAAAGCATCTGAGAGAATGAAGACGCTCCAAAAAAACAGCAGATAGACCATCCTACAAACACCAATTAAATTACTACTATAGGAAGATGAAAAAAGGAAAGAAAAACTATTTCATCAAAAGACTGAAAATATAGCCTCTTCCAAAGAGCTGTTTAAAATTGTGAAAGAACTGTCCCATCCAGTTAGTTTGCCACAAGCTATTACCCCTTCACCTCTCCACTGCGAAGCAATAGCCAATTATTTCTCTGACCAGATAGAGAATATATACTCTGCTTTCGGCTCACAACCTTCCTTAGAATACTTTCCATGGGCCCTGACAGGCCGCATGCTGAAGCAATTGTCCAGTTTGGTAACTTTACCTGTTTTTCCAAGGAACAAGTGGAGAAACCCATGATTGAAAATTAAGTCGGGCTCCCAACTAGACCCCTGCCCTCATTTTATATTTTCCCGCCTAAGACCCAGTCTGAGTGAATATTTGACCCAGATTTTTTAACTTGTCACTAAAGACAGCTGTATACCCGGACACGTGGAAGCAAGCTCTAATTCTCCCATTAGCCCAAAAATCAGGACTTGACGTAACCATCCGATCTAATTTTCGTCCCATCTCTTTGCTCCCATACATGGCTAAAGTCCTCAAACTGGTCAATCTTCAATTGACAACCGTTTTGGAGAAGAACAACGTAGTTGACCCCTCTCAGATGGGATTATGAGCTAAAAAATAGCACGGAATGCACTCTTCTTGCTATCCTGGATAACATCACACTGAAGGTTGACCAAGGCAGGGCAGTGGCCTTGATTCTAGTAGATCTTTCCGACATTCGACCCAGTCTCTCATAGTCTTCTGATTAAGAAACTCCATACGATAGGGCTCCATTCTGCCAGCCTCCAATTTGTTTGGACCTTTCCTATGTAAAAGATTCAAATCTGTCCAGTTAAACACACTCCGCTTGCTTAAAGGCATACCTCAAGGTTCTTCATTGAGCCCAACACTTTTTAAAGTGTACATCGCATCCCATGCCACATTGGTTTAAACAATAGGGATTTTACATTTGTTCCTAAGACAATGACATCCAATTGATCATCCCTATTGTTGAGAAGCAGACAGAGACCAAACAATTTTTAGCATTCTGTCTCTCTGGGGCGGCTAGCTGGATGACGGCGCAATATTCACTGCACGCAGAAAAAACTGAAATTCTTCTGTTTGGCAGAGCCAAACATATCTGGGATGACACCTGGTTGCCTTCCACTATGCACACCGCACTGTTACCCAAACATATGGCTAAAAATGTAGGAATTATCATTAATCGATCCCTGTTCATGCAGGACCAGGTCATGTCCACGTGTGCTAAATTCTTTGACCTGCTAAAATGTCTTAGCAAACTCTTGAGATGGATTCCAAATGATTAGCGTAGCACTGTAGTCCAGGCATTAGTTGCGAGCAGATTGGACTATGAAAACGCATTGTATATGGGGATGGCTGACTACTTGTTCAAGCGTCTTCAGGTGATCCAAAATGCCGCTGCAAAATTTATTTGCAATAAAGACAGATATAGTTCTTCCATCTTTTGTCTAAAAACACTTCACTGGCTGCTCATACGAAAGAGAGCTAAATTTAAGCTCCTTTGCCATACCCACAGGGCTCTTCATGACTCCAGCCCTTTGGCAGAAGGTTGAATTCTATCAACCCACGGGGAATCTAAAATAATCTAACCTTGCTCTAGCCAAAACAAAACGCATCACGAAGGCCAGAGCTGGTGGCTGCTCTTTCTCCTATGTGTCAGCAACCCTCTGGAATTCTCCACCTCTGGATAATTTCTCACTGAGAACTACTATGGGTCTAGATCAAAACTAAAAACTTGGCTTTTCCCAGAATGATGAACCTTCTTTCCCTGTACCCAGTGTCACCGCTGTGGACTAAACAAATGGCAGTTTCAGCAATGTGATATTCCCCTGGGGATGAATGTTAGTGCTCTACAAATGCCATAAAATAAATATGTTTGTCGTGACACGTCCCTTCTTCTAAACCAATCCATTCCTCTTAACCACTCCTTGTCACTTAATCTGCCCTTACCCTATTTCCTTAGTCTCTACATTGCCTCAGATCCAGTGCCCATGAAAAGACACTAGTGCCAACCTTATTACATCGCTTCTTATGCTTTCTTCCTCCTCACCAGTTGTTTCATTGTAGCACTTAGCAGTCGTCCCCCACCTTTCATCCCATGTCCTAACCAGCAACGTCTTGCTTGTACCTCCTACCCCCTTCACTAGTTTCTGCATTGTTGAACATATATATTTTTCTCCTGTTTAGGTGAATGAGCGAGTGCTGAACCGACTGCACCAGGTTGAGAAGATCACACGGAAGATGAAACATGAGAGAAGGTACTTCCTTTTTATACTTTTAAAATGCACATGTCCCTCCCTACACTAGGCTCTTTGGGGCTAACTCACTCCACATCAAATCTGATATGAAAATCCAGGTCTCGTCAGTGGAGAATACTGGTGCGAGATTCAAACGATCACCTGGTAATTGGAAAAAAAGATTGCAGGTGTTCTCTGTCATGAAGTATTTCAGTTGGACATCTAGATGTAATCTTAATATTTTTATTATCCTAGGTGTCTCAATATTTTGACCTGCAAATCTGTTTAGGACATTTAATGTTGGATGCCCTGTTGAAGGCAATGGAGTAGCAAATGTTGGAAGCCCTGTTGAAGGCAATGGAGTAGTAAGTGGATAATCATGACTGGTATACACCCTGACACAATATTCCTGTTTGTCCTCTGTATCTCCCCATTTAAACTAAGCATTTAGTTTTTTTTAGGTGTCGCCTGACCCAGCGCATGCGCTGGTCTGGCGAGACTTATTGAGAGGGCTCCAAAAAGTGCTACCAGGCCAGCCTAGAGCTACAGTGCATGTGTGCGGGCGTGCGCACCACTTTTATCGCGATTACTTTCATTTTCACGACCGCTGTGATGTTTGATCGCGAACCAATAGGTCACCCTTTTGGGACCTTATACGTGTTTAGTTATGCAACTGTTGCATGGCTAAACACTTATAAGGTCCCAAAGGCGAGACCTATTGGCTATGCCAATGCTTGTTTAATTTATCGAATACCCAATAGCAGTGCATCTCTTCCACAAGGGGCTACTCTTTAACCTTGTAGCATGCCTTAGAGTTCTATACCTGGCCAGTAAAGGTCTGCTCCAGCCTTATAGGTCTGTGACCCCCTAACATGAATGAGGGCACATAGAGATTGGTGTAATCATTGACCGTGGACTGGCCTAATACAACTACAATTTGCAGTTACGCTACGGTTAACTACTAGAGAATATGTTAAATTATTCAGATACGCATCTCTTTCTTAAAAAAAATAACCAGTATTTATGAACCACAAGGCCATGTTAAATTTAAGCATAATCTAGATCCAGATAAATTGCATATGAAATACCAAATCAACACCTTCATTTTTTCATCTGGTTTACTTGATTAATTGTTTAAATGTTCCTTTATGGCTGTCCTGTGTGGCAATACAAATAGTATACAACCTTTACAACAATGACTTAGTTCCTTATTTTTGTCATTGCACCATTAATATGATTTTCTTTCTCCTATAGTTTCTGCAGATGTTACCACCTTTTCCCATAGAAATATGAAAATATCTCTGCATATTCTCAAATATTTCTCCACAGATTTAGACTGCTTCTAGTCTTGGTTATTTGGGTACAGTGGTAAGGATTATGGCTCCCCGAGTTGGGTAATATGGGTTCAGGCAGTAGGTTGTGTCTGGCACTGCTGTGTACTGGGACAGAGCAGCAGCGTAATCGCCCAGTACCTCTTTTGGCTTTATGGTTAAACTTAGTATCTATTTAAACCCTCCAGGTAAAACAAACAATAATTTGACCAGGATCACACAAGTTAGATCATCTTGCAGAGCATCTTGTAAATGTAACACAAGTCACTGCCATCACTGCATCCTCCTTCCACACCCTGAAGATAAGGAAGATCTTCAAATGGCTCCCAAGCAACACTAGAAAAACTGTTTGTCATGCCTTAGTCACCAGCAAGTTGGACTACGGGCACACCCTCTACGCTGGGATCACCAAGCAACTTACTCGAAGACTACAGACCATCCAGAACTCAGCAGTCAGACTAATATACAACAATCCACACAGACCTCTTATCACACCACAACTCCAGGAGCTCCGTTTACACAAACATACTAATTTCAAACTCCTCACATCCACATCCAAGGCAATACACACTTAGGCCCCACCTACCTGAATAGTTGCATCTCTTTCCACCAACCACCCATACACCTCTCCTCTGCGGAACACCAGCTCGCACTCCGCCCACATGTACACAGAACTAGATCAGGAAGACGGTGTTCTCTTACATCACTCCTAAAGCGTGGAATTGCCTCCCACTCCACATCAGAGCTTCCTCCTCTCTTCTTGAATTTGCAAAAAGCTGAAGACCTTTTTCTTCAATTAACCAACCCACCGTAGGCAGGGCTAGGCACACAAATCTGTTCAGTGCCACAATGCCCTTGAGGGTTGTAGTGCACTTTACAAATACAGATAACAATATCAACAGCATCTAAAAACAACCGAAATGTGCCTGTGAAAGTATAGTAGGAGTACGAAATTGCCACAGGATTCAGACCTGGAATTTCCGAATCCCTGGTAACTTCCTAACTTAGTGGACCCAAGGGTCCAACTTCTAATGAGCTGGATTTACCCACCACCAGAGTTAGAGGTATCCCCGGTATTTGTAACTCGGGTGGGTGGGTTGGGAATAATCTGTTTTATAGACCAGGCCACTTCTAATGATGCAATGGCTGTTTCACCAGCAAGTGCCTGCCTGTAGGTGGCTGCATCTCCACTCTATACAGAATGGCTAATTGGATCTCTATCTGTAATGACCCCACAGATTGCAAATAATGGGCTAGGGGCGTTGCATAATAAGATGTACTTGGGCAAAACCTTTTCCTGCTCTTTAGTTTAACAGACTGCTGCAATTAAAGGAAAGTATGCTCCATGCAAGTTTATTTGTTTTTCTTGAAACCAGGCCTTCGTAGCCATGGGGAACTTACTTTAGCAATGTTTGAATTTGTTACTCCAGTAATCTGTTTAATGTTTAAGTAAAACAGTATTTCTATTTTCTGCGGGGTGTAAATCTAAACATTATGTTGGTAATCAGCATGTCGTATGTGCAGAAATCAAAATGTGGTTTGTGTGCTTATTTGGTAGATGTAGTTCCTGTCTTTCTTCGAGAAATGAATATCTCTGGACCACACCACTTATCTAGCCTTATATTGTGGGTTTATTGTTTTATTTGAAGGTGTTTTCCTACTCTGTACCAAATCACTTGTATTCACTTTGTTCTACAGGTTCTTGATGAGGATTTTAGATTCGTATGGAGACGACTATAGACAGAGCCAGCTCAGCATTTCACTTGAGGTATGAAACTATTTCTCTGTAGACAATTTTTCAGTTATAAGTTCTTCGGCGAAGATTTCAAATTACTTGAATCAGTAGAATCGAAGAAACTGAGAGGCTATGCAGCAGTTTCTGTAGTTGGGCATCTATAGATCCTCGAATGGCGACTGACTATCGTGCAGCATTCTGATGTAGCACTGTTGTCTCTGTGGCATGGGTTTATTTGCTGAGATCATGAATATGGAGGAAAATCTTATCGTGCTATTCCAGGTAATGTAATATTGAGTTTTTATTCTACAGGAACATTTTCAGCCTTAAAAGATGCCAAATGGAACAGTCCATGAATTGTGTTCCTGTAAGAAAGATTGCTTTGTGCAGTTGTACTTTTGACACCTTATCAGAGCAGTATTTGTTTACAGAACCCATTCATGCTTTGGGAGAAAGGGGACAGTAGATCATAATACTAAGCCAGACTCATCCCAGCATCTTAATCATCTTGAACTGGATGTGGCATTTATTTTCTGAGTCACATTAAGCTGATGTGGGAGCTAGAGATAAGTAACTGCTCTTGTGGTTCACAACCCCCCACTTAGTTTCATGGCTGGAACCTCCTTTATTTCAAGATTACATTTTTTGGTGATTTTCTGAGATACATCTAGGCAGTCAGTACATTACATTGAAGACATCCTGGCAGTTAGGTTAAAGATTGTGGATGTTTAATTTACCTAATAAACCCACAAAGACGTGAAAAGTCATTTTGCGGTGCAGGCGTATATTAACTATGATCAACTAGCTGATACGTGTTTTGTTCCAAGAGGAACTTTTTTCAAGGCTAAAAGTTTTTTTATTTCTGGCATGGTACATACTGTAGTATATGCGGTTTATATTGAATCAGATGGTGGGGATGTCTTCATTGTACGGTCCAATAACCTTATAAACCAAACTATCTTTATACACATTTCTCTATTATTGTAACTTCGTTTACAACAGCATTGTTCTATCTGTGTTATACTGTAGGGTTGTGCTACTTTGTTTATATCAGTGGACTTGTGGGTATGGTGTTACGTGGTACACACTTCACCTCAGGAAGCTAACATTCCCTCTTGAGTGGCTGGGATTCTTGCAGAGGGTAGCAGTTCACATTCAGATCCAAACTACCCAATTCTCTTGCTTTGTGTACCAAAATAAGATTGGAACAATGTGTGAGTGAAGCATGGCACATTGTCACCCTACTGTAACTGGTTTAAGGCTTGCATTGTATCATTTCAATAATTTTGGGACTCGCATGCCTTTCCCTTCCTAAACGAAGCCACACAACTGAATGTGGTCCTTGATGTTGAGTGTCCCATTCCGTCTTTTGATGAAACACAAGAAATCTCAGTTTTTTATTTTAATCAGAAGCCTGTAGCTCCTTCACAATGGTATTGCACAGGATTTTCGGGAGGGAACTGGTTCTTCACTGCAGTGTTCAGGATGTTCCCTTGACCCCTGCGCTACAGGATTCTTTAATGTTCTATTGTTAGCCACAGTATTAATGTAGTTCTTTCCAAGAATGGGATTTCCTTATAGACTCCCAAAACCTAGCACATTAAACCTGTGCTTGAAAAGCAGACACCAGTGTACCATGAAACTATGGGCCCCTTGAAAAATGTTGATTTGTGTTGAAATTGAATGATAAAGTGACTTGCCAACAGCTATTTCAATTCCTGACATCAAGTGACCTCTGATGAGATGCCCAAGTAGGATTATACACTTGATGAGCTGCTGACTTAGCTGTGGTCACAATCTGGAATAAGTTGGAGCCTGTTAAGAATACAAATGGAGTGACTAACCTTATACTGTTAGACCTCTGCCCAATACCAGAGTTAACATAAGAAGGATCATCCCACATTTTGAAACAACCATCACCTTGCACTCTCCAGAATAGACTTGGCATTATAATCTGAAACAATTATCATTGGAATTCTGATTTGATCAGGCATAGTTTACTAATTAGTATTGTTTAGTGAAGATGCCAACCAATAAATATATCTACAGTTCATCAGAGTCTCAGGGCATAAACATATGTTCACATTATCTCATGGACACACAATTTAGAACATGAAAGTAATAACAAAGACACACAGTTATTACAACAAAGTATACATGGTGCTAATCTGTTTCCTGTCTCCCAATAGCATACACATTTATAGGTAGTAATGTGGAAATTTCACTGCATAATCCACCTAAGAGGTAGCCCTATTATGAAGAACACCTTGCCAAGCAACTGAATTAGCACTAAATCCATTTGGAGAAACTCTTCCAGCATTGATGCGTTTCAGCCGTGTAAGATTTTAGATATATATATATATATATATATATATATATATATATATATATATATATATATATATATATATATATATATAAATTAATGCTAATGAATTTATGACGTTATAATGGTGGCATGGCTTGTGAAATGTCCAAACGGAATGAAGGTGTAAATTGTTTTAAATCTAGGAGCATGTTTATTCCAGTGTAAATATGCAGTTGATTTGTATTCAATGTCAGTATCATATGCTCTAAGATGGCGCCCAATTCTGAGATCGTAACAGTCCCCTCTTCCTTCCAATGATTGTAACGGCGCCCGTTAGCATTGACAAAGGCCAATGCCGAAACACGTTTGTTTGAACAAAACTTTTTTTATTTAAAGTGTGTGTGTGTGTGTGTGTGTGTGTGTGCGCTCCACACGAAAGTTTGCTTCATCTGGATCCCATAGACAGTTGGTGCGTTATGCCGGCTTAGCCTCCCGGCCGTAATATTCACTCCAAACTGAAAAACAGATGAAACGCACTCCCAGGAGATACAGCAAAGTGCAGTTTATTCGGTTACGCGTTTCGACCGCATAGCTGTCTTGCTCATGCTGTCGAATCGCGTAACCGAATAAATATATATATACACACACACAGTCCAAGGTTCCCACCTGTGGAGACGCACTCTGACATCCACTGCAGCAACCTTCATGAGGTAAAAGCCAATCGGCGAGCGGATCCAGTATACAGTGATGCGTTTCGTGCTCATTGCACTCTTCAGAGGTGCGACAGTCATTTTGGCATAGAGGCCACACCTCCCATTTTGAAATAGGAGCCCTCCAATGGGCGACTCAAATGAGTCTGCGTTGGTTTGTGGGTCTAGTGTGTGCCTCAGTTATGTGCCGCTGTCTGAGACATTTCAAGCCCACCAATGGGCCTCCACTTGTGTGCAAGTGGAGGCCCATTGGTGGGCTTGAAATGTCTCAGACAGCGGCACATAACTGAGGCACACACTAGACCCACAAACCAACGCAGACTCATTTGAGTCGCCCATTGGAGGGCTCCTATTTCAAAATGGGAGGTGTGGCCTCTATGCCAAAATGACTGTCGCACCTCTGAAGAGTGCAATGAGCACGAAACGTGTCAGACGTGAATTGACAGGCATGCTGTAAACTGGATCCGTTCGCCGATCCGGCTTTTACCTCATGAAGGTTCCTGCAGTGGATGTCAGAGTGCGTCTCCACAGGTGGGAACCTTGGAGCTTTGAGACATATATATATTTATATATGTCTCAATCCTGGCATCTACGAAAGACAGGCGCTGACTCCGTGGGAATTTCTCAAAGAAAGTAATTATTCCAGAGTGACGACCTAGACGCAACCTATATATATATGTATGTGTGTGTATTACCTACTGGCAGTCGCCAGTAGGTAGTTATAGTTAGGACCTAGTTTCCATAGGGAAAGCGTTTTTTGTTTTCCCAATAACTTTGGCGCCGGTTGACGAACCTTCGCGAAATTTTCAACACTAGTGGCCCGCTCCGGTCAGCTCTTGTCTTGATTCGCCAAGCGGGGGCCGAGAAAAAAAATATATATATGTAGGTGTGTATATATATATTATCTACTGGCGGTCGCCAGTAGATAGTTATAGTTAGGATCGTGTTTCCATAGGAAATCCGCAACATTCTATTTGGAATAACTTTGGCGCCGATTGACGTATCCTCGCGAAATTTTCAAAATAGGTGGGGCGCTCCGCTCCTTCCCTGAAAGTCTCGGGGGGGATTCGTCAAGCAGGGGCTGAGAAAAAGGGGGGGTCCCAAAACGCGTTTTCCTCATGCATTTTTCCATAGGACCTTTAGCCCAAGCTACAGCCCGAACGGCTGAACAGAATTACTTGAAATTTGGCAGAGAGGTAGTCCTCAGGTCAGGGATGTGCCTTTTGCAAGTCTGGTGTAAATCTGTTCAGTATTTCCTGAGAAAATAGCATTTAAAAGCATATATATATCTGTAAGCGCGCACCGTGCGCGAGCGCGATTCTGATTGGTTGTTAGATCTTAGTAAACATTCGAATCGGTCGAAACCAGGAAGTGTCGGCCGCCATTTTGTCTCTCGCAGTCTGAGGGGGTGAAAAACAAAGGTGGAGAACGTGAAAAGGGGGCAGGGTGGACAGTTCCTGACCCCCTAGCCTTTGTCAGGGGGTCCCAGAAGGACCCCCAAGGGCCAAAATTTCCTTTAATTTTCTTGTGAAAAATCGCGCAGTACGCGTAGCGTGCGCGTACGGTAGAAACGGAAAAATTCCGCAAACTGCGTAACAAAGGCGCGCGGTGCGCGAAGCGCACCGTGCGCGTACGGTACGCGAAGCGCACGTGCGCGTACGGTACGCGAAGCGCACGTGCGCGTACGGTACGCGAAGCGCACGTGCGCGTACGGTACGCGAAGCGCACGTGCGTGTACGGTACGCGAAGCGCACGTGCGCGTACAGTACGTGCACGGTGAAAAACCTTTAAAAAAAAAACATAACTTAGCATTTAAAAAAACGTACAAATTCACTGAAAAAACCATAGGTTTCACACACGTTATAGTTAGGAATTAGCATTTAAAAAACCTTGCAAATTCACTTAAAAAACCATAGGTTTCACACATGTTATAGTTAGCTGGACATTTCACTCGTGAAAAACCATTGAAATTCCCCCGTTATAGTTAGTGCAGGCAACTATAACTCACGCGACCGCAATCCTCTGCTGATGACGTCCGATATTACATCACTGATGACATATGTCTTTCTGAAAAAAAAATATTTGTAATATATGTATAGCTAAAAATTAATGGAAGAAGACCTGGGTAAATAAGTGTCTAAATACAGTGATGTAATATCTGACGTCATCAGCAGAGGATTGCGGTCGCGTGAGTTATAGTTGCCTGCACTAACTATAACGGGGGAATTTCAATGGTTTTTCACGAGTGAAATGTCCAGCTAACTATAACATGTGTGAAACCTATGGTTTTTTAAGTGAATATATATATATATATATATATATATGTGCGTATATATATATATATATATGTGTCAAAGCTCCAACGTACAAGGAGCACTCGAGCGGCAACATGCTCATGAAGAGCCTTCATGGTATACAATCCGCCAGCACAACGTTAACTTTAAGCAGTTGAATTCACCATGGATGCCTGACGCGTTTCGAAGTGTCCCCACTTCTCTTCAGAGGCTTTGGCAATTGATGGTGCCTAGGACACCGCCCTCATCATTTAAATGTGTATATATGTGTGTATACATGTGTGTGTGTATATGTGTATATGTATGTGTGTGTATATTTATGTGTGTGTATATGTATATATGTGTATATGTATGTGTGTATATGCATGTATATATGTGTATGTATATATGTGTATGTATGTATATATGTGTGTGTGTATATATGTATATGCATGTATGTATATATGTATATGCATGTATATGTATGTTTATGTATGTTTATGTGTATGTATGTGTATGTATGTGTATATATGTGTATATATGTATGTATATGTATGTAAATATATATATGTATATGTATGTATATATGCGTGTATATGTATGTATGTATATGTGTGTGTGGGTGTGTGTATGTATATATATATATATATATATATATATATATATATATATATTTATATATGAGGCAGCACCGTGTGTACTCACTAAATACATTTCTGGCAACAGCAGATTGAAGTGTTCGTGTTCCTGTTTTGGTGCGACGATGCACTAGGGAAAAGCGGAGTGGATATATTTAAATATGTATATATTTGTATTTATTTATTTATTTGAGTTTTATAGAGCGCAAACCAGACCAGTGAAGGTATCAGAGTGCTTTATAGGTAAAATACATGAGCTTGGGAAGGATGGATACAGTTGGGGTAAAAACAGGTAGTTGCAATAAGTAATAGGAAAGGGAAGAATGGCAGAAACAAATCATGGAAACAGTTGAGATAAGAACCTATAGTAACATTGTGCAAGTGAGGTAGTGTCAAGACCAGGGAAGGATGCCCCGAAGAGCCTGGTAGGTACCATCCAGATAGCCGTGGGTAAAGCGTAATAGTATGAGAAAACAGTCGCTGAGGTGATTAACATGCGAACGTTAGGAGAGGAATTTGTATGAAACAAGGAAAAGAGACACCAATAACAGATTTTGGTAACAGTAGGGATAAAAACAAATAGCACATTATACAAATTATACAAGTATAGCAATCTCAGTTCCAAGGAATGCTGCCCAGAGGTGCGGGGCGGGTATAATCCAGGAGACCCTAGGTAAGGCCGTAATGGTATGAGACACCAAAGTCACTGGGGTTATTGAATGCGAGCGTTAGGAGAGGAATTTGCCCATTCGGAAAGTCTTGGCCTCCTTTTTAAAGTGTGCCAAGGACGAAAGTCTTCTGATGGCGGGCGGGAATGAATTCCAAATTCTTGGGATGGCCCCAGAGAAGGTCCGATTGTATGTTTTTTTTGGTCTCTGGCGTACTGTGAGTTTCTAGCTCTTCCGGAAATCACTAGTTTTTTGGCGAGATATGCTGGGGAATTGGTGTATAGGGCCTTGTTTCTGATGCAGTTCAGCTTAAGTTGGATTCTGACCTCGAGCGGAAGCAAATTTAGAGCTTTGAGGTGGGGAGAGATGTGGTCGAATTTCTTGGAGCCTTTTAGGAGTCTAGCGGTGGCGTTAATACAGGCTTTCAGTGGAGCTAGAGAGTTTTTGGGGAGACCTGCGAGGGTAGAGCATCCATATTCCAGTCTGGAGATGACTAGTGCCTGGGTTGCCTTTTTTAGGGCAGGAGTGTCGAGGAAAGGTTTCAGGTGTCCTAGGTAGTTCAGGTGAAATCTGGCGGTTTTGGCCATAGAGTTATTATGGGCACGCATGTTCAGGTTGCCGTCTAGGGTTATTCCAAGGGATTTAGCAGAGTCTACAATGGTAGGAGGGCAGTTTAAGGCTGTGATTGCATTGATCCATTCATGAATGTCTGGGTTGGCTTTGGGAGGGGAGATACGAAGGAATTCCGGGTTTTTTTGCATTCAGTTTGAGCTGGTTAGAGGTGAGCCAGTGCACGGTCCGTTTCAAGGCCTCATTTAGGGAGCGGATGTCCTCTGGAGAAGAGATTTTAATGTAGATTTGTGTGTCGTCTGCATACATGTGGTAGGCGATGTTGGAGGTGCGTAGCACCTCTGTGAGCGGTTCAAGGTAAAGGTTGAAGAGGGTAGGGGACCGGGTAGAACCTTGGGGGACTCCAACCGTGATCGGCGAGGGTGCGTATGTTTATATATGAGGGTGTATATGTATGTATATATATGTATGTATGTATGTATCGAGGTTTCCCCACGCAACACCTGCCCAGTAATGGTGTATTCGGGGAGCTGTAGTGTCTACAACGCTGCAGCTGGTGGGCGATCACATTATTGAGGGCTTGGTTTGCTCCTATCTATGGGAGGACGGCTGGACTATTTAAAGGCGGGGATGTGGCACCAATTCTGGGTAACAGCAGTATCTGAAGAAGGCCCGATGGCCGAAATGCATTATGCTTAACGCTGTCTATTAAAGAGCTTCAACTTGGATTCCCCGTGTGGCCTCTTCCTTGCGCTTATCAGAGGGGTTTGTGTGGATGTTACCGCGTTAGCCAGAGACGCGTTAAAGAGGCCCCCTCCCACAAAGCATGCTGGTTGCATCACTGGCTCCTGCAGTTTTCCTCGTTTCTCCTAGGTATGGGAAATGCACCAGCCCACCTCTAATTGCAGGTAAAGCAAGGACCGCTGCTAGGGACAGCCTGTGATTTCACGAGGAGTTTCTCATTCACTGTAATGAAACTCACGGCCCGGCAGACTCCTGCAGTATATGAAGTTGGAACGTATGCGGGGACCCAAGGAGGCTTGGAGACTTTCAGCAAACAGACGCATCACGCCTCATCATGCACGATACCAGCCCGAATGGACTTTTTGCCATCGAGGTTTCCCCACGCAACACCTGCCCAGTAATGGTGTATTCTGGGAGCTGTAGTGTCTACAACGCTGCAGCTGGTGGGTGATCACATGATTGGGGGCTGGGTTTGCTCCTATCTATGGGAGGACTGCAGGACTATTTAAAGGTGGGGATGTGGCACCAATTCTGGGTAACAGCGGCATCTGAAGAAGGCCCGATGGCTGAAATGCATTACGCTTAACACTGTCTATTACAGAGCTTCAACTTGGATTCCCCGTGTGGCCTCTTCCTTGCGCTTATCGGAGGGGTTTGTGTGGATGTATGTATGTATGTATATATATGTGTGTATAATGTGTGTGTATATATATATATATGTGTATATAAAATGATTGTCGCACCTCTGACGAGTGCAATGAGCACGAAACATGTCAGGCGTGTATCGACAGGCATGCTGTAAACTGGATTCGCCCGCCGAAGGTTGCTGCAGTGGGTGTCAGAGTGCGTCTCCACTGGCGGGAACCTTGGAGCTTTACTATATATATATATATATTCACTGAAAAAACCATAGGTTTCACACATGTTATAGTTAGCTGGACATTTTACTGATAAAAAACCAATGAAATTCCCCCGTTATAGTTACTGCAGGCAACTATAACTCACGCGACCGCAATCCTCTGCTGATGCTAATACTGTATTTAGACACTTATTTGCCCATGTCTTCTTCCATTAAATTTTAGCTTTACATATATTACAAATATTTTTTTTTCATAAAGACACATATGTCATCAGCAGAAGATTGCGGTCGCGTGAGTTATAGTTGCCTGCAGTAACTATAACGGGGGAATTTCATTGGTTTTTTATCAGTAAAATGTCCAGCTAACTATAACATGTGTGAAACCTATGGTTTTTTCAGTGAATTTGCAAGGTTTTTTAAATGCTAAGTTACTTTACGCCATTCGTGGCGTGCGCGCCCAGTTAACGCAGTTCGTTCCGTGCGCGCACAGTGAGCACGAGGTGCGC
Source organism: Triturus cristatus (assembly GCF_964204655.1). NCBI lineage: Eukaryota > Metazoa > Chordata > Amphibia > Caudata > Salamandridae > Triturus > Triturus cristatus. Next base: position 323,391,396 of record NC_140590.1, on the reverse strand, counting down.
TTCGCGCACCGCGCGCCCACTTTACGCAGTTCGTGCCGTGCACGCACAGTGGTCACGCGGTGCGCTGCGCGCACCGCGTGCCCACGTTAAGTGGGATGGGCCATGTACGCACGATGCGCTTCGCACACCGTGCGCACATGGGGGACATATTTTGCGCATCTTTGTGAAATGTATTCTTCGGGCACCATTTGCACACGGGGTGGGGAGAATGTGGATAGTTTTTTTTTTTTATATAATTTTTTACCGTGCGCGTACGGTAAGCGTAATCGGCGATTTTCCGAAAAAATTTTTCTTTTTTTATTTTGGGCTTGGGGGTGGTTTGGGGACCCCTGTATCAATGCTGGGTGGTTAGGATCTCATGAAACTGCCTCTTTACATATATTTGGGGTACGTTTTTGCTGCCCAACTCAGGAAGCGAGAGAGAAAATGGTGGCCGCCGCTTCCTGGTTTCGACCGACTCGAATGTTTACTAAGATCTAAGAGCCAAACAGAATCGCGCTCGCGCACGCCACCGTACGCGTACGGTAAGCTTACGGTAAGCGCACGGTAAGCGCACCGTAAGCTGCCACAGATATATATATTGATTTAAAGGCTATTTTCTCAGAATCTACTGAACAGATTTACACCAAACCTACAAAAGGCACTTCCTTGACCTGGGGACTACCTCTCTGCCAAATTTCATTAAATTCTGTTCAGCCGTTCGGGCTGTAGCCCTGTCTAAAGGTCCTATGGAAAAATGCATGGGAAAAACGCGTTTTGGGACCCCCCTTTTATCTCAGCCCCCGCTTGACGAATCCCCCCGAGACTTTCAGGGTAGGAGCGGAGCGTAGCGCCCCACCTATTTTGAAAAATTCGCGAGGATTCGTCGACCGGCGCCAAAGTTATTCAAAATAGAATGTTGCGGATTTCCTATGGAAACGTGGTCCTAACTATAACTACCTACTGGCGACTGCCAGTAGGTAATATATACCGGCGCCGGTCGACGAATCCTCGCGAATTTTTCAAAATAGGTGGGGCGCTACGCTCCGCTCCTACCCTGAAAGTCTCGGGGGGATTCGTCAAGCGGGGGCTGAGATAAAAGGGGGGTCCCAAAACGCGTTTTTCCCATGCATTTTTCCATAGGACCTTTAGACAGGGCTACAGCCCGAACGGCTGAACAGAATTACTAGAAATTTGGCAGAGAGGTAGTCCTCAGGTCAAGGAAGTGCCTTTTGTAGGTTTGGTGTAAATCTGTTCAGTAGATTCTGAAAAAATAGCCTTTAAATCAATATATATATCTGAGCCAGCTTACGGTGCGCTTACGGTACGCTTACCGTACGCGTACGGTGGCGTGCGCGAGCGCGATTCTGATTGGCTCTTAGATCTAAGTAAACATTCGAATCGGCCGAAACCAGGAAGCGGCGGCCGCCATTTTCTCTCTCGCACTGAGAGTGATTTTTAAAATATAAAGCCCAAAAACATGTAAAGGGGCTGTTTAGTCAGCTCCCACACACATAGCCATGTTGAGGGAGTCCCCAAAGATCCCCCAAGGCCAAAAACGGAATTTTTATTTTTTCGGTAATTTCGCCGATTACGCTTACCGTACGCGTACGGTAAAAAATTAAAAAAAATAAAAAATTATCCACACTCTCTCCTCCCCGTGTGCAATTGGTGCCCGAAGGGCACCATTTGTGCATGGCTTATAAAATATACAAAAAATTAAAATATTACCTTTCAAAACGAAGTGCATCATATGTCCTCCATGTGCGCACGGTGCGCGAAGCGCATCGTGCGTACATGGCCCATCTAGCGTAACGTGGGCACGCGGTGCGCGTAGCGCACCGCGTGCCCACCGTGCGTGCATGGCACTAACTGCGTAAAGTGGGCGCGCGGTGCGCGAAGCGCACCGTGCGCGCACGGAACGAACTGCGTTAAGTGGGCGCGCACGCCACGAATGGCGTAAAGTAACTTAGCATTTAAAAAACCGTACAAATTCACTGAAAAAACCATAGGTTTCACACACGTTATAGTTAGGAATTAGCATTTAAAAAACCTTGCAAATTCACTGAAAAAAACATAGGTTTCACACATGTTATAGTTAGCGGAAATTTTACTGATAAAAAACCAATGAAATTCCCCCGTTATAGTTAGTGCAGGCAACTATAACTCACGCGACCGCAATCTTCTGCTGATGACATATGTGTCTTTATGAAAAAAAAATATTTGTAATATATGTATAGCTAAAAATGTATGGAAGAAGACATGGGCAAATAAGTGTCTAAATACAGTATTAGCATCAGCAGAGGATTGCGGTCGCGTGAGTTATAGTTGCCTGCACTAACTATAACGGGGGAATTTCATTGGTTTTTTATCAGTAAAATTTCCGCTAACTATAACATGTGTGAAACCTATGGTTTTTTCAGTGAATATATATATATATATATATATATATATGTGTGTGTGTGTGTGTATATGTGTGTGTGTGTGTGTGTATGTATATAATATATATGTGTGTGTGTATGTGCATATATTACAGCTCAGACTTCCACTCCAACATGAAAGAAGGTACTGCACTCTCGGGTGAAGAATTTCATCCATTTATTAATCACAGAACGGCGAGACGCGTTTCGGCTTGCGCCTTCCTCTGCCACAAATTGTTACCGGCATCAAGCGCCATTTTATCATACTTTCACACATACGCAAATGCATTTAAACATTGACATGAAAAGCGGCATGCAAAGTTAATTTCTTCAACTGACATTGAGCGCCATTTTGGAGTGGGTTTCCCAACTCTTTTGACTTTACATCATTAATCACAGTACATTTCATGAAAGTCATCTTAAAAAATAATAGCATTGAATATTGAAATTATATCTTTCCAATCATATAACATATTGGCAACATCTATAATAATTTTTAATCGAATCGAGCGTGTCACGATCAAATTATTTATATTTTGAATTTTAAGCTATTCGGCTCTAAATGAGCTAGCGGCATTCATACCAAACATTATTAGACCTCTGATTAAGCTCTGGATGAGCATTTCAACGCTCTACAGTATTATGTAAATCAAAATAAAAATTGATTAGTGACCAATACAAATGTAACTCTAATCCATTAATTCCAACGCTCGTTGTCCGTTGTGTAAGGTGGGAAATTCATCAGAGCCAGACACGCAACAATAGATATATTCACATGCTAAAAAATATAGCAGAGGCATTGTAAAGGATATGTACTTTTCAGACACAAACTTGATACTAGTGGTTTGTCTTCAAAACATTATCAATATTAAACTTGAAGGGGGGATTCTCAGCCTACGTGAATGGCCAACTCTCCTTCCGTATTAAGACCTCCTGGAGCCCTTGTTTGCAGATCGATAATATATCTTGATTCTAACCTGCGTAAACGGAGTTCTCTATTCCCTCCTCTTTCATTGGGTGGAATGTGATCAATACAGAAGAATCGTAAGAGATTTCTATTGCTGGAGTGCAGTTCAGCAAAATGTCTTGCAATTGGGTATGCAGGATCTTTTTTCTCGATAGCTCTGGCATGCTCAAGAATGCGTCTTTTTGTGGGATGTATTGTGCTTCCTATATATAGCAGGTTGCATGGGCAGGAAAGACAGTATACACAAAAAGGGGTATTGCAAGTGAGAAACTTATTAATTTTTCTCACTTTGTTTGAGCCTGGTACTTTAAAAGACAATGTCTTGCTGCTAGATTTACACGCCTTACATCTTGTGCAAGGGTAGAAGCCAGTTAGAGCACTCAGACGTGGATTCTTTTTGTTACTATCTAAATGGCTCTGGATTAAGTTGTCCCTTAGTGATCTACTTCTCCTATACGTGATTTTAGGATACTTGGACAGGTTCTTTCCTATTACTGAGTCTGTGTTTAAAATATGCCAATTACGCTTTATAACTCTAGAGATATTTTGGGTGTCATCAGTAAAGGTTATAATTAGTCTAAATTCCGGTTTATCGGAATTTTCAGACTTTGGTCTCCTGTCCCTTAGTAGTAACTTCCTAGGAATTCTCTCAATCCTTTTTAAGGCTGATTGTACTATATCATCTGAGTATCCTCTCTTCCTGAATCTCTGGGAGGCTTCTAAAGCTGATGTTTCAAAATCCACTTGTCTAGTACAGTTCCTTTTTAATCTTAAAAATTTCCCATAGGGTATACTTTTAATTAGAGGTGCCGGGTGATTGCTACTAGCCTCCAAAATCGAATTTCCTGCTGCCGGTTTATGATGGAGGGAAGTACAGATGGTACCTTCTGCTATAAATACCTTCAAATCAAGGAAGTTCACTTCTGTGGCCCTTATATCCCCACTGAAGTGAAGATTCACATCATTATTGTTCAAGGTAGCAATATATTCTCCTGCCTCCTCTTTTGAGCCTTTCCATAAAATAAATAAGTCGTCTATATAGCGGTGCCATCCTACTATACAGGAAACCCATTTCTGATGATCATCAGCCCATATGTATACATATGTGGGTGTATATGTATGTATGTATATATTCACTGAAAAAAACCATAGGTTTCAGGGGCGTTATAGTTAGCTGGACATTTCACTCGTACAAAACCATAGAAATTCCCCCGTTATAGTTAGTTCAGCTAACTATAACTCGCGCGCCCGCAATGCACTGCTGATGTCACATATTTCATCACTCATGACATGGTCAGTGACATCACTCATGACATCACTGATGACATCTCAAATGACATCACTGATGACATCATCCAGTGAATGTGTGTTTTTCTGAAAATTAAATATGTTTTATATATGTATATCTCAAGGTCGATAGAAGAATAAATGGGTATATAAGTGTCTAAATGGATGATATTTGTTTTCGTAAAATTGATTGTATAACGGACTGATTAAGTGTATCTTAGTGAATACATGGGTTAGCAAGTAATGTTTAAATATGTAGCGGTGCCACCCTACTATACAGGAAACCCATTTCTGATGATCATCAGCCCATATGTATACATATGTGGGTATATATGTATGTATGTATGTATATATTCACTGAAAAGACCTCAAATGACATCACTGATGACATCATCCAGTGAATGTGGTTTAGTTTGAAATTTAAATATGTATTATATATATACACCAATCTGTATTGAAGATTGAGTGGATATACAACTGTCTGGAGGATTTAGTAGCTGTCTGACTGTCTGTTTAAGTGAGTAATTAAAAGTGTCTCACTTAATACATGGATTAGTAACTAAACTATGTGAATGTGTGCATCATTTTCCCTTTTGTTGTATAACATGCTGCATCAGTTGGTCACTAACTACATGAGTGTGTATATTAGTTATTGATTAGTTGGGTGAGTATTTGTATGGGACACTGAGTTTGTGTGTGGTTGGATAGGGTGTGTGTAACTCTATGCATAGATGTGTGAATAGTTGATTGACTAGGTGTATAGGTTTAAGAGTGCATGTGGAAATAGTTGTTTGGGTGACTGATTGTATTTATTTGTGTGTTGGTGAGCGAATATATGTTTTAGTTGTATCTTCAACAAAGTAAAAAAATAAAAGGCATTGTATGTGAGAGTTGGTGTATATAAATAAGTATGTGTAAGAGTCAGTGATTGTGAGAGTAACTATATGAATGAGTGTATAATTGTAATGGTGATTTTTTAACATATTAACTATGAGTTACTATGTGTTTGAATAAATGAGGTGTTGTTGGATAATTGTGTAAGTGAGTAAATGTAAGTGTGATTAATTTTTTCATGAGTGAGTAGGATGACTGCATAACCGACTAAGATGACTGCTGATGTGTCAATGTCTATGTATGCATATAAGTGCATTTGATAGTGTTCTATTAATTAGTGACTGCATGTATAAATGATTCTGTTGTTGAATTAGGAGTTGTGTGTGTAGACTTAGGAATCAGTGAGTGGGTATGTAGTAACCGGTATTGGTGCGTCAATGGTTTCAAATATGGTACTCTGTATTTTACAGTGATTGATGAAAGGTTATACTAGTGTATGATGAGGTGTATCAGATTTTCACGTGGATGATGTCATCAGTGATGTCATTTGAGATTTCATCAGTGATGTCACTGACCATGTCATGAATGATGCAATATGTGACTTCATCAGCAGTGCATTGCGGGCGCGCGAGTTATAGTTAGCAGAACTAACTATAACGGAGGAATTTCTATGGTTTTGTACGAGTGAAACGGCCAGCTAACTATAACAGCCCTGAAACCTATGGTATTTTTCAGTGAATTTCAAAGGTTTTTTAAAATGCTAATTTTTAAGTGTGATAGTAGTTATACCTATATTTTTGTACTGATTTTCTACAGTTTTTTAACAGTTTATTTATAAATATTTTATTCATTAAATAACATTATATATTTTTCGGAAAATTGCCCCAAATTTTTTTTTTTTAATTCTAACTGAAATATTGATTACTTTTTTTGTTTTTATTTTTTATTTTAATATATTTATATTATGTTCTTTAAAAAAAAAATCCATTTTTTTTTCGGAGTCGCACACTCACAGCGTAAACATCACAGTGGGTGCACGGATTCTAGCCACCATTTTAGAAAAGTCGTGAAGGATCCGCGTACGGTGTGCGACGGCTGCATGTTTTTCAGTTACATCATATACATTTACTATTGCGTGATGTGCGCGATTGGTATGAGACCAGTCCGCGACTCCTGCTACCGCACATTCGCGACACATGCGCATTACGGTACGAGATGCTTGCGCGGTGGCGGGTCCCACGTGACGTCATAAACGTGCTGGGGCGCGCTGGGTGCGCGACTCCCGCAAAAAAATTGTATGTTCCAAAATGATATGTATGTGCCTTTAATATACATATTAGGGCAAGAGATTATCTAAGATATTCATAAAAATAATATATTTGTACTTATAATAAACTTATATTATTTTTAAATATATTTTCGCGAAGTCGGGTGCGTGCATCCTGAGCGCAGAGAACCGGGTCAGCAGAGCTGCTATAGAGCCAGAGAAACCAGGCCAGCAGAGCCATTGTAGAGCCAGAGAACCAGGTCAGCAGAGCTGCTCTAGAGCCTAAGAAGCAGGTGAGCAGAGCTGCTCTAGAACCAGAGACCCAGGTCAGCAGAGCTGCTCTAGAACCAGAGACCCAGGTCAGCAGAGCTGCTCTAGAGCCAGAGACCCAGGTCAGCAGAGCTGCTCTAGAGCCAGAGACCCAGGTCAGCAGAGCTGCTCTAGAGCCAGAGACCCAGGTCAGCAGAGCTGCTCTAGAGCCAGAGACCCAGGTCAGCAGAGCTGCTTTAGAGGGAGAGAACCAGGTCAGCAGAACTGCTTTAGAGCCAGAGAACAAGGTCAGCAGAGCTGCTCTAGAGCCTAAGAACCAGGTCAGCAGAGCTGCTCTAGAGCCAGAGAACAGGTCAGCAGAGCTGCTGTAGAGCCAAAGAAACCAGGTCAGTAGAGCTGCTTTAGAGGGAGAGAACCAGGTCAGCAAGCTGCTCTAGATGGAGAGAACCAGGTCAGCAAGCTGCTCTAGATGGAGAGAAACAGGTCAGCAGAGCTGCTCTAGGGCCAGAGAACCATGTCAGCAGAACTGCTTTAGAGCCATAGAACCGGGTCAGCAGAGCTGCTTTAGAGCCAGAGAACCAGATCAGCAGAGCTGCTCTGTAGCCTAAGAACTAGGTTAGCGGAGCTGCTGTAGAGCCAGAGAACCAGGTCAGCAGACCTGCTGTAGAGCCAGAGAACCAGGTCAGCAGACCTGCTGTAGAGCCAGAGAATCCAGGTCAGCAGAGCTGCTTTAGAGGGAGAGAACCAGGTCAGCAGAGCTGCTTTAGAGCCAGAGAACCAGGTCAGCAGAGCTGCTCTAGCTGACACTGACTGACTGAAACTGACTGATTGACACTGACTGACACTGATTGACTGACACTGACTGACTGACACTAATTGACTGACACTGACTGATACTGATTGACTGACACTGACTGACTACTCTCTACTACTCACTCTCTACTACTCACTCTCTACTACTCACTCTCTACTACTCACTCTCTACTACTCACTCTCTACTACTCACTCTCTACTACACTCTACTACTCACTCTCTACTACTCACTCTCTAACACTCTCCACTACTCACTCTCCACTACTCACTCTCCACTACTCACTCTCCACTACTCACTCTCTACTACTCACTCTCTACTACTCACTCTCTACTACTCTCTACTACTCACTCTAGTACTCTACTACTCTCTACTACTCACTCTACTACTCTCTACTTCTCTCTACCACTCACTCTTTACTACTCTACTACTCGCTCTCTACTACTAGCTCTCAACTACTCTCTACTACTCACTCTCTACTACTCTACTACTCTTTACTACACTCTCTACTTCTCACTCTCTACTACTCTCTCTACTACTGTCTACAACTCACTCTCTACTACTCTCTACTACTCACTCTCTACTACTCACTCTCTACTACTCCACTACTCTCTACTACTCACTCTCTACTACTCTACTACTCTCTCTCTACTACACTCTCTCTATTACTACTCTCTACTACTCTACTACTCACTCTCTACTACTCACTCTACTACTCACTCTCTACTACTCACTCTCTACACTCACTACTACTCACTATTACTCTCTCTACTACTCTATATTACTCTCTCTACTACTCTCTCTCTGCTACTCACTCTCTATTACTCACTCTACTACTCACTCTACTACTCACTCTAATACTCACTCTACTACTCACTCTACTACTCACTCTCTGCTACACTCTCTACTACTCTCTTCTACTCACTCTCTACTACTCACTCTCTACTACTCACTCTACCACTCACTCTACCTCTCTACCTACTACTCTCTACCTCAACCTCTAGCTCTACACCTTTACCTCTCTACCTCTCTCTACACGCACACATATGCACATATATATGCATATATCACAACGAAAAACCTCCGAATGGGGAGCCCCTGACCCTACAGGGCGGCCTCTTTCAGACGGGCACGGAGAGTCCCGACAAATCCACTTCAGTGAAGAAACACAAATAGAGGCCCACTTCAGTTGTCAGAAACCTTTAATCGGGATTTCAGCACAGCGTTCCTGTTTCCCTACTAGTTTCGGCGCTTGTAGCCTTGATCACGGGCAGGAAGTTTCACCAAAGTGCTTGTGCCTACGAATTTATAACGTTTGCAGTCACCTGACTGATTATAGCATACAGTTCCCAGAATGCATCATACCTTGTGGGTGAGTGTTATTTTGAAAGTTCAATTCAGCTGTCAGTCGGTAACATACTGCTCAGCACCCTGATGTAATCTCAATGTTTCAATACATCCAAATTGGAAATCAGCCAGGCTCCTCGTAATGGCAAATGCTGTATATTCAAAACATCTCGACCAACACGCCTCTGTCACTTGAACGATTGCAAGGGGAGTCATCCCCGAGCAAATCCCTTCCATCGCTGTCGTTGTTTTTACCATGTGGCATCTCCTGTGTAGGTTTAACGGCAGCGTGTGGGTCAATCTCCCCCATTAACATCACAACGAAAAACCTCCGAATGGGGAGCCCCTGACCCTACAGGGCGGCCTCTTTCAGACGGGCACGGAGAGTCCCGACAAATCCACTTCAGTGAAGAAACACAAATAGAGGCCCACTTCAGTTGTCAGAAACCTTTAATCGGGATTTCAGCACAGCGTTCCTGTTTCCCTACTAGTTTCGGCGCTTGTAGCCTTGATCACGGGCAGGAAGTTTCACCAAAGTGCTTGTGCCTACGAATTTATAACGTTTGCAGTCACCTGACTGATTATAGCATACAGTTCCCAGAATGCATCATACCTTGTGGGTGAGTGTTATTTTGAAAGTTCAATTCAGCTGTCAGTCGGTAACATACTGCTCAGCACCCTGATGTAATCTCAATGTTTCAATACATCCAAATTGGAAATCAGCCAGGCTCCTCGTAATGGCAAATGCTGTATATTCAAAACATCTCGACCAACACGCCTCTGTCACTTGAACGATTGCAAGGGGAGTCATCCCCGAGCAAATCCCTTCCATCGCTGTCGTTGTTTTTACCATGTGGCATCTCCTGTGTAGGTTTAACGGCAGCGTGTGGGTCAATCTCCCCCATTAACATCACAACGAAAAACCTCCGAATGGGGAGCCCCTGACCCTACAGGGCGGCCTCTTTCAGACGGGCACGGAGAGTCCCGACAAATCCACTTCAGTGAAGAAACACAAATAGAGGCCCACTTCAGTTGTCAGAAACCTTTAATCGGGATTTCAGCACAGCGTTCCTGTTTCCCTACTAGTTTCGGCGCTTGTAGCCTTGATCACGGGCAGGAAGTTTCACCAAAGTGCTTGTGCCTACGAATTTATAACGTTTGCAGTCACCTGACTGATTATAGCATACAGTTCCCAGAATGCATCATACCTTGTGGGTGAGTGTTATTTTGAAAGTTCAATTCAGCTGTCAGTCGGTAACATACTGCTCAGCACCCTGATGTAATCTCAATGTTTCAATACATCCAAATTGGAAATCAGCCAGGCTCCTCGTAATGGCAAATGCTGTATATTCAAAACATCTCGACCAACACGCCTCTGTCACTTGAACGATTGCAAGGGGAGTCATCCCCGAGCAAATCCCTTCCATCGCTGTCGTTGTTTTTACCATGTGGCATCTCCTGTGTAGGTTTAACAGCAGCGTGTGGGTCAATCTCCCCCATTAACATCACAACGAAAAACCTCCGAATGGGGAGCCCCTGACCCTACAGGGCGGCCTCTTTCAGACGGGCACGGAGAGTCCCGACAAATCCACTTCAGTGAAGAAACACAAATAGAGGCCCACTTCAGTTGTCAGAAACCTTTAATCGGGATTTCAGCACAGCGTTCCTGTTTCCCTACTAGTTTCGGCGCTTGTAGCCTTGATCATGGGCAGGAAGTTTCACCAAAGTGCTTGTGCCTACGAATTTATAACGTTTGCAGTCACCTGACTGATTATAGCATACAGTTCCCAGAATGCATCATACCTTGTGGGTGAGTATTATTTTGAAAGTTCAATTCAGCTGTCAGTCGGTAACATACTGCTCAGCACCCTGATGTAATCTCAATGTTTCAATACATCCAAATTGGAAATCAGCCAGGCTCCTCGTAATGGCAAATGCTGTATATTCAAAACATCTCGACCAACACGCCTCTGTCACTTGAACGATTGCAAGGGGAGTCATCCCCGAGCAAATCCCTTCCATCGCTGTCGTTGTTTTTACCATGTGGCATCTCCTGTGTAGGTTTAACGGCAGCGTGTGGGTCAATCTCCCCCATTAACATCACAACGAAAAACCTCCGAATGGGGAGCCCCTGACCCTACAGGGCGGCCTCTTTCAGACGGGCACGGAGAGTCCCGACAAATCCACTTCAGTGAAGAAACACAAATAGAGGCCCACTTCAGTTGTCAGAAACCTTTAATCGGTATTTCAGCACAGCGTTCCTGTTTCCCTACTAGTTTCGGCGCTTGTAGCCTTGATCACGGGCATATGCATATATATGCATATGCATTTATATATATGTATATAAATATATATACATACATATATATATAATCTACATAAATACAAATATAAATGCATGCATACATATACATATATGCATACATATGCATGTTATGTACATGAAAGTTTGAAAAACACTAATACAAGCAAAGCTAAAAAGCCACCTAATTACAAACAGAATTGCTTTAACTTAAACGAGGGCGAGACCTATTGCATTTTCAATGCTTGTTTACTTTGGTTCCATCAAGAAGGCATTCAGATGTGTCTCACATTTACCATAAATTCAGAATGTTAGCACTCTAGTTGCTCATTAGATCACAGTAGTAAAGCTACTGCTCACCAGGGAAGTCTGCTGCTGGTGTTGAAAGTGCATGTTTCAGTCTGCATGTCAGGATTTGTTTATGAAATAGAAGAGGATTTGAGAAGTCACTCAAAATGTGCTCTAATTTTTATTCTGCAACACTAATCATACTTTCTTTGGCAAAATGAACCCCCTCATTTTGTTCCTTTTTAAATAAAAAGTTTTAAGAGTTACCACTTTATTCCAATCAAGATTGCTTCAGGTGTGCCATACTTTTGTCATAAGTAGGACTGTTAGCGCTCTAGTTGTTCTTTAGAACACTCTGGGAAGCTGCAGTAGAACACAAAGGAATCAACTGACAGTCTCTGCCCTTGTTTAATGTACATGTTTTACTGAGAATGTCAGATTTCATTCTCACATGACTGAGAAAGATAATGTGAATTTACAGAAAATATGCTCTCAGTTTAGCTTATAGATCACCTTCCAAACTTCCGTGGGAAAAGCATGAGAAAATAGTTTTCTCTCAAACATGATTCATGATATCCCAGCAGAAGGCTTTTTCACATGGTAAAATCACCTTAGAACACACAACAATTCCTAAAATGCGTATGGTACCATCAACAAATGAAATGACTTCTAATGTAACTAGAGTCTTAAAACCTTCTATTTACTGCAATGCTTTTTAAAGAGGTGCTATCATGTATATTGGTCCCAAGATGGCTGCCAACAATTCTTAGATGAAGTGCTGACAGCCAATCAGATCTCACGATGAGATGTGTGGTTAGGCTCCGCCCAGATATATCTATGAATTTACTTTTGGTTTTCTCAGCAACTACTGAACGGATTTACACCATTTAACCAAAAGGCACGAGTGTGAACCAAGGGCTACGTCTTTGCCAAATTTCGTGTAATTCTGTTCAGTAGTTCGGGCTGCAGCTGCGATTAACGGTTCCTATGGAAAATTGCATGGGGAAAACATGTTTTAGGACCCCCCTTTTTTCTCGGCCCCCGCTTGACGAATCACCCCGAGACTTTCAGGAATGGAGCGTACCGGAGCGCCCCACCAGTTTTGAAACTTTCACGAAGATTCGTCAACCGGCGCCAAAGTTATTCCAAATAGAATGTTGCGGATTTCCTATGGATAATAGGGCCTAACTATAACAACCTACTGGCGACCGCCAGTAGGTAAGATATGTGTATGTATATATTATATATGTATGTGTATATATATTGCAATTGCATTTATATAAAGCATACGAACCCTGACGAGGCATCAAAGAGCTTTTTTGGCGAGTAGCACGCTACTCCGCAACCCATGAAGCACTTTGCTGTTATTTGTATGTATATACTTTTTGTATTAGGCATCTCATTTCTATGCCATGATCAGTTTGTTTATGCCGGATAGGGTGCCACTCATGAAGTCTGCTTTCCATGTCTATTAAAGCTTATGTGAGGTGGGAGGGTTATATATAGTTCAAATTATATTGTGCCAAACAGATTGATAAAGCCTGCTGCGCAGGCGAAACGCGTCTCTCTTTCTTTGCGAGGGCCGTGGGAGACCTGAATTTAATAAACAAGCCTTATTCATTCCTACCTTGTACGTGCCTCTTCCTTGTGAAGTTGGATGGACTTTTGTATTCAAATGCAGCGTTGGTGGTTGGCGCTGAACACGTACCACCAGATGTTAGAGGCTCTGCCTGTTACCGCAGTTTTCGTTTGAGCAGCATGGAAGTGCTATTCAGTGGAGCCCCCAGAGAACGCGCCGAGAAGTGGATTTAGAATGATGGCTGTGGAATTCCGGATGGCGGAGCGGGGTGGTTTGACTGCCAGCACGCATGTCTGGGCTATGCTGCCAGAAATGCCTTGCCCAAGATATCGGGGCACTCTGGTGTCTGGGCACCGTGATTGCCGAAGCATGAGCGGTGAGGTCACTGTGGCATATCGGATATTTTATTACCATCGGTCTCCTCCGACCCTGCATGTGTGCCTATGACTATGTCAGTTTGTGTGCTATTTGCTATTGCGTGCCACTTGCGAAAGTGACTTTGGACTCAAAGCCCCTTTAAATGGAGCAATATTCTGAGTTGAGCTGACTATAGATTAATGATTTCTTCACCTGGGACATTTATATCAATTTCTGTGTACGGACTTTTAATTTAGCTAAGCTGTCATAGGTGATTCTGGGCCTCGCAGTCCTTCTGATATAGTAGTGATCTTCCGGAGGCTGACATTAGGGTCGAAAGTGCACTTAGTTGATGCAATCCGAGCCCCGTGGATGTGTTACGAGCCCTAATTCTCTTTAATTTGTTCCAGGTGTTTGACAACTTTGATAATTTTTAATGCATTTTTTCATTCAACCTTGTCTGCCGTAACTGAGTGGTGGAGAACCAGGTTCCATTTAGTAATTTGGCAGTATATGGTCTGCATGTACATATGAATTCAACATTTAGCACGTTTTTAAGCATGTTTTATTTATATGCAGTATTGGGTAGGCTGCATGATTTGGGGAGCTTTGGCGCCATTTTTTTGACAATTACTTTATTTGACACTATAATCTCGATACTCTCCTCCTCCGGGCAGAGAATATACATTTATACATTTATGTATTGTTTGTAATATTCCTACTTTTGGCAAAACAAGATGGTTGTGCACTTTGCTGTTATTTGTATGTATATACTTTTTGTATTTGGCATCTCATTTTTATGCCATGATCAGTTTGTTTATCCCGGATAGGGTGCCACTCACGAAGTCTGCTTTCCTTGTCTATTGAAGCTTATGTGAGGTGGGAGGGTTATTTATAGTTGAAATTATATGGCGCCAAACAGATTGATAAAGCCTGCTGTGCAGGCGAAACGCGTCTCTCATTCTTTGCGAGGGCCGTGGGAGACCTGAATTTAATAAACAAGCCTTATTCATTCCTACCTCATGTACGTGCCTCTTCCTTGTGGAGTTGGATGGACTTATGTATGTATGTATGTATGTGTATATATGTGTATGTATATATATATATATATATGTGTGTGTGTATGTATATGTATGTGTATATGTATGTATATTTAGTTTAGTTTATTTTTTCTCACATTTGGTACTTGCACTTTGTAAACTTAGTGGCATTGCAAAATGGTTTGGCACAACTAGATATATACAAGCATAACTCCGGTCCTTATAATCGAATTTAAAATAGTTTTATTAACAAAAATGGTCCTTTTAAAACATTTTAAGGAGTTGATGAAATATATAACTTTATTTGTATTGTACTTGTATTGTTATTTAAGAAGGACTCGTGATATTGTAGCCTTGAGTCTGTTTTCTATGTTATTGTTGCTTGTAAATCATGTGCCAATCATTACGCTTGTTAAAATTCACAATATAAACCAATAGGAGATACTGTACTGTGTCATGTGATCAAGGCCCACGGACGGGTTGAAACGCGTCATGGCGGCATTTTGCACGATTGAATAAATGAATTTGCACTTAACTGTGGTCCGTATCCGTTTTTCTGCAAGGAGACATAAACGGAGTTCTTGGAATGTATGTGTGTATATATATTATTTACTGGCGGTCGCCAGTAGATAGTTATAGTTAGGACCGTGTTTCCATAGGCAATCTGAAAATTCTATTTTGAATAACTTTGGCGCCGGTTGACGAATCCTCGTGAAATTTTCAAAACTAATGGGTCGCTCCCCTCAGCTCCTACCCTGAAAGTCTCAGGGGGATTCGTCAAGCGGGGGCCAAGAAAAAAGGGGGGTCCCAAAACGCGTTTGCCCCATGCATTTTCCCATAGGACCTTTAGTAGAAGGTACAGCCCGAACAGCTGAACAGGATTACTTGAAATTTGGCAGAGAGGTAGTCCTCAGGTCAGGGATGTGCCTTTTGCATATATGGAGTCAATCTGTTCAGTAGTTCCTGAGAAAATTGCAGTTAAAAGCACATACATATCTATAGCCGAGCACCGTGCGAGCACCCTAACGTGCGCGAGCGTAATTCTGATTGGTGGTTACATGTTAGTCAACGTTCGAATCGGTCGAAATCAGGAAGTATCGGCCGCCATTTTGTTTGTTTTCAGTGCGAGAGTGAAAAAGGAAGGTGGCGAACGTGAAAAGGGGGCAGGGTAGAGAGTTCCTGACCCCCTAGCCTTTGTCAGGGGGTCCCTGAAGGACCCCGAAGGCAGAAAATGTTTTTAATTTTTTTTTTTTTTTAAATGGCGGGGGTGCGCGCACCGTGCGCGCATGGTGAAAAACCAAAAAAATAAATATATTTTTAATACGTAGTTTATTGTAAAATAAATATATAAAAAAATAATACATACATAACTTAGCATTTAAAAAACTGTACAAATTCACTGAAAAAACCATAGGTTTCACACACGTTATAGTTAGGAATTAGCATTTAAAAAACCTTGCAAATTCACTTAAAAAACAATAGGTTTCACACATGTTATAGTTAGGTGGATATTTCACTTGTAAAAAACCAATGAAATTCCCCCGTTATAGTTAGTTCAGATAACTATAACTCGCGCGACCGCCACTCTATCACAAGGATGATGTCATCAGTGATGTCATGAGTGATGCCACTGACCATGTCATGAGTGATGTAATATGTGACGTCATGAGCAGGATTGCGGGCGCGCGAGTTATAGTTATCTGAACCAACTATAACGGGGGAATTTCATTGGTTTTTACGAGTGAAATATCCACCTAACGATAACGTCTGAAACCTATGGTTTTTTAAGAGAATATATATATATATATATATATATATACATACACATATATATTTTATAGAGGGTATTAATGATAACAATCTCAATTTGCATTTTACCAGTACTATTGACACTACAGAGGTTTGTTTTCTTGATGTGAAGGTATATGTAGCTAACAACCAGCTTCATACAAAACTCTATCGCAAACCCACAGCAGGAAACACCACGCTGCATTCCTCCAGTTTTCACCCCAAACACACTATTCACAGCATTCCGTATGGGGAGATGCTAAGGATTAGAAGAATCTGCAGTACTGAAAATGACCTAGCAATTGCACAACAAGAAAGTAAAAATAGATTCATACAAAGAGGATATAGCAATAAAGTCATTGATGAGGCTATACAAAAAACTAGGTCCATGAGAAGGGAGGATTTATTGTTTAAACCATCCAACAGTAAAATCAAATCCAGCAGTAGTCATGTTTGCACCAACAAAATAGAGGAGATAAGATTAATCCTAACATATAACAAACAAAAAGACAGCCTCAGCAAAATCATCAAGAACAACTGGTATCTGTTACATCTAGACACACAATTGAATGAGATTATTCCATCTAATCTGACCATTACTTTCAGTAGGGCACCATCTACCAGTGACTTTTTAGTTAACAGTAGCCCAGAAATCAAATCAGTAACGAACTGGCTAACTAAACGTAGAGGTTTTTTTAAGTGCTCTACCTGTAAGGCTTGTAGACATGCAACAAACAAGACATCATTCATTACTCCTTTTGAGGAGAAACCACACACGATCACAAAAAGCATGACTTGCAAAACAGAATTTGCAATTTACGTGTTGGAGTGCTCTTGTGGACTGCAGTATGTGGGATCCACAAAACTGCAGGTCCACAAGAGAATTCTCCAACACCTACGTGCAATCACCAACATAGACACTTCATATCCGGTGGCCCGGCACTTTAGGGATTGTCATGAAAGTAACATACAATTCCTCAAATATTTTGCAATTGATTGTATTCCGGCTCTCAGAAGAGGCGGTGATAGTGAGGCTCTCCTTAGAAAATTGGAGACCAAATATATACTGGAATTGGACAGCAAGAGCCCACAGGGGCTCAACACCACGGAAGACCTCTATACGTGGCTTTAGGAAATCTATATCTAACTGAGCAAACTTATATCCTCTAACAAGAAATTTAAGATATAGATTTCTTTTCCCAAGGCTCTCCACTAAAATACAATTTTATCTGTAAACAATATATATTTATATATATGTTTTCAATTTTCCTTTTGTTACCTCTCTCTCTCTTTTTCCCCCGTTTTTATCTTTTCCCTTGACCTACATTCCATTCTTATAAACCATGATTTATAGAGGAAATTTGGAAAACAATCTGAGCCTGCACAGGTGAAACTATAGCACAATTTTGCACTTTATTTGCCGTTTTTGCACAGTCAGAAAAATACCATGCTGCTAGCAATTGCTTAAAATTTTTTTCAACAAATTTGTTTTAACATGTTTTTATCACTTGTATTGCTCTGATTTTATATGTGCGGTGTATTTATACATTCACAATTGCACTGTGTGACATATGAGCCAACAGCTCAATTTTCATATCATATTATATCATATTATATTTTATAAATCATGAGCCATGAGAAACAAGTCTAGTAATGTATTTTACAATTACAATAAGCAACTATGATAAGAATAAGCATGTTTAAAACATCTACATCATGGTAAAATCTGTTGTCTATGTCTATGGCAAACAATTATGCACTGTCACTTTAAATGGGACAAACACGAGGGGCACGTCATGTGATCAAGGGCTGCTGAGCCCGAAACGCGTCATGGCGGCAGAGCGCACGAACAAAAATAAATTGATTTGGGTACAATTAAGTGGAGTCCGTCCCCTTCTTGATCCATGGCAAAGAGGATCGTTTGAGGAAAGGTTGACTGCTATATATATATATATATATATATATATATATGTGTATTTATGTATATATATGTATATGTGTGTATATATGTATGTATATATTTATTATCTACTGGCGGTCGCCAGTGGATAGTTATAGTTAGGACCGTGTTTCCATAGGAAATCTGAAAATTCTATTTTTAATAACTTTGGCGCCGGTTGACGGATCCTCGCGAAATTTTCAATACTAATGGGGCGCTCCGCTCAGCTCCTACCCTGGAAGTCTCGGGATGAATCGTCAAGCGGGGGCTGAGAAAAAAGGGGGGTCCCAAAACGCATTTTCCCCATGCATTTTCCCATAGGACCTTTAGTCGAAGGTAGAGCCCGAACGACTGAACAGAATTACTTGAAATTTGGCAAAGAGGTAGTCCTCAGGTCAGGGATGTGCCTTTTGCATATATGGTGTCAATCTGTTCAGTAGTTCCTGAGAAAATTGAAGTTAAAAGTACATGCATATCTATATGCGCGCACGGTGCCGTGCGCGAGTGTAATTCTGATTGGTGGTTAGATGTCAGTCAACATTCGAATCGGTCGAAATCAGAAAGTGTTGTCTGCCATTTTGTGTGTGACAGTGAAAAAGAAAGGTGTAGAACGTGAAAAGAGGGCAGGGTACACAGTTCTTGACCCCCTAGCTTTTGTCAGGGGGTCCCTGAAGGACCATGAAGGGTGAAAAAAACTTTTTTTTTTTTTCTTTTTTAAACGAGGTGTGCGCGCACCGTCGTGAGGTGCGCGCACGGCGGAAAAAAAATCATTAAAAAAATAGAATTAAAAATCAAATTTAAGGGGGGGCGTGGCCAACCGGGCAGCGAGATGGCCGCTCTGTGAGCGAGCTCCGCCGGCTGCACTCAGTAATCCTGTGATAATCCTGTACCGGCCACACACAGCGACCCGTTCTGCACCCCGGCTGGTGGCGGAAGCCCCGGAGCCTCATCGAGCGGACTCTGGATGCTGCCAGATGCGAGGGAGCTGACCAGTGCGCCCGGATGCCCGAGCCGAGTCTTCGCGGAGTCGGCAGCCTGACGCCTTGGAGCCCGAGGCGGGAGTGAGCGACTACTGTGGCCCGCGGGAGGCGAGGCCTGAAGGCAGGCGCCGGAGCGAGACTCACCAGCCGAGCTGCGAGTGCGGAGCGCCCCGGACCGGCACTGGCGGGCCACTGGGGAGATCCACCCATCAAGCGCGAGCGCGGAACTCGGAGGCCTCCGACGGGCCTGGTCTGGGTGAGCCCTGCAGGCGCGGCCGCCATTTTGAAGGGGAGCTCGGCAGACACGGCGTGCCCTACCGGGCCTGGCGACGGCCCCGGGGAGAGGTGCACACATTTCGGAGAAGGTCTACACAACGCTGCCGAGGACCTGGACAGACGGTTAAGGTAGGCGGGTGCCTTCCCTCGTACTGCGGCCTACTGGTGGGAGCGGAGGGCGCGGGTGCTACTTCCCCCCCGTGCACAGCGACTGGCCTTGGAAAACGGCGCCCGGGTTGTGGGGACCGCGCGGTCCCCCCCCCGCCCCGGTGTGGGTGAGATTGTGTCCCCCTTGAGGCGCGCCTCTGTTGGAGGCCGGGGCTGGGCGTGCTGTGGATCCCTGCTGGCTGAGCTCCATCTGCCCCACCGTTTGCGACATCACTGGCGCACCCCTGATTCCCTCCTGAGAACGGCGCCTTCGCCCTGTAGCGCGTGTGCTGTGCGGCGCAACACCATTCTTCTGGATGAGGCATGAACATTAACTGCGAACTGGTCGAAGTCGCGGACGCAGCAGCGAGGTATAGGACCAGGGAGCGGCGAAGCTGGGACTCTGACCTCGAGGGGCACCTGAGGGCGGGTTCTCCAAGGACGGAGCTGCGATTCCGCACACGGCCAATTGATCCTACAGTGGCGCGGACGTGGCTGACCTGCCGTGGCGCACGGAGTCGAGCCTGTGGCACTGGGTGCTGAGCCACCTGCACCTTCTTGGCCGGGCCTGGTGGCTGGGAGAGGGGGAGGCCTACCGCTGCCACACGTCCCGCTGAGGGGCCTAGTGCTACCGGGATAAGCGACACTTGAACTTTGATACACAGCTAGACCTAAAGTATAATCCGGCCGGTGGGCACGCCTGAGGCGCTGCGATGGGAGGGAAAAACGATGCCAAGCAGCCCAAACTCACATTCGAGCACAAACGCCAGACCAAACAGCACGCGACGGACCTGGAGTCGGTGGAATCCTCCTCGCAAGGCGCTGACTCTGATGTGGACTTCAAGGCTCTGATGCTGGAGGTCCGATCGAGCCTCAAGAGCATTGATACCAAGCTGTACGCCATGTCCTCACAACTGGAATCGGTTAGAAAGCAGGTGGACACTCACGAAACCAGGCTGGACGGCCTGGAGAGCAGGCACACTGAGTGCTGCGAGTTCCAGCAAGACACCAAAAGACCTCTTACCACTGTTGAGAAGGAGCTGGAGTTCCTTAGGGCTAAGACAGATGATTTGGAAGCCCGTTCTCGCCGGTCCAACATCCGCATAACAGGCATTCCGGAGACAACGAACACTGGCAGAATGGAGGTGTATGTGTCCGACCTGCTTCATGAACTCTTCGACCCAGCGCTCTCACAGGTCTTTGCGGTCGAAAGAGCGCACAGATCGTTCGGGAAGAAGCCACCGGTGGGAGCGGCGCCGCGTCCCATCCTTGTTAAGATTCTGAATTTCCAGGACAGAGACCTTATACTGCGCCTAGCCCGAGAGAAAGGAAAGATAACACACAGGGGCAACAGCATCTCCTTCTACCCCGATTTTACGCCTCTGGTGCAGGCCGCCCGGAAAGAATTCTTGCCCGCCAAAAAACTGTTAATTCAAGCAGGCGTTCAATACTCGCTGCTCTGTCCTGCAAAATTGAGGGTGTCGCATGAAGGCACCACACATCATTTCACAGACGCCAAAGCGGCACTGAAGTTTGCAAAACATATTGGGGGTGCTGGGGCTAGAAGGAAGTCGCCACGATTAGAGGAGGGAGGCGGCCATCTGAGTGACAATGACTGACTACATTGTAAATGAGTGGAGTGCAATAGACTCATAGGCTGTATCCCTCGGATGGTCAACCTCGAACTCCCTCCGACCTAAGATGGAGCCGCTGCTCTTGGTGATCTGTTGCTGGAACAATTTCAAAGTGTGAGGCTCTGCCGGGGTGCGGGTCGTGCACTGGGCATAATGACCAACGCTGATGATGTGAATGGACGTTTATCGTGCAGCCACCCTGTGCAAACGGGGTTGTACGCTAGGAGCACCACGTCCCATGGGGTGTCTCCCACTGTTTTTGTGTTTAGGGTGCCAACACGCTAGGTGTGTATTTGGAAGGGTTCTGCCACAACCTGATTGGGGGGTTGGTGCGGGAGGAGTGTGGGGGGGGGGGGAGTTGAGAAGTTTCAAGTTATTCATGTATTGGTACGATGGGAATGGTTTCTTACAACGAGTCAGGGGTACGCCCTATTCTTGTATAGGGTGCTCAGTCCAGGTGGTGGACACTATGATGTACGGCAGCACTGTACACACTACGCGAAACGGGAGGCGCGATGACGGGCGCCAGGATATTGACATGGAACATTAGAGGGCTCGGGGACTATAAAAAGGCTAGATTAATGCATAGGTTCCTCTCCAGACATAAGGTAGACATATGCTTCCTCCAGGAGACGCATCTTCACTCAGTTCCATCACCAAGACTGAAACACTCACAGTGGGCACGGGTATACTCCGCCATTTACTCTAACTACTCCAGAGGGGTGGCGATCCTCATTCGCAGTGGGCTGGACTGGGTGGAACACCGCACTATATTGGACACAGAGGGTAGATACGTTATCACACATGGCATGCTCCAGGGGAGACCACTGGTACTGGTGGCCGTATACGGCCCTAATGTAGATGACCCAGAATTCTTTAGCGCTGTATGGGCCCAGATCACGCTACTAGAATGTTCGACAATTATCCTGGGGGGAGACTTCAATGTGGTGCTCAACGATGCGTTAGATCGCAGAGGCGCTGGGGGGCCCACGCACACTAGGGCCCGTCAGGCTCTCCTAGACATAATGGAGGAGGGACGGTTGGCTGATGTGTGGAGATCCAGGCACCCAGATGTCACTGTGGGGACATGCATAACTAGTCAACATGCAGCCTGGTCTCGCCTGGACTACTGGCTGGTGACGCCAGACGTGGCTTCCTGGGTGGTGGGGGTGGACATTCAGGATAGGTCGCTCTCAGATCACGCCCCCTGCTTACTGGAGATAGCAGTGCCGGATACCCCTCCGCGCGCTTTCTCCTGGCGGTTACCCCCTCATGCGCTTACCGATTCCGTCTTCACTGAAGAGCTCAGGGCAGACATTGAGAAATATTTTGCAGACAACGTTTGGTCAGTGTCCATCGAGGCTGTCCTGTGGGACGCGTTTAAGGTGGTGATCCGGGGCCAGTGCATCTCGAGACAGGCAGGGGTCCTAAAAGTAATCCGCCAGACCCTCAGCAAATTGGAGAGGGAGCTACAAGAGTTAGACGTGAACTGCAATGATCCTTCACCCGAATTGGCGGTACAAATGAAGGCCAAACTGCTGACATTCAACGAAGAGGCACGGCGCGAGGTGGCATTCCTGGGCAAACACGCAACGGCACGTACATACGGGGAGGGGGACAGACCGAGTAGAACCCTAGCGAGGCTCCTATCGCCACGCGCACAATCGAACTATATTCACTCCTTTAGAAGCAGAGAGGGGACACTCATTGTCGGACAGGAAGCGGTTCTTAACACATTTTCAGAGTTTTACTCGTCTCTATACACCTCTAGACAGGCTACCGCTCCAGACTCCCTAGATGGTTTCCTGGACTCCATAGCCATAGTATGGTTTAACGACTTCCATCGCCGGTATATGGATGCCCCATTTACCGCCAAGGACATAGCGCAGGTGATAATGAGTATGCCCGCAAACAAGGCCCCGGGTCCGGATGGACTGACGACGGCCTTTTATAAGGCCTATGTTGAGGAACTGGCCCCCAGACTTCACTCTGTCTTTGCCGAGGCCCTGGAGTCGGGCTCCCTGCCCGACTCGATGCGCGAAGCATTAATAATAACGCTGCTGAAACCGGACAAGGATGGCCAGGTGTTGGACTCGTACCGTCCCTTATCACTAATTAATGTCGATGTTAAAATCTACGCTAAAATCATCGCGGACCGACTGCAGCCCCTGCTCCCCATGGTGGCACTGCCCGATCAATCTGGGTTTATCCCTGGCCGAGCTACGTCGCATAACCTCAGAACGATATTTTCAATATTACACTATCTACATCCTTCCATACAGGCGGCGGTCATTTTCTTAGACGCCATGAAGGCGTTTGACTCGCTGGAATGGCCCTACCTTTTTAGGATCCTTGGTAGGATGGGTTTTAGCCCCCTCTTCATTAACTCGATTAGACTACTATACGATGCGCCCAGGGCGCGGGTGTGTGTGAACGGTCTGATTTCCCAGCCGTTTGCTGTCTCCCGCGGGACTCGGCAGGGCTGCCCCCTATCCCCGCTACTCTTTGCCATTGCCATGGAGCCTCTTGCGGCCAGGGTCAGGCAACATCACACGGCAAGGGGCATCGGATTCAGCTCCCGCAGCTTGCTGATTTCCTTATATGCGGATGATGTCACGCTGTATGTCACAAACCCTGCCGAGAACTTAAACCCATTGTTGAGAGAGTTTGTCCGTTTCGAGGGTCTTGCAGGGGTATCCATTAACTGGTCCAAGTCTGTCGCGTTCCCTTTGACAGATACCACATCGGAGGTGCTGTCTGACTACCCCCTGCGCTGGGAAGCTGACGCCGTCAAATACTTGGGGATCTGGATCAGCTGCAACTTAAACGATCTCTGGTCTCTGAATTTTGGCAGGGCGGTGGACTGGTTGGAAGAAAGATAGAACTGTGGAACAAACTCCCCCTGTCTCTGGTTGCTAGAATAGCCCTAACAAAAATGGTGGTTCTTCCCAAATTTTTATATCTATTTGTGAACCTCCCCATACCGCTAACTACGCATTTTCACGCCCGGGTGCGAGCACTGTTGTTGACACTGGTCTGGGCTGGTGGTCAGGCGAGGGCGTCTTGGGCGCTGCTTACCCTCCCGTTGAGGCAGGGTGGACTGGGGGCCCCAGATATGCAACTATACTCGCTATGTGCGCAAGCACAATTCCTACATTTTTGGGTTTTTCCCACCCCTTGTCAACCGCATGTTGCGGTAGAACTGGCTGCCGCGGCTCCATTACCGCTAAGTGTGGCGTTGTATGGGAGGGCGCCTCCTCCATCAAAAGATGTGGACACGGTGGCACTGCTCCGATGGACATGGCGGGAACTGCAGAAGAGGGCAAAGCTCCCACTTCTCTATGCGCCGGCCATTCCCCTGCGAGGCAATCCAATGATGCCCTGCCTACAGGACAGCGGGGGCGATATCACTATTAAGGGGAAGCCCCTGCACACTTTTGCTGACGTCTACCCCAAGGGCACCTTCAGGGAGCCAGGTTCTGGAGGGACAGACCCACCCGAGTCCTTTTCTGACCTCTTCACTTACTATAAGCTCAAAGAATCCTGTAAAGCACTGTGGCCTCAGTTTCCAGAGGAACCCCCACAGCTCGTTGCGCTACAAAACTTGCTCTCGAGGGCATCTCCCAAAAAACTTGTGTCCCGACTATATAACTGTATGCAGGAACAATCCCCCGTTGTAGTACCTTCCTCCATGCACGCATGGAATGCGGAATTGGAGGATCCCTTGTCGGAAGAGCAGTGGGCCTTCTGCTGCAGACAGCTAACGGAACTATCGCCTAATTATAGGCTGCGCCTGGTGCATTTCAAGTTTTTACACAGATACTATCGTACACCAAAGTCGTTGCACCGCATGGGTCTTAGGGAAGACGATGCGTGCTGGAAATGCGGATCCGAAAATGCCTCTTTTCTGCATGTTGTATGGAGCTGCCCGAGGCTCGAAGAGTACTGGTCCAACATTTTTGTGGCTATCGACCAAATTTTACTCCGAACCGATACGCCAACTCCGCACCGCGGGTTATTGGGGTACGTTCAAGATACTGCACCGAAGAATAGGAAATTACATGCACTACTGCTCCTTTATGCTAAGAGACAGGTGGCAGTGCGCTGGGGTCGCAGATCGCTGCCTAAGTTCTCCGAGTGGGTGAAGGATGTGACGTATGGTAACACGCAACTCGAGTGTTATTGGGACTTGATGCCAGCTGCCTCCCGGCCCAGGGATATCTGGGAGCCATTCCTGCGGTGGTCGCGGGAGAGAGCAAGCTCCCCTAAGTCCACAAAATCGGGGTCTGGGGGAGTCTCTGATGACATGGGCTGACGCTGTTGGGCGGGGGGTTGCGGTCGCTTGGGCCGCTGAGCCCGGTACTCTTCCACGTTTCATTGACACCCTCTGAGGGCGGTGGGACTTGGCTTGTGCCTCGTAGTCTGGGGGTAGCACTGCAGTGACATGCCTGACCCGGAGTCCGGATTCAACTGTGCGTAGTCCTGCGCTTCCCGAAAGTTACTGCAGTCCAATCTATATGTGTATTCTTCTCTTTGCTGCCGTGACCACATGCTAGCTCTGGGATATCTCCTTTGTAAGTGTTGACCCTCCATTGCTAGAGAAATCAAATTGGTTTATCCTATGCTGCTTTCCGTTCGTACCATCGTTTGTTTTGTTTCTGTTTATCTATGAGTGAATTTGGGTGTAAAAGAAAACTGATATTTGTGTACATGGTATTTTACAGTGTCAAATTGGGTTTGCAACCACATGTGTTTGATGACGCCATGAAAGTACGCAACTGTAATGTCATTGATGTGCTAACCTGAATAAACACAATTTAAAAAAAAAAATCAAATTTAAGTGTTTAGATGTTAGGTGGCTCTAAAAAGAGCCGTTGTGTTAATTGAGGAACAGAGGAACAAAAAAATGAAAAAAATTATATGGTGCCGCATGTGTGCTGCTGTATCTTGCGCTCTATTAGGGGAATGCTGGTGTCCCCATAAGAGAGAAGAGCATTGCACCGTATATGCACCCTCTTGAAAAGAGGGTGTATATCCAGAGGAACAGAAGCAGGTGAAGCTGCTGCCGCAGATGAAGTGCTCGGCTGAGCTGCCGATGATGTGCTCGGCTGAGCTGCTGCGGATGTGCTCGGCTAAGCTGCTGGAGGGTTTTCTCTAGCAGCTCGAGCATAAGCCACAGGATGTACTTCTCTAACGTGCCTGATCATAGTGAAGATACTAAAAGAGTATTTCTTTTTAGGATCTCCTCTTGATAAGACACCACCACAAATAGTGCAGGTGACTTTTGGAGCATTCACCTTCTTCTGTCCCTCTGGAAAAGTGAAAAATTGCCATATAAAAGAGTTTTTCTGTTTCCTCTGCCTCTGTGGTACAAGGGTCTCCTGCTCACTCCCAGAAGATGACTGCTGCTCTGCCATTCTCAAGTACTGGAGTACTGGAAAAGCTGCTCAGCTCCTTCTCCCAGGGAATCAGAAGTAATAATGAGGGGAGTGGGTGTGGTGTTGGAAGTTTCTGGAACTGAAACTACTATAAACCAATGAAAAGTGTTGTTTCCAAATCACATGACTTGCCGTGAGCGCACCGTGCGCGTACGGTGCACGCGTGCATGCGCGTACGGAGCACGTGCGTACGGAGCACGCACGACGTACGCATGCGCACGTGGAGCACCTAGGCATGCGCACATGGAGCACGTACGCATGCGTGCACCGTGCGGTCAAAAATCCTTTAAATTTTTTTTTTTTTAAAGTGTTTATAAGTTTATAGAAGATATTAACTATGCTGTTCAACTTTATCCAAATAAAAAAATAAAAAAAAGTTGAGCCATTCCATATTACAGGATAAAGTCGATCTATAACTATATATATAGGTAGCTTATTGTAAAATAAATATTTAAAAAATATAATAATACATTCATAAATTAGCATTTAAAAAACCTTGCAAATTCACTTAAAAAACCATAGGTTTCACACACGTTATAGTTAGGAATTAGCATTTAAAAAACCTTGCAAATTCACTTAAAAAACCATAGGTTTCAAACATGTTATAGTTAGCTGGACATTTCACTCGTAAAAAACCAATGAAATTCCCCCGTTATAGTTAGTTCAGCTAACTATAACTCGCGCGCCCGCAATCCACTGCTGATGATGTCACATATTACATCACTCATGACATGGTCAGTGACATCACTCATGACATCACTGATGACATCTCAAATGACATCACTGATGACATCACTGATGACATCATCCATTGAGTATGTGTTTCTGAACAATTTTAATATATATAGGGAAAGGCCTGTTAACTATAACATGTGTGAAACCTATGGTTTTTTCAGTGAATTTGCAAGGTTTTTTAAATGCTAATTCCTAACTATAACGTGTGTGAAACCTATGGTTTTTTCAGTGAATTTGCAAGGTTTTTTAAATGCTAATTCCTAACTATAACGTGTGTGAAACCTATGGTTTTTTCAGTGAATTTGCAAGGTTTTTTAAATGCTAATTCCTAACTATAACGTGTGTGAAACCTATGGTTTTTTAAGTGAATATATATATATGTGTGTGTATAAAGTGCATGTATATATGTGTATATATTACAGCTCAGACTTCCACTCCAACCGGAAAGAAGGTACCGCACTCTCGGGTGAAAAATTTCATCCATTTATTAATCACAGACAGGCGAGACGCGTTTCGGCTTGCACCTTCCTCTGCCACAAATTGTTACCGGCATCAAGCGCTATTTTATCATACTTTCACATATGCTCAAATGCATTTAAACATTGACATGAAAAGCGGCATGCAAAGTTAATTCCTTCAACTGACATTGAGCGCCATTTTGGAGTGGGTTTTCCAACTCTTTTGACTTTACATCATTAACCACAGTACATTTCATTAAAGTCATCTTAAAAAATAATAGCATTGAATATGGAAATTATATCTTTCCAATCATATAACATATTGGCAACATCTATAATATTAATTTTTAATCGAATCGAGCGTGTCACAATCAAATTATTTATATTTTGAATTTTTAGCTATTCGACTCTAAATGAGCTAGCAGCATTCATACCACAAATTATTAGACCTCTGATTAAGCTCTGGATGAGCATTTCAACGCTCTACAGTATTATGTAAATCAAAATAAAAATTGATTAGTGACAATGCAAATTTAACTCCAATCCATTAATTCCAACACTCCTTGTCTGTTGTGTAAGGTGGGAAATTTATCAGAGCCAGACACGCAACAATAGATATATTCACATGCTAAAAAATATAGCAGAGGCATTGTAAAGGATATGTACTTTTCAGACACAAACTTGATACTAGTGGTTTGTCATCAAAACACTATCAACATTAAACTTGAAGGGGGGATTCTCAACCTACGTGAATGGCCAACTCTTCTTCCGTATTAAGACCTCCTGGAGCCCTTGTTTGCTGATCGATAATATATCTCTATTCTAACCTGCGTAAACGGAGTTCTCTATTCCCTCCTCTTTCATTGGGTGGAATGTGATCAATACAGAAGAATCGTAAGAGATTTCTATTGCTGGAGTGCAGTTCAGCAAAATGTCTTGCAATTGGGTATGCAGGATCTTTTTTCTCGATAGCTCGGGCATGCTCAAGAATGCGTCTTTTTGTGGGATGTATTGTGCTTCCTATATATAGCAGGTTGCATGGGCAGGAAAGACAGTAAACACAAAAAGGGGTATTGCAAGTGAGAAACTTATTAATTTTTCTCACTTTGTTTGAGCCAGGTACTTTAAAAGACAATGTCTTGCTGCTAGATTTACACGCCTTACATCTTGTGCAAGGGTAGATTCAGTTAGAGCACTCAGACGTGGATTATTTTTGTTACTATCTAAATGGCTCCGGATTAAGTTGTCCCTTAGTGATCTACTTCTCCTATATGTTATTTTAGGATACTTGGACAGGTTCTTTCCTATTACTGAGTCTGTTTTTAAAATATGCCAATTACGCTTTATAATTCTAGAGATATTTTGGGTCTCATCAGTAAAGGTTATAATTAGTCTAAATTCCGGGTTATCGGAATTTTCAGACTTTGGTCTCCTGTCCCTTAGTAGTAACTTCCTAGGAATTCTCTCAACCCTTTTTAAGGCTGATTGTACCATATCATCTGAGTATCCTCTCTTTCTGAATCTCTGTGAGGCTTCTAAAGCTGATGTTTCAAAACCCACTTGTCTAGTACAGTTCCTTCTTAATCTTAAAAATTCCCCATAGGGTATACTTTTAATTAGAGGTGCCGGGTGACTGCTACTAGCCTCCAAAATCGAATTTCCCTCTGCCGGTTTACGATGAAGGGAAGTACAGATGGTACCTTCTGCTATAAATACCTTCAAATCAAGGAAGTTCACTTCTGTGGCACTTATATCCCCACTGAAGTGAAGATTCACATAATTATTGTTCAAGGTAGCAATATATTCTCCTGCCTCCTCTTTTGAGCCTTTCCATAAAATAAATAAGTCGTCTATATAGCGGTGCCACCCTACTATACAGGAAAACCATTTCTGATGATCATCAGCCCATATGTATACAGATGTGGGTATATATGTATGTATGTATGTATGTATGTATGTGTATATATATATTCACTGATAAAACCATCGGTTTCAGGGGCGTTATAGTTAGCTGGACATTTCACTTGTACATAACTATAGAAATTCCCCCGTTTAT
This sequence comes from Triturus cristatus, assembly GCF_964204655.1. Lineage (NCBI taxonomy): Eukaryota > Metazoa > Chordata > Amphibia > Caudata > Salamandridae > Triturus > Triturus cristatus. The sequence continues at coordinate 323,361,197 of NC_140590.1, read as the reverse complement.
AGATAACTCGTGCACCCGCAATGCACTGCTGATGACGTCACATATTTCATCACTCATGACATGGTCAGTGACATCACTCATGACATCACTAATGACATCTCAAATGACATCACAGATGACATCATCCAGTGAATGTGTGTTTTTCTGAAAATTAAATATGTTTTATATATGTATATCTCAAGGTCGATGGAAGAATAAATGGGTATTTAAGTGTCTAAATGGATGATATTTTCTTTCGTAAAATTGATTGTATAACAGACTGATTAAGTGTATCTTAGTGAATACATGAGTTAGCAAGTAATGTTTAAATATGTACATATCTGTATCAGTCTCTTACTTTGTGTATAAGTGGCTGCATGGGTTGGTGAGTAGCTACATGAGTGTCTATATGGGTTATTGGTTGTTTTTTTGAGTATCAGTATGAGTGTCTGTATGGTTCGGTGGGGGGTATTACGTAGTGCATAGATGCATGAATGAGTGACTCACTGTTTGTATGTGTTGAAGACCGCATGTGTGCAGGACTGTATGGGTGCATGAGTGTGTGTATGGGTGTGTTAGTGAGTGAATGACTGTCTCAATAGTGTCTTTATGAGTAACTACATATGTTTTATACTAGTATCTGTGACTATTGGTGTATATAAGTGAGTTTATGTGAGAGATTGGAAGAGTTCCTGTATGAATAAGTATGTGTTTCTATAAGTGATTGTTTAAAAGACTGAGTATGTGTAAGTTTCTGTAGAAGTAAGTGTGGTGGTGTGTGTATAACTCTGTATGCAAGTAAATGGATGTTTGATTATTCATTAGCATGAGTGACTGTGTGTGAGTAACTATGGGTGAGTGGCGGTGTGTAACAGGATGTATAGGTGTATGAGTACATATGATGAGTGAGTTCATGTATGAGGGACTGTATAGGACTGTTGGTGAATGAGTGGATGTGTATGTGGATCTTAGAATTACTGAATAGGTTGTTGTAACTGGTATTGGTATGTCAATTGTTTTTAAAATTTTAGTTTCTATTTTTGAATGTGTGTATCAAAGTTTATATTAGGATGAGAGGAGGTCTGCCACTCTATAACAAGGACGATGTCATCAGTGATGTCATCAGTGATGTCATTTGAGATGTCATCAGTGATGTCATGAGTGATGTCACTGACCATGTCATGAGTGATGTAATGTGTGACGTCATCAGCAGTGCATTGCGGCCGCGCGAGTTATAGTTAGCTGAACTAACTATAACGGGGGAATTTCTATGGTTTTGTACGAGTGAAATGTCCAGCTAACTAGAACGCCCCTGAAACGTATGGTATTTTCAGTGAATTTCTAAGGTTTTTTTAAATGCTAATTCTTAACTATAACGTGCCTATGGTGTTTTTCAGTGAATTTCAAAGTTTTTTTAAGTGCTAATTTCTAACTATGCCTACAGAGATAGGACATGTGAAGAAAGAAGAAAAAACGCACAGAAAAAAAATAGAAATGCAGAAAGAAGCAACAGAAGTCCTCAAAGACGAAGAAAAGTGCAGGAAGAATGAAAACGTGCAGAAAGAACAAACAGAAGAGCAGAAAGAAGCCTTGTTGCAAAATCATCCTGTACCCTCAAGTTTTTCAGACGGATACTGGTGGTAACTGAGTCTGACTAACCAGTCCTAGAGCCAGTGCTATGTTAAAAGACACTCAGAAAACAGTGAAAACACCTACATACACTAGGGACATTATGCGTTGGGGTCCCCCTGTGATCAGCATGACCTCCTCTGTAGGACCCTAGTATATAATAGGGCAGGGGATTAAAACTACCTCTTAAAATGTGCACACGTCACCTCAGGCCCCATCCCCTCACTTCCCCACTGTGTAAACACGCTCTGTGGCCGTTTTAAGTTGGGAGATTAAGTCCCTTGAATCCTGAGGGTCCCTAGGGTCCAACTAGCCCACTAGGTACCTTCAGTAAGCGCCGCAGAGCTGCGTTGCAGAGAGGTGTAAAAAGTGGCACGGCCTGGACCACCACCTCTCTGCAACGCAGCTCAGTGGCGCTTACTGGAAGCACCTGGTGGGCTAGTTAGCCCCCAGGGGCCCTCAGGATTGAAAGGGAATTATTTCCGCAACTTAAAACGCGCCACAGGGCGTGTTTGCACACGTCACAACAAACAAATGATGGACGGAATGCTGACAATGCAGACATTCTCCCCCAGTCAAGAGATCTGGGTTAAATCCATCGTTCTTTTGCCCACTACACCACCCCAGTTTAGACATGGCCATATGCAAATCAGTCTTGACCCTGTGCCTCATGGGAACAGTCCAGCCCGAACTGCCAAGCCATGTCTTCCCTGGACCGGAATCAAGCATCCTAGGACCGGTTTCTGGCTATCAGCCGTCATCAGCCAGGATAGCTTGACTCCAGTGGTGTAGTGAGCACGGGTCCCACGTCTGGGAATACCCATCCCACTTAGGGCGAAAAGCGTTACAACAAACAAATGATGGACGGAATGCTGACAATGCAGACATTCTCCCCCAGTCAAGAGATCTGGGTTAAATCCATCATTCTTTTGCCCACTACACCACCCCAGTTTAGACATGGCCATATGCAAATCAGTCTTGACCCTGTGCCTCATGGGAACAGTCCAGCCCGAACTGCCAAGCCATGTCTTCCCTGGACCGGAATCAAGTATCCTAGGACCGGTTTCTGGCTATCAGCCGTCATCAGCCAGGATAGCTTGACTCCAGTGGTGTAGTGAGCACGGGTCCCACGTCTGGGAATACCCATCCCACTTAGGGCGAAAAGCGTTACAACAAACAAATGATGGACGGAATGCTGACAATGCAGACATTCTCCCCCAGTCAAGAGATCTGGGTTAAATCCATCGTTCTTTTGCCCACTACACCACCCCAGTTTAGACATGGCCATATGCAAATCAGTCTTGACCCTGTGCCTCATGGGAACAGTCCAGCCCGAACTGCCAAGCCATGTCTTCCCTGGACCGGAATCAAGCATCCTAGGACCGGTTTCTGGCTATCAGCCGTCATCAGCCAGGATAGCTTGACTCCAGTGGTGTAGTGAGCACGGGTCCCACGTCTGGGAATACCCATCCCACTTAGGGCGAAAAGCGTTACAACAAACAAATGATGGACGGAATGCTGACAATGCAGACATTCTCCCCCAGTCAAGAGATCTGGGTTAAATCCATCGTTCTTTTGCCCACTACACCACCCCAGTTTAGACATGGCCATATGCAAATCAGTCTTGACCCTGTGCCTCATGGGAACAGTCCAGCCCGAACTGCCAAGCCATGTCTTCCCTGGACCGGAATCAAGCATCCTAGGACCGGTTTCTGGCTATCAGCCGTCATCAGCCAGGATAGCTTGACTCCAGTGGTGTAGTGAGCACGGGTCCCACGTCTGGGAATACCCATCCCACTTAGGGCGAAAAGCGTTACAACAAACAAATGATGGACGGAATGCTGACAATGCAGACATTCTCCCCCAGTCAAGAGATCTGGGTTAAATCCATCGTTCTTTTGCCCACTACACCACCCCAGTTTAGACATGGCCATATGCAAATCAGTCTTGACCCTGTGCCTCATGGGAACAGCCCAGCCCGAACTGCCAAGCCATGTCTTCCCTGGACCGGAATCAAGCATCCTAGGACCGGTTTCTGGCTATCAGCCGTCATCAGCCAGGATAGCTTGACTCCAGTGGTGTAGTGAGCACGGGTCCCACGTCTGGGAATACCCATCCCACTTAGGGCGAAAAGCGTTACAACAAACAAATGATGGACGGAATGCTGACAATGCAGACATTCTCCCCCAGTCAAGAGATCTGGGTTAAATCCATCATTCTTTTGCCCACTACACCACCCCAGTTTAGACATGGCCATATGCAAATCAGTCTTGACCCTGTGCCTCATGGGAACAGTCCAGCCCGAACTGCCAAGCCATGTCTTCCCTGGACCGGAATCAAGTATCCTAGGACCGGTTTCTGGCTATCAGCCGTCATCAGCCAGGATAGCTTGACTCCAGTGGTGTAGTGAGCACGGGTCCCACGTCTGGGAATACCCATCCCACTTAGGGCGAAAAGCGTTACAACAAACAAATGATGGACGGAATGCTGACAATGCAGACATTCTCCCCCAGTCAAGAGATCTGGGTTAAATCCATCGTTCTTTTGCCCACTACACCACCCCAGTTTAGACATGGCCATATGCAAATCAGTCTTGACCCTGTGCCTCATGGGAACAGTCCAGCCCGAACTGCCAAGCCATGTCTTCCCTGGACCGGAATCAAGCATCCTAGGACCGGTTTCTGGCTATCAGCCGTCATCAGCCAGGATAGCTTGACTCCAGTGGTGTAGTGAGCACGGGTCCCACGTCTGGGAATACCCATCCCACTTAGGGCGAAAAGCGTTACAACAAACAAATGATGGACGGAATGCTGACAATGCAGACATTCTCCCCCAGTCAAGAGATCTGGGTTAAATCCATCGTTCTTTTGCCCACTACACCACCCCAGTTTAGACATGGCCATATGCAAATCAGTCTTGACCCTGTGCCTCATGGGAACAGTCCAGCCCGAACTGCCAAGCCATGTCTTCCCTGGACCGGAATCAAGCATCCTAGGACCGGTTTCTGGCTATCAGCCGTCATCAGCCAGGATAGCTTGACTCCAGTGGTGTAGTGAGCACGGGTCCCACGTCTGGGAATACCCATCCCACTTAGGGCGAAAAGCGTTACAACAAACAAATGATGGACGGAATGCTGACAATGCAGACATTCTCCCCCAGTCAAGAGATCTGGGTTAAATCCATCGTTCTTTTGCCCACTACACCACCCCAGTTTAGACATGGCCATATGCAAATCAGTCTTGACCCTGTGCCTCATGGGAACAGTCCAGCCCGAACTGCCAAGCCATGTCTTCCCTGGACCGGAATCAAGCATCTTAGGACCGGTTTCTGGCTATCAGCCGTCATCAGCCAGGATAGCTTGACTCCAGTGGTGTAGTGAGCACGGGTCCCACGTCTGGGAATACCCATCCCACTTAGGGCGAAAAGCGTTACAACAAACAAATGATGGACGGAATGCTGACAATGCAGACATTCTCCCCCAGTCAAGAGATCTGGGTTAAATCCATCGTTCTTTTGCCCACTACACCACCCCAGTTTAGACATGGCCATATGCAAATCAGTCTTGACCCTGTGCCTCATGGGAACAGTCCAGCCCGAACTGCCAAGCCATGTCTTCCCTGGACCGGAATCAAGCATCCTAGGACCGGTTTCTGGCTATCAGCCGTCATCAGCCAGGATAGCTTGACTCCAGTGGTGTAGTGAGCACGGGTCCCACGTCTGGGAATACCCATCCCACTTAGGGCGAAAAGCGTTACAACAAACAAATGATGGACGGAATGCTGACAATGCAGACATTCTCCCCCAGTCAAGAGATCTGGGTTAAATCCATCGTTCTTTTGCCCACTACACCACCCCAGTTTAGACATGGCCATATGCAAATCAGTCTTGACCCTGTGCCTCATGGGAACAGTCCAGCCCGAACTGCCAAGCCATGTCTTCCCTGGACCGGAATCAAGCATCCTAGGACCGGTTTCTGGCTATCAGCCGTCATCAGCCAGGATAGCTTGACTCCAGTGGTGTAGTGAGCACGGGTCCCACGTCTGGGAATACCCATCCCACTTAGGGCGAAAAGCGTTACAACAAACAAATGATGGACAGAATGCTGACAATGCAGACATTCTCCCCCAGTCAAGAGATCTGGGTTAAATCCATCGTTCTTTTGCCCACTACACCACCCCAGTTTAGACATGGCCATATGCAAATCAGTCTTGACCCTGTGCCTCATGGGAACAGTCCAGCCCGAACTGCCAAGCCATGTCTTCCCTGGACCGGAATCAAGCATCCTAGGACCGGTTTCTGGCTATCAGCCGTCATCAGCCAGTATAGCTTGACTCCAGTGGTGTAGTGAGCACGGGTCCCACGTCTGGGAATACCCATCCCACTTAGGGCGAAAAGCGTTACAACAAACAAATGATGGACGGAATGCTGACAATGCAGACATTCTCCCCCAGTCAAGAGATCTGGGTTAAATCCATCGTTCTTTTGCCCACTACACCACCCCAGTTTAGACATGGCCATATGCAAATCAGTCTTGACCCTGTGCCTCATGGGAACAGTCCAGCCCGAACTGCCAAGCCATGTCTTCCCTGGACCGGAATCAAGCATCCTAGGACCGGTTTCTGGCTATCAGCCGTCATCAGCCAGGATAGCTTGACTCCAGTGGTGTAGTGAGCACGGGTCCCACGTCTGGGAATACCCATCCCACTTAGGGCGAAAAGCGTTACAACAAACAAATGATGGACGGAATGCTGACAATGCAGACATTCTCCCCCAGTCAAGAGATCTGGGTTAAATCCATCATTCTTTTGCCCACTAAACCACCCCAGTTTAGACATGGCCATATGCAAATCAGTCTTGACCCTGTGCCTCATGGGAACAGTCCAGCCCGAACTGCCAAGCCACGTCTTCCCTGGACCGGAATCAAGCATCCTAGGACCGGTTTCTGGCTATCAGCCGTCATCAGCCAGGATAGCTTGACTCCAGTGGTGTAGTGAGCACGGGTCCCACGTCTGGGAATACCCATCCCACTTAGGGCGAAAAGCGTTACAACAAACAAATGATGGACGGAATGCTGACAATGCAGACATTCTCCCCCAGTCAAGAGATCTGGGTTAAATCCATCGTTCTTTTGCCCACTACACCACCCCAGTTTAGACATGGCCATATGCAAATCAGTCTTGACCCTGTGCCTCATGGGAACAGTCCAGCCCGAACTGCCAAGCCATGTCTTCCCTGGACCGGAATCAAGCATCCTAGGACCGGTTTCTGGCTATCAGCCGTCATCAGCCAGGATAGCTTGACTCCAGTGGTGTAGTGAGCACGGGTCCCACGTCTAGGAATACCCATCCCACTTAGGGCGAAAAGCGTTACAACAAACAAATGATGGACGGAATGCTGACAATGCAGACATTCTCCCCCAGTCAAGAGATCTGGGTTAAATCCATCGTTCTTTTGCCCACTACACCACCCCAGTTTAGACATGGCCATATGCAAATCAGTCTTGACCCTGTGCCTCATGGGAACAGTCCAGCCCGAACTGCCAAGCCATGTCTTCCCTGGACCGGAATCAAGCATCCTAGGACCGGTTTCTGGCTATCAGCCGTCATCAGCCAGGATAGCTTGACTCCAGTGGTGTAGTGAGCACGGGTCCCACGTCTGGGAATACCCATCCCACTTAGGGCGAAAAGCGTTACAACAAACAAATGATGGACGGAATGCTGACAATGCAGACATTCTCCCCCAGTCAAGAGATCTGGGTTAAATCCATCGTTCTTTTGCCCACTACACCACCCCAGTTTAGACATGGCCATATGCAAATCAGTCTTGACCCTGTGCCTCATGGGAACAGCCCAGCCCGAACTGCCAAGCCATGTCTTCCCTGGACCGGAATCAAGCATCCTAGGACCGGTTTCTGGCTATCAGCCGTCATCAGCCAGGATAGCTTGACTCCAGTGGTGTAGTGAGCACGGGTCCCACGTCTGGGAATACCCATCCCACTTAGGGCGAAAAGCGTTACAACAAACAAATGATGGACGGAATGCTGACAATGCAGACATTCTCCCCCAGTCAAGAGATCTGGGTTAAATCCATCGTTCTTTTGCCCACTACACCACCCCAGTTTAGACATGGCCATATGCAAATCAGTCTTGACCCTGTGCCTCATGGGAACAGTCCAGCCCGAACTGCCAAGCCATGTCTTCCCTGGACCGGAATCAAGCATCCTAGGACCGGTTTCTGGCTATCAGCCGTCATCAGCCAGGATAGCTTGACTCCAGTGGTGTAGTGAGCACGGGTCCCACGTCTGGGAATACCCATCCCACTTAGGGCGAAAAGCGTTACAACAAACAAATGATGGACGGAATGCTGACAATGCAGACATTCTCCCCCAGTCAAGAGATCTGGGTTAAATCCATCGTTCTTTTGCCCACTACACCACCCCAGTTTAGACATGGCCATATGCAAATCAGTCTTGACCCTGTGCCTCATGGGAACAGCCCAGCCCGAACTGCCAAGCCATGTCTTCCCTGGACCGGAATCAAGCATCCTAGGACCGGTTTCTGGCTATCAGCCGTCATCAGCCAGGATAGCTTGACTCCAGTGGTGTAGTGAGCACGGGTCCCACGTCTGGGAATACCCATCCCACTTAGGGCGAAAAGCGTTACAACAAACAAATGATGGACGGAATGCTGACAATGCAGACATTCTCCCCCAGTCAAGAGATCTGGGTTAAATCCATCATTCTTTTGCCCACTACACCACCCCAGTTTAGACATGGCCATATGCAAATCAGTCTTGACCCTGTGCCTCATGGGAACAGTCCAGCCCGAACTGCCAAGCCATGTCTTCCCTGGACCGGAATCAAGTATCCTAGGACCGGTTTCTGGCTATCAGCCGTCATCAGCCAGGATAGCTTGACTCCAGTGGTGTAGTGAGCACGGGTCCCACGTCTGGGAATACCCATCCCACTTAGGGCGAAAAGCGTTACAACAAACAAATGATGGACGGAATGCTGACAATGCAGACATTCTCCCCCAGTCAAGAGATCTGGGTTAAATCCATCGTTCTTTTGCCCACTACACCACCCCAGTTTAGACATGGCCATATGCAAATCAGTCTTGACCCTGTGCCTCATGGGAACAGTCCAGCCCGAACTGCCAAGCCATGTCTTCCCTGGACCGGAATCAAGCATCCTAGGACCGGTTTCTGGCTATCAGCCGTCATCAGCCAGGATAGCTTGACTCCAGTGGTGTAGTGAGCACGGGTCCCACGTCTGGGAATACCCATCCCACTTAGGGCGAAAAGCGTTACAACAAACAAATGATGGACGGAATGCTGACAATGCAGACATTCTCCCCCAGTCAAGAGATCTGGGTTAAATCCATCGTTCTTTTGCCCACTACACCACCCCAGTTTAGACATGGCCATATGCAAATCAGTCTTGACCCTGTGCCTCATGGGAACAGTCCAGCCCGAACTGCCAAGCCATGTCTTCCCTGGACCGGAATCAAGCATCCTAGGACCGGTTTCTGGCTATCAGCCGTCATCAGCCAGGATAGCTTGACTCCAGTGGTGTAGTGAGCACGGGTCCCACGTCTGGGAATACCCATCCCACTTAGGGCGAAAAGCGTTACAACAAACAAATGATGGACGGAATGCTGACAATGCAGACATTCTCCCCCAGTCAAGAGATCTGGGTTAAATCCATCGTTCTTTTGCCCACTACACCACCCCAGTTTAGACATGGCCATATGCAAATCAGTCTTGACCCTGTGCCTCATGGGAACAGTCCAGCCCGAACTGCCAAGCCATGTCTTCCCTGGACCGGAATCAAGCATCTTAGGACCGGTTTCTGGCTATCAGCCGTCATCAGCCAGGATAGCTTGACTCCAGTGGTGTAGTGAGCACGGGTCCCACGTCTGGGAATACCCATCCCACTTAGGGCGAAAAGCGTTACAACAAACAAATGATGGACGGAATGCTGACAATGCAGACATTCTCCCCCAGTCAAGAGATCTGGGTTAAATCCATCGTTCTTTTGCCCACTACACCACCCCAGTTTAGACATGGCCATATGCAAATCAGTCTTGACCCTGTGCCTCATGGGAACAGTCCAGCCCGAACTGCCAAGCCATGTCTTCCCTGGACCGGAATCAAGCATCCTAGGACCGGTTTCTGGCTATCAGCCGTCATCAGCCAGGATAGCTTGACTCCAGTGGTGTAGTGAGCACGGGTCCCACGTCTGGGAATACCCATCCCACTTAGGGCGAAAAGCGTTACAACAAACAAATGATGGACGGAATGCTGACAATGCAGACATTCTCCCCCAGTCAAGAGATCTGGGTTAAATCCATCGTTCTTTTGCCCACTACACCACCCCAGTTTAGACATGGCCATATGCAAATCAGTCTTGACCCTGTGCCTCATGGGAACAGTCCAGCCCGAACTGCCAAGCCATGTCTTCCCTGGACCGGAATCAAGCATCCTAGGACCGGTTTCTGGCTATCAGCCGTCATCAGCCAGGATAGCTTGACTCCAGTGGTGTAGTGAGCACGGGTCCCACGTCTGGGAATACCCATCCCACTTAGGGCGAAAAGCGTTACAACAAACAAATGATGGACAGAATGCTGACAATGCAGACATTCTCCCCCAGTCAAGAGATCTGGGTTAAATCCATCGTTCTTTTGCCCACTACACCACCCCAGTTTAGACATGGCCATATGCAAATCAGTCTTGACCCTGTGCCTCATGGGAACAGTCCAGCCCGAACTGCCAAGCCATGTCTTCCCTGGACCGGAATCAAGCATCCTAGGACCGGTTTCTGGCTATCAGCCGTCATCAGCCAGTATAGCTTGACTCCAGTGGTGTAGTGAGCACGGGTCCCACGTCTGGGAATACCCATCCCACTTAGGGCGAAAAGCGTTACAACAAACAAATGATGGACGGAATGCTGACAATGCAGACATTCTCCCCCAGTCAAGAGATCTGGGTTAAATCCATCGTTCTTTTGCCCACTACACCACCCCAGTTTAGACATGGCCATATGCAAATCAGTCTTGACCCTGTGCCTCATGGGAACAGTCCAGCCCGAACTGCCAAGCCATGTCTTCCCTGGACCGGAATCAAGCATCCTAGGACCGGTTTCTGGCTATCAGCCGTCATCAGCCAGGATAGCTTGACTCCAGTGGTGTAGTGAGCACGGGTCCCACGTCTGGGAATACCCATCCCACTTAGGGCGAAAAGCGTTACAACAAACAAATGATGGACGGAATGCTGACAATGCAGACATTCTCCCCCAGTCAAGAGATCTGGGTTAAATCCATCATTCTTTTGCCCACTAAACCACCCCAGTTTAGACATGGCCATATGCAAATCAGTCTTGACCCTGTGCCTCATGGGAACAGTCCAGCCCGAACTGCCAAGCCACGTCTTCCCTGGACCGGAATCAAGCATCCTAGGACCGGTTTCTGGCTATCAGCCGTCATCAGCCAGGATAGCTTGACTCCAGTGGTGTAGTGAGCACGGGTCCCACGTCTGGGAATACCCATCCCACTTAGGGCGAAAAGCGTTACAACAAACAAATGATGGACGGAATGCTGACAATGCAGACATTCTCCCCCAGTCAAGAGATCTGGGTTAAATCCATCGTTCTTTTGCCCACTACACCACCCCAGTTTAGACATGGCCATATGCAAATCAGTCTTGACCCTGTGCCTCATGGGAACAGTCCAGCCCGAACTGCCAAGCCATGTCTTCCCTGGACCGGAATCAAGCATCCTAGGACCGGTTTCTGGCTATCAGCCGTCATCAGCCAGGATAGCTTGACTCCAGTGGTGTAGTGAGCACGGGTCCCACGTCTAGGAATACCCATCCCACTTAGGGCGAAAAGCGTTACAACAAACAAATGATGGACGGAATGCTGACAATGCAGACATTCTCCCCCAGTCAAGAGATCTGGGTTAAATCCATCGTTCTTTTGCCCACTACACCACCCCAGTTTAGACATGGCCATATGCAAATCAGTCTTGACCCTGTGCCTCATGGGAACAGTCCAGCCCGAACTGCCAAGCCATGTCTTCCCTGGACCGGAATCAAGCATCCTAGGACCGGTTTCTGGCTATCAGCCGTCATCAGCCAGGATAGCTTGACTCCAGTGGTGTAGTGAGCACGGGTCCCACGTCTGGGAATACCCATCCCACTTAGGGCGAAAAGCGTTACAACAAACAAATGATGGACGGAATGCTGACAATGCAGACATTCTCCCCCAGTCAAGAGATCTGGGTTAAATCCATCGTTCTTTTGCCCACTACACCACCCCAGTTTAGACATGGCCATATGCAAATCAGTCTTGACCCTGTGCCTCATGGGAACAGCCCAGCCCGAACTGCCAAGCCATGTCTTCCCTGGACCGGAATCAAGCATCCTAGGACCGGTTTCTGGCTATCAGCCGTCATCAGCCAGGATAGCTTGACTCCAGTGGTGTAGTGAGCACGGGTCCCACGTCTGGGAATACCCATCCCACTTAGGGCGAAAAGCGTTACAACAAACAAATGATGGACGGAATGCTGACAATGCAGACATTCTCCCCCAGTCAAGAGATCTGGGTTAAATCCATCGTTCTTTTGCCCACTACACCACCCCAGTTTAGACATGGCCATATGCAAATCAGTCTTGACCCTGTGCCTCATGGGAACAGTCCAGCCCGAACTGCCAAGCCATGTCTTCCCTGGACCGGAATCAAGCATCCTAGGACCGGTTTCTGGCTATCAGCCGTCATCAGCCAGGATAGCTTGACTCCAGTGGTGTAGTGAGCACGGGTCCCACGTCTGGGAATACCCATCCCACTTAGGGCGAAAAGCGTTACAACAAACAAATGATGGACGGAATGCTGACAATGCAGACATTCTCCCCCAGTCAAGAGATCTGGGTTAAATCCATCGTTCTTTTGCCCACTACACCACCCCAGTTTAGACATGGCCATATGCAAATCAGTCTTGACCCTGTGCCTCATGGGAACAGTCCAGCCCGAACTGCCAAGCCATGTCTTCCCTGGACCGGAATCAAGCATCTTAGGACCGGTTTCTGGCTATCAGCCGTCATCAGCCAGGATAGCTTGACTCCAGTGGTGTAGTGAGCACGGGTCCCACGTCTGGGAATACCCATCCCACTTAGGGCGAAAAGCGTTACAACAAACAAATGATGGACGGAATGCTGACAATGCAGACATTCTCCCCCAGTCAAGAGATCTGGGTTAAATCCATCGTTCTTTTGCCCACTACACCACCCCAGTTTAGACATGGCCATATGCAAATCAGTCTTGACCCTGTGCCTCATGGGAACAGTCCAGCCCGAACTGCCAAGCCATGTCTTCCCTGGACCGGAATCAAGCATCCTAGGACCGGTTTCTGGCTATCAGCCGTCATCAGCCAGGATAGCTTGACTCCAGTGGTGTAGTGAGCACGGGTCCCACGTCTGGGAATACCCATCCCACTTAGGGCGAAAAGCGTTACAACAAACAAATGATGGACGGAATGCTGACAATGCAGACATTCTCCCCCAGTCAAGAGATCTGGGTTAAATCCATCGTTCTTTTGCCCACTACACCACCCCAGTTTAGACATGGCCATATGCAAATCAGTCTTGACCCTGTGCCTCATGGGAACAGCCCAGCCCGAACTGCCAAGCCATGTCTTCCCTGGACCGGAATCAAGCATCCTAGGACCGGTTTCTGGCTATCAGCCGTCATCAGCCAGGATAGCTTGACTCCAGTGGTGTAGTGAGCACGGGTCCCACGTCTGGGAATACCCATCCCACTTAGGGCGAAAAGCGTTACAACAAACAAATGATGGACGGAATGCTGACAATGCAGACATTCTCCCCCAGTCAAGAGATCTGGGTTAAATCCATCGTTCTTTTGCCCACTACACCACCCCAGTTTAGACATGGCCATATGCAAATCAGTCTTGACCCTGTGCCTCATGGGAACAGTCCAGCCCGAACTGCCAAGCCATGTCTTCCCTGGACCGGAATCAAGCATCCTAGGACCGGTTTCTGGCTATCAGCCGTCATCAGCCAGGATAGCTTGACTCCAGTGGTGTAGTGAGCACGGGTCCCACGTCTGGGAATACCCATCCCACTTAGGGCGAAAAGCGTTACAACAAACAAATGATGGACGGAATGCTGACAATGCAGACATTCTCCCCCAGTCAAGAGATCTGGGTTAAATCCATCGTTCTTTTGCCCACTACACCACCCCAGTTTAGACATGGCCATATGCAAATCAGTCTTGACCCTGTGCCTCATGGGAACAGTCCAGCCCGAACTGCCAAGCCATGTCTTCCCTGGACCGGAATCAAGCATCCTAGGACCGGTTTCTGGCTATCAGCCGTCATCAGCCAGGATAGCTTGACTCCAGTGGTGTAGTGAGCACGGGTCCCACGTCTGGGAATACCCATCCCACTTAGGGCGAAAAGCGTTACAACAAACAAATGATGGACGGAATGCTGACAATGCAGACATTCTCCCCCAGTCAAGAGATCTGGGTTAAATTCATCGTTCTTTTGCCCACTACACCACCCCAGTTTAGACATGGCCATATGCAAATCAGTCTTGACCCTGTGCCTCATGGGAACAGTCCAGCCCGAACTGCCAAGCCATGTCTTCCCTGGACCGGAATCAAGCATCCTAGGACCGGTTTCTGGCTATCAGCCGTCATCAGCCAGGATAGCTTGACTCCAGTGGTGTAGTGAGCACGGGTCCCACGTCTGGGAATACCCATCCCACTTAGGGCGAAAAGCGTTACAACAAACAAATGATGGACAGAATGCTGACAATGCAGACATTCTCCCCCAGTCAAGAGATCTGGGTTAAATCCATCGTTCTTTTGCCCACTACACCACCCCAGTTTAGACATGGCCATATGCAAATCAGTCTTGACCCTGTGCCTCATGGGAACAGTCCAGCCCGAACTGCCAAGCCATGTCTTCCCTGGACCGGAATCAAGCATCCTAGGACCGGTTTCTGGCTATCAGCCGTCATCAGCCAGGATAGCTTGACTCCAGTGGTGTAGTGAGCACGGGTCCCACGTCTGGGAATACCCATCCCACTTAGGGCGAAAAGCGTTACAACAAACAAATGATGGACGGAATGCTGACAATGCAGACATTCTCCCCCAGTCAAGAGATCTGGGTTAAATCCATCGTTCTTTTGCCCACTACACCACCCCAGTTTAGACATGGCCATATGCAAATCAGTCTTGACCCTGTGCCTCATGGGAACAGTCCAGCCCGAACTGCCAAGCCATGTCTTCCCTGGACCGGAATCAAGCATCCTAGGACCGGTTTCTGGCTATCAGCCGTCATCAGCCAGGATAGCTTGACTCCAGTGGTGTAGTGAGCACGGGTCCCACGTCTGGGAATACCCATCCCACTTAGGGCGAAAAGCGTTACAACAAACAAATGATGGACGGAATTCTGACAATGCAGACATTCTCCCCCAGTCAAGAGATCTGAGTTAAATCCATCGTTCTTTTGCCCACTACACCACCCCAGTTTAGACATGGCCATATGCAAATCAGTCTTGACCCTGTGCCTCATGGGAACAGTCCAGCCCGAACTGCCAAGCCATGTCTTCCCTGGACCGGAATCAAGCATCCTAGGACCGGTTTCTGGCTATCAGCCGTCATCAGCCAGGATAGCTTGACTCCAGTGGTGTAGTGAGCACGGGTCCCACGTCTGGGAATACCCATCCCACTTAGGGCGAAAAGCGTTACAACTAACAAATGATGGACGGAATGCTGACAATGCAGACATTCTCCCCCAGTCAAGAGATCTGGGTTAAATCCATCGTTCTTTTGCCCACTACACCACCCCAGTTTAGACATGGCCATATGCAAATCAGTCTTGACCCTGTACCTCATGGGAACAGTCCAGCCCGAACTGCCAAGCCATGTCTTCCCTGGACCGGAATCAAGCATCCTAGGACCGGTTTCTGGCTATCAGCCGCCATCAGCCAGGATAGCTTGACTCCAGTGGTGTAGTGAGCACGGGTCCCACGTCTGGGAATACCCATCCCACTTAGGGCGAAAAGCGTTACAACAAACAAATGATGGACGGAATGCTGACAATGCAGACATTCTCCCCCAGTCAAGAGATCTGGGTTAAATCCATCGTTCTTTTGCCCACTACACCACCCCAGTTTAGACATGGCCATATGCAAATCAGTCTTGACCCTGTGCCTCATGGGAACAGTCCAGCCCGAATTGCCAAGCCATGTCTTCCCTGGACCGGAATCAAGCATCCTAGGACCGGTTTCTGGCTATCAGCCGTCATCAGCCAGGATAGCTTGACTCCAGTGGTGTAGTGAGCACGGGTCCCACGTCTGGGAATACCCATCCCACTTAGGGCGAAAAGCGTTACAACAAACAAATGATGGACGGAATGCTGACAATGCAGACATTCTCCCCCAGTCAAGAGATCTGGGTTAAATCCATCATTCTTTTGCCCACTAAACCACCCCAGTTTAGACATGGCCATATGCAAATCAGTCTTGACCCTGTGCCTCATGGGAACAGTCCAGCCCGAACTGCCAAGCCATGTCTTCCCTGGACCGGAATCAAGCATCCTAGGACCGGTTTCTGGCTATCAGCCGTCATCAGCCAGGATAGCTTGACTCCAGTGGTGTAGTGAGCACGGGTCCCACGTCTGGGAATACCCATCCCACTTAGGGCGAAAAGCGTTACAACAAACAAATGATGGACGGAATGCTGACAATGCAGACATTCTCCCCCAGTCAAGAGATCTGGGTTAAATCCATCGTTCTTTTGCCCACTACACCACCCCAGTTTAGACATGGCCATATGCAAATCAGTCTTGACCCTGTGCCTCATGGGAACAGTCCAGCCCGAACTGCCAAGCCATGTCTTCCCTGGACCGGAATCAAGCATCCTAGGACCGGTTTCTGGCTATCAGCCGTCATCAGCCAGGATAGCTTGACTCCAGTGGTGTAGTGAGCACGGGTCCCACGTCTGGGAATACCCATCCCACTTAGGGCGAAAAGCGTTACAACAAACAAATGATGGACGGAATGCTGACAATGCAGACATTCTCCCCCAGTCAAGAGATCTGGGTTAAATCCATCGTTCTTTTGCCCACTACACCACCCCAGTTTAGACATGGCCATATGCAAATCAGTCTTGACCCTGTGCCTCATGGGAACAGTCCAGCCCGAACTGCCAAGCCATGTCTTCCCTGGACCGGAATCAAGCATCCTAGGACCGGTTTCTGGCTATCAGCCGTCATCAGCCAGGATAGCTTGACTCCAGTGGTGTAGTGAGCACGGGTCCCACGTCTGGGAATACCCATCCCACTTAGGGCGAAAAGCGTTACAACAAACAAATGATGGACGGAATGCTGACAATGCAGACATTCTCCCCCAGTCAAGAGATCTGGGTTAAATCCATCGTTCTTTTGCCCACTACACCACCCCAGTTTAGACATGGCCATATGCAAATCAGTCTTGACCCTGTGCCTCATGGGAACAGCCCAGCCCGAACTGCCAAGCCATGTCTTCCCTGGACCGGAATCAAGCATCCTAGGACCGGTTTCTGGCTATCAGCCGTCATCAGCCAGGATAGCTTGACTCCAGTGGTGTAGTGAGCACGGGTCCCACGTCTGGGAATACCCATCCCACTTAGGGCGAAAAGCGTTACAACAAACAAATGATGGACGGAATGCTGACAATGCAGACATTCTCCCCCAGTCAAGAGATCTGGGTTAAATCCATCGTTCTTTTGCCCACTACACCACCCCAGTTTAGACATGGCCATATGCAAATCAGTCTTGACCCTGTGCCTCATGGGAACAGTCCAGCCCGAACTGCCAAGCCATGTCTTCCCTGGACCGGAATCAAGCATCCTAGGACCGGTTTCTGGCTATCAGCCGTCATCAGCCAGGATAGCTTGACTCCAGTGGTGTAGTGAGCACGGGTCCCACGTCTGGGAATACCCATCCCACTTAGGGCGAAAAGCGTTACAACAAACAAATGATGGACGGAATGCTGACAATGCAGACATTCTCCCCCAGTCAAGAGATCTGGGTTAAATCCATCGTTCTTTTGCCCACTACACCACCCCAGTTTAGACATGGCCATATGCAAATCAGTCTTGACCCTGTGCCTCATGGGAACAGTCCAGCCCGAACTGCCAAGCCATGTCTTCCCTGGACCGGAATCAAGCATCCTAGGACCGGTTTCTGGCTATCAGCCGTCATCAGCCAGGATAGCTTGACTCCAGTGGTGTAGTGAGCACGGGTCCCACGTCTGGGAATACCCATCCCACTTAGGGCGAAAAGCGTTACAACAAACAAATGATGGACGGAATGCTGACAATGCAGACATTCTCCCCCAGTCAAGAGATCTGGGTTAAATCCATCGTTCTTTTGCCCACTACACCACCCCAGTTTAGACATGGCCATATGCAAATCAGTCTTGACCCTGTGCCTCATGGGAACAGTCCAGCCCGAACTGCCAAGCCATGTCTTCCCTGGACCGGAATCAAGCATCCTAGGACCGGTTTCTGGCTATCAGCCGTCATCAGCCAGGATAGCTTGACTCCAGTGGTGTAGTGAGCACGGGTCCCACGTCTGGGAATACCCATCCCACTTAGGGCGAAAAGCGTTACAACAAACAAATGATGGACGGAATGCTGACAATGCAGACATTCTCCCCCAGTCAAGAGATCTGGGTTAAATCCATCGTTCTTTTGCCCACTACACCACCCCAGTTTAGACATGGCCATATGCAAATCAGTCTTGACCCTGTGCCTCATGGGAACAGTCCAGCCCGAACTGCCAAGCCATGTCTTCCCTGGACCGGAATCAAGCATCCTAGGACCGGTTTCTGGCTATCAGCCGTCATCAGCCAGGATAGCTTGACTCCAGTGGTGTAGTGAGCACGGGTCCCACGTCTGGGAATACCCATCCCACTTAGGGCGAAAAGCGTTACAACAAACAAATGATGGACGGAATGCTGACAATGCAGACATTCTCCCCCAGTCAAGAGATCTGGGTTAAATCCATCGTTCTTTTGCCCACTACACCACCCCAGTTTAGAAATGGCCATATGCAAATCAGTCTTGACCCTGTGACTCATGGGAACAGTCCAGCCCGAACTGCCAAGCCATGTCTTCCCTGGACCGGAATCAAGCATCCTAGGACCGGTTTCTGGCTATCAGCCGTCATCAGCCAGGATAGCTTGACTCCAGTGGTGTAGTGAGCACGGGTCCCACGTCTGGGAATACCCATCCCACTTAGGGCGAAAAGCGTTACAACAAACAAATGATGGACGGAATGCGGACAATGCAGACATTCTCCCCCAGTCAAGAGATCTGGGTTAAATCCATCGTTCTTTTGCCCACTACACCACCCCAGTTTAGACATGGCCATATGCAAATCAGTCTTGACCCTGTGCCTCATGGGAACAGCCCAGCCCGAACTGCCAAGCCATGTCTTCCCTGGACCGGAATCAAGCATCCTAGGACCGGTTTCTGGCTATCAGCCGTCATCAGCCAGGATAGCTTGACTCCAGTGGTGTAGTGAGCACGGGTCCCACGTCTGGGAATACCCATCCCACTTAGGGCGAAAAGCGTTACAACAAACAAATGATGGACGGAATGCTGACAATGCAGACATTCTCCCCCAGTCAAGAGATCTGGGTTAAATTCATCGTTCTTTTGCCCACTACACCACCCCAGTTTAGACATGGCCATATGCAAATCAGTCTTGACCCTGTGCCTCATGGGAACAGTCCAGCCCGAACTGCCAAGCCATGTCTTCCCTGGACCGGAATCAAGCATCCTAGGACCGGTTTCTGGCTATCAGCCGTCATCAGCCAGGATAGCTTGACTCCAGTGGTGTAGTGAGCACGGGTCCCACGTCTGGGAATACCCATCCCACTTAGGGCGAAAAGCGTTACAACAAACAAATGATGGACAGAATGCTGACAATGCAGACATTCTCCCCCAGTCAAGAGATCTGGGTTAAATCCATCGTTCTTTTGCCCACTACACCACCCCAGTTTAGACATGGCCATATGCAAATCAGTCTTGACCATGTGCCTCATGGGAACAGTCCAGCCCGAACTGCCAAGCCATGTCTTCCCTGGACCGGAATCAAGCATCCTAGGACCGGTTTCTGGCTATCAGCCGTCATCAGCCAGGATAGCTTGACTCCAGTGGTGTAGTGAGCACGGGTCCCACGTCTGGGAATACCCATCCCACTTAGGGCGAAAAGCGTTACAACAAACAAATGATGGACGGAATGCTGACAATGCAGACATTCTCCCCCAGTCAAGAGATCTGGGTTAAATCCATCGTTCTTTTGCCCACTACACCACCCCAGTTTAGACATGGCCATATGCAAATCAGTCTTGACCCTGTGCCTCATGGGAACAGTCCAGCCCGAACTGCCAAGCCATGTCTTCCCTGGACCGGAATCAAGCATCCTAGGACCGGTTTCTGGCTATCAGCCGTCATCAGCCAGGATAGCTTGACTCCAGTGGTGTAGTGAGCACGGGTCCCACGTCTGGGAATACCCATCCCACTTAGGGCGAAAAGCGTTACAACAAACAAATTATGGACGGAATTCTGACAATGCAGACATTCTCCCCCAGTCAAGAGATCTGAGTTAAATCCATCGTTCTTTTGCCCACTACACCACCCCAGTTTAGACATGGCCATATGCAAATCAGTCTTGACCCTGTGCCTCATGGGAACAGTCCAGCCCGAACTGCCAAGCCATGTCTTCCCTGGACCGGAATCAAGCATCCTAGGACCGGTTTCTGGCTATCAGCCGTCATCAGCCAGGATAGCTTGACTCCAGTGGTGTAGTGAGCACGGGTCCCACGTCTGGGAATACCCATCCCACTTAGGGCGAAAAGCGTTACAACTAACAAATGATGGACGGAATGCTGACAATGCAGACATTCTCCCCCAGTCAAGAGATCTGGGTTAAATCCATCGTTCTTTTGCCCACTACACCACCCCAGTTTAGACATGGCCATATGCAAATCAGTCTTGACCCTGTGCCTCATGGGAACAGTCCAGCCCGAACTGCCAAGCCATGTCTTCCCTGGACCGGAATCAAGCATCCTAGGACCGGTTTCTGGCTATCAGCCGTCATCAGCCAGGATAGCTTGACTCCAGTGGTGTAGTGAGCACGGGTCCCACGTCTGGGAATACCCATCCCACTTAGGGCGAAAAGCGTTACAACAAACAAATGATGGACGGAATGCTGACAATGCAGACATTCTCCCCCAGTCAAGAGATCTGGGTTAAATCCATCGTTCTTTTGCCCACTACACCACCCCAGTTTAGACATGGCCATATGCAAATCAGTCTTGACCCTGTGCCTCATGGGAACAGTCCAGCCCGAACTGCCAAGCCATGTCTTCCCTGGACCGGAATCAAGCATCCTAGGACCGGTTTCTGGCTATCAGCCGTCATCAGCCAGGATAGCTTGACTCCAGTGGTGTAGTGAGCACGGGTCCCACGTCTGGGAATACCCATCCCACTTAGGGCGAAAAGCGTTACAACTAACAAATGATGGACAGAATGCTGACAATGCAGACATTCTCCCCCAGTCAAGAGATCTGGGTTAAATCCATCGTTCTTTTGCCCACTACACCACCCCAGTTTAGACATGGCCATATGCAAATCAGTCTTGACCCTGTGCCTCATGGGAACAGTCCAGCCCGAACTGCCAAGCCATGTCTTCCCGGGACCGGAATCAAGCATCCTAGGACCGGTTTCTGGCTATCAGCCGTCATCAGCCAGGATAGCTTGACTCCAGTGGTGTAGTGAGCACGGGTCCCACGTCTGGGAATACCCATCCCACTTAGGGCGAAAAGCGTTACAACAAACAAATGATGGACGGAATGCTGACAATGCAGACATTCTCCCCCAGTCAAGAGATCTGGGTTAAATCCATTGTTCTTTTGCCCACTACACCACCCCAGTTTAGACATGGCCATATGCAAATCAGTCTTGACCCTGTGCCTCATGGGAACAGTCCAGCCCGAACTGCCAAGCCATGTCTTCCCTGGACCGGAATCAAGCATCCTAGGACCGGTTTCTGGCTATCAGCCGTCATCAGCCAGGATAGCTTGACTCCAGTGGTGTAGTGAGCACGGGTCCCACGTCTGGGAATACCCATCCCACTTAGGGCGAAAAGCGTTACAACAAACAAATGATGGACGGAATGCTGACAATGCAGACATTCTCCCCCAGTCAAGAGATCTGGGTTAAATCCATCGTTCTTTTGCCCACTACACCACCCCAGTTTAGACATGGCCCTATGCAAATCAGTCTTGACCCTGTGCCTCATGGGAACAGTCCAGCCCGAACTGCCAAGCCATGTCTTCCCTGGACCGGAATCAAGCATCCTAGGACCGGTTTCTGGTTATCAGCCGTCATCAGCCAGGATAGCTTGACTCCAGTGGTGTAGTGAGCACGGGTCCCACGTCTGGGAATACCCATCCCACTTAGGGCGAAAAGCGTTACAACAAACAAATGATGGACGGAATGCTGACAATGCAGACATTCTCCCCCAGTCAAGAGATCTGGGTTAAATCCATCGTTCTTTTGCCCACTACACCACCCCAGTTTAGACATGGCCATATGCAAATCAGTCTTGACCCTGTGCCTCATGGGAACAGTCCAGCCCGAACTGCCAAGCCATGTCTTCCCTGGACCGGAATCAAGCATCCTAGGACCGGTTTCTGGCTATCAGCCGTCATCAGCCAGGATAGCTTGACTCCAGTGGTGTAGTGAGCACGGGTCCCACGTCTGGGAATACCCATCCCACTTAGGGCGAAAAGCGGTACAACAAACAAATGATGGACGGAATGCTGACAATGCAGACATTCTCCCCCAGTCAAGAGATCTGGGTTAAATCCATCGTTCTTTTGCCCACTACACCACCCCAGTTTAGACATGGCCATATGCAAATCAGTCTTGACCCTGTGCCTCATGGGAACAGTCCAGCCCGAACTGCCAAGCCATGTCTTCCCTGGACCGGAATCAAGCATCCTAGGACCGGTTTCTGGCTATCAGCCGTCATCAGCCAGGATAGCTTGACTCCAGTGGTGTAGTGAGCACGGGTCCCACGTCTGGGAATACCCATCCCACTTAGGGCGAAAAGCGTTACAACAAACAAATGATGGACGGAATGCTGACAATGCAGACATTCTCCCCCAGTCAAGAGATCTGGGTTAAATCCATCGTTCTTTTGCCCACTACACCACCCCAGTTTAGACATGGCCATATGCAAATCAGTCTTGACCCTGTGCCTCATGGGAACAGTCCAGCCCGAACTGCCAAGCCATGTCTTCCCTGGACCGGAATCAAGCATCCTAGGACCGGTTTCTGGCTATCAGCCGTCATCAGCCAGGATAGCTTGACTCCAGTGGTGTAGTGAGCACGGGTCCCACGTCTGGGAATACCCATCCCACTTAGGGCGAAAAGCGTTACAACAAACAAATGATGGACGGAATGCGGACAATGCAGACATTCTCCCCCAGTCAAGAGATCTGGGTTAAATCCATCGTTCTTTTGCCCACTACACCACCCCAGTTTAGACATGGCCATATGCAAATCAGTCTTGACCCTGTGCCTCATGGGAACAGCCCAGCCCGAACTGCCAAGCCATGTCTTCCCTGGACCGGAATCAAGCATCCTAGGACCGGTTTCTGGCTATCAGCCGTCATCAGCCAGGATAGCTTGACTCCAGTGGTGTAGTGAGCACGGGTCCCACGTCTGGGAATACCCATCCCACTTAGGGCGAAAAGCGTTACAACAAACAAATGATGGACGGAATGCTGACAATGCAGACATTCTCCCCCAGTCAAGAGATCTGGGTTAAATTCATCGTTCTTTTGCCCACTACACCACCCCAGTTTAGACATGGCCATATGCAAATCAGTCTTGACCCTGTGCCTCATGGGAACAGTCCAGCCCGAACTGCCAAGCCATGTCTTCCCTGGACCGGAATCAAGCATCCTAGGACCGGTTTCTGGCTATCAGCCGTCATCAGCCAGGATAGCTTGACTCCAGTGGTGTAGTGAGCACGGGTCCCACGTCTGGGAATACCCATCCCACTTAGGGCGAAAAGCGTTACAACAAACAAATGATGGACAGAATGCTGACAATGCAGACATTCTCCCCCAGTCAAGAGATCTGGGTTAAATCCATCGTTCTTTTGCCCACTACACCACCCCAGTTTAGACATGGCCATATGCAAATCAGTCTTGACCATGTGCCTCATGGGAACAGTCCAGCCCGAACTGCCAAGCCATGTCTTCCCTGGACCGGAATCAAGCATCCTAGGACCGGTTTCTGGCTATCAGCCGTCATCAGCCAGGATAGCTTGACTCCAGTGGTGTAGTGAGCACGGGTCCCACGTCTGGGAATACCCATCCCACTTAGGGCGAAAAGCGTTACAACAAACAAATGATGGACGGAATGCTGACAATGCAGACATTCTCCCCCAGTCAAGAGATCTGGGTTAAATCCATCGTTCTTTTGCCCACTACACCACCCCAGTTTAGACATGGCCATATGCAAATCAGTCTTGACCCTGTGCCTCATGGGAACAGTCCAGCCCGAACTGCCAAGCCATGTCTTCCCTGGACCGGAATCAAGCATCCTAGGACCGGTTTCTGGCTATCAGCCGTCATCAGCCAGGATAGCTTGACTCCAGTGGTGTAGTGAGCACGGGTCCCACGTCTGGGAATACCCATCCCACTTAGGGCGAAAAGCGTTACAACAAACAAATTATGGACGGAATTCTGACAATGCAGACATTCTCCCCCAGTCAAGAGATCTGAGTTAAATCCATCGTTCTTTTGCCCACTACACCACCCCAGTTTAGACATGGCCATATGCAAATCAGTCTTGACCCTGTGCCTCATGGGAACAGTCCAGCCCGAACTGCCAAGCCATGTCTTCCCTGGACCGGAATCAAGCATCCTAGGACCGGTTTCTGGCTATCAGCCGTCATCAGCCAGGATAGCTTGACTCCAGTGGTGTAGTGAGCACGGGTCCCACGTCTGGGAATACCCATCCCACTTAGGGCGAAAAGCGTTACAACTAACAAATGATGGACGGAATGCTGACAATGCAGACATTCTCCCCCAGTCAAGAGATCTGGGTTAAATCCATCGTTCTTTTGCCCACTACACCACCCCAGTTTAGACATGGCCATATGCAAATCAGTCTTGACCCTGTGCCTCATGGGAACAGTCCAGCCCGAACTGCCAAGCCATGTCTTCCCTGGACCGGAATCAAGCATCCTAGGACCGGTTTCTGGCTATCAGCCGTCATCAGCCAGGATAGCTTGACTCCAGTGGTGTAGTGAGCACGGGTCCCACGTCTGGGAATACCCATCCCACTTAGGGCGAAAAGCGTTACAACAAACAAATGATGGACGGAATGCTGACAATGCAGACATTCTCCCCCAGTCAAGAGATCTGGGTTAAATCCATCGTTCTTTTGCCCACTACACCACCCCAGTTTAGACATGGCCATATGCAAATCAGTCTTGACCCTGTGCCTCATGGGAACAGTCCAGCCCGAACTGCCAAGCCATGTCTTCCCTGGACCGGAATCAAGCATCCTAGGACCGGTTTCTGGCTATCAGCCGTCATCAGCCAGGATAGCTTGACTCCAGTGGTGTAGTGAGCACGGGTCCCACGTCTGGGAATACCCATCCCACTTAGGGCGAAAAGCGTTACAACTAACAAATGATGGACAGAATGCTGACAATGCAGACATTCTCCCCCAGTCAAGAGATCTGGGTTAAATCCATCGTTCTTTTGCCCACTACACCACCCCAGTTTAGACATGGCCATATGCAAATCAGTCTTGACCCTGTGCCTCATGGGAACAGTCCAGCCCGAACTGCCAAGCCATGTCTTCCCGGGACCGGAATCAAGCATCCTAGGACCGGTTTCTGGCTATCAGCCGTCATCAGCCAGGATAGCTTGACTCCAGTGGTGTAGTGAGCACGGGTCCCACGTCTGGGAATACCCATCCCACTTAGGGCGAAAAGCGTTACAACAAACAAATGATGGACGGAATGCTGACAATGCAGACATTCTCCCCCAGTCAAGAGATCTGGGTTAAATCCATTGTTCTTTTGCCCACTACACCACCCCAGTTTAGACATGGCCATATGCAAATCAGTCTTGACCCTGTGCCTCATGGGAACAGTCCAGCCCGAACTGCCAAGCCATGTCTTCCCTGGACCGGAATCAAGCATCCTAGGACCGGTTTCTGGCTATCAGCCGTCATCAGCCAGGATAGCTTGACTCCAGTGGTGTAGTGAGCACGGGTCCCACGTCTGGGAATACCCATCCCACTTAGGGCGAAAAGCGTTACAACAAACAAATGATGGACGGAATGCTGACAATGCAGACATTCTCCCCCAGTCAAGAGATCTGGGTTAAATCCATCGTTCTTTTGCCCACTACACCACCCCAGTTTAGACATGGCCCTATGCAAATCAGTCTTGACCCTGTGCCTCATGGGAACAGTCCAGCCCGAACTGCCAAGCCATGTCTTCCCTGGACCGGAATCAAGCATCCTAGGACCGGTTTCTGGTTATCAGCCGTCATCAGCCAGGATAGCTTGACTCCAGTGGTGTAGTGAGCACGGGTCCCACGTCTGGGAATACCCATCCCACTTAGGGCGAAAAGCGTTACAACAAACAAATGATGGACGGAATGCTGACAATGCAGACATTCTCCCCCAGTCAAGAGATCTGGGTTAAATCCATCGTTCTTTTGCCCACTACACCACCCCAGTTTAGACATGGCCATATGCAAATCAGTCTTGACCCTGTGCCTCATGGGAACAGTCCAGCCCGAACTGCCAAGCCATGTCTTCCCTGGACCGGAATCAAGCATCCTAGGACCGGTTTCTGGCTATCAGCCGTCATCAGCCAGGATAGCTTGACTCCAGTGGTGTAGTGAGCACGGGTCCCACGTCTGGGAATACCCATCCCACTTAGGGCGAAAAGCGGTACAACAAACAAATGATGGACGGAATGCTGACAATGCAGACATTCTCCCCCAGTCAAGAGATCTGGGTTAAATCCATCGTTCTTTTGCCCACTACACCACCCCAGTTTAGACATGGCCATATGCAAATCAGTCTTGACCCTGTGCCTCATGGGAACAGTCCAGCCCGAACTGCCAAGCCATGTCTTCCCTGGACCGGAATCAAGCATCCTAGGACCGGTTTCTGGCTATCAGCCGTCATCAGCCAGGATAGCTTGACTCCAGTGGTGTAGTGAGCACGGGTCCCACGTCTGGGAATACCCATCCCACTTAGGGCGAAAAGCGTTACAACAAACAAATGATGGACGGAATGCTGACAATGC
Organism: Triturus cristatus; assembly: GCF_964204655.1. Lineage (NCBI taxonomy): Eukaryota > Metazoa > Chordata > Amphibia > Caudata > Salamandridae > Triturus > Triturus cristatus. The sequence goes on along the minus strand of NC_140590.1, from coordinate 323,334,159 downwards.
AGACATTCTCCCCCAGTCAAGAGATCTGGGTTAAATCCATCGTTCTTTTGCCCACTACACCACCCCAGTTTAGACATGGCCATATGCAAATCAGTCTTGACCCTGTGCCTCATGGGAACAGTCCAGCCCGAACTGCCAAGCCATGTCTTCCCTGGACCGGAATCAAGCATCCTAGGACCGGTTTCTGGCTATCAGCCGTCATCAGCCAGGATAGCTTGACTCCAGTGGTGTAGTGAGCACGGGTCCCACGTCTGGGAATACCCATCCCACTTAGGGCGAAAAGCGTTACAACAAACAAATGATGGACGGAATGCTGACAATGCAGACATTCTCCCCCAGTCAAGAGATCTGGGTTAAATCCATCGTTCTTTTGCCCACTACACCACCCCAGTTTAGACATGGCCATATGCAAATCAGTCTTGACCCTGTGCCTCATGGGAACAGTCCAGCCCGAACTGCCAAGCCATGTCTTCCCTGGACCGGAATCAAGCATCCTAGGACCGGTTTCTGGCTATCAGCCGTCATCAGCCAGGATAGCTTGACTCCAGTGGTGTAGTGAGCACGGGTCCCACGTCTGGGAATACCCATCCCACTTAGGGCGAAAAGCGTTACAACAAACAAATGATGGACGGAATGCTGACAATGCAGACATTCTCCCCCAGTCAAGAGATCTGGGTTAAATCCATCGTTCTTTTGCCCACTACACCACCCCAGTTTAGACATGGCCATATGCAAATCAGTCTTGACCCTGTGCCTCATGGGAACAGTCCAGCCCGAACTGCCAAGCCTTGTCTTCCCTGGACCGGAATCAAGCATCCTAGGACCGGTTTCTGGCTATCAGCCGTCATCAGCCAGGATAGCTTGACTCCAGTGGTGTAGTGAGCACGGGTCCCACGTCTGGGAATACCCATCCCACTTAGGGCGAAAAGCGTTACAACAAACAAATGATGGACGGAATGCTGACAATGCAGACATTCTCCCCCAGTCAAGAGATCTGGGTTAAATCCATCGTTCTTTTGCCCACTACACCACCCCAGTTTAGACATGGCCATATGCAAATCAGTCTTGACCCTGTGCCTCATGGGAACAGTCCAGCCCGAACTGCCAAGCCATGTCTTCCCTGGACCGGAATCAAGCATCCTAGGACCGGTTTCTGGCTATCAGCCGTCATCAGCCAGGATAGCTTGACTCCAGTGGTGTAGTGAGCACGGGTCCCACGTCTGGGAATACCCATCCCACTTAGGGCGAAAAGCGTTACAACAAACAAATGATGGACGGAATGCTGACAATGCAGACATTCTCCCCCAGTCAAGAGATCTGGGTTAAATCCATCGTTCTTTTGCCCACTACACCACCCCAGTTTAGACACTGGGGTGAATGTATGACATTGTTCTACATTCTGTCCATCAATTGTTATTTTTGCATTTGTCACCCCGAGTGGAAAGGGTATGCCCAGACGTGGGTCCCTTGCTCTCCATGCCACTGAAAATCAAGCAAGCCTGGCTGAAGACGGCTGAAATGCCAGAAACCGGTCCTAGGATGCTTGTTTCCAGTCCAGGGAGGACCTGGCTTGGCAGTTCGGTCTGGACTGTTCCCATGAGGCACAGGGTCAAGACTGATTTGCATATGGCTGGGTTCAAACTGGAACGGCATGGTGAGCAAAAAAACGATGGATTTAGGCCCAGATCTCTGTACTGGGGTGAATGTATGACATTGTTCTACATTCTGTCCATCAATTGTTATTTTTGCATTTGTCACCCCGAGTGGAAAGGGTATGCCCAGACGTGGGTCCCTTGCTCTCCATGCCACTGAAAATCAAGCAAGCCTGGCTGAAGACGGCTGAAATGCCAGAAACCGGTCCTAGGATGCTTGTTTCCAGTCCAGGGAGGACCTGGCTTGGCAGTTCAGTCTGGACTGTTCCCATGAGGCACAGGGTCAAGACTGATTTGCATATGGCTGGGTTCAAACTGGAACGGCATGGTGAGCAAAAAAACGATGGATTTAGGCCCAGATCTCTGTACTGGGGTGAATGTATGACATTGTTCTACATTCTGTCCATCAATTGTTATTTTTGCATTTGTCACCCCGAGTGGAAAGGGTATGCCCAGACGTGGGTCCCTTGCTCTCCATGCCACTGAAAATCAAGCAAGCCTGGCTGAAGACGGCTGAAATGCCAGAAACCGGTCCTAGGATGCTTGTTTCCAGTCCAGGGAGGACCTGGCTTGGCAGTTCGGTCTGGACTGTTCCCATGAGGCACAGGGTCAAGACTGATTTGCATATGGCTGGGTTCAAACTGGAACGGCATGGTGAGCAAAAAAACGATGGATTTAGGCCCAGATCTCTGTACTGGGGTGAATGTATGACATTGTTCTACATTCTGTCCATCAATTGTTATTTTTGCATTTGTCACCCCGAGTGGAAAGGGTATGCCCAGACGTGGGTCTCTTGCTCTCCATGCCACTGAAAATCAAGCAAGCCTGGCTGAAGACGGCTGAAATGCCAGAAACCGGTCCTAGGATGCTTGTTTCCAGCCCAGGGAGGACCTGGCTTGGCAGTTCGGTCTGGACTGTTCCCATGAGGCACAGGGTCAAGACTGATTTGCATATGGCTGGGTTCAAACTGGAACGGCATGGTGAGCAAAAAAACGATGGATTTAGGCCCAGATCTCTGTACTGGGGTGAATGTATGACATTGTTCTACATTCTGTCCATCAATTGTTATTTTTGCATTTGTCACCCCGAGTGGAAAGGGTATGCCCAGACGTGGGTCCCTTGCTCTCCATGCCACTGAAAATCAAGCAAGCCTGGCTGAAGACGGCTGAAATGCCAGAAACCGGTCCTAGGATGCTTGTTTCCAGTCCAGGGAGGACCTGGCTTGGCAGTTCGGTCTGGACTGTTCCCATGAGGCGCAGGGTCAAGACTGATTTGCATATGGCTGGGTTCAAACTGGAACGGCATGGTGAGCAAAAAAACGATGGATTTAGGCCCAGATCTCTGTACTGGGGTGAATGTATGACATTGTTCTACATTCTGTCCATCAATTGTTATTTTTGTGTTTGCACACGTCACCTCTGGCCCCGTCCCCTCCCTTCCCCACTGTGTAAACGCGCCCTGTGGCCGGTCTAAGTTGAGAGATTAAGTCCCCTTGAATCCTAAGGGTCCCTAGGGTCAAACTAGCCCACTAGGTACCTCCAGTAAGTGCCATAGAGCTGCGTTGCATAGAGGTGTAAAAGAGGCGTGGCCTCAGAACACCTGTCTGCAACGCAGCTCCCTGGCGCATACTGGAGATACCTGTTGGGCTAGTTGGCCCTCAGGGACCCTCAGTATTGAAGGGGAATTAATTCCCCAACTTACAACTGGCCAGGGGGCGCGTTTGCAGAGTGCTGCAAGGAGGCGTGGCCTCCGGCGCGATGCCGGTCTTTTATTTATTTTATTTTTCTATGAAGGAGGGCTGTGTGGCCCCCCTTCTTTTTCTAATTTACTGGCCCTGGGGACCCCATCTCCCAGGGCCTGCACCCTAATTTTTTTTGTTGAAAAAAAATAAATTTGGCCCTCCCAAGGCCTTAATCGGCCCCGGGGACCCCAACCCCCGGTTCATGGCCTTTTTTTTGTTTTTTATTCTTTAGGAGGGGGCTGCGTTCCCCCCCTCCTCAGGCCACTTATGGGTCCGGGGACCCCATCCCCCGGGACCGGCCTTTGTTTTTTAATTTAAAAAAAATATATATATTTATATAAACACCTAGGACATGCTGGACAAACCGTACGTACCTATCACCATGACGATTTGCGTGATATTCATTAAAAGGCTACTATGCATAGAATGAATCCACATGGAATGTATTTACACCGCTAGTGAAGCTCTGACGTGTCTGACACCCTACCGTGCCTAATCCCGGCGCCCCCGCCGGTGGGTACTCTCCAAGTAGACACCCTTGTCGTTTATTTACACAAACATGGGTAGCTATTGACGGGCACATTTAATATACACGCACACCAAGCCATTCAAAGGGGATTCGACAACAATTCGACCCAACTATGCAAGAAACCCCACTCACGGTTAATAAAATACACATCCACCACCGATGTGTAATACTTTTTATTTTACTCTCTGGAAAGGAGACGAACCTCACTTGAGAGTCAAAGCGTGCTCCTGGCTGAGCCCAATGCTGTGTTACACCCACCAGTGCCCTCCGAGTGCCTCACACCTCTGTGTTGTATTCCACCAGCTAGTGCGTATCCTATGACACTCTAGCCCATGTGCACTGTAACACCACCCCGTGAATATGTCATGCCACACTTGCCCTCGCACGGGTTATATTGCCCCATCTAACGTGCCTTCCTCGATGCCCATGTTATAACTCACAGCGCTATGCCATACATATTACAATCTGGGATCCATATCTTTGTCACAGTGCATATGCAACGTTACACTCCCCAGCACATATTTCATATTACAACTTTAGAGACTAGTTAGGTTACACAACACTGCCCTGTGCATATTACACTCCAAGGCGCATATCGCATAGCACGCGCTAGTGCCTGTGCTATCTCGCCCTCTCCAATGAATTTGTCATTGCGCACAATGTATTGCATATTATATTTCACGCCCGGTTCATCTTATATCCCACTTTTTGGTGCATAGTTTATACCATATACTATATCTAGTTTTCATTCCCAATCGTGCTCTGAGGACTATGTTCTATATAACACTGCTTCCACCTACCCTTTTCACGAGCATTACATTTTGCGATGGGGGGTGGAGGGTCAGGGGGTGTTTCTGCCAAGTGAGCCCGGAGTCACAGTCACAAACGTCCTCTTCTTCCTGAATAAAAGTGAGATTATGCTGCATACTTGTTCATATTTTAAGTAGTTCGCACAGACACACATTTTAAAAACAATAAAGTTCCTAATACCCACCTTCTCTAAACAGTTAGCTTGCTGCCCCATCCACCTCCTCCCTATCCTCTGTTGTCTGAATCCATGGACTAGCCTCCTCCCTCCTGCCATGCATGGTCTGATGTGCTGCCACTGCCCTCCATTTAGCATGATGTACCAGTCCACTCCTCCTGCCCTCCATTGCCCAATTCTATGGCCCATCATTGACCTCCTGCTTAGCATCTGTGCTTAGCTTGCTGCCCCTATTCTCCTTCCCCCTGCCCTCCGATGTCTTTGTGCATGCCCCTGCTCCTTCCTTTTTGCCCACCATGTTCCATGGACCTGCCACTCCTATCTACTGAGTGTTCTGTTGAGCTGCCACTCCCCTCCCACCTGCCTAGCATTGTCAGATGACTGTAACCTGTCCCTGCCACCTCCACCCTGCCTGTCCACATGCCATGCCCCTATCCTCTTCCGCCTGTCCACATGGTCCATTTTACTGCCACACCCTTCTGCCCTCCCTGGTCTGTTGTGCTGCAACTGCTCCTCCTGCCTGCCCCGCGCGGTCTGTTGTGAGGCCCCTTCCCCTGAACTCTCTTGTCTGTGCCCAGGTCCTGACCCTCCCTTCTATCCTCCATGGTCCTTTGTGCATGCCCCTGCACCCTCCTTCTTGCCCATCATAGTCATTGTGCTGCCACTAACCCTCCCGCTTGCCATGCATGGTCTTCTGTGCTGCCATGGCCCCTCCCACCTTCCCTGTGTGGTCAGCTAGCTGCCCCTGACCCCCTCCCACCTTCCCTCCATGGTCTGTGTGTATGCCATCCTAGTCTCATTGTTGCTCTCCATGGTGTCTTGTTTCTAGTTCCCATCCTGCCTGACCTCCATGGTCATCTTGCTGCTCCTGCCCTGCCCCCTTGACCCCAGCCCTCTGTTTCCATGTGCAGACCCCTATTCCCTCCCTCCTGGCTTGTCTGTTCCATTGTAATGCCCCTGCTCAGTCCCTCCTGCCCTTTATGGTCTGTTATGCTGCAGCTTTCTCTCCTGTCTGTCCATTATGGTCAGCTAGCTACCATTGACTCTTTCCCCTTTGTTCTCTGTTGTCCATGGGCATGGTCCTGTCCCCTCCCTATTGCTTTCTATGGATTGTTGTGCTGCACTCCCGTCCCGCATGCGCTGTGTGGTGTATTGTGCTGCTGCAAACCCTGATGCCTGCCCTGTAGGGTCAGTGTGGTGCACCTCTCCATGTCCCTCCTGTCCTCTGTTATCCGAGTCCATGTCCCTACCCCAATTCCTCCTGCCTACCATGATCCAATGTACCATACTTGCGAACATTTTGAACTTAGTAAGCGGGAGATTTTGAAAAAAAACTGGGGTATTGATTTTCCCCTTTGATTTTCATTGAAATAGAGGAGATTGTAGACAGGAGACAGATCAAATAAAGCCCATTTGAGCTTAAAAACATTGGACGTTTCCTGGCTGAAACGGGTCTGTTGGCATGTATGGTTGTACTACCACTGCCTCTTCCTTCTGCCCACAATGGTCTATAATATTGCCACAGCCTCTCTTGCCAGTCCTGTATTGTTGGTTTGTTGCCCCTGCCCCCCTTTCCACTGCCCTCCATAGTCTGTTGTGCTGCCACTGCCCTTCCTGCTTGCCCAGTGTGGTCATATTGTTGCCTCTGCACTCTCCTACCTGCCTTCAATTTTCAGAGTCCGTGCCCCTGGCCTCTGCCTCTCAACAGTATCCCAATGAACAACTAGATTGCTAACATTCTATATTTATTACAAAAGTGTGGAACGCCTGACGTCATCTTGATGTAATCAAAACTGTAATACCTAGAGTATTTCCTTTAGAAATAACATATATGAGAGGGTCTTATTTGCATCAAAATTATGGTTAGTGCTCTAAAAAACTAAAATGAGGACATATTTTCTGAGTTTTCATATAGCGACAAAGAGCTTTTAAATTATTTGTAATCTTTGTTTTTTTATCCAGTTGACCACTTGATTAAATGTTGCACCTAGGGGAGAGGATGTGGTGTTACTTCCAGAGCTGCAGACTTTGCAACTGGGAAACCAGGTTGGAGTTTTTGCTTCAGCTCAACATTCTATGATTCTGGTCAAATCAATTAATCTTCCCCATGTCTACAACCAAAATTAATTTGATCTTGTGTGATGTAACCAATGCTCATGTAAAGCACTCAAATACCTGACAAGTCTGCACTATATAAAACTGCAAATACACAAAAAATAAGTGTTTTGCACACTTCTGTAATTGGGCTACACCTGGGTGATATTTGTGCTGCATTTGGGCTCTTTTGTCTCTGGTGGCCATCTTGGGAGATTTATTTGTTATGTAGTTTCCTAATATCCTCATTTACTGCAGTCTCCTCAGTGGGAATACTTTCAGTTTTTTATTTGGGTTCCATCAAGAAGGCATTGAAAGTGCATGTTTGAGTCTGTATATCAGAATTTTTTAATGAAAATGAAGAGGATTTGGGAAGTCACTCAAAATGTGCCCTAATTTTTCTTTCTTCAGCACTAATCATAGTTTCTATGGCAAAAGGAACCCCCTCATTGTGTTCCTTTTTTAATTAAATGTTTTAAGTGTTACCAGTTTATTCCAATCAAGATGGCTTCTGGTGTGCCATACTTTTGTCATAAGTAAGACCGTAAGCGCTCTAGTTGTTCGTTAGAACACTCTGGGACATTCTGTCATTGGGCTATATTTGGGCTACATCTGGGTGATATTTGGGCTACATTTGGGCTCTTTTGTCTCTGGTGGCCATTTTGGGAGACTTATTTGTTATGATGTTTCCTAATTTCCTCATTTACTACAGTCTCCTCAGTAGGAAATACTTTCAGTTTTTTACTTTGATTCCATCAAGAAGGCATTCAGATGTGTCACACATTTGCCATAAATTCAGAATGTTAGCACTCTAGTTGCTTATTAGATCACTGTAGTAAAGCTACTGCTCACCAGGGAAGTCTGCTGCTGGTATTGAAAGTGCATGTTTCAGTCTGCATGTCAGAATTTTTTAATGAAAATGAAGAGGATTTGGGAAGTCACTCAAAATGTGCCCTAATTTTTCTTTCTGCAGCACTAATCATACTTTCTATGGAAAAATGAACCCTCTCATTTTGTTCCTTTTTAAATTAAATGTTTTAAGAGTTACCACTTTATTCCAACCAAGATGGCTTCATGTGTGCCATACGTTTGTCATAAGTAGGACTGTTAGCGCTCTAGTTGTTCTTTAGAACACTCTGGGAAGTTGCAGTAGAACACAAAGGAATCAACTGACAGTCTCTGCTCTTTTTGGATGTACATGTTTTACTGAGAATGTCAGACTTAATTCTCACATGACTGAGAAAGATAATGTGAATTTACAGAAAATATGCTCTCAGTTTAGCTTATAGATCACCTTCCAAACCTCTGTGGGAAAAGAATGAGAAAATAGTTTTCTCTCAAACATGATTCATGATATCCCAGCAGAAGGCTTTTTCACATGGTAAAATCACCTTAGAACACACCACAATTCCTAAAATAAGTATGGTGCCATCAACAAATGATTTATAATGTAACTAAAGTCTTAAAACCTTCTATTAACTGCAATGCTTTTTAATGAGGTGCTATCATGTATATTGGTCCCAAGATGGCTGCCAACACTTCTTGGATGAAGTGCTGACAGACAATCAGATCTCACGATGAGATGTGTGGTTGGGCTCCGCCCAGATATATATAGGATTTTACTTTTTATTTTCTCAGGAACTACTGAATGGATTTACACCATTTAAGCAAAAGGCACGAGTCTGAACTGAGGACTACCTCTTTGCCAAATTTGGTGTAATTCCGTTCAGCACTTCGGGCTGTAGCTGGGTCAACAGGTCCTATGGGAAAAAGCATGGGGAAAACGTGTTTTGGGACCCCCCTTTTTTCTCGGCCCCATGAAATTTTCAGGACGATTCATCAATCGACGCCAACGTTATTCCAAATAGAATGTTGCGGATTTCCTATGGAAAATAAGTCCTAACTATAACTACCTACTGGCGACTGCCAGTAGGTAATATATATATATATATATATTCACTGAAAAAACCATAGGTTTCACACATGTTATAGTTAGCAGGACATTTCACTCTTGAAAAACCAATGAAATTCCCCCGTTATAGTTAGTGCAGGCAACTATAACTCACGCGACCGCAATCCTCTGCTGATGACGTCAGATATTACATCACTGTATTTAGACACTTATTTACCCATGTCTTCTTCCATTAATTTTTAGCTATACATATATTACAAATATTTTTTTTTCAGAAAAACACATATGTCATCAGTGATGTAATATCTGACGTCATCAGCAGAGGATTGCGGTCGCGTGAGTTATAGTTGCCTGCACTAACTATAACGGGTGAATTTCATTGGTTTTTCACGAGTGAAATGTCCTGCTAACTATAACATGTGTGAAACCTATGGTTTTTTTAGTGAATTTGCAAGGTTTTTTAAATGCTAATTCCTAACTATATAACGTGTGTGAAACCTATGGTTTTTTCAGTGAATTTCAAATGTTTTTTAAATGCAAATTTTTTTGGGAGATTTTTGGTAAAAAATAATATCCAACCTATGTATAAAATAATATATGTACTATATCCTGCATTATGGAATGGTTACTTTTTAAAAAATTAATGTTTACATACAGTTGTACATCACAGTTATTATCTTCTACAACCCTTGAAACTTTTTTTTTTTTTATGTCTTTTTTGCCGCGCTCCGTACGTCATAAGTACGGTGCGCTTACGTGATACGATGCGCGTACGGTAAGCTGAAGCTACGCGCTCCGTACGTCATAAGTACGGTGCGCTTACGTGATATGTACGTGACGTACGCGTACACGCATGCGCGTTGCGCGGAACCAACGTCGCGGTTACGCGGGTGCGTGTAATGCGCATGCGCGAGTGCGTCCTACGTACGCGCATGTTTACGTCACGTTTGCGCATGCGTACTTGTTTACGAGCGCGTAGCGTAAGCTTACGGAGCGCGCACGGTAGGTCATGTGATCCACAAAGAACACTTTTCATTGGTGGAAACTACTTTCAGTTCCAGAAACTTCCCACACCACACCCATTCCCCTCATCACTGCTTGAGATCCCCTAGGAGAAGGAGCTGAATTGACATTGAGATACAATGGCAGAACAGCAGTCCTCTTCTGAGAGTGAGCCTAGCAGCACCATCATCAGACAGAGAAGGAGGAAACAAAAGGATTCTTTTGTGTGGGAGGATTTTACTTTTCCAGAGGGGCAGAAAAAGGTCAATGCTCCATTGGTCACTTGCAGACTTTGTGACCGTGTTTTATCTAGAGGAGATCCAAGGAGAAGTATTCCTTTGGAAATCACTCTATGATGAGACACATTAGGGATAAACATCCCAGGACCTTTGCTCGACATACTGAAGAAAACTCTTCAGTAAGTCACCGGAGCCCAACCTCAGAAGCTCAGCCGAGTACATCATCGGCAGCTCAGCTGAGCCCTTCCTCTGAGGTGGGAGCATCACCTTCTTCAGCTCCTCTGGACATTAACCCTCGATTTCGGAGGGTTTCAATGAGGTGTACAACGTGTTGTGGTCTTATTGTTTTTGGGGAGACCAGTGTTTCCCTTATTAACAATAAGATAGACCAGCACGTTTGTAGACGTTCATAATATTCCCATTCTTTCTTTCCTCTATTCCTGTATTAACACAACGGCTCTTTTAAGAGCCAACCTTTCCTCACAATTTTTTATTTTTTTTTTTTAACCTTTCCTTTTTGAAAAAAAATTTTTGCCGTGCGCGCACGGTACGCGTAGTCGCGGAATCGTTAAGCGAAGTTCGCGGAATTTTTCCGTTTACGCCGTGCGCGTACGCTACGCGCATTCCGCGATTTTTCGAAAAAAAATTACAATTAATTTTTGCCCTTGGGGGTCCTTCTGGGACCCCCTGACAAAGGCTAGGGGGTCAGGAACTGTCCACCCTGCCCCCTTTTCACGTTCTCCACCTTTGTTTTTCACCCCCTCAGACTGCGAGAGACAAAATGGCGGCCGACACTTCCTGGTTTCGACCGATTCGAATGTTTACTAAGATCTAACAACCAATCAGAATCGCGCTCGCGCACGGCGGCGTGCGCGTACGGTAAGCTTACGGTACGCGCTCGGAGCGCGCCTATAGATATATATATTGATTTAAATGCTATTTTCTCAGGAAATACTGAACAGATTTACAGGAGACCTTCAAAAGGCACATCCCTGACCTGAGGGCTACCTCTCTGCCAAATTTCAAGTAAATCTGTTCAGCCGTTCGGGCTGTAGCTCGGACTAAAGGTCCGATGGAAAAATGCATGGGGAAAACGCGTTTTGGGACCCCCCCTTTTTCTCAGCCCCCGCTTGACGAATCCCCCCGAGACTTTCAGGGAAGGAGCGGAGTGGAGCGCCCCACCTATTTTGAGAATTTCGCGAGGATTCATCAATCGGCGCCAAAGTTATTCCAAATAGAATGTTGCGGATTTCCTATGGAAACACGGTCCTAACTATAACTATCTACTGGCGACCGCCAGTAGATAATATATATATATATGCGTGTGTATATGTGTATATGTGTATATATATATATATATATGTGGCCTCATTATAACTCAGGTGATTAATGCCAGCTGCACAGCCCCATTACATAAAACTTGGGCGGAATCCATTATAGTTCCAATTTTAAAAAAAGGGTACCGAGATGATCCCAGGTGCTATAGGTTGATCTCTTTAATAGACTCGATGATCAAGGTTGTAGGACGGGTTATTCTGGAACATCTGCAAGCCTGGGCAGAAGAAAACTCAGTCCTTTCAGACATTCAATACGGTTTTAGAGAAGGCCTGGGGACCATCGAGCAGAGCCTAAATCTGTCCTTACTGGTTGGTAAATATATGCGAGTGAAGAAAGGCCACTTTTATTTGACTCAGTAAGACATGATAGGCTCTGGGAGGTCCTTGGAGCAGTCGGGGTTGCTCCTCAAATTATTTTCTTTTTAAGGTGCATGTACAAAGATGCATCGGCGAGTGTGCGCTTCGGGTTGGCAGGCAAACTCACTCCTGCTTTCCCTGTTAAGAAGGGGGTTCGGCAAGGTTTTGTCCTGGCCCCTTCCTTTTTAATTTGTACACTAATGGTATGTGCCAAGCCCTTCTTAGGAATAATCAAGATTTCCCTACTGTGAATGGACTTCCCATACCTGCGCTCCTTTACGCAGATGACGCAGTTTTAATGTCTAGAACCCAAATAGGACTTCAGAAGGTTCTAGATAGTTATAATGTTTTTATGAAAGACCTGGGGCTGAGCACTAATATTTCTAAGACCTTTACTATGAGTTGTGGCCTTGGGGTACAAAGAATGAAAACTATGTTCATGGATGGTCAAAAATTAGCTCACACAAACGGTTTTTCCTACCTAGGTATTTTATTTAACCAAAGGGATTCGTGGGTAATGGCTATTCTTGCAAAAAAAACTGTAATTTATCAAGACTACAGCTGCAGTGATGTCTTTTTCAAGAAAGTTGGGCAGGAAGCCCCCAGGCGAGCTTATCCAAATCTATAAGGCCAAGTGCACCGCTAATGCAATGTATGAGGCGGGAGTATGGGGTTTCACTAATACCCTCCCCATACAAACTGTTGAAAATTATTTTTTAAGATATTTACTTTCGGTGCCACCTAGTACACCTTCTTTTGCCTGTCACGAAGAATTAGGTCTTCCTTACATTTTGAGACCTTAGTAAATTAGAACCAGCTCTCTTATGGCATAGGATCTGGTCAAAGGATCAGCCAAAGCTGAATAGGGAAATCATACAGGACTGCCTTAAACTGGAAGGTGTCTTAAACATCCCCTGGATAAAGTATATCGGCGATTTTATGAAGGATATTGGGCACCCAGAATACTTTACTGACCCTACTGCCTTTCAGGCGATTTCTAGAAAGGCCTTAAAAAAGGAATGTCTTGAATCATTGGGTATAGTAAGATTGTCAGGAGAAATTTTAAAACCCAGTGTAAGGCAACATCAGCTAACAGTAACTGCAATACACATGGAACCTTACCTCACATTTGTACCGGGTAGCTTTGACAGGCGGTTATTGACCTGGTTTAGATTGAATATTGTCCACTGACTTGTGACCCTTTCACAAACCAATGACTGGTCACAGGAGCTGCCTCTCTGTCCATGTGACAACCTATCTACCCAGTCTACAATTCATGTGGTTTTATTTTGTAAATGTTATGCTGTGTTGAGGAAAGTATGGATGTTACCGTTTTTAAAATCACAGGGATTGCGGCAATGCCGCCCTGCATTAATTAGACTTCAGATGTTGGAGAACGAACAAACTGCTTGGTGCACAGCTATGTTTCTTGAGAAGGTACTCCTTCAAAGGAAGTTGTATTTAACAAAAGAAGTATAACATAAAGAGCTTTTTGAAGTTTTGATAAATTTATGGCAGTTGTTCTAATATCATCTGATATTTTAATGTTTCTACTAGATCCTTGTTTTTTAGAATGGTTTGATATTGTGATAACATGTTTTATTTTAATGTGCCTCTATGATTGTTAAAAAATCAGTCGAATAAAGCTTTCCTTGATGTGTGTGTGTGTGTATATATGTGTGTGTGTGTGTATATGTGTGTGTGTATGTATATGTGTGTGTATGTATATGTGTGTGTATGTATATATATGTGTGTGTATGTATATATATGTGTGTGTATGTATATATGTGTGTGTGTGTGTGTGTGTGTATATATGTGTGTGTGTGTGTGTGTGTATATATATATATATGTGTGTCAATAAACTCCGCCACTCTGCAGCTTTCTCTGTAAAGACGGAGACGGACCATAAAATGGTGCTCAGATGTTTTTATTGCCTGTTTCGGCCCTGACATGTTTCGGCTCCAGATGAGCCTTGATCACATGACACGGCAGTAAGCATTTGACTCATTTTCAAAGTGACGGTGCAGTGAAAGAAACAACACGTGATACCTTATCAGGGATAGACATAGAAAAAACACTATCAGAAATTCGTCAGTTGTAGTTCATAACATTAAGTAAAATTGAGTGCAAATCCATTAAGACAAATCAGATAAAATGTACTAAATGAATACATCAATGTATTACAATTCTTTAAAGTAATTTGTAATTTAGATTATTATTACTGACTTGGTTGGATTCTACTGCTGACGAGACTGATGTTGCCTGACTATCCTCATATAGAATAACATTATATGTTTGTGACTAATGTGCAAAATTGCAATTGTGCTTAAAATAACTTGAGTGCCAATGTATTAAAATCAGTGGAGTAATGCCAGTCAGATTATATATATGTGTGTGTGTATATATATGTGTGTATATATACACACATATATGTATGTGTGTGTGTATGTATATATATGTGTGTGTGTATATATATATATGTGTATGTATATATATGTGTGTGTGTATATATATATGTGTATGTATATATGTGTGTGTGTATATATGTGTGTGTGTATATATATGTGTGTATATATATGTGTGTATATGTGTGTGTGTGTATGTATATATATATATATATATATGTATGTGTGTATATATATATGTGTATATAGATAGATATCCCAAGTTTAGGTGGAGAGCAGATCCCGTATAGAGCATCCTACAGCACCTGCGACACTCAGAATTTGCTCACCTCAAATGTCTGCTTTTCTATCAAAGGTTTTAATCATAGGATTAGCACAGTGCCATCCATGCCAAACTGTAAAATTGCAAAAGGCTTTTCCCCACTCCAGGCACAGTATTACAGCTCTGGATTGGTAAAATGCCATCCAAGCCAACCTGGAATTAATAAAAGCAACCCCAACGCTTGTTTCTCTATCATTATAGCTCTTCGGAGAGGTTTAGCTTTGTCCATGCATTGCCCTATGTTAATCTGTATCATTTTGGTCACAATAAAGAGTGCAAGCACTTTATGATAAAGTTTGCATCTCCTGGAATGCATGCAAAACCAAGGCAACAGCCACCACATGTTCCTGTAGACCCCATGCGTGGGTCAAGCACTTAGGCCTGTGTGAGAGCAGTTAAGGAATAACTGTAATAGTGGCTAGCATGCAAGGCCAGGTGTAATTATGGATCCATGACTTCATGCAGGCACATGTGGTTCTCACACAGCCCGTAATTGAACGTGCGGAGCACCTAATCCCTATCTATATAGTCAACCAAGTCTTGGGATGCACATTTAGCGTTAGCTTACCACTTGAGTTATACTGTTGTTGCCCAGTTATAAAGAAGAAAGGATCTAGTAAACAACACAGTGCCTTTTGATGTCACTATTGGTAAGACAGCCTGACTGACTCCGGTCGGTAAAGTCTCGGTCTGCATGGTTAATCTACTTGGTCTAATACACTGTCTTGTTGACCAAAGCTTGCCACCGCCCAGAGATGATGATGGTGGCAATGGGGATGATTTACCCCCTCTTTATGATGACAATTGTCACATGGACTTAGATGAGGCCAGTGGGCTTGATACATTCCCTGAATTAGGTTTGAACTCTCAATTTGGACCTCCTGTGGTAAATATTTAAATTACCTGTACTATTTTTTTATGCGGTAAAGTCTAGTAAGAATAACTCAGTCAAAATAAGAGGCAGAATCCGTGGTATTAGAGGTTCTGAAAAGGGCTTTATTCCTTACAAAGGAATTATAGTTCGAACCAGGCAATCTTATTCCATCACCACGAAGGTTCAGGAAGGGATAGGCAATACATTATTGACAAGTAACAATATATATATGAAAAGCATTGCATTAAGACAGATGCAGGAGGCGTAACAGCTGATAATACAGATAAGAATACACATACGTAATGAAAATAGGCGTAAATACAGGCGTATACTAGAAACGTCATTTAAAATGATGTCACAAGTGGGTGGATCCATAAGAGAATCCTGCAGTGTCAGCAGAAATATTTGGCAGAGATGCGCGCGCAGCCGCATGACGTGTGATTGACGTGCAACTAGAGGGTGAAGGGGAATTGACATTTAGCTCTACATGTGGAGACAGAAGTCTGGGGGGTCAGGTCAACCTAATCCCAAATCGTATCTAATATCTTTGTTTAAGGAACTGTTTTATCCAAAAGGAAAGGTCTCTCGGACGGAATCTATTCTATACTGACTGTTAGTGCATGTACAAGCGTCTATGTGTCTACATGAGATGCGAGGGGGCAGGAATCTTCCATGGTAACAGGGGCTATGAATTACTTGTATAGAGACAGCGAGGCCGGGCCCTTTGCTCGGTAGCTGGAAGGATGTTTACCTAAACTACTAGACAGGAATGCATTGGATGAGGGGCGGAGCAGATAACTTGAAGGCTGAATACAGTTTTTGGCAGGCAACAGGCCGCGTCAGGCACCGTTAGCCGCGCAGGGAGTAAGACAAAGTTCTTGACATGGATGCAGGTCCAGGCTGGAGCATTTCAGAGGCAGAAGCAGGAAAAAGGCTTGATGGCAGAATTCAGGGCCTACTCGCCTGAACTGTTAAAACTAGAAAAGTGAACCATATAAAGTCGGTCGCCAATCATACTTAGTAATGGAATATTCGACCCATTCATGGCGGATCTGAAAGAGGACATGTTGACGTTGGACGCACATGTATTTGCGTCTTCATAGCTGGAACTGGAGGGAACATACATGTACTTCTAGCATGTACATGGAGCCGTTGGGGTCTAAGATAGGGGACATAACTGATCATAAAATTCATATTTCCTCACTCCCTCCTTGTCCTCTACGGACCCTTATGAAATATCCATTTTCATCAATCCATCAATCTGTTCATATAGCATCATTTGTTCTTCTTTCTTCTTCCGGGATCTTGAATGAAAATTTGAAGGCGGGATACACGATGTGGCACACAGACCACAAATCGCTGGCCCACATTGTAGACACAAGCAGCAACTGAATAGTATGAGAAAGCCAATACCTAGGAAGGATAGGATCCTCCATCCCCAGGCTGACAACACGCTCCAGAACCAACCGGACCAAGTCCAGGTGCCTGGATTCTGGTGTATCTGGCTTACGATTTTATGAAGTCGAGTTATGGCTTTATATACTGACGGCGCGTTTTCTGGTATGAAAACACAGCAACTTGATCCGATGACCCTACAAGCTCCGCCCCTATCGGCCAGGATGACGTCAAGGACAAGACGATTTTGAAGAACAACAATCCGCATCGCAGACTGCTCCTCTGTTAAGTTGCCTAAGGCGGAAGTAGTTTCATTCACTACTGCTTCAAGGGTTCTAGTTAATCTACGTATCAGCTTACTATTAGTGACTGTACCTATGTAGGGAAAGAAACCTTTATTGAAATCTGTGTATTGCTCCCATGCTGTTTCGGTGTAGTTGACAATCGGGAGATCTCTCTGCTGTCTATTGTGTACTAAATGGGTATTCCTATGGTAATCAGGCGGGGCTAGGAAAACAGGTGGCAGAAGGAATGCAATGTAACAGGTACCATCCCAATCTAGGGGTAGGCGTATGTATGCGGTGTGACCACAGATGAAGTAGGAGTGACGAGAAGCTCTAAATGTAGACTTGCCTTTATCACTGAATTCTATTACAGTGGTACATTTACTATGGCCCATGTGTATTGAACCATTCTTTCTTACACATAATTCGCCTCTAACTGGAAATACTGACATAGCGGGCAAGATTGGTGTAGCTTCGGATTCAACATTCAAGATCATGAGATTAAGTGTAAAGTTACCTAATCCATATACTTCATTTTCTAGATCAGTTCCTGTTCTTTTGGGAAGTCCCTCCTTGTTAGGGTAGCAGACTTTAAGTAAAACTAGGTTCAGGTTTCCCCAAACCCAGTTGTCTTGATAAACTACTGAATTTGAATCCAGGGAATTAATCAAACTAAACCATGCTCCACAGGAGCCATTGTGTGTGAATGGATACGGAAAGAGAGGCAGAACTCCCTTGTATTTCTGATAGGGAGGGAGTCGGCCACATATTTGTAGCATTGCTGGTTTGATGAGAATGATGTAACATACTAATGAATGTGTTGTTGCGCAGCGCAAATCTATAGGACAACTCATGCGGGGGTAATTCGCTAAAAGAATGTTCGGCAGTAGTATTGAAAGCGCGCTTGGAAATAGGGTAATACATGTGTAATAATATACTGGCAATGATAATCAGAAGACTTAGAAAAAACATAATTAACAATGTCACTATGCAGTGACTACGAAGTGATTTACAGTACGCATGTTTCTTGAGCTGTTTCTGTCTATTTCTCTCTCTATTTCGGTCTAGAGGATACATGTCAGAGACAAATTCAACCGATTCACCTTGGAGAGGACTTAAACAATCAAATTGTCTGACTTGCTAGACCTTAGTTTCAGTTTATAGTTTTCTTTTTCTGTCTTGTCAACCAGGGGGAGTTTTGAATCAGTCTGTGAGGGAATGCAGGGCTGATAATTCAAGTCGGATGATAGTCCATGAAATTTTTTGATATGGCTCGAGTGCAACCACCCTTTACGTCCCTCAATCTTCACAGCTGTCCTTGTAGTCAATAAGACGAGTTTAGGCGACTGCCAGCGAGGCTCCAGCGGGTTCCTTCTGTCGAAGTTCCTTATAAGTACAAGATCTCCCGGAACCACGTCATGGGGCTTCAACTCAGTGTTATCGGGAAAAGCTGCAGCTACCTGTGAACGACAAGATTGTAGTGCAGACATCAAGGAAGCCAGGTAATCTGTCAGCATATTACAATCAACATCAGTTATTTTACGGGGTATAGGCGTCCCCCACATATTTGGTGGTCTACCGAAGATCACCTCATACGGGGATAGCCCTGTTCGAGAGTGTGCTACCATTCTCATGTAAAAGAGCGCAACTGGTAAAGCTACTATCCAGTCGACACCTTTTTCTCTACATACTTTGGACAGTCTAATTTTCAAAGTTTGATTATGCCGCTCCACGAGACCTGCTGCCTCGGGATGTCGGACACAGTGGAATTTCCATTGATAGCCTAACAAAAGTGAAACATGTTTCATTAGCTCGGATGAGAACGGTTGGCCATTATCTGAGTACACGACACGGGGCAAACCATACCGTGGGAAGAATTCTCGAACTAACTGTTTGGCAGTAGTCGGGGGAGTGTAATCTGAGACGGGATACGCCTCTGTCCACCGGGAAAGAGCGCATACAACTACGAGGACATATTTGAATCCTCGACATCGTTCCATCTGGATATAATCCATCTGGAGGACTGCAAAAGGGTGATCGGGGGGTTGAAATCCACCCTGTTCTACAGGTACGCCTTTTCCTGGATTGAACTGACAACAAATCATACAGGTACGTACTTTCTGTTTAGCTGCTGCTCGCAAGTGTTTATTGAACCAAATGTGTTGAATACTGTCTAGCATAGCTTTCTCTCCTAGGTGCGTTGGACTATGTATTGTGTTAATGATGACTTGAACCATTGAGTCGGGGAGAAACCATATAGATTTTCCCTTCGTCATCCATCCTTGATCCGTTTGGATCCCTCCTAATTCAGTCCATCTCTTTATTTCTTCTGGTGTAGCATGTGTCTGTATGTCAATTACATCAAGGGCGGGATCCTTAACTGTCATGCAGTGTGTTGGTGTCGGAACTATTGTCTTTGTCGTGTCAGTTGTATGAGTCTGATTCTGAGCAGTCTGTTTAGCTGTTCTGTCAGCTAGGTCGTTACCCTGAGAAATAATGTCAGTCACTTTTGTATGGGCTTTACACTTCATAATCGATATTGCAGTCGGCAGATGTATTGCATCTAACAGAGCTTGAATAAGGGGACCGTGCTGGATGTGGGCACCGTGAGAAGTCAAATAACCTCTCTCTCGCCACAGCACACCGAAGTCATGGACGACTCCGAATGCATAACGTGAATCTGTGTATATGTTAACTTTCTTATTTTTGGCTTGAATACAGGCTTGTGTCAGAGCGATGAGCTCTGCTGCTTGAGCTGACAAGGTATCGATACAATTTGTTTCAATAACTTCAGTGTCTGTTGTGACTGCATAAGCGGCCACTAACTCTCCTGTGTTTGTTCTCATGCATGAACCATCTACATACAGTGTCAGGTCTGGATCTGATAATGGAATATCTGTCAAGTCTTGTCTGGGTTTCGTTGTAATAGTAATAACTTCAATACAATCATGTGCCAATGGGTCTGTTCCACTTAATGGCAAAAGTGTGGCAGGATTTAATGTACTACAACGTCTGATTTCTATGTGTGGCTGGAACAATGTCAATTCATAACCCGTCAGTCTTGCTATAGTCAAGTGTTGTGTTTGGGTCCGGTTCAAGAGAACCTCTACTGCGTGTGGTACTTGTACTGTCAATTGATGTCCTAACACTATGGCATCGCTTTGTCTGATTGCTAAAGCTGTTGCTGCGACTGATTTCAGGCACGCAGGAAGAGCCTGAGCTACGGGATCTAATGTACTGGAAAAATAAGCACATGGCTTGTGTGATCCTGCTTGTTCCTGCGTG
Organism: Triturus cristatus; assembly: GCF_964204655.1. Classification (NCBI taxonomy): domain Eukaryota; kingdom Metazoa; phylum Chordata; class Amphibia; order Caudata; family Salamandridae; genus Triturus; species Triturus cristatus. Next base: position 323,313,746 of record NC_140590.1, on the reverse strand, counting down.
AGTACTGACAAAGCAGTACCTTCACGTTCTGTAACAAAGAGTGTAAAACGTTTTCTGTAACATGGTGTTGCTAAAACAGGTGCTTGGCATAAAGCTTTCTTTAAGCTTTCAAAAGCTTGCGTATGTTCCTGAGTCCAAGGGAGGACAGTCGATGTCGCTGCCTCCTGTGTTGTCAACTGAATGAGTGGTTTTGCTAGAAATGCATATTGGGGGATCCACTGCCTACAGTACGAAGTGAGGCCTATGAATGCCCGTACCTCCTTTTGTGTCTTGGGTGGCGGCATGTTAACAATTAACTGGATACGGTCGGGTGTAAGCTGTCTTCCCCCCCTTGGACAGCAAGTGCCCAAGGTACACAACTTGCTGGACACAGAATTGCAGCTTTAAAGGGGACACTTTGTGCCCCTTGTCGGCTAAGAAATGTAAAACCGTCAGTGATGCTTTTTCACATTCAGGTTCGCTTCGGGCGGTGATCAGCAGATCATCGACGTATTGAAGCAGGGCAGTGTTAGCTGGCATGTGGATACTGTCAAGTTCTCTTTTCAGTGCTTGGCTATAGATGCTGGGGCTTTCTGTGAATCCTTGAGGTGCGCGTGCGAATTTAAAACTTCGTCCATTTAAACTGAATCCGAACAAATATTGGCTTTCCGGATCGATTGGGACGCTAAAGAAAGCGTTCTTGAGATCAATTACAGTAAAGAACGTTGCTTCTGAATCTATGGCTGTTAGCAATGAGGAGATATCTGGGACCACGGGATATTGTGGTACAATGCATTTATTTAATTCTCGCAGATCAATAACTAATCGATATACTGGTGGTGCTTTTGGATCTGTTCGTTTAAGAATCGGAATTATCGGGGAATTACACACATTGGAGTCCGTTTCTACAACCACTCCTTGTGCAATGAGCTCGTCAATGATTTGCAGTAAAGCCACAACAGCATCTGGGGGTAACTTGTATTGTCGTATTCGTGGTAGTACCACTCCTGTTTTGAGTGTGACTCGATATGGTGTAATATGCATACAACCTACATCAGTGGGGCCTTGCGCCCATAAATGTGCAGGTAGATTCTGTAACCGGTGATCCATGTCTCTAGACACGTAGTGACCTTTAAAGTCACGCAAAAACAGTCGCACTCCTTCCGGAGAACAACATATTACAGCTCCTAGAGCCTTCAATGTTTTTATACCTAACAAGTTTTCTGGACATGATTTAGTAAGCAATAGATCTGTAGTCCGTGTTAATGGACCGACTGTGAATGCAAGTGGTTGCGATACTTCATTAATAGTGGGCTTTCCTGAGAAACCAAGGGAAATATTTTGTGAGCCTGAGAGGGGTGCCCCTGGGACTTCGCTGTGACTGATAGTTGTTCTGCTTGCCCCTGTATCGAGTAGAAACTTTCTGTCTTTCCCTAATACTTGACTCTGTACGTAAGGACCTTCTTGATCTACGGGAACCTCAATAAGGGGTAGGCCAACTTCCCTCTCTAGGCTATTTCATGTGTAGCGCTGATACTCTGGATAGTCATTTTGTGCATACTGGTACATCTGTTGTGTCGTGTTTTGTGTTGCAGCAATAGGCTGTGGCTGTTGTTGTGGTTGTTGTTGTAGTTGTGGTGCGGTCTGTTGTGGAACTGGCATAGGTTGTATATTCTGAGGTACTTGTTGTTGGATCTGATCCTGTCTAGGCGGACGTGGTCTCTCTTTCGTTATACCCGTAGAGATATTATGTTTCAGAACTGCGCAATCGTGTATATAATGACCTGGCTGTTTACAATAGTTGCATGTCCCTCTAACAGGACCTACGGAATCATTGGACTGTGTCGTACCCTTTTTATGACCGTCAGCTGGAACTGACTGAGCAACAAGCATTTTCATTTTCGTGTCTTTCATACGTCTTTGTTCATGTTCTTGTTCTTCTCTAATTCTATTGTGATGATATTGTAACATTTGTAACATCTGTGACGGTGTGTTACCTTGCCAAGTACTCTCGAATTTTAATACTCTACTCTTAACTTGGGGCAGGGAATTCTCAACTAATTTTGTCACAAACAGATGTGGATACGACTCACTACTTGCTTTAATGCCACTATTAATACCAAAACATTTTTCAAATCGGGAATAGAAATCACTAGTGTCTTCATCTTGTTTTTGTTTACAGGCTGAAATTGCACCCCAGTCTTCCTTTTTCGTAGTTAATAAACGTGGTAGTACCTGCACTAATAATCCTGGTAATGCTGTAGTCCTTTCCCCAAGCCCTGAACCTGCAGCTCGGGCTTTTTCTTCGGTTTCTAGTGCTGTCCAATCTATCTTTTGGTCTCCCACCTCCCATTCCTTTTCTTTGAGTTTCTCGTAAATACCGGCAGGCAATAAAACTTTCAATATTTTCATAATGTCAGGATAAGTATACTCTCCCATGAGTAACATGTCTTTTATCTCACGGTGGAAACCTGCTGGGTCTTTGTCATGGCTAGGTACTACTTTCTTCATTTCTAATAATTCAATTTTAGTTATGGGCGTGTACACAAACACGCGTTTAAAAGTATTGTCTTCACCTCTGATTGGGTGTACTTCGCGTAAGGGATTCTGTCTGTCTATGTGATACGTTTTTCTTTCCAACTTGGGGGGAACTGAAACATGTTCTGGGCATACGAAGACAATGTACTGGTGTCGATATTCTAGAATTTCTTTAATTAAATCAGTACCTGAACCTCTCCATTTATTCGTGAGTAATTCTATCAGTATATCAGGTAGGGGACCAGGATCGGAATGTTGGCTTCTATACAATATAACGAGGTGTTGTATCATGTATATACCAGCTAAACGCTGTTCGTCTGGGGTAAGGTTCAAAAACGTGTGTGCTAGCGCATCATCACTGTATTTTTCAGGACTGTCAGCCCATTGTACTGCTGACCTGGCTAATTCTTGTTCATCCATAGAATCGAGCATATGATACCCCCTTCGGTCTCGGAGTAGTTTATCAGCAGCCTGGAATAAGTGTTCAGGGGACTTCGTATTTAGCATAGGGGCTTGAAAATGTCTGTTACATTCTGGACGTATCGGACGTATCGGGTCATTAAAGTATCTGGTATTGTTACAAGGTCTTCCCCTACCTACATAGGCTATCGTTTCTAATTGTCCTGTGGGCATTTCTGATTCTTCCTCCTCCTCTCCCTCTGATTCAGTTTTGTCTGCCTCCAATCTGGCTTTATGTATTCGTTCTACTTCTTTGCGGATCTTTCGGCACATAGCTACTATACATGTCTGTTTATCATGTTTTCCCTCTGATATATTCTGACCCCATCGGGTAAGTACTTGCATTTCATCCTGGTCTACCTCGGACCTATCTCTGTCTCTGATCAAGCAGTTTATGAAGAAACGTAACAGTTGTCTCTGTATATCCGCTTTCTGGTATTCCATGGCTTCGTCAATACTTTCAGGGCCTTGCCCTGTTTGGACAAAGCGATATATATTGTCTAAATGTTTAATCATTCCTGGTAGCGTCGTTAAATATATTGAAGCTCGTCGTATACCTAGTGATGATAGCAGCATTCTGTCATTTTTACCGGGCACTGGATCATATCTACAATCTACAAGATGTTCTTTAAACATGTCGGACGTTGCTATCTGGGGTGTACGTTGGTTTGCTAAATCTCTAAGAGACGATTTGCTTCGTGATGGTGGCGTGGCAAAAATTGCTGTCGCACCTCCTGTCGTACCTTCTGAGGTGCTAGGCACAAAAGGATTTGTGGGATGTAAGGTAGAAACTGTGGATGCAGGAAAAGCGGTGGAAACAGATGGACCTATTGGAATATGCGGAGGAGTTTGTGGTTGATCTCGGGATTGAGCACCATCGACAGGTGGCGTGTGTGGTGGAACATTAACATATTCGGGAGCTACATCGTCTAAATAGGAGGAAAGGAAAATATCTTTTGCGGTCTTGGGATGTGCTTTAATCGGGAGTAATGGGGGTGGCAAATCTTTCGGTATTTCCGGGGTGGCCTTAGGTAGACCTTCGGCCAAAAGAGGATACATACCATTCATAAGAGCGTTTCGTTGTCTGTCTACTTGTTCTGTTTTTACTCGGATACCTTCCTCAACTAATACATTTTCTCGGGCTTTATTTGAGTTCTCCCTACTTTTCTCTTCCAGTCTGAGCGCTTTCTCTGTGCGCCTATGCGATTCTTTACGCCATAACTCAATAGCATCTTTCTGTGACTGTCTGGCTTTCTTTTTCCATAATTCTTCTTCTACTCTCATGATGCAATCTGCATCCCATGTCCCAGCTGCGGGCCACCTCTGACTTTCTACTAGATCCTTGGTGTAGTCCACCCATAAATCAAGATATAATACGGCATCTAGGCCATGCTTATGATACATAAAGTACCCTGGAGTGTCCCTAGGTGGAATGGGAACAGCTTCTTCGAGTACTCCTTTTCTAGTTTTGATCTGTCTTAATTTTGAAAAGAACGGCATTTTTAAACCTTGCTACTTTATTCTTACTTGAACTGGACTTGAACACAATTAATACAATAAACACAATAATGAACACTCATTCATACCACAATTTTTGAACACAGTAAAACATGTAACATTTAACATTTAACATTTAACATTTAACGAACAATGATAATTAGAAGAAAACTAGTTACTGGCATAATACTAATACTAGATAATACTGAATTATATACATGAACATACTGGATATACTGCTAAACAGTACAGATACACTGCTAAAACAGTGCAGACCGGATCTGTGTACCCAAACCCGTCAGGACCGGCACAAATTAATGTGCACGTCTAACTGCCTCCCCAGCAACGGTACTCACCGGGTAGCACGGAACGGAAGGCCTCGGAACTGAACTGAACTGGACCGGACTGGACTCGACTGGACTCGGAACTTCGGAACCTGGTGGGCCTCTGTATACCTCGGATCTTGCTCTCTCAGCTAGGCTCTGGTCGGGATACTTCGCACTTCTCACCGCCTCGTCTGGGTGTTGATCGCAGCCTCAGTCACCCCCGCTTGGCCGGAGGGAGATACAGGAAATCCTGCGGGTACGCGTTTTTGTCCGTTCAGCTGTGGCAGGGGACCGGGCCTGCAACGCACCTCCGGCGCGTGAGATGAGAAAGTGTCCCTGTTCGGGCGCCAATTTATGTGGTAAATATTTAAATTACCTGTACTATTTTTTTACGCGGTAAAGTCTAGTAAGAATAACTCAGTCAAAATAAGAGGCAGAATCCGTGGTATTAGAGGTTCTGAAAAGGGCTTTATTCCTTACAAAGGAATTATAGTTCGAACCAGGCAATCTTATTCCATCACCACGAAGGTTCAGGAAGGGATAGGCAATACATTATTGACAAGTAACAATATATATATGAAAAGCATTGCATTAAGACAGATGCAGGAGGCGTAACAGCTGATAATACAGATAAGAATACACATACGTAATGAAAATAGGCGTAAATACAGGCGTATACTAGAAACGTCATTTAAAATGATGTCACAAGTGGGTGGATCCATAAGAGAATCCTGCAGTGTCAGAAGAAATATTTGGCAGAGATGCGCGCGCAGCCGCATGACGTGTGATTGACGTGCAACTAGAGGGTGAAGGGGAATTGACATTTAGCTCTACATGTGGAGACAGAAGTCTGGGGGGTCAGGTCAACCTAATCCCAAATCGTATCTAATATCTTTGTTTAAGGAACTGTTTTATCCAAAAGGAAAGGTCTCTCGGACGGAATCTATTCTATACTGACTGTTAGTGAATGTACAAGCGTCTATGTGTCTACATGAGATGCGAGGGGGCAGGAATCTTCCATGGTAACAGGGGCTATGAATTACTTGTATAGAGACAGCGAGGCCGGGCCCTTTGCTCGGTAGCTGGAAGGATGTTTACCTAAACTACTAGACAGGAATGCATTGGATGAGGGGCGGAGCAGATAACTTGAAGGCTGAATACAGTTTTTGGCAGGCAACAGGCCGCGTCAGGCACCGTTAGCCGCGCAGGGAGTAAGACAAAGTTCATGGACACGGATGCAGGTCCAGGCTGGAGCATTTCAGAGGCAGAAGCAGGAAAAAGGCTTGATGGCAGAATTCAGGGCCTACTCGCCTGAACTGTTAAAACTAGAAAAGTGAACCATATAAAGTCGGTGGCCAATCATACTTAGGAATGGAATATTCGACCCATTCATGGCGGATCTGAAAGAGGACATGTTGACGTTGGACGCACATGTATTTGCGTCTTCATAGCTGGAACTGGAGGGAACATACATGTACTTCTAGCATGTACATGGAGCCGTTGGGGTCTAAGATAGGGGACATAACTGATCATAAAATTCATATTTCCTCACTCCAATGGTAGAGAGTACTTCATTTGTAGATACAATTGATGATCTTAGATTTACATGATGGAAATCTTGCAGCCTGGACCAGCCTTATCTGAACCCTTGCTACTTTTCAATGAAGCTGTCACTGACATCTTACTGGGCACCTGGTCAAAGTCGTCAAATGCCATTTCCATTCTCTGTGACTTTCCTGGATAGGAAGTATAAGAGGATTGAGGTGTTCAGAAAACAGTTTTTCTCTGTGGGTAGCCGAATATTAGGATCAGTAAATGCACTTTTGAGCCAATATATGCATGCTCTGTGGGACAGTTGTCGCGAAATGGTGCCGACAGTCACTGAAGACCTTTGGGCCTTGCTGCCTCAAAACATTCAGGATGGTCAAGATGCTGCCAAATACGCAATTGTGCTGGCTTTGATACTACTGATTGTTTAGAAAGGGCGGTTAGCACCATTGGGTGCTGGTGTATAGTAAAAAAGAATTGTTCCTTAGTTGATAAAGCCATACACCTTACAGAACATGCATTTAACATACCTTCTGAATAATTGTTAAAAAGATATTAAATTTAAAAAAGATAAACAGCACGCTAAAAGCCTCCCCAAATATGAAACATGGAGGCAGCTACCATGCCTTAAAAGCCTGGTGCTAAAACTGTTGGGAAGCAGGGCTAGGCTGATCACTATCAGACAAAGAATAGGCTGACATTTTCTATAGAACGCACCATACAGCACACACTACTGGACATACTGAAACGGCCTACAAGATCGCCTCTTAATGGTACTAAACCCCCTCTTGTATACAGAAATGGAATGAACAATGTGTAGGCCAATGCTGGTGAGGCTTTGGTAGTCCAGGGACACTGCTTCATCTCCTGTGGCACTGCCCCAAGCAGACTAGATTCTGGGGTCAGATCCTGGATGATCTAGATTGTGCTTTCAACACCACAATCCCCAGATTCCCTGCATACACGCTACTGGGGCTCCCCAATGCACTTACGTTCCCACTTCGCTCCATTAAAGGAAGGAAGATGGCCTTGGCATTGAACACCGCACACAGAGTATTGCTGACCAGCTGGGGCACAGATAAAATTCCAGACCATCGGCAGTGGCTTCATCAGCTTTGGTCATTGCTGGGTATGGAGCGGCTGTCGATGGTGACCTATGCAGATAACTCGGCATACACTAAAATCTGGGCCCCCTTTATCACTATCCTTTCCTCAGAGTTCAGGGAGAAGACGTGTCCTAAATACCTAAGTATTTTGAGGTTACTACCTGACACTCTTGAGGAGGACAAGCCTCTTGCCAGGATACTGGCTTGACCCAAAACCTATAACATATCCCCAGAGCACACATTTTTCAACAATTGGCTCGTTTCGGAGGAGGGGGGGGATGGGTTTTGTTTTTCTCTCTTTTTCTCTCTGGTTATGTCCCTAGGTTCTTTTGGTTTCAGTACTTTAACTTGGCTGTATTTGCAGTTTTTCGTGTATGGTAGCACTGCACTGAAGAGAATCTGAGTCGGAGCCTGGTTCTGGACATTAAGAAACACGTACATTGCATCTATTCAGTTCTAAGCAGCCTACCCTGAGACATAGCGGGCCCATTGCGGGTTGTAGGCGGCATGCAGTGTAACTACCATCCCAAAGTTTGTTGACACATAGGAAGTCACTGTCAGTGCTTGCCTCGTTATTGTAGATTATTCCTTAATGAGTGTTTCGCACAACATCTACTGGAGTAAGGTATATGTAAAGATCGATATAGTACTACTTGTATATGACATACCTCCACAGACTTCGCGGCTGGTCCGGCTTGGATTGTAGGCTGCATGATGTGTAGCTGTTCTTCTGATTTAACTGCCAATAAAAAAGAGATTTGATTCCAAAAGCCTGGTACTGCTGCATGTTTCCCCATCCTGGCTTATACTACTCCGGGGCCTACTACTAGTCTTGTTAACCTCAACCAGAGGGTAAAATACGGATTGCTAAAACAGCCAATCTCTTTGGCACCAGCTGAGATCAGATAAAAAAAGCATTGGTATAGCCAATAGGTCTCGCCTTTGGGACCTTATAAGTGTTTGGCTATGCCAATGCTTGTTATATGATGACATCACCGGCCAAGTTCATCTGAAATGATTTCCAGGGATGTCATCGTTATTCTCACTTGTGGTTTCGAAAACTAAAAAATTCGACCTCTTGTTAAGAGGACGCTGGTAAATGTTAAACTGCAATATTCCTGCTGTCGGAAAGGGAAAGTTTTTAGTGGAATTAAAGGGTTAATGGTGGTGAGAGAGCTCGGAGTCCGTGTGCTGTAACCCTGGGGCTCGCTGTAGAGCTGTGATGGGTGCAGGATGGGGGCGGGGCCCGAAGGCGGATAACAGGGAGGAATGTCTTAGACCGGAAATAAACAGTGCCCATCCCGCTGAATGTAGAAAGCTGGAGAAACAAAACTCAAGGAGAGACGCAGAGAGAAGAAACAAAACTGTGGGGGGGGGGAGGACGGGGGAGGTTACAGGATTAGAGAGAGCGATGCATTAGGGAAGAGATAGAAACTGAGCAGGAGCTGGGGTTAGAAAATGTTGCAAGCATTTTTGTAATGAATACGGTGGGAAGGCTTAGTATTCTTCTATGTAAAGGATCCCTGGGAAATGGGGGAGTGGTCCCTTTAGTTCTGAGTCCAAGGCAGAGAAAAACAAAACCTTGATTTATGCGAGCCTGGTAAGTCAAGTGACTTGCAGGAAGGCGTCCTCCACTAGAGCTGCAGTCGCTTCTTCCCTTCCCTCTCCACTCTCTCCTCGCGACGGCCTCACACTGGCATGTAGAGTAACCCTGGGCAAAGCACTACGCTATGCTCGCGTAGTTTGCGCTACTTCGCACTACGCAAATTGCATGTAGCACAGTGCAAACACGCATAGCGTAGCGGTAATTTTTTGCTTGCTTGCGGTCCTCAACGTCAAGTCGGCGACCGCGAACAAGCAAAATGACATCCCGGACAGACTTTTTACTCGTTCGCGATCAGCAACATCAAGTTGCCGATTGCGAGCGTGGAAAATAAACCTCCCGGCGAGATTCTCAACGCGGTGAGGTCAGGTATCTCATTGCGAGTGGTTGCGTATGCTCACGACCGCTCGCGATGAGAAACTACCAGTCCGTGTTGAGAAAGCTGCCGCTCGAGTAAAAATCTACTCGAGCGGCAGAAAACTACAGCTCGCACTGTGCAAGATGCCGTTTTCAATGATTGCACCGTGCCGGATGCTTGTCCGCACTGTGCAATCATTGAAAACGGCACCTTGCACAGTGCGAACAGGGTACTACGCAGTTCGCGAAGTGCTACGCGTAGCTCGCGAAGTGCACTTTGCGTAGCTACGCGTAGCGCTACTTCGCATACTAAGCCCAGGGTTAATGTAGAGTCGCAGATTTCCAAGAAAGGGGCCTGCTGTACACGCTGCGCCATGGAGGGAGGCACATGGGGAAGGGAGGAGGTTGTGAAGGTGGCAGGGAGGAAGGCAGCACACACCAGGGCAGGAAGGAGTCGAGGGGCCCCCACATTGCTCTCATTTCTGCAATTCTTTCCTCCTCATGAAAGGAACAGATGGCAGGAAGCAAATCAGAGTGATTTTCAGTGGTGCATGTGCGCCCACTACCGCAATCACCAACAAGCCTCCTTCATAATGTGAAATACAACCAGTCACTCGGGCTGGTCAAGAAGGCTAGCTACAGGTGATTTGTAACCAGCAATACACGGAATGCAGCATCCCGCGAGTGGTGCACGCGAGAGCGAGCACCAGGCCATGTGTTTTGAATTATCGCCCATGTTTGGGCATGATAATTCAAAACATATGGCGCCGTCCAGGTAACAGCAAGCAATAAGCCACACGCGCACAAGTGTGTGTGGTGAGCTTTTTGAAGCCCTTACAATAAGTCTTGCAGAGCAGCGCATGCGCGCTGCTAGGCGAGACCTAAAAAGGGACAAGTGCATAGTGCAAACTCACATGGTGTATAGGCAATGTACGTTTCCCCAGCCTCTGCTTCACTCACCCAAGTCCATTTTAGGCCAGGGATCTGTCCGGCAGCTTGCAGGTCAAGAGTATCAGTCCTCAAATTCCCCTTCCCCTACGGCAACATCCACCAAACTGCTTTAGCTTGTCATTAGTGGTGCACAATCGCCCTTTGAAAGGCAGAAATCAGCAGTTTCTCCCAGGGTAGCAATCCATCACATCCAACATATCGGTCCTCCAAATCATTCAGCATGGCTTATGCCCTACCTTTTCTTTCTGCTCTACTACATATTCCCCCCCACATCAGAGCGGCACTCAGAGGAGTACCTCTCCGTTCTAATTTAAAAGGTGGGAGTTTTGCTCTCCAAAGGAGCCATCAAGAGGGTTGCAGACTTGATAATATGAGTGCGTTGTTGCTCTTGCTATTTACTCGTGCCGAAGAAGCATGGAGGCTTTCCTCCTCTGAATGCCTTCCTGCGGAAGCTGAAATTCAAAATGCTCACGCTGACCCAGATTCTGTCTGCCCTGGACCCAAGCCACTGGATAGTGTTGTTGGAACTGCAGGACACCTGCATATTTTCCTTTATCCGTCTTGTAGACCCAGAGACCTTTCCTGCAGTTCAAGGTATGCCAGGAGTTTTTTCACTTTGCTGTACTTTCCTTCTTCTCACTATTGCTTCTTGGGTGTTCATGAAATTGGTTGCCACCCATCTTTGAATGTGCGATACCGGTTTTCTTCTAAATCGACAACTGGCCTTTGAACGTGGGCTCTCCACAGTCACTTCAGACGACAGCAAATTTCCTGACATCGTTGGGGTTCTCCATTAATAAGCTAAAGTTGAACCTGACTCCTTCGCAAAGGCTTCGTTTCATTGTAGCTGTCCAGGATATGGTACAATTCAGGGCCTCTCTCTGTTGCAACGAGTCCAGGCCAGTCTGGCTATGATCCTGGTATTTCAGCTTCGAGCCTGGATCCCTGTGAGAGCAGTTTTGAGGTTGCTTGGCGTTTTAGCCCACCTGCATCCTCCTTGTCGATTTCGCCAGGTGGCATATGTGGGCTTTGCAATGGAATCTGAAGTTCCAGTGGGCCCAGCACCAAGGAAAACAGTGTGCTGTCATTCAAAGTTTGGAGAAAACTGCACATGACCTCCATTGGTGGCTTCTAGATCTCCTTCCTGACATCAATTAAGGGGATTCTGGTGCATGTTCTATCAGGCAGCACATCACCATATGGTGCTGCAGCAAACAGGGTGAAGTGGAGTCCTGGGTCCTATGCCATGAGGCTCTATGCCTCTGGAGTTTTCTGGAGCATCAGGGCATCTCCCTGATTGTGAACCACCTGGTTAGGTCATTGAATGCCAGGACCGACAAGCTCAGCCGTCTGCATCTGCCGGATCTCAAATGGCATCTATATCCAGTGGTGGTGCAATGCATCTTCCGACAGTGGCAACAAACCCTGGCTAGATCGCTTTGCCGGCATTGAATGCACAGTGTCAAAAGATATGCGCGTTGGAATTTCCGTGAACACACTCGTTAGGAGATGCATTTTGGTTGGAACCGAACATGGGACTCGTGTACGCCTTTTCCCCTGCCTCTACGTCCCTGCGTTCTGACAAGGTTCAGGAACCAGTCAGCCTAGTGGCTCTGGATTTGGCCAGGAGAGTCTGATATACATAACATCTGGGCATGAGAATCTGCCCTCCGATCTGGCTACCACTTCAGGAGGATCTTCTGTTGCAGCAGCAAGGTATGGTTCTTCACCCAAACCTATGCAATCTACACCTCCATGTGTAGATATTGGGCACGGCAATTGACTACATTTGATCTGCCACCCGAAGTTATGGAGGTCATCCTTGCTGCCAGGCACACTTCCACAAAGTCCATTTACACTGGGTGGTGGGACAAATTTGATACCTGGTGTTAAGTCCGCAAGACTGACCCTTTACGAGCTAAATTGTTGGCTTTGTTTTATCTATTGCCCAACAAAGCGTAGCAGTGATCACTTTATAAGGTTATTTGTTGGCCCTTTCTCCCTTTTTGTGTTTGTCAGACCAATCGTCTTTGTTTAAATCTGCTGGTGTGATGCGTTTTTAAAAGTTTGGCACACATTGTCTCTTCAAAACCATTTGCGATGCCATAGTGGGACCATAACTTGGTCTTGATTTTTCTCATGTGCACACCTTTTGAGCCAATACATATCTGCTCTTTGAGTCTTCTGACCTTACAGAAGTCTTCCATGCGGTTAATTCAGCTTGTTGCATGAGTGAACTTCAAGCACTATCAATGCCATCGTCCTGCACTATCTTTTTTCTGGACAGACTGGTGCTGAGGACTCGGGAGGCCTTCTTGCCAAAATTTGTGACTCCTTTCTATATTAGGCAATCCAGCAATCTCCCAGCATTTTGTGCTCCTCACTTCTCAAAAGCGGAGGAGATACTCCATTGGTTGGACCCCAAAAGGGATTTAAGCTTTTACATCGATAGTCCCAAGGACCATCAGATGGGCAATACGCTTTTGTGCAGTATCTACGGCATATAGATTGTGAAGGCTATGCAGAAGAACCCGCTGTTGAGGTGGATAATCCTAGGCTTTATGATCTGCTATGCACATGCCAAAAAGTAGCCTCTGGAAGTACTGGGAGCCCATTCCATGAAGGCTAAGGCTACTACATGCCAATCCAATTGGAATTTAGAGTGTCTGTTCTCGACATCTGCCAGAGTGCAACAGGGTGTTGGTGTGCATGTTCATGTAGCACTACTGCCTGGACAACCAGGCATGACTCAAAGGGCACTTCGCTCTTTCTTTCCTGTTTAGTTAGAGTCCATACCAAGGACTCTCCACCTTTGGGAAGTACTGTTTCGGCATCTATTCTAATGGTTGAGAATTAATTAGTTAGAAGTATCAGTCAGAAGAGCTAGTTACTTACCTTCAGTAGCACTCTTTCCGGTAGATATTTATCTCACCACAGACCCCACACTGCCCTCCCACCTGCCCGTTCTGTGGACTGGCCTCTTTACCATTTAAAAAGGTCACAAGGTAGTGATATGTACACTGCTATTTACAATTGTTTTCTGCGTCTGAGGACGTGGAAGGAGTCAAACAAGAAAGTGACACCAGGGCTCAGGGGTGGCAATTGTATGCAGCTCTGCTGTGTCATTTTGTGGCCAGCATTGGAGCCAGCGTGAAGCCAACAAAATCTCATAGCGGCCATAGCAGTTTACAAATCCAGTCTGGTGCCTGAGGAATATTCTGAAGGTGAGGAACCTGCGCGGCGGTAGGTTATCTACCAGAAAGAGCTTTACCGAAAGGAAGCAACTTGTTTGACTTTAGTTGACCTTTATGAGCTACTATTTAGAGGTAAGTGTCGGGATTCCGTGTTCCAAACCAGTCAGACCAATATCCTCGGGAGCGAAGAGAATGTCTAAACACTCCCGTAGGGTATATCCACCTATAGTAGCCAATATCACAGTGGGTGGAATGATATCCCGAGGGAGTGGAGAGACCAAACAGAACCACCAGGGATGCGGGTTGCAATAAGGACCAAGGACAGGATAACTCTGTATGAAATGAACAAAAGAAATGTAAGTCTCAAGAACAATGAAGGAAAACAATGGTTATTTTAGAGGTATAGGTATGAGTGTTAATACATATGCTTTCCCAAACTCACCAAAGTACTTTCAGCTATGAGGCTTAAAGCAGGTCGCTCTAAATCAATGGGGTACGAGAAGGTAATACTGAGGCCTTTGCGGGGTAGTTCGTGCTCCTCAACAAGGCATGTAGAAGAGGGCCTTCTCACGACGGTCCGAACTCCTTGGAGGCAAGAGTCAATCCACAAGAGAATCCACAAAAATTAAAGAAAGCGATCTCTCCGTTGGTAAAGGGGTTTTTCCCACAATGATCGGTCTGAGGCACTTCACATATATAAAGAAGGAATGAATGTTCTTTCAGAAATAGCAGCTCCTGTAACGTTTCTGTCCTCTTACTTTCCTCTTGCAATTAAAGGTTCCAGCGTCCCAGAGGATATTTGCTTTAGCGCATGAGTACGTTTAACGAGAGTTCGGGTTTGAAAATAAAAAGCGGGCATGACTCCGCGTATACAAAAATGTTGAGTACTCACTAGCGCGACCAATGGAAGAGCCGCTTTGTAAGTGCTGAGCTGTTTCTCACTCTGTGATAACGGGTGTGAATGCACGCTCTACACAATGTCCGTGAAGTGTGTACGAGTCGCCCCAAGCAAAACAAAAAGCAATAATCAGCGCTTCCTCGCGCTCTTTCTAGGCAGTCCGTAGGAAGCGAGGTGTGGTGCTCTGAGTCAGACTGCAACGCGTCCTCGCGTTGCCAGGAGTGGGGCAGTAATGGAAAAGAGAGGCAGGCTGCAGCGCTTCCTCGCGTTGCTGGGAGTTAGAAGTGATAACAAAGGAGAGGCAGACTGCAGCGTGTCCTCGCACTGCTGAGGGACTTATCAGATCCAGGAACAGGCTGCAATACTAGGGAAGGATCGTGTAGTGCGTGGTAGACTCTAAGCTTCTCATGGTCTTCAATTTCCATTAGTGAATCAGGTTAGAGGTGACTTCTTGATCCTTAGGGGACCCTTTTATGGTGAAGAACATAAGCAGACTCTACACTGATGATGTGTAACTGACATTAGGCTGTCCACCACATTCGATTCTGGCCCAGGGTTCAAGCCAAATATAGTTAGAGTTACATTTTTTTACCTTACCTTTATCCTGCAGAGGGTCCAATTATGGGGAAAGTGTCCTCTTTTCACTCGGCCTCAGATTCCATTTCGTATCTGGGGTAAGAGTAACCAATCTGACTTTAGACTTGTATAAGGATAACTTTCCACCTGTAAAGAGTAATCTGAAGAGATGGACTCCACCATATGTATTGTGGCTTGCCCATCCTTCTTTGATAAACTGAGGATGGTTTCAGAATTAATTTCATATGACCAGAGACTCAAATTGCCAGCACTACTTCTACAGAAGCTTAAATCGAGGGCCAGTGTGTCTATTACTGGATTTAATTTCTATTACCAGGTAGCACAGTTGTGGTTATTGACTGATTGGTCCAAGCTGGCAACTAATGAAATTTGAGTCCATGTGACACGGCCTTTGTTGAGGAGGGCACTGTGGGATGGAAGCTGAATTCACAAGATTCAATCTACCTAGATTTGTACGTTAATAATTGGACACAAATGCTACTGACTGAGCGGGGCAGAACAGCTACCGTCCATGGCCTGTCATCTTTCATTTCCCCTTTCATTAGAGAAAATATCGAACATCTTCTTTCTCTTTGATTCAGGACGATCTTGGAAATGTTTGGGAAAGACACAATTAAGTCCCTTCCCTAATTAACCACATCACCCTGGAGCAGGAGGGACTGTATCTAAGTATGCTGTTCTGTTGAAATCTACACGCAGGTCCCCCGGGATAAAAGGTTAAATATGTACCTGGGCAATAAGATTCAATAGCCAAGACTGGAATCCCAATGGGAAGAGGTGACCAAAAGTATGAGAAACATGCAAAATAGACATCATTTAAAACATAAAGCAAAAATGTTGAGTACTACACCTTGGTCAAATTTCATCTCATAAATATCTCGGACAATCCAAATTGCTTGTGGGGATGTTTAGTCAGTGGTAATATGATCTATATGTGGTGGCTTTGCTCCAAGCTGACCTTTTTGGAAAGAGTACCACTAGATCTTGGGGAACCCAATCAAGGTCACAATAGAAGAGTTAATTCTGAGGTTTAGGTCCTCCCCTATAAGAGTGATGCATAGAAGAAACTGGATTCTTATTTGGCTATGCCTTTCTGCTGCATAATTATCCATGGTCCTCTGATTTAGCTATCTTTGAACTCTCACATTGGTGACTTTGGAACCTGTTGATAGTGGAAAGGTAAATTATCTTTTTTTTAAATGTAATATCTTTATTTAGTTTTTTTATGAACAGGCATCATAGAGCAACCAAAGAGATGCGTCCAAACGATACATACTTTAAAGTAGTGAGCGTGCAATGTCCAGACATCAAAAGCAATAAAGCATCAGAACTAGATACGTTCCCAGGACAATCGTCCCATCAGTGAACACAACACAGAGAGCCCAACAAGGCAAATCAAACTTCACAGGGCACTCACCTGGGGGTGCATCCCCATCCAGACACCCTGGGCACAGCATCCATAATTCTCAGTCCCAAGTTATCAACCTCAACCGCCTCTGGCCCCAGATCATAGTAGCGTAACCAGGGTCCCCATATTTTGCATAATTTGCAGGGACACCCCCTGCTCTTAAGTGACTCGTTTGGCAGCCATATACATATCCATCCGAGCTTTCCATTTACATAGTGTTGGGATATCCTTCACTCCCCAGTATTTGGCTACGCCCTTCTCTGCCACAATCAAACTCAGATTACAGAATAGGAGTTTAGCCCTCAGCACATCCATCTCCATCCAACAATCCAGGGAGGCCGCCCTTCCTATCCTATGCAGTCTGGCTCGGTCATAATAAACCAGATGGAGTACCTTAAACTGTATTTGCCGGAGCCTTGACTTTATTGGAACTTCCCGGGGATGCACCAAAGCCATGACCCAATCAGTATCGTCACTCTGCCAATGTCCATCACCCATCTCTCTCGCAATAAACCGAGAGTGTCGGGATATTATTGTTCATGGTTTTGTGAGTGTACGAGATGGCATTGCTCCCAAGTTCCCCCTTAAGCAACCAAGCCTCAAGCGAGGCGTATTCAGGTATGTCAACCGCTTCTAACCCCTCAGCCAGCCAGGCATGCCAGCACTATGTAAACTTAAAGTATTGATTGTGATGACGGTGACATTCCCACAGTGGTGTTTCTCTGGGGAAAAGTTCATTTTCAATCTTTTTTAGGAGGACCCTAAATTGGATAAGATTTGGACTCCAGTCCTAACTACCTTTTTACTGACTAACTGCTTTTGTCCTTTCTGGTCAGGGTCAAGGCTACAAAGATGTATAGAGATATATTCTCTTGAGCCACATTTTTATTGTGCGTTTTACTTTTTGCTTCAGAAAACAGTTGAAGGAGAGGGGCTTATTGGTATTGCTGCTATCCAGGTTAGTTTCGGGTGGGTTATATGGAAGTTTTATGGATTGATGAGTACTACTACAAAACTGTGTTTGGTCTTAGAGGACTTTGACTTGTCATCTATTGTATCTGTGTTAAAAACTTAAATAAATAATACTTTGAAAAAAGTAACTATCAGAACATTGATTATTTAGGCTGGAGCTGTAGGTCTGCATGTAAGCTTTAACTCCAAATCTCTGACTATCCTCATTTTCTCTAGTCCCAGCAGCAAGATGATCTAATTTCTTGATTTGCTTTGCTGCAGCCAGCTTTGCCATGCCTAGTTTGGCATTCGTTCACAGCAGGTCTGCAACTGAGAATCTTTTCAGTTGATGAAGAGATACAGTGGCATATTGTCTACAAAGGGTTGTAATCTAGTCCATTGTTCTATCCTCTTACATGATTTATAACCCCAACATGTTGCTTGCAATCTGGAGGGAAAGAGTAAAACCAGGTCAGAAGACTTGCTCCCCCATTTTCTGAGTGGTACAGATGGAGTTCATGATGCACTGTATCACACATCGATGAAAGACCCATCTGCCCATTTAAATATATTGACAAGCTTTTTTCTATGTATCACAGCCAGGCCAAAAAATAAGTGTAATCGTAATGTTCCAAGTAACCCTGTAGTTGCTGCTATATTGGCACATTTTAAATGCCACAAGAGATAGAACTACAAAGATCCCAAAACCTCTCTTTACCCATTGAAAATATAAAAATCTTAAAGGCTTGATAGTGCATTCCCGCATAACAAATACTCTGAAGGAATCTATACAAACAACACACTGTGGCAAGACACCACCAATAGGAAACTCCAAATGCATGTCCTGTGTGACATGCCAATTTGCCATAGAAACACAAACCTACACAGACACAGAAATAAGAAAACGCAGGGTAGTCTTTTGGATTTTTACCCTAGATACATACCTAAAAGGCATGAATAGTGAAACCCCTTGGGTCCAGGCAATCTGATTCAACCACGTCTGACAATGCAATGTGGTCAATGAAAACATTTTTTTTTAATCCAGGTCTAGGATCTCTGTATGTCACCAATACATCCTTCCAATGCCAGTTACTAATAACTTACCACCCTAATTCTCCTTATTACCATTTAAAAAAATAAATAATTGTTATTAATAATGCAAAGGGAGATCGTTGTAGCATATATGGATAAAAGGAAAAGACAGCAAACAAATAAAGCAGGGCGGCAATCAAATCACATAGTATCTATTTACCAAAATTAATACATCAAAAACATATATAACAATGAATCCTATTTAAATTGTTTAATCCTTGAGTACCCTATGCCAAATGGTTTGACATTTCTGGGTAGCGCGAATACCTCTAGTTTTTGCCACAGCTCTTTCCCTTTCACAGATGTCAACCAACATGGTCCACCATTCTACCGAGCTACTAAGTTTAGGAGAGATCCAGGCCCTGGCAATTGTGAGCCTTGCAGTAACTAATAAGATAGCCAAGAATGCTCGACATGCGGGGCTGGGGTCCTTCTTAAAACCCATCATTATTTCCTGTGTAGTAAATCTTAGTTGTAATCCCAGTCTATCTCCAAAAACATGGCTAATATCCTCCCAAAATCCCCCAATAGACTGGCATGTAGCAAACATGTGTGTTATGTCGGCTGCAGTGGCTCCACATTTGGGACATTTTGTTTTCTCATCCAGGGCTTGGTCGTCTCCTTTCACCCGCCAACTTGCTATCTTCTTGGGAGTATAATATAACATACATAATGTCTTGAAGTGCTGGAACTTTAGATTGACTGACACTACTGCCTCTCTTAATGTGGTGAATGCGTTCTTGATCACTTCAGTGGAGATATCTGACCCCAGCGTACGGCTCCACTTCAGCACAAGCGGTACACAAGGATCTGTTCTAGGTCGTGTAAAGTGTTGGTAAGCGATGCGTATTGAATGCTTAGGAAGTACCTCATTAATAAATGTCAAGATCTCATGTGAAAGAATTGATTCTAACTCTTGCGCTCTCAGAAAAAAATCTCTGATCTGTAAATACTTCTAATAAAAATGTTGAGGAAGTGAAAATATATTTTGAAGACTTTGAAAGGTCTTGAAGCCAGTAGTGTTGTATAAATGACCAAGTCTCTCCACCTCGTTTGTAGCCCAGCTTTTTGCCAATTCATCCTTAAAGATCTCGGGCAGAAATGCATTGTCCCAAAGAGGGAACCTATCGTGGAAAATTGGGAGCGAAAAGCCATGAACAATGTCCCGCCAAATAGCAACTGTGTCTCTAATAGTCTTAAAACGAACACATTTATAGCAACATGGCTTCATAGTGGGCTGAGGAACTACGGTACATACCAACACTGCAATCACGGCCTTCGACTATGCTAATCACACTGGGAGCAACATGGGTATGATACTTTTAGACGCCCGAAAAAGCTTTCGACCGCGTAGCCTGGGATTGCTTATGGTCAACTCTTACTGCCTTCGGAATAACTGGCTGATTTCGGACGTGGGTTTGAGCCTTATATTGTACACCGCTGGCTAAACTGAGCTACTTAGGCACTCAATCCATGCCCTTCCGTATATATAGAGGGACACGACGGGGTTGTCCCCTGTCCCCACTTCTGTTTGCTCTTCACAGTGAGCCTATAATACGGACTTTGACGATCAGTGTTCGAATTATACCATTATGCTCTGGAATATCAATACTTAAGGTCACGGCTTACGCTGACGATATCCCGGTCTTTACAGCAGATCCAGCTGCTTCTCTAGAAATCATTAAAGTAGAGGCATGGGGGGCGTGACCAACTGCCAAGGGAGATGGCCGCACGGTAGCCGAGGTCCGTTGCGCCACTCCTCGAATATCCACCTAAATATAGTGTGCCCCGGCCACCATCACCTGACTCCGATCCTGGCAGCTCCGTACCTCTGGCGTCACGTCTTGGCCAAGTTTCGACGGCATCCGAGGCTCCGGAGGGGGCGGGGGGGGTAGGGGGGGTGGCTGGGCAGCGCTTCGCTGTGGAGGCTCCTGCTGCTGGACGCGCGCCCTCCTTCAGCTTGGCCGGGCGCGCATCTCGATGCCGGGGTCGCGGCGTGGCGTTAAGGCCGCATATCGAAAACCGGGTGCCGGGTCCTAACAGCCGCAGTTCCACACCGGAACCGAGCCTGCTCCTCCCGCCGCATTTTGACGAGGTGGAGACCTGCTCTTTCGGGCCGACAACATCTCTGGGCCCAAACCCACCTGCCACACACATAACGATGTTCTGGGGCCTCCACTCTGGAGTGTCCGGCGCCTCCCCCATCTCGGCACCTTCAAAGAGAGCAGACAAACTCCTTGAGCAGCAGTGAGTCTCCACTGGCCCCCGTCAATTGAAACCCGCGCCTTGACTTTTGCATGAGTTGGGGGTACACAATAACTCTGCTCCCTCGGACTTGAGCCTGTGGTCCCTTTGACAATTGGAGGGGGGGCAGAATTTCGATACAGCAGCGCCCTATCTCCCCAGCAAGGGTCAGGGTGGCCCTCATATAAACGTTCAGCTGCAGGTCGACACCCCCTCCCCGTCTCCGCACTGGTGGCCACACGTTGCCTTGGTGCCACCTGATTCCTGATCCCTACCAGCGGGGTGGTGGCACTCGACCGGCGGAAACCGACATGCCGGTGTGGGATTGATACCCACTCCAGGCGGCGGCGAGTAGCCGGTGGGGTGTAGCCTATTGCCCTCTTTTCTCGTTCTATGTTTAGGCGCTCTGCGCTACCAGGATGGCGACCGGCCGTAGCAGCCGAGGGAATGTCCAGGCCAAGCTCGAAGTTTGCGTGGCACAAGAACCAAGAAGGGGAACAATCACACCTGACTCCCCGCGAGGAGCAAACGGGGCCCACCTTGCTGGACATCTTGTCTGCCATAATGACCATACGTACCTCCCTTGAGGCCGGCATTGCCACGGTGGCCATGGAGGTGGCCCTGATTTGCGCGGACGTGAAGAACATGTCGGATCGCGTTAGGGCCGTAGAGGAAACTACAAAAGAATTGAAAACATCCTCAAGAGTCAAGTGACCGAACTTCAAATGGCGTAGGAGGCCCTTACCTTGCAGCTCGATGACTATGAAGGCCGCATGAGACACAACAACGTTCGAATCCTGGGCGTGCCGCAACGGGCAGAGGGGCAAGCGGCTGACCTCTTCGTGGAGGAATTGATTCTTCAACGGCTCCAGCCACAGGGCCTGTCCAATTGCTTCGCCATTAAGCGTGCTCACCGTGTCCCCGGAGGCAGACCTAGGCCTGGGGCGCCGCCCAGGCCTCTCCTGGCAAGGGTGTTCAACTACTGCGATACGGAGGGCGTCCCCGCCAATAGTTAACGACAATTGCAAGGTTACTTTATTCCCCGACTTCACCCTGCGGGTCCAGAAACAACATTACAGCTTTCTGGAGGTGAAGCGTGCCCTGCAAGATCAAGATATCAAGTACGATATGATGTTCCCAGCCAAGCTACGGATTGAATCTGAGGGCAAACTATGGTTCTTCACTAGGCCTGAGGACACTTGGGACTGGCTTGAGGGCTGGAGAACTGTTGGCAAGAGATCCCATGGGTTGGCGGGCAGAGGTGGAGGCCCTGGCGGCCGAGGAAATCGGCATGGATCACCGACCGTTGATACATCGATACCTCAGAGCCCTGAAGGATGAGTTGCGGGGCACTGCAAGTATGAGAGTCTGATATTGGAGGTGGAGGACCTCCTCATGCCCTACACTTAGACGATGACTGTTTTCAACCGCATAACTTTGCATTTTGCTCTGTTTTTTGTGTGTTATGTTTACATGGTCCCGATATAGATGGCTACTTTGTTATGGGAGAGTTGATTTAGCTACCACATTACGGTAACAGGCTTAGGGTGATCGTTTATGTTATGCACCTCGGAGTTGGTTGGCCGGGGGATCACCGTTCTTAGTTACAGTTGCTCTGGGGAGTGGAGTTGTTTCACGTTCCCCGAGCTGTTAACGGTGGACGGCAGGCACTCTGCAAGTTGAGGGAGGCGGGAGGTTCCTTTCCCGCCATGCAGGGAGGGGGGATGACTGGGCATAGGGAAGGGTGTTCTCTATATTTTGTATATGGTATTTGTGCAATGTTGTCATGGCTAGTCTCAACCCTCGTGGTCCTGGGCCGGAATTTCCACTCCTGGGTTTTCACCCACTCCATGGCAGGTAGCTCCCTGTATTTGATGTTTGCATACTCCCGCACATCGCATTATATCCTCCCCAAGGGGCTACGGTAGTCTCTTGAAGTGTCCATTACCAGTTCCTCGACACTATATTAACCATGTCCTAATACACTCATGGGGACCAACCTAGTGCTAAAAACTCTAACGTGGAACGTTAACGGCTTGGGGACAGGATCAAGCGGGGGTAGTTCTTCAGTACATTAAACGCCAGACACCGGACATAGTATTGATTCAGGACACACACCTGATTGGCAATTCATGCGGTGCACTGAATTGATGGGGTTACCGTATGGTCGGACACTCGGTGTTCACCTCGGGCTTGCGAGGGGCAGAGGTGCTTCTGCGCAGGGGATGTCCATACATTGTGAATAAGACTTGGGAAGACACCCAGGGCAGATATTTTGCGCTCACTGGTACTTGGGAGGGGCGGGTAATTAATCTTGTGTCCGTATATGCCCCACCAGGACTTCAGCAACCGGTACTGCGTGATATCGGGGCACTCCTGCTCGAATTTCTAATAGGAGTGCTGGTGTTAGGCGTGGACTTCAATCTCGCTATGGATGGATCTCTGTATCGCCTCTCTCCTAGGGATGAACCCTGAGGGGCATCCCAATTGTCCGGATTTGCTTCCGCACTGGGTCTGGTAGACGTATGGCGCTGGCTCAACCCTACCACTACACAATTTACTTATTATTCAGGTGCCTATAACAGCCAGTACCGAATCAACCATATATTCAGGCTTGCTCAGGATGTGCAGTATTTTGTGGCCTGTGTGTTTAGCTCTTGGAATTTCGGATCACTCCCCTATCCTGGCGACACTAACAATGCGGCAACCTAGGAATCGCTCCACCCTCAAAATAAACCCGTGGGCACTTAAGGTGCCTCATATCAGGGAGGCTCTACTTAAGGACACTGACTATTACTTCATGACAAATTTAGTGTTGGTCTCGTTACCGTCTGTAATCTGGGGGGCATATGGGGCTGTCATAAAGGGTAAGGCTTTGTCACTCATGGTGGGGAACAGGAGCGAACTCACAAAACGAGTAGTCGAACTAGAGGAGGATATCCTGGCAAGAGAAAAGGCCCTGGCCTCGAAGCCCGATGCAGAGGCTCTACGCTCTCTTGACACAGTAAGATTAGACTACCGCCAACTTCTAAACAAGCTGCCACGGCTCGATATACTGTTATCCAACATAAAATATACGAACATGGCGAGCGTACAGGCAGGATGTTGGCCTGGTTGGAAAGGAAAGAACGTGCATCCAGGTGGATACAGTCGCTTCAGGGGGCAAATGGTGAACTTCTTATCGACCCTCAGGACATCGCTAACACATTTGCGGCATATTTCTCCACGGTGTACCCACCGGCTGAGAATTCACAGTCCGCCATGGCTTCGGAACTTTTGTCGACCATTAAGGTAGCCTGTCTGTCTAACCAGGACAGGAATTCCCTAGGGGGGATGTCACGGTGACGGAAGTCCAGAAGGCCATCCAAGATTTGCGCTTAGGTAAAGCCATGGGACCTAATGGGCCCCCAATCGAGCTTTTCAAACCAATGGAATTCTAGCTCTTCCCCCACCTGTTAAGCATGTATATGGAAAGTTTTGATACTGGGATATTACCCCCTGAAGTCAGGATGGCATCCATTGTGGTAATACACAAACCAGGCAAACCCGTAACGGACTGCAAATCCTATCATCCGATATCCCTCCTCACGGCAGAGGCTAAAATCTTGGCCAAGGTATTGGCCAACAGGCTTCTCCCGTACCTGACCGGATTGGTACATCCTGACCAGTCCGGGTTCATGCCAGGCCGCAACACTGCCTTAAACCTACGCTGTTTGAATGGGGTTTTGGGATGAATCGACACCATAAAGGAAGAGGCCATTTTGTTGTCACTTGACACAACAATGGCTTTTGACACCATTGAATGGGAGTTTTTATTCGCGGTTTTGGCCCGGATGGGGTTTTGCCCCAAATTCATCAAATGTATTAGACTCCTTTATTCTCAACCGACCGCGCAGGTGGTGGTCAATAACCATGTATCAAAAGCGTTTCCACTACAATGGGGTACCAGGCAGGGATGCCCCTGTCACCTTCTTTTTGCACTGGTTCTTGAACCTTTAGCGGTTTGGATCAGGGGAGATCCGATGATTAGAGGGCTGAAATGGACTGACGATCACAAAGATCGTATTTCCCTATACACGGATGACATCCTCCTTTACCTAGCCTCGCACACGTGATCTCTCAATCAAGCCCTAAATATTTTCCGGGTATTCGGAGCCCATTCTGGATACACAATCAATTGGTCTTAAGTCGCAGTTGTACGTCCTTTGGGCTGACCCACCACGTAACCCGAGGGGCTACGACATACCAGTGGCTTAACAGGGCTTTAAATACCTCAGCATTTTTATCACCCCAGACCCAGCCTTTTTCCATGAAGCTAACCTGCTCCTGCCATTGACCCGCCTCCGCTCTGACCTTAAGCACTGGCAGTCTCTTCCCCTTACTCTCCTGGGACGGGCTGCCCTTTTTAAAATGTTGGCGCTACTGCGCTTTCTGTACGTGTTACAGAACTCCCCCAACACAATCCCCGACGCTTACTTCACGGGGTTGGAGGCCACAGTGCGAGAACTACTCTGGGAGGGACGTGCCCCATGGATCGCCATCAATAAGTTGATGATGGATTGGTACGACGGGGGCATCGCACTGCCTGACATTAAGCTATACTATCAAGCTTCTCAATTGATCACCATCAATAAGTGGGCACATGGGGAGCATGATGACCCCAACTTTCTTACGGACCGCTGGCTTTTGGGTAAGGGCGGTTATAATCTGGTCTTCTACACAAACCTACGCACACTTCACCTCACTGGGCCCATGGCTCGTACAGTAGAGATCTGGCATGGGGTCAACAGGAAATGGGGTTGGAATAACACACTCACTAAGGCCACCCCACTCTGGGAGTCCTACATGTTGCGCCAACTTAGTCAGTGCCCTGGATTTGGTAAGTGGGACATAATAGGGATCTCGTCGGTGGGCGACATGTGGGTGAAAGGTAAGCTAGCAACACTTGAAGATATGCAGGCCAAATGCCTTTTAGCTTGTACAGAGGTTTACAGATATTTACAGATCAGCCACGTGATAGCCGCTGCCCTGCCTAAAGACGGCCCTTTGACTGCATCCACCCCACTGGAGGATAGACTGCTACTCGACCCTATGCCTTCAAACGCCATATCTCTCACATACAAGAAGCTTCTAAACAACCGGCCTGACCCCATGACTCGACTGCGCCAGCGCTGGGGAGTGGACCTAGGAGAGATCGATGATGAGGACTGGTGTGATGCCCTGGCGTCCCCTAGAGAGGTGGCCATTCCCTTGCGCCTGCGTTTGGTACAACTGAAAATCCTGCATCGCGTTTATTTTGACGCTCGCACACTGTTTAAAATGGGAAGATGACCCCTGACCCTCTGTGCCTCCGGCGCTGTAATCTGCCAGGCACCTTCTTCCACATATTGTGAGAAGGCCCTAAAGTCCAAACCTATTGGGGGAACATTACGAAGCAGATGGAGAGGGTGTGTGGTAAATCTCTGGAGGTTACCCCCCAGTTATGTCTACTCAACATGTGGTTCGCCACGGATCTTACACAGGCAGAACAGGCATGGGCTTCAACTGGGTGGTCACTCGCAAAACGTAATATTGCACAAAAATGGGGAGTAGAGACGGTCCCAGGCCGGAGGGACTGGGTGATAGACATGGACAGGGCAACGATTGCCGAAAAATATGTTTTCAAGCACAGAGGGTGCCCCAAAAAATGGGATCACAAGTGGGGGCGGTGGAACAAATACAGAGGTGACCTGTGTGGATCCCCTACCATTGAGCTAGAGCGAGACCGACGCTCATGCTGGAGGTCTCCGGATTTGACTACACACTCCCGCCCTGATGAGACCATCATACTTCCTCCATAGTATGTTAATAAAAGGGAGGGGACTCCTATTGCGAATGATTGTGAACCCGAGTGCGGATTGCTGCTTAATGATTGTTACTTATATTTTATATGGAGTGGCGGGGTGGTGGTTCGTACTCAAATCTATATAAGTTGTATTTGCCATGTTTTCACAGTGGACCCAACTACCGATTTGTCAAAGCAATGTACCATGACTTTTTCTTTTTGCTCAATAAAAATTGTTTAAGAAAAATTTTTTTTTAAAAGAAGAGGCACCCATTTTTGGCTCATTCTCTGGTTATAAACTAAATACCAGTAAGACATTAGCGATTGCTAACTTTAAACCTGTTAGACCCATAGCAGGCTTATGTCAAGTAGCAACCTATCTCGGCGTGCGTATTACCTCAGAAATAGGAAATATATTCAAATTGAATTATGAATCACTGTTACAGGAAACTATTAAAAAGCTAAGGCGATGGCATAATCTTCCCATTAGCATTATTGGTAGATGCAATGTAATAAAGATGATGATTCTACCTAAATTTTTATATCTATTCAGAGCTATCCCTTTAAGAGTCCCCAATTTATTTTTCAAAAAACTTGATGGTATAATAAGTAGTTTTATTTGGGGCTATAAGCGGGCTCGACGAGCGATTTAAAATTTATAAAATATCCTTACAATCAAGGTGGGCTCCAACTACCAGACTTTAAGCTTTATTTTTGGGCTTCTTTCTCAGGGCGCTTTCATAGTCTTTTTGTAAATAAAGACCAAGACTTTTATCATCAGTTTCTACTGGGTCATGAGAGTGCTAGATTCTTATATCGCACACTAGACCCAAATTACTATAAAAGTGTTTGTTTTAAGACTATTAGAGGATACCATTTTCATTCTACCAATTCGTAGAAATATTCCAGCTTGTCAGGTTAACTTATAAGAAGCTCTCTAAAATATCCTAATTAGGCTAAGAATTCTTATATGCGATTCCACCCTTGCTAAAATGGCCTCACTACTATATGCATGCCATCAAAATATCACCCAGATGGATGTACCAGCCATTCACAATGCTAATTTTCATTTTTTTGTGATCCGACATCTTTGCAAATAATACCAAGACGGTAGCCAGTTTTGATTTCCATCAGCAGAGCAACACAGCTCTTTGTGTCAACTATTTATAAACACTCTTTAAGGTTTTCTAATTATTTCAACGCCAATAATTTATCATCAATTTAGTTACAACAGCGACTACATCCAATATTGAAACATCTTGACGCACCTCACATGTACTACTAAGATGGCCGCCACCTTTACCGATACCAGGAAGAGAGTAGCATAGCCATTCACATTAACCAATCAGGAGCTCCATGCACCACCTTTGGCAGGTGAACGCGGGAACCGTTGAGTGCTTAAAACACCCCCTACAATGCGTACACATGACTTGTTCTACCTCCGCTCATGAAGAGAACCTAAACAGATACCGAGAGGAGCTCGGATGAGCCCCCAGATATATGGCCCCGGATGCCTGATACACGAGCACCTGCTGTTTTGAATCGCGGAAGCAACTGCCTGCACTCTAGGAGAAGGCGCGAGCGACCCCGGGCTCATTAAATATCATTAAACTACGGGTAAGAACAATTCGCTATAGTTTGGTGTACGTGTGAAATTTACTGCACTAAACACACCTCCCACAATACGTATGTATCCTTTTTTAATCCCGCCCTTACAGAGAACCCAAGCAGACTCTGAGAGTAGCTCGGATGAGCCCTCGGACATACAGCCTTGGATGCCCAATATACGAGCGTCTGTTATTTTGAATCACGGAGGCAACAGCACGCATGAAAGGAGAAAGTGCAGCGATCACTGGCACTTTAAATATTAAAGATCCTGTTACTAGAGGTAAGAGAAACTCCCCATAGTTAATTTTAGTAGTTAAACTCCTTGAATTTCGATTGAGCTAGAACAAAGACAACGAACTGCCACAATGAGCAGACGATAAAATACATATAATTCCTTTAGGGAATCAATATTGGGCTGCTATCAAAAAAAAAAATCTGCATGCCTTACCCATCAGGATAAGTTGGTTTAATCATAATCCTTTACATATACGAGTTCTAACAGAAGAGAAAAGTAATAAAATTCCTCTTCTCTTCTGGACATTTTTGCCCATATAGATAAGGAAACTCCGAAGGTTATATCTTCAAGCCTTGATCTTGACATTAAAATAGAGACATCTACTTTTCCCATTGTATGGGTAAGTCATTTGATTTGAATCAATTTCGCATTGTAGGTATATTTTCAATGTGAGAAGAGTAATTAACACCTACTCTTCTTCCTCTTCTTTTTTCCTTTACCCTACGGTCCCTGAAGACAAATAAACTGAGAACAATAAATCGTCGAGCCTTGACCCTACCGCCACGATCTATGAGAGTTCTCTTACCCATAGGATTATTGAATTCTGTAAGATAACTGCCCATTCCTAATCCATCTATATGCCTGACCTTGGATTACAATCATGCAGGCATTACTGTACGAGTACCCTATATCTTAGAATTCACCTCCTTTCTCTTTTTTTCTCTCTCACTTTTCTTTTCAAGATGATGACATGGGTGTATAGTATCCTTACACCATTTTGATACATTTTTGTCACCTTGATACTCTATTCCACATAGAATTCTTTTCAGTCTGTGCTCATCTTTCCTGTGACAATGGAATCACTTGAAACTAATTGTCGTTTTTAAAATTGTAAGATTGCATGTAGGACTGATAATATGTAACCCCGATGTTTTTAAACCTTCCCTTTCAGGTTTCATAACGTACATGGCTACCTGATGAAGGCGTCAAGCCGAAACGTGCGAAGGATTTCAATCTTAGCCATGGCATATATGAATGCCCTTACTCATCCTATGTACCTTTAGATGCTAAAAAGTGTGACAATTTTTTGAATTCATTATACTGTCTGTATATTTAAAAAAAGAATCAAATAGAGTTATATCAAACTCTTTGAATAAAATGTTTTGTTTCAACTGTTCAACTAAGTAGTGGATATATTGAGTACATTGTAACCTAAACAGCACATACATGGAAGAACTATAATTCTGATGAAACCAATGAGAGTAAACAGACCAGTATGAATGCATAAGTATGCCTGGAATACACAGATTAGCATTAGTTCATAAAATCATGTGATGGGTATATATGTGGAAGTACAATTTGGAATTCTTTATAATTGTATTCTTAGTTTTTTTATATATTTAAAAAAAGCATATTAACAAACAACAAAAGAATGAAAAAAAAAAAAATTTGATTTTTGATATGGAATAATTTTTGGGTGTTTGCATATTCTCACATTTGTGAGTCCACTTTTCCATTATGTTTCCTAAATGTTTTTTTGCATGTTACTGCTATATGAACCTCCTCATAACGGTTGGGATAGTGGGAAAGCCTGCTGCAGAGCATAAGTTGATTGTTATATATATCACGGGAACATATTAGCTTTGTATGGAAAACCTACCCCAGTTACCTCAACTAATGTCTCTCCTAGAATAGGAGTGACCCTGGAGGCCAATGGCTTGCTTTGCCCTAACAATGTGTGACTCTTTTCATTTGAGGCTTCTAGCAGTACCCTCTTGTGTTTGTAGGCTTCTGAGCTGTTTTCCCATTTTACTCTTCTCCATCCCTGGATGATGCCATTTTAAAATCTAATTTGGGTGGTAATTAGACTTGTAATTCATTTCAGTTTTCTCCATTTCATATATTTCATTGATGAAGAAGAGAGGTTTTGAAGAGTTCAGTAGATCGAATTAGGCAATTTTGTAATTTTTCAGATGGGATTATTTATAGCTTGAACAAGCTATCTAACTAAGTTGGATGCCATTTAATATTTGGCATAAAAATGTATTCAGCTCCATGCCAGACATGCTATTTTATGTGCCCTCTTTTCCAGGACGAACCAATGTTTGATGCTGAAATCTCAGGACTTGGTAACACAGAGAATGAACCCCCTGAAAGAGACGGACACTCTTCTTCACAGAGGCGCTTGTCTGGATCTTTATCTGGCCTGGATTACCGATCTTTTGATAGCCCTTCTTTAAGTGAAACAACACCAGTCAAGAAACGGAAGAAGCACAGAGAAGATAAAGAGCATGGGAACAAGAAGGCAAGCCAACCTGCCATTCCAGCAGAACCTCTCCTGGCTCAGGTATGTGTCCTAGGATTTATACCGGCAATAGAAACACATTGTTAAATGACTAGGCTTATTCAGAGAAGGAAGCTATCATGGGAAATTGAAGGCTAGAAAACATTTATTCCGATCAATCTTGCAGTCTCCTTTTTAGCGCTGTTCTCTTCTTGAGTTCAGAACTCCAGACTGTGGATGATACAAGGGCTCTGGCAGTTGATATAAAGATAGGCAATTTGAGAGTTGAGTGAGACAGAGCCAGAGTTGCATATATGGAATCACATTGAAGTGTTAGTGCCCATAGCTGTTTGCTCGCTCGGGAAACTATCTCCCTGATTTATACCCTGCAGTCTGTTAATTGCTGTAAACCAAGGCGTTTTGTAAATTTGCTTCCTCTCTCTCTAGGTGAAAATTGAAGAGGAAGATTATGTGTGTGATGCAGAAGATGAGCTTCCAATTGACTGGCGACAGCCTAGCCCTCGGGACACAATGCTGCCATACTCCAAGTTTTCAAGCCCTGGATCCTGTGCAGATTTTGACTAGCTACTGGGGATATCAGACAAAGTGGATCAAGACAGACGTCCCAGTACTTTAAATAAGCATTTCCCAATATTGCAACAGTGAACAATGTTACTTACCTGTCACATTGGTTACCCTGAATTTAAATTTTTCTTGGATGCCTGTCCTATATATTTATAAGGAGATTTCGACACTGAAGATGTTACCTACATGTAATATTGGTTTACCTGCATGGGAGACTGTTCGAATTTACATGTTTTACCACCCCGTGAAGTCAAAGCAAAATGTTGGAGGACAAAAAAGAAAATACGCATAAGAAAGAAATCAAATACTGGGAAAAGCAGGTCATCGTATTAATATGCATCCAAGTTAAATCTTCTAGTAATCATGTGCTAGATTTTGTGTGATATAAATACATGTGAATCCATAAAGGCTCCAGTTTTGGAGAAAAAATGCTGCTCAGGTTTTTCCTTCTTTATATTGTGTGAAATTCCTGCAACTCGTATATATGAAATTTGTGACACTGCAACATGAAACAAGAAGGGTATAGCCCCTGCTTCTCTTGAAAGAATACTTTAGTCTTTTGGAAACATCAAGTTTCATTCTGTCTAACGGAATGAAACCAACCTATCTGGCTGAGTATTAACTCCTTTTGTCTATGGGTTTTAATTGTTCATAATTAATTCTTTCAGTACTGGTGTGTTTGTGCTCCTTTGTTTTGGATATTTTTCAAAAACAAAACATCGGGGGTGGAGGGGTGTTGTATGTTTTTCGTTTTCTTCGGTTTTGATTTAATTGCAAGTCCTTTCAATATTCTCATATATATATGAGAAAAGTGTCAAAGTCATGATAATGTATATTGATGCTACGGAAGTCTGGGTTACAGAGCTCCACTCTGTGCTTTAGACAAAAAAAATGTATAAACATTTTTTTTTTTTTAAATCGGCATTAGGTTCCTCTTTGGTCTCTTTGTTTAATGTAGTGATATTTTCAGTTTTAACTCATTTGCTCACTATTTTGTTCATTGTTTAGGGTACCTGGCTTTAGATCACAGATGTCACCCCTGGGCTTTTTGGAAACCTACTGCAACCATATATTTTTAATATATAATTTTAATACCTACACACATATATTACTGGGTGCCCTGGCCTTGATTGGCCGGCTGGGACCACACGTTAAACGAGATGTTTGTCAGATTTTCACACAAAAAATTCTATAAAACATGGTAGGTTTCTAAAGTCTTCCTCACACAGGAACATCACCCTCCAAAAGCTTGACCCAAATCTGTGTTCCCTAAGTGTTACAAGTGTGGGGTTATTATACTTCGCTGGATTTTCCATGGATTTGAGCGTGAATCCACACCTTAGGGTGCAGGGAATCTCTGTTAATAGAGGGAGATTTCATGAGGGCTGCTGTATTTGGGTGCAGGGTCATAGGCACCCAGGAAAATATACCAATCCAGACATTTCTGAAAACTAGAGATATAGGGGAATCCAAGATGGAGTGGCCTTCATGAACTCTAATATGTATTATTATTCCGAATCCCCTGCCAGTTGCAAAGCATGGGAACAAAAATCCCAATTCTTCTTGTTTATGACAGAAAACTCCTGAATTATAGCAAAAGGCAAAAGTCCTATCATCTAATGGTTCCACACTTCTCCTGATGAAAATGGTACACCACGTGTGAGGGGAGTGTGTTGCGTTGGTAAGTATAGAATAGAGCAGTTGTTTCTTTAAGTAGGTTAGAGTGTTTTTTAAGGAACAATTGTGGAAGTTATGGAATAATGAGGTTGACATGTGGAGATCACCCTAAGTTTATTTTGTGTTGGACACCATTTAATAGAAGGACACATTGCAGACCTGTTGAGAGGGACAGGTATAGGCCAGAATTGTGATAATGTGAAGACCACATTGACACAATATTGACTTCACACTGTCGCATCTTTGGCCTGTTACTGTAAGTTATAACAGGCTCTCCCTCTTATTAGGTACTGTTTTTATTATAAGAAGTATGCGATTACTGGCTGTTAGTAGATTTGAAAGTGTTGGTAGTGGTCTCAGAGCACCTTCAGAGATTGGGGTACTTTGGGGTGGCTTTGCTCCAGGCAGTCATAGTTTGCCTCCAGACTATGGCGAACCCCCTAGTATTGTTGAGGTTCACTATCTGTGTGCCGAAGTCTCACCTGATTCCTTCGCAGATGCTCTCATTCGTCTGACCCATCCTGGAGACGGTGAAGTATTGTGCCTTCGTCACGAAGCGGACAGTCCAGGATATTCACGCTATGGTCTCAATATTTCAGCCTGTGTCCTGGACTTCAGTGAGGATAGCATTGAGGCTGCTGAGATACTTGACCTCCTGCATCCTGCTGGTTAACCACATCAGATGGCACATGCGTGCTCTGAAGCGGGACCTGAAGTCCCATTGGACATAGCACCAAGGGAACCTAGCAGATTCCATCTAGGTTTCAGAGGAGACTGCAAAAGATCTGCATTGGTGGCTGCTGTTTGAGCCATTGGCAGACTCCTCCTCTTACTCCACCCAGAGGTGACTGGTTGCATCACTACTGGTCTAGCGAGGCCATCTGGGAGTAGTGGACATCAGAGGACTCTGGCCTCTAGCAAAAAACCCACCTCCACAGCAATTGTTGGAGTTGGAGACAATCTGCCTGGCGTAAGATGGCCTTCCTACCAATTATCTAGGAGAGGTTAGTACAGGTTCACACACACTACTACCCTGTAGTACTGCAACAAGCAGGGCATAGTGGGGTCTTGGATCCTGTGGAAGGATGCGTTGTGCCTCTGGAAGTGGCTGATTTGCCTAGGCATTTACCTTGTTGTGAGGCACCTGGTAGAATCTCTAAGTGCCAGGACAGACAAAGTGAGTTGCCAAGCCTAGAGGATCACAAATGGCAGTTACACCTAGACATGGTGCAGATAATATCTGAAAGAAACACGTTAGTTAGATTCCTCACCTTAGAATATCCCCAGGCGTCAGACTGGATCCGGAAGATTTTTGTAGCAATACCCCTTGCGCGTCGCTAGGCGTCGTCTGCGGCTCCGCGTCCGTCGTTGGCGTCGTGCGCCGGAATGACGTCGTCGGAGTACTTAGACGCCGCCATTGCGCGCTGAAGTCAGTTCTTCTTTTTTCCGCGCCAGTAAGCGCCGATCCGGGAGAGCTACCCCTTTAGTCATTTTTTGACTAACCTTTTTGACTCTTTTTGGTCACTTTCTCGACTCTGGTGCCGGTAGGATGCCTGGTTTCAAGGCCTGCGACGACTGTCATCGACTGATGTCGGTGACCGATCATCACCGCCGGTGCCTGTACTGTTTGGGCCTCGACCACGACGTGGAGTCGTGCTCAGATTGTATGGCCCTGACCTCGAAAGCTAGGCGGGAGCGTTCCCGTAAGCTTCTCGAGCTTCGCCACTCGGCTCTGCGCCCCTCTCGATCCCGGTCCAGGAGGAGGTCCAAGGATCGGTCGCGGAGCCGCACTCGACATCGTCGCTCGCCTGGCTCGAAGTCTTCGGGTAAGTCGAAGCGCTCCAAGAAGTCCAAGAGGCGTCACCGCTCTTCGGACTCCCCTCGCCGGTCGCGCGACTCGGCCGAGGGTCAAGGTGGTTCCACCCCCGCGGCTCCGCCGGAGCCGCAGGCGCCGCGCACGTCCCCATACCCGCCAGTCCCTGGGACTGACGCGACGCCGGCGGAGGTCAGTGCCTTCTCTCGGCCATGAGGAGCCTGGCCCCGCTGTCGACGCCCGCTGGCGCGCCTTCGGGCCCCGCGGACTGGGCGACCTTGCGTGCCGGCGGCTCTGGCCCTGGTGCCGTTGGAGGCTCCGGCCCCGACGCCTCAGGTCCCCGAGGTGCCACCTCCGACGCCGACTCCGGTCGACGTCGATCCCCGGTTCAGCCCCTGTCCGGTCCCGACGCCGGTGCGGCGCCGCTCGACGCAGCATCCGACGCCGCTAGAGACACATTTTGTCTATCGACCGGCTCCGATCATTCCTCCTGTTTACCAGGAATCGGAGGACGGGGGCGACTGGGAGGGGTCTGTGCACCCTTTGGCCCTTCAGGGCCTTCTTTCACAGGACTGGGCAGATGAACTGGGGGAGGCCAGTGGTTTGGATACCTCACCGGACACTGGATTCATCTCTCCTCCGACTGTGGCTTCGGAGGAGGGTGCAGCTTTTTCTGTGGTGCTGCGCAAGGCGGCCGCGGCCCTTGGGCTTGAGCTGCCTGCCGTGGCTGTGAGGACTAACATCCTCACTGAGGTGCTTCAGTCTGCAGCAAGCTCCACTGAGCCTCTGCTGCAATTCAATGAGGCCCTCATTGACGTTCTGCAGGGCACCTGGTCCAAGCTCTCCACAGTCCCTCCTGTGGATAGGAACGTTGCCAGGCGCCACCGCCCTGCTCCGGGCGACCCCAGTTTTCTGTCCCAACACCCCAACCCCGAGAGTCTGGTTATCCAGGCCTCTACCTCCCAATCCTCCTTCCCGTCCGCTCCTCCAGACCGGGATTCCAAGAGACTGGAACAGTTCGGTAAGAAGCTGTTCTCTTCGCTCAGTTTGGGCCTGCGGTCTTTGAACACCGCCTGTCTCTTGGACCGTTATTCCCACTCTCTGTGGGATACAGTGGAGGACGTGCTGCCCCTGTGCCCCGGAGGACACCGGCCGCAGAACCAGCCTGCACGCGGTCGCGGACTTGGTTTCCGCCGAGGCGGTACTGGAGGACAACGCCGTCAGTCCACATCCACCCCGGCAGCATCTGCCTCAAAGCCTTCCTAGTCTGAGCTTTCAGGCCCATTCCTCGCCAGTGGGAGGCCGGGTTCGCCATCACCTGCTCCATTGGCGTACCATCACTTTGGACAGGTGGGTGCTGCAAATCGTCCGAAGGGGCTACTCCCTCCCCTTCGAGACGACCCCTCCAGCCATGCCACCGCAGCACCACCGTATCTCGGAGGATCATTTGAATCTTCTGCAAGAGGAAGTTTCGGCCCTCTTGGCCAAAGAGGCCGTCGAGCGCGTTCCGAGCCCAGAAGTAGGTCGTGGTTGTTATTCCCACTACTTTCTGGTTCCCAAGAAGGGCAAAGGGGGCCTACGCCCTATCTTGGACCTCAGGAACGTCGATGCCTTCCTCCGGAAGGAACGGTTCAAAATGTTGACTTTGGCTCAGGTTCTAGCTGCCCTAGACCCTGGAGACTGGATGGTAGCGTTGGACTTGCAGGACGCATATTTCCACATCCCCGTCCTGCCGGCCCACCGGCGTTACCTGCGGTTCACGGTGGGTCAGGAGCACTTTCAGTTCACCGTGCTCCCCTTCGGCCTTACCAGTGCCCCTCGGGTGTTCACGAAAGTGATGGCGGTGGTCGCAGCTCATCTGCGCAGATCAGGGGTTCCAGTCTTCCCCTATCTCGACGACTGGTTGTTGAAGGCGGGCTCGCCCCAGGCAGTCGTCTCCCACCTCCAGACTACGGCGGATCTCCTGCATTTGCTGGGGTTTTACATCAACGTGCGGAAGTCACACCTGAGCCCCTCTCAGAAGCTCCTCTTCATCGGAGCGGTTCTCGATTCGGCGCAGTTCCGGGTTTATCCACCGGAACAGCGGGTCCGGGATATACAGGCCCTGATTCCTATCTTTCGGCCTCTATCCTGGGTTTCGGTCAGGCTAGTGTTGCGGCTTCTGGGGCTGATGGCCTTCTGCATCCTACTAGTGCATCACGCCAGGCGGCGCATGCGGGCTCTGCAGTGGGACCTGAAGTTTCAGTGGGCCCAGCATCACGGCAACCTGACCCACCATGTCTTGATCACGGAGGGCACTGCACAGCAGTTGCAGTGGTGGCTCACGGACCGCGATTGGGTCACGGGCAAGAGCCTCTCCCTACCCCTACCGGAGCATGTTGTAGTGACGGATGCGTCCCTCCTGGGATATGCCATATGGGAGAGGCGGAGATCAGAGGCCTCTGGTCTCCGGCGGAGTCTCGCCTCCACATCAACTTGTTGGAGCTGAGAGCGATCCGACTTGCACTGAAAGCCTTCCTTCCCTCTGTCCGGGGAAGTGTTGTGCAGGTGTTCACGGACAACACCACCGCCATGTGGTATTGCAACAAACAGGGCGGGGTGGGGTCGTGGACCCTTTGTCAGGAGGCTCTGCGCCTCTGGACATGGCTGGAACACCAGGGCGTCACCCTAGTGGTTCAACATCTGGCGGGCTCTCTGAACGCCAGAGCAGACGAACTCAGCCGTCGGTGCATGATGGATCACGAATGGCGTCTGAACTCAGAGGTGGCGAAAGGTCTCTTTCAGCAGTGGGGAGAGCCTTGGTTAGATCTATTCGCCACCGACGAGAACGCGCAATGTCAGCAGTTCTGCGCGTTGGAATTTCCAAGGCGGCACTCGCTCAGCGACGCTTTTCGCCGCGGGTGGAGTTGCGGTCTGTTGTACGCCTTTCTGCCTATACCACTTCTGCCCAGAGTGCTGAAGAAGATCAGGCACGACCGGGCCCAAGTAATCCTGGTGGCTCCGGATTGGGCACGAAGGTACTGGTATTCCGAGCTACTCAGTATGTTGACCGATCCTCAGATGCGTCTGCCCCTTCGGGAGGATCTTCTGTCGCAGCAGCAGGGGACGGTCCTCCACCCGAACCTGTCCAGCCTCCACCTCCATGCGTGGAGATTGAGCGGCGGCAGTTGATGCCATTTGACTTGCCTCCTGAAGTCTGTGATATCATTCTGGCAGCCAGGCGTCCCTCCACAAAGACGGTATACGCCTGCCGGTGGAACAAATTTGTGGCATGGTGCACAGCAAAGGCTGTGGATCCCCTTTCCGCCCCTCTTTCTGAGGTTCTCCTCTTTCTTCTTTCTTTGGCCCAGCAGGGCTCTGCCTTGGGCACCTTGAAAGGTTATCTTGCTGCCATCTCTGCCTTCTCACGGCTTCCTGATCAGCCTTCTCTTTTCAAGTCCCCTGTAGTTTCACGCTTTCTTAAAGGCATTACTCACACGTTCCCTCCTGTCCCTTTCGTAATGCCTCCGTGGGACTTGAATTTTGTCTTAACATTTCTCATGTGCGCTCCCTTTGAGCCTCTTCACAATTGTCCTCTTCGTCTTCTGACTCTTAAGACTGCTTTCCTGGTAGCCATCACCTCGGCTAGAAGTGGTGAGTGAGCTCCAGGCTCTATCGTCCAAGCCTCCTTTTCTATCTGTTCATCCGGACAAGGTTGTCCTTCGGCCTCGTCCTTCCTTTCTACCGAAAGTGGTGACCCCCTTTCATCTTGGGCAATCTGTCACCTTGCCCACCTTCTTTCCGCCTCCGCATCCTTCCAAAGAGGAAGAGCGGCTCCACCGTCTGGACCCAAAACGTGCGCTCTCCTTTTATTTGGACCGCACAAAACAGTTCCGAGTGGACGACCAGCTTTTCGTTGGCTACGTGGGTGCAAAGAAGGGAAAAGCTGTGCACAAACGGACCATCTCCCGGTGGGTCATTTTGTGTATAAAAATCTGTTATTCCTTGGCAAAAAAGGACCCGTCTGTTGGGCTGCGAGCCCATTCTACTCGGGCCACAGCGGCTACTACTGCTTTGGGACGGGGAGTCCCTTTGCAGGACATCTGTCAGGCGGCCACGTGGGCTTCGCTGCACACGTTTGCCAGGCATTATTGCCTAGACAGCCAAGTCCGGAGGGATGGCTTCTTTGGCCGTTCTGTCCTCCAGGACTTTCTGGTGTGATCTTGGTTCGCAGACCCACCACCGGGGTTGGTATTGCTTGGGTATCTATTCTAAGGTGAGGAATCTAACTAACGTGTTTCTTTCAGATGAACAAGCTACTTACCTTCGGTAACGATGTATCTGTAAGAAACATTAGTTAGTTAGATTCCTCACCGACCCACCCATCCTCCCCGTTCTGCGAACTGACATCTAGGGTTAAGGCTATCCTTTTCAGGGCCCTAGCTTTTTTGGCACCAGTGTCGGTCTCTTGCATGGCTCTGCGTTCCTGGCGCGGAAAGCTATGTACAAGAACTGACGTCAGCGCGCGAGGGCGGCGTCTAAGTACTCCGACGTCATTCCGGCGCACGACGCCAACGACGGACGCGGAGCCGCAGACGACGCCTAGCGACGCGCAAGTGGTATTGCTACAAAAATCTTCTGGATCCAGTCTGACGCCTGGGGATATTCTAAGGTGAGGAATCTAACTAACTAATGTTTCTTACAGATACATCGTTACCGAAGGTAAGTAACTTGTTCTTTACAGCAACGAGGGGAGACCCTGGTTCAATCATTTAGTCACTGCCGAGAATACTTAATGTCAGCATTTTTGTGCACTAGAGTTCCCCAGAAGGCTCTCTGACGCATTTCACCTAGATTGGAGCTTGGGACTTCTGTATACCTTTCCGGCTAGAGGTCTGAAGATAAAGACCATTCGACCCAAGTCATCCCAGTGGCTCTGATTTGACCAAGAATGTGTGGTATCCAGAACTTCTGGGCATGACCATCTGTCCTCCGATCAAGCTGCTACTTCTAGAGGATCTACTGTCGCAGCAATAGGGCAGGATCCTGCACCCGCGCCTCCACACTCGGCAACTCCATGTGTGGAGATTGAGAGGTGGCAGCTAGTCTCCAAACTTTATCCCGAAATCATTGATGCTAATCTGGCAGCCAGGAGACTATCTATAAAACTGGTGGATGTTGGGGAATAGGGCACGTTTGTGGCTTAGTGCGGAACTTCAAAAAATCAGGTGGGAAGTGGATCACTTGACCTGAAAAACCAGGGTTTGCAGTATTAGTACCATGTACTGATAAAAAACCCTAATTCACGTTAACGGGTAGGAAAAAAGCGGTATATCTTGATTCTCCGCTCTGTTGTTATCAACGGGACAGCACCATCATTGGGTTAGTTATGTGCTTCCTCCACCCGGAGGTTGTCCCACTGGTTATTTCAGTAGTGATCTTAGAAATTAGTGATTGTGTTTGGTGAGGTGAAGTGAGGTGAAATATTCTAAAAAATCTCGTAAAACCAGAAGGTGCTTTTAATCAAACTGGGTTCGAGATAATTAAAAGGTCTTGGTGTGCACAAGAAGACTTATTATGGTCTAATGCACTGTGGTGTGTCCATAAAAAGGTTGACATGTTTCAGCCCTTTGCGTTGCCCCTAGGGGTCAAGTGGGCTTTCTTCAGGACCTAACAAAGTGATGGGGGCCCTCTGTTATTAGGGTCTCCAGTGAAAAGGTGGGACGGTTACTCCACCTGCAATCGTTCAATTAGAACCTGTATAAATAAAAAAGAGAAAAAAGGGGGGGGGGGAGTAAAAAAGACATTCCTTGCTATGTTCGTACTTATGCTGTGTTAATGCTAGTAAAATAAAAGCATCAAATGGTGCAGCTTAGTGTAGTTAAATGGAAGAATTCATGGAGATAGAGAGAGGACTAACAGTGAGCTCTTGTTAACCTTGTTCTTGAGTGAGAAAAAAAGGTTTCTGTGAGCAGTAAATGAGGGATGTCAAAGAGGAATTCTGCATTGTAAAAGGAGTAGAATTCTAAGACATATATGTCATGTTTGTGTGCCTCATTAATATTATATGTGTAGATTTCAAATACCTGTGGCATAATTTATTGAT
The DNA here is from genome assembly GCF_964204655.1 of Triturus cristatus. Lineage (NCBI taxonomy): Eukaryota > Metazoa > Chordata > Amphibia > Caudata > Salamandridae > Triturus > Triturus cristatus. The sequence goes on along the minus strand of NC_140590.1, from coordinate 323,272,887 downwards.
TCATTGTTTAATGCTGAGCCATGGAATATTATCATTCAGCCCTTGTGAATTCGTTTATAGACGGTGGACCCATCTCTGCTCTTTCTCAAAGAGTATCTGTTCTGCATTGTGGTTTTTTGCCGTTAAAGTCTCTAGGATTACCCATTGTAGGTCGATGTCTGTATGTCTTTTTTCCAGGAAGTGACTACTCATTTTAGTAGTATTCTTTTTGCACTTGACATTGCTCCTATGTTCACATAATCTCTGTTTCACTTTACGACAAGTCATTCCTATGTAGGGTAAACTACAAGGACAAGTAATCATGTAGATTACATGTGTTGTGTTACAATTCGTAACCTGAAATCAAGTCATTTCGAGTATAACGACATAATGTAACGACAATGCCAAGGTACTTCCATGGGTAGTACATTCGCACCGAGTGTAGCAGGACTATACGTAAGTGATTTTGAGGCCAACCATATACACAGCACTACCAACCCATTTTTACAAAGGATTATTTTTTGGAAGCGCTACATAGATGACATCATCTTAATATGGGAAGGCGACAGAGAAAGTCTAACAAGTTTCCATCAATGGTTGAACACCAGGGACGAATGGCTTAAATTCACCTACACAGTGAATTCTAACGAATTGGATTTCCTGGACGTAACAATTTTCATTGAAAATTATACAATACCGACTAAAACTTTCTTTAAACCTACTGCAAAAAACATCCTTCTCTCATACAAAAGTTTCCATCCACGCCCAATGAGAGAAAACCTTCATTACGGCCAGTTCCTCCGTTTAAGACTAAACTGTAGGAACATCCGAGATTACAAAAACCAAGCGAAGGACCTTTGTGACAAACTTCAGAACAGGGACTATCCTGTAAGCACCATCAATAAATGCTAGAAGAGGGCAAGAAACCAACAAAGAGATATCTTCCTGGAAACCACAAGGAAAGAACCAGAAAAAGACTTGTTTACTTGTGTCAGCACTTACAGTACAGTCTCAAATGATGTCAAGAAAATCATTAACAAAAACTGCCGAATCCTGACCTCTGGGTCTCTGAAATGGTCCAAACCGAGGTTTTCTAACAAGAGAACGAGAAACCTAAAAGATATGCTAGTCCATACTAGACCGCCGTTACAAACTCGGAACGAATCTCTACCAAGACTATGAAACAACACACCTGCCATGTGGTTCCTGCTCGGTTTGTCATCTCCCAACGGCAACAAAAACTTTACAACTGTTACCAAACCTGAAGTGGACAATCAAAGCGCATACGAATTGTAACACAACACATGTAATCTACATGATTACTTGTCCTTGTAGTTTACGCTACATAGGAATGACTTGTCGTAAAGTGAAATAGAGATTATGCGAACATAGGAGCAATGTCAAGTGCAAAAAGACTACTACTAAAATGAGTAGTTACTTCCTGGAAAAAAGACATACAGTCACCGACCTACAATGGGTAATCCTAGAGACTTTGACGGCAAAAACCCACAGTGCAGAACAGATACTCTTTGAGAAAGGGCAGAGATGGGTCCACCGTCTACAAACAAATTCACAAGGGCTGAATGATAATATTCCATGGCTCAGCATTAAACAATGAATCAATAAATTATGCCACAGGTATTTGAAATCTACACATATAAAATTAATGAGGCACACAAACATGACCTATATATCTTAGAATTCTACTCCTTCTACAATGCACAATTCCTCTTTGACATCCCTCATTTACTGCTCACAGAAACCTTTTTTTAGCCTCACTCAAGAACAAGGTGAACAAGAACTCACTGTTAGTCCTCTCTCTATCTCCATGAATTCTTCCATTTAACTACACTAAGCTGCACCCGGATCAGTACCGGGTCACAAGAGGAAGAGCCAGCACAATTCGTGCAACACTGCCACAGAGGTATACGAGCGGAAGACGAGGACGCCGTCAAATCTGTAACGTATTATTTAACAATGCCCCTTATGAGTATTTTCTCCCATTATTTCAAGAGCGGAGACGGCTTCCCTAATACCCGATGTAGCCCGAATCCTGGGATTTCAGGTACAGCTTAATTAGATGTTTGTGCCATTGTAGTATTTCTTACGCTTTGTTACGAGCCTGCCGTATTGATGTTTGGCACGCGTGATTCCTTCGCTGTATCGCACACGATTTTGAATTTTCAACTTTAACAGTGCATTTTCGAACAGTGAAACCTGTAGAGAGAATATACTGACTTGCGCGATACCGCGCTATAACACGAGTAATTCCTGCACTGTATCGCACACGATTTTGAATTTTCAACTTTAACAGTGAATTCTCGAACAGTGAAGCCCGTAGAAGGAATATACTGCCTTGCACAATACCGCGCTATAACACGCTAACTTAGATGGGTGTAAACTTTTGCAGGAAGGTGTTGCTCACATATGCCCCTTTTTTTTTCTTTTTTTTTTCCTAACTGCATCACACGATATTTGGATCTTTTTTAATAGTTAAGCCATTATAGAGAACATAACGAATCCCGTAAAACTCTGCTATAACACGCTAAACCGAGATAGCCGCCACTATTTGTAGAAGGCTGAGAGACTTCACATTAGCGCATTATTGCTAAAAATGCACTATGTTGGTATAATATGCTGTTACAAACTTATTTCTCACTGGACCGTATTCCATACAGACCGAAACAGTGAAACCCATGTACGGCAGTATTAACATACATACGGAGGTCTACATCATAGACTACATCATTAAGCTTAAATAATATGCTTATTGGCACGAACATACAGAGTGTCTATACATCGACATTACCACTACTCTGAGGGAAAGAGACGGTAAACTCTAGTTTGTACACTCTATCCCTTTGACTAACCACTACATTACCATGCTCCATACGAATTCTGTGCAAGGTTGTTGTTTTCTCCCATTTCACTAACTGTCACGATGTTGAAATGTACAGGACCACATACTTATAGACAAACGATCATTTCAAGTGATTTTCTCAAAAAGATGATTTTTTAGGATACCAGGCAGCAAATACCCGTATATAGTTATCTCCTTGGGCCTTTGCCTTAATATGACAAAATTGATGTATTGTTATATCTGCACTTGCAAAAATGAGGGTTGAGTTTGCCATAACAGAGTGAAAATGACTGCTGTTAAAGAATTGAAATATTTTAGTTGTTGCACCATTTGATGCTTTTATTTTACTAGCATTAACACAGCATAAGTACGAACATAACAAGGAATGTCTTTTTTACTCCCCCCCCCCCCCCCCACCTTTCTTTCTCTTTTTTATTTACATAGGTTCTAATTGAACGATTGCAGGTGGAGTAACCTTCCCACCTTTTCACTGGAGACACTAATAACAGAGGGCCCCCATCACTTTGTTAGGTCCCGAAGAAAGCCCACTTGACCCCTAGGGGCAACACAAAGGGCTGAAACATGTCGACCTTTTTATGGACACCCCACAGTGCATTAGACAATAATTAGTTTTCTTGTGCACACCAAGACCTTTTAATTATCTCGAACCCAGTTTGATTAAAAGCACCTTCTGGTTTTACGAGATTTTTGGGATATTTCACCTCACTTCACTTCACCAAACACAATCACTAATTTCTAAGATCACTACTGAAATAACCAGTGGGACAACCTCCGGGTGGAGGAAGCACATAACTAAACCAATGATGATGCTGTCACGTTGATAACAACAGAGCGGAGAATCAAGATATACTGCTTTTTTCCTACCTGTTAACGTGAATGAGGGTTTTTTATCAGTACATGGTACTAATACTGCAAACCCTGGTTTTTCAGGTCAAGTGATCCACTCCCCACCTGATTTTTTTAAATTCGAAATAAGAATCTGAGTGGATCACATCCTCTTCTTGCTCCCTCCAATTTGATTATAACTTAGTGCGGAACTTGTCAGACCGACTCACTGCAAGCACAACTGTCTGAAATCCTGTTTGTTTTGCCATTGGCCCAGGGACTTGCATTGGGCACTGTTAAAGACTATTTGTTGGCTTTTTTGTCTTTTTTGAGTTTGCCAGATCAGACTTCTTTGTTTATCTCATCACCTGTTGTGATGTGATTTCTTAAAGGTTTACAGTATTTGTTTCCACCAAAGCCCTTCGTGATGCTACAGTGGAACTTGCATTTGGTTCTCACTTTTCTAATGTGTACTCCCTTTGAGCTAATGCACAGTTGTCCACTACATCTCTTGACCCTGAAAGTGGTCTTTCTGGCCGTGATAACTTCAGCAGGTAGCATGAGTGAGCTGCAGGCAGTGCATCTTCCTTACACAACATTTTTTCCAGACTAGCTGGTGTGGAGAATTCAAGTTGCATTTCTGCCGAAGGTGGTAACACCCTGCCATGTTGGGCATGCTAGCACACTTCTGACTTTCTTTGCCCCGCCTTATCCTCCAAGAGAGCAGGAGAGACATCATTTAGATCCCAAGAAAGCCCTCAGTTAGTACCCTGATCATACCAAGGACCATTGCGTGAACGATCAACTCTTAGTGTGTTTCTCAGGAGTGAAGAAGAGCAAGCCAGTGCAGATAGGAATCATCTCTAGGTGGGTTGCACTCTGCATTAAAGTCTATGTATTAGGTAAGAAACTGCCACCTGAAAGATTAAGTGCTCGTTCCACCAGAGCAAAGGGGGCTACTACTGCACTTGCACGTAAAGTGTCTGTCCTGGACATCCGCGAGGATGCTACGTGGGTATCAGTGCACAAGTTAACAAAGCACTGTTAACTTCACAGTCGGGTCCCTTGGGATAGGCATTTTAGACCGTTTGGTCCCGAAGTACTTTTTGGTCTGAGACATTCCACATGGGAGGTACTGCCTCATATCTATTCACAAGGTGAGGAATCTGCAGTTAGGAGTATCCATCAGACCTCTTTCTAGTGGATACTCTAACTACTGATTTCTCACCAAAACTCTGTTAATCTCATTCTGTGGAATGCTCTCTTTTCCCATCTTAAAAGGTCCTATACTAGAGCTGTGCATACTGGTCAAGCCAGTTTGCTGATGGGCTCTGCGTCTGAGGGTGCAGACAAGACTTTGAAAGCAACTGACGCCTGTGTGGAGCTTATATGTGGCACCGCTCGTCGCTTCCAGAGCAGAACAAAGTCAGTACAAAGCTGAGCAACACCATCTACCAGCGCACAGAAGTAGTGCTTTTGAGTTTCAGGATCCAGTTTGACGCCTGGTGCAATATTCCCAAGATAATGAATCTAAAGTTAGATAGGGTATCCACCAGAAAGAGTGTTACCAAAATTAAGTAACTTGTTCACGAGTGCCACCCGCTGTTCCAGGCAAAGGTCTCCACAGCTTAATCTACTGCGACCATCAAGTCTGCCTTTACAAATCATGTGGTAACTCCGCTCTAGTCCTGATAAGTAATCAATCACTGAGCACCAAAACAGTACCAATCGATAAGGCATGAAAAAGGAACAGCGGCGTTCATGTCATAGCTGGCTCGGATCATGCTGTAGAGGAATGGTTCAACCACTGAAATAGTATAGATTTTTGCCCAAAAGTCTTGTAAAACAAAGGCTGAAAGCAGAGCTGCCATAAAGCTGGTGGAGCCAACTTATAGTGCTCTTAAAAATATTAAAACAACCGAGTGGAAACACAGGCTAAAAAAGTATTATAGGTTAAGGTTTTTGTTAAAAAGCAGTAAATAAAAAGAAAAATCTGACCTCAGCAGGAATGTCATATGGGACTATATAATAGTCAAAGTTATGTAATAACAGAAACAGTAGTCAAAAAATCCTCTATTGTTGGGTATCAGCAGAATCACAGCAATGGCGAGCATCTTGAGTAAGAATTCTGCAGCGTAATGTAACTTAAAATTGACTTCAGGTCTTTTTCAGATCTTTTTATGCAAGATAGTGACTTTTGCTTACTTCTGGTGTAATCAGGGCTGCTTTATTTAAAACATGAAGCCTAACACTCTACATTATGTCTAGCCAGTCTAGCAAAGCTGTGTCATCCTTCTAGGGGCATCATACCTAACACAAAATGCAGCACAACCCTTTTAACAATAACATAAAAAAGAAGGTAATTCATCTGCAGGTACAGAAAGGGACCTGCACTATATCATATTGCAAACCAGAAGAGCAGGACAGGTGGACTACTGGCTGTTACGTCCCCTGGACTATTTATTGAAAGGGTACCTCCAGAGCACACGAAAAAAGAAAACCAGCTCCTTTTCATAATCTTGAAAGGTCTGTTATGAAACAAGAGATACAAGAAGGCACACTTCAAAGGAACCAAACCTATTAATACTACAGAAAGCAAAACACACGTTGACGTTTTAAAATTCACAGATAAGGTGAGCGAGTGCAATAAGAATCGTAGGTACTTGAATTAAGGGCAGTTGCCCTACTATTCACTGGTTAAGAGCAAGAGATGTAACACACTAAGCAGCTCAACACTAGGGGCTGCTGAGTCAGTCAGGGTACTTATCGAGCAATTTAGAGAATACTATCCCTTTCGGAAGAGATATGAGACGAGCTGGTTCAGTCTGGTCTAAGGAGGATTTCTTCAATGATGGACGGACAACTGCTTCCTTCCTGCAGGACAGAATCTTACCTGTATTGAGAGAGTGTGAAAAACTAGCCCCACTTGCAGACCTAATTAAAGACTCTAGTTGCCGAAAGTGGTGGGCATATGTCAAGGGGAGAGACCTAATTCTGCGATACAATTAGATGTTCAAGGCATGTGAGCTGTAGATCACATGCTTTGCATACTCCTGCCATATAGTGTTGGGTCTGGGTGTTTGCAAGTTGTTTTTCTTCGAAGAAGTCTTTCCAGTCACGAGGTAGGTGACTCCTCCTTTCCGTGATAGTGTCCATGGGCATCGACTCCATTGTTAGATTGTATTTGTCCGCAATCAGGTTCGGACATGAATTGCTGCGCTCCGGTTCGACACAGTTTGTCAGGTTCCCCTCAGTGCGTAATACACTCACCCTCGACGGTATTGTTTTTGATCGTGTATCTTCATTCTCCGCGTATCGTATTTACTCAAAATCCTTCTTTAGATCGGGTAGCTCGTGGAAGGCCGTCGGGCCTACCTGCGTCAGTCCGCCACGCAGTAGATGGAATGGACACCATTTAAATTCTGCCCTCGGTGCCACACGAAGTTCCCTCGCACTGACTCACACGAAATGTGTAACTTGTGCTTGTCACCGGAGCACAAAGAACAGGACTGCGACGCATGTAAGGCTAGCTGATCGAAGAAGATGCTTTGCCATCGTCTGGCTTGACGTCGCGACATACAAAGCCAGCACACAGGTTCCATTCCGGAGATTTGCAACAAGAAATCTGAGAAGCCATAGGAGCCGAGGAAGAACAGGATCCCATCTCTGTCTCAGAATCCGGCTCAGATGAGCCCAAAGTCATCCTGCAAGGGCAGCGTACCATGAGTATCGATCCTCCCTTGCCCCAAAGTCCACCTAAGACTAAGACGAAGGCTCCGGTCCAACCTCCGCCTGAGGGCCACGGTCAGCACCGAGAACATGTTTCTAATGCTCTGCCCTCTGGCTCGGCACTGAAACACACCCCAAAGCCTTCCGGACCCAAACTGAGTCGTTCGAAATCGGGCACCGAGCCAAAACCTTCGGGATAGAAGTCAAAGTCAGGTACAGCCCAACCTCCTTCAACGCCGAAAACATCTTCGGATCCGAAAACCTCGGCATCCAAAGCACCGGTGCCAAAACAGATGGAGGCGACGACTCCAGCAAAGGAACTCCATTTTGATGTTTCACCCTCGAAACCGGATCCGAAACAAAGAGAACTCTACATTCTCCTACAACTGGACATATTACCACCAAAGTAACACTAAAATGTAAACCAGAGATGGAGGAAGTTTACCACATCCCTTTAAAAAGAAAGAATGTGGGCACTAACCTTTCTCCTCCTCCTCCTTCTCCTGAGTCTCAACCATTACTAATTTCACCTGCTGACTCACCACCACCATATATACCTGATAATCAGGATGATGGGAATGGTGATGGAGCTGGGGACAATGATCCACCACCTACAGACGCCTGGGGGAGATTATGACACTAATTCTTCCACAGGAAACGATCTTGATCAGTACCCTACTAAGCCCTCTCCACCAGACGACAGTTTAGAATACATAGAATTGTTAAACAGAGCTGCTAATTACCATGAGGTCCAGTTACATAAGGAATCCCTAGAGGATTTCCTTTTCAAAACTCTTAGCAGTTCACAAAAATCCTCGCACACACTTCCAATGCTCAAGGGTATGCTCAGACATGTAGATGACATTTTTAATGATCCTGTGTGCTCATGTATCCTCACCGCCAGGGTAGACAAGAAATATAAATCTGCACCATCAGACCCAGCTTACATCAGGGGTCAGTTGCCATTAGATTCTCTAGTCATGTCCAATGCACGTAAGAGGGCTAATTCCCAAACGTCAGGGGATGGTCCACCCCCGGACAAAGAGTCTAAATTGATAGACACCTCTGGAAAAGAATAGCCTCCCAAGCTGCAAACATTTGCCGCATTTCCAATACACAAGCACTTCTAGCTAGGTACGATAGGGCGCATTGGGATGAAATGGAGCAATTGCTCCAATTTCTACCTGATGAGCATGAGTCCAAAGCTCAAGACTTAGTGCAGGAGGGACTGCTCATCTCGATCAGTTGCACGTTAGATGCTGCTGACACTGCCGCTAGAGCTGTTAAAACCAGTGTTCTCTTAAAAAGGCATGCCTGGCTACGCATTTCTGGGTTCAAACCAGAGGTTCAGGCTTCCATTCTGAACACACCATTTGATAAACAACACCTTTTTGGCCCTGTAGTAGACTCATCATTAGAAAAGATGAAAAAGGACACAGAGGTGGCGAAATCAATGGGAGCCCTCTAGTCACCTGGCCGCAGCTCCTTTTGACGCTCCTTCTATCGGGTGGGTCCAGAAACACCTCCTCAGACACTGCCTCTACAACCTACAAGGACAACAAGCAACCCTCTGCCTCTAAGGGTTTCTTCAGAGGGGGATACAGAGGCAACAATGGCAAGGGTAGAGGTAGAGGTTCCAACACAAGCACCTTTCCTTCCAATGCCAAACAGTGACTTTACTACACTCCCCCCGACCATTTAACACCTGTCGGGGGGTGTCTTTCACATTTCCTACCCGTCTGGCAATCAATAACTACAGACAAATGGGTACTGGAAATTATGCGTTCTGATATTGCCTGTAGGTTACCAACAATCCTCCAAACATTCCTCCATGTTCACACTAACTGTCACCACTGATACCTCCTCGACCAAGAGGCTCAGTCTCTCCTTTTGAAAGGAGCTATAGAGCCCGTACCACTACAATACCATCAGGTCGAGCGTATACTCCTATTTTCTAATACCCAAAAAGCACTGTTCTCTCAGACCTATCTTGGACCCCCGAGAATCGAATCTTTACAAACAATCAGACCATTTTCACATGGTAGCACTTCAACAAGTGCTCCCCCTCCTACAACAGGGCAACTTTCTGTCTACCCTAGACTTAAAGGCCGCTTATTTACTTATTCTAATATATCCTGCTCATTGCAAATTTCTCAGATTTGTGGTAGCGGGCCATCATTACCAGTTCAAGGTACTCCCATTCCGAGCTACCACAGCTCCCAGACTCTTTACAAAGTGTCTGGCAGTGGTCGCTGCTCACCTTGGAAGACAACACATTCATGTCTTCCCCTAATTGGACGACTGGCTCATCAAAGCCAGTACGTATCTAAAGTGTTTCCAACACACTCTCGGGACACTGCAATTACTGCACCAACTGGGGTTCCCAGTCAATGTGTTGAAATCGCATCGTCAACCTTACAACACCAAAAACTATCTAGGAGCCACTTTAGATACTCATTGGGATCTAGCCTTCCCAGAATTCGCAATATTCAGGCTCTAGTCCTCCAGTTTTAGTCCAACCACTCGCTGCCAGCTCGAGTGAATATGCAACTGCTGAGAATGATGGCCTCTTGCATCATCATTGTTCCCCATGCCAGGCTTCACATGCATACCCTCCCGGAATGTTTAGCAAGTCAGTGGAACCAAGCACAGGCTCTTTTAACAGATCTAGTGTTGGTAAGCGGCCGTACTCATCACTTTCTGCAGTGGTGGAGCCTACAAAATGTATCCAAAGGAAGGCCCTTTGTTGACCCTGTTCCACAGACAATGCTAACAGCGGATGCGTCCCATACTAGTTGGAGGGCTCATCTTCAACATCACACAGTGCAAGGCCTGTGGAGTCAACAGCAAAACACTCTCCACATAAACCATCTAGAGCTGCTAGCAGTGTTTCTAGCACTCAAAGCATTTCAGATTCACCTGGTCGGTAAAGCTGTCCTAGTTCGTACCGACAACATGACAGCCATGTATTATATACAAAAACAGGGGAGGGACACTCTCTCCAACTGTCGCACTTGGCTCAAGCCATTTGGAAGTAGGCGATTCACCACAAAATCTATCTCGTAGCAGAACTCCTCCCAGGAGTGAACAATCAGATTGCCGATCTCCTCAGCAGACAGAGACAGCAAATCCATGAATGGGAACTTCACCCACAAGTTCTCATCCCATACCTTTAAAGTTGGGGAATCCCTCAAATAGATCATTTTGCCACACACCAAAACACAAAATGCCCAAACTTCGCCTCCAGGTACCCACACCGCTCTCCAAAAGCAATGCACTATGGATGAACTGGTCAGGGATATTTGCCTACGCTTTTCTGCCTCTCCCACTCATTCAATTAGTGGTCTGGAAACTCAGGCAAACATCCCTCACACTGATCATAGTAGCTCCCACATGGGCCCGTCAACCTTGGTTCACAACCCTGTTGGAGCTGTCACTAGTTCCACATCAAAAACTGCACCTCACATCCAGTCTCCTCACACAGAGCCATGGAGCAATCAGACACCCAGATACCAAACAACTGAACATCGCAATCTGGCTCCTGGAATCAGAGTTTGGTTACCTTAATCTCCCACCAAACTGTATGAACATCATTAGAGAGGCCAGAAGGCCTACAAGAGCCTGTTATGCAGCTAAATGGAAACGTTTGGTTATCTATTGCAATAATAACATCAGTCCTCTTGATGCTTCAATACAAAATTTAGCTTACACCTCTATCTGATTACATATCGCTGCAATAGCTGCGTATATACAAAATAGGCACATCTCTTTTTAGAGTGCTAGTAATCAAAGCTTTCATGGAAGGACTTAAAAACGTTATCCCACCAAGACCTCCACCTGCCCCAGTGTGGAATCTCAACAGTCCTCACAAGACTAATGGGCCCACCTTTTGAACCCATGCATAAATGTGAACTACAGTTTCTCTCCTGGAAAACCGCATTCCTCATTGCAATCACTTCACTGAGAAGAGTGGGTGAATTACAGGCACTAACCATAGAAGAACCTTTTTTCCAACTTCACAGAGACAAAGTGGTTCTTCGTACTAACCCCAAGTTTCTACCTAAGGTAGTTTCAGCCTTTCACATCAATCAGTCGGTTGAGTTACCTGTATTCTTTCCTCAGCCTGATTCAGTGGCAGAACAAGCTCTACACACCTTAGATGTTCAAAGAGCCCTTTTATATTACATTGAAAGAACAAAATTATTTCATAAAACTAAACATTTCGTTGCTTTTGCACCACCACACAAGGGCAATCCCATATCGAAGTCCGGTATTGCCAGATGGATTGTTAAATGCATTCAGACTTGTTATGCAAAAGCAAAAAGAGCGTTAACCATACCCCCTAGAGCGCATTCCACTCGCAAAATAGAGGCTACTATGGCTTTCTTAGGAAACATCCCCATAGTTGACATTTGTAAAGCTGCAACATGGTCTACATCGCACACATTCACCAAGTTCTATTGTGTAGATGTGTGAGCTAGACAGCAAGCTAATGTGGGCCAGGCAGTACTTAAAACACTCTTTCAGACAACTCCAACAGCTACAGGTTAGCCACCACTTTGGGAGAATACTGCTGTATAGTCTATGCAAAGCATGTGATCTACAGCTTACATGCCTCGAACGGATAATGTTACTTACCCAGTAAGCATCTGTTCTTGGCATGTAGAGCTGTAGATTCACATGTGCCCACCCACCTCCCTGGGTACCTGTACCTGTTGCAGTTCCCTCTTACTCTATATGCATACGCATGGACATCTCTATTCTTTACTTACTAATTCCATTCTCACCCTCTGCGGGAAAACAATCTAACAATGGAGTCGATGCCCATGCGCACTATCACCGAATGGAGGAGTCACCTACCTCGTGACTGGAAAGACTTCTTCTAAGAAAAACAACTTGCAAACATCCAGACTCAACACTAGATGGCAGGAGTATGCAAAGCATGTGAATCTACAGATCTACATGCCAAGAACAGATGCTTACTGGGTAAGTAACATTATCCTTTTCTGACTTGGGTGTAGCTTCATGTAATACATAATTTGATAGGTTAGGCTGCAGAATCCTAACTAAATGATGCGACTGTGTGAAAATTTCTCTCTCCGTTTGGTTGATTTTGACCCTTTTGTCATTAACAAATGATTTGTTATAGTGTAAAGTGTTGTAGAAATTCTTCTCTATGCTCTATAATTTCTAACATCACTGTTGTAATGCAGTCATGGTAACCAGGTGTCTCCTGTATGGGGTGACTGGGTTCCACGGTGGCACAGTAGACAGCAGATGAAGAAACTCCTATGGCACTGTTCGTGAGAAATGAAACTTCAAATCCATCATTATCTAGGCTCCAGTGCTTACTACCAGCAGCATGGAAGTTGGACCCATCATTGAAGAATTATATTTTTAATTGTCCTGAGAGGTACGATTTTGCTTGCTTAACAGTCCTACATCATGCTCTTTAAAACCTATTTTGATGACTGTTACATTAGCCTTGGAATTTAAACAGACCCATAGTCACTGCCTTGATTTTAAACACATCTGTCCATTTAATTATTAATTAAACCTTTGAGCATCCACCCATAATGTTTCCAGTGTGCGACCAGCTACCTCAGGTGCGCAGCATCTGAGATACATTCTCCTCTTTCTTAGCAACATTGTTCTCCCTCTTCCAGTTTATTGTGACTGAGCGCCATCTAGTGGAATTGTGTGGTATTTTTCACATCGGATTCTGCAACATCTATAAAGCCTTTCGCCACATGTAAAACTAAAGTGATTCTCGGATTAAAATACAGTGATTAACACACTTTATTTAAACACTGTCCTATTTTTGTGGAAACCATGATATTTCTAATAAAGTCAGTAGCTTTTAACAAAAGGTACTATCAAGTCACAGTGGCATTAAGAAAACCAAATTTTTACTATCGTTTTTTAGGTCGAGCCTAGAGCAGCGCATCAGCTGTTTGCTCGACTTTTAGTAAGGAGGTTTTCAAAGTGCTACCAGAGCCTTTTGCTGGCCTCAAGCTTGCGCGCTCGTGAACGCGCGCAGCCGCCATCTGTCTTTTCTCCGTCACGGGTAATTAAGTGCATCGCAATCGCTATCACTTTAACTTTCGGCGCCCGCGTGGCCAATGTTTTTCGCTTGCTCTTGTTATCTATATCTCGAGCTCTTTTTTCCTAACTTGCATGCTGGTGTTGCAGTGTTTATTCTTGTTCATGGTTGCCACTTGCTTCGTAGTATATATAACCTGAGCCGTGTCTCGCGTTTTTTATCTCTGTCTGCCCTCTGGCTCACTACCACGAGGACATTGTCCCTCTTCCGACTTGAGGTAACAACACCAGTCCCTCTGTCACCAAGGGCGAGCCCCTGTCCCCTCTGGCACCTTGGGCTGAAAAAACTTGACCCACTCCTCTTTGATTTTACACTGACGTGCCGCACTGGCATCCAGTGACCACAACAGCTGCACTACTGCTATCCTGGGGTGACGACCCTCCGTCGGTGACCTCTGCCATCCGTAGGGAGATCTCAGCCCCTTTTCACTGTGATGAGCAGCTCAGACTCCCCATCTCTGCCACCATGAAATGGAGGCCTCTGCCGTGCTACAGCCGCATCACCCGGTCCTCTGCTCTTTGAGCTGAGGAGTTTCGCTTTTTGCTACCCTGAGTTCAAACCGTATGATCCTCTGCCACTCTGTAGTGTTTGCACCTGTCCTTTGGCAAAGCTGAAGTAATAACAGACATATTTCTGAGAAATAAGCACCTGCTCCCCTCCCTTCCTTGGTGGGTGAGCTAACTCTCTGGAATCTAAAGATAGTGATATTTGCCCCTTGGTCCTCTGGAATGGGTGGCACTAGCCCACTGTCCTGCTGCTTTGGTGACACTTGCCCCACTGGAATCGGGAGCGGGCCTTCTTCCATTCCAGTCCAGCAAAGCGCTGTTTACCCAAATTCCATGCTAAGGTATATATTGTTTTAAAGTGAAGTTATTATCCAGAACCCGCTAAAAAGTTGAGAGACTTATCTACATGCGACCCATTGTTGACAATGCAAATTTTGTTACTTGTTCTTGGTAAAATGATAAATAAAGGTTAAAAAAGAAGTTGAGAGACGAAGATAGTTTTCTTAAATGACAGCTTTTTTACGGAGATTAACGTTTATGTAGTAAACGGGAAAACATGCCCAATGGTGTCAACGTGGGTGTTTCCCCGAGAAACATGTACATGATGCTTGTGAGATGGAAGGCTGTACCTCATTGAAACAGTTGCCTGCAGTATCTGCCCTTGTGTCTTTGTAGGGAGCAAAACTACTTTAGACACACCTGGGTGGGAAAACGTGTAAAGCCTCATGTGCGAAGGTGCCTTTAGTCCAGGCTTGTCAGCAGTTTTTGTGGGGCTTGAGTGAAAAAAAACGAATGTGTAAGTCCAAGTTCTTCAGTTTATGGCAGGTGCCAAGATTACCTAAAAATAAGCATTGGCATAGCCAATAGGTCTCGCTTTTGGGACATTATAAGTATTTAGTTATGCAGCACAATATCCTCGGTGCACCAACATTAACTGTTACATTGTTAAACACTTATAAGGTCCCAAAGGCGAGACCTATTGGCTATGTCAATGCTTGTTTCTTTTAGCTTTTTAATCACTAACCACCGCTCTGCTGCTGGTATATCTCTTGATGGTTTTGCTTGTTTTTTCATGAATGGAGCTTTAATCATTTCCCAGGCCTAGTAGAGAACAATTTCACCATCCATTTCCATGTGAAGATGACCAGAAAGGGTACCTCCGTCAATGCTTGATGTCCCTACCTGCTAGAAATTCTGTCAGGGCAGAGTGCTTGGCTCTTTTGTATGGTTATGACAGAGAAATATTAATAGAGCGCAATAATATGACCGTCAAATTCAATCTGCTCCTTGGATCTGGCTGCAGCTACAATCTCCTCCCTCTGGTGATAGTAGTGCAAGCACATTTGAATAGCTGGTTACTACTGGCCTAACAAGAGTACACTCGATGAGTGAGATCCTCCTCGTTTAGGCTTGGGAGGACCTGCTTAAAGATTCTCTTAACAAAGTTTACCAGATCATCTTCTTCTGCTGACTTCGAGATCCATTTAATCCTGAAATATTGCCTTTGTGATGAATTTTCAGTGTCCTCCAGATATGTGTGCAGATCATCTGTGTAGTCTTTGAGTGAGATAACTTCCCAAAGTAAGGACTCCAGTTCGTCTAGTACATCACTCATTTCCTCCAGAGTGCAGACTCTAGCACCTGTCTCTTGAGTATATTATATAACAGATATTTAAGAGAGCTAATGTCAGATCTTAACTAATTTCAGTACTGTGAAAAAAATCTTTTAATCTCTTAATATCTAACAGAGATACCCCATGAACGAGTATCAGAGGGGGCTTTGCTTGAGCTCCTCCCTGGCCGAACTGTGCATCTCTGTTTGGGGAAGTTGATGCTGATTTGGTCTGTGAGTTGGGGTGCTATGTGCCAGGTTCGGAGAAGATATCTTTATATAAGTGGTGCATTTTACCTTATTAGATGCTCTCTTGCTCCAGTAGATATTGCTCTGCCAAGGCAGGTTGCATCACAAACAGTGATCTGTCAATGTTTTCTCCTTCCACAGTCGTAGATTGCTCACTGTTCTGCCTCTCTTTCAGTTGCAGAGCAGTAATATCCACTTGCATGGCCTGTCAGTTATTTCTTTGGAGCTTTCACCTTTCATACACTGCATCAGAAGCACAGGCTGTTCACTCAGCTATGAGAAAGGTCATGCATTTGGGAGTCAGACTACAGGTATGGAGAGTGAAGAGTCACCTGGAGTAGTTGTGTTGTTGTTATGGCTAGACTATGGTCAGTGCAGTGATACACAACTCCTTAGGCCCTGTCCTCTGTTAGTGCAGAGCCCTGACTGCCATTTTGGCCAACTCCGCTTTCAACTCTTGCTTTTTTTTTTTAATTTTTTTTTAATTTTAATAAACATTCTCGACATTACAGGTACAACATTTCTTAATCCGTGCAAGGGTGACAGCGAAATCAAGGTCATTACATCACATTCATCCAAATACGTTGGAAGTTACAGGGATGGGGCGTCATCCTCCTCGGCCATTGTAGGGGGGGTACAGATCTCGCCCTGGTAAGTGTTCCAAGGGGACCAGGTCTTCAACCATTTCCGTGGACAGCCACGGGCGATGTATACTGATTTTTCTAGTAGCATGCACCAGTCCATGTCCCTCTCCCACGCTGTGACCGTGGGTGGATACGAGGCTCCCCAAAGCTGGGCAATATTCCTCTTAGCTATCATACATCCAAGCGTTACCCAGTTTTTGGTATATACGGTATGGTCAGTGGGCTCCCATATATTTAGGAGGCACCTGGGCGCCTCCGGTATGATCTCAACACCTAGCACTTCACTCATGATCTTGTGTATATTGCGCCAGTAGTCTTGTATTTGTTGACAGTGCCATAATATATGTATGAATGTGCCTACTTCCGTGCACTCCCTCCTACATGCGCCATCTGTCAGACCACCCATTCGGATCATCTGCGGGCCTGTTACGTAGATTCTGTGGAGGATCTTCAGCTGTATTCACCTGAGTCTAGCTGATATAGCTACTATTTTAGGAGAGGAGATAGCTTCTTGCCAGGTCCCGTCGTCAAGTTCTATCCCATCCGCACTCCACATATCTCTCAGTTTTGATAAGGGGTCCTCGACGTTATTAATAAGTTTACGGTACGTCAGAGAAATGGCTCTGTCGGGAAGATGGCCGTCCAGCAACCTATCCTCTAGCTGGGAGATCTCTGGTGGGGTTGTACCCTCCGGGATTAATGCTAGCAGTGAGTGTCTAATTTGAAGATATCGATAGTGTTCAGTATCTGCTAGGGCGTATTGCGTTCGGAGAGTGTCAAATGTTTTAACACTCCCTCCGCTCCAGAGGTCTTTAACCTGAGAGATACCTATTAAGTCCCATTTGTCGAATCCTTTTGTGTTTCCCATATAGCCCAACCGTTGCGAATCCCACAGTGGTGTGGCCAACGTGATCTTATCTTCCCAGCCTAGTGATTTATTAGCCGAGTGCCAGATGCGGATCGTGTGGCCAGTAGGGCCAGTAAGTGAATACTTAGTGGGCTGTGAGTACAGTGTCCTTGCGAAGGCCCCGGCTGGCAGAAGCCAGCGATCCATTAGGTACCCTGTGTTATTGCAACAACCATATGTGCAATGATTAATGGCAATGAGGTGGGAGGCCCAGTAATATCTTTTTATGTCCGGTAATCCTATTCCTCCATCATACCAGCTAAGTGTCAGCTTTTTAAGTGCAATCCGAGGTCTTCCCCCCCAGAGGAGGTCCCTGAGGAGTCCCTCCACTTCTTTAAAGTAGGAGTTTGGGACTAAGTCGGCCGAATTCTGCAGCGTGTATAGGAACCGTGGCAATGACATTTTGAATAATGCCGCCTTACCCAAGAGCGATAGTGGGAGTGACTTCCAGTGTGTGATGTCACTTCTGAGCCGTTGCAGTGTGGGGAGTAGATTATGCAAATATCGGGCCTGTGGGTCAAGAGAAATATATATACCCAAATATTTGAATCCCTCGGAGACTATGGGAATTGGACAGTTGCTGGGTATAGGGGGGGGGGGGTGGCCCCCCAAAGGACATATAAGAGCGATTTTTGCCAGTTGATACGAAATCCCGAATATCTCCCAAACACGTCAAAGATATCAAAGGATGCTATTAAGGATCTCTTTGGGGACGTGAGATAGAGGAGAATATCATCCGCATATAAGGATATGCGGTCTTCCCACTCCGCCGACCAACGGATGCCAGAAATCCCAACGTCTTTGCGGATCCATTGCGCGAGTGGTTCGAGGGCCAAGGCGAAAAGAAGGGAGGATAGGGGGCACCCTTGACGGGTACCTCTGCTCAGTGGAAATGGCTCCGACCTCTTGTTATTGACCACCATCTGCGCCATCGGTGCGCTGTATAACAGTCGCACCCAGCGGCAAAAGTTCGGTCCAAATCCTAGCTTGGCAAGGACCGCAATGAGGTAGGGCCATTCTAGGGTATCAAAGGCCATGGTGGCGTCTAGAGAAACCACAATGGCATCCTCGGGTATAGTCGGCACTCTTCCCAGGACTCCGTGTAGGCGTCTCAGGTTGAGGGCAGTGTTTCATTTGGGCATAAATCCTGACTGATCTGGATGCACAAGGTCGCTGATTACTTTCGCCAGCCTAGTGGCTAGTACTTTAGCCAGAATTTTGGGTTCCGCGTTTAGTAGTGAAATAGGCCGGTAGGAGGCGCACTCAGTTCTGGGCTTTCCCGCCTTATGTATAGTGACTATGGTGGCCATTCTCTGGTCGGATGGCAGCCCGCCCTTCTCTAGGCTATCCTCGTACATTGATTTGAGGTAGGGGGCTAGTTTATCCGGTCGAAGTTTGTAAATAAAGCTCAATTGGAATGCCATTCGGGCCCATTGCTTTCCCGGGGTTTAACGTCCGAATAGCCGTGGCTATCTCGTCAGCCGTGAGTGCACTATCGAGGAATGTCCGATCTGATTTGGACAATGTCGGGAGAGAGATGTCTTTTATAAGACCAATGAATTCTGCCTCAGGATATGGTGCTACCGTGCTGTATATGTGTTGGAAGTGTGTGGCGAATTGGTTTGCTATCTCCTGCGGGTCCGTTACCAAGGCTCCCTCGGGTCCGTTAAGTTCTGGTACTAGCTTATTCGCTTGCTCCTTTTTGTCCAACCAGACGAGGAGCTTACCTGCCTTATCTCCCCAGTCATAAATACGACCCAGCTTATCTTGTGCTATCTCTTTAGCCCGGTCAGTGACCAAGGCTCTGTACTCATCTTGGCGCAGACGGAGAGAGTGAAGTGTTGCAGGTGTGGGGTCTGGGGCAGCTTCCTGCTCTAGTCGGTATATTTCCTGTTCTATGTCAGAGATTTCCTTCATCTTATCCTTCTTAGAACCTGCCACCAGTGAGAGGGCCTGACCTCTGACTACAGTTTTAAAGGCTTCCCATAATATTTGGGGGCCGCATTCAACTCTTCATGAGAAACTACATGAATCTCAGTCTCCTGTGGCTCCTAACACTTTTTCTCTAGTCCCTTGGCTCTCAAGAGGAGAAAACAGCTGAACTTGGGGTGCTGCATCAGTGAGATATTACTGCAAACACTAGAGAAGGGGGCAGAAGTGTGAAGAAAATGTCCTACCTCACATCCCACCAGGAAATGACCATCTTTTGCATGATTCCCCCTCAATTTTTGCCCTATCTGTTTTGCTGGTTTTAGAACTCTGTGTACTTTACCCATGCTAACTAGAAGTAAAGTGGCTGTGCTCCTCCTTTAAAGGTGTCAAAAGTGGTGCAACACTAATTATTATATTTAACTTTCCTATAAATGCATAGAGTGTGGTGCAGAAATAAATCCATGGCATGGGAAGTTAAATGTATCTGTGGACTGCAGCAGTTATTCTCCCATCCACTGCAGTGATAGGTAAAACATGGCTACAGTCTTACCCTGTGTATCCTGACAGCAGCAGCCTACAACTTGCACAGACCTGTCAAAATATTTGACAGGTGGGAAACCCTGCTTTTAAATATTAATGCCACCTATAAGTACACAAGTGTTTGCTTGATGCCCTCAATTCCTCTTGAGATTTTAGGCTTGTTCTTGTTGTCAATAATGACCTTGCCCTTTTTTTGGCATGTTTCACATCCTAAAAATAGGGATGGTAAAGAATTGTGTAGACAAGTAAGGTGAGATCTTTCAATCTTTCTCAGTAGAAGGACTTGGATAAAACACTTTCCAGCCACATTTTTTAATTGAGCTTCTGAAGATAGAGTGTGTTCACGCAGAACTTACATTTTATGCATCATTTTGATGGTGTAGGAGGGGAGCCCATTAAGACAGGCAAAGTGATGTTATTTCATTTGGTAAACCATGAAACTGATGCCAGTAAAATCTCAGTTGTGGTGGGGTTCGGTCAGAGAAAGTTGTAAGCCATCATACGATGTACAATAGTGGGAGCTACTATTAGTCAGCTTGAGGTTTAGGGGACTGAGTGAGTCAGTGGCGGTGCGTCCATTGGGGCGTTGCTCCACTAAGCCACATGGACAGCACCGTCACGCCTAAAATGTAATTTGTGCCACAGTAAAAGTCTTGCAGTCTGACAAGTCCGGTAGCGTTTAATTTCAGCGAGACTGCCAGTCTAGCTGAAATTAAACGCTACCGGGACATGCCCGGCCCGAGGTAATCGGAAGGCGCTGAATGGGGTGGGGCTGCGTCTGCTTGATTGACAGACTGTCACTGACAGTGCAGCTGCAGCAGCAATAGTAGTGCGCATGTCCATTTTTGGGCTGATCATTTTTAGGACCAGCCCGAACATGCGCACACTACTCCACTGCTACCTTCCCCCTTAGGAGAGCGACTGTCTGGCGAGGGACCCGAGGGTGCTTCATGCAGCAGCCTCCAGGTCTCAAAATGGGCGGGGAGTAACCCTGCTCTAGCCTATCATGGCGCTGCTAATGCAGCGCCTGGATTGGCTGAGACTCCACCGCGCAGCCTGGTGCATTTCAAACTGGAACAACACCGGCCGCTTCCGTGCAATCCCAGGGGACTGCAGCTTTTTGCCATCGCGCCACTTGCAAGCCCAGTCCCGGTGCCTCATAGTGCCACACCCAGTTGCTCTCTTCGCTTTCGCTACTGTACGAGAGACCAGTATACACCCACGCAGCGCCACACAGCTCTGAACTGCCCCGCTGTCCCTCTGCCGCTACTAGCAGGCTTTTGTATAGGGGCCTGCTAGAGTGGCCGAGACACCTGGTTGCGGTATCACTGTATCTCCAGGACTCAGTGCTGGCTCTCTCCATGCTGAGGCGGCGCGTGGTCCGATCCGGAGTGTAGAGAAGGAGCGGAAAAAGGTACGTTTTATTTATTTTAATTACCGTCGCCGTCCCCCGAGCGACACTCCCGTGACTGTCCACCCCCCCCACCCCGAAACCCAACCCGTGCATCTTGCCGGCCGCAACTGCAGTCACAGCATACTCCTTCCCCCAAATGATCTATTCGGATAGACAACCATCCACCCCTTTATGTACAGCACCAGTTCGCTTGTTTTACTTTAATCAAATACCGCTAAAGACTAATCACTCCTGTTCTCCACTAGGACGATGGGTAAGAGATGTTAGCGCTAATTCCTTGTCTACCTTTAGGTTGTGGTTTTTTAGACTGTGTTCGCACTTCTGCTGATTTTCCTAGTACCAATTCAAACAAGCATTTACAATGCAATGGTCTCGGCATTGGTAAAGTTAGAGCTATTGGCATTGCTCATGACATTATTTTTGTTTATGTTTTTTTTTGTAAAACATTTAACCTCTTCAGCGCTGCGCGGATTCCCGCGCAGTGCTGAAAGATCTGAGCGCGGGCGGGGCCATGACGGAACGGTTCCGTCATAAGCACAGCCCAACCGGCGTGCATGACGGAACCGTTCCGTCATCGGCATCGAAGAGGTTAAAGAAACGGCATTGTTATTTACAATGTCAATAGCTTAATCACTCTCAAATGCGAGACCTATTGCATTTGCACCCACACACAGAGCCACCTACACACACACTGATTCAGCTATTGACATTGTAAATAACAATGCCGTTTCTCTACATGTTTTAAAAATAAAAACATAAACAAAAATAATGTCATGTATGGGCCAGGCATTTACAAGTAATCCAAGCTGCAAGGCAGAGTTTCTTAAATAGAGGTTTCTTGTCTAAAATGCTATGCAATCTCTCAGGCTATATTAAAGGACTCTGAGGGAGCCATGTAACATATGTGCATTGATGTATCATCTGTGGGTGGATATATGAAAACTCACCAGGAGTTCAAGCATGAAGGCACATTTATTGGTTACATAAATGTGTAAATATACTAGTTTCAACATTTCTTCACAAAACCCAAATATGGATAAATATATATACCATTAGCAAAAACAGATATGTAGAAATGGAAAAAAATAATACCATAAAAATGGAATCCCTAGTTATACATGTAAGTCATACATGGGACAAATATCAAACGATGTATCCCATATATGTTTGCTCCACAATGTCAATGCAAATATTGGTGTAAAGGGCTGGTACCCAGGGCCACTAATTATACGATTCTGCGGCAGTGCATTTTCCTGCACAATTATGTGTTTACCTCCTATGCCACATAACGCATCATCTGTTGCGCAATCTGCAGATTTCAGCAGAAATGTAGGTTCTAGCTGAAACAGGTCAAAAGTTACTAGAAAAAAAAGCTGTGGCAACTGTTGCTGCACATTGGATGGCCCTTTTCAAACGTTGACTGGTCTCTTTGTTGCTTATGGCTGTACTCACGTTTTAAACTGGTACTAGTGGTGTAAAAGCTTTGTCCATGCAGTATTAACATGTAAAAATGACAAACTAATGAAGCAATACCATCACAAAATGCACCGAATTATGCAGCATAATGTGCCGCCCTGTGCTCCATAATTTAGTCAATCCTGCAACATAATTGGCTCCTTTACTGTTGCATAAGTCAAGTGTCCTTGCAGGTACCATCTTGCACCAACAGCACTACGGTATTAATTGGGACCATTAACCGTCTCAAATGTAATGTTAACTACGTGACGTGCGCTGGCATATTTAGGTAAATACATTCTCGCATCTCGAAACTAAGGGGCGCACAACACAGCAGGCCCAAGTTTCAACAATTGCTAAGCTACGTGCACCATCTACAGCAGCGGCACATGCACTACTCGCACAGGAAAGCACTTTCCTCTGCCCAACACCCGAATCTAATCCCGCTTCTTGCACCCTGCGAGACTTCCCCTACCTTACATCCAAGAACCACATAAAACACACAAAGCCCGCAGCCTGCTCTAGAACCTTTTAGTTTCTTACACATATACCAAGTCCTTTTCTTGCATCCAACTAACACACATTATCCTTTTATTGCTGGGCCCCCCTGGACATACTGTACAAAATTGGGTGTGCAATAACATTATAAATTTCCGATGCTAGGAAGGGTTCTGCCCAGAAGTCGGTGAAATTAAAGTAGTCGGAGAAAGCCACCAAGAATTGGGCAGGGTAGGGGGAATTCTTAACACCAGCAAGGGCGAAGGGCTTGTCAAGAGTACCCTGAAGAGAACATGGCAGTGTTGGAGTACCAAGAAAGTGAACAATATTAACATGGGTGGAGTTCGCGTATTTCACAGATACGCTTAAATTGGCCGAGAACAGCAAAATAAAGGGTGTTAAGAGAACATATGGTAAAACGAACTATCTCGAGACCAACACCTTCCACCCAGCAAACCAATCCCAACATAACAAGGTTCCCAATCTACAAAGCACCGCGAGACCACAACTTACAACACCCGCAGCATTCTTACACAGTTTCTGCTCCTTTCACCAGGTCACACCTTAAACTATCACCTCCTTAACACCCACAATGTTCCTGCAACCACGAAGACCCTAAACAGTCATACTCCAAGTACCATACTCGCTGCTACCGGGAAGTACACCCAGCTTACACTGAGCAGTCTGCTAAACGCGGCGACCCTTCTTAACCTTAAAACAAAGAGACCTTCCCTCATCAAACACTGTGCCTACATTCCGCAACGCTGCCCCTCACACACAAGTAAATTCCCTGCCCAATATGCATCCCCAAACACGACCAACCCCGCGTCATCCTGTACTGCCGCGTGCACCGAACAAAGGATACCAGCACCAAGGCTTGAGCTGCTGCTTCTTCTTCCGCCCCATGTCGTCCACGCGCCGAGGACCGAGTACTGCAGAAAAGGGGCATACACAGAGCAGCCAAGACGCAGCCACCAGCAAGGAGCCACAAAACGGCCGCACGTAAGCTCACACTCCCAGACTGCACTGCGGTCAGAGGAAGGGCGGTGACGTCGAAAGTGAGAGAAACAAGCAGAAAGCGCCGCTTGTAGTCCATTTTACTTTCCTGGGCACTGCAGCAATACATAGGTGTCAGGTGGACGGCTAAACGTACAGGCTAACAATCGGTTGACAAGATCCTTTTGCAAATTTGTGTTTACGTATCGCAGCGAAGGACTGGGCGCACAGGTTTTGAAAAAGGCATTTCCACGAGGCAGATGACTCTATAATCGGTATCAGCAGAGAAAGGCAGCGTGCTAGCTGTGGACGGCCAAACGTACAGGCTAACAATCGGTTGACAAGATCCTTTTGCAAATTTGTGTTTACGTATCGCAGCGAAGGACTGGGCGCACAGGTTTTGAAAAAGGCATTTCCACGAGGCAGATGACTCTATAATCGGTATCAGCAGAGAAAGGCAGCGTGCTAGCTGACCTGGTGTTCCTGTTTTAAGTGCAGCCCTGCTGCAGTTCGCAGCTTGTGTTTAACAAGGCAGAGCAAAAGGCAAGCACACCACCGCCTTTCTCCGAGGCTGAGCAGAAATGCCTCGGAGAAACGCAGCGTCCTTTTCGGATTGGGGGGCGTGTTTTGCTGTTGTCTCCTCCCTGAGACTTCTCGCAAAAAACACGCCCCCCGATCCGAAAAGGACGGGGCCTAATCTGAATGACTGACCTCTTCTCCAATGGCTGGCCAGCATTCAAGAGGCCAGCCAATGGAGAACAGGGGAGAAGAGGGGCGGGTTCAAGCCCCTCTTCTCCAAGTCATTAAATCTCGGAGCGAGACTGCGCAAGCGCAGCCTTCGCAGCCGAGACCTAATTATGGAGCTAGCAGTGAAAGGGATGAACCTTTGCTCAAAAGGGGCATGCCCTGCTGTCCTGTGTGTGTGTGTGTGTGTGTGTGGGGAGGGGGAGGGGGGTGGTAGTGTCTTGCTTGCAGTATACACTGTTTCCACTGGAGCTTTCAAAATGGGTAGTGTATACAGCACTGAAGGTAGTGCTGCCAGGTGGAACTCTGCCCAACTATGTAACGGGTACCACGATCCTTGTTGTTGACTACATCAAGAGGCAATCATTTGCGACACAATCTTGAAAATTGCGAATGAGGGAGGACCTGGAAGTAAAATCTCCAGTTAACTCCTCTGGAATAGTATCCTACAAATAGGCCTCTTGACTTCGCCCCTGTAATATAGGAAGGACTGAAAGGCTCCTCTTCTTTTAAAGAGTATTTGCTTTCGTGCATTTAACAAATATCACTTGAGATTGTACAAAATCTCCTCCCATCGGTCTAGCATTTGGCAAAGGTCCCTTCGTCCACTTGCCAGTATTACTGACATCAGAGGAAACTCAGCTCAGTAGTGGACCTTTGAGGTGGTCCTAAACACACTGGTAACATCACCTCTTGGGACTTCCAGCTGTGGGAACATTTAATTCTGTATGTTGCACTGCCCTGTATATTGTTGCGCCCCCTGGTTGTTGCCCTGAACTGTCAGTTGCTGCGCTGCCACGTGCGTTGTTGTGGTGTTATGTTTGTTGCGATATCCAGACTGTTGCGCTGGCCTCTGTGTTTCTGCTGCACTGTGTTGTTGCGCACAGCCCTGCGTGTCACACTGCCTTTGTGTTACCCTGCTCTGTGAGGTCTTGCGTTGCACTGGCTGTTGCACTGGTTCTGCTTATCTGTCTCCTCATGTACCCTGCATTACCCTGTTAGTTGCGCTGCCCTGCCTGCTGCACCTCCCTGTCTGTTGTTGTGCTACTCTGTCTGTTCTACTGCCATGTCTGTTGTTACGCTGTCCTGCCTCTTACACTGCTCTGCTTCTTGCATCTCTGCACTGGCTTTTAGACTGTCACCCATCTTGTTGGTCTGCCCTGTGTTTGCACTTCCCTGTCTCTTACTAATCTGTCCTTCCTGTTGGACTGCCCTTCCCCTATTGCACATCCCTGTCTCTTGTTGTGCTGCACTTTCTCATGTTGGGCTGCCCAGTCTTGTTGTGCTGCATTGCTTCGTGTTGTGCTCTCCTTTCCTTTGTTGTGCTGCTCTTTCTCTTGTTGCGCTGCCATGTCTCTTGTGCTGTCTCTTGTTGGTTGCTAGAGACAATAGAGAGAAATCAAGTGACAGACACAGATAGTGAAAGAGTGTGCAAAGAAGAGAAAGACAGACCCAAAGAAATATGGATGTAGATAGAGATAAAACAACAGAAAGAGATACAGGCCTAGAAAGAGAGAAAACAGATACTTGGAAATAAAGTCAATGGAAAGCAAAGAGAAAAGAGACACAGAACGCACCTGTAAACCAAAATGTCAAGCCTGGTGTGTAATGGAACTAACCTGGATGTAATTGATAACATAAGAGAGAGAATAGATTGATAAATAAAGCAAGAGAGATGAAGCAAAATTGAAAGAAAGATGACGAGCCAGAATGAAAGAGAGGAGAGAGTGAGAGTGTGTGTGTGGGAGAGAGAAGCGATGGATTGGTAGAGAGAACGAGAGAGAGGGGGGAAACAGAGAGATGGAGCTAAGCAGAGCCAGAAAGAGAGTGTGGCAGAAAGAGAGAGGGGTATAACGAGTATGTTGAGCTAGAGAGAGAAAAAGAGGAACATAGGAAGTAAGACAGCTATAGGTATGAGCATACGTACACAGTTATCTCTACTATAATCAGACACTGGATCAGACCATTAAATGTTGAAATGTAAAATCTTGACCCGTTTTGGGGTAACTTAAACTTTTGTCTGCTACAGGAATTTTTAAATATGAGAAAATGTTAATTTGCTTTGGCAAGTCATGCATTGTTGACTGCACTTAGCCCACATGAAATGACTCGTGGGAGACCTGCTTTGGCAGTGAATTGGATCTGGAATTTCTGAGTTTGCGTTGAATGGTCAATATTAGTGTGTCAATTCAATTTCAAGTCTTTATTGCGATTTTCATCATTAAAGACAACAATTACAATATAACAATTAATGAGGAAAAAATAAATAAAAGAAAATTAGAAATAAACAATAATAAACAATAATAAGGAACCAGATTTGCAGAGATGACATGCACAGCAGTGGTGACACAATAAATATTGAGTTAAAATAACCATTAATCAATAAAATAACAACACAATAAATAGGTATTTCATATTTAAAAATGCATCAGTAATAAAATAATCATATTATCACATGAGGCGTAATTTATATGCACGTATAATCCAAAACCAGTGGAGAAATTTTGCTACAGAAATAATCACAGGTTGTGTGGTGTTAGTTTTGAGACACCGCAAAGCCTCAACACCCGTCTTAAGACCTAAAAGTAAACAGATTGGTTTCAACCAGACCCGTCTAGGAGTTCTGTACTCCGGGCAGATAAATAGGACATGAGCAATACTTTCCCTTTGAGCAGTACAAAAAGGGCAGTCAGGTTTAAGGCCTAGTCGCCATTTGGCTACAAAGCAGTTGATAGGAAGGGATCCCACCCTAAATTGATGATATCGCTTCCTATCTTCTGGAACGGTAATGCAGTCCTAGTAGTTCTCAAAAGAGGGACTATCCTTTTGGTCCAGAAAGTCCGAGGTTAAAGACGGACCAATACTTGAGCCAAATCTACTTTCCGTAACTACTCGCCAGTAAGATTCTTTTAGAATTTTCTGGGGGGGAAAAATATGTAATGTAGGTTCATCCCATAAGCTTGCTAAGCCCATAGCTCGATATAGTAACCTGACTTCGCTCATCCAGGCAATCTTATGCGCCTTATCAACCCCCCTAACATCCAATAATGCACGGCCATATTCACAAAGTTCGGGAGTCACCCAGAGCCGCCTCCAATATGCCACTGGACGATAACGTGCAATACCCTCTAAAAACAAGACCCCCAAATCATAATAAAGGGGTATAAGGGGGGTGGATGCTGGGAGGCCAGTAATGATACGCAGAAACTTGCTTTGGGCCCGGGTTAATTGGGTAAGATTACTATGACCCCACAGTTCTGCCCCATAAAGAATTGCCAAGCTTATCTTGGCATCATATATTTTAAGGGCTGGTAGGATAGGTCTGGTGTGAGACAGGTGAAGCTCTTTAATTAAAGCGCCCGTTAGTTGGGCATGCTTAGTTAGTACTTGATCTAAATGCGGTTTCCAATTTAGCTTCGACTCAAGAGTGATACCCAGATATGAAAAAACCTCTGTCTGATCTAATTTAACTTTGTTCATAAACACGGTCCCTCTGACGTGTTTAGATTTGTGCAAGACCATGAATTTGGTTTTAGATACATTTACAATAAGCCCATGACCCTTGCAGAAAACTTCAAACATATCAATGGCTTTTTGAAGGCCCTGTTGAGATTTAGAAATTAACATAGTATCATCTGCTAACATCAACAAGGGGATCAACTTGCCATCCAACTTGGGGGCATCAGTAGGAGTATCCTTAAAATAGTTGATCACCCCGTTGATGTATAGGGAAAATAAGGTTGGGGCTAGAACGCACCCTTGGCGAACACCCCTAGCAATTGGAAAATTATCTGTGACATTACCCATATCATTCCACCTAACTTGGGCAAAATTGTCCTCATGTAATTTCATTAAAAGGTTTAAAATATCTAGAGGCATGCCTTGATCTATAAAAACTGACCACATTTTTGCTCGGGGGACTAAATCAAAAGCTGATTTAAGATCAACAAAGGCTGCAAAAAGCAAACCATCACCCAATAAGACCACCCTCCAGTAAATTAACAAAAACCTAAGTACCTGGTCAGTGGTACTAGTGTGACTGCGAAAACTGGCCTGGAGAGGTGAA
This sequence comes from Triturus cristatus, assembly GCF_964204655.1. Classification (NCBI taxonomy): domain Eukaryota; kingdom Metazoa; phylum Chordata; class Amphibia; order Caudata; family Salamandridae; genus Triturus; species Triturus cristatus. The sequence goes on along the minus strand of NC_140590.1, from coordinate 323,243,807 downwards.
AGGACTTCCTCCTCTTCGATCCAGCCTTGGATCCTTAGTAAAACAAGCCTAGCTATCACCTTCTGTATGCAGTCAATCAGGCTTATAGGTCTGTAGTTACCTGGATAAGAACGTTCACCCTTCTTAAAGATCGGAATGATCTGAGCTCCCTTCCAGGTAAAAGGTGTGGGTGTGCCTTTGGATATGCAATTTGCTAGGCACAAGATGTACGGTGCCCATAATTCCTTGTCGTGCATAAACAAGTCGCCGGGACAGAGTCTAAACCAGGCGCTCTGCCTTTGGGGAGGGATTTCAAGACATTATTCACCTCATTTAAAGTAAAAACCAGAGGAACTACATCCTTAGTTAAAACAGTAATTGATGGACAGCAGTCCTCCGGTACTTCATGAGACACAAATTGAGATGCGTAATGTGAAACCCACAGATTGGGTGGCACAAAGTTGGTGGGTTCTTCTCTCTTTGAACCCCTTCCCCACCTAATCAAGTCCCAGAAGGAACACATGGAACGTTCTTTGCTGGCAGAGTGGAGGTCCCTCCAGTATTCCTCATCCCATGCTCGTTTGGCTTCGTATTGTGCTTTTTTATAAAATGCACAAGCATTCTTGATCAAGACAATATCTTTAGTTTTTACAGCATCTGACAAGGACTGATATGCACTCCTACAGGATTTCCCATACCACTGGTTCTCCTTTCTGGTTGGTCTGTTGGGTTTAACATGAGCCTGCTTTGTAAAGAAGACACTGAGTTGATTAAAGAATTGGGTATGGATAATATTTATATTACCCAAATCTTCCTCCTGAGCGATAGAATTTTGTAGGGCATAAATAGCCTCGATAGTTAATTTCTTAATAGTTAAAATCTGCTTCTCATTCCCCAAACAATGTACCCATTTAACACGCCTTGAGTCGTTGGTTATAGCTACTTCAACCTTCTTGGAAGGAGGCTCCTGGCATTTGGTTTTTGATAATTGGAAGAAAAGTAGTAGAGGATCATGATCGCTCTCTGCTCTTGCCACCACTTCCATATCCTTAATTCTAGACCAATGTTCTTTGTTAGTCAGTATGTAGTCAATACGACTTTTACGAAGGCCATTGTTAAATGTAAAGGCCCCTTGCTTATCGGAAACTGATCTGCCATTTATAGCGCGGAGCCCATGGCCAATACAAAGAACCTTAAGCTGTAATACAGCCTCTGTCCACTTCTTAATTGGCGGTAATGTCAAATGGGGAATATTCCAGGCACTATCCTCATCATATGTGAGGTCAATGTCGTTGGTGTCCAGGGGCTCGAAGCAGCAATTAAAATCACCCGCTACTATGACATAACCATCTCTGCAATACAAGTCCAGGAGCTGGTCCAACTCCTCCACAACCCTTGATGATTTACCGCCGGGTAGCCCTCTGGCATAAACGTTAAAAACATAAAGATCTTTTTGACCAGGGCACTGGACCAGTACAAGCAAAATATCATTACTTTTGGAATCCAGCTGGGTCAAATGGTATCCGCTGTCCTGTTTAATCCACATTAAAAGACCCCCCTTAGCCCTTCCATGTAGACTAGGAACAGCAGGAACATAGAAACTAAGATAACCAGGTCTATAATCCAAGCTGGTCGACCATGTTTCCTGCAATAGTATAAAATCCATATTGTTAAGAAAATTGGACCAATCAGTGGATGCTACCTTATTCCTGAGCCCTGCCACATTCCAAGAAATTAGGGATGAGAGGCCCTTGGACACATCGTAACCTTGGATAGAACTTGGCAAGACTTCCTGTATATCTCCGTTGACTTGGACCCCAGATTGGAGTGAACAAGAATCACAATGTGGGTCAGCTCGCAGCGAGACAAACTCACCGGGAGGATCAACAATATGTGTTCCTCGTGGATCTGAGGCTGGACTGTGACCAAGTCAATCGTTGCAGTCTAGTGAGCTCAATACCTCAAATCTATTGCTAGTTGGGATAGGTCTGACATAATTGTCAGGACAAGCGGCTAAATCTCTCCTAATTATTGGAACCTTGGGACAGGGAGGATAGAAATATCCTAGGGGAAGGATATTAACACGATCATGGTGAATAATCAGAGAGCCTGTCTGTCTTAAGATATGTTCAATCAATATAGGGGATGCGAAATTGACTACTACACAGTCTCCCTCCAGACTCTTTTTGGTATCTCCTATCCATTCCACCCTACGGACCATCTTAAAATGTGTATACAAAGCACCACCCAGTACTGTTCTGGTCTTTAAATTATGTAATACTTTGTTTTTTAGTGAAGACCAGTGTTCCTCCTTCCCATCTGGTATTTTGGGGACATTAGCGAGAATTATAGAATACGGGCACACCTCTGGGGGGAGATGAAATTTGGGGTGTTTCGTAGAGATACAGTGAGTATCTTTTGTAATGGTCCTGGGAATCTCTCTAGCAGAGATAGAATCTCTTTGCTGGGTAGGGTTTGTAGGGACAATAGTTGTCTGAAGTACAGCCTGTGCTCCAGATGTATGTACACCAATATCCAAACGATTTACTAAAGGCAATTGCACTGGCACACTATCAAGACATGATGTTGTTTCTTTAGACCCTAGGAGGGAACCCTGTTGGGTCAATATTTGTTTCTCCAAATCTAGTAGTCTAGAATCAATTATCTCAAGTTTGGCCAAAACCGGGGTGATCAAAGCCTTAACGCGCTCCTCCAAGACTACCGCTAATCTAGACATGAAGTCACCCTCTCTAGATATATCAACAGAAGGGATAATCTGAAGGCTTTCTGGTAGGTTGGTAGTAGGATTATCCTGAGGCAAGTGGCTTCTTATTGGTGGACCTTGAACAGTGGTTGTAGCGCTTTTCCTAGCTTGCTTAGCTTTAGGTTTGTTACTCATGCTAGCACTAACAGCCTTTCGCTTCCTTTGGGGCTGTTTAGCTCTAGTAGCTGGCTCACCACGTGCCTGCCTAGTACGTGTATTAGGAGGGGAAGGAGACTGGCTAATAGTAGGTGGGCATGAAGTGTGAGTGGAAGTAGCTCACCTAGGGAGAACCTCATTTGACAGGACAGCTGAACCATAAGACAAATCAGGCAAAGCATTAGGACTACTCATGGAGGAAGTAGGAGGGGCACTATGCAAAGTGGTTGAAATTTTGCACATAGGGTCAAGGGAGAGTCTCCTCTCGACCAGTTCAATCTCTTTGGCAACTGCCGTTTCAGCCCGTTTAAGGAAAGCGTCTAAAGTACCAGAACCTCCTTTCGTATTCCTTATGAATTTAGCCATGTTGCAATAGTAATGCACAAAATACAAAGAGTCTCAGTGTCCAGATAGACAAAACACGCAATCAGGACAGATAAATCCCACTGTATCACACGTTCACACACACGTCAGGGAAAAATCAGAGGATGACTTATCTGAACACAACCGGAGAGTTAAGGCGTCCAATGGCAAGAGAGGAGATGTTAATAAGGGGCCCCAGCCCAGCCTCAATCGGCCTCGGACGGCCACAGGGGCGTAACAAACGCCCCCGCAGCCCCCGCGGACAGGGGCGTAACAAACGCCCCCGCAGCCCCCGCGGTGCGGGGGGGCCCCCAGTCTTCGGTAGGTGAAGGGGGCCCCCTCAGCTCTGTGAGTGAAAATGCTTGCTCTAAAAAGCAGGTGCAGTCTGCAGCCTGCTCTGCGCTCCTCCCGTAGACCCAGGGCAGGACTGAAGAGAAACAAAGTAACAAGTTACATTGTTTCTCTTCAGCCAGAGCCCGGCAGGAAAAAGGATGGGGCCCGCACTCTTCAGAAACACCGGGGCTTTCGGGGAGAGAGGTTAGACTTGTAAAGAGCAGGACAGGTCACATTCTGCAGCGTTGTCGGTAAGTCTAGCAGTTTTAATTGTGAAGTTTTAATTGTGTGCTCCTTCAAAAACATGCTATGTTGTGGGTTGAGAACAAATGCCTAATATGTTTTAAAATGCAGCATTTACATTTCTACAGATAGGTTATCTGGGACTTTAATTAGTCCCAGCTGTAAATATCCTCCTGTTGCTGACCCTTTTCTTTGTCTCACACCACTAACAAGTGCAGGATATGTTACCTCCTGCCAGGCCCGGTTCTAGAGGGTGGGGTGGGCCGGGTGGGCCAGGCCCACCCAAACATGAGCCATGGCCCTCCCAGTGAATCTGCCACCGATGTACAACTACATAAAAACTGTGCAGATAACTGGTGATTTACGATCCTGCTGCAGAGTAACCATTTGTCTATTGGTAGTTTTTAAATGCTGATAAACTGAATTTTATGGGAATAGCTCAGTGGGTTACTACCTCTGTCACAGATATCCTTGTGTTACTTGCAGTTCAGAAGTTACTATCCTAACATAGGACAGTGACCTATGAACTGTCTTTAAAGAGCTGCATACAAACTTCGCTTTTTTGTATTGTGATATAGTTAGAACTTCTCCATTCCTTCATTATTCTAATGTTGCCAAAAAGAGTTTGTTTGGGAAGTTATTACATTTTTATCAGTAAAGCCAACCCCCAACCACTGGAGTACTCTTTAAATCCTGAGTTTGTGCTTCTCCAGTCCAAACCCTCGTAAAATATATTGCCCACTAGTATGGATGACGTGATTTCTACACCTTGTAATCCTCATTGGCTTATGTGACATTCCCCATAGACTGATTTATTGTCTCTGTATAATGCGTGCTGTTATGTAAAGTACTGTGACACCCTACACTCATATGAGTAGCGCTGTACAACAAATGGAATGGATATGAGGGGCAACGGAGAGATGAGGGGCACAAGTGGAGGGTGGCAGTGAGGGAATCCGAGGAAGAGGTCATGGGGTGGGGAGCTACGGAGAGATGAGGGGCGCTGGTGTAGGGTGGCAGTGAGGGAGTCAGAGGAGGAGGTCACGGGGTGGGGGGAACTACAGAGAGATGAGGGGCACTAGTGGAGAGTGGCAGTGAGGGAAGCCGAGGAGGAGGTCCTGGAGTGGGGGTGGAGCTGCGGAAAGATGAGGGGCACTAGTGGAGGGTGGCAGTGAGGGAAAACGAGGAAGAGGTAATGGGATGGGGAGCTACAGTGAGATGAGGAGCACTGGTGGAGGGTGGCAGTGAGGGAGTCAGAGGAGGTGGTCACGGGGTGGGGGGAACAGCAGAGAGATGAGGGGCACTAGTGGAGGGTGGCAGTGAGGGAATCCGAGGAGGAGGTCTCAGGGTGGAGGGGAACTACAGAGAGATGAGGGGTACTGGTGGAGGGCGGCAGTGAAGAAATCTGAGGAGGAGGTCATGGGGTGGGGGGGAACTACAGAGAGATGAGGGGCGCAGGTGGAGGGAGCAGTGAGGGAATCTGAGGAGGAGGTCATGGGGTGGGGGGCTATGTAGAAATGAGGGGCACTAGTGGAGGTTGGCAGTGAGGGAAGCGGAGGAGGAGGTCATGAGGTGGGGGAACTACAGAGACCAGAGGGGCACTAGTGGGGGGTGGCAGTGAGGGAATCCAAAGAGGAGGTCACGGGTGGGGGGATCTACGGAGAGATGAGGGGTGCTGGTGGAGGGTGGCAGTGAAGGAATCTGAGGAGGAGGTTATGGGGGTGGGGGGAATTATGGAGAAATGAGGGGCACTGGTGGAGGGTGGCAGTGAGGGAATCTGAGGAGGAGGTCAGGGGTGGGGGGGGAACTACAGAGAGATGAGGGGCGCTGGTTGAGGGAGCAGTGAGGGAATCTGAGGAGCAGGTCATGGGGTGGGGGGGCTACAGAGAAATGAGAGGCACTAGTGAAGGATGGCAGCGAGGGAAGCCGAGGAGGAGGTCATGGGGTGGGGGGAACTATAGAGAGATGAGGGGCACTAGTGGAGGGTGGCAGTGAAGGAATCTGATGAGGGGGTCATGGGGGGGGGAACTACAGAGAGATGAGGGGCACTGGTGGAGGGTGGCAGGGAATCTGAGGAGGAGGTCATGGGGTGGGGGGAAATACGAAGCTATGAGGGGCGCTTGTGGAGGGTGGCAGTGAGGGAATCTGAGGAGGAGGTCATGGGGTGTGGGGGAGCTACAGAAAGATGGGGGACACTGGTGGAGGGTGGTAGTTAGGGAGTCTGAGGTGGAGGCCATGAGGGGGAGTGGCTATGGCGAGATGAAGGGTACTGTTGGAGGGTGGTAGTTAAGCTATCTACAGAGAAAGAGGTCAAAAAAGAGGTCAAAAAGACGTTTGCACCAGCAATAAAGCCGGCCCTGTCATGGCCTTTCTGTTTTCATTTATTTAATTAACAGTCAGGTGATTAGGACAACTGTGGAGCATACTTTATCATGCATGCTAATTATTTTTACTGCTATATTCAATGTTTCAAGTTTGAAGGTGATTTTACTATTGTTTTTTACTGGGAATAGTGAAAGTGGAACTGAATGGTGGCTGATATGGGGCTAGGGCCCAAGGTCAGGTGTGAGATAAGGTGTGATGGAGAAGGGTGGTAGAAAAGTGGATAATCAAGCCTGTAAGAGAGTGCGCTGCAGAGTCAGAGGTCAGGTGGAGGTAGTAATGAAGATGGTTTCTCCCTGAAGGCTCGCACAGAGGAAGCCCGGGTAGTGTCACTTGCTAGATACTCCCACCTTAGAAACTTCCTCTTCCCATCAAAGGGACATTGCATGGAAGAAAAGCACTTTTTGAGAGTGATAACATTTAGAAAGAGACTTTGAAAAGAGTGCGTTTTACTGTGCCTTGTAAGAGTAAGGAGAGATAAAGGAGGGCCCAGAAGCAGGCCTGGCTAGATATATAAGTGATAAATCGGGCCAGCAGTGGCCCACCCGAATGTACCCTTGGCCTACCCAAATAAAAATTCCCGGAGCCGGGCCTGCCTCCTGCCCCCAATTTTACCATTCCCCGTCCCACCCTTCGTGTTAGTTGGCACTAGCTTGGTTTTATTTTACCTTTGCCAATGCTTGATTACTTGCTTCACAAGCATTGGCTGCCGCTGCATGGCTCCCACGTACTGGCCTCACACTTCGTAGCTGAGGAGCCCCGTCCCCTGTTGCTGTAGACGCCTTGGTGCTGTTGCTCCACCCTGGTGTAGGCTGCCAGCTCCTCACCCTGCTCCTAAACCTCTTACTCATCAGCTCACAGCCTCACATCTACCGGGGCACATGAGCTGAGCTACCGGGAGCCGTTTGTGTTGGTCTTGGTGCTGTTCTGTGGTATTGCTTGCTGTGCTGGAAGGAGAGAGGGCTCCTTCCTGTCCACCTCTAAACAGGTGCCGGGGACTACAGAGAAAGGGGGCCGGGATTGACTACCCTTGTTGCATGTGACAATAAATGACCTAGTATTACATTCTCTCTATAATGGTGAGTTCAAATCAGAACATGCCAAATGTGGCCCTCGGGGTAAATGCACTGCTACTGGGCGCCAGAGACACACAAAAATCACTATTCGGCTCCCGGGCATCGGCTAAGCTTTATCCAAACAGTTCTGAAGTGCTGCTCACGTGGTATTAAGAAGTCTTTTCTTGCACTTTTTCGTCGAACAGCACGTCACAGAGACCGGTCTGTGTGCAACCCATTAATAAAACAAATTGCACCTCTGCCAGTGGCATAGTGTTAACTTTTGTTGAAATAGTGCCAAGAAACACGCTTATGCTGTTTGTGAGCGCTATAAAACACATAAATTGTACCTATTTCAGCTGCACGCAAGTTACCAACTGAAGCGTGTTACAATAGCGCTTAATGGAAGGTCCTTGCTCTTCATCTGATGTGTGCATAAATTGAAAAGCATGTCACGCTTTGTTAGTACTGGAGTCGTAGAAGAATATGGAAGGATTTGCTGTCTTCGTCTTTCTTTTCTCATCTTGGTCTCTTTCAATCTTACTTTCATTAATCTTGCACTTAATTTACTAACTTTTCCTACTTATGCCTACTGCTGATTTTTGTTTCTACTCATAGGTTTCATACTTCCTCTTACTGTGCTACGTAACCTCTTAATTTTACCTTTCTCTTACACCTCATATTTGTTCCCACTCTTAAGTTTTATTATTCCAACATACTCTTGCTTCCACTTACAATTTATTACGCCTATTTCCTCCTGCTCTTACTCATTTCTCCTCTTACTCCTATTACGTCTTCTAACTGCTATTCTTACTTTTGCTAGCGTATTTACCAATGCCCTTATTACCATTAACTTAGTCCTACCTACTCCTACTTGCACTCTTACTCCTGCATACTCCTACTTGAACCTACCTTCCGCTACTTTTACATCTACATACTTCAGCTCTTCTGCTTAGCCCTTCGAATGCCTATTCTTACTCATACTTGGGAGAGGAGTTGGCCTAACGGCTAGGGTGGTTGACCTCGAATCTGGGGAACTGGGTTCAAGTCTCAGCAATGACGCTGAACATCCTGTGATTCTGGGCAAATCTCTTAATCTCCCTGTGCCTAACAAATATGAATGTGTCCTCATGTAACGCAACTGGTGCTCATGTAAAGCGCTATGATACCCGATACGGGTCAAGTTCGAGCTATATAAAACTCCATAAAATAAATAAAAATAAAAAAAATGAACAGGATCTGCTCGGTCGCATTGGAAGGTAAACAAGCATTTGCAATGCAATTGGTCTCGCATTTGTGAGAGTTAGAGCTATTGACATTGTAAAGGACAGTGTATTTTACCTATGTGTTTTCTGCTTGGAGTGGAGTGAATGTGTGTGGTGTCAAGTGGACATATGTGGTTTGGATTGGAATTGTTAGTTGTGGAATTGTGTTGTGTGGATTGGATCTGTGTAGCGAAATAATGTAATTATGTGTATAGTAATTGTGTGGTATTGAGTGTACTGGAATTATGTGGAGTGGGATTGTGTGTCATGGAGTGGGATTGTGTGTCTTGGAGTGAGATTATCTGGAATGGTATTTTGCGTTGTGGAGTGGTATGTAGTGGAGTTTACTTATGTGGTGTGCTGTTAAATATTATAGCATGATGTGGAATTTTGTGGTGTAGATTGGATGTATGTGGTGTGTTATGTAATTCTGTTGTTGGTTTGAATTATGTAGTTTGTAGTTGAATTATGTGGTGTGGAATGGAAATGTGTAGAGTTGAAATGTGTGACGTGGAAGTGTTCGCTGCTGGGTGAAAATTATGTTGAGTGGTATTATGAGGCATGGTGTGAAGTGTAGTTATGTGGAATGTTGCTACGTGACAGACTGGATTTATGTGGAGTGTATTTATGCAATATGGATGAGAGCATAATTATGTGGAGGTTAATTATGTGGTGCTGAGTGGTATTATGTGGAGTAATTATGTGTGATGAATTGTGTGGGGATGAATTGTGGAATTGTGATGTGTGGAATTATGTGGCATGGTGTGGTGTATAATTGTGCGGAGTGGAATTATGTAGCATTTTGCAGAGTTGTATTTTGTGGAGGGTAATTCTGTGTTTTGGAGTTGCGTGTAAATATGTTGTGTGACGTATAATTATATAGGTTGAAGTGGAATTATGTGTACTTGAATTGTGTAGTGTGGAGTGTAATTATGTGGTTTGGAGTGCTATTAAGTTGTGTGGAATGTTATTATGTGATGTGGAATTATGAGGTATGGAGTGAAGTAGAAATATATGTTTTTTCATATTTAGGATTGTAATTATGTGGTATGGAATGTAGGGTTAAATTATTTATAGTTGAATAGTGTGGCATGGAATTATGAGAGGTTCAAATGTGCTGAGTTTGGTAGAATTAGGTAGCGTGGATTTGAGCAAGCTGTGCACGCTAAGGCTTTTATGTCATGGGGTATAAAGTTGACGATTGTCTAATTTTCTTTGTAAAAATAATTTGGGCTGTTTCTTTACCTTCCGGTACATTTCTGAACAATTTGTTAAGCTAAATTGTAATGTTTCTTTTTGTGCGTATGCAGGAAAGAACGAGTGTATGTGGAATGTTGCTACGTGGCATAGACTAGATTTATGTGGAGTGTATTTATGCAATATGGATGAGAGCATAATTATGTGGAGGGTAATTATGTGGTGCTGAGTGGTATTATGTGGAGTAATTATGTGTGATGAATTGTGTGGGGATGAATTGTGGAATTGTGAGACGTGTGGAATTATGTGGCATGGTGTGGTGTATAATTGTGCGGAGTGGAATTATGTAGCATGTTGCAGAGTTGTATTTTGTGGAGGGTAATTCTGTGTTTTAAAGTTGAGTGTAAATATGTTGTGTGACGTATAATTATATAGGTTGAAGTGGAATTATGTATACTTAAATTGTGTTGTGTGGAGTGTAATTTTGTGGTTTGGAGTGCTATTAAGTTGTGTGGAATGTTATTATGTGATGTGGACTTATGTGGTATGGAGTGAAGTAGAAATATATGTTTTTTCATTTTTAGGATTGTAATTATGTGGTATGGAATGTAAGGTTAAATTATTTATAGTTAAATTGTGTGGCATGGAATTATGAGATGTTCAAATGTGCTGAGTTTGGTAGAATTAGGTAGCGTGGATTTGAGCAAGCTGTGCACGCTAAGGCTTTTATGGGGTATAAAGTTGACGATTGTCTATTTTTCTTTGTAAAAATAATTTGGGCTGTTTCTTTACCTTGCGGTACATTTCTGAACAATTTGTTTAGCTAAATTGTAATGTTGCTTTGTGTGCGCATGCAGGGAAGAACGAGTGTATGCAAAAAATCATCCTATGTCTCAGTACTAACTTCCACACCTCTAAACAACAATCCCAATCCTAGAATGAGTTATCCGTTTGCTTTACAACAGTTAGTAAAACAAGGAATTGCTTTGCGAGTCTGTAAGTAGCAAAGGTTTTAAAGGGACTTGTTTTTGTGCAAAGTATTGCTTTTCCCAGTTCAAGGAAGGGATAAAAAAATATCTTCAGATAATACTAGGGGTGACAGGATGGTGCGATAGCAGAATATTGATTTGTGTGGATCTGGCGAGGACTGCGGGCAGCAAGTGCTTGATACGCTATTTGCATAAGAAAATACTATATATTTTTTTCGTTATCCTCCATTAGTTATTAGTAAGGAAGGGGGAAGAGAAGCGTTCACCGACAGCATTAGGTTAGTCTTAGGGAGACAAAGAATGCTGTGGTCTGTGGTAGATGGCGCCCAGAAGGCATACGTATATGTATCAGGAGCTGCCAAAGAAAGGAAGTGGAAATGCGCTTTAGACGTTGCTAGTATTGATGGCTACTGTGCGGTTGCAGACTTCGCTGGGCTGACAGTTGGTGGGGAAATGCTACGTTGTCATTGTAGGTTTAATTCATGAATCGCTCATTCTCTCTGGTGTTTGTCCTTGGGGTACTTGTTGACTGGTGCTACATATGGGATCTGGTTTGCCTTTGACAGCAGGTATGGTTTAGTGGGGTACATAGTGTAAATTAATGTTGGCGTGAGGAAACAAAAATCGGACACTTTGTACATTTGATATTATTGTGTGCATCATGCAGAGGATGAAAAGTAGCAGGAACGGCTTTGATGCCGTATAGGCTAGCAGGAAGAAATGTTTTGAGGCGGTCAGTTGCAGAGATTGTTCAACATTTTTAAAACTTCCATAGTGGCATTGGGGAGGCCAGCAGCTGAAAGGCTCTGTCTTTACTGGTAGGCAGTGGTTAGATGGTGACCGGTCATCAGTCTTTCTGTGGGTGATGGACAGGGGAGCAGTAGGCGGCGGTCACAGGTTTGCAGTGACATCCGAGAGGTGGTTTTAAAGGCGGGCAGAAAAGCATAATTGCGGGTTTCATAGGGGTGAGGGTAGAGTGTAATGGATGCGTTAGTAGCAGGCACGACGGAAGTGACCTGCGTTTGGAGGTGGTTAACTGAGCGGTCTTCACTTGAAGGTGGGTCAACAAGTTGGAGGATGTGTTTGGTGGGCCGGCTGGAGGCAGTGTTATGTAACTTTGCTGGAGGGCGCAGCAGCATTTACTGATGTATGTAAATTGCTCGATGAGAGGGCGGATGTGACCAATAGAGGAACCAGAATCCTTTTTTTATGGCTGGGGTGAGCCCCTGCAGTATGGCGGGTCGCTGGCCTGAGGGCTCTTGACTGGGGAGGAGAATGGGGGCCCCCTCCATGTACTTTGCAGGGGGGCCCCCTCAAGTTTCGTTACGCCACTGGACGGCCACAGACGGTCCCGCCCTTGTCCCGGGCTTAACCCGGCGCCACCTGCGCGCGTCCCACGATGCGGGGGTTCAGGCTCAATTTTATGCTCCACCGGGCGCGAGTTGACGATATGCGGCGTCCGGCCGCTAAGGCTTCTGGGGGGTGTAGTCTCCCCTCACAGCGGCTGCGCCCTCAGGTGTAACGGGGCTGCGGCGGCAGGGGAGACCGGCAAGATATGTCCCCACAGGTCCCCAACCAACACAGGGATTCAGCTGGAAGTCCACAGCGAAACAGCAAGCAAACAGGTAATGGCCCCACGCTGCTCACAAGGCTACAAGCAGGGCTCCTTAGTGTGTCACTTTCATAGTTATTTAGACTGTGTTTCTGTTTTATACTGTTTCTGCCAATATGTAACTCTGAGCCACAGTTTTGGTTGATTTGGATTGCAGTGGCTAAGTTTATTTGGTGATTCACAATTCCAATCATGGGTAAAACATGGCTTGTTGAACATAGATGAGATGTACTTGCAAATTGTTGGATTGCGTATTGCATTTCAGGTTCTCAATTTGACCAATCTTTTACCAACGAAATACGAGTGTCTTCCTGGTCGAGGACCACACTGCTTTTTCTCTTATCTGTCTTGCATCAAGACCCTGCTGGACTATGGGGTGAAAGCAAGCTTGAATAAGCAGCTACCTATGTTATATGACATCTCTTTATTAATGTAATAACTGCACTTTCACAATTGCTTTATTAGCCTTCCTGCTTTCTCAAATTTGCTTGAAAATGCACCATTTTTCCACTCTTTTTTTCAAAACCCCCCTTAGGGTGTTCGGGTTCGCTCGCTGCCGTGCAGTATGCCAATCATTTTACGTCTCACCACTTTCAAATGTCACCAGCCGCCACCGATAGTCTGAAGATAAGCTGGGTATCATCAGAGTACATGTAAAAGCAGACCCCGTCTGATGGAGCAGTTGGGCCTAAGCTCACATATAGATGTTAGAAAGACAAGGTGAAATGATGAAACTCTGCAGGACCCCATACTAGATAACACTGACCTTGAAAGCGTATGACAGAAGACCAATAGTTCGAGATTTGTCTGATTATTTTATGTATTTTTTTCATGGCTACAATTGTGTATTAGGGTTTGGTGGTACTCCTATTGTAAAAGTGTATATCATTTATTGTTACATATATGAGATTTTAAAATGCTATTTTGATATTTTTATTTTTTGTAATATTTTATAATATATATGTTCTTCATATGTGGGGTATATTGGGTGAATGAGTGTGTAATGTTTTCAATTTAAAAATGCTTTAATACATTAATATTTTAATATTAATGTAATCAAATTTTAAATAGTTTTATTATATGGGGATGTTGAGGTATACTGTTTATTTGAATTATTATTTATTTATAAAAATCCAACTAATTGTGTGCAATTCTGATATATTTGCTGTTATTTAAAACTTATTTTATTTTTTCGTTTAGTTAAATATTTGTGTGCTGTATTTAGCCCCTACTTCCATTGTATGCATTTTCATGAATGTTTGTTAGAATGGTAAACCTGGCCCTATTTCTCTCCCTTTCCCGACACAATGTAGGCACCTTCTTCAGTGTTTGATTGGAGTTAGTAAATATGACTGGCCACAATGTATGCGTTTACCGCAATGCTTAGTAGACTTGAGTTAGAATAGTAAATCTGACTTTCCACAAGGTATGCACATTCCCCAATGCTTGTAAGACATGTGTTTGAATCATATATCTTATTTTTACCCCCAATATATGTTGAATTGGAGTTAGAATAGTGACACAGACCACCCGATGTACGCATTTCCCTTAATGTTTGGCAGACTGTCATTAGATTAGTAAATGCGACATGTCCTCCAATTTATGCACTTTTTCCAAGTTAGTTAGACTGGAGTTTGAATAGTAAATCTGAACCCTCCACCAATGTATGCACTTTCTCCAATGCTTGTTAAATTGGAGTTAAAATTGAAAATCTGTAATCCACCCCCAAAACTCATGAACTTTTCCTAATGTTTGTTTGACTGAAGTTTTAATGGTAAATTTGACCTCATTGAATACATTTCTCAATGTTTATTAGATATTTACTGTTTACTGTCACGATTACAGATTGTCACTTATACTCCAAACAAGTAATTGAAATTAGGTGTGTCAAGCATCAAAGTTGTCACTGTTTTGATCAATTAATTATGGAAAAATATAAACTGGATGGGAGCAAGGAAATATTTATGTGGGCTGTTCTCAAAACAGATCGAAGGCCTGCAAATATAGGAAGCGAGAAGCAATTAGAATCAGTGTGTGACTCATCCACGAATCATATAAATAAGCATTTTTGGTCTATCCCTCTCAGGAATTCAATGAAAAAAAAACATTGCAAATTGAAATTCATATTTGAGCATTTCAAGGGGCTGTAATCTGTGGTACAACTAAATCCATATTATCCTATACAGCAATGGGTATATTCTCTAGAGCAGTAATGAGCATATTCTGATTATCAAATGTATTGATATTTAGATGAAACCACATATTTACATTGACAGCAAAATTAGGCACATTACCTCGATGATTATTAACAGTAAGGATGATGACATAGAGCTGTGTATCAGGCTCCAGAATAGACTCTTGTGCAAGTTTATCGCGACACAGAGGGACACACACACCAATCAGGACAATAGATTGAACCATTTACCCCAGATCTTTTCGAACAGTTCAGGGTAGCCCCGGGCCTCAAAGAGGGGTTCTTCTTGGGTCCCGCACCAATTCACCCCCCGTTGCCACTTCCGTACAGTAGGGGGCTTGGCCTGAGACCAAACTGCTGCAATATCCGGTTTCGCCACCGCCACTGCGGTCCCAAGAAAACGTTTATCGGCCTGAGGACCATCCAGGCCATCAAACACACCCAAAATCAAGCGTAGTGGGTCATGAGGAACCACCCACCCCAAGGTCTGTGTAAGCTCTAGTTTCACACCCGCCCAGAATGTCGCAATGGCGGGTCACTGCCAGACCATATGGTAAAAGTCAGCTGGGGCATAGTCGCACCGTGCGCAAGTCGGGGAGGGCCGCAGTCAAGCTCTATACAAACGCGCAGTAGTTAGATATGCCATATGCAAATAGTAGAGTTGAATTAGGCGCAGTTTGGAGGAGGTCATCAAGGTCTTAGGGGCCATGAGAGCAATGGGCATATTCTTAACATGCGTGTTGCTACGTTCTGTAGAAAAATGGATAGTGCGTCACAAAGGTGGTGGTGTACTACAGTAAAAGGATTGTTATATTTTGCAGCACTTCTCTGCCATACATTGCTAAAAATATCCAATGTAGAAAACAAGCTTTGTTTTTTTCATAGTAAACACATCTCATTGCCTTACACCTCCTACAAGACATTACATTCAATTTGAAATTCTAAGCACATTTGTTTAGCAATTAGAAGAAATGTGACCTCAATGCCTGATGCCTTCTTTCAGACGTGATAACTACTCAATTTACAATTACACTTAACAGTTTATGCTGTTTTACTTCTTCTACTAGTTTCTTTTTCATTATCGGCATCTGTTGCGATTGGATTTGTTTTGCCATTTTTGGTCCAATGGCCCTATTTTCAATTGATTTGCATTGTAACCCGATTACATGTTAACTTCTTAATTCATTCCAAGAAGAGGTGAAAGGTCAGCAGGAATACCAATCCATTCAGGAAGGAAAGAAGCCTCGTACCAGAATTGTTTGAGGTAAGGGGAATCAGGCAAGGTGAAATTAGTGAGGTAAATAGTCTCCCCACCAGCGAGGTAAGCTGTCCAGTAACCAAAGGTGCCGATGGTCATGATGGTGTGATTACAGTGAGCGAGGATTGCAAAGTCTCTTTTGGGTGATGACTCAACGCCATCACCAGCGAAGTAGACATCTCCTTTGGAGGCATTGATGTTCTCCTTGCACCACTTCATATCATTACTGGCCACCACAAAGACTGTTTTTTGGTACTTAATCCTGAAATAAGCCATGGCCTTGTTGATGTATCCTTTATCCGCTACCACACCTTTTCTGTCCCTAGGCATGACCACAACATAATCTCCCCTACGAATGTGCACTCCGACGTAGTTCACATTCTTCTGTGAACCCCGTAGTTTCGCCAAGTACCCATTAACTTCCTTCTTGATAGAATTATGGAAGGTGAATTCTCTGCGGATCTCATCTCGGATGTGGTGATAGAAGGTCCATGAATTTGGGCAGCCGGTGAACCTCACATACTGCCGCCCTTCAATGTGCTTGCATCTCTCGGACATTCAGTCTTGGACCCAAATATCCTGCCAAGGAATCTGCTTTTCATGGGCCTCACTCAAGTGTGGCAGAGTGATCTTAAAAATGGGGCCTAGCTTGCAAACCATATCCGGCACTACCCAGGCCCTCTTGCCGTGAAGTTTGGTTAAAGCATACAAGGTTCCATACTCGCCCATCTGGTTCCCCAAGCGGTTATTAGCATTCACAGGTCAGACCTCGTCAGGAAGGACTTCAGAGTCATTACAGACACGAACTTCAGGGACGTTATCTCCACATCCTAGGCACCTGAAGACGATGTTCAACGAGCGATGTTGCAGTTGAAAGAAGCAATAGGATATGATGGCAACGCTAATCAGGAACCCAACCACAACAATGAGGCGATTTGATGTTTTCAGCTTCATGTGTCCTCCTTCTTTGAATCCACAGTTGCTAATCTGTAAGAATAACAAAGAAAATAAACGGTGTTTATAACATTACTAACACCACTAGTGGCAAAACAAACTCACATATACAGTCCTTTTCCAAATTACTTTTCCTCCATGCAACAGAATGCCAGCACCCAGAAGCACACCAATGTTGCATACTCCACTGGCATGGAAGGGGAACACTGTATTTCATCAAGATATTCCTTTCCAATAAGTCTGCTCAAACAAAGTTTGAGCATCATCATTGTATTCTAAATTCAGAAATGGAAGGAGGATTGGTGCAGGTTAAGTTCAATGTTAAGGGCTGAATGGAAAATACCTACGAATATGACTTGATCGCAAGAGATGTATCACAGAAATTCTTGGTAAAGTAGGTGAAATCAGAGCTAATGATTGCCAGCCTACTGAACGTACAGTCAGGTTTTCTAGACACACCATCTACATCAATGCATTTATCAGTCAAAATAATACAAACAATGCATACAATTATCAGGGGATAAGCTTGTAACTTACAAAGCATACTCACACATCTTTACAATGTGGAGGCACAAATTATATTCCATCGTACTGACCTCCTCAATAAGCAGTGGAAAGGTGTAATACTGTGGTAAATATATATCCCAGAAATATTGATGTAGGGGGGGTATTTGTAATTGCGAGCACAGAATTGACAATGGAGTGTTCCTGCACTAATTTTCACGGTGGTAAAGGGCTCAATGGACTAACTATGCAACATATTTAAATCTCAACGCACTTTTCAATTAAGAGACAGTGAACATTTTGTAATATTGTCCTTATGGGCCTGATTACAAGTTTGGCGGAACAAAATGAATGCATGCTTTAATGCATTACTTTCACTCAGCCTGATAAGTACTGGTTAGATTTTTCAGCACCTAGGCCCAGATTTACTAAGATTTGGTGCAAGATTATTTTTGTGCTGGAAAGCACACCTTCCTGCAAAAAACAATTTTCACTTGACTTTTACTCTTTCTACGTGCACTGTAAAAAGCAGCACATATAGAAAGAGGAAATATTGAGAAGAAATACAGATATTTCCCCTTGTTATACCTCTGTTGAGATGGCGTACCGTTTTGACGCATTCCCAAGTTTACTAGTCTTAGTAAAGCCAGAAATGCGGCACAAACTATGGATGGGTGAGTGGAAACACCCACACTCCATCTATGGAACACCTTCCTAACTCAGAGTAATGGAAGGTAGCTGATTATGCTGCCTTGCGTTATCCTAGATATACTAAGATACGCAGAGCCTCGCAAGATTGCTTTGCGCAGCTTAGTAAATCTGGCTTACAGGCTTACTTTGCATGTTGTCACCTAACTTGACGTAAGGGCAATGCAGACCCTTAGCAAAGCTGGGCCCAAATCTTACTAGGTGTGGATGAACCTGATCCAATTTTGTGGGTCAGTAAATAGGCCAGTATATGCATATGAGACATTGACTGAATTCAAAGTCTCATATGAATTTGCTATACAGACAGTGCTTCCTCCAACTTGAAGGATACTTTACCTGCACCCCTCTTCACCCTCTACCCCACGCACTGGCCCCTGCATACATTAGTTGCATGGACTAGTGGATCGTGTGTGATTGTATGACTAGAAAATTAGTCCCACACTGTCATTGTCCATTCCATAGGATTTTACACATAATTCCACTGCTAGGTGGAAACAGTAAATTTGCATGTGGATTTACCTCAGACACAGTACTGTGCAACTCGGAATCAGGACCTATGTGAGTTCTTCGTCAACCTGCTTTGGCAACACTAACTGCAATATTATGGAATGGAATGGAATGGAAAGGCATTTCTAAAGCGCATGGCTACTCGAGAGCATCCCAGCGCTAGTAGCGTTGCAGTTCCAACTACAAACAGTCTTAGGCGAACAGATACATTTTAAGTTGCTTTCGGAAGGTCAAGTGTTTAGGTTCCAGGCGGATATTAGTGGGTAAATGGTTCCACAACTTTGCAGCATTAAATGAGAAGCGACGTCCTCCGCTTCGTGTTCTTCTTATTTTTGGGACTACCGCCAGTTGTTTATTGTCTGACCTTAGAGATCTCTTGGGACAATAAGATTGAATAATGTCTCTGATAGTGGGAGGGCCTTTGCCTGAGAGTTCTTTATGCATGATACATAGAGCCTTAAATTGGACTCTTTCTTGGATGGGTAGCCAATAGAGTGATGCCAATGCAGGCTTGGCTGAAAGGCATTTGGGAGTGTTCAGAAGCAAACGTGCAGCGCAGTTTTGCACTATCTGTATTTTTTTTTATAGTTGTGAGTGGTGCTCCTAGATATAGAGCATTAGCATAGTCCAGGCACGATAAAATCATAGCTTGAACCAGTAGCCTTCTGGCCGAGGAAAGTAGCAGGGGAAGGATCTTTCTTAACATCCCAAAGCAACAAGCTGCCACCTTACCAGCTTGCTCTTTAAAAACTAGCTTATGGTCTAGCCATACACATAGACTCTTAATATGGTCCTTTGGGGAAGGAGGTGTCCCCAGACAGCTAGGCCAGAAGGACCCTATACTCAACGAGGTGGAGTTGACCAAAGCATAAGCTCAGTCTTAGCTCCATTTAGCTTTAAATAAGAGTCGTCCATCCAGCTTGACACCTTTTCAAGGCATAAGGCTAGTTTCAAGCCTGTGTTCTCTTGTTGATTAAGTGCAACCACCAACTGGGTATCATCAGCGTAAGTGATGATCTGAATGCCAAAAGGTGTGACTATGTCTGCTAACAAACTCATGTAGATATTAAATAGAGTGGGGCTCAGGGAAGAACCCTGAGGAACCCCACATCTAAGGGGCATTCGCTTGGAGGTAATTCCTTCGTAGACAACAAAAGATCTATCCTCTATGAAGGACTGCAGCCATTTTAATGCTGTTCCTGCCACTCCGATCCTCCTCAGTCTTTGAACCAACAATTGGTGGTTTACCGTGTCGTAGGCTGCGCTGAGATCCAATAGAATGAGTGCAGCGCAGCCCCCTCCGTCTAAAATTTTCCTTAATTCTTCTACCGCTATCAGGAGTGCAGTTTCTGTGCCATGTTGTGGTCTAAATCCATTCTGTGAAGGATGGATATGAAAGTTGTTTTCAAGAAAGGAGGAGAGGGTCGAATTTACATGCTTCTCAGCTAGTTTACTGATTCCTGGTAATAAAGAGATAGGGCGATAGTTGGCCAGTACGTCCGGGTCAAGGTTAGTTTTTTTTTAGGAGTGATCTAACCATGGCCTGTTTCCATTGACAAGGCACTATTCCCGTTGCTAAAGAAGCATTTATCACATTTAGAACAACCGGGGATACCGTTTCGGTAATTAGGTTTAAGATATTAGGGGGAGCGGCGTCTGACGGTGCTCCAGACTTGAGCTGGCTTAGAAGTCCTTGGAGGGAGGACAAATTTCAAGGAGGGATAACCTACAGCAACTGCTCTCCATCTTGGGCTATCTCGTCAGGTAGCAATAAGGTATGTGGAGCCATCACTTGAGGGAAGGAATTATAAATGGCTAGTATTTTATTGGAAAAGCATTCTGCCATTTCATTGCACCAGTTGGGAATGTCTGCAAAGGTAATGGGAGGCACAGGGGGGTAAGGAGAGACTTTACAATCCGGAAAATTTCACGTGGGCAGTTTGTCGACAAAGTGATTTTTTCCTCATAGCAGAAAGCTTTGGCTGCCTATATTTCTATTTTATAGATCTTTATAGCCTCTCGATACTTACTTTTATTAATTGCAGAGGGATGTTTCCTCCACATTCTTTCCAGCTTTTTGCTGGATTGTCTAAGCTCCCTAAGTTTGGACGTAAACCAAGTATTTTGGTTAGATCCTGGTTTGTCATAAATCAATTTGTTTGGTAAAATCTTGTCAAGTGATGACTAGCCAATTAACTAAGTTTTCATTCGCGGTGACTGGATTAGTTTCAAAATTGGGAACAGAGTCTTCTAAGATAGTCACCCAGGATTTTGTGGACAATTTCGACCAGACCCGCACAAATTTGCTGGTTTTTCCGGCCGGAGCGATTACCTCATGTGCTGTCCAGGAAAATGGGATTAAAAAATGGTCAGTCCACGGTACTGGGATAGGGTCCTTAACCAGAAGATCAGGAATATTTGAAAAGATAGGGTCCAGTAAGTGGCCTTTACAATAAGTGGGGCCTTTGACTAATTGGGTAAATTGAAGCATCTCCAGACCTTCTACTAGTTCCACTCTAGGTGGAGATAAAATGTCATAAAATTGGAGATTAAAATCTCCTAAGAGGGTCAAGTTGGGGAGGGAACTGGCTAAATTAGCCACAGTATCAGGGCGGTCTTTACAAAAATTGCCTAAAGCACCTGGAGGTCGGTATATTAAAATCACTGAAAAGGTCCTGACGTGAGAGATACTTAAGGTAAAATAAATACTTTCGCAATCTGGTAGAGGATTATTAGTGGAACGACAGTTAAATTTATTTTTATATATAATGGCTAGTCCACCTCCTCTACCTGTGTCACGATCCAGCCTCAGTATTACATAGCCTAGAGGGAGTGCTTGGACAATCATAGGATCAGCCTCATTATTCAACCAAGTCTCTGTTAGAAAGAGAACATCTGGGCTTTCCTCTTCAAGTAGGAGGTAAATTTCCAACGAATGTTTAGATAATGAGCGGCAGTTCAATAAAAATATTTTAATAGCCTCTGTAGTAGGGTGAACTGAGGGTGTTTCGAGCGAGAGGCAAAATTTAAAACCACAGGTGTGACAGTGCCTGAGACTGTTTGGGGACATTGTGTGTAGGCACTTATTTCTTGGCGCTCCTCTGAAGGAGTTGAGTTGATCCTTGGTATAAACAATATTATCCCTGATAAAACCAGCAGGGGTTCTGGCCCCTGGGCCCGGTCGGGCGCGGACAGGCGCAGACGGGCTTGCCTTCGGCAGGTCAGCGGTGCGCCCGCTGCGTGCGTCTGCTGCGCGGTCGCGTCATCAGCTCTTTTTGAAGGCCAGGGGAGCGTGTCAGCGTTAGGAGTCTAGAGTGCTGACCTCAGGCTCTCCCGTTCGCTAAGCCCAGGCCCACCGGAGCATTGAACACAGCTCCTTTCAGTGCGAGGGTAAAAATGAACACAGTCAAAATTATGTTTTAAAATAGTACCACGTCACACTTAAAAATCCAATTAAAATTACCACCCCCTCGGAGGAACACGCAATAGCAGCAGGAATGTCTAAAAGTGTAACTGATTGTAGTTAGAGGCGCCGCAGTCTCAACGGTATTTTCTCTGCCAGTTCCAGGCACACATTTTTAGAACCCTCTTGTGTAGGGTATATACTTGACCCTATCTTCTCAGCCAGCAACAGAGCTCAGTGCACCCACACCAATGAGATCACCTGGACTGACCACCACTGCGTCCACTACATCATCTCGGAACCACTCAATACCACCGCCACAGAGACAAGGCACAATTGGGCAACAATGGACCAATGCCCTTAACTCCCGTCCACCCATCATCATGGGAGATACAGAACAAGCAGCGGAAAACTTTGTGAAGTGGCTAACGGCAAGCGCTGACGAAGTTGCACCGAAGAAACCCACCAAGCCCAAGAAATGAACACCACACCAACACTTGTTCACAGAAGAACTGATAACCCAGAAACGTGACTGCAGACAGAAGGAAAGAAGACGGTGCACTGTGGTGTTTGGGCCCTAGGCCCTCATGCTAGTAATGACGGACACAGGACACCTGGTTAGATGGTGGGTTAACTGGCCCCGAGCACGTGCGCTCGGCCTCTTTTATTAGCCTAGTCACCTGACCCAGTGACGTAGGTGGTGGGTGGGTGTAAAGTGTATTACACACAACGTGAACACTAGAACGTGTCCAATGCTAGGACACTACATTCCTCCCAATCTTTAATAACAAAAACCCGGAGTCAAATGTCCAACCTAGGGGAGAAAGAAATATATATACAAATGTACTACAGTGACTAACTTCTGCAGAGTCGCTCACGCTTCAGCGGCCTGGAGTCACCGACGATGTTCTTCCTGTCGCGGACGATGTTCTTCTTGTCGCGGACGATCACCAGTTCACTGTGGCACCAGTCATGGGTGCTCGATGGAGTTAGTCTGTTTGACGGCTCTGCCTTGAAGTTGCTCTCACAGTCTTTCTTCGCTTTACATTCTTGGCGACAAACGCAGTTGTTGAGTTCTTTTGGTTCAGCGCTAGATGTTGCCATTTTTCTTTTTAGTCCAGTCCTTTTCTTTATCTGTGGCGTGTGTTCTGTTTTGCAGAAAGACGGGTCATTCGCAAGACACCCCTCTCACCAGGATGCCCCTCTCACAGGTGTTCCCCTGCCACGGGATATCCTTGAGGCCCTCTTCCTCAGATCTGGCCTGGGTTCAGTGTCCTGTATCGTGTTACTCCCATGCCGATAAGTACGGGTGTGGAGGAGACGGCAGGTCTCACCTCAGATGCCGCAGTCAGACCTGGAGGGTAGCTGTTGGCTCCTGTCTTTAGCACGCGAAGTCTTCATCCTCCTGAGACCTTTGCTGAAGGGCGGCTGATGACCATCTCTCGTCGCGGGGATACTCTCTCTCACCGGCATCCCTGAGGCCTTTGCCCCTGAGTCACCACGGCTGGCATTGACCAGTGTCCGTGTAACCCCAAAGGTGGGTGTTTCGAATGGTCCGGCCTGCTCACCTCTGCAGATCCCAGGTGTGCTGAAAGCATCATCAAACAGATGGTCTTTTCTCCGTGCCACGGATGTTCGTTAGGACTTGCGCACTGTGTTCTGACGCTTGTCACCTTCCTTGTCTTTGAGGTGTGAGTAGTCTTGCCACACTCTTCTCTCTGTCCTTGTCTTTGAGGTGTGAGTAGTCTTGCCACACTCTTCTCCTTGTCCTCTATTTCTTTCTCCGTGAGGATGTCATGTCACTCTGACTTCTTCTCCTTCTTACAGTGGCAACCGTGCCACTCAGGTCTTTCTTTCCCCTTCTTCTTTAAGTGGCAGACGTGCCACTCTGATGTCATCTTCCTTCTTGTAGTGGCAAACGTGCCACTCAGATATCTTCTTTTCTTGTGGTGGCAAACGTGCCACTGCGATATCTTCTTTCTTCTTAGTGGCGGACGTGCCACTCTGGTCTCTTCGCTTCACGACCTACTTCGGACCGTTCCTGGTCTCCTCTTATCTGGCCAGGCTTCTCCATGCAGCGCGCGCACTCTGCACGTGTTCCCCCTGGTCTTGTCCTCGTCCGAGAACACTCTCTTCATCTTCCTCAGCATTCCGAGTTAGGGTCGTGACCTTCTCTTCATCTTCTCCTTTTCACCAGTTACTTCGGTTGAAGTTCGTGGGGCCATGCTCATGGTCCGCTTCGTTCTTCTCCCTTTCACCAGTTACTTCGGTTCTTCTTGAGCTTCTTGGACCACTTGTCGGTCCGCGCTGCCGATCGCTGGCAGGATATCTTCGGTCTTGCGTCAGACCTCTTTGTGCAACTCCTGGCGAGTCGGCTTCTTTGGTGCGACCATGTGGCAGGTCGGCTGGGCCTTTTGGGGTGCGACCATTTGGCTGGTCGGCTTGACCTTTGTGGTGCGACCGTTTGGCAGGTCGGCTTGGCCTTTGTGATGCGACCATTTGGCTGGTCGGCTTCACGAGGTGTGTCACGTCGTGTGAGTACCTGTGTCCGCTGCCTTGTCAGGCGCTGGTGCGTGCTACTCTTCGTACCGTCGTGGTACATCTTCAGTGTAGCGTTGCTCCTAGTATCATGATCACTTGAGGTGGTGGCTTCTTGGCGCCACTGGGTGTTGCTCTGCATCCATGGCCGCCAGTGTCGGATACTTGCTGCGCCCATCCTCTTCAGTGGGTTCCTCTCCTGTAGGCGCTGCAGTGTACCTTCCGCGTCCGGCGTACATCTGCACTGAGTCCGTTTGTTCTCTCTCGAGGGTTCTCTCCACTTGATGCGGCGACAGCGCAGTCCTCGCTGGGGTGGATGTGGCTCGACACCGTTCTTCTTTCTTCCTCCTTGTTGCTGCGGGATGGCGCTGCATCCCTGTGGCACACTGTCTCTTCACCCTTGCAGTTCTGTGCTTCTGTCGCGTTCCTGCGCTTCTGGCACATTCCTGTGCGCCTCCGTCGCATTCCCGTGCGCTCACCATCGCGCCTCCGTCAGACCTTGCGGTACGTGCCTTGCTGCCTCTTCTCCCTTGCCGTCGGTGTCGCTGCTGGACTTCCTTGGCTTGCTGTAGGCTTGTTGGTTTCTTAGTGCTGCAGTACCACCAGTGGCCACTGGGTGGCAGTGTTGCTTTTCTTTTGGCTTCAGCAGCAACCTTCTGTACTGCCAGAACTCTATGCCTTGTTTTCCTTTCCTCCATTTCCCCAGGCTCCGGTAGAGTGCAGAGGGCTGGAGGGGAGCTGGAGCCAGGCAGACCAGTGAAGGGCAGGACAGGAGCTGAGCAGCAGGTAAGTCTCTTCATTTATTTGTGTACTTAAGTTTGTTGAGAGGCATAGGGGGGCACAGGCACTGATGTGAAGCTGCAGGGGTTGGGGCACTACTCTGTGTGTGCGCGCGTTGGAGGGGGGGGGGAGAAGTGCTCCTTCTCGCTGCGGGTATGCTCCGCTTTATGTCATCAGCTACATGGAGGGTGCAGGCGCCTGGGCTGGTTAGAGGGTGAGGCAACACTCCTTTTGGGCATCGTGCCATCGCGCACATGGTGTGAGTTTATTTTCGGCAGCGCTGGCCACTTGCTGCTCTGAAGGCGCTGCTGGGGGACCCACGAGGTGGGGGCATGATCCGGATGGCCGGCGGCGGCCATTCTTTACTTTTGACATCGCCCTCCCTGCCCGCGGCAGCTTCCTGCAGTCCTCGCGAGGCAGGGGGGTGTGTCGGCAAGCTTGTTCCTATGCGGGGTAGGCACCCGCCGGTTCCGTTAGTCGGGCTCTGCTTCCGGGTGAGCTCCGCTTTATTTATTCACCTTCTCCCCCTTCGCCGCTCTCTGTGCATGCCACGCTGGGTGTGCCTTTATTTTATTTCCTCTGCACTGTCCGCGTCGCGGGCCAGGCAGGCCTCGCGCTCGTCCCCTTGATTTAGTTAGCGCTCCGATCCGCGCCTTCGCCCAACACGTTGCTCTCCCCTCATTGGCGGCGCTGGCCGCCTGCGGTCGCATTCCGCTGCGGGTGGGCTCCGCTCTCCATTGTCTCTTCGTCCCGCCCCCGCAGCCGGTCACCTAGCATCACGGACCGCGCGGGGGGGGGTGCTGCTGGTGGCGCTTTGCTATCGCGGCGGGGTAGGCTCCCGTCCGCTTCATTTGGTCCGGCGCTCCATCCAGGGCTCACCTTATGCCCGGCTGGGCTTTTCACGCGGGTGGGCTCCGCTTTTACTTGCCGTTGGCGGGCCTCCTTCGTTCCGCGGGTGGGCACCGCGTGTCACACGCCTCTTGCGGGGGTCGCAGCCGATGCGGGTGGGCACCGCTCGGCTTGCCTTATCACCGGGCACTTCCGGGCACAGCGGCAGGTCGGGGTGGGCACCCGACTTCCACGCTTCGACTCCGGGGCACTGTGCTTGCCCGCGGCGGTGCTGTGGGCTCCGACTCGCCCGGCTGTCTTCTCGGCGCGTCGCGCCTTCCTGTAGAGGGGGGGTGGCCTTAGTGGGATCACTCCTCTCCCCTTCACGAACAGAAGGGCTGCTGCGGCACGCTGGGGCTCACAACCCTAGGACACTACAGTGCACCAGTAAGACATTTGAGGACAGAATATGCTATAAAGATGCCCTAAACTAAAACCAACATCTCTTGAAGAGCACCAAGAAAATCGCCCTACCCACCTGAATCAGGGACAGCTCCAACAACAGCAAGGGATGCTTCAACATAGTCAAGGAATTTACCAACCCCTCGGCAACTGAAAACAACATCACACCCTCGCAAGCTCTCTGCGACACCCTTGCAGATGTTTTTTTTACAGCAAAATCAACACCATCTACCAAGACTTTGCACCCCAACCCCTACTTAGGACAGCATCACCCGCATCATGCTGACCGACGTACACCCACACCAGCTCACCTCATGGAACATCCTCTCTGGGAAGGAAACAGCATACATAATGAGATCCATCCACTCCAGAGCCCCAGCAGACCCCTGCCCACACCACTCATTCAACCTCTGTAGTCAACCCATCAGCAAAGAACTCACCAAGGTCCTCAACTCCTCTATCACTACATCCCACTTCCCCCTGAAATAAGACATGTTGATGTAAAGCCGCTGCTGCAGAAGTCATCCATGGACCCAGGGGATCCTAGGAACTACCGACCCATTTCCCTGCTCCGTTTCACAGTCAAGGTCATCGAGAAAGCCATCAACCTCCAGCTCTCTAGTCATCTGGAGAACGACAACCTTCTGGACCCCTCCCAATCAGGCTTGAGAGCAAACCACAGCACAGAGACAGCCCTAGTCGCAGCCATGGACAACATCAGAATGCTGTTAGACCACAGAGAAACAGCAGCCCTCATCCTCCTTGACCTCTCAGTAGCCTTCGATACCGTATTCCACAACACAGTGTTAAACAAATTCCAGCAGATCAGAATCCAAGGACCAGCCCTCAAGTAGCTCACAGGAAGAATGCAGAAGAATCCCACCTTACTCCTCACTCCCAAAGAACATCACCTCAAGGCTCATCACTTAGCCCAACCCTCATCAACGTATACATGATACCCCTGGTAAACATGGTCAAGAGCCACCGACAACATCATCTACTATGCCGAAGACACCCAAATCATCCTTTGCCTGAACAATGACCCAGCGACCATCAGGACAAGTTCCAAAGATGCATAAAAGATATGGCTGTCTGGATGAACAAGAACTGTCTCAAACTCAACACCGATAAGACAGAGGTACTCATCTTCAGGAAAGGAAACAACACACTCTGGAACAACAAATGGTGGCCACCTGAGCTGGGACCAAACCTATCTAACACAGTTGCAACCTTGGCTTTATCCTCGACAGCCAGCTATCCATGAAGAAGCAGGTAAGTGCCCTCTCCTCAGCTTGCTACCTCACCCGAATGCTCAGGAAGGTCTCCAGATGGCTCCCACTTAACACCAGGCGAACTGTCACGCATGGTCTCATCACCAGCAGAGTAGGCTACAGAACTTCCCTCTACATAGGAATAATAGCCCAACTTATGACAAAACTCCAGACTATCCAGAAGACAGCAGCCAGACTCATCTTGGACCTCTCTTACTTACAGGGCACTACACAATGAGGTACCGGCATACCTCAACAATCGAATGAACTTCCACCAACCTACCAGGAAACTCCGCACTGAATCCCACTCCCTAGCAAACACCCAACACATCTGCCAGACGAACAGTGGAGAACGCTCTCTCCATCTCTTCATTCTGTCCAAATGTCAGAAAGTCCATTACAAATCCCATGGCTTCATTTACAAGTCCTTCTTCTACATGTAAATTTTGATGTAAAATGACACAACAATTTTTACACAGCTGTAAATCTTTCCCCAATTTTGCTGTATGTGAAACTGAATTTCCATCTGTTGTAATTTGGCAGCTAAAGTTTTACTTATAGGTATGTTCAGTCCACCAGTCTCTACTTTATCTTTACAAGGAAGATGTACAATTTCTTGTTTTTCCAAGTGTTGCATTTGATAATTTAACTGAGAACATTATTCAACAGTTAGCATTAAACAAACCGTGGGATGTGATTGTGAAAGAAGATAATGCATAACTTCAGCTGGTGATGAAGGTTAGGAAACAATTTAGTTCTATTTCGTTACCTCAGCATAATCTTTCCTTCTTCTGTCACAATGCCAAGGTGAATGTCTTTCAGTTTATGTTAGCGTATTCTTCATTGTTAGCTTGCCTTATATTCTGTGTTAGTTCTCTATATGTGAAATGTAACCAAATATTGGCATTGCCTATACTACCCAAACAATTCGGACTTTGTTTCTGCAAATGATTTTGGAAAATGATTTCACCTTTTACAGTTGTTAGTTGTAGTTGGAAACCCATATCTCTACAGGGCTCATTCTGTCATGGTGCCTTTTTCCTCTACTACCAGATTGGGATTCCCCCGTCCCTCACTAGGTGCCCGGCTGGGCCCTACATGAGTAAACTCCTTTCCCCTCACTTTTTTGGGGTGTGCACTTTATCAATCTGGCACACATTGATCCTTGATCCATGAGACATCACTTATTTCAAGATCCTGTTGAGACCCCCTTCTCTTTACGGGGCTGAAGTGTCATAGACTATCATCATAACAAGCCATTTCCGGCTTCTTAACGTTTAAAGGAGGCTATTGTAGGACATTGCCCATTCATAAATATAATTTTTGTATATTAAGAAACCCCTATTGTATGGTGTATTGTGTCACTTATTTTCCCTGGTTCTTCTCAGATGGGATGGCAAGCACAATTGTTTTTTCAATACAGACATTATTATATTTTTCTGCGCAAAACAGTATTTGGGCTCTTTATTGAGGTGTGTATATGTTTCTCTTTCGATATCCTATTTTTCAGTTTGAATTTGTCATTGTACATATACATAATTTATTCATACATTATCCACAAGAACCATTTTTTTTATTTAATATAATCCAGTTGGAGCAGTAGCTACACAAGATAAATTAGAGGTCGTTTTTTATTAACATAAGCAGTAATTATTTTACGAAGAAAGCATTCTCCAGATCCTGCTTCGCTGCCAAAATATTGTAATAGAGGTTCATAACAAATGCTACATTTACATAATCCATTTTCATGTTGAAGTCCATGATCTACTGATTGTTTAATAGCTGTATATATTTGTGGTTGTTCAGTATTTAATTGAAAGATAAAGTAATTCAAATAATCTATGTCCTTTTTAGGTCTCGGGACCATCCGGTCTGCCGAAGGCAGAACCGGAAGTCCGGAGAATTAATGTTTTGGAGAAGAGGGGCTTGAACCCGCCCCTCTTCTCTCCTCTTCTCCATTGGCTGGCCTCTTGAATGCTGGCCAACCATTGGAGAAGAGGCTTTGTCTCTCCGAACAGGCCCCGTCCTTTTCGGATTCGGGGGCGTGTTTTTTGCTACTTTTCTCATTTTCTCCTCCAGCCAATGGCAAGAGGAGAGAAAAGAAAAACACGCCCCCGAATCCGAAACCACCGCTGCGTTTCTCCGAGGCATTTCTGCTTCGCCTCGGAGAAAGGCGGAGGCGTTACACACATTCGTGGTTTGTTTGGGGGTGTGTTGACATTTCCTTGTTTAGTTTGCCAGAAGTTAGTCAGTCTTCCTCATTGGGAATGAAGAACGTTGAAGGCCGTACCCGGTGAGAAAAATGCATCACTATTTACACATAAACAAAGCCTCCGTTAAGTAACACAGCCAGTATTCCGCCTGATGCATGAAAGCTGGACAGAAACGGTTATTTTCCTTCACATCTGCCTCCCGCGCGCTCTTTCATGCAAATCACGGTTGCAGCCGCAAACATCGCCATGTTAGACTCAGTGTCAGCTTTACTTACACAGACAATAAACGAGAATTACTGCAGCGGTGGAAGCTTTCATTGCATACACACAGTAGGTCTATCACGGGCATCAATGGTGTAAGCTTCCCTCACATACACAAGATATGCATAGCACGGACAAGTAGGGACTGCGTCCTTTACATTCAGAATATGTAGGCAGGGATCCAAGTGTGTGTGTGTGCGTGCGCGCGCTTTTGTACTCCCAGGTCACGTCCTTGCTGAATACCTCAGAGCACTCAGCATCACGTGGACACACATCTGCACCTTGCTCCCTCACCTCAGTCACTTATTCAATTCCGAAACTGGACGTGAGCGTGCCTGGGAGGGGACTGTTGGAGAAGGAAGGGTGCTGTCGATCTGGAATAAAATATTTATTCAAGGCAGCTCAGGAGGTCAGCTACCTCTGCGCCCCTCCAACTGTAGGCGCCCTGGGCTGGGGCCATGCTCGCCCAAAAGCCTGCCCTGTATATAGGTCTGGGTAACGCAAATGTTATTTTCTGCTAAATGCAAAACAGTTTTGTATGCAAGCTTCTCTCACACTAAAGGTAGAATAGAGAGGGCCGTATTCCAAGCTTCTTTCACATCCAGATTATATTGGTCTTGGTACTAGCAGTGTAAGTGTTCTTTTCATAAAAACAGAGTGCAATGGCAATGCAAGCTTTTCTCACACACTAAAGGTAGAATAGAGTTGGGGGGAGGCACAGTGCACATCCAGAATATATTGGCCTGGATAGCACCACTGTAAGTGTTCTTTACGTGCAAAACAGAGTACAATATTAGTGCAAGCTTATCTCTCACACTAAAGGTAGAATAGAGTTGCCACAGTGCAAGCTTCTTTCATATTCAGAATTTATCGGTCTTGGTAACACCAGTGTAAATGTTCGTTACATACAAGAAAAAGTACAACTGCAGAGCAAGCTTCTCTCACAGACCAAATGTAGAATGGAGGTGGACGCAGTGCAAGCTTCTTTTACATTCAGAATATATTGGTCTGGGTCACACCAGTGTAAGTGTTCTTTACATAAAAACAGAGTACAATAGCAGTGCAAGCTTTTCTCACACACTAAAGGTAGAATAGAGGGGGCCGTATTCCAAGCTTCTTTCACACTCAGAATAACTGGTCTGGGTAACACCAGTCTAAGTGTTCTTTACATACAAAACAGAGTACAACAGCAGTGCAAGCTTCTCTCACTCACTAAACAGAATAGAGGGGGCCACAGTGCAGGCTTCTTTCACATTCAGAATATATGTGTCCGGGTAATAGCAGTGTAAGTGTTCTTTACATGCAAAGCACAGTACGAAAGCAGTAGTGTAAGCTTCTCTCTCATACTACAGGAAGACTAGAGGGAGCCACAGTGCAAGCTTCATTCACATTCAGAATATATGGGTCTAGGTAATAGCAGTGTAAGTGTTCTTTACATGCCAAACAGAGTACGAAAGTAGTAGTGCAAACTTCTCTCTCATAGTAAAGGTAGAATAGAGGGGGCAACATTGCAAGCTTTTTTCACATTCAGATATTTGTCTGAGTAATAGCAGTGTAAGTGTTCTTTACATGCAAAATAGAGTATGATAGTAATGCAAGCTTATCTCTCACACTAAAGGTAGAATAGCAGCAGTGCAAGCTTCTTTCACACTCAGAATATATTGGTCTGGGTAACACCAGTGTAAATGTTTTTACATACAAAACAGAGTACAACCGCAGTGCAAGCTTCTCTCACACACTAAAGATAGAATAGAGGGGGCCACAGTTCAAGCTTCTTTCATATTTAGAATATATTGGTCTGGGTAACACCAGTGTAAGTGTTTTTACATACAAAACAGAGTACAACAGCAGTGCAAGCTTCTCTCACACACTAAAGATAGAATAGAGGGGGCCACAGTGCAAGCTTCATTCACATTCAGAATACATTCGTCTGAGTAATAGCAGTGTAAGTGTTCTTTACATGCAAAATAGAGTATGATAGTAGTGCAAGCTTATCTCTCACACTAAAGGTAGAATAGCAGCGGCAGGTGTGTGTGTGTAGGTGGCTCTATTTGTGTGTGGGTTGCTCTATGTAAGTGGCTCTGTGGGTGGCTCTGTGTGTGTGTGTGTGGCTTTGTGTGTGTGGGTGCAAATGCAATAGGTCTCGCATTTGAGAGTGATTAAGCTATTGACATTGTAAATAACAATGCCGTTTCTTTAAATCTTTTAAAAACAAAAACATAAACAAAAATAATGTCATGAGCAATGCCAATAGCTCTAACTTTAACAATGCCGAGACCGTTGCATTGTAAATGCTTGTTTACTTTGCTCATTGCCTTTTGAACCTTGTCCAAGAAAACCACAGCATCAGTATCAAGAGTTGGTTATCCAAGTGGGTCACCAGTCCTGGAAGTGAATATCACTTGATGCAGTATTACGTTTAATTTCTGCCCCAATATTATTCTCTTTCTCTATTTTCTTTCCAACATTTGTGTGTCTGAAATTGAGGCAATTCAATGCCATTTTATAAATAATAAATGCATCCTCATAAGCTTCAACGGGACCTATAATTCATTTTTAGGTCGATCATCCGAGATCTCATGTATATACTTTTTAGGTCGAGCATTCGAGACCTCTTGTATATACTTTAGTATATACTTATATACTGCGGACTTACAGCTATTCATTGGCTTGAGTCAGTGTCCTTTAAAAATCCTTGCTTGCCAGTGGTCAATCCGTCCTATTTGTCCCTCTTATTCGTGGGTTGTTCACTCCTATGGAGCAATTCCTCGTTACGTGTAGCCTTCCACTTGGCCCAGTATAGCAGCTGTAAAAGGGACTACTTTTTTCTTTTTCTAGGAACATTCACATGAGCACTGGATGTTTTAAGTCACTCCAGCTTGGACTTCTGTTTGTGTAAACAGGGCTGTAATTCTTTATCTTCACACATTTGCTGTGCTGTCCCAAACCCACCCCAGATCACTTGTTTACTTTTCTATCTGTAACTTCAAAGGGAGAGCCCTAATTACCAGGTCAATTATGTCTGCAGCTTTCTCTTCTGGCTAATAGCATTGCCACATGCTGGCTGTCCCCACCCCTTTACCTCCCACTTCCAGGGCTGCAATTCATGCGCCCGCTTCCATCTGCCCCTTCTACCGCAGCACTTCCCTCGCTGCTGCAGGTGATGCCCCCCACCCCGCCACAGCCTTGATTTAACGTGTTGTGGTGTTAAGTAAACCTTTCTCTTATGCCTGAGTCTTGTCTCGCCAGCCAGTCTGGCTTCCGCTGCGCTTGATGTTTGGCTGGCGCACGCAGCGGAAGTCACGTGACTGCAATGCTGTTTGTTTGTTTGCGCAGACTAGAGTTAAGTCACTGATGGGCAGCGGGCGGCAGTTATGTTTCAAGGTCCAGTTTTCATCCGCAGGTCTCACTACCGCTGGTGCCTCTCTCATGGGGATCTGCGACCGGACAAAGCTTCTGGAGACTCGTCGTCGTGCACGACAGGTGACAGCCATTCTCCGGTCTTTAATGGGACTGGCTTCTTCAAAATGTACGTCAGCCTAAGCCTGTAGCTCACTGCCCTCCTCGGGCTGTGCTGGAGTGGTGCTGTGGCAGGATAGCCACTCATACACCCTTTCCTGCCCCCAACCCTTCCTCGTTTGTAAGCCCACGCAGTGTTTAGGGAACTGGAAGGCAGTTCAGCACTTTTATGCGCTTTGTCACCGGTCAGCTCATCAAGTCAGTCACCCAACAAAATGTTATCAATGACAGTTTATTAAATTCTGTCATTGCGTCTAGCACAATCTAACTGTGCAGTCAGAATGAGACCCCAGGATGCAGCCGAACAGCCCTGCAGAAAGCAGCCACCTGACTGTTTCCGCCTCTCAGCCGGGAGCCACGTCCTCCTCTCCATACATAGTTGATTTCTCTCACCCCGCACCCAGGACCCGTTGTCACTCCACACAGGGCCGACTGTGGGCGGGGAACAGCCATTACAACGCGGGTTTTACCACGTGTTGCTATTACATAGCATGCGTTACAACGCATGCGATGTTACAGCGCGTGGTAAAACCACGCATACCATTACATCGCTGGCGCTTTTACAACGCATGCGATGTAATGTGGCGGCTATCCAAGTAGTTGTGAGGAAACTCAGGCTGTTTCCTCACAACGAAGTGAAGCAAGCAGGAAGGAGGAAGCAGGATCAGACGGCGACGCTGGAGAGGAGAGAGGTAAGGGGGTTTGCGCTTGGGGTGGGAGTTAATTGTTTGGGTTTAGGGTAGTGTAAAAGTACTGTTCTATGTGTTTTTTTTTTATGTTTTAGTGTGTTTTTGTAGTGTAATGTAGTGTATTAGGGTTTAGGGTAGTGTTGTAGTGATTTAGGGTAGTGTTGTAGAGTTTGTGTAGTGTAGTGATTTAGTGTTTTAGGGTTTAGGGTAGTGTAGTAGTGTTTGTGTAGTGTAGTGTTTTTTTGGGTTTAGGCTATTGTCGATTTTTTAGGGTTTAGGGTAGAGTAGTAGTGTTTGCGTAGTGTAGTGTTTTAGGGTTTAGGGTAGTGTAGTGTTTGTGTAGTGTGGTGTTTGTAAGGTTTAGGGTACTGTAGTGTTTTAGGGTTTAGGGTAGTGTAGTGTTTGTGTAGTATTTTAAGGGTAAAGGATAGTGTCGTTTTTTAGGGTTTAGGGTAGAGAAGTAGTGCTTGTGTAGTGTTTTACGGTTCAGGGTAGTGTTTGTGTAGTGTTAGGGGGTTGTGTAGTGTAGTGTAATGTAATTGTAGGGAGAGGACTGGGGCAGGGAAGGGTTGTGTAGGGGTAGGGTAGTCACTTACCTTCCAAACTAACCACGAATATAGCTTTACCACGCATGCCTTTGCGTTGTAATGGCATGCGTGGTAAAGGCATATTCGTGGTAATAGTTTGCGATGTAATGGCATGCGATGTCATTGACATCACGTAGTAATACCCGCGTTGTAATGGCATGCGTGGTATTACTATGCGATGTAATGACATACATTCACTGTGGGCTTCAGACATCAGGCTCCCGCACTAAACATCCCACATACACAGTTTCTTAAAGGGAAGCCTAAAAGGAGTTTGCCTCCTGCCTGGCATTTCCCACACATACCAGTTGGCATTTCCCTTTCGGGGTCTAGGGCACATTAGTAAACCCATCTCTGCCTGTCCTTTCTCTCCTGTGCGCGCTGGTGTCAAGTGCACAACGCTAATAGAAATGTTGTATTTCCTAAATAAAAAACAAAGCTCCAGAGATGTTATAGTTTGAGTCTGCTCCTCATCATCGCATCGACATCGTCTGCCAACGCTGCTCGGTTGGCACCTTGTTGCAAGCCTCATCTGCCTCCCCAACATGCATCCTCAGAAGGCCGCCCCTAAGGTTCAACCCACTGCGTATCCAGCCCTTCTCTTCATCCATGCTAACTAGACCCTTATGAAAACTGAAGAACCCTGGCTGAGGCCACATTCGATACCCCCGTCACCCCTCTCCCAAAAGAAACCAGCCAGAATGACAAACAACCGAACTTTTCCCACGAGGCCTCTTCTAAGGTATTTTCACCATCCCTCCTAGGTATTGCTGTGAATTTTCCCAATGCCAACAGTAGTGGTGAGAGAGACGCTAAAGGCAGGAGCCAAGCTCAACTGTACCGGCCTGGCTCTGTCGCAGCTTCACGTCTTCTTGCACCCACGATCTAAAACGAGCCGAGCTTTAATGTGGTTTATGTCTGCCACTCCCTCTCTACACCCAAGGTCTAAAAACAAAGCACACACCTAGTGTGTGAATTGTATAATGTGAAGCCAGAAATCCTTTTGTCTTGAAAAAATGTGTGATCCTTGGCAAATGTATTATAGAGGCTCCTGATATATAATTCCAGGATGTGCACTGTACAAAAATAACCAGTTGTATTAGGGTGAAACACTTCCGCCAGTTAAAGAAATGCATTTTTAGTTTTAAAAAGACTTTCATGGTTTCACATGATGATTGTTGCATTATTTAAATGCCAACTATTTTTACGGTTCGCCTCCTGTTTGGCATCTTAAAGGCATGCTAGACCCTAGGCTCGGTTCTCTCTGTTGATTTCCTGGCTCGACCCCCTATAGTCATCTGTGTGACTTTGAGCTATTGGGGGTTACACTGTCAGTAGTAAGCATGCCCGGACGTTTAGTGCTGTTTCATGTAAGTGTGAGCCTTCCATTTACTGTGTATTCATTGCTGCCTGCCGAAAAACGGCAGAACCATCTACAACCTGTGACTTGAGGTTGGTTTATAGCTCGAGTACAATTGCCGCAGTCGCATGTGAATAGACTGCGTTGCTTTGAAAGTTCTTATGTGTGTATATTTACTACTCAGGATCAGTGGCGGCTGGTGACATTTGAAAATGGCGGGGCGTAAAAGTGCCCCATAACAAAGTCGCGTCAAAACGCACTCTCAAAACGACCCAACGGCCGAGCCCATCAGATGATGGTACGTAAACTCAAACTCCACTACACGCACCTTACACCCTCTGGCATCACTGCCACGTGTAGGCGCTGTGCCAAATCCGTACCTACACAAGGGGAGCATCCCCACGGCTCTCACACGATGCCCAATGCTCCCCCCGCAGGTTACACCACTATGAACATGCACTCTACCAACCATGGGAAGCCTCTTCTAACCGGACCAGAACAGTGCTGCGGAGCCACACAACACAAGTGCTGTGAAGCGCTATACAAATACTGAAAATTGAATGCGCTGAAGTAGAGCAGGCGGCAGTGCCTAGCAATTGGCCTTTACATCTACATAAAGATATGTATAGCATAGCGTGCAGAAAGCGTGGCCACTCTTCATCGTGTATGTACCTCACCCCATAAGTGCACAAGCAGCTTGTATCAGACTTAACAAAGTGCACGGGCATCACCTTCACTTGATGTATTCACAAGGAGGGTGACAGACACATAGAGAATGAGCACGCGAAGGACGGTTTAGTGAAAGGAGTGTGAACATACAGGAATGTGAGAAAATGAGACAAAAAAAAGAGTATGAGGGGACTACGGGGAGAGGGAAGAAAGGGAAGAGGAAGTAAAAAAGGACAAGGTGGCAGTGAGTAGTGAGCGAGCACTGAGAGGGGTGTCCGCGGGACTGAGGCAAGGTGGGAAAGATCTGCGGGGATGGAAGAGGCGGCATAGGGGGACCCACAGGCGGGAGCGACAGAGGGGGCAAGTGAAAGAGAAGACGGAGGCGCGAGGACAGGCGCTCCGCCGTAGGAGCTGGGGAGGAAAGGCAGCCAACAAGCGCCTGTGTGTCAATCCCCGGGAAGCGAGAGGCAGGATAGATGCGGGCACAGCTCCTGCCATCAATATCCTCTAATATAAATGTCAGTGATGCCATTTTACCCACAGCCATTTCCCACACTGCTGATTACATTATCGTATAATAGAGGGGAGCCGGTCTCGCTTCTTTCTCTCTTAACCCTCCTCGCGGTAATGTGTCAATAGCCTGCCTCCATGAAACAAGTCAATTTTCTGCAGGCTTGGCAGCGGAATAAATCTGCCGGCTATCTGGAGAGCCCGAGATATTTATATACACTCTGCCCGTGTGTCCTCAGCAGAATTGAATGATTTTCAGCCCAGACTCAATAAGGGGTGAATTTAAAGCAGTCCCTAAGCCTGCCTCCCAGTAACTGCCTTTACACGTTTATTTTCTTTACCTGTACAGAAAAAGAGAGAATTATATGTGGATTTATATGACAAGTGTGCCTACCAAACAGTTTAGGGAAAGCGTAGTAGGGGGGCCGGAGTAAAGAGTGACATTTAATGCTCGCTCTGTGACAAGGAGAAACTAACGAGTTCGTTTTATGATGAGGGCTTCTTCATTAAATATGAACATTAGTCAGAGGATATAATTTTACTCTATACAGCGTCTATAGGTTACCCTAAAACCAAAATTAAAAAACACTTACCTGACCGCCTCTTCTCCTGGTCCGCGTTGGCGCCTCTCTGCCCCTTCAAACGGTCCGGAACACCACGTCCACGTGACGTGACGCAAGTGACTGCAACCCGGCCCTCAGCCAATCCTGGCGCTGCAGCAGCGCCAGGATTGGCTGACGGCACCGCCTACTCCTCGCCCGCCGCCTGCCCATTTAGGAGACCGAGGGGCTCCTAATGGGCATGCGCAAGGCAGCAAAAATACAAGTACGCATGACTGGGCACGGAGTAAAAAATTAAGCTCCATGCCCACTCATGCGCACTTGTGCTGCCTTTCCCAAAGGCGTATGACAATGATGTCAGTCAACATGACACCGGACCGCCCACGGTCCGACGTCATGCTGACTGACATTCACAGAGGGAGGACTCGGGAGCGGTTGCGGACATTCACAGACTAGTCACAGAGGAGGGAGCTGCAGCTGCGGGCACGGCGCGGGCGGGGGGGCTACGCCCCCACGCCCCAATGGACGCACCGCGCCTGCTCAGGATTAACCTAGCGCACATTCACATTTACCCGCGCGCAAGCAGTCGTGGCAGCAAAATATTTTAATACGAGGAAACAATTTAACACCACCTTAACTGCCGGGTATTTGTCTCTTAAGTCACATGTCCACGAGATGCACATATTCTGGGTATGGTTGCCAGAATCTAAATGTTTTCTTCACGTTTATTTATGGAGCTATATACACATGTACCTTGCAAGCAGTGATTGGACTGCTTCACAGTACATGATCACAAATGTCTTTTACCCGGTCACAAGTGTTTACCGTTAAGTATGGGTAGCTTCTTGAAGCAACCTTTAACCATTAATGCGTATTTTATCATTGCCGTACAGGTAAACCCATCGGCCCTGCTGAGAGATGCTTTCTGTTAAAGAGGTATGAAGTTTGCATGTACCTCACACAATGGATTCTTATCAGTGGTCCTAGTTATGAGTGCAATGTATTTGGTAATAAATATCTTTCAGATTTTGACACAGTGAAGCATATTTGGGCATTTTTCCATAAAGTGCTAAAACTATAGGGGCGCCCTAGTAGGTTTGTATGAGGTTAGAAGTTGAGTAGCTGTAATATTGTGCTTCCTTATTTATGTTCATTTACTTGTCTCCTTTTAAGTGCCATGGTTATTGTTTAAGTAGCACCATGGCAATAGAATGTGATGTGTGGTTAGCAAGTCAGTTGCACCTGACTGCTTCCAGCTGATGGATGGGACATTTCCTTCTTCTGAATAAACTTAACTTTACTCATCTATTTGAAGAACATTCTTGATTTTACACTGGCGACGATGGTCTGAAACCTACCCTGCGTATCCAGCTCTTCATTTATATGGATTTGTCCCAACATCAAGAATTTTTTTTTTTAATGAGAAGGAAGAAGATATACCTTCATTTTTTCTGCTCTGTTCTACAAGGAAACTGACAGCTTTCAAGTGAGTAGTAATTTTCTAAAACTTTGTGAGCATCGCCACATGCCTCACTCTGACAAACTTTAATTTTGAGGTTTAAGGGTTGGGAGGCTTCGATGTGGGCTCCTTTGGAGTGTTTGGAAACTGTTTAGCCTTTGTCTTAATTTGGCTTTGACTTTCTCACTGAAGATCATCTGTCTACAAGTGTTTCCTTTCAAACGTAGTTACAGCAGCGCCTTGATTTTCTATTGGTATTCAGCCTATTCGATACTTTGAATGTAAAGAACACTATTCATCTTTATTTTGAAGAGAGGACCGATGCCTTTGAAGTTGTTTTGGAGAAATGTACATGTTGTTTGAAGACGTTGAAAGGCTTTTGTCATGGCTCTAATTGTCTTGGGATGCGCTTTATAATCTTTATTAGCGCAACGTTTGAAGAGTTTGTGTGTGGCCAAACAAGTAGGAAACCCTACTCCTGTGCACGTAAATAAGCTACTTCTATGCACTCAAGTCTTGAAACTGTTACTTGTGGTTGGTGAAAATACGTGAGATTTAATCAACTTTAATTGACTACGCTTGGAGCTAATTTTATTGAGACTTCGAGATCATTTTTTTGTTTTGTTGCTTCTCTTCATTGTTGGCGTATTTCAAGATTCAAGCGCCCAAGGTTTTCGTTGGCATCTTTAAATTTGCATGTTTTGAACCCCAGCTGCATTATATCTACCGTTGCTTCCCTCGTGTACAGTTTTAACTTCATCAAGCCTTCACATATTAAATATCAACAACTCCGCCAACCGTTTCAAACTCGCATGTTTTCTTACCTGTTGCCATGTAAGGCAAGTGTTCCATATCTACTGCATCAGAAGCCTTCATCGTCGCAATTCTCTCTCCCACAATGCTCGGAACTCGTCATTCCACAGCGCTGCGTGTACGTGCGTAACATCATGTGAGTGCCATTTTTTACTTATTCTCATAAACTGATTCAAAGAAGACAGGTTTGTGGCTATTTCAATGGTTTCCTCATCTTCGATGCCACATCTTTAAAACATTTCCAAGTAAGAAACACTCTCGGTATAAAAGGAGGATCCTTAAAGACTTGGGGGCAGATTTACAAACCCCTTGCGTCACTTTTGCGTCACTTTTCCCATGTTAAAAGTGACGCAAAAGTGGTGCAAGGGGCTTGTAAATCTGCCCCTTAATTCTTCACCTTTGTCTCATCAATTGAAACTCTCGTAGGAACGCTTTGCATTGCATTATCCCAAAACGCCATCTAGTGGTTGCTTGTGATAATATATATATTTTTTTGTAGCTTGTTTTTAACAATCTCTTTCTTTTCAGCTTGAAATACGAGTCAAAGACTGTGGTGTTTTATGACATTATTGTTGTATTTTGTGTTGATAAATAACTATTTTTTTAGGAGGTTACCACATTTAAACACAGTAGTTAGGTTTACATATTTAAGCTATTGTAATTATTGTTCACTAGTCCATGTGTAAGAGTATCTCTCATTGCATTGTCTTTAAATTTAACCTTACATAATTACTTGCAGGTTAAGTATAAATTTCTTACGTCTAACAAACTGTTAAAATGCAAAATGTTACTACCCCACCGTTCTTTCTTTCAACACCAGGTGATCCGCCCATAAAGTGGAAGAAGTGGAAAAGGGTGTTCGAAAGATACTCTAAGGTGTGTGGTACCAACTTAAGTGCAGAACGAAGAACTGCTCTCTTACTACACTCTTTAGGGCCCGAAGGACAAGAAGTATTTGATCATCTTCCTGACATAAATGATCAAGCATTGAATGAGTATGAAATTTGCATTCTAAAGTAGGACAGACATTATTTACCAAAAGTAATTACCATCCTGGAGAGATACCATTTTGGTCGTAGGACCCAAAATGAAGGTGAAACTGTAGAAAATTACATCACGGCTTTGAGGAAATTAGGCTCAGCTTGCAAATTTGACTCTTTGCTAGAAGTGAGAATTAGGGACCAATTTATGCTTGGTTGTAATATTCAAAAAGACAGAGATGACATCTGGCAAAAGGATGATCCTTCTGTAGAAGAAGTTATTAACATAGCTAAGCAAATTGAGCACTCATTAAAGTGTGTTGAGATTATCACTAAACATGAAAATAAAAGTGATACAATACATGAGGTTAAAACCTTTTCCAATGGAAAAGGCTCTGAAAAGAATTTCAAACCTGGTAGTAGCAATTCACACTTGGCTAAAAAATCTAGTTTTTAAGTTAAATGCTTCCGATGTGGAAATTTTGGTCATTTAGCCAATGACAAGAAATGTCCTGTGTTAAAAGCCACATGTAGTAATTGTAAGAAAGTTGGGCATTTCACCTCAGTTTGTCATGCTAAAAAAAATAAGGTGAAAGTGAGTTCTGTGTCTCGATAAGAAATCTCAGATAGTGATTCGGACTCAGAAGTAGACTGCGGACAAATTGTGTCACAAGTGTCTGATAGTGATAAGAAGGGGCCCTTTGATGAGATTTTTGTGGAAGGAATGTCTACTCGGGTGTTATTTGATTCTGTGGCAAAAATAACTATTGTATCTAGACACTTCTACACTCATCATCTAGAGGGTAAAGTCAAGATTTTGAAAGCTGATATCAAACCTTATGCATATGGTGGAGAACCAATCAAGCTCATCGGCTATTTCCAGGGTTTGATTGAATATAAAGGGAGGTTAGTCTCTGGAAAGGTATATATTTCTCACAGAGGGGACAGCATCTTAAGCTGGTTCCACCAGAAAAATTTAGGAGTCATGTTGGATCCCAACAGTAATCCCCCCATTTTATTTAAAGAGAGATTGAATGTGAATGAAATTAGTGGGAGTGAAAAGGATACCTTGTACACTGAACATCTTAAAAACTTATTTTCCAGTGTTTTTAATGACAAGTTAGGGTGTTTACGCAACTACACACATAAAATGAAATTGGTACCTGATGCCGAACCAGTTGCTTGTAAGGTTCGAAGTGTACCCTTCTCAGTGCGTGAGGAAATGAAATGCCAATTGGATAAGTTAAAGGAAGATGGCATTATCGAAGAGGTTGAGGGCACGCAGTGGTTGGCTCCAGTGGTCGCAGCCAGGAAATCTGATGGGAGCCTGCGCTTATGTATTGACTTGCGCTCTCTCAACAAACAAGTCATTGTGGACAGGTACCCTCTCCCGAAAATCTCAGATATGCTTATGTTATTAAAAGATGCCAAGGTTTTCTCCACAGTAGACCTAAAGTCAGCCCACCATCCGATAGAGCTAGCTGAGGGTTCCAGAGATCTCACTGCCTTCATTACTCCCTTTGGTACGTTTAGGTTTCTTAGACTGCCTTTCGGTCTAGTTTCGGCTGCATCAGTTTTTCAGAGAGCCTTGGAAAAAGTTTTGCAGAATTTACCTGGTGTTAAGATATATCAGGGCGATGTCTTGATTTTTGCTTGTGATGACGATGAGCATGATAAAATACTGAAAGAAGTATTGGAAAGGTTCTGTAAGAATAATCTCACTGTTAAGTAAGAAAAATGTAAATTTAAGAAATCGTCTATTGATTATTTAGGGCACACCATTTCTGGTAAGGGTGTTGAACCTAAACGAGAATTAATTGAGACCATTCAGAATTTAGCCTCCCCCACAAATAAAGAGGAAATAATGAAAGTTCTAGGTATGACCAAGTACTATAGCAAATTTGTGGAAGGATTTGCAGAAAAGACTGTTAACATAAGGAAATTGTTGTGCAAAGGTGTTGATTTCGATTGGTCGGATTTGTGCGAGAATGAATTTGTTAATTTGAAAGATTGCCTTAAGAAAACACCAAAACTTAAGAGTTTTGATCCGTCATTGAAATCTGTACTTATCACAGATGCAAGCATGAAGGGCCTTGGTGCTGTTTTGCAGCAAGAGCATGGTGAGAAAGTGAATGTTATCTTGTTTCTCTCTCGCAGTTTGAAAGGTGCTGAGCTCAGGTACTCAGAGATAGAGAGGGAAGCTCTGGCAGATCACTGGGCCATCAAGAAGCTCAAAACTTTACTTTGGGGTACTAAATTCCTGGTGAGAAGTGATCATAAACCTTTGTGCGAAGCATTTAATAAAAAGGGTTTGATGCTATTTCTAGCAGGATCTCAAAATGGATTGTGGGTCTACAGGCTTATGATTTCAAGGTTGAATATCTACCTGGGGTGCGAAATTGCATCGCTGATACACTGTCCAGATTAGTTAATCATGAAGAAGGTGATGTGGACTCAAAGGATGAAGATATGAATGAATGGGTTTGTAATATTCAGCATGACGGTATAAAAGAGGACAAATGGCGAGAAGCGTGTGATTCTGATGTTGAATTTATGGAGTTACGCTCATTGGTTAAAAAAGGTTGGTCATGCAAGACTGGTGGGAATGTTGACCTTTTTTGGAACGTAAGGGATGAATTGTCTTTAAGTGGAGGTTCCATTTTTTAGAGGTTCAAGATTAATTCCTCCCAAGGTGTTTCGTGAAGAGCTTATCAAATTAGCACATGAGGGTCATCAAGGAATATCTAAGACCAAATAAAGACCAAGGGCCATATGTAGGTAGCATACAAGTTACCACTTCTTAAATACCGAACTTTACCGATTCTGTATTTAAGAAGTGGTAACTCGTATGTAGGTAATCATTCGGTAAATATTACCGAATCGGAGAAATGAGGTAATTACCGAATCGGTATTTACCGATTCAGTAATGAGGCATACCTTCCCATTGATTCCTATGGGCCTGGAGGCCCATAGGAATCAATAGGAAGGTATGCCTCATTACCGAATCGGTAAATACCGATTCGGTAATGGGGGGA
Organism: Triturus cristatus; assembly: GCF_964204655.1. NCBI lineage: Eukaryota > Metazoa > Chordata > Amphibia > Caudata > Salamandridae > Triturus > Triturus cristatus. The sequence goes on along the minus strand of NC_140590.1, from coordinate 323,199,407 downwards.
GCACATTCAAGGGTGGCAGGGTGTCACATTGACACCCTGTTGCACCCCTGATTCCTGAATGTGTGCACATGTGGCGCACATACATGCCCTAAGGGCATGTATGTCTGCCACATGGCACTGTTAGGCCAGCAAAATATTGCTTTTTGCAATGAATTCGGTATTTAGCACCAACATATATTTGGTGCTAAATACCGAATTATTTTCCCTACACATCACTCATTTGAGTGTCAACTACATCTCATTTCAGGATTCGGTATTTACCGAATCGGTAAAATTACCGATTCGGTAATTTTACCGATTCGGTAAATTACCGAATCCTGAAATGTTCCCCCTACATAGCAAAAGCCTAAATACCGGTCGGTAACAGGATATTTCCCGAAAATCGGCCATTACCGACCGGTATTAGGCTACCTACATATGGCCCTTAGACTCAACTACTGGTGGCCTGGGATGGATCTTCATATCGAGAGAATGGTTTGTGATTGCTTACCGTGTGTTTTAAGTGAGAAATCTCTAAAACCTAGAGTACAGCCGACGGTAATAAGAGAACGGCCGCAAGGTCCATGGCAGGAACTTGCTCTTGACATTTTGGGTCCTGTTGTGTCCAATGGTAGTGAAACGTTTGTGTTTGTTCTCATTGATATGTTCTCAAGATGGCCTGAAATCAAGTTTACAAAGAATATTGACACTAAACAAGTTATAATCTTTCTTAAAGAAGTTTTTACACGTGAGGGTCTGCCTGGGTCTATCCTGACAGATAATGGTGTGCAGTTTGTGTCTCGGGAAATGGAAGATTTTCTACAACGATGTTCTATTCATCACAAGCTGTGTGCCCTTTACCACCCAGAATGTAATGGCATGGTGGAACGCTTTACACGTGTTCTCAAAGAGACTATCTCTATGTCTAAGCAAAATGGTCTCGACTGGAAGAGTGAATTGAATAAAAGAGTTGAACATACAGGTTCACCCGTCCTGCCACCACTGGCTATACACATTTTATCTTATTGAAAAATAGGCAACCCAATACTTTGATGGCTCCTTTTTGGGTGAACATTGCTGAATCTAAAAAAAAAAAAGGGTGTACCTTCTCTACTTCAGTGGAAATCTAATGAAGAGAAGAAAGCCATTGCTAGGAAGGAGAATTTTGATTCTAGAAAAGCTGTGAAATCTACTGCTGTCAATGTGGGCAATTTTGTCATGATTAGGGCACCTTTGGGAAGAAAGGCTTCGGGTTTATTTTCAAAACCGCACAAAGTTGTTAAAGTTTTAGGAAATGCGATAAAGACAGAAGATTCTCGTATATGGAATCTAAATAGAGTGGTTGTGTTAAAGAGAAAAGATGTTTTCAATGACAAAAACAAGCTTGACACATGTGAACCTTATTTTAATACTGCATCTAAAATTCCTATTCCTGTGCAAAGGGAACGCAGAACTAAAAGTGTACCTTCCAGATGTAAAGATTTTGATATGAATTTTTTAGGCATGTTGCACATTATCTTTTGTATTGTTTTTTTATTTTATGTTATTGTGTGGAAGGAAGGTGTATAATATTGTGCTTACTTATTTATGTTCATTTACTTGTCTCCTTTTAAGTGCCATGGTTATTGTTTAAGTAGCACCATGGCAATAGAATGTGATGCGTGGTTAGCAAGTCAGTTGCACCTGACTGCTTCCAGCTGATGGATGGGACATTTCCTTCTTCTGAATGAACTTAACTTTACTCATCTATTTGAAGAACATTCTTGATTTTACAGTAGCCCATTCTGTTACCAGGGGATATCCACTGTAGGAAGAACATCAGAGGACACAGCACTTGCAAAGAGACTTAAATACAAATCCGAAAGTGATATGTTGACTACAGTCTGGTCACTTACGCCAGACACATGTTAAGCTTTCTTCTACGTCTACATCTCTTCTTTTCAACACAGTAATGCTAATGCTAAGCTTACCAGCTCGATCAACCCCTGTTGACCCTTCACCCTTTAGAATCACAATATCTGCATGTCAAATTCTAGTAGTGTATTGTAAAGTGTAGGTTCTTTACTCTGATAACAAAGAGGCAGGGTGGGGGGATTGGGTAAGAGGAAACTAACTGCAAAGGTTTCAGCGAAAATAAGGACTGGGGCTCGAAAGTGCTCTTACTCTGCTACAAGCTATAAAACCAACAATGATGACGGGAATGTAGCAGTTACCATTGCAATACCATCCCTTAGATGGAAACCCTTTCATATCAATACTCGTTGGATCTTGGCCTTCAACTTCACTCTGTCAATAAGCAAGCTGTGTTTTTGCAGACATCTAGATGACATATATGGCATCGCTATAACTTAAAAAATAATGGCGTGGGAAGGTTACTCGCTGCTCAGTGCATCTTGTGAAGGCAACCGTTTCACATTGTGCAGTAGAAAGTGGTTTCATCAAGGTGTTTGGGATCGACTGATGCTCCCTTGCTCTGACACCCAGCTAGTACCTAATCAATCAACCTAGCCATGGCCGCTGAACAATCATACTGCTTACAATGATGGTCTGTACTTACGCACAACCCTTTGACATACTGACAGTGCTAGACTAACCCAACTCAGCTTTCTTCAGCACTGCACAGAGTAACAAATGTCTAGTACACTGGTTTTCATGGGCTGTTGAAATGAACAAGGCAGATACCGCATCTTTTGTACAGCCCCATCAGCAACGGCACTAAGGACCAAAAGCATAGTGTTGCTTCAAAGGTGCAACACTTGCCCTCTGGCCCAGTTTGCTAAGTGACAGCCGGGAAAGAGCGTTTACAACGCTGTCGACACAACGCGCTTCCATTACAACAAGGTTGTTACAACAACCGCGTTGTTTCTATGCAATCCATCACATCGCAAGTCGTATCAACGACTTGCTGTAGGGGGCTGCAGCACCAGGGAATGTGTTGGATTTTAAATCCAACACCTTCTCTGCTGTTGCGCAAACTCAAGTAGGAATAGTAATTAATACTATTCCTAAGTCCAGCGCGTCCCCTACAGCAAGTCGTTGAAACGACTTGCGATATAATAGATCGTGTAGAAACAACGCGTTGTAATGGAATGTGTAGTGAAGGCATTCATTGTAAAGGGCAATATTCGTGACAGCCATGGATGGTGATATAACATGGACTTCTCAAGCGAAACTCATTGGTTGTTCATTAATTAATTAGCAATTGCCAACAAATGCGCGAAAAAGTCATTTTGGATTCAAAAGATTTTCGGATCAGAAGGAAACTTTCTCAGAACGTGTTAAGAAATGGGCCAACTATGCCAGCTGTGCAAGAGTTTGCATCTGCTCTTCAGAAGTCAGACTGTATACTGCTACATTTGATGCCAGCTCTGTAGCTAACTACATGTTATGCAAGCTTCTTTACAACCGCATAGAATGGTAGACAAATAAATCCATCCCTTTCATATACATCTGTAAAACAAGGCAGAAATGGGAAGAATTTCAAAATCTGCAACCAGGTGCAAAAAAGAACTGGAAACTCTTTGCCCTGAAGGTTTCTAACTCCGCAAACTTCTGAAATCAACATAATGTAACTGTTGCTCTGTCACGAAACCAATGAGTGCATCTGTCGGCGAGAAATTGAATAGCACTCAAACTACATTCCAAAGCACAAAGGTCCCCTGCCAAGGCTAGAAGGGAATACATTTAAAAAATAGAAGGAACCAATATCTTTAAAAAAACAATTCTATTCTAAAGGTGCTGTTCTGGGTCCAAAAGAACCCCCAAACTGTTCTAATAATGGTTTTCCAGAAACTCTCTTAGTTTAAATTTACACTTAAGCATCCATATGTTGAATAACTATTACTACAAGGTGTGAAAGGTGTCAACCCTCTGCAACAGGTATGGGGAGGTTCTGACATAGGATAAGAGGGTAGTTTCCTTTCTTAAAGAAATGTGTTGCCCATTTGTACGTGTTCTGAGATTTAGAAGGGCTATGAGTTGGTATTTGAATGTTTTCATCTTGTATTTCTCGCTTTGTGTGTGTATGTGGTATCTCTTCAGTGCAAACCTAGCCAAAGAGTAGCGGAGTGGTGCACATGGTCAAAGGAAAGGTATCTGGTTTGTGGGCTGTTCATTTGGTAGCAGAGTAGTACATGGTGGGCCTTTTTGTCTCACTGCAACCACTGTGTTGCTCTCACGTTGCATGAGCATAACTTTCAACACATACTTTGGATTGTTTTCGAGTGTGCCACAAACTCAGTATGTGCACAAGGCTTTCACCGTAAGGTAGCTGATGATTATGAGAGCATTTTCATTTAATTATTTTAGGTTTTGTGATGCATTGGGTAATCTGATAATGTGCTGCATGGCTAAACACTTCTAATACCCAAAGGCGAGACCTATTGGCTATGCCAATGCTTGTTTAACGTCGAGCCTAGGCAGTGCATTCGCTGTCTCTCGACATGCTGCATCCAGTCAGGGGGCTTACAGCCCGCTTCCAGCTTCTGAATGGCTTTTGCCAGTGTCCTTTAAAAAGGATTGCCTCTAATTGGATAACGGTTCCTGCTTGTCCCACATTTTTTTTCTCAATTGTTAACTCCCATGGATCGCCCCTAGGAGTTGTCATCTTCCACTTGTCATATTTTACTTTAAGGTCAGGAACTTTTTATTTTGACCAGATCTTCACATATGCGAATGCTCCTGCCCATGCTCGCTCCCTCTCCGCGGGCTGCAGCTGCCTCCTCCTCCTCATCCTCCCGCTCGCTGTTTGGTCCTTATTTAGCTCCCAGCCCTCCACCACCACCACATCCCGCCCGTCGGGTTCACATAATCTCCCCTTCAGGCATAGTTTTAGCGTGAGCATGTGTTTGCTAGCCCTTTTAAAAATTACTTTAAGACAAAAAAAGATAAGGAAGCGTGCGTAGCTCTTTGAATTGCACACATTTTGTTTATTTATATAATTTTCGACGCCACGTGGAATTTATTTTATCAGCACGGAGCTCGCTTCAGGGATTCCGCACTTCTTGTCGTTGTCTTCTTTCCTCACCAGTGCTGTGGGGGGAGGTGGGGCTGTAATACAATGAGTAAGATGGGGACCATTGACCCCATTTTAAATGCATGATTCCATTTTTTGTTCTCACGCAGTTACAGGGTGGTGATGTTATCGCTCTTCACCATGCAGAGTACGTTGGAACATATTGTGTGGGATGCACACTTGGTATTGTTCACAGGGTTGAGACTGTTTTTGCCAGAGGAATACACTGCTCTGCTTCGGAGCAAACACTGGTGCCTGGCCAGCCAGTGTATCGACAAACGATACAGGCTAGTCCACAATATCCACAGGGGGATTGCACTGAACTTCCTGGAGGATTTTACTCCTCAAGTGATTAATGGCATTTCAGATAGATTTCGACAGTATTCTGAGGAGACGTTGCTCACGTGGATGGTGCAATTGTTTGATTTGGGAGCCTCTGGAGTGATGGTAAATCGAGGCGATGCTGCAACGTTTTTTACCCTTAGCACTGGCCCCCTGGTACAGGAGCAGTTATGAGGGTGATGCTCAGATCAATCTGTTACAAGTGGTAGTTGAGGGGTGCAATCAGACATATCCTATGGAGTCATATTGGCCATTGAATGACAACCCTTGGTTTACATTGAGGGATGCCATGCAGAGAATTAAAGAAGTGAAGAAGGCTGCTATTTTTCTAGGTACTTCGTACTGTCTAATGGAAGGATTACTGACAGTAGCAGTGTGAAACAAAATAATCCGTTTGGCCCCTCCAGCCTACAAACTTGTACTAATGACCCTATTAATTAACCAGACTGGCAATCCTGTGGGGTAGGTAATTAGTAACCTTGCAATAGAAGGGTACAAAATGTACTTTGTGCCTGCACGGAGATCCCCGGCAGGACGAGCAAAAGGAGGTCTCATCACTTATGTGGACTTGAGGATAAGGGGAAAATGGGAGGACCTCGTCTGGGACTCTCCTTGCTCCCAGGGTATACAACTCATAACCAGGGGACGGAAACTGATTTTTATTAACTTCTATAATGCCATTAATGGTGGACAGACACTGGCCAGTTTGGCAGAATTGGACCATAGGCTGACAGGATTAGAATTAAATGGGGCAAGTAGCGCACAGTTGGTGGTGATGGGTGACTTCAACTGCCACCTGTGCAAATGTTTACTCACCTGCAAGGGGGAATGGGCCTCATGTCCAAGGGAAGCAGGATTACATATGGAACATATAAGGGACGGATTGGAGCTAAGTAAGGTGCTGGGCACCCACGCCCTAACACACACACTGGATCTGATAAGAGTAGTTGGGGACCCGGGCATTGCCCCAACGTTCAAAGGAAACGGAAGGGGCTCTATCATTGATTTTATTTTTGTACCTACCACCTTAACTCGTTGGATATTGAGTTTTAATGTTGAACTAAGAATCTTTAATGATCACAATCCGCTAGTCCTGATTTTACAGGATTCTGACCAAGTTAGACATCCCCCCTGTAAACAGATTAGAGGCTCCATCAAAGCCACGGACCAGGGCAGGAGATTAAGATGGGCAAATATTAATTCTGATAAACATTACAAGGCATTAATAACAGAGGAACATCAACAGATATGGAAGTGCCTAGACCTTGCTATCGTGGGGGCGGGCTTAATCACTGCTTTTGAGGGGGTTGCACATTGTATAGATGGACAGCTTTGAAGTAGAAGCAGAAAAGAAGCAGAGGACACCCCTAGGTGGTTCGACCAGCAATGTTCCAGCGCCTTGAGAGACCTAAAAGCAGTATTAAAGATCGTCCCCAAAGATAATACCAGGGTGTCCATGTGCAGGGGGAGGTATAAACAGGCTCTCAAACAACGAAAAACCTCACTGCAAAATGAGGCATGGGAAAATCTGAGGGAAGCAGCCGAAGCAAGGAACATGACTGCCTTCTGGAAAACTGGCAATGATCCATTCTTCCAAGATAAGAACAAATCTAAAATTGCCTGTCATGTTTTACCAGAGGCCTGGGTGGAGCATTTCAAAGGACTTTACAATCATGAATGCTTAAGTATAGCACCTCCACTCGAGGGGGCAGGAAATTGAATAGTTTTGAAAACCCCTTTCTCTTTAAGTGAAATAAAAGCAGGAATTGAGGGCTTGACCCGTAACAAGGCCCCAGGCCCGGATGGGATCCCCCCGGACCTTCTGCTTTCTCAAGTAGAGTTATGGGCACCTATCCTAGTAAGAGTAATCAACACAGCAGTGGAGGAAGGTATGCCCCCTTCATGGTCCACTGCGATAATTGTCCCAATCTTTAAAAAGGGTAATAAAGACAACCCACAATGTTATAGGCCAATTTCCCTCATTGACGTCTCAGTGAAAGTCATGGGGAGAGCAATTCTTAACCGCCTCATGGATTGGGCGGATGAGCATGACATCATCTCGGACATCCAATATGGTTTCAGGCCGGGTCGTTCAACATCTGACCCATGCCTGAATCTTTATCTCCTTGTTGCCAAGTACACTGTCGCTATTAATGGACTTGACTGCAGCTTTTGACCGGGTTAATCGTACAAAATTGTGGGAGTTATTGGGGGCCATGGGCGTGGACCCAGGATTGGTTAGTATTTTATGTATGTTACACCAGCACACCTCAGCCCGAGTCCGATATAATGATGAGGGTGACATGTCGGACTCCTTTCCCTGCTCCAGGGGGGTTAGACAGGGCTGTATATCGGCACCCTTTCTATTCACACTATATATTAATGGCCTAGAGAAGTCACTGGGGGTGTTGGGGGCGGATAGCCCGAGGGTAGGCAATAGAGAAATACCGATCTTACTGTATGCGGATGACGCAGTGCTTCTGTCACGCACCGCGCGGTGCCTCCAGCTACTAATTGATGGTTTTGTTATTTTCATGGAGAAACTGGAGTTGTCCGCTAACCTCTCCAAATCTTACATCATGGAGATGGGAAAAAGACCAGGCAGGAAAGTCACCTTTAGGATTGGCTCTCACCCCATAGAAAAAGTGCAGGCATTTTCGTACCTGGGAACTGTGTTTGATACCAGCATCAGATTTAACAAATTGATAGAAGAGAATTGTACATCACTCACTAGCTCTTCGGGGGCAATTATGAAATTCGCACACAGGTTGGGACGATGGGCCCTTGAACAAATCGTGAATTTGTATAGGGCTATCTGTAAGGCAAAAATGCTATACGGTAGCGAGGTATGGGGATTCGCAGACCCATCAAGGATACAAGTTGAAGAAAACAAATGTATGCGAAGGTTACTTAGAGTCCCACAGAGCACTCCATCCTACTCAATTCACGAAGAGCTAGGTCTCTCTTACATCAGAGACGAGACACAATTAAAACCTCTATTGTGTTGGTTAAAAATATGGATTAACCCAGAAGCCACCTTAGGCAGATTTTAACCGATTGCATCAACAGGGAGCATGGGCATAATATTCATTGGCTGAAATATGTAAAGGAAACCCTTTCTGGTTTGGGTCTTGCCAACTATCATAATAAACCGGAACTGTTGGCAGCAAGGGATAAGACGATCATCAAGTTGGCATTTTTAAACCAGAGGGCATCTGCCAGAGAAGACACTGGGATGGTTAAACCTACTGTGAGAGCCCACTTACTCACAAAATCTAGCCCAGGCTTGGAACCATACCTGGGGTACCTTTATAACGCCCATGACAGATTCCTGATGACTAGATTTAGGATGAACGTACTCCACCAAACATTGGGGAGCCCATCAGGGTTTTTTACGTCAATCGAATTGCGGGGTCCATGCGGCTGCGACTATAAGTCTCCGCAGGACACGCTTCACTTTGTTTTATTGTGCCCTTTTTATGCTCACCCCAGGAGGCTGTTTTTAAAGAGTATTTTAAAGTCCTTGAGGTTCAAACACGCAAGGGTGGCGTTATTTTTAAAACTGTCCAAGGAGGCTCTTACACTTTACTGCACTGTGAATTTTTTAAGGATGGCCGCGAGATTAAGAAATACGATAGATTCTGGCTGCTGAATTGGGTTATGAAATTCCTCTTCCGGTATTTGGGTGGTTCTGTATGCCGTTTCATATAGTTGTCTTTTTTAATACAGATGAATTCTTTTTTGTTGTGATCGGGGGTAAATCCCCACTTCTCAGGTTGGACTTATTGTTGTTTCGGTCCAGAAACCCATATCCTTGCTTTTTACTGTGACGTGGAGCTTCATTTAAAATAATTGTTAGTCTGACCTAGTAGTATTCTTACGATGTCTTGCACTGATACCCGTACATAATTTTATTAATTATTTAAACAAATGTAGAGTGTTTTATTGATTGTGTTTTTAAATAACTGTTCTGCTCTTTTATGGTATTGTTGGATACCGAATAAAGTAAATTTGTATTGAGTTAGTGCGTGAGTTGGGAGAGAGTGGATAAAGCCTGAGAGAGCTTCCCAGGCTGAGGTCTGCACACACAACAACAGGGTGTCACGTAAGGAAATGTTTATGGCATTGTTTAACGATGGTGTGAAGAAGGAATGGATAAACAGAATAGATACAAAGAGTGTGTGGGAGATGTATGGAAAGCAAAGGCTGGACAGGAAAGGAGGAGTTATGAAGGTGAATAACAAGCATAAGCAGGTGAGTGGGAGGGAGCCAGAGGTTAAATAGAAAGAAAAAGAGAGAGAACTACGTATTCAAAGGGGAAGTGGGAGAGAGATTGGGATGACGATTGTCCAATGGAGAATGAGAGGGAGGAGGAGACATCCCGAGAGTATGACAGCATATATCCAGATTTGACCTGGCCGAAAGTCGACAGGTTGAAATCAGATTAGGTAGTGGGCCAAGCTCCAGTACAGGAATGGATAGCAAAAATAATAGGCCCTATGTTGACCTAGAAATATATTGGAAAAATCATAACGTTCTGAAGGCCCGACCCCTAGTGGACATTGGAGCAGAGGCCCCTTTAATATATGGAAATCCGAAAAAGTTCATAGGACAGCATTTTGGCTTTGGTGGAAAGAAAACGTCAGCAGTACAAACTCGGGCCCCAATAAAGATAGGGACAATGCCAAAAAGAGAGTACACTAAATTGATAGTGCCCATTTCTGAATATATTATTGGGATTGATATTCTGAAAGGACTTACTCTGTATTTAGAGGATGGATGCTATCAATTTGGAACAAAAAGATACATTTCAGCGGCATCAGTGATGGTGGGTCAGTTAGAGATACCTCCAGTAAAGGTTCCCTAAGCTTTCAAGGTGGTTCATACGAAGCAGTACCGGATCCCAATAGGGCAGGAGGAGATGAGTAAAACCATACACGATCTGGTCACCACCACCTGGCAAAATCTTGTGTGGCCCTTCCCCAAATCAGATGGTAGCTGGAGGATGACAGTAGATTATCGAGATTTTAATAAATATACATCTCCCTTGACTGTTTCCATCCCAGATACTGTCACTTTAATTGAAAGAATACAGAAACATAAAGGGACATGGTATGCAACGATTGACATCACTAATGCCTTTTCCACTATAGCTGTAGCCCCTGAAAGTCAAGAGCAGTTCACATTCTCCTGAATGGAGAGGCAGTATTCCTTTTTAAGGGTCCCAATGGGCTATTTGCATAGCCCTACCATCTGCCACCGGCTGGTGGCAGAACACCTGGATGAGGTACCCAACATTCCAGAGGTGCAGCTTTCTCATTACATTGATGACGTGATGGTTCAAAGAGAAACACAAGAACAAGTGCAGACACAATTAGGTTGATGGAACACTTAGGGAACAAAGGGTGGGGGATAAATCCTGATAAAGTGCAAGGACCCTCCCAAAATTTAAATTTTTACGAATCCAATGGCATCAGGGACATAGAGAGGTGCTGCCACAGGTGAGTCAGAAGATACAAGAACTTGCTACACCCTAGAACAGGCAGGCAGCCCAGCTGTTTATCGGACTGTTTGGCTTCTGGATTGAGCATAGTCCTCACCTGAGTCAGATTCTGTCCCCTTCGTACAAGGTAACCTGGCAGAAACATAAGTTTGAATGGGGAGAGCGGCAGCAATGTGCTTTTGAGTTTGCAAAAGAGACTGCAACCAGCCCTAGAGCTGTCACCCATATGGAAGGGTACATTGAGTTAAATGTGACTTTCCAGAGACAGTATGCCAATTGGAGTATGTGGCAAAAACAATGAAGGAAGAGGGTGCCCCTGGGATTTTGGTCTGAAAGGTTGAGGCTGGAGAGGGGAAACATCCATAACAACAACAAACCTATCACAACGCATGCTATTACATAGCATGCCATCACAACACATATGCCTTTACAATGCATGCCTTTACAACGAATTTCTTTGTAAAGGCATGAATGGTAAAGGTATGTGTTTACATGTAAGTATATATGGTTTAGGGTGGGTATGGGTTTTGGGCTGGGAAGGGTAATTTTAGGGTTCAGGGTGGGTAGGTGTTTTGGGTTGGCAAGGGTAATTTTCGGGTTCAGGGTGGGTAGGGGTTTTGGGTTGGCAAGGGTAATTTTAGGGTTCAGGGTGAGTATGGGTTTTGGGGTGGCAAGGGTAATTTTAGGGTTCAGGCTGTGTATGGGTTTTGGGGTGGCTAGGGTAATTTTAGGGTTCAGGGTGGGTATGGGTTGTGGGGTGGCAAGGGTAATTTTAGTTCAGGGTGGGAATGGGTTTTGGGGTGGCACGGGTGATTTTATGGTTTAGGGTGGGTATGGGTTCTGGGGAGGCAAGAGTAATTTTGGGTTTCAGGGTGGGTAGGGGTTTTGGGGTGGCAAGTGTAATTTTAGGGTTCAGGGTGGGTATGGGTTTTGGGGTGGCAGGGGTAATTTTATGGTTCAGGGTTCGTATGGGTTTTAGGATGGCATGGGTAATTTTAGGGTTCAGGGTGGATATGGGTTTTGGGTTTATTTTACGTGATTTGTATAGCACGCGATTACCAGAAGAGGTGTCCTGGCGCTGTTCACTACTCCAATTAGGCTTACTCCAGAATTATTTGACTAATAGCCAGGTCTTCAATGCTTTCCTGAATTGAAATAGATTTTCCATGGCGCGCATATGAGGAGGCAGACCGTTCCACAGCCTTGCCGCACCATATGAAAAACTGCGGCCCTCCCATTTAACTTTCTTTGTTGGGGGGACCTTGATCAGATTTGCATCGGATGATCGAAGATGTCGGGCAGGTATATACCTCCTGAACCTATTGATCATGAAGTCTGAGCCTACTCCGTGTAAAGCCTTAAAAACCAGACATAATGACTTAAACTGGACCCTGCTCTTAATAGGGAGCCAGTGTAGGTCCTGAATGGCCGTAGAGATGTGGGCAGATTTAGGGAGGCCTGTTAGGAGTCTGGCCGCGGCATTCTGCAGCAGCTGTAGTCTATATAGTAAGCCTTCCTGGATGTTGAGGTATAGACTGTTACAGTAATCCAGTCTTGAAGTTATCAGGGCCCTTACCACAGTCTGTCGATGCTCCTGAGGAAGCAGGAACAGAATCTTCCTCAACATTCTCAGGATGTAGCTAGATTTGGAGGCTACTGAATTGACCTGTAATGTCATAGATAGTTTAGTATCCAATACCATTCCAAGGTTCCTGGCATGATTAACTGGGGTGGGAAGTACACCCAGTTCCTGTGGCCACCATGTAGGGGTCCAAAAATTGGGGTTATTCCCAAATAACATCACCTCGGTTTTGTTGGAATTCAACCTGAGGCAATTGTTTGCCATCCAACGAGCTACCTCTGACATTCAGGACTGAAAGTTCTGGTCCATCCCGAGTTCATTACCAGGTAGAAGGGACACAACAATTTGCGTATCATCCGCATAGGAGGTTACGCTGAATCCATGCTTTCTGATGATAGGCGCTAGGGAGGAAACATATATATTAAACAGTGTGGGACTCAGTGAGGATTCCTGCGGGACCCCACATGGCAGCGAGAATGGTTGGGAGGCACAGTTTTCCAATGACACAATTTGACTCCGATCGGAAAGGAAGGAGTTCAATAGATCCCATGCCTTCTGCTGGATTCCACTGTTTCTTAATTGTTCCAGTAATAGACCATGGTGGACCGTGTCGAAAGCAGCGGATAGATCTAAAAGGATCAATGCTGCCTTTCCTCCCCGATCCACCGTAAACCTAATCTGATCTGTAGCTTCTAACAGCGCGGATTCAGTGCTATGACCCTCACGGAAACCGTGCTGCGAAGGATCCAGAAGTGAGATGTCCTTTACAAAGGTGGTAAGTTGATGGTTTAGCACCCTTTCCACTAGTTTGGCCGGGAATGGAAGGCGCGAAATGGGTCGAAAGTTATTCGGATCGGAAGGGTCCAGACTAGGTTTCTTCAACAAAGGGAGAATAGACGCCTTTTTCCAAACTCCTGGGAATACCCCTTCATCAAACATGCCGTTGAAGATAGCTGTAAGGTGATTTGCGATTGGTACTGGTACCAGTTTGATGATTTTGAGCGGGCAGGGGTCCAAAGGGGATCCGGATTTGACTTTAACCATCAGCTCCAAAGTGTCCTGGGGGGTCAGATGTGTAAATTCCTTGAGGACAAACGGTGGATGAGGTTTGCTAGGCTTATTCCCGCCATCCTGGTCGCCATGAATGGGGCCGCTGAGACTAGTGAAGATGGTATTCACTTTGTTCTGAAAGAACAGAGCTAACTTTTCACATAACTCTGTGCTGGCCGGTACTGAAGCTGGTTCCACTCACGACATTTTATTAATAGTGGCGAAGATCTCTTTCGTGGGGTTTTTTGCTGCTGCAAACTGAGCGGCAAAGTGCTTCTGTTTAGTTTCCCTTAGCATACGTTTGTATGTAGCCAGGTTAGCCAAATATGCGTGTCTTTCCTCATCCGCGTATGTTTTCCTCCAGTTGCGTTCTGACCTCTTACATACGCATTTTTGTGATTTCAGTTCGGTCGTGTACCACGGCGCTGAGGGCATAGTTCTGTTAAAAACCGCTAGTTTTGGTGGCGCCAACTTTACACATGCCTGGGAAAGCCAGTTTGTATAGGACAAAGCTGCTTCCTCCGTGTTCCTGGGGGTGGGAGTAAGTGAGGTGGAGAGTACCCTAGATAGGGTCTCTGCTTCTACCCTGTTCCAGGCTCTAACTGTTTTGGCCAGTGTTGGAGGGCGCCCCTTGTGTGGGTGGGGAGTAGGTGCAATATTAAACCCGCATGGTCAGACCAGGCCAGCGGTAACAAAGCTGTAAATGCTAGTTCTGGTGTATTGGAGAAAATCCCGTCAAGTGTATGACCCGCCCGATGGGAAGGACCCGTCACCTGTTGCGTCAGCTCGGCGGTTTCCATAATATTAAGGAGTCGAGCTGTATCCGGATCCTCTGGCCTCTCAAGATAAAAATTAAAGTCTCCAAGTAAAGTATAAGAGTTCTCCAGCAATACCTCCTCAAGAAGGGTACCCAAGGAAGAAAGAAACGAAGGTTTAGGGCCCGGAGGTCTGTAGATAAGAGTACCTTTGCAGGAGAAATGGTTCGTAAGCCTCAGATTAAAGGAAATTGCTTCAGACGCTGTCATAGATCGTGCTTTAAAAGTGCCCTGTACGGAACTATGATATAGGATTGCAATGCCACCCCCCTTTTTGTTGGCTCTATGAAGCACCTCACAATTATAACCCGGGGGGGTTGCTTGAACTAAGTCTGGTCCGGACGCCTCGTCTGTCCAAGTCTCAGTAATAAATGCAATTTTAATTTGTAGATCCAGCAGCAGCTGAGAGCATTCCATGCTGTGTTTTACCAGAGATCTGGCATTAAGAAGAATGCAGGAGAAAACCTCTGCATCCATGATGGAGGAGAGACCCTCCGTAGCCGTGGATTTAATGCCTTACGGGCGGATCAGGGGTAGAGGGCAAGCGCAGTTAGAGCAGGTGTCGGGGGACCAAGCCCGCAGCGATTCTGCCGATATTCGAGTGCACCTGGCGTTACACTCCCTCAAGTTTAACTCCATCAAGGAGGCTCTCGAGTACACGAGGCGCTTTTGGAGGACTGAGGAAAGTTGAGCAGGGGGGGGTGCGCTGGGCGCGGGCCGGGTGCGGACGGGCGCAGACGGGCTTGCCTTAGGCGCGCCTTCGGTGCGCCAGCGGCGCGCCCGCTGCGCGAGTCCGCTGCGCGGTCACTCCAGTGCCCCAGATATAGGTCTAGAAATTAAACAACTGGACCGCTTGACCTGCCCCTGCCTTCCTAAGATGGCCGCCGTTTACACCAGCCCGGTCCGTGGGAGGAGCCTACCCGGAGCTGGAGAACGCGGAAAGGCGGTGGGAGCCAGGTAGGAAAGCGCGACCAGCGCTGCCAAATTGTATTTAAAAAGTGTAAGAAACAATGTGCAAATAGGCAATAGTTTAAAAAACAATGTGCAAATAGGTAGGCAGCAAAACAAACGAACGGGTACAATTTAAAATAGATTAATACAAGTGCTAAAACTCGTCTTGATCAGCAACTGATATGACTTTGTGAGTGGCAAAGTTAACAACACTTAAGTCTACTACTCCCGCCTCAAGCCTCAGGAGCGTGGACAATGCGCGGTCGCGCCAGTGCCCCAGATATAGGTCTAGAAATTAAACAACTGGACCGCTTGACCTGCCCCTGCCTTCCTAAGATGGCCGCCGTTTACACCAGCCCGGTCCGTGGGAGGAGCCTGCCCGGAGCTGGAGAACGCGGAAAGGCGGTGGGAGCCAGGTAGGAAAGCGCGACCAGCGCTGCCAAATTGTATTTAAAAAGTGTAAGAAACAATGTGCAAATAGGCAATAGTTTAAAAAACAATGTGCAAATAGGCAGGCAGCAAAACAACGAACGGGTACAAGTTAAAATAGATTAAAACAAGTGCTAAAACTCGTCTTGATCAGCAACTGATATGACTTTGTGAGTGGCAAAGTTAACAACGCTAAGTCTACTACTCCCGGCTCAAGCCTCAGGAGCGTCAACCGAGTGGGGTTGTCAAGGGTCATTTTACGGTTCAGGGTGGGTGTGGGTTTTGCAGTGGCAAGTGTAATTTTAGGGTTCAGGGTGGGTATGGGTTTTGGGGTGGCAGGGGTAATTTTATGGTTCAGGGTTTGTATGGGTTTTAGGATGGCATGGGTAATTTTAGGGTTCAGGGTGGATATGGGTTTTGGGTTGTCAAGGGTCATTTTACGGTTCAGGGTGGGTGTGGGTTTTGCAGTGGCAAGGGTAATTTTAGGGTTCAGAGTGGGTAGGGGTTTTGGGGTGGCAAGGGTAATTTTAGGGTTTAGGGTGGGTATGGGTTTTGGGGTGGCAAGGGAAATTTTAGGTTTTAGGATGGGAAGGGGTTTTGGGGTGGCAAGGATATTTGTAGGTTTTAGGGTTGGTGAGAGTTTTGGGGTGGCAAGGGTAATTTAGCATTAAGGGTGCGGGTAGGGGTTTTGGAGTGGCAAGGGTAATTTTAGGGTTTAGGGTGAGGGTAGGTGTTTTTGGGTGCAAAGGCTAATTTTAGGGTATAGTGTCGGTATGGGTTTTGGGTTGGCAAGGGTAATTTTAGGGTTTAGGGTGGGTATGGATTTTGGGGTGCCAAGGGTAATTTTAGGGTGGGTATGGGTTGAGAGGTTGTTGGATTTTAAGGAAGAGAGAGAGAGGCCGGTATATATTCCTATGTGGCACGCTAGATGGGGTGGCTGTTGTATTGGGTAATATGTACACTCCACATTTTGATCAGAATAAATATTTCTTGGGATTGAACATGATACTGGCAGGATGGGAGGCATATCCATGGATCATGGAGGGAGACTGTAATGCGGTCATGGATGTTGGGCTTGACCGATCACATCCGCCCCTTCATGGCACGGTGGCCAGTAAGCACGCAGAGGCGCTAGGCAAGTGGGTGGATGGTTGGTCTTTGCGCGATGTATGGAGGATGAAGAATCCATTGTACAAAGAATATTCCTTTTACTCCCCGGAACATCAGTTACATACCAGAATAGACAGATTTCTATGTTCCCTCTCTGTAGCGGACCAGATAACAGATAACACCACATACTTAGCAAAAACTTTCTCAGACCATAACCCAATGGAAGTCTCCCTTAGTTGGGGTAGAATACCCACCCCGGTGCCAACATGTAAACATTGGCCCCAGTTACTGGAGGACACAGTGTTTCGCAGCACGCTGTCTACTATACTTACACATACTTCTCTGAAAATAGGAACACTGCATCCACCATGCTAGTTGAATGGGACGCGTTGAAAGCGGTAATCAGAGGCACTTCATTCAGCGCCACGGTAGGAGTGAGACAAGAGGTACACAGGAATCTGAAGGTAGCAGAGGATAGTATGAAGGGACTTGAACAAAAAGTGGCAAGGGATCCCGCTAAACAGGCTCCACTGCAAGAGGCCTGTATTCAGCATGTGGAGCTCCTGGAAACCCTTAGAATAATTGACTACAGGGAGTTCACACAGATAAAACACGCTGAAGCGGATAAATCTGGGACCCTATTAGCAAATATTTTAAGAGACGATCCACCGGCCACAGTTATCAGTCACATGAACACACCTGGGGGTAAAGTGGTATATACGCAACACGACATCAACAAGGCCTTTAATATGTATTATGAAACACTGTTTAATGTGCCACAGATGCTGGACACTACCCTAGCAGACTTACCTTATTCACAAGCCCCAGCGGACATGAAGGACGCTTTGGCAGGACCCATTACCAGAGTGGAAATCAAGGCAGCCATTAACGTGCTCCCGCGTAACAAAGCGCCAGGTTTGGATGAGCTCCTGGTGGAACTATTTGCCACTTACTCGGAGACATTACTGCCTCAATTGGAAGAACTATATAATAAGTCGCATGAATTAGGCCATCTCCCCTGCACTACTACACAAGCGTTAGTAGTATCGCCGCCAAAGGAAGGTAGGGATATAACTGATATGTCAGGCTACTGTCCACTATCGTTTTGGCAACTGAGTACAAAATACTAAGTAAAATATTGGCCAATAGGGGGCGTGGTTTGGACGCCGAGAGAGATGGCGGCTCAGTGAATCTCTCTGCCCGTGCGATCGGTGAATAAGGACGGAGGAACGGATCTCGCCGCTCCAACGACACTACAAGTGGTGGATTCGTTGATCGGAATGTGAGGGGGCAGCCGAGGAGAAATCTGGAGGTGTTTTGGTGTGGGGAAGCGGCTCTCCTGGAACTTCGTGTGCTCCGACCGATGGCTGCGAAGAGGGAAGCAGGCGACGGGACCGCGTGACTGCCGGGGTGTTGTCGGCCGGTTTGTAAGTCATCCGACAGTGCCTGAGGAGCTTGATGCTGATTGCTGGTTAATGCGGTGATAAGCTGACATTTGGAGGGGTGCGAGAATGTGCTGGTGTGGACAAACAGCTTAACACTGAGTGGAGCCATTGACGCCTATCGCGCGAGCAAGATGGCGGCGCCCGCTTTCTAGAAGGGGAACCTCCATGTCATTACAACGGCGCCTGAGGGATGATCTGCGATGAGTGAGGTCTCTGCTTAATTGAAGAAATGACGGCTATCTTGATCATGTTTTGGAAGGTGGGGATGACAGAAATAGAGCCGTGCCTGTCTCTAGTTAGTTCTGCTAGCGCTGCACGTCATTCGTGATGGGGGCAATGTCGGCGCAAAAGCGAGAATGAGAAGTGGCCTGCTCTCTCCCATGTGGATTCTAGCTGTCTCGGCCGAGTCCGCCATACTACCTGCGGCAAGGTCTGCCTGCTTAGATCGGAGTCTTTGGATCCTCTGTCTGGAGATGTAGAGCTGTGTATGAATCCGGTACTACGTCGCGAAGTCTATGGCTTGCTAACCTGGCACCCTGTGATTTCACCTGGTTCTCCCTGTGCCTTACTGCACGGATTTATCATATGACTGTGCAACCCAGCCTTGCGCACATTTGCTGTCTTCACAATGTTGTCTCACGTCTCTGTCTATATATGAAAGTGCGTGCTTCCTCACGGGGATCCACCAACAGCACAGGTAGCGATCACGGAAAGGCCAGGTAATGCGATCAGACTAGCACGTGTGGTAGACCTGTGGGATTATTGTGCACCTAACGGAATTGGATACTATAAGTCACAGAGGGACCGGCGATCGTAAGACACTCTACAAGTGAGGGTTGGACCACAAGGAGGCAGCTGAGCCCGTTCACGGAATCGGCGTGACTAGCAACCATGGCGGACAGTAAGGAATCAGTGAAAAGTATGAAGAGGCTCAAATCTGACCAGTCGAATCCAAGTTCACCCAGCAAGGGAGGGAAAGGCAACCCAGACCCGATGGAGCTGATACTCAATAAGCTAGATGAAGTAAGGGAGCTGGCAAAAGCGACCAAGGAAGAAGTAGCGGCGATTAGGCAAGATAACCGCGAAACCAATGCAAAATTGTTAGAAGCAGAATCGAGGATTAGCAGATTAGAGGACCTAGAAGTAAAATCATGTAATGCCATTAAACGCCTATGCATAACCGCGGATCAAACAACACGGAAACTGGCGGAGTTGGAGGACAGAAAGAGAAGGGGTAACCTGCGTATTTTCGGAAGGATCGGAAGATGAGCATGGGAGCTGTGTGGCCTTTCTGGAGTCTTGGTTCACCCAGGCTACTAACATGTCCTTTCATCATCCACTGGAGTTTGATAGGGCCCATAGAGTGCCGGGCAGAATAAATAAGAATCAAAAAGGTCCTAGAGCTATTGTATGTAAGCCGCTACGTTACCAGCATGTAGAGCAGATTCTTGGCTTCATGCGGAAAAACAACCACATTTTGTGGAAATCGGTCAAAATCTACATCTCTCAGGATTACAGTAAAGAGACGGTGGAAGTTAGGAAGGCGTTCTTGGCACTCCGACCGCTGCTAAAGAAAAGAGACTTCCAGTATGGGTTCGTGGGCCCAGCAAAATATCGTGTGATGGTCCATGGCTCTCCGCACCTTTTTTCAGATCCTCTGA
This sequence comes from Triturus cristatus, assembly GCF_964204655.1. Taxonomy (NCBI): domain Eukaryota; kingdom Metazoa; phylum Chordata; class Amphibia; order Caudata; family Salamandridae; genus Triturus; species Triturus cristatus. Next base: position 323,179,526 of record NC_140590.1, on the reverse strand, counting down.
AACTGAAACGTATGCTTGATGGGCCGGAAGACTTAGACATGGAAACAAGTAACTCCGTGGATGCAGTTGATCAGGCCTCGGCATCAGGCTACAAGTGACTGGTCCCTGTTCTCTTTTGCCATTCATAATTCTATATGTGCTTCATCTACTCACAGTGGAGGGTTGTCGTCTGTACGACTCTCCGCTTCAAGACACTTTCTAATGTGTGTTCTGTTGGTTGTTTGCAGTTGTCTCTGATACCTGGTTTCATAGTATGTTTTATTGATGCTTCTCAATAAGATGTGTGTCTGTTCCCTCGGCCACGACTACTAGTGGTCATGCTTCACATATGGTGGTCTGAGAAGCACGTTGGTGGCTTATTGTTGGTTTGGTTATTGGCTTTTGATCGGCAGAAGCGGTCCCTGAAGGTTGAGCTCTTGATGTAGCTTGTTTGATATTACAGTGGGGAGGAGCATACCTCAGATCGACTGTGTTAGTTCCTCTGTTCCATGTTTTTCTTTTATACTGTAACGGTCGAGCACGGGGGGGATGCGACGCAATCTCTTTCCAGTCACCATGCCTACTACGCACAGTGGGGGTGGGGGGCTGAGGGTTTTTTGGGGAAGGGTGTGTGTTCAATATTTTTTGCTTTTGTCTCCTCTTGCTTGCATAGTCTTCATCTCATTAATGCTCGTGGGTGAGGATGGTGTTGGGTTCTACTACTGCTCTGAATGTGCTCACTGTGTGAAATATGTAATTATCGGTATGATGGTACAATATTGTGATGCCAATTAGCTCAATTAGTTCTCCGATGGGAGTATGTAATATAGACAGATTGAAGATTTTATCTCTTAACGTTAAAGGCCTGAACCAGCCTGTCAAGAGACAAAAGATCTTGGATTATGTAAAGAGAATGAGGGGAGACATTGTTTTACTTCAGGAGACAAAGCTTGAGGCGAAGCAGTTTTATCATTTGAGGAATACATTTTATAATGAGGTTGTGGGTGCTGAGGCGGTGAACAAAAAGAATGGGGTTCTGATACTTGTTGCTAGGAAATCTAAGGTAGAGATCTTGTCCTCCGAAGCGAGTGTGGACGGAAGGTGGGTGACGGCCAAATTAAGTAGGGATAATACTGAGTTTTATGTAACTAACATATATGCCCCCAACACTAGCGATCTGAATTTTTGGAACGATCTGAATAAGCATCTTGAAACTATTCCGGATAATGCGGTACACATCTTAGCTGGGGATTTTAATCTTCCGATGGATGCAACTTTAGACAGAGACTCACGCTGTCCCTTCAAATCAAATAAATCACATAAAGCTTTTCTTAACTTGTGTCAACGCTTCCACCTGGTGGATACATGGAGGCTCCAGAATCCCACTGGGAGAGATTATACTTTTTACTCCGCGCCACATGACTCGTATTCCCGGATTGATTATATCCTCATAACACAGAACGGCGTCCCTAGACTAGAGTCCACTACCATAGAACCCCGTGTAGTATCTGATCACTCTTGCATCTCCTTATCAATTGCTAATGTTAAACCTTCCTCTCGTCAGACATCTTGGCGTCTGAATGATGAAATCCTAAACAGTGATAAACACCGGTCCACAATACACAATGCGATCTCTTCCTATCTTCAGATTAACAAAAAGGGGGACACATCCGATCTCGTTAGGTGGGATGCCTTGAAAAGTACCATAAGGGGAGTGTGTATCAAAATCAGGTCAGCAATGAACAAAAATTATAATGCAAAATTGGAGGCCTTGGAGACCGATATTATGGACCTAGAGATCAGACACTTAAAAGATAGGGATGATATGTCTCTTGCTGCGTTGGCAAATAAGAAATATGAATATAATAAAATAGTTAGTGAGAGAGCGGGAGTCTGGCTTGATAAAAGCAGGAGGTTTAAGCTCTGTGAGTCTAACAAGGCAGGCAAGTCCCTAGCTTCGTACTTGAAGTTCAAGGTCCAGAAGAATTCTATTAGTGTCGTTAAAGATGCATTAGGATCCTCGCATTCCGACCCAGACAAAATAACAGAGGTGTTCAGAGTATTTTATGAAGACTTTTATGCAAAGAATAGAGCGATGGAGGAATCCAGGATTAAGGAGTACTTAGATGAGTGTGATCTCCCACAGCTTTCTGCTGAGGACCAGGTCAATCTCAATGATCCAATCAATGCTCTAGAGATAGAGACTGCAATTAAAAATCTAAAGATAGGGAAAGCACCAGGCCCTGATGGTTTTACGGCAAAATTTTATAAAACCTTTTCCTCCCTTTTAGTGGAACCCCTCCTACACTTATTTCAAGACATTAATAAATCTGGCGAGGTCAGAGGTACACTGGCAGAAGCAATAATTGCTGTACTTCCTAAAGAGGGGAAAGATCCGTCGTTACCGAAAAATTATAGGCCAATTTCCTTGATTAACATAGACTGCAAGCTTTTGGCTATGATACTCTCCGCTCGCCTCCAGGGGGTTCTTCCCCAGCTGATCCACCCATCCCAAGCAGGCTTCCTTAAAAATCGGTTGTCCAGTGACAATACAAGGGTTTTGGCGCACGTCTTAGGAAAAGCGAAACTCCTAAGTACGCCCACTGCAGCAATAACTCTAGATGCTGAAAAAGCATTTGATAAGGTGGATTGGTCCTTCCTTAAAGCAGTCCTATATAAATTCAACCTTGGGGAATCATTCACAAGACTAGTAATGTCCCTATACTGCTGTCCTTCGGCAAGAGTCAGGGCGGGTGGATCCTTCTCCTCCCCCTTTTATTTAAAGCAAGGCACGCGACAGGGTTGTCCTCTGTCTCCCTCCTTGTTCTTGTTGGCAATTGAACCGTTCTTATATCATATAAGGAATGACCCTAAGATAGCGGGTGTGCCATTTGGTGACTGCATTGTTAAATTAACTGCATACGCGGATGATGTACTTATTGTGTCAGAAAGAGCGGATGAGGCCATACCTGCACTCATGACTGATATTGAGGACTTTTCCAGAGTCTCTGGATATAAACTCAATAAGGACAAAACGGAGGTCAAGCTTCTGAACAATGTTGGGGATAAAGGGATCATCGGGGACTCCGGTCTTACTTGGCAGCCTCGGTGCTTTAAATATCTGGGGCTAGACTTTGACAAAGATTTGATATCTACGCTGAAAGTAAATGAAGACTTGACCCTTAAAAAGATATCTACATTGCTGGAGGGCTGGTCTCCAAAGTTTCTTTCCTGGTGGGGTAGAGCGGAGACGCTCAAAATGATGTCAACTCCGTTGGTCAACTATCTGGCCAGCATGCTTCCTATGACGTTTTCGAATAATTTTATTACCAAAGTGGACCAGCTGTTTGGTAGTTTTCTGTGGCAGGGCAAGAAAGCCAGAGTCTCAATGAAGAATCTGCAATTAGCAAAAGATAAAGGCGGCCTGGGTCTCCCCTCCTTCAGGAACTATCAGACAGCGTTTCTTTGCAAACAGGGTGCCCAGTGGTTGATAAAATCCCCTGCCTATACACCATTATGGATTGACATTGAGGAGGCATTGGTAGATCACGCGCCTTTGGAGGCCCTTCTCACGATGGACCTGTCTCATCTACCACACTCCAAATACATCATGCTAAATACTAGATGGGCTTTGCTTAGACTCGATCAAACACATAAAACAAAGTTGACATTCGCTAGGTCATCGTTTATGTCCCTGTGGAGGAATTCCCATCTCAAATATAGTGGTAGTAGGCTAGTCTGGGAGTCTTGGTCCAAGAAGGGCATTAACTTGGTGAAGGACCTGTATGATGATAAGACTCCTCTACCGTTCTCGATCCTGCAACAAAGGTATGATCTCACCCCGATGCAATTTTATGATTTCTTAAAAATCAAAACGATGCTAACCGCGCGTAACTTTTCTCCTTACACCCCTTGGTTAATAACTCATATCCCACGTCTTGTGCATGCTGGCCACTTCGTTTCGAAGGTGTATAAACTGTTATCGCCTTTACCCACAACAAATCATAAAAGGGTGGAATCAAACTGGGAGGCCGAGCCAAATAGAACAGGTATAACTTTTGACTGGGATGTGATACATACGTTGGCCCTTACACACAAGGTCTCGCCCATCCTCTTCCAAACGAAATATATGCTGCTCAACAGGGCATTCTGGACGCCGGACAAGCTTTTCAAATGTAAATTAAGGGAGTCCCCTGTATGTTGGAACTGTCAATCAGGCTCTGGTGATCTTGCACACATGCTATTTAATTGTCCTTCATTGGGGGATTACTGGGGGAAAATATTTGACTGCATTTATCACGTGTTTAAGATAAGGCCTGTTCAGGACTTTGTATATGTTATTCTAGGGGCACTGGACCCACAAATATCAACTGCTCAAGATCGTCAGCTTTTGGACTTAATGCTCACAATGGCATGTAAAGTAGTACTTTGCAAATGGAAAAAGGCGAGTGAGGTGAGCTTCAAAATCTGGCAGGAGTGGTTATCTTTCCTGAGAGGTTCCAATAATCCGGCTCTACAAGCTTCTACTTGGAGCCCTTCCAATAGAAGGCTTAGGAAGTCACTGGACGTATCCTCCTTTCATTATGAGCCACCTTGAAATATTATATTGTGGTTTGGTCTCTTTGAACGGGGTTGGTTGAGCGTACAGCAGGGATTCCCTCTTGAGCCTAGGTGCGCCGCACCCACACGTTGAGCATTGTATATATATATATATGTACCTGTTCATTGATGATGCAAGCGGGAGGTGATTTACTTTATATTTACTTCATATTATTTGTCATTTGTTATTTATTTTCTGTTTTTGTATGTGTTTGCCATAGACTGATTTGAACTTTTTTGAACGGAAGAGTTTTTGTATTGTTATTGTCATTGTTATTTCAATAAAAATGACTTGAAATAAAAAAAAAAATATATATTGGCCAATAGACTAAAACCTTACTTAAATAGATTGATCCACAATGACCAATGCAGATTTATTCCGGCGCGCAGCACATCCTTAAATATAAGGAGGCTACTAACTTAGAACAATACCACAACTCTGGATTGCACTGGACCTGAGGCAGGCGTTCAGTACGCTGCAGGCGTTCAATACGTTTAAGGCTATTGCACAATTTGGGTTGCCCCAGACTACCTTCGATGGATATGTTTACTGTACGATTCCCCGACGGCAAGGGTTAGGACTGGTAAACATATTTCGTGGGAATACCAAGTGCACAGGGGCACGCGGCAGGGCTGCCCGCTGTCCCCACTACTGTTCGTGCTGGCGCTAGAGCCATTGGCGCTTCGACTGAGAAAGCTACTCAATGTGGCATACCAATAGGCACAACCACACATTTGATATCCGCGTACGCGGATGACATAATTATTTATGTGAAGGATCTGCCTGGAGGGCTAGACCCGATCCCGGGAGTTTTCGCATGTTTCAAACAAATATCTGGCTTAGCCATAAATGAATCGAAATCGGTTGCCGCGCCCTGACAGAATCACTTTCGGACTGTTTCGTTACCTGTAGCACAACACACATTCAAATATCTGGGCATCAACGTATATCTATCCAATACAGACATGCTTGAGGGTAACCTTAATAAGGCTATTAGGGGCTTTTTTGACCACATTGCCTCTCTCTGCAATGGGTCGAGTGGCGGTGTCAAAAATGGTGGTGCTCCCACGGCTCCTTTATTATTTTACTAATTTGCCGATTATAGTGCCCCCAATTATTTTTACCGCATTAGACACAATCCTGTTGGACCTTATCTGGGGTACGGGTCGCCGTAGGGTGAGCCTCAAGGAACTACAAATAGAAACTAAAGGAGGAGGCCTGGGTGCACCGGAATTCAGAGCCTACTATTACGCGAGTCAATTGCAATGGCTGTCATACTGGACGGCAGGTTGCAACATACAAGAGATCGGCTGTACTGTAAGAAATATTGAACAGCGGGTTGCTACACACGTTATTACTACCATAGTATAAAACCCCCCTCGACAAAACCGCCTTTACTACAAACCGCATTGACATGCTGGAAGAAAGCTCGGAGATACACATCTAGCTGCACCCTTTATGCAGATAATATCCCGTTAGTGGGGATCCCACTACAGAGTGGCAGACTCACGAAACACATGGCTGGAGGCAGGGGTGGGGACGGTAGGGGCACTCTTTAACGGGGAAATTTTGTACGAGACTCGGGGGTACCAAATACTCTATACATAATACATGCTGCACTGAGCTCCCGTGGAACCCAGTGACCTCATAGAGATCCCTGGTTACCATGACACCAGTGATTTTAGAACTAGAGAGCACAGAGAAGAATTTCTACAACAACATTGTACAATATAACATATCTTTTTTCTTTACAATAATAACAATCGAACAAATGGTTTACAAAAAAATGAATACATTTTTTTACGTAATTCTTACCAACATACTACTACTCTACATTTCTGAAATATGAAACAGACTAAAGTGGAAAAATGTTGTGGTGGAAAATATGTAAATTAATCTACTGAAATGTTTAAAATTTCACCAAATAACACATCCCTTTTTAGGTCTCACCTACGCGGTGTGCATGCGCTGCATAGGAGACCTTTAGCTGTCGTGCAGCCCTTTTTCAAAGCACATACTTGTGCTTGTGGCGGCATACGCCTTGCGGGAGTGCGCAGCGGCGCACCACAAGCACGAGTACGTGCTTTGAAAAAGAGCAGACTGCTCTCCCCAGCGCACGTGCACCACTCGCGGGTGCACCCCTCCGCCTCTCTCTACCACTGCAGCCTGCAAGTACAAGCAACTTGCTCATAGTGTTAATCAAGTTACCTGCCTTTCCCACGCCACATCACGGCACCCAATGAAACAACCGTTCGTTCCCTTAGCCCGCCTACCCATCGGCCAACAGCCTCTGCTGAAAGACTACGCGCGGTGCCCTTCAACAGCAGAGTCATGGTGACACTTGCAAGTCGCAGGAGCTTCTCGTGAGTTTTCATATTTGACTGACAATTGTGGGCGAAAGTGATGCTTTACTTTGCCCCCTGATATTGGCCTTGCCTCTCATACTGTTAAATCCGCGAAATACTGTTGAAGCGCGCAGGGTCGCAGTGTAAAACGCAGTTTACGACAATCTGTTTACACTGTACAGTGCTTCAAGGGGCATGGTTCTAGTTCGCACTCCTCTACCCTAGAGGAGGGGCTATGGCTCACGCAGGCTTCGTCAAAAGACCAATAGAATAACCTTTAATGTAGATGACGTGAAGTTGGTGTAATTTGCAGCAGCATCACTCAGCACCACCACAGCATCACTCAGGGTCACCACAGCATCATACAGCACAACCACAGCATCACTCCTCACCACCCCAGAATCACTCAGCACCACCACAGCATCACTCAGGGCCACCACAGCATCACTCAGCACCACAACAATATCACTCAGCACCACCACAGCATCACTCAGCACCACCACAGCATCACTCAGCACCACCACAGCATCACTCAGGACCACCACAGCATCACTCAGCACCACCACAGCATCACTCAGGGCCACCACAGCATCACTCAGCACCACCACAGCATCACTCAATGTCACCACAGCATCACTCAGTGCGACAACAATATCACTCAGCGCCACAACAATATCACTCAGCGCCACCACAGCATCACTCAGCGCCACCACAGCATCACTCAGCGCCACCACAGCATCACTCAGCGCCACCACAGCATCACTCATCACCACCACAGTAGCACTCAGGGCCACCGCAGCATCACTCAACACCACCACAGCATCACTCAGGGCCACCACAGCATCACTCAGTGCCACAACAATATCACTCAGCACCACCACAGCATCACCACAGCATCACTCAGTGCCACAACAATATCACTCAACACCACCACAGCATCACTCAGCACTGCCACAGCATCACTCAGAACCGCCACAGCATCACTCAGCATCACCACAGCATCACTCAGCATCACCACAGCATCACTCAGGGCCACCACAGCATCACTCGGGGCCACCACAGCATCACTCAGCACCACCACAGCATCACTCAGGGCCACCACAGCATCACTCAGCACTACCACAGCATCACTCAGTGCCACAACGAATATCACTCAGCACCACCACAGCATCACTCAGCACCACTACAGCATCACTCAGCACCACTACAGCATCACTCAGCACCACCACAGCATCACTCAGCACCACCACAGCATCACTCAGCGCCACCACAGCATCACTCAGCACCACCACAGCATCACTCAGCACCACCACAGCATCACTCAGCACTACCACAGCATCACTCAGTGCCACAACAATATCACTCAGCACCACCACAGCATTACTCAGCACCACCACAGCATCACTCAATGCCACCACAACATCACTCAGCACCACCACAGCATCACTCAGTGCCACACAGCATCACTCAGCACCACCACAGCATCATTCAGCACCACTACAGCAACACTCAGCACCACCACAGCATCACTCAGCACCACCACAGCATCACTCAGGGCCACATCAGTATCACTCAGCATCACCTTCCACCACCACATCATCATCACTCAGCAAGACCTGAGTATCATTCAGCATCACCTCAGCATCGTCTCTGCACCAGTCTCCACCACCACTACCACCTCATCATCACTCAGCACCACGTCAGCCTGCTCTTGGAATCTGGCATCTGTTGATTCTCCCCTAGTGTTATAATACAGGTACTAGTTCCCAACCTTCACCCTCCGATTGTTTATGCCCCCTCAAAAAAAAGCTTTAACAAACAACCATTGGAATAGGCAGAAACAAGTTGCCAGCATTGCAAGAACAAAAGAAAACAGGACATTTTTTATTGTAAATATTTTTTATAATATGGTCGTTCAGTTGTACATAATGCCTTCTTGGTCATAAATAAGGTAACAAAAATGCTTCTGCCACTTTTTTATTATAACATTTCAGCATGCTGCACAGCAGCCACACTTCTCTACAGCACAGCTTGAAGACATTGGCAAAGTCAATAGCTCTGACTAAACACTTATAAGGCCCCAAAGGCGAGACCTATTGGCTATGCCAGTGCTTGTTTTACCAATGTACAGAAACTATGAAAAAGAAGAGAAAAGAAATTGCAAGTATAATCAACATACATAAAGTTAATCCAGAAACAGAAAACATTCCCGGGGCTAATTCATAGCATAGTCTTGATACCTAACTGGTGCGTGATGTTCTCTGCGGCCTTCACCATATGAATTAACAACCGCCTTCGCTACTTTGCGCAATGTCCTAACTCTATCTCCAACGGCAGTTCCATTCACAGTTTGTGCTATTGCTCAGTCACCTAATCCAATGCTTTCTTGGCATCATCCATCAACATGTACCCACAACAAGTGTTCTTGTCGTTCTCTTTCTTCTCTGCAATTTTCTACACTCTTACGCTTTTTTTCTTTTTTGCAGTACAAGGCAACTCTTCTTTTTTTCCACCTTCGGACGTTCTTTAAAACAACATGCCAATTGTGTACTATTCTTACTTTCATGGGATTTTAAAATGTATTAACTCCATCGCTCTTCCTTCCAAACTTGAGTTTGACATTGTCACCTTCCTCAATTCTTTCCTTTCATGTCATCATATGCTTCACTTTTGGTTTCACATTACTTCTTCTGGTGTGGGGTCAGTTTGGTTTTGATTTCTCTACCTCTCATCCTCACAAATGGTAATACACCTGTGACACAATTCACAGTCGTGTTGTATGCCCACGCCATTTTGTTCATAGAGTCACACTCCCTTCCTGCAATTCACTGTCATTTGTATGGTTAATTTGACTAGTCGGTTTGCCCTCTCAACTATGCTATTACCTCGTGGATTATATAAGGATATGCGAACATGTTGAATCCCATGACCTTTTAAAAATGCTTGCATCAATATGGATATAAGCTGAGTACCATTTTCTGTGACAATTAATCCTGGACGTCCCTCTTTCATGAATACTTTGCACAGATAATCCATGGGACCTATGAAATCTATGCACACTTTGGCCAATGGCCCTTCAACATCATTCAAGGAACCTATTTCCTCACCACCATCTTTCAAACGTTACTCACTCTCTCTACACATTTCACATCTTTCTATCCATTCTTTTACATCAATATCCATGCCAGGGCACCAAAACTTGTCTTTTAAGCGTCTTATGGTAAGTGAATGCCCTAAGTGTCCCCCATGGGCTAGTTAAATTTAAAAAAAATGTAGTACCTCAGAGGGTACAAATATTTCACCCCTCATGATTAAGGTATTTGTTGCACCCATGCTTAAATCACTTTGTAGTTCTACATAGCTGTGCAATGGGGCAACCCCTATCTTCTTCTTTTTTCCACCCTTCGCAAATACTTCTTGCCAAATTCTGAAAAACTGCGTCAGACTGCAGCTTGCTTCCACTCCTCTCTCCTGCCAATGCATCTTCAACACTCGCAATTACACATTTTGTGTCATCATACTTTGGTTCACCACCGTATACAATGCTAAGGTGCAATCTAGACAAGTAATCGGCTTGCACAGTTTTCCATCCAGCCACGTACTCTACTGTGTATCGAAATTCTTGTAAGCAAGAAGCAAATCTAGCTAATCTATTATAGACTCTTTTGCCCCTCCTGGTTGTAAAACCTTGTGGTCAGTACGTAAAACAAATCCTGTTCCACATAAGTAGATACAGAAATACTCGACTCCCCATGCGCCTGCTAATGCTTCACGCTTAATGACTGCATAATTGCGTTCAGTAAAACTCAAAGATCTAGAAACGAAGGCCACTGGATGTTCAACTCCATTTGCAGTGTTAAACCATCTTCCCTTAGAATTTTAGTACGTTCACCAAAGTACCACTATGTTCCTCCTATGTGGCACCAAAAATTAGAATACTTGAAAAAAATGAACATCTGAAGTGTTTTTAAACAAATTGCGCATCATACGTTGGAATACACTGGCAGCTGATGTCAAGTGGAAAAGAAGTCTTAGAAATTGAAACACACCACCCCTTATAATGAATGCAGTGAGATTTTTGACTTGGGGTCTAATTTAATCTAATGATAAGCAGGTATTAAGTCTAATCCAGTTAAAATGTTAGCATTATTGAGTAGTGATGCAGCGCAGCTATAACAAAACCTTTATAAACGACACCAACCCAGAAAAAACCCTTACACCACTTGTTCATCGGTGGGCCCATAACACCGAAAACATCCATTCACTCAGTTTTCTGGATCAGTGATAAGCTGGCGAGCTGCAAGACATACGGGATACCTTGCTACTATTTTTCCCTAAATAATAGCTATATACATTATATACATTTGACTCTCGAATTTTCGGTTTTAAATATCAAGATACTCCGCTCTTTTGGGTCGATGGACCAACTAGTAGGAATCAGTTGATGGCGATTAAGTCCAGCTCAATCACAAATAAACCTTTAACTTTTATGGGTCACAACTATAATTCTAATAACCACAGACTCAGTTTGAGTTAGCATGAAATTTTATCTAGATTCATTGAATAAATTGAATAAGTAAAGTTTTATTAGACACAATTATAGACATTAATTTCATAAACATTTAAGTAAAGATTGTTATGTGTTATGTTATGTTATGATTGAAATAGAAACGGATAATACTCATTAACCTTGGCCTTAGGGCGATGACGAGAATGGTTCACCAGAACATGAACCCGCAGATCACAGGATAGGTTCCCAAAAACTGACTGACTGTCCCTCTAACCTCCTCGGACGTATTCCCTCCCAGGATAGAATCCCGCGACGGTCTTGTTCCTTTTCCCCATCAAAGTTTGAAGTTCAAATTTGTCAAAGTCTTTTCAGCATCAGGAAGTAAAATCTTCTCAACAGACAGCGTGTCGTGTTGAATAGAAGAATAAGCAAGTGCCACAACGTCATCATAAGCACCACTTTTCATACCCTTTCACTAACTTGCTATACCCAAAATTTAATCTTTTTTAGGGGCTGCATTCTATCTGATTGGTCCATTGGAGGAGTGGTGATGGTCACCTCATTGTCCTCCTTGCCTAAACCGGTTCTGTAAATAATATGTTTTTGCACCACTCTTGTGACTTGTCAAGTCCCAATATTTAACTTTGTTAAAGTATTTGCAACAATTTCCATCAATGATGAATAGGATCATCTTCTGCAGTTCGAGTCTCTCATCCGTTCCCATGCATTCACACAGGGATTGTTGGCACAACTCTTGTCCTAGGTCAGCTCGGCCTTGACCTCTCTCACTCCGGCAGAGGCCACACACTCGGGATTAAAACTTCCATTCTGCTAATGCGTGGGGGCCATTTTTGTTGTTGCGTACAGTCACATCTCTCTGCAGCGGCCATTTTCCAAGCGAGGTCTAGCAGGCCCGAACGGAACTAATATGCAAACAACATAGCAGAAATTAGACATAGAAAATAAGCTCTTCTGTTTACCACCCACCATTCTAATGACCCGTGTTAGGTGTTACCTAGCATAAGCAACATTTAAAGCCATTTTACTTACCATCTGCATTCTTTTTGCATGATATATTTTACTATGAACGAAATACATGCAATCCACGTCTATTTTTCTACACAAATCACAAACCTATGTTAACTTAATTTCACGTTTGTAAATAAATTTGATTTTTGCAAAAGCCAGTTAGTTTCTCGCGTATAGTGTTTAATTAAAGGTGCATTTATTGATTACTTTCATGCATTCAAACAGTTAGTATTATTAAGGTTATAAGGTCATTAACTTGGAAGGGGGTACAAAAATGTTTGTATTTTCCCCTGCTCCATCAATTCCCCCCTTTGGTGATTTTTAATATCACCACAAAAACCATCTCTACCAATTTATCAGATTCATGTTTCTTGTCCTTTTTATTTTGTTAGTTCAAACAATTGTATTCTTCACATTTTGTCTCTTAGTCTTGTTGTACATTTTCTCTTTGAATTCTTCTAATTCAATCTCTCCCATTTCTCGTTCTCTTTGTTTATTTTTCTCACTTTGTCTTTTTACCTTATTTTCTCTTTTTCTTCTTCTAATACATAAACATGATAATCTCTATATTAATGTCATTAATATCACTATTGTCAATGGTATTAATATTTTCCCAACTAATGAACTACCTATTTCTGTGAACCATTTTTTTACTGAGGAAAAACTCTTACTAAGTTTCTCCCAAGCACCATCAACCTCCAGTGGGGTAATTTCTTTATGCAATTCAGTAATATTCTTTATATACTTTTGTATATTCTGACTTTTATCAGGAGCATAAGTGCAATAATGTTGTACCTTCAGCATTCCACAGACTCCTCCCTCTTTTGCCAAAAGAATATCAAGTGCAAAAAGAAGTATAGATGGACGGAATGCAGAACAAATCAAAACATTCACCCCCAGTCAAGAGATCTGGGTTAAATCCATCATTCTTTTGCTCACCATGCCACCCCAGTTTAGACCTGGCCATATGCAAATCAGTCCTGACCCTGTGCCTCATGGGAACAGTCCAGCCCGAACTGCCAAGCCAGGTCCTCCCTGGACCGGAAACAAGCATCCTAGGACTGGTTTCGGGGTTTCACCCCTCTTCAGCCAGGATTGCTTGATTCCAGTGGCATGGAGAGCACGGGATTCACATCTGAGCATACCCGTCCCACTCGGGGTGACAAATGCAAAAAGAAGTATAGATGGACGGAATGCAGAACAAATCAAAACTTTCACCCCCAGTCAAGAGATCTGGGTTAAATCCATCATTCTTTTGCTCACCATGCCACCCCAGTTTAGACTCTGTCATATGCAAATCAGTCTTGACCCTGTGCCTCATGGGAACAGTCCAGCCCGAACTGCCAAGCCAGGTCCTCCCTGGACCGGAAACAAGCAACCTAGGACCGGTTTCGGGGTTTCACCCCTCTTCAGCCAGGATAGCTTGATTGCTATGGCATGGAGAGCACGGGACTCACGTCTGAGCATACCCGTCCCACTCGGGGTGACAAATGCAAAAAGAAGTATAGATGGAGGGAATGCAGAGCAAATCAAAACATTCACTCCCAGTCAAGAGATCTGGGTTAAATCCATCATTCTTTTGCTCACCAAGCCACCCCAGTTTAGACCTGCCCATATGCACATCAGTCTTGACCATGTGCCTCATGGGAACAGTCCAGCCCGAACTGCTAAGCCAGGTCCTCTCTGGACCGGAAAGAAGCATCCTAGGACCGGTTTCGGGGTTAATCCATCATTCTTTTGCTCACCATGCCATTTTTCTGCATTCTGTCCATCAACTGTTGTTTTTGCATTTGTCACCCCGAGTGTGACGGGTATGCTCAGACGTGAGTCCTGTGCTCTCCATGCCATTGGAATCAAGCTATCCCGGCTGAAGAGGGGTGAAACCCCGAAACCGGTCCTAGGATGTTTGGTTCCAGTCCAGGGAGGACCTGTCTTGGCAGTTCGGGCTGGACTGTTCCCATGAGGCACAGGGTCAAGACTGATTTGCATTTGGCTGGGTTCAAACTGGAATGGCATGGTGAGGAAAAAAACGATGGATTTAGGCCCAGATCTCTGTACTGGGGTGAGTGTATGACATTGTTCTGCATTCTGTCCATCAACTGTTGTTTTTGCAAAAGAATATCAAGGGCAAGTCGATTTTGCATCACCATAGCTCTCATGGCAACCATCTCGGTATTTACCATCAAGAACCCTTCAGCAGTATTAGTTGATAAACGATCTACTATTGTTGACAATTTCCAAATCTTATATGCATTAAAAGATACACCCACTGCTGGTACCAATGCTCCAAAAATGTCTCCTATTATCTCAGAGAAACTTTCCCTTCTTCTACGTGTTAGTGGTTTACCTATTTCGTGAGTTCCTTTAGTTCCCCTATCTACATGAAATATCTTTGGAAAGACCAGGCCTAGATAACAAGTTCCGTACCAATGGTCCGGTAACCTAAATGAAGCTTTGTTCCCACAAACAAAATAGATCCCTGGGAATACTGGATCTTTTCCTCCTTTGAATCCCCATCCCCCTATAATTCTGTATGTATCTCGGCATTCACTAGCACCCACAAAATAGCTATCATACTGTTGGAAACCGGGCAACCGGGTTAGCAGTCACCAGGTTCCCAGCACAATGGTAGCTTGGCTCGAGCGGTTGGGGTCAGGCACCGTGTGAAGCGTACGTCACACCCTCACAATAACCATGCGTTCATCCGTTCCAAAAACGACACTACACCGTAAAAATAATGCAAGTCAAATTGAAAATATCTATGTCTTTATCTTATTTTCTCTTAGTTGCAGGTTTCATAAAATAAATACAATACATTAAGACTTTCCTCAAAAGAGCAGGTCGAATAAATAATACTACATTGGAATTTCAATAAATAGGTTCAGGTCATAAATAAGCAAGGAATAAATAGGGTGCAATAAATACAGACGGCAAATAAATACAGTCAGACAATAAATATAGTGCAGGAATAAATTAGTGGATGACAATAAATAAAGCACCTCAATAAATAGGGTAAAACAATCAATGACAGTTACAGTTCAAATCATTTACATGAGGTCACTTGGTCTTACTTTGCCCCTACACAACTTAAGGACCTTTGGATGGCATGGGGGTGTCCCACCTAGATTTGGTCAAGGCTGGGGCCTAAGCTGAGGTAGAACAAGAGTAACCTACAGATCTGGCCCTCCAAACTACACAGCTCTTTATGTAGGTCACTCTACCAGTCTCAGTTCACCCCTGGCACTCTCAGGCTGGTTCTAGCACCCCTTTAGCCCCTAGAATAGTCTTTTAGGGCTCCACAGGGCCTTAGATGCCCCCTCTACCACTTACTGTCCTTTTTAAGATGATCGGCTCCGCTCGGCACCGTGTCGACGCCGTGAGGCGGCTCCGGTTCGATGTCGCTGGACGGTCTCGACTCGGTGTCGCTGGACGGTCTCGACACGATGTCGCTGGGCGGTCTCGACTCGATGTCGCGGGGCGGCCTCGACTCGATTTCGCTGGGCGGTCTCGACTCGATGTCGCTGGACGGCCTCGTCTCGATGTCGCCTTCCGGCGTCACAGGGGCTCGGACTCCCCACTTCCTGGTGTCTCCGGAGTGCGATCTCCACTCCCGACCTCCGGCGCGCTTCACCTCGGTTTCCGGCGACTCCGGTGGGCGGACTTCACTCCCCTGTCGACGCCTCACCCCGACCTCAGGTGACTCCCGACTCGACCTCCGGCGCCTCTCCACGATCTCCGTTGGCGCCCTCACCTCGACCTCGGGTGACTCTCCACTCGACCTCCGGCGCCTCTCCACGACCTCCGTCGGCGCCCTCACCCGACCTCGGGTGACTCCTTACTCGACCTCCGGTGTCTCTCCACGACCTCCGTCGGCGCCCTCACTCGACCTCTGGCGGCTCCGGGTACGACGTCTGCTTTCTGTCAGCGCCGCTTCTCGACCTCAGGCCCCAGGTCTCCAGGCTTCTCGACGTCAGGGCTCCAGGAGGACACTGCTGAACAGGTCAGGAACTTGCTGTTCTTCTTCTTTAAGGCCTGTTCCAACTTTTCAGTCCTTTAAGATGGTTCTTCTGATCTTGATCCCACACAGGGCTTTAGGTTGGGCTTGGTCAGTAGAGACTAGCATCAAGGGTGGGTTTCTGGACCCCACTCCAAGCACTGGTTTCCACCTCTGCTGCCTTACTCCGACCTCCTTCTATCTCCGTCCTCTCCCTTCTCCAGTCAGTTGCCAACTGCCACTCTGAGATGGCCTCCCAACATTCTAAACTGCCTCTCACTGTCACAGGGTTCCAGAATGTTACGGAAGGTTCTAGAAATCTCCAGTGGGGTCTGATGATGTCACAGGTGACAATGGGTGGCCACCATTTTGTGTCTCAGGCCCTCAGACAGAAGTTCCAGGGGTAGGGAAAATGGCTCCCTGACCCTGCATCACCACTAAAAAGTCTGGTGGTTCCCAAAAAGGAAAAATTATAATAGGGTTTGAGGCAAAAGTGGGACAAAATAAATAATGATGAGGAGGGACCACCCAAAGGGCTGACAGGTCTAACACGCGTCCCCCCAGCTGAAAGTGGGGAGAGCTACCCAACCCCTTGGGAGTTCTCATCACTAAGGCGGAAATACCTTGAGAGACCGTCTGCATTGGCGTGGTCCACTCCAGGCCGATGTTCCACCTGAAAGTCCATTCCCTGTAGGGAGATAGACCACCTTAGCAACTTGGGATTCTCCCCCTTCATCTGCATCAGCCAACGAAGGGGTCTGTGGTCGGTCTGAACTAGGAAGTGCGAGCCAAACAGGTATGGCCGCAACTTCTTCAGAGCCCATACCACTGCAAAGGCTTCACGCTCTATTGCACTCCACTTCTGTTCCCTGGGAAGTAGTCTCCGGGATAGGAAGACCACGGGTTGATCCAGACCCTCTTCATTGAGTTGCGATAACACTGCCCCAATGCCATGTTCCGATGCATCCGTCTGGACAATGAACTCCTTGGAAAAATCTGGGGCCCTTAAGACCGGGGCCTCGCACATGGCTTGCTTCAGTTTCACAAAGGCCTGCTGGCAAGCCTCCGTCCAGACTACCCGTCGAGGTTGTTTCTTGGACGTAAGCTCCATGAGGGGGGCCACAATGGTCCCATACCCCTTCACGAAGCGGCGGTAATATCCGGTGAGGCCCAGAAAAGCTCGGACCTCAGTCTGAGTCTTGGGGGGTTCCCAGGCCATAATAGCCTCGATTTTCACCTGGAGGGGTTGCACCGCTCCCCTACCCACCAAGTGTCCAAGGTACACTACCGACCCCTGCCCGATCTGGCATTTACTGGCCTTGATCGTTAACCCAGCTTGTTTCAGGGCCTGGAGAACAGTTTGCAGGTGACGCAAGTGATCCTCCCAGCTGTTACTGAAGACGGCAATGTCGTCCAGATAAGCAGCAGAGAAACTCTCCATTCCGGCGAGGATCTGGTTCACCAGACGCTGAAACGTGGCAGGGGCGTTCTTGAGCCCAAAGGGCATCACGCAGAACTGGTAGTGGCCCTTGGGCGTGGAGAAGGCTGACCTTTCCTTAGCTCCATCAGTTAGAGAGATCTGCCAGTACCCGGATGTAAGGTCAAAGGTACTCAAATATTGGGCAGCTCCCAGCCGGTCAATCAGTTCATCCGCCCTCGGGATCGGATGAGCATCAGTCTTGGTTACTGAATTCAGTCCCCGGTAGTCCACACAGAACCTCAGTTCCGGTTGGGCACCCGGTGGTGCAGCTTTTGGTACTAGTACCACCGGACTGGACCAGGGGCTGCTGGAAGGTTCAATCACTCCTAGCTCCAGCATCTTAGTGACTTCACTGTGAATGCTGGCCTTCACCTTGTCTGTCATCCGGTAGATCTTTGACTTCACAGGTGGGCTGTCTCCTGTGTCCACGTCATGGACACACAGGTGAGTCCTACCCGGAACAAGGGAGAACAACGAAGAGTACTGCCCCAGGACCTGGCGGCAGTCCTCCTGCTGTTCAGGAGTTAGGGACGGGGAGAGAATCACTCCCTCCACCAACCCATCCTTCTCTTGAGACGCAAATAAGTCGGGGAGAGGCTCGCTTTCCACGTCCTCTGCTCCGTCAGTCACCATCAGCAAGATGACTTCGGGCCTCTCATGGTGGGGTTTGAGGCGGTTGGCATGCAGCACCCGTAGGGGCTGGCGAGGGGTCTTCAGATCCACCAAGTAGGTAGCCTTACCCTTCTTCTCCAACACCTCAAATGGTCCTGACCAGTGATCCTGGAGGGCGCTAAGCTCTCCTGGTTCGATCACCCACACCTTCTGGCCAGGCTCCAACTCCACCGGGTGAGCATTGTGGTCATACCACGCCTTCATTACTGCTTGGCTGGCTTCCAAGTTGTCAGAAGCTTGCTTCCACAACTTAGCCATTTGGCTCCGGAAGGCCAGCATGTAGCTCACCACATCCTGGGGAAGCTTTCTGGGAGTTCTTTCCCATCCGTCTCTCACCAGGCTGAGAGGTCCACGCATAGGGTGCCCATACAAAAGCTCGAAGGGGCTGAAGCCCACTCCCTTCTGTGGCACTTCCCTGTAAGAAAACAATAGACAGGGTAGGAGGACGTCCCATTTCCTCCGCAGGCTTTCAGGCAGACTTCTGATCATGCCTTTCAAGGTCTTATTGAACCTCTCCACCAGGCCATTGGTCTGGGGGTGGTAAGGAGTGGTGAACCGGTAGGTCACTCCACACTCCTTCCACATCGCCCGCATGTATGCTGACATGAAGTTGGTCCCCCTGTCGGACACAACTTCCTTGGGAAAACCCACTCGGGTAAAGATTCCCATCAGGGCCCTAGCCACAACAGGTGCGGTAATGGTCCTCAGAGGTATGGCCTCTGGGTACAGTGTGGCATGATCCACCAGAACCAGGATAAACCTGTGACCAGCTGTAGTAGGCGGATCTAACGGACCCACAATGTCGATGCCCACCCTTTCAAAGGGGGTGCTAACGACAGGAAGTGGTTCCAGGGGAGCTTTCAGCTTCACCCCTGTTTTCCCACTGGCTTGACAAGACACGCACGTCCGGCAGTAGGTGTCGGACGACACTTTCATTTGAGGCCAATAAAAGTGCGGGAGAAGCCGGGCAAAGGTCTTGTCTTGCACCAGGTGTCCTGCCAAGGGGATCTCATGAGCCAATTCCAGGAGGAAGGCTCGATAACGTTGAGGGACAACCAAGGCCCGTGACGATCCGTGCATGGGTGCCTTGGGTTCACTGTAGAGGAGGCCATCCTCCCAGTAAAATTGTAGTTCCCCTCAACGTTCCCGGCTGCCTGGGCTTCGGCCTGTTGCCTCAGTCCCTCAAGGGTAGGGCACTCCCTCTGGCCCTTGCAGAATTCCTCCCTGGTCGGCCCTCCCTCCACGTGCCACTCGGTCGGGATGGGTAGGTTCTCCAGGTCGGTAACATCCCCCTCCGCAGACTCCTGGTCCACCACCTCCGGTGGCCTATCCGTCACACGGGGCGCGGATGCCGAGGCAGGCTCCTCCTGCCCTCGGTTCTTCCCTTGGTCGGCAGCCGGCGGTGCCTTTGTTCCAGGCTCCCGCCTAAACGAACTCCCCCTCCGGGTAGTCGCAGACCTGGTGCTGACACAGGCCCAGTCAGGTGTACCCAGCATCTCAGCATGAGTCCGGTATTCCACCTCCTTCCAAGCATTATGCTCCATGTCATTCCCCAGCAGACAATCGACTGGCACGGCAGGGCTTACGGCAACTCGAAGCAACCCTGCAACCCCTTCCCATTCAAATGGAACCTCGGCCACCGGATAGTGGCCCATTCTGCCGTCAGCCATCGCGGCAGGGTGGAGTACATGGGGAATCACCTGCTCTGGAGACACCAGTTGGCTACGTACCATAGTCATACTGGCTCCTGTGTCTCTCAGAGCCTCCCCTCTTTGGCCGTTGATGGTGACCCACTGCCCATACTTTGTGGTATTTGCGGGCACCTGGATCTTAGGAACCATCTCCCGTTCTCCCAGGGACACTAAAGTGACACCCGCCCACTCCCTTCCCTTATCTAAAGGCATCTCCTCCCCGAGCACTACACTAGCTACTCCGGGGGCCTTTCCTCCGATGGGAGGGGGTGGTCTTTTCGGGCACTTCACATCTCCTTTATAGTGTCCGACACCACCGCACTCGAAGCAATGGACAACCCTTGGCTGCTGACTCTGGCCAGGATTAGGGTTTCTGGGTGGGTTAGCCCTAGGGGTGAATCCTGTTCCCTTCCCTTGGAAACTATTTTGGGGGCCTTTAGAGAACTCCGCTTTCTTTTCCCTTCCCTCTTTCTTCTGGGGGGCGCCCTGTCCGGTCTTTTGAGAGTCCCCTCCAGTCACCCTTGTGGACACCCGGGTACTAGCCCAAATGTCCGCCTCCTCAGCAAGCTTCCGGGGATTGGTCAGCTTGCTATCCACCAGGTGTTGACGCAGTTCAGGGAAACATTTTTCGAGCAGGTGTTCCTTCAACATCAAATCAAACAACCCCTCGTAGTCCCTCACCTCGCTGCCCTGTATCCAACCCTCTAATGCCTTCTTTGCATAGTCCAGGATATCCACCCAATTCTGTGTGCCCAGTTTGTGGCTACCCCGGAACTTCTGTCTGTACTTCTCGGGTGTTAGTCCAAACTTCCTCACGAGCGCCACTTTCATGGTGGGGTAGTGGGTCTGCTCATCCTGCTCCAGGGCCAATAATGTATCCCTACCAGCTGGAGGCATGTATCTATACAATCCCCCTCCCCAATATTTCTCTGGAACCCCATGGACTCTTAAAGAGACCTCATAGGCTGCTAGCCACCTGGCGATATCATCACCCGCACTATAGCTAGCTACTATGTTTTTCGGCAGATAGGGTTTGGATTGCCTGGTGATTTCTCTTTCTTCGCTGCCACCATTAGGAACAGGGTGTGCCCCGACCCGTAGGATCTGGAGATCTATCTCCCTGAGCCTCAACTCGTGAGCCATCCTCCGTTCCTCCTTTTCTTTCTCCAGCTTCGCCAAATCCCATGTGAGCTGTCTTTTCTCCCTCCGGTCAGTGAATTCTGCTTCTAATAAGCCGTTGCTAGAGACACTGCTGCCCTTCCTTGAAAGTGTTCTGGGCCCTGCTACTAGGTTCCCCACCTCAGGTTGGTACAAACCAGCCTCCTCACTGTCAGGCTCTCCATCCCTGTCCTCCTTCTCAACCTTACTTTCTCGTCGTGCCTCCCCCCAAGACCTTAAGCTGGTCTGGAGCTCACCCTTCTTTGCACCTTGGGGACAAAACACCCCCTCTCGCTCACAAAACTCTCTGAGTTGGGCCACAGTGTAAGTTTCCACATCTTCCAATACAAACTCCATTTTGCCCACTCAGGATAGAAGACAGTTGCTTACAGAAGCTATGCAGGGGGGTACCTTTTGTAATACCTCCTCCCACCACCAGAAGTAAATTTGGAAAAAACAAAACTCAAAATTAGGAAGTCCGCTTGGAGAAAACTCCCGGTGTAGGCCTATGGACTACCCAAAGTTATTGTCGAGTAGACGCAAGCACAGCTCTATCCCACCGCTGAACACCAATTTTATGTTGGAAACCGGGCAACCGGGTTAGCAGTCACCAGGTTCCCAGCACAATGGTAGCTTGGCTCGAGCGGTTGGGGTCAGGCACCGTGTGAAGCGTACGTCACACCCTCACAATAACCATGCGTTCATCCGTTCCAAAAACGACACTACACCGTAAAAATAATGCAAGTCAAATTGAAAATATATATGTCTTTATCTTATTTTCTCTTAGTTGCAGGTTTCATAAAATAAATACAATACATTAAGACTTTCCTCAAAAGAGCAGGTCGAATAAATAATACTACATTGGAATTTCAATAAATAGGTTCAGGTCATAAATAAGCAAGGAATAAATAGGGTGCAATAAATACAGATGGCAAATAAATACAGTCAGACAATAAATATAGTGCAGGAATAAATTAGTGGATGACAATAAATAAAGCAACTCAATAAATAGGATAAAACAATCAATGACAGTTACAGTTCAAATCATTTACATGAGGTCACTTGGTCTTACTTTGCCCCTACACAACTTAAGGACCTTTGGATGGCATGGGGGTGTCCCACCTAGATTTGGTCAAGGCTGGGGCCTAAGCTGAGGTAGAACAAGAGTAACCTACAGATCTGGCCCTCCAAACTACACAGCTCTTTATGTAGGTCACTGTACCAGTCTCAGTTCACCCCTGGCACTCTCAGGCTGGTTCTAGCACCCCTTTAGCCCCTAGAATGGTCTTTTAGGGCTCCACAGGGTCTTAGATGCCCCCTCTACCACTTACTGTCCTTTTTAAGATGATCGGCTCCGCTCGGCACCGTGTCGACGCCGTGAGGTGGCTCCGGTTCGATGTCGCTGGACGGTCTCGACTCGGTGTCGCTGGACGGTCTCGACTCGATGTCGCTGGGCGGTCTCGACTCGATGTCGCGGGGCGGCCTCGACTCGATGTCGCTGGGCGGTCTCGACTCGATGTCGCTGGACGGCCTCGTCTCGATGTCGCCTTCCGGCGTCACAGGGGCTCGGACTCCCCACTTCCTGGTGTCTCCGGAGTGCGATCTCCACTCCCGACCTCCGGCGCGCTTCACCTCGGTTTCCGGCGACTCCGGTGGGCGGACTTCACTCCCCCGTCGACGCCTCACCCCGACCTCAGGTGACTCCCGACTCGACCTCCGGCGCCTCTCCACGATCTCCGTCGGTGCCCTCACCTCGACCTCGGGTGACTCTCCACTCGACCTCCGGCGCCTCTCCACGACCTCCGTCGGCGCCCTCACCCGACCTCGGGTGACTCCTTACTCGACCTCCGGTGTCTCTCCACGACCTCCGTCGGTGCCCTCACTCGACCTCTGGCGGCTCCGGGTACGATGTCTGCTTTCTGTCAGCGCCGCTTCTCGACCTCAGGCCCCAGGTCTCCAGGCTTCTCGACGTCAGGACTCCAGGAGGACACTGCTGAACAGGTCAGGAACTTGCTGTTCTTCTTCTTTAAGGCCTGTTCCAACTTTTCAGTCCTTTAAGATGGTTCTTCTGATCTTGATCCCACACAGGGCTTTAGGTTGGGCTTGGTCAGTAGAGACTAGCATCAAGGGTGGGTTTCTGGACCCCACTCCAAGCACTGGTTTCCACCTCTGCTGCCTTACTCCGACCTCCTTCTATCTCCGTCTTCTCCCTTCTCCAGTCAGTTGCCAACTGCCACTCTGAGATGGCCTCCCAACATTCTAAACTGCCTCTCACTGTCACATGGTTCCAGAATGTTACGGAAGGTTCTAGAAATCTCCAGTGGGTTCTGATGATGTCACAGGTGACAATGGGTGGCCACCATTTTGTGTCTCAGGCCCTCAGACAGAAGTTCCAGGGGTAGGGAAAATGGCTCCCTGACCCTGCATCAACACTAAAAAGTCTGGTGGTTCCCAAAAAGGAAAAATTATAATAGGGTTTGAGGCAAAAGTGGGACAAAATAAATAATGATGAGGAGGGACCACCCAAAGGGATGACAGGTCTAACACATACATAGTGTTACCTCTACGAATGCACAATTTCCCTTCTTGAGGCAAATCTAACCCTATTGCTACATTAGTTTCGCTCTTATACCTTCCTTCCTCAAAACCCCAAAGTGGTGTTTTCATCTTTTCTCCTGCTACTTTTCTTTGAAACGTAACTCTTTTATCCTCTACCCTGTCTAAAAATACTTTTTCTTCTTTTCTTAATCTACAAGTAAGGTTGTGTCTAAATGCATATTCTAATGTTAATTCTTTTGTTTCTAAGAAAAATTCTCCAAAGATGTTACCAGGCTTCACCTTGTTTAGTTCAGAAACATCATCCATATCAGTATAGTAATATTCTAGTTTGCCTGTCTTATAAGATAAACTAGCCAACACACTGCAAGTTATTCTATACGTCAAAGGAAGGTGATGATATGTCACACCCTCTGTCACAGACACAGGTAAATGCATGCAGACATAACAATCCCTAACATTCATTGTCTCTACATATTCATATAAAAGCTTTGTAAAAACATTCTTAGAAAAATAATTTATTGACCTGTCTCTATGAAACTCAGTATTATCTATTAGTGTTGTAGTATCCTTTGTATTATGTGCCTTATCACTATTTGTTTTATTGTTCATCCCAGACGTATTCTCTGCAGTTAATCTAAGTGGAATGACTATTGCTAAAATGAACCAAATAAGCATCAGTAAACCTGTACAATAAAAACACATTCTACACCATCTGCGTAGAAAACGACACCTAGATCTCTGCCATGATGAACTATAATCTAAGATATGTACAGAAAAATGTATCTCTCCACACTCAGAAATATATAGCCTTTGAACCAACTGCCCTTGGCGCACTGTTTGGTCCTTCAAATTTTGTTTAAGTTCACCAGTTTCTCTTTATTCTGTTCCAGTCTCTTCAGGATGGGCACAGTTCACTTTCACCCTCCTGTTTATAATTTTGTTTGAGTTCTCCTGACTGCTATCCACCTCTTCGATGTCAGACAGTGCTATGTAAGTCCATCTTCCTGCAATTGTCTCACTTCTTCCCACGTTTCAACTGTGTTAGTAAACATCAAAGGACATGAAACATGTTCTTTTTCCCTCCTACGATTCATTGAGGTTGTATGTCTGGCACACTATTGAGCTATTTCATCAGTGAACCTATTGCCTTCTGTAATGTAGTCATCGCCATTTTTGTGTGCAGCACACTTCACGACAGCAATCTGTTTAGGCAGCTGTATCGCCTCAAACAACATTTTCACAAACTCACAATTCCTAATTGGAGATCCTGAAGAAGTCATGAATCCCCCCTGGGACCAGATCTGTCCAAAATCGTGCACCACCCCGAAGCCATACTGGCTATCCGTGATCACAGTGATTCGGAAATTTCTTCCCAGTTTACAAGCTCGAATCAGAGCAATCAGCTCAGCAACTTGGGCTGAACGTATTCCTCTCAAACAAGATGCTTCCATGATGTCTGCCACTCTACATACAGCATACGCAGCACTCAAAATTCCTTCTTTCGTTCTCAAGCATGATCCATCCACAAACATCACATAATCTGATTCTTCTAGAGGTTCATCTTTTATGTCAGGGCGGGGCTTTGTACAGAATTCAAGTACATCCAGGCAATTGTGATCAATGTCATCTTTGACCTCTGCATTTACTGCGTCAGGTAATAAAGTGGAAGGATTCACACTTGTGCATCTCACAATCTTTACATTGTCTGCACCAAGAATCACCTTCTCATATCTGGTTAATCGACTATGTGTCATGAATTGGGCCTTTGTTCTGGTCAAAAGGATTTCAATTGAATGTGGGACATATACCTTTAACGGGTATCCCATCCCAATGCCTTCACTCTGTTCCAAACTCACACAAGTGGCTGCTACTGCTTTTAGACATCCATGCAATGCTTTTGCTACTGGGTCCAAAACAGCTGAAAAGTATGCTATGGGCCATCCCATTCTTCCATGCCTTTGCACTAGTACCGAAAGTGCACATCCGTCGCTTTCACTACAGTACAACTCAAATTCTTTCTCATAATCAGGCATTCCCAACGCTGGAGCCTCACACAACCTGTTTCTCAGTTGATCAAAAGTTTCCATCTCTTGCTCATTCAACACAATTGGATCTTTTACATCACTTTGTGTTAATCACTGTAAAGGCTTGGCAATCAATGAAAATCCATGTATCCACTGTCTGCAGTAACCCACCATTCCAAGAAACATTCTCACCTCTCTCTGTGTCATTGGGGCTCTCATTCCTTTGATAATTTTGATTCTTTCTGTCGTTATTTTTCTCATCCCTTTTTCAATCTTATGACCTAAATATTGTACTTCTTGTGACAGAACTGCAGTTTGGATGGAGACACCTTATGTCCTCCTTCTGCCAAATGATTCAACAATGCAATGGTGTCAATAATGCATGCCTCTTTGGTCCTTGATGCCACCTATAGGTCATCAATATACTGGACCATAACAGATTTCTCTGGCATTTTCAAACTTTCTAGAGATTTCTTCAGAATCTGATTAAAAATGGAAGGACCTTCAGCATACCCTTGAGGAATTCGGCACCATGCCAAAATACGCTCGTCAAACCGGAAGGCAAATAATGGCTGGCTATCAGGGTGTAATGGAATTGAAAAGAATGCATGGCACAAATCAATAATTGTGTACCATTCTGCATCATGTGGAATTTGATACAGTATTACAGCAGGGTTTGGTACAATTGGACAACAGGGAACAACAATTTTATTCACCTTTCTCAGGTCTTGCACTATCCTATAAGTTCCATTAGACTTTTTCAATCCATTATAGGTGAATTACATGGACTACTCATTATTTCTCTCGGAATCCCTTGTTCAATCATTTTATCAATCACTGGTGTTATTCCTTCAATAATTTCTGGCGTAAATTTGTACTGTGGAGTATTCGGGTAATTTGCTTCTTCTTTTACAGTAATTTTTACAGGGTCAACTCCTTTCATTAGACCTATATCTTCACCCGTAAAATACCATACATCAGTCTTCACCGTTCCTTTCAATTCATTAGGGATTTTCTCTGCATCAAACACAGGAAATGTATCACAATTTTCTGGTTCAAGTGCTGTCATAGGCACTTTATACAGAACATCATCATCTGATGTCTGGAATGCAATACCATCTGGGGTACAATAGATGGTGCAGTTCATTTTACAAAGGATATTGTGTCCAAGTAAATTTACGGGACTGCAATCGCACACTACAAAACTGTGCATGTATTTAAAAGGGACCAATTTCCACCTCAAGTGGTTTAGTAAGAGGGGCTTTAATTTGTCTGTTGGAGACACCTACAACTTGGATGAATTCACCTGAGAGAGGAAGGTTTGGAATTTCAACTGATTTTACTGTAGAACGGGTAGCGCCAGTGTCCACAAGGAAAGTAACATTTACACCATTCACCTTTCCATCCACGAACGGACCTGACTGATCTTCCTCCAGAGTTGCGCCAAGCACGCACGCCTCTTCCTCTCCTAGGCACCGTCATAAACTTTCATCCGATTCATTTCCATCCGGTCGTAGCCAATACTGTGAAAAAGCAGCTGTGCGCGGCAATTTTGTTACCTGCTCTCCACCGTAGAATCCTATCTCTACACTGTATCTTTGACGATTTACACTCTTTGGGAGACGTGGCTGCGGCACCTGACTCTGTTGAGTAACTACCTGTTACTGTGGCGGAGCCCACTTCATTCTGCACCTGTAGATTTAATGATTTATTTTCGGTATTAACTTTTGGAGGTAATTTACACTAGTTTTTCCAATTCCCTAATTGTTCGCAATTATGGCATGGCAATTTCTTTTTAGCTTCTATATTCATCTGACCTTTCCCTTTACCAATGTTTGGTTTTATTTTTGTCTGCCCTGCATCATTAATCTAGTTAAGTATCTGAGCTTCTTGCTGTTCTGCAACCTTCACCTGTGCCCACATTGCTTTTTCTTTGAGCTTATGTTGTCTAGCTTCAATGTCATCACTACAATATTTCGCATACCTTAAAACCTCATCCATTGTACTAGACTGTCAACACAACATATGCTGCTTAATCATTTCACTTATCTCGGGTCTCAGACCATACACAAATCGATATACAAAGTGACTCATGTCTTTTTCACTTAAGCTCTCATATCCACTGTACTGTTTAAAAACTAGAAGCAACCTTTCATAATAAGCATGCACAGACTCTTTTGCTTCCTTAGTTGTTCTATCGATCTTCACCCAATCTGTTTCTCTTGGAGGAATCTTATTTTTCAGAAAGGTGATTACTTGCTCATATTTTCTCATTACTTCTGAACCTGGAGCTCCTGTTTTGGCATCTCTAGGATATTCTTCCTTCGGCCAATCAATAGTGATTTTACATTCTGTCCATAAATCAGCAGGTACGACAATCTCAAACAATCCATCCAAATCTTCCCACAATACCTTTGAAACCTTTACAAACCTTTCCACCTGTCTATACCATTCTACAGGCTTTTCTCTCAATCTTGGAAAATCATTTGTAAATGAAAATATATCCTGTCTGGACCATGTGACATGTACATAACCTCCTCCTGGAATTTCTCTCATTGGACATTCTACTACTATTGGTTCCATTTCTTTTAACAGGAAGGCTAAAGTTGCTTTGTCAGCTGTATCTTATTTTCTCTTTGTCCATCTACTTCTCCATCTATCTACATCTATAGCAACGTTCTTGAATACACTAGAAACACAGGGCCTGACAATACTCAGAAGTGAAAAAAGGGGAAACTCAACAACAGGACCAACTTACATGAGTGGGAAAGTCAAGTCCACCATAGACTTTACAATAATAAGTAAGAGCATAACAGATAGTATTGTAGACTATGATATAGTCCAGCGTGCAGAAAGTGATCACTTTCCCCAAATCATCAGGTTGAAATCAGCAGTCACCAGGCTTAACAAGATAATCTCCCTGACTCACTTGCCAGACAAATTTAATTTGCGAAAAATCAGATGGAGAGGGGGAAAAATCGAAGAAATCCAGGCAACAGCAAACAAATTTATGTTAGAACATGAAGAACCAGAGGACGGAGAGCTTGTAAAACACTGGGAAAACCTGGGAAAACCTGGTTGACACTTTAATTCAAAAGCATTCTGCTCCCCCAGCCACACAAAACAACTTAAAAATCTTAAAAGAACCCTGGTTCACTGATGAACTAAGACAGGAAAAAAAAAAAATATCTAGGGAGCAACGGAACGTTCACACGTCCAAAAATCATGGAAACATTTCTAACCACAGTCTGTTAAGGAGCCTGAGGAAGAATTACCGTAAAATGCTGTGGGTGGCAAAGGCCAAATACAAAGAATCAATATGGCTAAAACTTCTATCAGCCAGCAAACAGCAAAACTCTCGGGATTTCTGGGGGATTATTAATAACTTGAACAAAGGCGAAGTGATGTCTCATGATCCTGGCATCAATGCCGATGTCTGGGAAGCCCACGTAAGGAACCTCTATGCAATAAAGGACACTGCCCCATCTAAAAAAATGCTACGGGCAACCAACGCAACGGATTCAGGTAACCAAGTGGGCCCCCAGGAAAGTTTTAATAAGCTAATCGACCTGGACAAGGAAAAATGGGATTACGACCAGCCAGTACTGACATCCTGCAAAAGTGTAATAAAACTTTTACAGAAACTAAAACCCGAGGGTGCACCTGGCCCAAACGGACTACCGACAGCCATATTTAAATTAAATAAGGACTTCTGGTCCAAACACCTAACAGCTTTGTTCAACCAAATCTTTATCTCTCGTCGTATGCCAACATCGTGGAAAGGAAATATCATCCACCCCATCTATAAAAAGGGGAACAGAAGAAACCCAGCTAATTATAGGCTGATCTCTCTCATAGATGTAGAAGGAAAACTGTATGCTTCATGTCTTTTAGAGCAGGTTCAAGAATGGGTAGAAAATAACAACTTACTTCCCATTTTCCAAATCGGCTTTAGACAGGGGATGGGGACAACAACAAACCTGACGACACTGACACTGCTGATGGAGAGAGCTGAAAAAAAGAACCAACGATTGTACGGGTGCTTTATAGACATAAGAGCAGCCTTCGATCGAGTGAGCCGGTTAAGACTATGGGAAAAGCTCAAAGACTGGGGGATGCCTAGGATGCTGCTAAACGCAATAATCCGCCTATACACCGACACATGGGCAAGGGTTAAATTAAGCCAGGGATCGAGCTTAACATCAAAAATCAAAACTCAGGACGGCTTAAAACAAGGCTGTGTCCTGGCCCCGTGCCTATTTAACCTGTTTTTGGCAGACTTAGGTAGTAACCTAGGACAAATAAACAGCCACGCACCCAAACTAGGGAACGACTACATTCCAATCCTACAGTTTGCGGACGACATTGTTCTACCAAGCAAAACCCCAATAGGTTTACAACGTCTGATAACCAACCTTCAATCCTATTTGGTACAAGAAAAATTGGAATTAAATAGGGAAAAGACCAAAATTCTTCGACTAGTTGAACATAAGAAGATTAAATTTACATGGACGATTGATAAGTCAGTACTGGAAGAAGAGAATTATTACCGGTACCTAGGCGTGACAATTGGGAAAGACAACTCAAAAAAAGAACATACTCTGACTATAAAAGCAAAGTCCCAAACACTGATTTACGCATATAGACAGCTTCAACAAAAAATGGGGGGTCCTAATTATATGCACCTCCTTAGGGTAATGTCTGCCCAAATTCAACCTACACGATCATACGGACTAGTCACTTGGCTCGGAGGCGAGGCCAAAATTTTAAACGAATTACAGAATAAAATCTACAAATCTGTGTTCAATCTGCCTAAATCAGCATCTGCGGCTCAAGTCCGTCTCGAATTTGGTTTACAAAATCAACACCTTCAGTCAATGTCAAGGTTTGTAAAATGGTGTCATAAACTTCGGCTAGCCCAACCCAAGACCATGGACCACGTTTGTTGGCAAGAGATAAGCTCCCAAGACAGAGAGTCTACCGGAAACTCTTGGCCAACCTACCTGAACTCCTGCTTGCACGAATTAGATCTCCTAGAAACTTGGAACAAAGAAATTGAACATACTACTTTCTGTAAAATAGCCAACAGAGTGGCAAAAAGGAAATCTTTACTAGAGGACAAAACTATATTGGCTACTTTACGCCATGCTTGGACCGTAATCTCTTCCTACTCTTACCAGAAACAGCAGACCTATTTAGCAACTCACTTTAGTCAACACTTAAAAAAAATCTTCATAGACTACAGACTGGGTCTGCATTATTCAAAAGATCTAAGACCGTCGTGGAAACACCAGAACGAAAGTCTCCAATGTAGACTATGTGGATACCATAATGAAACTCTAACTCACCTGTTTTGCGTGCGCCCAGTGCTAATGACACTGAGAAGGAAATACCTACGTGCTATTTGTCTCAATTTGAACATAAAAACATGCCGGCAAGCGATAATAACTTGGCTGAGTGGCTCCTCTCCCATTTTTGCTTGCCGGGGACTCAAATTTATGACAGAAGCTAAAAAACTACTCCCGGGCAAATGAGCAGCCCTACACTACAACTAAAGTGGAACACAGTGATTAAGGCCGGACGTTCTACCACGTGATTACATCTTAAAACGTGTTAGACTAAGAACTCAAAGACTATAAGTTTATTCTTCCGGGGATTTTGTGACCTGGTTTAAAAAAAAAAAAAAAAAAAAAAAAAAGACTAGACGAAATAAGTAATTTATGGACGCAAGTTTTATAATTGTTTTTTATTAAATGTGGATTGTAATAATTTTTATTAATTATGCAATGCAATTAATTGAAATTGAATATTTAGGCAATTATCAGAAGCATGCCGCTATCTACATCTCCCCATTTTCTCAGTAACACAATTAGTTATTTTATCTGAGTTAACCGTCCTGAAGTGTTCAAATTCTCTATATCTTTCTCACTAAAATCTACTCTATAAGGTTTCTGTAATCCTCCAACTTTTGCAAAATCTACTCCCAACCCAATTGCTGTTTCTTCCAATTTTTCATGCAAATTCTTAGCTCTCCAAGTAATACTATTACACATAAACATCAACTCTTCATCCTGATATGTTTTTAACCTATCTGTACCAATAGTTCCTAGAATCAGTTCTTCCATGTCTATTTTTAATCTAACTACATCCAAAGGTTGTGGTTCTGTATCTTTCTTCTGCAGACTCTTGACCCATTCATTTAATTCTTCCGCCGTTGGACCCACAGGGGTCGCATTCAAATCTACTCTATTCACACTTTTCTCTGGTGTTTCAGTTGCTGACTCAGCTCCCATTGGAATTTTATTTTTTGGACTCTGGTTTATTATCAAATCTATAGGTGGAGTTCATCTGACTGAATCTTTCGTCTCCCTAATTTCAGGATAAATCTTTTCTCATACTTTTTGCATACTAGAATTTAAGGGAATCGCTAAGGAATGTTCATCTATCTTTTGATTTTCAAATACAGGTATCACTGGACCTATGTTTACTGGTACAGTTACAGCTTCTACATTCTTTGTCAATTCTTTAATCTTTTCAGCCAATTCTTTTGTTGTTTATGCTAGTTCAGATGAATTATGATTATCAGGTTCTACAGTCTGTTGTATTTTCTGTCTACTAAATGGACTATTTACTTCAGAAAATCATTCTAGATTTTGGTTCATCCCAGTTTTCATTGGTGGTGCATTTTGTGTCACCACCGCAGAAACCTGTTGATATGGAGGGGGTCTTTTATTTAATATGTCTTCCAGCAACTCATCATCTGTATCACTTACTCCATATCCACACCGTTCTGGTACGGTATGCTTCTTTTTCTCTGTACACTTTTTCCATGTTCCCTCCTCAACTGTTCTAGCAGGAAACATACCATCCGTCATATTAGCATACCTCCATCGTCTCATCCTGTCTTCATGACTCCAACCTCATACTCTTCCAGGAATAAATCCATCATCCCTTGTACCTCTGTGTCTCTCTCTTTCATACATCTCATCTTCCCATTCACCTAAGGCTTCAAGCTGTGTCGGTCTAGGTCTCGATTCAGGCTTCATCACTTTATTTCTTAAATTTTGTAGTATAGCAGTGCTAAACGTACAAGTTTCTGGAAATGCCAATACTCCATCATTCTGAGTATATTTTGCCCAATTTTCCAACCAAATACAAGCATGATAACCATTTTCATCATCATGTAAGATGCTGGTGTTGTCGGTGGAGGAAGCACTTCTCCCTCTCTCGTTACAATCTTTTTGTCTTTCTTAATAAGGCTCTTAAATTTCGTAAACCATGAAGGTTTCTCTAACTCTCGTCCATCATAATAAGCCATATTTCACAATTATTTGCCGAAACAATTCACACAACTCTTCTCCAATCTGCTTAACTATTCTGTCCTATCCCAGCACAAACCACACTAACGCACCAATCAGAAAGCTTTCAGTCACTCTCACACTGACCAATCGCAGCGCGACTCACACCAACATACCAATCAGAAAGCTCTTCGTATTTTCGCAACTGACCAATCCCAGCGCGGTTTTGTTGACGTCAGCTCTACTCCTGCTTCTGTTGACCCCTCCCTTACAAAAATTATCGGCACAGTTGTATAACTTTTTGATTTGACAAAATCGGTTAGTTACAACATAAACACATTACCATTGTCCGTTTCGCTAAACAAAAGAGATACTTTATTCAAACATTCAAGAATACTGTTTCATTCGATAAGTGTAGCTCTTCCCTCTACCTTACCCTTCTCTCTAGCAAGAGGTAAACCCCATTTCTCTAGGGATAAAACACATGTGAAGATTATACTGATCCTGAGAATTAAGGCCAGAGTTTCACAAGAAAACCTGTTGCTATTTCACTCAACACAACTCACACATGAATTTCCCTAACATAACACATTTCTGTGTTATCACCAAATTGAAATCAAACAATGCACAATTCCATGTGACTTCTCTTGTCACACAAATCCACTTCCTACTTCCCGGAAGCTTCAAAATTCCGAATACATACAACGCGACACAAAACTTAACATGAAGTGTTAGACATAAAATTAACAATCAATAATCAATAATCCCCTAAACTGACCTATAGAAACCATAACTCTGCTTCCAAGAAAACTGATGCAGCGCAGCTATAACAAAACCTTTATAAACGACACCAACCCAGAAAAAACCCTTACACCATTTGTTAATCGGTGGGACCCATAACACCGAAAACATCCATTCACTCAGTTTTCTGGATCAGTGATAAGCTGGCGAGCTGCAAGACATACGGTGTACCTTGATACTATGTTTCCCTAAATAATAACTATATACATTATATACATTTGACTCTAGAATTTTCAGTTTTAAACATCAAGATATTCCGCTATTTTGGGTCGATGGACCAACTAGTAGGAATCTGTTGATGGCGATTAAGTCCAGCTCAATCACAATTAAACCTTTAACTTTTATGGGTCATAACTTTAATTCTAATAACCACAGACTCAGTTTGAGTTAGCATGAAATTTTATCTAAAAAAAGTTTTATTAGACAAAATTATAAACATTAATTTCATAAACATTTAAGTAAAGATTGAATTAGAAACGGAAAATACTCATTACCCTTGGCCTTAGGGCGATGACGAGAATGGTTCACCAGAACATGAACCCGCAGATCACAGGATAGGTTCCCAAAAACTGACTGACTGACTGTCCGTCCAACCTCCTCGGACATATTTCCTCCCAGGATAGACTCCCGCGATGGTCTCGTTCCTTTTCCCCATCAAAGTTCGAAGTTCAAATTTGTCAAAGTCTTTTCAGCATCAGGAAGAAAAATCATCTCAACAGACAGCGTGTCGTGTTGAATAGAAGAATAAGCAAGTGCCACAACGTCATCATAAGCACTACTTTTTATACCCTTTCACTAACTTGCTATACCCAAAATTGAAACTTTTTTAGGGGCTGCATTCTTTCTGATTGGTCCATTGGAGGGGTGGTGATGGTCACCTCACTGTCCTTCTTGCCTAAACCGGTTCTGTAAATAATATGTTTTTGCACCACTCTCGTGACTTGTCAAGTCCCAATATTTAACTTTGTTAAAGTATTTGCAACAATTTCCATCAATGATGAATAGGATCCTCTTCTGCAGTTCGAGTCTCTCATCCGTTCCCATGCATTCACACAGGGATTGTTGGCACAACTCTTGTCCTAGGTCAGCTCGGCCTTGACATCTCTCACTCCAGCATAGGCCACACACTTGTGACTGAAACTTCCATTCTGCTCATGCGCCGGGGCCATTTTTGTTCTTGCGGACAGTCACATCTCTCGGCAGCAGCAATTTTCCAAGCGAGGTCTAGCAGGCCCGAACGGAACTAATATGAAAACAACATAGCAGAAATTAGACATAGAAAATAAGCCCTTCTGTTTACAACCCACCATTCTAATGACCCGTGTTAGGTGTTACCTAGCATTAGCGACATTTAAAGCCATTTTACTTACCATCTGCATTCTTTTTGCAAGATATATTTTACTACGAACGAAATACATGAAATCTACTTTTATTTTTCTACACAAATCACAAACCTATGTTAACTTAATTTCACGTTTGTAAATAAATTAGATTTTTGCAAATACCAGTTAGTTTCCCGCGTGTAGTGTCTAATTAAAGGTGCATTTATTGATAACTTTCATGCATTCAAACAGTTAGTATTTTTAAGGTTATGAGGTCATTAACTTCGAAGGGGGTACAACCATTTTTGTATTTTCCCCTGCTCCATCAGTAGTAACATGATTTCTGATATGCTCGGCAAAGAAAAACTATCCATCACTATGCACTGGTTCAGGTTACTCAAGTCATCATAAAATCTTTAACAGCCATGCCCTGTTGCCGCACTCATTCCGTGCGGGCAACTTGTATTCTATGCCTGCATTCTTTGTGAGGGGGCATCTTCTGAGTGCCGTTCCATGTTCTGTTCTCCTGCATACAGACTTACTGTTTCCAGTTGGCCAGTCGGTTGCAGGACAGCAGAGTTGGAGGGACTCTGGAGGATGGACTCTCATTTGGAATCTAAAGAAGATAACAAACTTCTTTGTGGATAATTCTCCTTGGATTGCTTTGATTATTTATGTTGAGGCAACAACATATTTGGTGACAGAAAATGTTTTTTGCTCTTTTTTTGAGTAAATGGAGCCCACCGTCTGCTGTTCCTCGGTCGGGCTGGATGGTTGATTACAGGTATTCGGCTGCCTCAAGCAGGATTCCGGCTACTGTATCTGGTGTAACCTTCCCAGGTAAAAGATCTGGAAAGTGCAAATTTGTGCCATAACCGGGTCTGCAGAGGCACAAATTGACATGTTGTTGGGACCCGATCACTGTGAGGCATTTGGATGAGGTATTAGTTAGGCATGCGTCCTCCGAGTAACTGACACATCTGCCTGGTATACGTCAGTACGTACGGCTGGTGTGCCGCCATATTTGTTTTGTTGTTTGCACGGAGTACTGTCAAGCACTCTGTGCACTTATGCTGTGAACTGCAGTTTTTGCTGTTTTTACAAATTTAAACAATGACTGCGGATTTGAGCCAAACAGGGGTGGCTCTTCTATTAGGGCGGAGGAGCGTCGCCCCACTGCTTTCTCGCAGTGCGAGTAGCAGAAACATAAAATGGTATGTTAAATACCATTTTATGTTTCTGCTTCTCGCGCTGCGAGAAAGCAGGGTATGCCTGATTGGGGGCCGGCAGGAGCGTATGCCTGGTTGGGGGCTGGCAGACGGGTGGGTCCAGGAGGAGTGGCTTGCGGAAGCGGCGTGGGAACCTTCCCCCCGCGACCATATCCCACTGCCCACTGCGAGTCATGCGAGCCGCGACTGGAGCCAAATATTTTGGAGATTGGCCAGTTTACGGTATAGTTTTGTTTTTTTTATACATTTTTTTTAAATAGAAAAAGAATCACTGGAATTCGAACACATTATTCTGAGGCTATTTCTTGTTTACCGTTCTACTGATTGACATTTAGTAAGTGAACAAGTTGTATCAAACTAAAATGTCAGGTGGTGGAGGTGGAAACAACCCCCACATTTTCTAGACATTCCTGGGAACCCCAGGTTAGAATGGAATCAAATGGTGGTGAATTGTTATTCTAAAAAAGTGTAAGACCATTTACTGTGAAACTATTAAAATTGCTAAAGGGATTGAGCAATCCATTCTTTCAGTTAAAGTGTTAGCGGTGCGTTTTGTGCGTCTGGTGGTGTGTTGAGTGGTGTGAACAATACTAGTGTGAATGCTGTAAAGAATGTATAAAGTGGAAGACTCAAAAAATCAAATATATGTTTTAGATGCGGATTATACAGTCACATGGCTAATAGTGCAAGTTGCCTTTCACAAGGAAAGAGTGCAATAAATGTAAATAAATTGTACATTTTATGCAAGTGTTACAAAAATTCTGGTGCTGTTAAGATCAACTGTGTGCCTGATGTTGTACAACAGTACATATCTGAAGATGAGGGCAGTGTCAATACTGTCACTATATTAACGTTAGAGGTGAATCAGTCTGATACTTGTATGCAAACCATTGGCCTGATGTGGGCTTGATTGCTAGGAGAAATGGACCATTTTATATGGTTGTGATTGGCAAAGTAGAAGTATGTATTATGGTGGATTCAGGGTCACCCATAACCATGCTTCCTGAGGAAACATTAAAGTTGCATTGGAGTTCAACTTTGCTCAAGACACCCATATCAGAGCTGTTGCATACGGAAGGGAGGGGGGGAAAGGTTTGAGAAGTTAGCGTAGAGTTACATTTGGATAAGTGCTGGAACGTATGTTGTGAGATTGATTTGCAATATGGAATAAAAACTATAATCTTTGCATACTTTTGAAATGGAGGATGGGAGGGTGAATTGCTACTGTACATAGAAACGATTGCATCTTACAGGTTGGCTCCTCATTCTCCCTGATTGAAAGTATCTAATTGTAGGAATTTTCATGAATTGTGTTTGAACAAGCTTGTAAACCTCAATAAAATTTGTTTAAAAAGAAAATCAGAGCTGTTGCATACGGGGCATCAGAGATTATCACAAAAGAGTATTTCGATGATGTGTTACAATTCTCAGGCAAAGCAATTTCAACCAAGAGATATGAGGCAGTAACTGGTCGTAACATAATGGGTTGGCCGAATCAAGGAATGTTAGGAATAGTGTTGAAACGTGGGACCACCATTCCAGTTAAGTTACTGGAGAGTGATTGCAGCAGTGTGGAGCATATTTTATAAACGTATCCAACTGTACTTTCCAATTGCATAGCACAGTCAAGGGATTTGACCATGAAATAATTTTAAAACCTAAAGCAGTACCTGTTAAACACAAATTCAGGGACGTTCCACTATCTATTAGGAAGATTTAAGGAAAGATTTAGACCAACTTTGTGTTGACAAAATAATTGAAGCAATTAATGCAGCAGAATGAGTCAGTGCTGTGGTCATTACAAGAAAGAAGGATGGACAGATCTGTTTGTGTGTGGATTTACACTCCTTGAACAGGAACATTGTACTGGACTGTAATCCCCTTCCAAATATTAATGAATTGTTATCTACTCTGGAAGGGCAGGTTTATTTAGCAATATTGATCTAG
Source organism: Triturus cristatus (assembly GCF_964204655.1). Classification (NCBI taxonomy): domain Eukaryota; kingdom Metazoa; phylum Chordata; class Amphibia; order Caudata; family Salamandridae; genus Triturus; species Triturus cristatus. Next base: position 323,140,888 of record NC_140590.1, on the reverse strand, counting down.
AGGGAGCTTACCACCAAATCTTGCTTAAAAAGAGTCTCAATCTGTGTGTGCTTTCATTGCTCCTTTTGGAGCTTTTAAGTATTTGTGCTTGCCGTTCATCCTAGCATCAGCGGCAAGAGTATTTCAAAAGCTCAGGTCCACGCTATTCAAGGATGTCCCAGGTGTGCTAGCATTCCAGTACGATATCCTAATTTTTGCCAAAAACATCACAGATCTTAATAGCATATTAGATAATGTTCTGAACATTCTGTGTAAGCTTGACATGACAATATCTAAGGACAAGGGCAAGTTTCTAACAGGCGATGTAGAATATTTGGGACACTGTATCATGGCCCAAGGGAATACACCTAAGGAGAATCTCATTAGAGCTCTAAGAGAAGTGCCTGATTCTAGTAGCAAGGATGAATTAAGATATTTTTTTTAGGGCTAAGCAATTACTATTCCAGGTTGGTTGTGGGTATGCTGCTCTCATGGAGCCCCTTAAGAGCATGTTACGCAAAAAGGAGAACATTTTCTGGGGAACTGTTGAGTAAAAGATTTTTCTGGACATTCAAAATATTATGTCCAGGGTCCTTGCTTTAAAAACCTATGTCAGTGGTCACAAGTGTACCATAATAGTAGATTCCAGAGTGGTTGGGTTGGGCGCTGCCTAATGTCAAAGAGTGGGCGATGCAGAAGTTACAGTAGCTTTTGCTTCGAGTTCTGTCATCCACTGAAAGGAAATATAGTACAATCGAAAGGGAGGAACTTGCTTGTGCATGGGCTATTGAGAAGTTTAGGACTTATGTGTGGGGCACCCTTTTCACCTTGTGTACTGATCACAAACCTTTAATGTATATGTTGGACGATAAAGGTACATTATCTACTTTCTCAAAACTCATCAAGATCCGATGTAAATTATAGGAGTACAATTTTGATGTGATGTACACACCTGGGAGCACCAATACTAGGGCAGATTGTTTGTCCAGACTTACGATTAAGGACCAGGAGATGGGCATTGAGGAGAAAATGTTTGGGAATGAGTGTGTGGTTGCCAGTACTGACCTTATAAACGTGTTGCGGTACTGTGACCGAATCAGAATAGAATTCTGCGTGTGTATTTTGCCAATTAGCTGATCAGCTCTCTATGGAAGATTACATTCTTCTGAGGTCTGGGAAATTGGTAGTTCCCAGTGGTTTGAGACATAAAGTCCTGGAGTTGGCACACAAAGGGCATTTAGTGTCCACGTCCACAAATAAAAACCCTTAGGTGTTATTTCTGGTGTCCATACATGGATAAGGATGTGGACAAATGTGTCAGTGATGTCAGGAGTGTATTATGTCTAACAAACATTGGAAGTCACAGGATATCACCTTAGTTGCTACATCATTGCCCCAAGGCCCATGGTGCAAATTGTCTTTGGATTTGGCTGGACCAATTGTAACATTACCTAACAGTGCTAAATGTTTGGTCGTTATGATTGATAACACCACAAAGTGGATATACTATGATTTTGTAGCTGAAACCTCCACATATGTCCTTATCCAATTTGTTGTGCAAATTTTTGCCCTAGAAGAGTACCCTGAAGAATTGATCCTTGATAATGGGGTTCAATTTATGTCTGAAACTATGGAGTCATTTTTGAGGAACGAGGATATTAAACACCCCAATGTGGCATTATATTCGACCCAAACTCATGGCGCAGTTCAGAAGGGTAACTGTTTGCTAAAAGAAGGTATTCAAACAGCCTTAATGTGTGGGGTGAACGTGGAAAAATGTGTTCAGGACAAAGTGTAGAATTAAAGAAACAGGGGTAACCCTATAACCCAAAGGAACCTGGGCCTCATCAACAAAATATAAACAATGGTTCCATAGGGAAACAATTACTGATTCGCACGAGTTGAGCGTTTCGTGAGAGATAGAAGTATCCAAGCGTTGTCAGTGGAACTTGTGTCCTGACTGTCGCATCCATGTTTGAAGTGTTACACGTTAATTTGTAATTCTGAAGTCAGTTGAAGTACCGAAGTCTTGTTAACGAAAGCAGCCAGAATGAGGAGAGAGTGAATCATAAGAAGTCAATTTGGCAGAATAAGAGGCCCCTTGTGCAGATTAAACCCGTTACAAGCCCGTTCCCCTGTGATTGATTACAAGATGTGGTAACTGCAATATTATTGGTTACATCTGCTCAACCTATATCTTAGGCTGGTATACAATCCTTGTGTCCTGAAGAAGACCCGATATGACTACTTATAACTAGCGGTTGATGTAGGGTCGAAACGTTGACGGTTCTCTAGTCCCTCATTAATTCGATTTCCTTGTTGACAATATAAAGATAGGACATGTGCCTTACAAGGTTTATCGCATACATATGAGGAATCTATGGACTTTTTTCAAAATAAGGAATCTTGTACATATACAATTTTTGTTACATTGTGTAAATACGTACATACACTGTAATTATTTGCACTGTCACTAATTGCACCAAGTCACTTTATTCACTTGTTCACTGCGTCGTTTTGTAAATATATTGTATATACAGCCTTAGCTTTATCCTTTTCAATTTTCGGAATTTGTTTCCCTTTATTCAAAATACAAAGAATAAATTGCTATATCTAAAATTGTACAATTTTGGTTGATATTGATTATTTGATTGATTTATATTTGCTGTGATTTTTGATTTTTGATTCATCGTGATTGAAGGTAATTGTTTCCCTATGGAGCCATTGTTTATATTTTGTTCAGGACAAAGTGTAGGCATACCATAATACCCCTTGAATAGTTACAGATGTGTCACCATTTTCCTTGTCAAAGTGCAGACTGTCCCACACTGGATTATGACCCACTTGGCTAAGTGAAGAGTTCCATAGTAAATTTGGGGAAGCAGTGGATTTAAAATAAATAGGAGCTTAGGTTCATGAAGCTGAGAAGAGAATCATAGCACACCATGACAAAGCTAAATGTGTGAGAAGGCAAGATGCAAGTGTGGGAGTCGTGGGTCATTTTGAAAGACATGAGACCTAGAAAGTCTAAAGTATTTACACCGACGGCTCGGCTCAACCGGCCATCGGATCCAAAGAAGCTTATTTAGCGGCTTGCGCTATTGTAGCCGGTTCATTAGTAAACATTGAATTTAAGTCTTCCATTGTACACAAACAGGCACTGGGGGACTGTACAGCGCAATTGGCGGAGCTGCGTGCTCTTGTTTTAGCTCTCTAGTTTGCTGATCCTAATGTGAATACTCTTACTGTATGCGTTTCTTACTACTGTGTCCAGGCTTATAATGACAGCTTATTTTTTTGGTCTCAGAATGAATATCTAGACTCTAAGGGCAGCACAATAAAGCATAAAACGCTTTGGGTTTGAGTGGCGGAGCTAAAAGAACGTCTGCCACTCACACAGGTTATACATACTCTCGGCCATTAGCGTGTGGGAGCACATTCTGTTGGTAATTCTTTGGTTGGTGAGGCAGCCAAATCTGCAGAAGCCACTTGTTCCGTTGCAGCAGTTACAAGATCCATGACTAAAATAGATACTTACATTTTGGTAGCTATAGCTGCTACAAAGGATGGAACTGCTTACCTGCAGGGCTTCTCTTCAAAGTATTCTTATTTATCTCCTTAACAAGTTCCTTATGCTACAATTCCGTCAGTTGAGGATCGGCTGATTCCCAACATGGACCGCAGACTTCATTTTATCATTGCCGCACATGAGGGCATGGCTTCTGCGCATGCCAGGGTGTCTGTGACTTTCTCTATTTTACAGCAATGTTATTGGTGGTGTGGTTTATATAAACAGACTTGTGCTTTCTTGTGACCTTTGTCAGCAAATCAAACCATCTACGGTTTCACGACCACCACAAACACGGATTTATGATGGAACAACTACAGTCTAAACAACTACTCCTCAACCACTACTTAGTCTAAACCACTAAAGTTCTAACAACAACAATTTTTTACAACTACCATGCCTTTATCACAATTATCTTTACCCCATTAATGTATCTATTTGACAGGTAAGTATATATATATATATATATATATATATATATATATATATATATATATATATATATATATATATATATATATATATATATATATATATATATATATATATATATATATATATATAATCCATCAAAGCATCCAAGCATTTAGGGGCGCACTCTCAACAGACTGTACCATCCGGCATTCCCACATTGACAATATCCTACAATGCTACTCTGATACCTGTCGCCGACCTGACGCGTTTCGAGGCTTCCTGCCTCTTTCTCGAAGGTCATCTGCAATTTGAAAAACACAGGTGGTTCTCATTTCAATATTTATTCACGCTCCGCGCTCAGTGCGCGCAATGCAAGTTGGACTTCGTAGTCCTGAGAACAAACATTTTGCCTATAGTAGGTCCTGTGATAGTTTCAATTATTAAAGCATTTTCTTTACCCTAAGTGGGCTCCGGAGCAGCAGGCAGGAATGATTCGTCACAGTCTGTTGTGCCGCAAAGGGGGGTCTCGGACAGTTCCGACCCACGGCCTTCCTTTATCTCTGGAATGTTGCTGCCCCCCACGGTAGGATTGACCGTGTAGTAATAATCCATCAAAGCATCCAAGCATTTAGGGGCGCACTCTCAACAGACTGTACCATCCGGCATTCCCACATTGACAATATCCTGCAATGCTGCTCTGATACCTGTCGCCGACCTGACGCGTTTCGAGGCTTCCTGACTCTTTCTCGAAGGTCATCTGCAATTTGAAAAACACAGGTGGTTCTCATTTCAATATTTATTCACGCTCCGCGCTCAGTGCGCACAATGCAAGTTGGACTTCGTAGTCCTGAGAACAAACATTTTGCCTATAGTAGGTCCTGTGATAGTTTCAATTATTAAAGCATTTTCTTTACCCTAAGTGGGCTCCGGAGCAGCAGGCAGGAATGATTCGTCACAGTCTGTTGTGCCGCAAAGGGGGGGTCTCGGACAGTTCCGACCCACGGCCTTCCTTTATCTCTGGAATGTTGCTGCCCCCCACGGTAGGATTGACCGTGTAGTAATAATCCATCAAAGCATCCAAGCATTTAGGGGCGCACTCTCAACAGACTGTGTATATATATATATATATATATATATATATATATATATATATATATATATATATATATATATATATATATATATATATATAATATACTTATATTAGGAAAGTGGGTTTCTGTTGCAGTAACCCCCCGCTTTTTGCCAGACTACTGATGCACTTTTACTTGGTGTGCCTTGGGTCCCTGCTAATCAGGTTCTCAGGGCCTGTGTTCTTTCCCCAAAACTAACCCAATTGGCATCTTTGGCCACATGTCAGTCCCTGGTAAATGGTACCACAGGTACCCAGGGCACTGTGACCAGAGAAGGCCTCTAAGGGCTGCAGCTGCAGCTGCAGCTTAGAGGTTCTGTACCACTACACTCACACACTGCTTTTGCAGAGTTGACATGGCACACATCTCTGTGTGCCCTGCCTACAACCCACTGCCCTGCCCTAGGTCAGTCACCCCTCTAGCTGGGTGCACTATACCAGTGGTGAGGGTACAGGTGCATGAGTCCTGTACCCCTACAGTGTCTAAGTCCATTCTTAGACATTTTAAGTGCAGTGCTGCCATTAAGAGCATATGGTGCTGGGAGTTTGTCATTACGATCTCCACAGCACCATAATGGCTACACTGAAAACTGAGAAGTTTGGTATCAAACTTTTTTTGCACATTAAACCCACAATGATGTTAGTGTGGGATTCGATGAAAATGCACACAGAGGGAATCTTAGCGATGCCACCTGAAAACTAACCCACCACTAGTGTCCAGGCTGAGTGGCTGCTTTCAGCTACCACCACCAGAAATGTTTCTGGACCCCTGGGTCGAGAGCCTGCTGCTCTCTGGGGCCTGAAACAATGCACATCCTGGGATGTGGTGCCAAGCCTCCTCCCCCAGGATGGCCAGGGTTAACGAAGGGGAAGCGTAAAAGGCTTGCCGCCTTTGTGAGCTTCCCAGGCCAATTGCTGCTTTCAGCAACTGGTCTCCACTGGTTCTGACCCCCACTTTGGGCAGGAAAACCGGCGGGAAAAACAAGTGAGGAAGAGAGGTGTGCCCACCTCTGCCAACTCCACCCCTCAGGTGGGGGAGGTGAGGTGAAGCACAACTCTCAGTCCACGCCATCTTGAAGATGGGGGGACTCAGCCAACCAGGGACAGGCACATGCCCCCCTCCCACTGGAGGGTGGCATAATAGGGGGTGTACCCACCCTAGGGAAGGGACTCATTGGTCCCTGCCTTTTACCTACCTGTAACACCCCTAAATCTAGTATTTAGGGGCACCCCTGAACCGTGCTTCCTCAGATCCAGACCAGAAACAAGAAGAAAAGAAGAAGGACCGAACAGCCATGCAGCAGCTAACAAGAGGAAGATGCCCACTGACTTGGCCCCAGCCCTACCGGCCTGTCTCCCCCTCAAACCTGTTCCTGCTAAATCCCGGTGTGTCCTGCAGCCAGCAACCTCAAAAACCCTGGAGGACCTGCCTGCCTTCACTTCCAAAGACTGCTTCTCCCGTGAACACCGGATTTGTTCAACTGCAACCTCTGGCAGCAGCCGGAAACAGCGAATCCGCCCCACTCTGCACCTGCCGCACACGACCCGAGCTCGAGTGGACAAACACCATGAGAAGGTCACCCCGGCGATCCTGACCCGAGATCTGGCGACCCCTGACCTGCCTCCAGTCGACGCCTGCAGCCTAAATCCAGAAGGCCCCCCTAACCGTGACCAGGAGCTGGTAAGAAGATCCGACCCCAAAAGGCACCCCTGCATCCAATGCCCCATGCCCAAACCGACAGTGCCTGACCAACCCCTAACTTCCCAACTTACCTCTTGAAGTGGTGGTCGCACCCAGAAGTCCTTCGTCTCCCTGCCTGCAGTGCTTTTGCAAACCGGAGATTCCCCATTAGAAACAACAGGGCATCCAACCTCAAAACAGCACCCTGCACCCGGACGCCCTAGTGCCGCTGAGGGTGCACTTTTGGTGTTAATTTGTTTCCCCATTTGCCCTGAGCTAAAGTCCAGGAGCTTTTCTCCCACAACCCAGTGGCCTGCTTGCCAGCAGCTACAAGCCGGAGGCCCCCTACTCCCCATTGGATAACATTGTGCCTCGGCACCTGGCCGCCCTAGTGCCGCTGAGGGTGTAACGAGAGTGCATCCTCGACCCTGGGGGAATTCTTGTTCTAATCCCAGAACCTCAACTCCAAAGAACGATTACTTACCTCAAAACCGATAACACTATTTTCCTCTATAGGATAACATTCGCTGTTTTTCTGTGAAAAGTTTATGTGTGGAGTTTGAATTCTTTAAAATTGCATATTTTAACAAAAACTATTTTACTTGCCTGTTTTCAGGAAGTGTCCCAGAGTAGTATCTAGGTATACTACTCTGTGTAAGCCTAGTAATCTCAAAATGTACCTACTATTTTACTAAAAAGCCCATTCAAGTCTATATACTGCATTTACTAAGTATTACATTTCTCTGCATCCATACTGTAAATCAAATCAATGTGCATATACAATTATCATTCAAACTGTATTTCAATTGCATTCCTACTGTAAAGTACTTATTGTTTACCTGTGCCAGGCTTGCTTGGTTCTTGAAATAAAATAACCAAAAGAATATTTTATTGTTTTTTAAACCATTGGTCTGAAGTTCAGTCTTTGAGTGTGTGAATTAATGTACTGACTGAATGTTTACCACAAATGCTTAAGACTGTCCTCTGATACTGACTTACTGCTCGACCACACTGCCACAAATAGAGAGTAAGTTTCTATCTAACATTTACCTCTGCCTACCTTTGGGGTTCCACTGGACTCTGTGCACACTATGCCTCACTTTGGTATAGTATACACAGAGCCAGCTTCATCTATCTATCTATCTATCTATCTATCTATCTATCTATCTATCTATCTATCTATCTATCTATCTATCTATCTATCTGTCTGTCTGTCTGTCTGTCTGTCTGTCTGTCTGTCTGTCTGTCTGTCTGTCTGTCTGTCTGTCTGTCTGTCTGTCTGTCTATCTATCTATCTATCTATCTATCTATCTATCTATCTATCTATCTATCTATATATATATATATATATATATATTACCTACTGGCGGTCGCCAGTAGGTAGTTATAGTTAGGACCACGTTTCCATAGGAAATCCGCAACATTCTATTTTGAATAACTTTTGCGCCGGTCGACGAATCCTTGCGAATTTTTCAAAATAGGTGGGGCGCTCCGCTCCGCTCCTACCCTGAAAGTCTCGGGGGGATTCGTCAAGCGGGGGCTGAGATAAAAGGGGGGTCTCAAAACGCGTTTTTCCCATGCATTTTTCCATAGGACCTTTAGACACAGCTACAGCCCGAACGGCTGAACAGAATTACTTGAAATTTGGCAGAGAGGTAGTCCTCAGGTCAAGGAAGTGCCTTTTGTAGGTTTGGTGTAAATCTGTTCAGTAGATTCTGAGAAAATAGCCTTTAAATCAATATATATATCTGAGCCAGCTTACGGTGCGCTTACGGTGCGCTTACCGTACGCGTACGGTGGCGTGCGCGAGCGCGATTCTGATTGGCCCTTAGATCTTAGTAAACATTCGAATCGGTCAAAACCAGGAAGCGGCGGCTGCCATTTTCTCTCTCGCACTCTGAGGGGGGAGCTGATAAACAAATGCCAAAAACATATAAAGGGGCTGTTTAGACAGCGCCCATGCACATAACCATGTTAGTTGAGTCTTCAAAGATCCCCCAAGGCAAAAAACGGGAATTTATTTTTTTTTCGAAAATTTCGCCGATTACGCTTACCGTACGCTTACCGTACGCGTACAGTAAAAAAATTAAAAAAAAAAAAATCCACACTCTCTCCACCCCGTGTGCAAATGGTGGCCGAAGACCACCATTTATGCATGGCATATAAGAGCACAGCATTTCCCCAAAAAATTTCAACAGATTACCTATCACAAGGAAGCGCATAATATGTCCTCCATGTGCGCACGGTGCGCGAAGCGCATCGTGCGTACATGGCCCATCTAGCGTAACGTGGGCACCGCGTGCCCACCGTGCGTGCACGGCACTAACTGCGTAAAGTGGGCGCGTGGTGCGCGAAGCGCACCGCGTGTTCACTGTGCGCGCACGGTGCGCGAAGCGCACCGTGCTCGCACGGAACAAACTGCGTTAAGTGGGCGCGCACGCCACGAATGGCGTAAAGTAACTTAGCATTTAAAAAACCGTACAAATTCACTGAAAAAACCATAGGTTTCACACACGTTATAGTTAGGAATTAGCATTTAAAAAACCTTGCAAATTCACTGAAAAAACCATAGGTTTCACACATGTTATAGTTAGCGGAAATTTTACTGATAAAAAACCAATGAAATTCCCCCGTTATAGTTAGTGCAGGAAACTATAACTCACGCGACCGCAATCTTCTGCTGATGACATATGTGTCTTTATGAAAAAAAAATATTTGTAATATATGTATAGCTAAAAATTTATGGAAGAAGACATGGGCAAATAAGTGTCTAAATACAGTATTAGCATCAGCAGAGGATTGCGGTCGCGTGAGTTATAGTTTCCTGCACTAACTATAACGGGGGAATATATATATATATATATATGTATATATATATATATATATATATATATATATATTATCTACTGGCGGTCGCCAGTAGATAGTTATAGTTACAACCTAGTTTCCGTAGGAAATCTCAAAATTCTATTTTAAATAACTTTGGCGCCGGTTGACGAATCCTCGCGAAATTTTCAAAACAAATGGGGCGCTCCGTTCAGCTCCTACCCTGAAAGTCTCGGGGTGATTCGTCAAGCGGGGGCTGGAAAAAAGGGGGGGTCCCAAAACGCGTTTTCCCCATGCATTTTTCCATAGGACCTTTAGTCGCAGCTACAGCCCGAACGGCTGAACAGATTTACGTGAAATTTGGCAGAGAGGTAGCCATAAGGTCAAGGAAGTGCCTTTTGCAGGTCTGGTCTAAATCTGTTCAGTATTTCCTGAGCGCAAATCTGATTGGTTGTTAGATGTCGGGAAACATTCGAATCGGTCGAAACCAGGAAGTGTCGGCCGCCATTTTGACTCTCGCAGTCTGAGGGGGTGAAAAACAAAGGTGGAGAACGTGATAAGGGGGCAGAGTGGACAGTTCCAGACCCCCTAGCCTTGGTCAGGGGGTCACAGAAGAACCCCCAAGGGAGAAAAAAACAATTTTTTTTTTTTAAACATCGCGAGGTGCGCCCACAGCGCACGAACGGTGCGCGCACGGTGCGCGCACGGTGAAAAACTTGAAAAAAATAATAAATTAATAAATACATAACTTAGCATTTAAAAAAACGTACAAATTCACTGAAAAAACCATAGGTTTCACACACATTATAGTTACGAATTAGCATTTAAAAAACCTTGTAAATTCACTTAAAAAAACATAGGTTTCACACGTTATAGTTAGTTGGACATTTCACTCGTAAAAAACCAATGAAATTCCCCCGTTATAGTTAGTGCAGGCAACTATAACTCACGCGACCGCCATCCTCTGCTGATGAGGTCAGATATTACATCACTTATGACATATGTGTCTTTCTGAAAAATAAATATTTGTAATATATGTATAGCTAAAGATTAATGGAAGAAGACATGGGTAAATAAGTGTCTAAATACATTGATGTAATATCTGACGTCATCAGCAGAGGATTGCGGTCGCGTGAGTTATAGTTGCCTGCACTAACTATAACGGGGGAATTTCATTGGTTTTTTACGAGTGAAATGTCCAGCTAACTATAACATGTGTGAAACCTATGGTTTTCTAAGTGAATATATATATATATATATATATATATATATATATATATATATATATATCTCACCAAGTTGCCCAGAAGCTTGAGGCCGCACACCGCTGCAGGTAGGAAAACAAACCTTTATTAAGAACAAGCAGGCAACTTCACATCCTGTGTCTAGTCCCTGGCCTGGCGTGATTCAGACAATCAGTCTCTTTCCTCAGAGGCCGTTTGACAAAGACCAGCAAATCACGTACTCTGCCTCTCCCCTGCATGCTCATTTCGCATAATTACTTAAATGGCTTCTGGTGTGCCGCAATGTTTTCAGTCATTAAGGTGCATGCTGGGATATGCAGTAATTCTGTACCTGTAAGCCCTCCAGTTGGCTCCGGTCTTGCAAACAAATCCAGGACAAATTAGGCAGTCCTCTATTAAGCCTCGGATGAGACTCTGCCTGCTTTAATAAGTGTCCCCTGCAGCGCCAACCATGAAGGGAAGCTTCCCCTCAATTGGACCCTTCTGATGTTTTTGGGTGGTGCGTTCCCCCTGCGGCCTGGAATCACCGCATCACGTTTCACCAAGTTGCCCAGAAGCTTGAGGCTGCACACCGCTGCAGGTAGGAAAACAAACCTTTATTAAGAACAAGCAGACAACTTCACATCCTGTGTCTAGTCCCTGGCCTGGCGTGATTCAGAGAATCAGTCTCTTTCCTCAGAGGCCGTTTGACAAAGACCAGCAAATCACGTACTCTGCCTCTCCCCTGCATGCTCATTTCACATAATTACTTAAATGGCCTCTGGTGTGCCGGGATGTTTTCAGTCATGGTTCAGGTCCTTCGTTGTCAATGAGTAGTTGTTAAGGCCGTTTCCCCCACAAACACAGCTATATATATCAAGTCAGCCGTTTGGCTCTGTATATCTTGATCACTGTGGTCCATTGACTTCTGATACTGCATATAAATATATTTTTGTTGCAGTTGATTCATGCACTAGATTCCTTTGGGTTTGGCCACAACACAGTGCTGACACTTGAAATGTCATTAGAGATTTGCGTGTCTTTGTTGAGACATTTGACTGTGGCACCTTCCATTCTGACCAAGGTCCAGGGTTTGCCCCTAAGGTGTACAAGGACGCAATGAAGTCGATAGGGGTGCGGGTGCAGTTTTCTTCTCCATACAGGCCTGAGGGCAATTCTATAGTGGAGCGGATGAACCGTGACTTAAAGCAATCTGTGACAGCTAGAGTCTTAGGTACTGGCAGGAAATGGCTGGCCCATTTGTATGGAGTTCAACGTGCACGTAATAATCTCCCACGAAGATCCCTGAGAGGGCAGACCCCATACGAAATGCTATTTGGCATTAAAATGTCTGTGCCAGACCTTGACGGTCTAGACATTGTGGCGGCGGCTGCAACATTTGACGTAGATAACCATTCTACTATGTTACAGGACGTACAAAAGACCTGTGACAGCTTCGCTGCAGAGCATTTACCCTCTTCCAATGGAACAGCAATGCTGGCTTCCAAAGATTGGAGATCTGGTACGAGAAAAGCTGGAGAACAAAATGAATATCATCCCTCTTGTTGTGCGCCGGTCACAGTTCTTGGTTTGAAGGGTACTCCTACAGTGATTCTACCACCTTTGCCTGCTCGCAAAGAAAATAGATACATTTCAGTCGACAATGTCAAACTTCACCATCTGGCCGATTCGGAATAGTGTGACTCCGAGTTTTTCGTGCATCGCTATTTCTTTGAATCTGATGGCTTCCATCTCTACGGCTAATGTCCGTGTCATTGGGGGTGAGATGGAGACTACTATCGACCTTTTGCCTGTTGTGAACTCATCCTCTTCCAACGCAGATGTCGAGTATGCTTATTCTGTGGATGAGTCTCACATTGAAGTACCGGACAGTCCTTTACAACATCAAGATGATGCTGCACTGCCACCGTTAATGAACCTAAGTGCGAGCGGTTATTTTGGGGACCATACAAGCTTCTCCTATGACTCTTCCTCCCTGTCCTCCTCTGTGCCACTTCCAACAACAAAAACGAGTATTTTCATCACTTGGTTCAAAAATACTTACCTGGTCCCACCCTGTTCCTACATCTGGTTGGTGCTTATCCTGATTTGACTTTTCATGTCAATTGGATTTGTAACAGTATTTTTCTTGCTCATCAATGTTCATTATTTGCCAGAACGCTCTGCTGTAAAGTTGGTCGATGGAATTCTGGCTCCACATACATCGCCTCACATCATGAAACGTGATCAAGCCCTTGTGAACATTTCGGCTTTCCCAGTGGCAGATGGCATCATTTGCGATAAAGTAGCATTCAAAATCCATGGTCCGACGAAAGTCCTCGAGATATCGTACGTGTTTTGCGTTTCATTAGGAGATGTGATAAAACAGGACATACATTCTGATGATTGGGATGTACAAGCAGTACATTCATTGTTTTCTGATTTATTGTATTATGCTGCTTTTCATGATGAAGATTTTTATTTAAATTCTGCCAATTCTGCTGATTTATTCGGTTATCAACACTATGGCCATCATTTCTTAAAAAGAAGAAATACGTTAAGATCTGTTTTTAATTAGACGCAGTGGGATCATTGCTCAACTCCCTTACAGGGGAGTTCTAAAACACTTAGAAATAAGTTGACCTATTTCACCGACTATAAAACGTCCAATCTGGAATCCTATTTCTTTAAATTGACATTGCCATCACAATCTAAATTTATTCTCACACACACAAAATTAATATATTCAAATTAATTTAGGACTGAATTGATCTTACAGGGTTATGATCACTGGAAAGATACCATTGATTTGTAATTAGTTTGGGGCACTAAAGAGTTGCAGGTCAGGGGAACTGAAGCTTTGCATCGTGCAAGTCTAATTCCGACTCAAATGTTATTTTTAAATGACACAGTGCACCAAACTACTGGTTTTGGCCTGGCTACTGCCAAGAATCTGAATATTTCATCCATTCCATCATTGGCTGAGGATGATAATTGGTGTAAATACTCAAATTATACCAACGATGTTCTACGAGCTCTGTTTCAGAATAACATTTTCAATATGTCTGAGGTTGACCCCTCAGGATGGTTGTTGTAGCAAACCAGTTCTAATGCATTTTTATAACTCAACGAGCGGTTTCACACAAACTAGACCTGATTCCAGTTTCCCACAATCATACTCTGTCACCACATATTCAATGGAAAAATTGTACCAGCAATGGTTGAAATGCTCTACTCTGTTGTCCGTGAAACAACACGTCCCTCTTGTCGAGTGATACCATTTTGGCGGACTTTATTTTGGGTCCTAAATCACCAAGGTCGAAAAGGTTTATCTATGCAGCTTATACTGAATTATGGAAACTTTCGCAGATGGAGGCAATGTCCGCCAGCGCCAAATTGACCAAGCAAATGTGGAGAAGGTGCTTGCATTTGTGGACAATAGCATACACACATTGTCTTCCCGCATCTACTCCTTAGATAACATTGTTTCATCTATTATTGATATTAGGCCTGGGCGGTAAATTCCATTCCGCTTGCGGAATTTGGGTAATTTCGTGTTTTGCCGAGAACGCGGAATTGGCCAAAATTCTGCATTCCTTGGCTTCGTGGAATTTTTTGCTTGTTCGCGTTTTCAAAATGCGTGTTCGCGAGATATTTCCGACTGAGCACGCAAACAGCGATCGCCAACAGGAAAAAAGCATCGCGTATAAGCAATTCCACGTGTTCGTGGAATTTCTGCGTGTTCGCAGAGATTTTCTACTGTTTTGCAGAACTTTGCGTAGCGCGACTACGCAAATTCCACCCACCCTAATGTTCAAAGTGAAGTATCTGTGTTATACCATGGTCAGAATCAGCTGAGATCTGTGATGCAATCTTCATGGATGTTACAAACTCTCAAAATGGGAAATGTGCCATGGGATTATTTGAATGTTTCTGCTTTGTTTTTACCGTTCAATCTAACTGAAAAACAGAGATTCATGTCGATGAAAGATGCTACGGACACGCTGTTACATATTGAACAATCAGAACACTTACCATTTTCTGTAGCAGAAACGGATTCAACTGTGTGGTTAATTCATGCTGTTATATCTCTACCTTGCTATTTCAATTTACTTCTTGCATGAAACAGTTCCCGATAGGCCGCTTTGAACCCCTTGGGAGTACATTTATTCACAAAGTATGGTCCTTGTCCTTTGCCTACAGATGTCAGCGGGAGGATACGGAAGTGTGATTCCACAGTCGGACATTCCTTAGTTTGTAAAAACATGAAGTTACACGGCGCTTGTAACGTATCTACCCCTAATCTGGCTTGTTTTTACCAAAGGACGCCTGTCCCAGCAATTATTCCCACTCTCACATTGCTTTCTAACGGCAGTTCTCTTATTTTGAATACCACGACTGCTGTGGCTTACGGGCAGGCATCCCGTATATAGTAACAGTTTCACAATGTGTTACTTGCTGTAGCAATGTGCTTTTTCCACCCCGGCATGGGATTGTAGATAGTTCCATTTGGCCTTCCATTCCAACTTTTAAAACAGATTTCAATAAACTAAGGAGACTCAAAGCGCTATTATTCCAACAAGAAGTGGCTCTCACTTCAGCTCGAGAGACCTTCGAATTCCAGGTGGCTAGGACATGTAGTGAGATTCAGTCACTGCTTAACACGGATCCCCCACTTCATTTTGGGGAGCTGATACATCAAATATTTAATGCGTCTGACACAGAAGGCCTTGCTAATTTTTTTTAACTTGTGGGATCCGGGCTAGGGATCTCTTTTCAGATGATCTTTGGAGTAATTCCGGCATTTATTCATTCTATTTTTTCCAGCGTCTTTTGAGTGTTCCCCTTACTACTGGCGCTAGCAGGAGGCGTCCTGGTTCTTCTGCTCCTGCTACGCAGTGGCTGCTCACCATGTGGTAATGCACAGGCCAGGTCAATTGCAACTGTACCGTGACCGAATGCAACAACTTTTTAGATGCTTGCCTATAGCGACGCTTAGCGTAAGTTATGGACTAACTTTTCGCTTTGCCTACTTCACTTGCATGCATCCTGTATTCTACTGTCAGCGGTGCCCTTTCTCTTGGGCATTGGATATATGCCTCTCCAATACGTCATGCACTGACCCGGATTATGACGAGTTGATGGGTCCATTAACAGATCATGACCAGGCCTGTTCTTGGGATGGCCATATGGGGCTTGCGGCTGCACTTGGAGTGTTGGCTGAGTGGAATATCTGTGCGGCTGCGCAGAACCTCTTACAATAAAGTTTCATCGAATATCAAACAAGTTGCCGGGATATGCTTTTGGAGGCATCGGATTATGAGGAACACGTCTGTTCCTTTCAGCTACTTGATTGGATGGCATCCCTTTTTGCTATGAACGACATGGATGACCTTTTAGAATGAATTGCATTCCTAGGTTCACGTACTTTGATGAATTTACAGACTCCAAACTAATCCCATTCTCAATGAACATCAATATTCAAAACAATTTCTTTTTTTAAAACATTTTTTATTTGCCTTTTTCAAGCTCTTTTAGACTCTGCTTACCTTTGACATCTGTTTGGGTCTATTGTCAATTTACTACGACCTTACCAAGGGTAGGGTATCATATGGCCGTTAGGGTCATTATTGACATTGCTAAGTTAGCATGAGCTCTGCTGCCATGATGCTGCTTCTGCACACGTTACTACATGTCTTTATTTTGCAAGACTCTGTTTGTGCCTTTCACATGAGAACCGTCTGCTTTCTCTGCCTGCTCCTGGAGTTTAGTCTGAACTGGATGTGCAAGGCTGATAAACAATGCCCCTTGTGATTTTGTTCTGGTTAGTCCCTAGCATCTAGACAAGACATACTAACACAGCTGCTATTGCTGGAAACTTGTGCTTTGATATTATGGTAATGCATGTTGTTCTAACACACACTTGAAGAGGGACCTTTCCAGAGAGAGAAGCTAGGCTGTTCCTATGATGTGGAAATACAATCCAGGTCTGCTGACAAAGCCCAGAGATCTTCTTTTATATAATAAAACTTCTTCTAGCCAAGGGAAGTGTGGTTAGGCCTTATGGTCCTTTATCCACTGTGTATACGATGGCATCCCCCTTTATAATCTATGGAATTGCAACAATGCTAACTGTATTAGGTGCGTGCGTTATGCTACAACATTTTCAACTAGAACAGTGACTCTGTCAATTCCTATTATGGACAAATATGAGTGAGCAAAAGGGTACGTCTTGCTACCGCGATTCCTGAGAGAGTTGGGAGTGTTGTGTTCTCGGTTGCCTACTCATTTGTAGCTTCGTGATTGTATAGGAGAACGAATGAGACACTATAGCTAGTCGGTTCTGGGATTTTGGGTACTGAGGCAGTAGGAAGGCTCAGCTCCTGCACACCGAGGTACTATTTTCCTGCACATAGTTCTGTGTATATGTAGAATCCCAGCTACACTTCTTTGTAGGAAAACGTCGGAGATCCACAATACCTCCCTGGACTCCCCAGGGTGTATAGTTTTCAGAACTGTGTGGGTTTTGTAGATTTCCGTAGATGGCTGCTGAGCCTGGGGCCAAAAACCCAGGTGCCCCCCCCCCCTTGCAAACCCAGGTCGTTTTGTGATAGGTAATTTTGATGTCTCCACAATACGTTTGGGCACTTGCCTGTTGTGGGTACTTGGCTCACCCACATGGGCGAAGTATCATTTTTATTGGGAGACCTGGGAAAACGCTGGGTGGTAGGACATTTGTGTCAGCCCGGTGATCCCACAACTTTCTGTCACAGATTTTTGGGAAAAAATTGATTTTTCAGCTAAATTTGAGGTATGCAGGGAATTCTAGGTAGGAAAACTTAGGGGGGTCAACGCAAGTCATACCTCCCTGACTCCCCCAGGTGTCTAGTTTTCAGAAACGTGTGGGGTTGGTAGGTTTCCCTAGAGGGCGGCTGAGCCCGGGGCAAAAAACCCAGGTGGCCCACTTGCAAAACCAGGTCGTTTTGTGATAGGTAATTTTGATGTCTCCACAATACGTTTTGGGCCCTTCTATGCCGCAGGCACTTGGGCCACCCACACAAGTGAGGTACCATTTTTATCGGGAGACTCTGGAGAATGCGGAGTGGGTGAAAGCTTGTGGATCCACGCAGACTCCAGAACTTTCCATCACAGAAATGTGAGGAAAATGTTTTTTTTTTTTACAAAATTTGAGGTTTGCAAAGGATTATGGGTAACAAAACCTGGTGAGAGCCACCCAAGTCATCCCATCCTGGATTCTCCTTTGTGTTTGTTTTTCAAAAATGTATAGGTTTGCTAGGTTTTCCAAGGTGCTGGCAGAGATAGAATTCAAAATCCATAGCTAGGCACTTTGCAAAGAAAAGGGTCAGTTTTCAATGGAAAAATGTGGTGTATCTGTGTTGCGGTTGGCACGTTTCCTGTCACAGGCACTAGGCCTACCCACACAAGTGAGGTACTATTTTTATCGAGAGACTTTGGGGAATGCGGGGTGTGTGGAATTTTGTGGATCCATGCAGATTCCAGAACTTTCCATCACAGAAATGCGAGGAAAATGTTTTTTTTTTTTTTTACAAAGTTTGAGGTTTGCAAAGGATTTTGGGTGACAGATCCAGGTGAGAGCCACACAAGTCACCCCATCCTAGATTCCCCTGGGTGTCTAGTTTTTAAAAATGTATAGGATTGCTAGGTTTCCCTAGGGTGGCGGCAGAGCTAGGGTTCAAAATCCACAGCTAGGCACTTTGCAAAAAAAGGATCAGTTTTCACTGTAAAAATGTGGTGTATCCACGTTGCGGTTTGGCCCATTTACTGACGCAGGCACTAGGCCTACCCAGAGTTACAATTTTTATCTGGAGACTTTGGAGAATGCGGGGTTTTATTTATTTAAAAGTTCTTTTTATTGAAATGTTTCAGAAGAGTAAATAAAGACAATGAAAAGATACATATCCGCGTCATGGCTCAATACATACAGTGAGCAGCACCTTTATGCGTTCTGATGCTCTCCGTGGCATCCATCTTCCTGAGTTGTGTTCCATGGCTCTGCACTGACCCCGAATGAAGGAGGGATGGGGATACAGAGCGAGGGACAGTAGAAAAAAGGGGGGAATACAGAGAAACATATAAAGATAACAGAAAGGAAAGGGAGTAAGGCTCTTTCTCTCTGGTTCAAGCAAAGGTGAGATTCTCCAGCAACGTCTGTGTTTCCAACTATGGACGTAAGGGTTGTCCCATACACAGTGTCTGTGCTTACACTGCTGCGCTGTCGTCATTGTGCGCGGAGTTAGTCTAAATAAGCCTGCAATGGCGCCCATATGTCTTTGGGGCGAGCCTGTGCAGGCATCAGTTCCCAGTAGTTGGACAATTGGTTATGGCAGAACGCTGTGTCCTTAAGCCACTCTGTTACCCTTGGATTTCGCCTGTGGCCCCAACAGATAGATACCCTTCTCTTTGCCAAAAGTAATGACATGGCCACCAATTTCCTATGCTCAGCAACTATTCCATGCACATAACCCAACACAGCCACCAGGGGAGAGCATTCCACTGCAGCACCTGTCAGCGAGGCCAGCACCTCAAAGACGCTTTTCCAGCATCTTGTCACCTCCGGACAATCCCAGGCCAGATGTAGGAAGGAGGCCTCCGGGGCCAGACAACGCACACATCTCGCATCCTCACTTAAACCGGCCCTATGTAACCAGGCAGGGGTCCTGTACAATCTGTGGAAAAACTTAAAATGAATGAGACACAGTCTGTAACTGGGTGACATTTCTTTCATTTGAGCGCAGCAGTAGGCCCATGTACCCTCCTCTAGCGGGCCTCCCAGGATCTTTTCCCACTTACGCTGTGCAGGGGGGGATCATATAGGAGATGTATGCTGCATACCCGAGTAGAGTCCAGTAATAAGCTTTCGCGGTGAGGGTTTCACCAGGAATTCCTCCAGTACTAGGAATGTTGGTGGTGCAACAGGAAATGATTCATACAGAGTACGCAGCACCGCTCTCAATTGATAGTAAGTTAACCTGTCCAGCATCCCTGTGCGATCTTCCCCCAGCGCTTCGTCTATGGTAGCAAATACCCCATTACGAAATGCCTGCCCTATTGTGTGAAGCTAGAGCTGCCGCAGTCTTTGACCCACCCCCGCCTCTGTAGTGAAGGGCAGTTCCGGGTGTCTCATGAATGGGATAGAGAGGGCAAATGTGATTTCCAAACGTGCTCTGCGAATGAGCTCTCGCCATGCCCACACCGGGCAGCCCACAGTGTCCACTCTAGCCCGTGCTCTCTTTGGGGGTCCAAACAACGCCATGTGTATGTAAGGTGTCACGGCAGCTCCGCTCGCACTGGCAGGTGCTAAGGCGGGGAAAGACTACATTTCCCAGCAGCCTCTGCACGCCGCCTGACGTCAGACGCCGCGCCGATCACTGCGTCCCACGTGATGCGGAAGCAGTGATATGGCGAGGCAGCAGGAAAAAACACTGCCGATTATTCTGCCGGATTCAGGTTCCTCGCTGGCTGTGTCCTTTTTCCTGAGGTCGGGTAAGGGTGCGCGTGGCACCACTCGTTCCATTCATAGGGTTCACTGGAGTCGGTGAGTTCCTTGGCAGCCTTTCTCTTCCGCTGTGGATGTCCTTAACGAAGAGAAGTGCGCTGAGCATTCCATGTCATTCCACATGAGGGCTCTTATCATACCTTTGCCAGAAGCTCTTAGGAGGGATCAGGGATTTTCGCCCTTTTGGTGATATGTATTGTGTGAACCTCCGTACTTATCCTCAGAGTGCTCTGTTTAGCTCGTGAGGAACTGCTTTGAGGCATTTGGTGTGTCTTTCCCTGCGTTGACGAACTCTTCCCTGAATATTATTGCAGAGTTCATGCGAGGGAAAAACAACCAAATCCTTTACGAGTGAGGGGTTGCCCTCAAACCACAGCTATCTCATGTGACATTGCAATATGTATGAGTGATGTAACTCTACTAGTATGCTACCTGTTTCTACAGGATGACATTGGAGAACTATTACAGTTAGACATTGTGTGCATCGCTGTACAACTTGCCTCATAGTGACTATTGCAGCCTAGAACACGTTGTTTGTGATATTCTTTCATTTTCCACAGGGGGTGACTTACAGAGCTGAGGTGTTTCCCTCTCATTCTAAGGTATATACCTGGCGTCTGAACTGTTTATGTCTAGGTGTTGTCCAGCAGGAAAGGTGTGTTCAAATGTACCTTTGTATTTTGCAGCTTGATACATGCATAGAGGCTTCACGCTCAGCACCCCTATTGGCTGGTCATCGTTATTTTCCTTTACAGGTTAGTGGAAGTATGGGTACTAGAGAACTATAGAGAGAGAGGGAGAAGAGGTGAAAGGTTCTTGTAGTAATCCTTGTTCATCTTTGTGTCTTATAACAGGTCTCCCTCCCTGCTGTCCCGATCCTTCCATTCCCCCGCTTAACCACCCTTTAGTCTGTGTATTATTTGTATCCAGACTTGGGGCTGTTGAGAGGTGGACCACTAGAGCATCGATTCGATCCTGAGGATACGTTCAGGCCTGGTACAGAATAATCGGCCCACAAATAGATTTATCCTCCCGGTCGAGTTGATTCTACGATGGCCACGTTAGATGAAATCATGGTGGCCCTTGCTTCAGTACAGGTAGAACTTACGGCTTCATGGAATTAAACCGCGGTGTTACAAGCAAGGGTAAACAGACTGCAGCGTAATCCGTTTGACTTTGGCAATCCTTCACAACCCACAACTAGTTCTATGGTAGTGGAAATTCCAACCCCTATCCCTCTTGCCCCCCCTGAACGATTCACAGGGGACATTCATAAGGTCCAAGTGTTTTTAACTCAGATACTCTTACACTTTAACTGCAAGCCTAAGCTGTTTTCAACCAACCAGGCTCGCGTATCGTTTCTGATTTCGTACCTAGCTGGAGACGCAGCTCAATGGGCAGTCCCTTTGGTCAGACACGACGATCCGATGTTACATGATTGGGACGCTTTTAAGGAGGAATTCGAAAAAACCTTCGACCGCAGAGCCGACACCTTTTCAGCAGATCGAGAATTATTGGAGCTGAAGCAAGGGAACAAAGACCTCTTAGGGTACCTCAACACCTTCCGACGGTTGATAGCAGAAACTCAGTGGCCCGAAAGCAAACGATCTGCTATCTTCGATCAAGGCCTTAGAGATGAATTAAAAGACGTGATCGCACAGGTAGATCCCCAACCTCAGTCTTGTGCTGCTTTGATTGAATTGACCATGCGATTGGAGCACAGATTGAGGGAACGCAGAGGGGAAGGCACGAAGAAAGAAAGATATCCCACTCGTTTTGAGAGAACAAGATCCCTAGAACCGGGTGCGTTTTCTCCGGAACCAATTGAAATCGGAACGGTGCGAGCCCCATTGACAGTGGAGGAAAGAGACCATAGGAGAAAAAACGGATTGTGTTTATACTGTGGGAAGAAGGGCCATTATCAGAGGGAATGTCAAATAAAACCCAAGTTCAGTCGCACACGTGCAGGGGCATCTATGTTGAATACTCCGAAGACATTGACGGAAAACTGAAGAGCTCGAAACTTATCGAAGGGGAGTCTTCGAGTGCACTGTGTATCCCTTCCCTCAAGAATGAACCTGGCATTAATAAGGAACATTTCTTCATAACTATACGGCTGCATATCAACAAAGAAACCTGTACCACACAAGCCATGGTAGATTCTGGAGCCACAGGGTGTTTTATGGACAGTACAGAAGCCCACAGATTAGGGGTCCAACTGGTGTCCAAAGCAATACCGGAGGTGGTATTTGCAGTAGATGGCAAACCACTAGAGTCTGGTCTCATATGCCAAGTCACCGAATCATGTATTGTTGAATGCCTACAAGAACATCAAGAACTCTTGTCTTTTAACGTCATTCAAGCTCCGTTATACGGGGTGATATTGGGATTACCTTGGCTCTCCACTCACAATCCTGAAATCAATTGGAGCCGGAGAACTATGACTTTGGATTCTGAGTTTTGTAAGGAACATTGCTGGAAATCTCTCACTCCCACCAAAGAAACCCATCTCCATATCGCCACCGCTGCAGAAAAGGAGATTGACCTGCCTTTATGCTATCGACAGTTCAAGGATGTCTTTGATGACTAGAAGGCGGAAGAGCTGCCTCCCCACGGACCCTATGATTGTAGGATCGATTTGTAGCCGGGTTCCTGGACCCCTTGTCAGAGTATACGCTTTAACAGAGCCTGAAAACAAACATCTGCGCCTATATCTGGATAAGTATTAGGCTTTGGGGTTTATCCGTCCATCCTGTTCTCCTGCAGCTTCCCCTCTATTTTTCATACCCAAAGTGAATGGGGAGTTAAGGACATGCATTGACTTCCGCGCATTAAACACCATCACTATACGTAATCAGTATCCTCTCCCGCTGATTCCGGAACTATTGGAGCAGGTAAAGGGAGACGTGATTTTCACCAAGCTGGATCTTCATGGGGCCTACCAGCTGGTAAGGGTGCGTCAAGGAGATGAATGGAAGACGGCATTCAAGACGTTGTATGGACTATACGAATACCTAGTAATGCCTTTCGGCCTATGTAATGCACCTGCAGCCTTCCAATTCTTCCTGAACGACGTATTCAGGGAATACCTAGACCGGATAGTCGTAGTATACATCGACGACATCTTGATTTACTCTACGCATGAAGAAGAACACATGAAGCATGTGAGTTTGATCCTACAGGCTTTGCGAGACAACCATCTTTTCTGCAAAATAAGCAAATGCGAGTTCCATGTCTCCACGGTTGAGTTTCTGGGTGTCATGCTCACCCCCTCAGGTCAGGAAATGGCGGAGCGCAAAGTGAAAGCAATCACCGAATGGCCTTGTCGGAAAAATGTTAAAGACATCCAGTTCTTCATGGGATTTTCGAATTTCTATAGGCGTTTTATATTCCAATTTTCCAACAAAGCAGCACTGCTTACTCGCCTAACGAATTAGAATGTGAGGTTTCAATGGACACAGGAGACACAGAAAGCCTTTGACATACTGAAGGAAGCATTCATAACTGCTCCCATTTTGATGCACGCCAATCCTATCTTACCTTTTATTCTGGAAGCAGATGCCTCTGATGTGGCGATTGGAGCCGTGCTGTCCCAGCGAGACACCACCACAGGCCAACTGCATCCAGTTGCCTTCATGTCCAAGAAGTTGAACGGAGCAGAACAAAATTACACCACCACAGAAAAAGAATTGCTTGCCATCAAAGAAGCATTTGGAGAGTAGAGGCACTGGCTGTTAGGCGCACATCATACAGTCACGGTATACACTGATCACCGTAATCTCCAGTTTTTAAAAACCACTCGCTAACTTACCCCTAGATTACTCAGATGGATGACGTTTTTTGAAGAATATGACTTCATCGTAACGTTCCGCCCTGGAAGCCAGCACAAAAAAGTAGATGCTTTATCCAGACAGGAATCCACAGCCATACCCTGGACCCAGCCGGAACGATCTATCCTTGACATGCAAAAGGTTATCGGGGTTGTGCATATCGACCAGTTCCTACAAGAAGTCGGAAGATGACTTCAGACCTTGCAATGGAGAGATTGGCTGAAACAAGGAGTGGTTATGAAAGGGACTCAGGTTCTACTACCCACTATTAAATTAAGACAAAAGGTCTTCCAATAATGCCACACAGACCCTAGTGCAGGTCCTCAAGGCAAGGAAAAAACTTGTGAAAAGATCCTGCGTCAGTGCTGGTGGCCTTCTCTTAGAAAAGACATACCTGAATGGATAAAGGCTTGTGTGGTGTGCGCTCAAACCAAGACCCTACCGGGGAAACCACAAGGGCTATTACAACCCCTACCTACTCCAGATGTTCCATGGGAAAGATTTTAATTGGATTTCATAGTGGGGCTTCCAGCTGACAAAGGACATACCGTGATTCTGGTCATCATTGACTATTTAACGAAAATGGGACATTTTGTGGCCTGCAAGGCTCTTCCCACAGCAAAACTGCTGATGGAGCATGTAGTGAGATTGCACGGCTTGCCCAGAGTGATTGTGTCAGACCGTGAAACCCAATTTACAGCCAAATTCTGGAAGATGTGGTGTTCCTCGTTACATATCTCGTCGGCCCTGTCAACTAGCTTTCACCCGCAAACAGATGGACAGACAGAAAGACTAAACCGTACATTAAAGCAGTATTTAAGGAGTTATGTTGACTATAACACCAACACCTGGGTGGAGTGGCTATGGTTAGCAGAAATTGCATACAACAATGCTCTACACAGGGGGAGGAGCCTAGCGCGCAACCAAGATGGCCGCGTAGGTGCGAGGCTCCCGAGGACCTCCGCGACCTCCTACGTTTATCCTGTCTTCATCCTGCATCGGTTGAGGGGACTGTGTCGGTGAGCCTGAGCCGAGGTGGTACCCGTTTCCCGTTCTCGAATCGGACCTCGGGTGCCGGAGTGAGCACCGATTGAAGTTTGCGGCCTCCTTCGCTCCTGACCCCGGACTCGCGTTTGGGGGCGACCCGGTGGCAAAGTGAACAACAACGGCGGGCTGGGCCTGGCGAGTCGCGTACCCCGCACTTTCACTTTCACTTTCGCGCCCCCTTGCCGTCTTTGCAAGTGGGATCGCGGCGCTCTTGGTGTTGGGGTGGCCTCGCTGGGTGACCCAGCCTGCCTGCCTGCTGTGGCCCGCTCTGCCGTCCTGGGGTGACCCCCCCGGACCCCGTGGCCTTGATTGCTTGCCCTTTACTGCGTGGCTGGTGAGGGGGTGAGACCCGCGACGATGGCCATGAAACAAGATGGCGATCGGTCGAAGGCCAAGTCGACCCGGCGTGGCACCGCACATCAGGCCAACATCATGGACCGCTACACCCTCCCGAAGGGATCTCCCGGTGGACCGCACAAGTCCTCTGAGTGCCCTCCGGATGCCCCGGATTTGCCCACAGAGTTGACTCTGCAAGACGTCATGGGCGCCATTGCTGAGATGAAGGCCTCGGTGGGCCAGCAGTTTGACACCTTAGCCCACAAAATCGACGCGATCCTAGTGGATGTCAACCTGGTGAGGGCTGATCTCTTCAAAACCAACGACCGGGTCGATTCTTTGGCCCACACCGCGTCGGGCCTCACGACTGAGGTGGCGGCCCTCCAAACGGAGGTGCGCCGACTTCGTCAGGCGAGTGTGCTTATGGATCGGCGCCTGGAAGATTCCGAGAGTCGGGCCCAGAGGAATAACATCCGCATCATCGGAGTACCCGAGGGACGGGAGGAAGCGGCGGCGGATCTTTTTGTGGAGGACCTGATCGTCACCCATCTCCAGCCTAGGGGACTGAGTAAATTCTTTGCAGTGGAGAGGGCCCACAGAGTTCCCGGGGGAAGGCCGAAGGTCGGAGCCCCTCCGCGGCCTCTCATTGCCCGGATTTTTAACTTTCGGGGACAGGGACGCGATCTTGCAAGCCTCCAGACTGCAAGGGCCGATGAAGCTGGAAAATATGGAGGTGAACTTTTATCCCGATTTCACTCAAGCGGTCCAGAAACAGAGACTGAGTTTCCTGGGTGTTAAGCGCCGGCTCCGGGACATGAACTTAAAATACGCCATGCTCTTCCCGGCCAAGCTGCGGGTAGAGGTGGATGGTCGCACGCACTTTTTTGATCGTCCCGAGGTGGCCGGGGACTGGCTGGACACTCTGTCTGGGGGTAGTGCTCGGGACGGTGGGGGGGGTGGGGCGGCGGGAGGAGACGGCCCACTGGATCGGGACTGAGGGGTGTATATTGGACCTCACTCTGGACGATTATGATGCCACTTTCGACGAAAGCTTCTGTCTTTGTTCTCTTTTGGAGGTTGTGTGGGGTCTAGAAGGGGTGCTCTTTCCTCCTCTAGGGGGTCTAGTTAGTTTCACTATATAGGGGCGACAGGCACACTGCAAGTTGGGGGGGCTGTCTGGGCTCATGCAGGGGTGCAGGGAGGGGGGAGTTTTGTTGGGGTGGGTGGGTTGGGGTGGGGTGTTGTTCGTTTCTACCTAAAGGCAAAAACATCGTTGTATTATTTCTAAAGTGCTCTCTGGGGGACGAGTGATGGCTTCTGTTTATGATGGGGGGTAGGGAACTGAGCTTGTTGTCCTGGAATGTTAATGGATTGGGGGACAGGATAAAACGAGGTGTGGTCCTGCAGTTCTTGAAGCGAATCTCGCCCGATATAGTTTTTCTGCAGGAGACGCACCTCATTGGCAACTCCTTTTGTGCCATGAATAGACGGGGCTACCGCCTTGTGGCCCATTCGGGCTTCACGTCTGGTTCAAGGGGTGTGGGCATTATGGTTAAGAACTCGCTCCCGTTGGAGATTGATGAGGTGCACCATGACACGGTTTTGGTGGGTAGAATGGAGGGCAGAGTGGTCGTTTTTGTGTCTGTCTATGTCCCGCCGGGGCTGCAGACGACCACCTTTGCGGATCTGGGGCGCCTTCTCCTTGGCCTTCCGGAGGGGATTCTAGTGGTGGGGGGGACTTTAATGCTGTGGTTTCCGGAACTGTGGATCGTCACCCCCCTAGGGATCTCCCCCGTGCCCAGGCCTGGTTGTCTGGCCTCTTGGATACCTTGGGGTTGGTGGATTGTTGGCGTTTGAAACATCCCACGCAGCTGCAGTACACCTTCCATTCAGGGGCTCATGGTAGTCTCTCACGGCTAGATTATGTCCTGGTTCCGGTGGCACACGTTGGGAGGATAGGGGAGGTGCGCCATTTGGCACGGGGTATTTCGGACCACTCTCCACTCTTGTTGCACTTTGATATTCTTTCGAGGGGAGAGGGTAGGGTGGTCCCGATTAATCCCTGGTACCTGCGTGACCCCACCATTCGCGCAGAGCTGGTTAAATCCCTTAAGCGTTACTTTGACGAGAATGTGGGGTCTGTGTCATCAGCGATCTCATTGTGGGAGGCGTTCAAGACGGTACTCAGGGGAGAGGCCTTGTCCCTTATTTCCCATTCCCGGAGGCGCGAGCGGGAGTAGGTGACTCGTATTGAAGCGGAGATAACCGAGTTGGAGGGTGATCTAGAATATGGGGTGACGGATGACAAATTATATGTTCTTCGACTCAAGCAATCGGCTTATAAGGCCCTCGTCACGGAGGCGGCCAGGGGCCTCAGTAGAGAGCAACAGGGGAGATTGTATGATGTGGGTGATAAGGCTGGTAAATTGATTGCATGGTTGGACAAAAAGGAGAGAGCGAGTCGAGTTGTCCCGTTGATTGAGAAACAGAATGGTGTCTGTGTCACTGAACCAGAAGACTTTGTCGCCTGCTTTGCAGACTATTTCCGTGGGGTGTATTCCCCGGTGTCCTCCCGCTCTGAAGAGGATTCCCACGCCCTGCTCAGGGATATCGAGCTGCCTTCCCTTTCGGAGGAGGACAGAGTGTCGTTGGACACTGCTCCAACTTCCGAAGAAATTGCCCTCGCCATACGATCGGTCGCTTCCGGCAAGGCCATGGGCCCTAATGGTCTTCCCATCGAGTTGTATAAGTTGCGACCGGATACGCTGGCGCCACATCTCCGTGCTATGTTCCTCGCGGCCCACTCGGCGGGTTCCCTCCCGCTAGACCAGCGTCTAGCTACTATCGTGGTTATCCATAAGGAGGGGAGGCCACGGGACCGGGTCACATCCTATCGGCCTATTTCGTTATTGAATGCAGAGCCCAAAATCCTCGCCAAGGTGTTGGCCAATCGGCTGGTCGGCGTAGTGTGTGACTTGATTCACCAGGATCAGTCCGGCTTCATCCCTCATTGCAATACAGCGCTTAACCTGCGGCGTCTGCATGGGGTGCTTGCACGTGTCCCGTTCATACGAGAGCCGGCCATCTTGGCGTCCTTGGATGCCACTATGGCTTTTGACACGCTTGAATGGCCCTATATTTGGGCGACGCTCGCGAAGTTTGGGTTTGGCCCAGGATTCATCAGTTGGGTAAAATTGTTGTACTCGGGTCCGCTGGCGCAGGTCGTGGTCAACGGTAGAGTGTCGGCCTCGTTCGAGCTGGGCAGGGGCACGCGGCAGGGCTGCCCGTTATCACCGCTCCTTTTCGCGCTCGCTTTGGAGCCCCTGGCGGAGTGGCTGTGGTGGGAACCTTCTATTCGTGGTCTCCGCTGGACCCCCGAGTATGAGGACCACGTATCTCTATATGCTGACGATATCCTCCTGTACCTGGCTTCCCCACGTAAGTCACTGATAGTGCTGGTTGATGTATTGCATTCATTTGGCCTTAACTCCGGCCTTATCATCAACTGGGCTAATTCGTGCGTCTATGTTCTCTCTGGGGAGGACCCTATCCTTCCGCGGGGCTGTCCTATCCAGATCGCCCCGCAGGGATTTCGGTACCTAGGTGTCTTCATTACACTGGACGCGGAGGCCCGATATAGTCAGAACTTGCTCCCCCCCTCCAGCGCCTGAAGGAGGATGTTGCGCGTTGGAGGCGCTTGCCGCTCTCGCCGCTCGGCCGGGCGGCATTGTTTAAGATGATGTCGCTGCCGCGTTTCCTGTACGCTCTGCAGAACACAATGGACGTCGTCCCGGCGCGCTACTTTCGCGAGGTGGAGAGTTTGCAGCGCCGATTGCTCTGGGAGGGTAGACCGCGTATCGCCTTGGCGAAGCTGACGCTCCCGTGGTATGACGGGGGGATCGCCCTCCCGGATATCAAACGGTATTATTGGGCCTCCCAGCTGGCTGCGATTAATCACGGCCTGTACGGGCCCGCTCTAAACCCGGCTTTTGAAATGGATAAGATTTTACTGCCGGGTGGTGATTATAACCGAGCGCTGTACTCCGGCTCGCTTGACGCACGTTTGACGGGCCCCACTCGTGTCATGGTACGAGTGTGGCACGCGGCTAATGTGGCTCTGGGGTGGAAAGGTCGTCTGACCCGGGCGTCGCCACTATACGCATCTGAGCAGTTGGGCTCCCTGTGGACCTCGAAGGGCTTTGAAAAGTGGGACATGATAGGCATCAGCAGGGTGGGTGATCTCTGGACGAGGGGGGGATTCAAAACGTTCGAGATGCTACGGACAGAATTCCAGTTGCAGGACAGGGAGTACTTTCGGTATATGCAGATCCATCATGCGCTATGCTCCGTATTCCCGGACATTGCCTCCATCCCGGAGTATTCCCCTCTGGAGGATAGAGTGCTAGATGGACATGTACCGGACAGCACGATTTCATTGATCTATAAAAAACTTATCAATGACCGCTCGGGACTGCTGACTAACCTTCGTGAGGCATGGGTGGCCGATGGATTGGAGCTGGATGACGAGGACTGGGTATCGGCGGTGGCCTCCCCGAAAGAGGTGGCCATGCCGGCCCGCCTTCGCTTCGTCCAGCTCAAGGTACTCCATAGGGTCTATGTCACGGGGCCAAGGCTACTGCGTATGGGATATGCTGTGGATGGGCTGTGTAAGCGTGGGTGTGGTTCTTTGGGGACCTTTTTCCATATTTTGTGGGAATGCCCGGAGGTGGAGCGATTCTGGCGTGGTGTGCATGAGGTCCTGCGGGTGGTTACGCGTGTGTCGCTGCTGCCCGAAGCGAGGAGATGCCTGTTGAACGTGTGGGAGCCAACCGATTATTCGGTACCACAGACGCGGTGGGTGACTCTGGGATATATGGTGGCCAAACGCGACATAGCTCAACTGTGGGGTTCCCAGAGGTCCCCGACTGTCTCGGCATGGAAGGACAACATGGATTGGTGCATGTTTCGGGAAAAAGTGGTGTATGTTGCGAGAGGTAAGCCTGGGACGTGGGTGAACGTATGGGGCCCCTGGAACGCCTACCGCGGGGGCATCTGTACCCCGCCGTTATTGCTCGATCCGTCACCGGCCCCATCCCCTTAGCCAGTCTATCTCCCCGGTCCCGGGCACTGAGTCCACCTAATCCCAGTCTTGCCCTTTTTCCCCCCTTGCTACTCCTATGGATTGGTAGGGTCCCCCCCGCTAGGGGAGCACATGCTGCTGTTTCCGATTGTGGGTTGCCTTGTGGATTTGTTTTTTGTGTTGTTATTTATATTAAAATGAAACCGTTATGTGTGCTCGGACGGTGTGGCTACCACCGCTTTTACCTCCTGTGCATTTCCCTTCGCCGCAGCATGGGCGCAATTGTTTGTATCCAATGCTTCTCTTGCTTGCTAGCGGCCGGCCTGAAGGTTGTAGGCCCATCTCTGTATATTTTTGGAATTTTGTAATAAACGGTTTCAACAAAAAAAAAAAAAACAATGCTCTACACAGTTCCACTAAACATACTCCCTTCTACAGCACATATGGTTTTCACCCTAGTTTTCTACCATTCAGCGCGCCTGGCAGGTGTGAGCGTATTCCGGAGGTGCAGGTTAGGATAGGGCAGATACAGGGAATTCTGCAGCACACGAGGAAACATTTGCTACAGGCTAAGGTGCTGTATAAAAGACAGGCTGACAAACATCGCAGACCAGGGCCTGCTTACCAGAAGGGAGATCTTGTGTGGCTGTCAACACGTAATATCCGTTTCAAGAGGTATAGTGTGTTCAATCCCAGGTACATAACCACTTACAGAGTAGTGAGACTTATCAACCCAGTGGCTGTGAAGATAGCTCTGCCTTCACACATGAGAATCCACCCTGTGTTCCACGTCTCTTTGTTGAAGCCTGCACACGGTCCGGCGCATGCTCGCGCGGCGCCTGTTTGGGTAGATCAGGAGGAGGAATACGAGGTAGAGAGAATCCTCTATTCCAAGATCTGCCGTAACAAGCTTTGGTTCCTGATCGCCTGGAAAGGGTATGGCGCTGATGAGAACTCCTGGGAGCCCGAATCGTCTGTGCATGCCCCTAGACTGGTCGCTGCATTTTACAGACAATACCCAAACAAGCTGTGCGCCTGACGGTGCTCCCCGGGAGGGGGATGTACTGTCAGGGGTCACGGCAGTTCTGCTCGCACTGGCAGGCGCTAAGGCGGGGAAAGACTACATTTCCCAGCAGCCTCTGCACACCGCCTGACGTCAGACGCCGCACCGATCACTGCGTCCCACGTGATGCGGAAGCAGTGATATGGAGAGGCAGCAGTAAGAAACGCTGCCGATTATTCCGCCGGATTTAGGTTCCTCGCTGGCTGTTTCCTTGTTCCTGAGGTCGGGTAAGGGTGCCCGTGGCACCACTCATTCCAATTCATAGGGTTCACTAGAGTCGGTGAGTTCCTTGGCAGCCTTTCTCTTCTGCTGTGGATGTCCTTAACGAAGAGAAGTGCGCTGTGCATTCCATGTCATTCCACATGAGAGTTCTTATCATACCTTTGCCAGAAGCTCTTAGGAGGGATCAGGGATTTTCACCCTTTTTGGTGATATGTATTGTGTGAACCTCCGTACTTGTCCTCAGAGTGCTCTGTTTAGCTCATGAGGAACTGCTTTGAGGCATTTGGTGTGTCTTTCCCTGCGTTGGCGAACTCTTCCCTGAATCTTATTACAGAGTTCATGCGAGGGAAAAACAACCAAATCCTTTACGAGTGAGGGGTTGCCCTCAAACCACAGCTATCTCATGTGACATTGCAATATGTATGAGTGACGTAACTCTACTAGTATGGTACCTGTTTCTACAGGATGACATTGGAGAACTATTACAGTTAGACATTGTGTGCTTCGCTGTACAACTTGCCTCATAGTGACTATTGCAGCCTAGAACACGTTGTTTGTGATATTCTTTCATTTTCCACAGGGGGTGACTTACAGAGCTGAGGTGTTTCCCTCACATTCAAAGGTATATACCTGGCGTCTGAACTGTTTATGTCTAGGTGTTGTCCAGCAGGAAAGGTGTGTTCAAATGTACCTTTGTATTTTGCAGCTTGATACATGCATAGAGGCTTCACGCTCAGCACCCCTGTTGGCTGGTCATCGTTATTTTCCTTTACAGGTTAGTGGAAGTATGGGTACTAGAGAACTATAGAGAGAGAGGGAGAAGAGGTGAAAGGTTCTTGTAGTAATCCTTGTACATCTTTGTGTCTTATAACAGGTCTCCCTCCCTGCTGTCCCCATCCTTCCCTTCCCCCGCTTAACCACCCTTTAGTCTGTCTATTATTTGTATCAAGACTTGGGGCTGTTGAGAGGTGAACCACTAGAGCATCGATTCGATCCTGAGGATACGTTCAGGCCTGGGACAGTGTAATGGTGTCGGGTCCGCCCTGTCACTTTCCGGGGCAGTGTGCGCCATAAAGAGGGTTGGGAACACCCAGTGATAAGCAAATTGTGACTGAGCACACTTATAATAAAGCTCCATATCTGGAGCCGCCATTCCACCAGTCAAATGGCAACCTCAGGATCTCCCATGCTACCTGGGGCTGTATGCCCACCCAAGCCAGTGTTATCAAATTGGAGCATAGTCAGCACCTAAATGCAGCAGAGAGTGGAAGCGGCAGGTTAGTGAAGATATATAAAAACTTGGGGAGAACTACCATCTTGGCGATGGCCAAACGACCCACTAGGGATAAAGGGAGTGCTTTCCACCTGTCCAGTCTACTTTCCAGCCACTCCATGAGCTTGCCATAATTGTGGCTCCAGAGTTCGTCCACATTCCGACTCAACCAGATCCCCAAGTATTTCACCGGGGAATTCGCCCACCGAAGTGGGAATACCGACTGAAAGGGGTTAGTGGCCTGAGTAAGTGGGAAAATGATTGACTTTCCCCAGTTTATGGATACACCCGATACTCCCCCAAAACGGACAACCTTCCGGATGAGCAGGTGTAAGTTCTCGGCTGGGTGCTGGACATATATGGTCACATCATCCGCATACATCGAGACCAAAATCACCCTGGGAATAAAGTTAAGACATCGCCGGGCGTGATGCTGCCGGAGTCAGGGCACGAGGGGCGCCGTCGCCTTTGCGAACAACAGGGGGGGGAGGGGACATCCCCGTCGTGTACCTCGGGCCACCGGGATAGCAGAGGAGACCGGGTCATTGACTCTCAGCCTAGCCGACGGGGCTGAGTACAATAAAGCAATTTGTTTGAGAAAGAGGGGACTGATACCGATACGGGAAAGGAGTGCAAACAGGTAAGGCAACTCCCAGGTATCGAATGCTTTGGTTGCAGCCAAGAACACAGCCGCAGCGGGAAGAGAGCCATCAATTACCTGCATGGTCGCAAAGAAAGTGCTTAGATTGTGAGATGTGCACCGCCCGGGCCCAAAATCGCACTGGTCAGGCCATAGCACTTCCGGTAACAGGGGGAGCAGGTGTGACGCCAGTAGTTTGGCCAGTATCTTATTGTCCAGATTGATCATGGACAAAGGTCTGTAAGAGTCATATAGCCGTGGGTCCTTATCAGGTTTGAGGATGGTGACGATAAGCACCTCCCGCAGAGAGGAGGGTAACGTACCCAGTTCTAATGACTCCTTGTACATGTTGAGGAGGTGTGAAACCAGGAGTGTCACAAATTCCTTATAGAATGAAGCAGTGAGCCCGTCCAGCCCGGGATCCAAGTCTCCGGGCATAGCTCGGATCACCGCGATCACCTCTTCCTCCTCAAAAGGCTCATCCAGATATTGTCATTGCCCATCGCTCAGCCAGGCTAGTTCAATCGAATCAAAGAGGTGAAGTAGGTCCGGGTGCACCGCTGTCTGTTGAGCCGTGTACAGGGAGGCATAAAATGTAAGCAGTTCTGCCTGTACAGCTTCCTGGCCAGCAACGGTCTACCCACTATCTCTATGCAATTTTCAAATATATTCACTGGCCCGGAGTTTCTTCAGTAGTCCTGCCAGTGTTTTCCTGGCGCAATCCCCCTCTCTTTATTGGCACGTCCGTGCCTCCATGCCCAAATAGTGCGTCTCCCGATGTGCAGCCTCCTCAAATTCCGCTATTTTCCCTTTATTGCTGCCCAGTATTTCAGGGCTGTTACAGTTCAAGTACTCCAGTTCGAGCTTTAAAATTTCCTCCTTCAGACGCCGGAGGACTCCCCTGAGTGAGCGCAATACACCCCCCTGCTTGGCGATGCACTTGCCCCAGATTACCGCCTCAAAGGCCTCCCACAGTACCGAGGGTGAGTCCACGGTCCCACAATTGAACTCGAAGTACTCCGTTATATCGGCCCGAATCGATTCTCTAAATTCCTGGTCCTGGAGTGCCCCGGCGGGGAGTCTCCAACTGAAAGGCGTATGCGCCGCATCCAGCAGCGTGAAACGCAGCAGCACAGGGCAGTGATCTGACAAAGATCGGGCCAAATGCGTAACAGGAAGCACCCACGCGTCCATATCACGTAACATGATCCAATAATTAATTCTAGACCATGATGGACCCGCGGTGGATATGCATGTGCCCTCTCGTCTAGCTGGATGATGGTGTCGCCAGACGTCCACCAGCTCATGGTCCTCCATGAGTACCCAAAGCTGTTCTGCCGCCCTAGGATGAGGCAGGCGAGAATCGCCAGATCTGTCCATGCTCGCATCGGGTATTACGTTAAAGTCTCCTCCCCAAAGGATGGTTCCGGGCCCAACCGACTCTGTCAACCTCCAGACCTCACTGAAGAATTGTGGGTCATCCACATTTGGTCCATATACCAACACTAGCCTAACTGGTTGTCTTCTCAGATCCCCCACTACAATTACATATCTCCTCTGTGGGTCGCAAAGCGCAGTGTGCGTTCTCCAGGGAATTCCTTTTCTGAAGCTTATAGCTGTGGCCCTGGCATAGTTGGAGTAGCCTGATACAAATTTCTCCCCCATCCATCCTGCCCATAGTCACGCGCCATTGTTTTTAGTAAGGTGTAATTCCTGCAAAAAGCAGATTTCCGCCCCATGTCGTTGGAGATATGCTGCCACCAGTCTCACCTTACGACAATCATTCAAGCGTCGCACATTCCACGTCACTGCTTTGATCACATCCTATTCCTTAGTGGTCTCACCCAACCCCCTGTCCATCTGCGTCATGAAGTGCTGGATAGCCCGACATACCTAGTTGATGCTGAGGCAGAGAAGGGAAGAACATAGAGAACACAACAGCGCACCTTGTGTGCACTCCACCCAACTAGCCCATCCACCTCCCACTTCAGCCAACCAACATGGCTGATAGCTAAGCCCGTTACCCAAACTAGGCCCACAGTGGCCAATATTTAGAACAATCATGGGATTCATCCCTGCAGGAGGCGCTAGGTGCTCGGGAAAACCCCAGCGTTAGTGTGCTGGGTGGCTAGACAAGATATGTTCAGAAGTAGGAAGGGAAACCCCACCCCTGCAATCAAAGGTAGATTAGGCGTGCCCTCAAGACCCATCGACAGGGCAAACAGTCACCCCGGATAAGGTAGAAAATGTCTTGTGAGAGCAGCTCCATTCAATCAAATGCTCCACCGCCTTACCGGCTTATTACTGCTCACCCGGTGCCTCAGTCGTTCTTGTCCAGGGGGCCTCCCTCTGTGTGCTCCCAATTCGACAGCACAGCTGGTGCAGCCTGTCTGAGGGAGTGGGCAAACTTGATGGCCGCCTTAGGGTCAGTGAAGAAAACCATCTTACCCTGATGGAAAATGCGCAGCTTTGCAGGGTAGAGGAGCGAATACTTGATGTCCTGCTGTTGCAGTAGACTCTTCAAAGGCACGAACTCCCTCCTTGCAGCCTGCACCGTTAGGGTAATGTCGGGGAAAAAGGATATTACATTTCCTTGGTACCTCGTGTCCTGTAGGTCTCGAGCCCTACGCAGCACGACATCTCAATACCTGTAGTTCAACAGGCACGCATTTATTGGCCTAGCTGGGGCTCCCGGCGGTGGTCTCGGGCCCACGCGCAGACCTTAGAGAGGAGTCCCCAAACATCGCTCTGAGCAAATCCTCGACTCTTGTCAAGGCCGTTGTCGCTGGTACTCCCATTATGCGCCTCAAGATCTTCATTTTAATTGCAGATCACCTCCAAAACCTTCTCCATTCACAGCAGCTTTTTGCGGGTGCCCTCGTCCTCCAGCGCCCACATGTGCTGTTTGATCTCCGTGAGGTGCTCCTCATGGTTTGAGACATTGTCTCGAAGCCAGTCCAGTTGATCCGACATTGAATCAATTTTGAGGTCTATGGTCGAGAGTGACTGCTTTAGTTCCCTGAACATATCCCGTATGTTGGGTTCCGACGGCTGCGTGGAGGACATCGCCACCTCTTCTGACTGGGGGGGTTTTGTGCTGTTCAAAAGAAAGCTTGGACTGCTTAGTATTAGTCTTGCCCATGCACTCACTTCACTGCCGCAGCCCTGCGCTACGTGGTCCGCAGCGCTGGGTCGCTTCTGTGGCTCTGTCTGCTGTTATAGCCTGCAGTGAGCAGTGCGCGTTGTCCGGATCAGTTGCAATGGGTGACCTAGTTCGCCTCCTCCACCACTAGTGTCCAGCCAGGTGTCTCAGGTCTGCCTCTGAATGCCTCAGTGGCCTCACATTCCACTGCACTGTCTCACACCTTCTGGGGATCGCTCGCTGTGCGTCCCCGAGTCAAGTGCTCCTTTGTCTTGGTCTTCCCCAACAAGGGGTGGGGGTCCAGACCTGTTATGAGTTCAGGGAGGAGAGCTCCGCAGGCACGGTTCCTTACCTCTTGTCAGCACAGCCACTGCACCTGAGCTCACTAGTGAAGCAGGAGGGTCAGGTTTCACACTGTGCAAGTGCTGTCCGATGTGCTTGCCATGGGGGGCGATTCCAGCCCGGCGCCGACGACTCCCTGGGCACTGCCCCACTGCAGTTTCTCCACCCCTCAAGCCATAGGGTCAGCAGTGTGGCAGGGTACTTCCGCTGTGCTGACTACCTCCTCTATGTAATTGCAACCTTGCTGCCTGCGCCGGCTCTTTCACACTCGATCCAAGGCCCGTTCAGCTCACAGGGCGCTTGACCAGGATCCGCTCGCTGGTGGTCATCGTTGGTCTACCGTAGTCCTCAAGGCAGCCGCAGTGCTTGCCAGCCCAGGTAGGGATCAGTACAGTGCCTTCCTCCCTGACTTGGGGGTCGGTTTGTGCTACTTTCTTTATGATGCGGATCGCGGGCCGCCATTTTGTTTCCCAAGGCGAGCACCGCAGTGGCAATGTGCAGTGTTTTTTTCACGGCAGCGCAGGAGTTTCCAGCCATCAAAAGCGCTCCCGCTGACTGCCGAGATGTTCCACTGCCCGCTCCTGCCGTCCAAGCCACCCGGCACCCGTCAGCTCCACCCGATAATCAGCGGATTATCGGTCCAGCCCACGGGGCCTCCCTAGATGTCGGCCATTTCGCAGCCGGCACACTAGCGCCCCCCGGGGAATGCTGGGTTGGTGGAATTTTGAAGATCCACACAGACTCCAGAACTTTCCATCACATAAATGTGAGGAAAATGTGTTTTTTTACACAGTTTGAGGTTTGCAAGGAATTTTGGGTAACAGAACCTGGTGACAGCCACACAAGTCACCCTCTCCTGAATTTCCCTGAGTGTCTACTTTTCAAAAATGTATAGGTTTGCTAGATTTCCCTAGGTGCTGGCTGAACTAGGGTTCAAAATCCACAGCTAGGCACTTTGCAAAAAAAAAAGGGTCAGTTTTCACTGCAAGAATGTGGTGTGTCCACATTGCGTTTTGGACCGTTTCCTGTTGCGGGCACTAGGCCTACCCACACAAGTGGGATGCCATTTCTATTGGGAGACTTTGGGGAATGCGGAGTGGGTGGAATTTTGTGGGTCCACGCAGATTCCAGAACTTTCCATCACAGAAATGTGAGGAAAATGTTTTTG
The DNA here is from genome assembly GCF_964204655.1 of Triturus cristatus. Lineage (NCBI taxonomy): Eukaryota > Metazoa > Chordata > Amphibia > Caudata > Salamandridae > Triturus > Triturus cristatus. The sequence continues at coordinate 323,102,384 of NC_140590.1, read as the reverse complement.
ACACAGTTTGAAGTTTGCAAGGGATTCTGGGTAAAAGAACCTGGTGAGAGCCACACAAGTAACCCCATTGTGGATTCACTAGGTGGTCTAGTTTTAAAAAATGAACAGGTTTTCTAGGTTTCTCCAGGTGCCGGCTGAGCTAGGGTCCATAAACCACAGCTAGGCACATTGCGAAAACTAGAAAAATGTGATATGTCCATGTTGGGTTTCGGGCCATTTCTTTCCGCAGGCACTAGGCCTACCCACACAAGTGAGGCACCAATTTTATCGGGAAACTTCAGGAAACACAGAAATGTAGAGCAACAGTTATTACTATTGACTTTCTAAGCATTTCTGCCTTCCAAATGTAAGACAATGTGTAAAAAAGAAGTTACTCTGAAAAATGCCCTATAATTCACAAGCTAGTATGGGTGCCCACAATTTCGGAGATGTGCAAATAACTACTGCTTCTAAACTATATATTTTGTTCCCATTTCGGAAATACCAATTTTTCACTCTCTATATTTTACCAAATGAATTGCTATATACCTGGTACACAATGAAAAACCATTGCAATACGCAGATCAGTTATTGGCTCTGGCTTCTTAGTGAACCTACAAGTCCTATATATCCCCACAACCAGAAGGGTCCAGCGGATGTAACAGTATATTGCTTCCAAATATCTGTCATACTTATGAGAAGTTACAGGTGAAAACTTTGGCACAAATGGCTGGTTTTTTCAACTCATTTTCAATATTTCTTATTTTCAACTGTTAGTTTCTATTTAAAAAACCTTGAATGATCTACACAAATAACCCTTGCTGAATTCAGAATGTCTACTTTTCAGAAACGTATAGCTTTCCGGGATCCATTATTGGTTTCACACCTATTTCTACCACTAACTGGAAGGAGGTTGAAAGCCGAAAAAGTAGCAAAAATAGGCTATGTATCAGTAAAATGCCAAAACTGTGTAGAAAATTATGATTTTCTGACAAAAGTCTGCCTGCCCCTGAAAGTTAGGAAGATGGTGATTTCAGCACCACAGACCCGTTGTTGATATCATTTGCAGGGAAAAAAAACAGACACTTTATTCTGTAGCACTTTTTCCCCATTTTTACAACAAACCAAAAAACTTTAGCTGTATTGTGGCTAATTTCTGTATCCCCTCCAGGGGAATCCACAAACCCTGGGTACCTTAAAAATTCCAATGATGTTGGAAGAAATGGACGCACATTTAGTGTGGATACGTTATGTGGACAAAAAGTTACAGGGCCTTAGCACAAACTACCCCAAATAACCAAAAAAAAGGCTTAGCACAGGGGAGGTGGCAGCGGGCGGGGGTGGGGGGGGGGCTGGAGGTTCTAGCAGTGAAAGGGTTAGGCAAGGCCACCAATAATGTTACTGTTACACTGTTTAAGTAGCACCACTTTCAACATGAGCCAAAGTTAACCCTTCATGAGCTGCCCTGATCAAATCTAATCTATTTTACCAATTAAGTATATTTCTATCCCCAATCCCAGGTATAAGCAACAAAAGAACATTTTATTTGGTGTTGGTAAAACATGTTTGTAAGAGGACTGGTCAGGAGCTTTTTTGCCTTTCAATGTTGCTTATATCACAACTATTATGTCTGAATCAATGTTGGTTAGAGATCTGCCACTTTAAAGGTGAGTACCACTGTCTTTGCAGCAAAATAATTTGTTGTGTTGCCTTTAGCGTGAATTCCTTCACTTTTATGGGCTATGGTGTGTTGTATATAGACCAATGGAAGCTAGTCCTGTAGAACAGATGTCTTTCCACCATAGTTGCTTTGTTTTTATCAATTTAACTTTTGAATCGCTCAGTCTGTTTAGGCACCAATGTAGCATGTCCACATTGTAATCCTGTACACGGAATGCTGAATCTGACAATTAATGTGCAGACTGCTTGATCAGCCTTCTGAAGCGCAAATAAAAGCATGTGTTTTACCTATTTGTGCAGTGGAGTCACCTACAACTTTGTTGTGCGTACACAGCACCTTGAAGTTGCAGTCTTCCAAAATTCCCTGCACTGGAGCACATGCCACAGAAAATGTTTTCTTAGTGTAGTCATGGGTTGCGCAGAATCATCAATGTAGAACACACTCTTGTACTCATCTATGGGTAAAATGTTTGGAGTTTGTGAAATATTTTGTGTGTACTGTATAAAGTGTTGGATTGGCAGTTGTTTTTTTTCCAATGGCAGTCCACTGCACCTAACAAAGGAGTAGAACTCACACATTGGGAATACTAGATTTAACAGCTGCCTCAAGCGTAGGTATAGAGAAAACTAAAACTAATTGGCTTTTGCTGTGCCAGAGGACGCTCCTTCAAACTACCTATCTGTGCTGCTGTGAGAATATTCTTAGTAGAAGTAAACTGTTCCTTTGCAGTAGAATATAAATGTGATCTGCATATTATGGGGGCAATCTGTCCCTCATTGTAAACTATGTATATTTAGCCTGAAGTGCTAGGAACAACTCAAATTACTAACTAGGCTCGTATTCTTGTCCTGAGTCTGTAGGTATTTTGTCTCCAACATGTCTGCTTGTAGTCCAGTTAAAAATTGCAATATATGTTTCTATCCAGTTTGTTTCAGAGTACACAGGAGTTATTAATTCAAATAAGGGCTTATCATGCTCAACATAATTAAGGTCTTCCAAAGTTCAAAACACCATTTGGGCTTGAAACTCTGTCAATGTGTTTTGAGGTTGTAAATTAACACACTTCTGCAGGAAGACAGCTGACAGTTCTTCACCCTCAATGGATAATTCAGATCCAAGAAAAATCATGCTAAGGTATGCAGTATTAGATTTTTTAAAGTTTATTTTATATTCCATGTTTGGATAGAAGAGTCACTATACTTTTTACCCTAAGCGCTCCATTAAATCATCAACTATGATATAGAAGTCATCAATGTATACCACCTCTGAATCTTCTTGTAAAATCTCTTTTCTTGCCACAAAAAGCCCAGAGGAATTTTTATACCCACCTGAGGCAATCTCGTGTAGGCAAAAAGAAATCGCTGAAGAAAACAGTTACATACTGTGTTTCAGGCACAATATTTTGACTAAAGAACCGGATATCTTTCAACTTGTTTTATTTGTTTCCCCCTATGCAACTGGTGCTATGTAAAGTGCTCTGATACCCGATTCGGGTCAAGTTTGCGCTATATAAAACTGTAAAAAAAAAATCAGATGGGTTATCAGTCCAGTTAGAGCCTAGATACCCAAGGTAATTGTCGCGCTTTTTGAATTTTATTTTCATTTCATTACGGAGAGTGTTTTGCGTCGCATGTGAAAGCACCTAAATTTCTATACTCTAAAACTATTACATCACGTTTAGCTTCTAGTTTTAATAGATTATGACCATGGACTTTGCCCTATCCCGCTTGGTTTCTATACAATGCTGGAGTCTGTTTTAAAGTTTACTTGCGAGCAAATGTTTCCCCAGAGTTCTTCAGGTGATAGGGAGAAATGATCCCATTGTTATCTCCAACCATATGGTGTTTCCGTTATAAGGGATGGAGGCCAATCATCCTCTGAGGGAATGATGCTTTAGGCATTTGACAAACGTGACCAGAATACAACTTTAATTTTGTGCAAAATATCTCCTTCAATTTGTATTTCCACACCAAAAACTCTGAGGCCTTTACATGTTCATCCTGTATTTCAACCATTATAGTTGGGGGAAGCACCAGATGCTTTTTGAGAGTCTGGTGAACAATAGTTACTTTAGCTGCGTGGTCCAGAAAACCTATCGCCCATGTTCCGTTCCGCAGAAGCGTGCACAGTGTATTTTCTTTGTCAATACAGCTTTTTCTTAAATAAAAAGCTTTAGAGTGCAAACTTTTCTCTTCTTGCTTTATGCCAACCTAAACTTCAAGTGCAGGCTCTCGTACTTTTATGTCGGGCATACTCAAATTTCCTGCAATACTCACTCTCTTTCCTGCTATACTCAATCTGTTCACTCCTTTGTCAGTCTACTCTCCCCAGAGTCCTGCATCAGAATACTAATATAGATCCATGAAGGTACATACTTCTGAATTAATTATGTAGCTCTTGTTCACAATCTTGAACGAGAACGGAATGTAAGTATTGGCATGCTGCCAGAGCCACTGCTTCCCTTTAATGTTACTAAGAACTATAAAAGAGTCAGTCTCAAAATTAACTATCAAATTCATACTTAAATCAACAGGCAGAGCAGCTCCCTACTTGTTCTGTATTGCATTTTTTTCTAACGCCTCCGGTAACACTGCCAATGAGGTTGTAGTAGTGTAAATACTAGCCCAAATTGTTCCTTGGTACCATACCAACTGGAACACACATAGTTAGAATTCTATATTTGTCTTGGGTGTAGTGTGAGGATAGACTGTTTCCAATTGATTCGTTTTGGGCGCAATCCAAAATGGAATCTAGTCTCGCTATTTTGGACTAGTTGCTCATAAGCACATTAATTGTCTATGGACTAATTGTATGCACTGCAAGATGTAGCTGTTGTGTAGGAGCAGGAATCAAAACACCAGTACCTACAGTCTGTAGACTGTACTGTTGACGTTGTCTATATATAGCCACCAATTGATTTAATATTGGTCTCAATTTCGGAGCAGTTACATTTATTGCAACCGAATGTAGTGTTTGATCAACCAACATGGACCAGGTAGGGCCTGGATTACCTACTTGCATTACATATGGCAAATGTCCATGAAACTAATCTAGGTGTTCCTGCTATCCTACTGGGATTCCCAGCTTTAGGTGCGGTTCATATTCTGCAGGTATAAGGGCAGCTTTAGAGGTTTAAAAGTGCTTAGATCTACAGGATCAAATTCAACCCATGAGTAAAATATTTCAGCATGAACACTCATGACAAAAAAATACTTCACCCAAGGCCTTAGGGAAACTCCTTCTTGTGAGCTATAATGCTAGTGGTGTTCTGAAGCTTTCCCATATCACAACATGTTTGTTGTCATTGTAACACAGATTCAGAAAATTAGATTAAAAAATGAAATAGAATGAGAAATACCCTTTACTCGTCAGGCACCTGACAAACTCACAGCAGAAAAGGAAGCTCCTTTCTGAACTGAGGAAGGAATCCAATATTACAACGGACGTTTCCGCCATTAGTAATTATTGGTAAAGTCTTGTGTGTGTCACCCAGGAATACTCAAAGATCGGCCCCACCAATGGGTGCCAAAGTTTCTGCAAACTATACCCCACTTTTATAACCCACTAGGCCCCCTCGCCAAGTTCTAGCTCGATGCCAACTTAACATGAGACATAAAATCTTTATTACAAATGTCCTAATCTAGTGCAGATAATATGTATAGTTGTAACTATGAAAACAAACATTACAATGGCAATGAAAGCAATTAGTAAGCAAAATATTAAAAACTAATCGCAACACTGTGATGGCCAATGACGGAACTAGTCCCTTCCTTGTAGCCCATAGCTAAGCTGTCTTTGCACCAAAAGTGCCTGTCTGAATTACTTGAAGTGGCCTCCAACCTGCATACACTAGTGGAACAACAAGCCTGCTCTTCAGTATTTTCAGAAGGTCGCTCTAACTCTGTCTCTCTAGATTAGGGAGCTCTGAAATGAGCTTATCGAGTGAGGTGGCATCATAGAACTTCATGGTTATGGCCTTCACTGGGGATTTTTTCGTCTCAGATTTCACACAAACAAAATCTCAAGGAATCTGCCCAACACTTCTCTGTCACAGGTTTAAATACACTGCTCTGATTATTTTGAAAGTGGCAGGACTCACAATTAAGGATGTAAAAAGCAATATTAGCATATTAATGCTGTTGCACCTTCCCTGAATTCTATCAGACATTTTGAATACACATTTAGGAATGACTGATGCGCTCTCAAACTATAAGAAAGCAAGGGGGGTGGAGCCTAGCCGCGCAGCAAGATGGGTGCTCGGTGAGGGGCTCTACAGGCTAAAATCCCAAGTCCCCCAAAATCCATGCTGATCGACAGGTGGAGTGCGCTCACAAAATCACCTAGTGACTGGTCGGACTCCAGCGTTCGGCTCACTGGCGTAACGAAAACTGAGGGGGCCTCCCTGCACGGTACGAAGAGGGGCCCTCTCCAGACTCAATCAGGAGGTCCCTGGCCAGAGTACAGTGCCGAGGGGCCGGGGGCCTGTGTTACGCCCCTGTTTCGGCTGGAGAGCGAATCTGCGTCCAGCTTGCGGCAGAGTGACAGAGGCGTACGCAGAGGCCCGGGCGAACTACGAGGGGGCCGGGCCCAACTGCGGCTTGCTCGGGCCCTCCGATCCCAACGGTATCTGCCGCTGACCGCGGCCCCCGCAGGGGGCCAATCGGCGGTCGGCGCCTTAGTGCCCCCGGGGCACCGGTCACCCCTCCCCACCCCCTCCCCACAGGGGGGGGGGGGGGGCGGGGACGCAGTCCGGAGCCCCCCGCCTTGGGATGGCCGGAAGTGACGCGCAATGCGTGTCACTTCCTGGCCCTGGGGTGAGGGGGAGGCTATTTAGCCTTCCCCCACTCTCCTGGCGACCTCTTTGTCGCCCGCTTCGCCTTTTCCTCGCCGCACTGTCTGTTGTCGTTGGTCTCGTCGATGGTCTTGTCCCGCTCGGGTTGCGTAGCGCCTGGTCTTGTCGGCGATCACATGCTGTGAGTCTGCCACCACCCCCACCCCTTCTGAGGGGCAGGGTTATGTGCCTCTGGGAGGGGGGGTCCGGTTTCACAGACGGCCTTCGGCCATGATTTCTGTGCAAAGGGGACCGAGAGGCAGAGTCGGGGATTTCTATCGGGAGCCTGGGGGAAGAGATTAGAGCTTGAAGCGTATGATGGGGCTGGATGCCCTGCGCCCGCCAGGCATTAAAATCGCGTTTCATCGTCGCACCCCCCCCCCCACCCCGCCATTCTAACTAAGGCGTCCGGGGTGTTGGGCGAGGAGGGCAGGCAGTTGATTTCTTCGATATACACGCCCCCCCCCAGGTGTTCTCACCGCTGGCCACGCTAGGTTGTTGACATTGCATCGCACGCTGCCTCAGGGCACCCTGTCTTTTGTCCCACTGGACACGCTGTCCCGTCCGTATTGTTATGGTCAGGCCCAACTTTGTTTGCGGTGAGTGATGGGCAGGATGGGCCATTGTCACACAGCTTTTCAGGTCGCAAATGGGCAGGTGCCCATCAAAAATACTAAGTTTATCGTGTGTAAATTGTCCAAGACTCGCGTCGGGTTCCGCTGGTCGGGAGCCTGTGTTGTCTGGGAGGTGAGTCATCGATGGGGTCTAGCACCCCCGGCCCCAACCACGGTACGCTGCTCCTGCTAGCAGCAGCATAGGTGTAATGAAGTGGTACTGCGCTGCATCTGTACTTTCTCCATGGCCAAGCGTACAGACTTACATTGTAGTCATTTGTAATATATGAAGAGGTAACGAGGTTGCGGCCTCATGGATGGCTGCTTAGAGCCCGCTTCACAGCTCTATCGTAGCGGGTGCTACCGTTGAGTTCCAGGTTCCGGTGGGGCTTGGTGGGCGTGGGGGGGCGATTTGTGTTAGAGGTTGGTAGGGGGCGGTGCCCTCCTCCCCTGCCCCGTTGTTAACCCATGGTGCCCGGCGGGCGCTGTGAATTCCGGCTGCGCGGTTGTGTTGGCGCACATGGGGCAAGTGTGTTTTTGGCTTGGCGTGGTCGTGGTGCAGGTCTGGTCGCAGCGACTTATGAGCCGCGTGCCGATAGCAGCTTTCGGTTCTGAATTGCTCATGTAAAGCGCTCCAATACGCACTTCGGGTTAGTACAAGGAGGGTGTCAAGGCAGCTATGAACCCAGAGGTTTAGAGTTAGAGTCTATATTTCTAAATGGAATGCTTCATAAATCAGACAGTTCATTTGATGGAATAAGGCTGCTGCAATATATGGGGGCCGCGCCTGTATGTATTGGGCGGCGGTAATGGTGGCTCGCTACTGTTCCCTCGATGTTTAATGTAAATGCGGTGCTCAAGATCAGGGTCATTCGAGCAGGTAATGGGGTACTGTGCTCCCCGTGCCGTGTGTAATGTAAATACGGTGCTCATGTAAGGCGCTCCATTCCCTTGGGTCGATTTCGTGCACTGTATGCAACAGGTATTGTTTGGCGGCATATATGGGCAGATGCGTGCTACATAGATTGCTTGGCCACACTAATTTGGCGCCAATTCCTTTGGGTCGTGTTGGCGCTAGATGAATGCAAGCTACAATTGCTAGCTATAAGCGCATGTGTAGGCATTGTTCGCAAGATTTTGATTGTGCTCATATTCCCGCGCATTAGGCGATTCAGGACCTTACTCGTTGGCGCGTATTACTGTTTAAGGAACTTAGTCGCTGCGCTGCCGCCTCTGGCATAAAAGTTGAGCTCACATAATCTCCCTGGCGAGGAGGTGGGCCGTGGGCTGCGCCGCCGACTCATGGGTAGTAGCTCCGGATGGACGAGCATTTGATTAGCACGCGAGGGGTAGAGGGATAGAGGCCCGCACTCTACTTGGAATTTGCTTAAATTATCAATTGACGTAATCGCCATGATGAAGTTGGTGCGCTGGCCGCGCCACCGCCAAAGGTGCGGGAATCTGGGCTGCGAGCCTCGGGGTCGGGCTTCGACGCAGGGGAAGCTGCTCCGTATGGTGGAGCAATTGCTTTGCATGCGAGAGGTAGCGGGATCGATGCCCGCACTCCGCACTCTTCATTAACATAAAAATAAAAAAATGCCACACATTTGACGAGCCTCGTGCGCGGGTAGCGCGTCTGCCTCGCTCCCGTGCCACACGCTAGTGGGTCACAGTGAGCGCCGTTATAGCACGTGAACGAAATGTGTAATGTAAATAAGGTGCTCATGTAAAGCGCTCCAATACCTTCGCGCACGTTAGTTGGCTTGGGAGCGGCCGGCCAATAAGCCGCGCTCCCGGCGCACGGTGGGATCGGGCATGAGCGTGCGTGGGTCCTCGGCCCTGGGACGCTGCCTCGCAAGGTCGCAGGTTCAAGTTACATTGATTCTGTTTCCGTTGGCGTACCTTTCGTGGCGTACCTTTCACCCCCAGCGCATCTTAGGTTTCGGGGGTCTCGTAGGCACGGTTTAAGTCACGCGTCGCACGCGGGAGCTATAGTGCGGTGTAAAGGATCAATTACCGTCCGGCAGAGCACACATTTTAGTGATCGCGTGTCCGTCGGCCTTTCGCCCGCGGGGCATACTTTGCAATGGAGGTCGGCCTCGCGAGCAAAGTAAATTAAGGGGGGTGCGGCCGGCTAAGAAGCCGCATACCCTGTGCCGTGGGAGCCGGTAGGAGACTAGCGTGGGTTCACGGCCCCAATACACCAGCATTGCAAGGCTGGGAGCTGCCTGGGTCCCCGCTGATCGCGGGCGGTGCAACACCTGTGGCGCTCCCTGGTTAAGGTTATCGCCCCCCCCCCCCCGTCGGCTACGCTGCCGGTGAGGGTGGGGGGGGGCATGCAGTGGGATGCGTGCGGCAGGCACAATGGACCTGGCACGGGGATCGTTAGTATGGTACGAATCTTGTAAGCTCCCCGTGCTTGGATGTGTAATGTAAATAAGGTGCTCAGGTAAAGCGCTCCAACACCTTCAGCTCGCGCTATACAATTATGCAACATGTATTGCTGGCTTCCTATAAGGCAGATAAATGATACAAGTGCATGCAATTTTCACATACGTGATTACGGGCATTAATAAACCCCCCGCACCTCAATGGAGAATCTGGTGCGGTACTTGCGCGATTCGGTCGGGGAGCGGGTAATATGGTACGAATGTCGTAAGCACCCCCTGCGTGAAGAGGTAATATAAATACGGTGCTCATGTTAAAGTGCTCCAATGCCTTCCGGTCAAGTTCGCTCTATATTCATCATGTAATTGCAGGCTTCCTATAAGGCGGATACATGATACCAAGACATGCACTGTCCACATCACGCGATTACGGGTATTACTAATCCCCCTCGCACCTCAAGGGTCAATCTGGTGCGGTGCTCGTGTGGCCGGGCACAGCGATCGTGTTATATGGTACGAATCCCCTATTCTCCCCGTGCCAGCTTGTGTAAATCCGGTGCTCATATAAAGCGCTCCAATACCTTTGGCGTCGAGTTCGTGCGATACAAATATGTAACATGTATGTGCTGGCTAAGGCAGATACTTGATACAAGTGCAGGCATTGTTCACAAAATTTGCACCAATACCTTCCGGTCGAGTGCGCGCTAGATAAATAGATAAATAATTTGCTCGTGCCCGTATTCGCGCGCATTAGGCGTTTCCGGGCATTACGACGACTCCTGCACCTGAATGGGTTATTTGGTCGGTGCTTGTGTCCGGCGCTCTAATAATAAGTGGGAACACAAAGTCCACGGTCTTGGGTAACTTCCAGCGGTAGGGCATTTAGCAACAGATGAAGTATCAGCGCTAACTCTGAGGCCCACCCATAGGGGGGCCGAGTAGCAAGTCAAGTAAATAGGTTCCATAGCTGGGTGAAACCGCCATCATTGGAGATAGGCCCAGGTAAAATAGGGTTTCTTCATGTCTAGAGGACCATTGCGGTTGGGGGTATCCCCCAACGGAATCACTGGTCGCGTACTGCAGCTGCAGGAGACTGGGATCCTGGTTTACGGACACTTTACCGCGCTCAGGGAGTGCTGCCAACCTACATATGGTTCTGCTGTCCCAATAACTGGGATGTCAGCGGGGCAAACACAAGGGGACATTATGTCAATAGAACACTTGTCACGCCCAGGGTGCATTCAATCTCTACTTCAACGGAGCTGGAATTTGGCACTGTTAAGGATGCTCTGGGTTTGTGGGGGGGCACCCCCCCCCTGCTACCCTAGTACTAGGAAGCATGATGGGAGGGGCGAAGTAGGACTTTGGGTAACCTATTATGGGGGTCGGGGGACAGCGGGTTGCCCCTGGGGGTACTATGCCCCCGGGCACCGGTCACCCCTCCCCACCGGGGGGGGAGGGGCGGGGACGCAGTCCGGAGCCCCCTGCCTTGGGATGGCCGGAAGTGACGCGCAATGCGTGTCACTTCCTGGCCCTGGGGTGCGGGGGAGGCTATTTAGCCTTCCCCCACTCTCCTGGCGACCTCTTTGTCGCCCGCTTCGCCTTTTCCCTCCCTACCGCTTACCCGGCGTAGGCATTGGGTGGGGGGGGGTTTCTGAGCGTTGTAATGTTTTCTTTTTTCGTTGCAGGCGGAGTTACAGGGCGATCTGGAAGCAGGCCGGTACAAAGGGTACCTCTGCGCGGCACCATAGGGGGTGCCTGAGCCAAAACCGAGGAGCCTCAAGGAGGTCCCGGAAGCAGTGTCGGCGCCCCGCTAGTCCTGCGGGCGGTTGTGGGCCTGAACAACCGGGGATTTGCTATGCGACGCTCCGCCCCGAGAGGGGGGGCGTGAGTAGTATTACCAACGGCACGTGATCGTAGAAAGAATCACCTGGGGGGCAGCAACGGCGGGCATCGCTCCCGCGCTGCCCGGCTCATCAGGCAACCCAGTTGGTTGCCTGCCCTTGGATCGCCCGTAAGATAACCCACCCATTACATATACTGGAATTATGTAATAAACCTGCATCATTGTTACCCAACACCAACTGTCTTGTGTGTGTCATTTGGGTAACCTATTATGGGGGAGGGGGGAAAGCGGGTTGCCCCTGGGGGTACTATGCCTGCCAGAGGCTGCTGGACCCAAGGCGAACCGGTCAGGAGGAGAAGGGGAGCGACAGAGAACAGACTCAACGCCCTGCTGAGCGCAGGAGAGTGGTGAAATGCAAGGAGACTAGATTCAGGGAGCCTGAGCAGCTGCCCGGCCCGTCTGGGGAGAAGAGACTGGCCCACGCATTACCACGCTTGGAGGCCTGGGCGGTAGATCAAAGTGGACGTGACCCCCGGGCTTCTCTCTCCGGTGCACTGATCCTTTGGGCCTACACGGCCACTTCTGATATCGGCTTGCGACTGGAGTGGTGAGAGACCTGCCCCCCCCCCCCCTCCAATATAGCCAGAAAGGACAGAGGTGAAGGCCACCTTGGCTACTGGGGAGGCCTATTGTGAGGCTCAAGGCGGCACCTGGGCTACAACTGTTTGCTGTGACAACGCCACCGGGACGAGTGTGGGGCTGAGGGGTGCGGAGGCACGGGGATGAACTCCACCAAAGCGTTCGATTCCATGTAGTGGTCTTTTCTCTTCAGCCTCTTCTGGCGGCTGGGCTTCAGTTCCCACTTCATTTACCTCATAAGTCTGTTATATACCTCCCTGAACGCAAGACTACAGCTAAATGGATTGACATCAACCCAATTTCTAATTATGTAAGGCGCCCGTCAGGGATGTCCCTTATCCCCTATATTATTTGCTATGGAACCCCTGACAGCCCGGTTGCGACAACATCACGTGCACAGAGGGCTTAATTTTGGATCTCGTAGAATATTAGTTTCATGTATGCAGACGATGTGGGACTGTATGTTTGGGGGCCGCATTCCAACCTAGATACGGTTATACATGACGTCATACACTTTGGGAGACAATTAGGGATCACAATTAACAGAGCTAAATCCCTTTGCTTGACCTTTCTTCAATTAACGGTAGACCAAAAAGATATTTCAAACATTAGCCAAGTATTAACTATCTTTATTTTTAGCACTATCTTTTCACACACAATTGCTAAAAGTAACACTTTCTTTCAGTGGGAGTACACAGCTAAGGAGCATTGTTCCTGAGTGCCACCAAGTTATTTTTCATTTTTGCTGTCTACATAGATGGTTTCGGTCAGATACACCGTCCCAAAATTACCTTCTCAAAAATTAAAATTCCAGGCATTTCTACAACCTTTACTCACTTGCAAAAATGTTACATGAATTGACCAGTTCTGCAGGGCAACACAATATTCACTCTGTTACTCAGAAGACACATTGTTTCTCTCTTTGCAAGAATGTACAGGTTCACCTGATGTACCCACTCACATGTATCATTTAGCCAGTCTTAAGTCTGGTTGGGCATTTTTGTTAACTCTAGGAATTCTGTGCAACACCAACATGTTGACAGAACACATTCAGTAGCAGAACTAATGGGGGGAAAACCACAAAATTGCAGCAAACAATGAGTCCTGAAAGAAGAAAGTTTACTGCAGATGCTCATACAACAGCAACTAATTTGTATTCCCTGTAGGTTTTCATAGTAAGAATAGAACCAACTTGCATTCTCTCTTGCTGTGCACCAGACACAATGCATATATATTCTAGTTTTGTTGCTCAAAGCAGCTTAGTTTTGGTAATCTGAATAGAGGTGATAGGATTCTATGGGGTAATAGAAGAGTGTGTGTGTCTTAAAGTCTAAGGCTATGTTATTGTAATGTGGCTATTGCCAATAAGAAAAAAATATTGGTTTCAACCAATTTTTACCGAACTGCAAAGTTTCTTGCATCAAGAAGACTCTTCAGTGATAACATGGCTTTTGAAATAGATATCAATTTGCACTTCATTATGCTTTTATGATGTATTAAATATAAAAATGAAGGATAGGCGAGTGACTCTGCTCTGAAGTTCAAATGATTCACAAGGCTTTAAAATATACAGATATTCAGGAGAAAAACAAATGCAGAAGTAACACAATGTAATTTATTTTCTCATCGAGGGAGTACTTCTATATTTACAAAGCTTTCACTGGGAAAAAATTGGGAAGTTGTGGAGAAGTAATGTCATCCGTCATGCAGCAATTTGAGAAAAAAAAAAGCACTCATAAGTTGCAGATTCCTTTCTACATGAACTTCAGGCTGCTTGGAGGATTTCTCAGCTGTGCACTCTGTCAAAGCTCTTTCAGCCACTGCAGGTTGGGCCCAAGTTTGTCCGTGGGGTGACTGGGAACATCAGGTAAATTTCCATCATCCCGAATGGGAACTGAAAACAATGTAGAAACGGAGAGTAATAATAATTAGAACAAATCATGACAGCATGGTGTGAGACCCTGAGAAAGCACATGATCTGAAGGGAATACAGCATGATAATAGATTAAGTAGAATTCATATTTCCATTATCAGAACCTGCCATTTGGTTACTGGTCAATAAAATATTTTAGGTAATAATATCTGTATGTGATTACCAATGTTTGATACAGTCAACACCCAGTGGGTTAGGAGAATAGAGACAATGGAATTCTGCCCAAATAGGAAACCTTTACGAAACCTGTGATAATTAATAAAGCTAATATCGAGAGACTCTAAATCCCTTGTAAGCAGTGTAAAGTATAAAAGGTGGTGTGGTTCTGAAGAGGTACCAGCATAGATCTGTATTATGGGTAAACGCTTAAATGCATTGCTAGGAGTTACATCCGTACATAAAAAGACAAAACACTAAAATAGGGAGGCCTAACAGTACAAAGATTAACCTGGGCCACAGTGGCCTAGAGGTTTGACACATATTCCTCTACTCATCTTTCAGCTATTAAATCTCAGTATATGTTTACATACAGATGGGAGCAGGGACTGCAAACAAGCGGAGAAAAACAAGTATTACAAAATAGCAGGACGTCAACATGCAATGAATTTCCCTTACCTGGGTACCAGTATGGTGTAGCTTGGTTTATTCTTGCTGAATACTTGGTGTATGGACTCAAGAGTGGGGCAACAACAGCTAAAAAAAAACATAAGGCAACAAAAATGTAATACTTTAATGTGTCTATGCAGCCTGCAGCACAGTTTTGCAGTACTCATTTGATTTAGACTACAGTTGTTTCTCTCATATAAACAACTGTATTCATTTTGTTATCTCTTTAATGATGAAGGCTGCAACAAACTGGAAGCTATGCACCGATCTTGTAGAGCTTGTGCTTAACATATGAAGAGCAAATATGCTCACTACCACAAAGAGACAGAGGAGTAGGCATGGACAGATAAGGATTTGGAAAGTACATATATCTACACACACACACACTGTTTTAGGCATTAGATCATATTTGTACTGGGGGAAAAACAAAAATGGTCAAAGTGACATTCTAGTTAGGTGAAGAAGTTGGCTAAAACTTGACATTTTAAATTCTAAAAACCACAAATTCACCAGATAATTGAAGTATGTATAACTCGTGCCCTTGCCATGTACAGCGTTGTCAGATTTAATTTCAGATGTCATAAGTGATGTTGCCAATGAGGTCATAGAAAATTTTATGAGTAATCTAATATGTGAGGTCATAAGCAGAACATGAGGACCTAGTGGGCCAGGGGAACCCTGCCCCCATATATGTTTTTTTTCATTCTATGGCACAGGGACCAAGTCCCTGACTCGTAAAAGGGCTGCTGAACATCTTTCAGGGCTCAACAAAATCCACTCGCCCGCTCACATTTGCGAGCCAGATTTAATCAGGAAGAGCTATTTTTTAGATCCTACTTGCACTTTCTGGCAAGTAGGAAGACAAACTGACTTTTGACCTCTGTCTCTGAAAGCAGAGCAAATGTGACAAGATAGCAAGATTTAAAGGCATCTTTATTGCTCACAAAGTGAACGAGCAATAAAAAAAAGTCATTAAATCTAGTGAACTTGTTACATTTGCTTGGCTTTCAGATGCAGAGGTCAAGTGCATTACATTTAGGTCGAGTAGGTTTTTTTATGTTACTAGACCTGCAGGTCTAGTAACAATTGTATGATTTTTTTTAACCCAATCTTTGTTGATGTTGACAGCAGCCGAAAAAAATTATCTTTTGATCTGCCTGCCCCCTATGTATGATCCGGCTGCTAGATATATCTATACATTTTAACCTTTAATTTCTCAAAGGCTACTGAATGAATTTGCACCAAGTCACGTAACGAACACTTTCTGGCTAAAGATCTATCTTTCTGACAAATTTGGTTTAATTCCGTTTAGCTGTTTTGGCTGTAGTGCTGTTCACAATTCCTATGGGACATTGCCCATGAAAAACGCGTTCTGGGTACCGACCTTTTCTTCGTTTCTGCTTAATGGATCATCCTGAAACTTTTCATGGATGAACCTGTTTTTTTGGAAACCCTAATCTAAGTACATTTAGAATTTAAAATCAATTTGGAATTAAAATGTAATTTAGAATTAAAATAACATAACATAAGTATTTGTAAAGCGCACGTTCACCCCAGCAACAGGGCATCTTGGCGCTGAATAACAGATGTATATTGTAAATACATTTAAATTAATCTAAATTCACCTTTATGAATTCTATAAGAAGAGTGATTTCAGTACTGAAATCAGGGCAAAATGCCGATGGAGTTTTGTGAAGTAGTAGAATTTCTTATAGGAATTGCAACAGCGGTCTATTTTTTCAAGCATTTTTTGTAAATGCAGGAAGAAGGAAAATGGATCTGTAACTGCTTGGAGTAGCTGGATCTATGCAAGGCTTCTTCAAAAGGGGCCACACTTGGGTTTGTTTTTAGCACAGTGGGACAAACCCTGCCACTAAGAACTGAAAGATAGTTAAAAAATGGAATAATAACAGGTGATGCTACTTTTAAAATATCTGGTGGACAGGGGTCCAATGGTGAGGCTGCTTTGCAAGTCGCTCCTGCCATAGCAGACTTCTAAGGAGATGTTTTTTTTTCTAATGATCTTAATCTTGCAGCAGGGTAAAGAAACAAACTAATTTTAAAGATCTCACTTCGGGCGTTTATTGCTTCTGACACTTGAGAAGTAAATGTACGAGACTGTGCTTACTGGTTAGTTTTGCAATCATTCTTTAAGACACAGTTGCATAGCACTAGTACACTGCTGTGACTAAGCATAATTTCTACTGTGCCATGTGATACCAAGATGTCCTAATGCCTTTTTAGAATATTCACCCTAGTGCATTGAGAGCTTTGGTGAAAATCATAAGTTATGAACCATAAGCACCTATAGCGCATACCTTCGTGCGCATGCAAGCACTGGTGTATATTTGGCTGAAACATGTCGACCTACGATGTGGGAGACCATTTTATCACATTCATCATCAACAATTTTAACCCTACCCAAGGTATCCATGATTAAACCAACCTTAAGGGACAGATTACCTTGAGGCAGTTTTAACCCACTCACAAAAAAAACCACTCCGCTGTAATTTAGGCATCGCAGCACACCCAAGATGCACTAGACGTCATGAGTGGGAACCCAATAATGAAGTATCCACTAACAAGGTTAGTGGAGGAGGGTTCTTTAAAAAACAAAAAAAACGATTTTTTCCCTTCTTGAGACAAGAGTTAGAGGTATTCTTGACACTATATAAGTAGCAGCAAACTCGTTTTCGTTTTATTGTCATGTTTACAAAGGGAAGAGAAATGAACATCTCAACTTAAATCATAAATATGGGGATATGGGGATTGGATAGCTCTAACTGCCCCATTTTATTAACTCGAAAAATAAAGAAAAAATATTGTGATGAACTATAAAATATTACACTATTAGTCAGGATAGGTACAAGTATAATGATAATAATATTGCTGCATATAAGCTTTTTGTTTATAAACAACTTTAGATTGAAACTGGCATAGTCTTCTTTGGATAGCAGCAAATATTAAAAGATTTTTCTAAAAAAAAAAAAAATATTCTCTGAGCTGTGCACAGATATATCTTACCATTATGTAAGCGTGTATATAAGAAAATGTCCTTCATTTTGTGGACCTGCTGCTCTTGAACACTCAGAACTTTTCTTTCGTTATCAAGGGATGCTGCTGATTTTATCATCAGATTTGCCAACAGTGTGCAACGAGTGGACTATAGGAGGGAGAGATGGACTGATCTCTGTAAATAAGACAAAGTGGGCAGTACTCCAGGTGGAGGAGGATTGTTCATCGGAATCCTTAATAAGAGTTAATGGGACTCTGCATACCATTCGTCCCTCTCAAAGTATAAACAGATGAGAAAGGTTTGTACTTCCATGGGGGGCAGACTCCTGGTGCCAGTTAATCTATATAGCAGTTGAGGTTCTCTTGTTTGGTTTTTCTATTCATCATTAATGTGACAGCAGCAACATTTAGTACCCTGCTTAAATAAACAAGATACACTGTAGATGTTCAGCTCATGACAGGCTACAAAGGTTTGTTTGTTGCATATGGCCAGGAAGCAGCTTTCTTAACTTATGGGCATGTAAAAAGACCTGTTACCACATGAGCACATAAAGTGCTGCCACCAACCATTCGTCATGTCACAGCTTGGGCAGAGGGATGGAGTCACATTATGAAAGAAGCTCTATTTTGATTGGATTCCATCTCCAGCAGAGTCAAATCCACCGCTCATGAGTGAGCAAGTAAATCCAAAAACAAAAAAACTATAGAGCTGCTGCCCGGGTACACAGGTTGCAAGTCCCACATGCAGGAAATAAACCCATTATGTAAAATGATTAAATAAGACACATAGCAGCACAGTGCTACTATGCCTATTACTTTCTACCATATATCTCTTAAGAGTACCTTGTCATGTACTGGGTCCCAGACAGATACTCAGTCTGAGCCTCCCGCGTCCTTTCAAGCTTTGCTGACTGAAGTAAGGCCACATTAAGAGCGTGGCCAAGCCACGGACTGGAATGGCCGTGCTGCGTTGAAGCTCCGTCCCCATATGTCCAGAGCGGCTATGATTGAGGCGGAGACATCGTTGCACCCAGGAAACGTGCATGAGCATGGACAGCTCTGTGACGACGGGGGGTGCATGAGCCGGCCACTAGATGAGGTTCCTCGGCGAGGCTGCGCAGGAGAAAATGGTGGCCTGATCGGAGGCGGTATGCGGCCACTAAAGTAGCCGGAGCTGCTTTCCAGCATGAGTGGGGACCTGCGATGCTGGTAGGTGCCCGAGTGCCGGTCTGGTAAGCCTCAGCTCCCCCCCCCCCCCCGCGAACACGGATGCTGAGGCGAGGCCTGCCTGGCTCCGGTCCGGGATTGAGACTGCGCTGCCTTCAGACTCCTGTGGCCCTTCCTGCTAAGTAGGTCGCGTGGCGGCTGAGGCGGCGCGGGCGCGATTGCGGGGGTTGTGCCCGAGGCTGCCCGTTGCCCCCGGTGCCCGGAGTGCCTCTAGTGCGGGCCTGCTCGAATGCGGACCCTGCTGCACAGCTGTGAGGAGTGTTGTCAGCCTCTGCTGCATAATCTTTCAGGGCGGATTTACCTCTTGCTGGCTCCGGCATCACCCCCGACTGTGTGCCTCTTCCTTCAGCCCCGCTTCTGACCATTGCTCTTGTCAAGCATCGACGTTGAGAGGCAACCTGGGAAGGTCCAAGACACCCTGCAGACTCCCCCATAGTCCTTGGTCCAGTCTGCTGCCACAGGGGCAGTGGACTCCAGTAGGCATACACTACAACAGCACCTTCCTGACCACCGCTTGGGGCTTGTCGTACTGCATCGGGGTGTTTTGGATAGAGTGGCAGTTCAATATCCTTGGTGGCGTGTGGAGGTCTATGTGTGTGTTTGGTGTCACTGTGGGACCTTCCCTGCCTCAACACCCCTGACACAGCCTGGCACATCCTCGGCACCCCTAGCTCAGCCTGCCATATCCTCGGGCGGACACCGGCAATAGGGTGGTCCCTCATTGCACCTCAGGGGCATGGGTCGCAAGGTCCCGCAACAGAGGACACTCCTCTTTGAGAGGCTGGCGGAGAGGACCACAGAGGAAGGTACCGACATGGCTGAAAGAGCTGTGAGCCCCGCGCGGGACGCTTCCACCACGGCCTCCCCAATCGAGTGGTTACAGGAGATGAGACGGTTTTAGGTCTTTGGACAGTCGATTCGACTCCCTGGACAAGATGCTGGAGTCGATGGGCGCAAAGATCCAGGCACACGATGGGCGTCTCGACGTGGCAGAGGCACAGATCTCCAACATTGAGGATGGCACTGCACAGGTTACTAAAAGAGTAGACCGTATGGAACGCATTTTGAAGGACGTGGTCATCAAAAATGAGGACGCGCGCAGCCGCCTAAATAACGTACACATTCTTGGGGTTCCGGAGTCCACAGCTATGGGTCGTTTGAACCTCTTTGTGGAAACTTTACTGATGGATATGTTTGGGAGGGACTCGTTTACACCTGGCATTATGGTGGAGAGGGCCCACTGCACCCTTGGGCCTCGACCTAACCCGGGCCTCCCTCCCCGCCCTCTAACAGCCTGCATCAAGAACTTACGAGATAGGGACACGGCTCTTCGATTAGCCAGGGAACGTGGGGACACTACCTGGCAAGGCTCAAGATTGCACCGTATCCAGACTTCACAGTAATGATACAGGAGGCTAGGTGCAAGTTCACCGGGGTGAAGGCCACCCTCAGGAACCTTGGACTGAAATACGGCATGCTATATCCTGCTAGTCTCAGGGTGGAGGTTGGGGGCCGGGTTCGTTTTTTTGACAATCCTAATGAGATCCAGGAATTCTGCCGCACGTATTAAAATAAATCTGACCAGTCAAGAGATGACAGGGACGGCCCGTCCCCTCCACATAGCGGCTCCGTTGCAAGTCTAGAACTGTTCTCGGACTCCGGTATTGGGTGACTTAGATGGGTACAGCCTCTGCTTTGTTTTTTGTAATACATGGGGACACATTTCACATATGATACACAGTCGTTCGGCTGTCGTGGCGTTGCCACCCCCCTAGGTGGATACCGTGGGTTTATTTTGGTTGATTTTAATGTACCTGTTTAAGGTAGAGCTTTTCCATTGGAAAGTTGATTGGTATTCTGTTTGTTTGCAGGATGGGGTAGGCCTCGCCTTTATTGAAGTGAGGCTGGGTGGGAGGTGAGGGTAGGGTCAAACGCTTTGCTTATTGATTGTCTTATCAATTGTCTTTGGTATTGGTTTACTATTTTTGCAACGACATACGCCTGTATCGGATTACTTCACTCGCACAGATGGCACAGCCAGGTTTAAGTACAAATCCCTCTAATTTGTCACTGATGTCATGGAATGTCAGAGGTCTCAACAACCGGCGCAAACTACGTCAGGTATTACATAATTTGGATAGGCATAACATAGACGTTGCTTTCCTGCAAGAAACGCACTTACCAGTTTCAGATGCAGCGCGTTTCGCCTCCAGCTGGGGAGCGCATAGGTATTTCGCACATTTTTGTAATTACCCACGAGGCACGGCAGTGCTTGTACACAAGAGAGTCCCTTTCAGCTACCAGTTGGTCGTCGGAGATAAAGAGGGGCGATATATAATTGTAGTGGGGACATTGATGGGTCACAGGGTCAATTTGATGTGTATATACGCCCCCAATACTGACTCCCGGGAATTCTTTCATGAAGTACACACCCAACTCTCTAAACTAGATCCTTCTCGGATTATGATTGGCGGGGATTTTAATCTTATTTTGAACAAAGACCTGGATAGTACATCCTCCTCCCCCGACACGAAACCTAGAGCGCGGCGCTCAGTGAGAGACTTATGCAACCAGTGTTCGTTGACTGACATTTGGCGCAGGTGCAATCCTACCGCTACAAATTACACGCATTACTCAGGGCAACACAACACTTGGACAAGGATTGATTTTTGGCTGATCTCCCCAGGTGTGGCCCACTGGTATCACGCGTTAAACATGCTTCCTAGAACATACTCGGACCACTCCCCGATTCAGCTTTGTCTTAGAGTCCCACGCCCAGAGGGATTCGAAAGGATATGGCGCTTCCCTAGTTGTGCTCTTCTGGACGACCTGTTCTGTCATGAGGTCAGTGAGGCAATAGAGGATTATTTCACTCTTAACACGGGCTCGGTGGACTCCTGGGCCATGCTGTGGGAAGGGTTCCAAGCCTACATCCATGGGGTATGCATTTCTAAGCACGCTGGGGTGCTCAAGGCTCTAAGCACCACCCTCGCAAGGCTGGAGAGTGACCTAGCAGCGCTGGACAGTGAGGTGCGGTCTGCTGCTTCAGACTCCTTCTGTGGGAAGAGGCTGGCTCTTCTCTCAGAATACAGGGAGGCAGCGGATCAGGAGATCCTGTACCTAGGCAAATATCAAACAGCCCTTAGATACGGCGAGGGCGACTGTCCAGGTCGCACACTGGCTCTGACCCTAAGGCCGCCCTACAGCAAGGCATACATCACAGAGATTTGCGACATAGATGGGACTCTGCTCACGACTCCCACGGACATCAGAGACAAACTCCTATCGTACTACACTATGTTATACACATCTAGTGCTTCGTGGTTCCTCTGCCCCAGGGCTTGATGGCTTTACTGGGGAATTTTAGAAGGCCTTTTCAGATCTGCTCACACCAAAGTTGATAGAATTGTATGCTGAGGCCCTGGAAAAACAAATCCCGCCTCCCACGTTACGCGAAGCAGTTCTAATTCTTCTTCCGAAACCTGGTAAAGACCCCTCCCTGTGCTGATCATATAGACCCCTCTCGCTGTTAAATATAGATTATTAAATTCTGGCAAAAATTGTTGCTAACAGACTGTCACAGTTAATGGAGTGTATTTTCTCCCTTGCGCAATCTGGCTTTGTTCCACATTGCTCGACCTCATTAAATTTGCAGACACTGCAAATTACTACACTACGGTCCTACACAGAATAAATCCCTAAACTCCGGCAGCGGCCGTTCTTCTTGACACAGAGAAAGCCTTCGACGAACTTGAATGGCCCTTCTTTCTATCCATTATGCGCCGCATGGGCATGCCTGCCGGCTTTATTGCCACTGTTGATTTATTGTATAGTCGTCCTACGGCGAGACTGCGCATAAACGGCACGATCTCCGGTCCCTTTACACTAACCCGTGGCACACGACAGGGTTGTCCTCCGTCGCCCCTTTTGTTCATTCTTGCCATGGACCCTTTGATACGACATTTCCAGGAGCGTCATCTTCATAGGGGGCTGCAATTTCGGACAGGCCCCCTTTTGGTCTCATTGTACGCCGACGACACCATTCTCTATGTTAGGGAACCACACCTGAACCTTGCCCCGCTAATCCGGGAAATCCTGCGTTTTGGACGGCATTCTGGGTTAGGTATTAATTGACACAAATCAATTATCTTTCCATTGACTATTGGCACGACCCCTTGGGAATGTGAGTTTCCGTTAGAATGGTGCTCGGACTCCGTCAAATATCTGGGTATCCATGTACACCTGGATCCAGACCAGATTATTAGTCTTAATTATGGAGAAGCGATTGAGAGGCTGGAGACTCAGGTGGAGAATTGGTTACGACTCCCTTCATCCATGGCAGGAAGGATAGGCATAAGTAGGATGATTAAGATGATGGTCCTACCCAAGTTTTTGTATCTTTTTAATAATATCCCAACCTGACCCGGCTGGTGTGGGGGGAGGGGGGGAAGGGGTTCAGGCGGCCACGAGTTTGCTGGAAAATACTTACCTTGCCATATGATAGGGGCGGATTTGGTGTGCCGGATTTTTATCTCTACTACCTAGTGGCGCAGTGTAGCTACGCCTCTGCTTGGTACCACCCAGACGCACGGATCCCATATCTACGCCCAGAGGCTGACTTTGACATCCCTGAGCCTATAGCGGCTGTTCTGCCTAGAGGGGAACCTAGGGATCCGGTCGACATACAAACAATCTCGACCACCAGTTGGGCTTGGAACAGGATCCTCCGCTACACTGGCACCTTTGTTTTATATTCTTCGGCCCTTTCGCTCCCAAATGCCCGCTGGCTTCCCATCACCAGTGAGAAGTTGGAACAACGCACGTTAACCAAATTTGACATTACCAAGATCGGGGATTTGTACCCCAACGGGCATATATTCTCGGACGCTGAGGACGCTCGTTTGCAAGAGGCTGCGTTCATGGACAAATTCGTTCTCAGAAGGCTCTACTCCGCATTAAAAGCTACGATCGTCGGTTTCCCAGTGGAGCCGAACTCCTTTACACCGTTGTCTTTGATTGAGAATCAGAGCGGAACACACAAATTCCAAACTTTACAAATTATGCACAGCACAGGTCCCAATCATAGACAACAGACTTCGAGCAGAGTAGGAGGCCGATTTGGGACGTCCAGTGGACCGTCTGCTGTAGAGCCACAAAAGACATTTCACTGAACAGCCGCCATAAATTATTGCATTACAAATTTCTCCGTAGAACCTACATGACACCAGTAACATTGCATAAAATTGACTCAGATAGGCCACATTCATGCTGGAAATGCGGCGCTCAGCATGCCGATTTTGCCCATCTCACTTGGACATGCCCCCGCATAAGCTCATACTGGGAACAGGTGCACAACACTTAGGGACCATTCTTGGGCTCACACTGGTTCCTATACCGGAAGTGGCTCTGTTGGACTACACGGTTAACTTCCCTAAAAGGTCCAGAAACTTGCTTCCCTTGGTCTTCTCTTGGCAAAAAGAGAGATAGCGGTGCTCTGGGGCAGCAAAGCTGCTCCCACGCTGCAATTCTGGCTGAATAGCTTAGCACATTGCAGTATAAATAGCGAAATATACTCCAGCCTATTGCCCAGCGAAGCCCGCCCTAGGGATATCTGAGACCCGTATAAGGCATATATTGACGCCCTGCACAATCCCTCCACTTCCCAGCCACACTCGGGGATGGTACCCAAGGGTATAGGATAGAGCAGTTGGATTCCACAGGACTAGGCGATATATGGCTCTGTATTGCACTGCTGCTTCTGTACGCCCTCTTATTACCAAGCCCGCTTCTTTGCTGTTCTGGGAAGGGTAGCCAGCGGCTTGCTGACCAGATCCGGATGTTACAACAGGCGGGGTAGAAATGCTGTGACACTTGATAGGCTGGTCGACAAACGTTCGACATGTGGGGTGTTGCATACAGTATTGCGCTAATGACATTGCATGGCATATGTGTTCTTTACAATGTAAACTGTGCATGATAACATGATATCTAGGCTGTACTTACCAAAGATTACTGTTACGGATGAACCATACATCCTTGTTCTTGATAATCAATAAAAGATAAAAGTTAAAAAAAAAAAAAAAAAAAGTAAGGCCACATTCCCACCCAATTCCAAGGACGCCTTTAAGGCATTCAGTTTTCTTCTCCTCTGTATTGCCTCTTTTGACAGATCTGGAAAGATGTGTATTTTATGCCCCATAAATGACAACTCACCCTTAATGTTCACTGCTTCTAGGTTCTTTTACCCATCGCCTGTGACTCTAGTTAAAATAGTACATTTCATACTCTCCATTACATCCTCAGACCATCCAGGACTCTTTCCTGTAATATTTGTCCTTAAGAATGTATCTCTTTTATGGCCCGTTCTAATATTTGAGCAGCAATACGGGGGTGATAGGGGGGGGGGGGGTATCACCCCCGTATTGCTGCTCAATACCCCCCCCCCCCCCAGTCCCCCCCCTGTGAAGAAGTCCACCCTTGGGTGCACTCAGCATTTCACTGCCTCCAATATTGTCCGCTGATGAAAGCGCAAAGTTTTTGTCATCCCCTCTCATAATTCCACAGTCTAAGACAACCCAACCCAGAGGAATAGAAGTGTAAACGGGGCAGGGGGGTGAGGGGGGTGTGGGCGGGGGGAGAAGGAAAGTAGATAGTCCCCTCTTTTTCATTCTTTCAACAGTCACCTATATGAGAAAAGGGTGCTACACGGGTAAAAGTTGGTCTCGGGTCAGCAGGGCCAACACTTCTATTTTGGTTTGGGCTGTAGAAGCTCATCAGTAAAGCCAGCATCTTGACAGCAACCACTGATACACCTGAATAAGCTAAGTTTCGACAGTAAAAAAGTACAGCTGCACTGTTTTTGTTGTTGTTGCAAATACTGCCACTTGTCCTTGGCAGAAGGAAGTAATTAGCCTATACCTTACCACTTAGTAAGCACCTATTCGTCCTACAGATTTCAAAAAGGTCATAAGTAATTTGAAAAATTTTAAGACATTAGAACTTCTTATTTTTAAATCACGATTGGACATAACTTACCGAAAATTCCAATAATAGCTGAAACAGTAATGACTGGCTCCTTTGCCCACGCATTTTTGAGAAAGGCGCCGATCTCTGCATATAGAATAAAATTAATACAAGTAAGAGGATGGCTCACTAAACTTTGAGACACACTAAAAAGTTTACATTTCAGCTTTCTGCTGTTATAACACTCGTTCTGTCATTAGCAGTCAAAGAAATCTCTATAAGAGATTTTTTTTTAACATCACATCTAAAACAAAGCGTGCAGTCATGAATATGCAAACTTATGCATAGATGAAGGACCGGTCATCATGCAGGGAAGCCCCATCAGAAGACCATCTGACTTTTGTCGCTCAACAGGCTCTTGAAATGCCCAAGTTTGGCCTTCGTCCCCATTCTCTGGTAGTGGCTACACGATTTCAAGAGGATTCCCACTCGCGAAGTCTTTATCGTTTCTTTTCATTGTCAATATACTTATGATGACTAGGGACACAACACACTGAGCCTTCTCCATTAAAATGGTACATGCCGTCCTACCCCATTATCAAGAAGCACGAAGCAACCCATCCCATAACAGCTTTACTGTTTTTATTTTAGCAGGAATCACTAATCTGTTGTCACCAACATTCCTCCTGTGACCTTTCCATTACTGAGGACTCAGGAGAAGATTCTACCAGGCAGAATCCTCAGCATATACAATCAATCCATCAGGGTTTTGTAAAGTACACTACTCACCCGTTAGGGTCTCAAGGCACTGAAGTGTGGGTGTGCGAAAAGCCAGGTCTTGAGGTATTTTCTGAATTGGCGCAGTGTCTGGCTTTTCCGGCGGTGATGGGGTAATCGTTCCAGGTCTTGGCTGCGAGGTAGGAGAAGGAACTTCCACGCGCTCTGGTCCTGTAGAAGTGTGGGACGGTGGCTAGGGAGAGGTCGGCTGAGCTATCTATTGGGGGCATGGAAGGAGATGCAGTCGTTGAGGTATTTGGGTCCGGTGCCGTGGAGGGCCTTGTAGGCATGTGTGAGCAGCTTGCAAGTTATTCTTCTTTCGATGGGGAGCCAGTAGAGGTCGCAGAGGTGTTGGGTGCTGTGGTTGTGCCGTCAGATAGCGAGGATCAGTCTGGCTGCGCCGTTCTGGACGGTCTAGAGTTTGGGGAGAAGTTTTTTATTGTTTCTGGCGTAGAGGGAGTTAACGTAGTCCAGTCTGCTGGTGCAGAGTGCATGAGTGACCGTTTTTCTGAAGTCGGGTGGGGATCAACTTGAATGTCTTGCGTAGTATGCGGAGGGTGTTGAAGAATGCGGAGGAGGCGGCGGCGTAGATCTGGCGATTCATGGCGAGTGAGGATTCCAATATGATACCGAGGTTACGTGCATGGTCTGTCGGGGTGGGTGGGTACCCGAGGCGGAGAGCCACCAGGTGTCTTCCCATGCGGAGGTAGTGGAGCCGAGGACTCCTATTTTCTCCAAGTTGAGTTTCAGGCAGCTTTTCCTAATCCAGGTTGATGGCTTTCATCCCTTCTTGGAAGTTGTGCCTGGTGATGTCGGGTTCCTTGGTGAGGTTGAGGATGAGCTGGGTGTCATCGGCGTAGGAGACTATGTTAAGACCGGGGTTTCCGAAGATGGTTGCGAGGGTGGCCATGTAGATGTTGAAGAGGGTGGGGCTGGGTCGCATCCTTGGGGGTACTCCGCATCTGATCTCGGTCAGTTCTGAGAGGAAGGGCGAGAGTCATTCTTTCAATTCTGCCTGTGAGGAATGATAGTAACCAGCTAGGGCCTTACCTTTAATGCCGGCGTCATGGAGTCTGGTGGCTAGTGTGCGGTGGGAGACTGTGTCGAAGGCTGCTGATAGGTCCAGGAGGATGAGGGCTGCCTTTTCGCCTTGGTCGAGGAGGGAGCGGATGTCGTCAGTGGTGGCGAGGAGAGTGGTCTAGCTGCTGTGGTTGCTGCAGAATCCAGATTAAGAGGTTTCTAGGATGTAGTTGGCTTCGAAGAAGTGTGCTAGCTGGGTGTTGACGGCCTTTGATGACCTTGGGTAAGAAAGGAAGCAGTGAGATGGGCTTGAAGTTTTTGAGGTTCGTTGGGTCTGCGGAAGGTTTCTTTAGGAGGAGGGGGTCGACTTTGGTGCACTTCCAGTTGTCGGGAATGTGGCGGTCTCGAGGGAGCAGTTGATGGTTTGAGGTAGCTCAGGTCCGATGGCTGTGGCGGCCCTGTGGAAGATGTGTGGCAGGCAGGGGTCACAATGTGCTCAAGAGTGGATGCTCTTCATGATCTTTAGGGTGTTTTCTGTCGTGAGTGAGGTCCAGGTAACAAGGGTCTGTTGGGTGGCGTCGCTGGGGGTGGGGGTTGGGGCGGTGCAGAGGTCTTGGTCATTGAAGTTGCTGTACAGCGTCTTGATCTTGAGGTGAAAGAAGGAGCAGAGTCTGTTGCAGAGATCTAGGGAGGGAGGGAGGGACGTCAGTTGTTTCACTGTGGGGTTTTGCACATTCCTGTATGATGGAGAACAGTTCCTTGGAGTTTTGGGTGTTGGAGAAGATTATGTCTTAGAGGAAGTTTTTCTTTTGTGGATTGGATTAGTTAGGGGTGTGCTGTGGTGGCTGTTTTGTCGGCGGATTGTGCTTCTGGAGTTTTGCTGTTTCTCCACGTCTTTTCCAGTCATCAGCAGGAATGCTTGGATTCTTGGAGTACTGTGGTGAACCAGTTAGCTTCCTTGTTGTGTCGTCTTGTGGTGTTCTGGAGGGAGGAGAGTGTGTTGGCACAGTTGGCATTCCATTGTTGGAGGTTGCTTGCCGCGGTGTTGGCGGCCATCATAGTTGGGGTGGAGTGCAGGTGAGGGCGGAGGTGTGGTGCTCTTTGGAGACTTTGTTCCAAATTCTGCATGAGAGTCAGCCCGCGTGCTTGTGTGCGGTGGGTTTACTAAAAGAGAAATGGATGCAGTGGTGGTCAGTTCAGAGCAGTTCTGTGGTGTGGCTGAAGAAGATGCTGTTTCCTCGGGTTAAGGTGTGTGTCCCACGGTGGGGGTGGAGACGAGTTGCTTCAGCCCTATGTTGGTGAGGTTCTCTAGGAGGGCTGTGTCGCTGAGGTTGTCAAGGTGGAAATTCAGATCTCCGAACAGTACGTAGTTCTTGGAGTCGAGGGCCTGAGGTGCGATGGTGTTAGTGAACAGGGTGCGGGAGGTCGTAGCTGGGAGTTCTGCGTAGAGTTGTTCTGGGCTTGACCTGGTCCTGGAAGTGGATGTGTTCCATAAGGGGCGAGGAGTCGTTCGATGTGGAGGTCGTCAGTCAGAGGGAGCTTTTGTGGGGGATTGCGTGGCCTCCTCCAGGGTGGTTGTAGTGGTCTTTCCTCTGGATCTTGTACCTGTCGGGGATCGCAGTTGCGATGTCGGGTGCGGACCTGGCGTTGGTCCAGGTTTCTGTGAGGATGGCGACGTCTAGCAAAAGGGTGTTGAGGTCCCAGATTTCTACAGCGTGTCTGTGCAGGGAGCGTATGTTGAGGAGGATGCAGCTCAGTGGTTTGGGTGTGCCGGCAGTAGCTGTTGTGGTCTGGAGGTGGGTGAAGGTGCTGTGGCAGTGTCGGCAGGAGACCGGGCCTTGGGTGATGCTGGGCGCCGCGAGCTGGCAGCTGTTGTTGCGTCCAGGGTTGAGTGCGTGGAGTGTTGCAGAGGTGTAGGAGTGGGTGGTCGTAGGACCAGGGTCCCTGGCGCTGGTCGGCACAGACATGCTTTCCTTTGGCGCGCCAGTGGTGCAGCCACAATTAAGTAGAGGTCGGGGGAGGGAGAGCAGCTGGGAGGCGGGAGCAGAAACACGCTGGGTTGGAGGGGCCGCAGAGGAGGAATCGTCAGGAAATGAAGCAAAAAGGCAACGGGGAAACAAATAGGATAGTGAAGGCAGCAACAGAAAAGACGGCACGGACAGAAAAAAGGCAGAAACAGACAAAAACAGAAAGGTACAAATATAAATAATAATAATTAAAAAAAAAAATGAGAAAAACAAACAAACTACAGAAAGCTGGTGGAGTGGACCAAGAGAAGAGCAAGGCTCTCCCACTGCACCACCAGGGATGAGGCGCAGGCAGGAGCATGTGGGTGAAGGAGGGCCTCAAACATCTACCTGGAACCAGAGAGCTGCAGGGGGCAGAGGCACAATGATGGAGCTGAGCGAGGGGAGAGCAGTTTCCCTGATCAGGAGTTCAGAGGTCTTTGAACTGTTTAAGCTGCCTTTTTGGCGTTGACAATGCTTGCTGCCAAAACTGCATCTACATAAAGAAAACATCCATTACCAAAGCACATAGGTTGCGCTTTGCAGACCTATTTACTATACCAATGTATTTTACCAATGCAGTGTACATCGTGCAAAAAAAAAAAAAAAAGGGTTAAAGAAAAATGAGATGCCGCCGTCACGGTTACTTGTCGTGTCATTCTGTAGGCACGAGCATGTGCAATGACGTATGCGTACGCCACCATGTATGGGGCACCATGCATGCGTACATGTCCAGAATGATGGGTTATCATTTACTTTCTTTTTTAATAAATCTTAGCTGGTGAAAGCTGCTTACATTGGGAACTTAAAAATTAATGAAATTCAAAGCATGTGAAAGCGCTTTTCTTGTCGCCCAGCACCATGTCAGCCAACGGGCCGTCTCAACAAAAAAAACAAAATGTAAATGCCCACAAGCGGTGGTGAAACAACATAGGAACTTTAATGAATCATGGCATCCTGAAGAGCATGCTGATTATTTTAAAAGAACTTCATTATCAGAATGGGTGCAGGTAATAAGAGATATTGAGGAAAGTTTGTCCTGTAAAATACCAATTGAAAATGGGCTGCACCAGGGCTGTGACCTAGCCCCCCCTGCTTTCCTCCTAGTTTATAGCAGAATAACCAGCAGCACTGGACACAGTAGGAGGGTTTAGCCCCAAAATGAATGGCATACATGAGCAACAGCTGTCTGAAGCACAACTCAAGAAGACAGAAGTCCCTGTCCTCAGACCCACCCCCTCTGCATGGGACAGCATCTGGTGGCCCTCTGCAGCACCCCTACTCCCACGGACCACGCCTGGAACCTCGGCATCATACTCTACTCCTTCCTCACCATGACCCGACAGATCAATGCCGTCTCCTCCTCGTGCTTCAACACCCTCCGCAAGACTTTCAAGTGGATCCCTCTTGAATCCAGAAAAACCATCACCCACGCACTCAACCAGCAGACTGGACTACGGAAACGCCCTTTATGCCGGAATCTCCAGACCATCCAAAACACTGCTGCCAAGCTTATCCTCGGCATTCCACGACAGAAACATCACCCATCACCTACGAAACCTCCACTGGCTCCCCGTTGGGAAGTGAGTCACCTTCAAGCTACTCACACATGCCTACAAATTCCTCTGCCGGACCCCAATACCTCAACAAAAGAGTCTCCTTCCACGCACCCAAGAGAAACCTCTGGTCCGCCGACCTAGTCGAAACCCCGTGCATCCGCAGAGCAAAAACGCGTGGAAGAGCCTACTCCTACACCGCGGCAAAAACCTGGAACGAACTCCCGCTCATCAGACGTTCCCCCACTCTGCACACCTTCAGGAAAAGCCTCAAGACCTGGCTATTCAGCTGATTACTGAGCTGCACGACCTCCGATTTACCCTCCCCCATCCCCTTGAGACGCTCACAGGCGAGTAGCATGCTTCACAAATAACTGATTGATAGATACATTTGGCATGCTTACTATATGCAGACGATCTTGTCATTATGGATATGACTGAAATAGGACTACAGAAAAAATTTGATGTTTTATGGAACACTGTAACAAGAAAAAAACTAGTGATGAATTTGGATAAAACGAAAGTGATGGTGTTTGGGAAAAATGGGCAAATATGAATGACACCTAGGCACTAGCACACTAGAGACAGCGGACAAATATAAATACTTTGGAGTATAGTTTAAAAGAAGCTGCTGTGGAAAGAGCACATATAAGCATTAAAACAAGAGAATTGGCCTCAGTCAGAGCTCTCAAAAAATTCAATAAATATTATGGTAGTATCTTGAGGCCTGTGCTAAATGCATATGCAGCTATGGTTCTCCACAATTCCGCTACGGAGTTGAACTGTTAGATCCAAGTGGAAAGCTGGATTAGGAGTACGAAGAGGGTAAATGTCTAAAAAGCCTGTTGTCATTACCCAAGTCAACAATGATACAGGCTATAAGGATGGAAACTGGTGTACCATCATAGGGTCACTTAGCTGTTGCAATAGTGGTGAGATTCTGGCTTCGCCTAACAGGCCATATACCAAAGGTAGCGACACACTGTAAAAATTAGATCACATATAGTGAACTGCATTGGGCCATGGGAGTAGGAGAAAATCTGGGCAACATATACAGGAGACTAGGACTGAATATAGACAAGACCTGGTAATCATGACTATAAAGAGGGAACTTCGCACTTTAACAATAAAGTTAACCAGAGATCAAGACATGGGGTATTTAAGGAGCAAGTCATCCACCCAATTCTCATATGACTCATAGCAAAATGATGAATGGTTCCTGTACATAGAGGCATTACCCAACTCCAAGCTTAGGTAAAAGATACTAAGGTTAAGAACTGGCTTAAGTCCCCAAGACACAAGTAATGAGGTTAAAAATTGTCACTGATAGAAGCTCAGGGAAACTGTACTGTGGGTTATCAGCCAATTGTGATTGTCTGCATATCACTTTGGACCGTCCAAAGGTACTGTTAATATGAAAAAAAATGTAAAGCCACTTATTTTAAAGTACGGTATCCATGAGTGCACGCAAGCAGCTGTTCTTTTAACTGATATGCAATACCTGCATGTGACTTGTACCTTGGGGAGATATATTGCTCCTGTGAGGGCATTATCCCAATTTTAAGATGTGCATTAAGGTATCTAGGGGTAGCACTCTTAGGGATACATAGTATTTGTAGCATATTTGTTTGTTTGTTATAAGAAGTAACTTTTAAAGGATTTTATAAAGCATTCTTCAGGATTGCGAAATTGAGTTTTCATGGTGCATGTGGCATTTCGTCTATTTTAATTTAACACGAATCAGGGGTTTTATTATGTAATATGGTGTATATTGCTTTTACTGTTGTTTAAAGGTCATGGTCTAAATAAACACTATTTTTGACTTACTTGGGAAGGGACAACCTATGCTGCTTTTACTAGCACTCAGATTCTTCCCAACCACTCACTCACTCAGGGTGGCCTAGATTTGTATTGCTCTCAATTAGTCACATTAAAAGAATAAATGAGGCGCTGTCGCTTCTACGAGATCCAGTGTCGCCCCCTCCAACAGTCACTATCTAATGCACAAAAAAACCTTTATAAAAGGTTCTCATGTGTAAAGTATACGAACCTTTTAAACCACTAACTTGTATCAAAGGTCCACAGGATGGCGAGGACGGGTCATTGTCACCCCTACATAACCTGTCATGGTAGCGTCAATCTCTCTTACAAGAAGGGCATTTAGTCAGTTCTTTATTTACCGTTCACGAGTCGCAGTTGACATTTCTTAGTCAAAATATTTCAACTGAAACTTGAGCAGGGCATAGAAATGACATAAGTGATGACGCAAAATAAGTATTCAATTACCGGTTTCCTGCCCAGACTCTCCAAAATACCCCCAACAGAACTTTCAAGAGCAACTTTATTTTGAACGCCAGTAGCACATCACTAAAAACGTAACCATTTAAACGGTAGTGTCCACGGACACCTACCATAACCAAGGTAACCGGCTCAATTCCCATGGTCACAGACACTCATTCCAATATCATTCCCCGAAGGAGACACAGATACCCAAATCTCTGCTACAGAAAGGCACACCCTTCCAACCGAACAAGGACAATATCCCAGACCTAGCAATCCCACAGTCAACCCCTCTGCCTCTTACACGGGCATTCTCAAGGCGCCCCCCCCTCCCCCACACACTTTATAGGCCAGGGTCACACCCTTACAAGAACAAACCCCACTATCACATCCTTTCAAAATAATCCGACACCGCAAATACAGCAACCATGGTCACCTTTCGCCAACTATCTCTTCCACGAGAGGACAAAAAATAGTCTCCTTGACAGATACTCACTGCTCGCCATTTTCACGACGAACTCTCACCCGGCACCAAACCTCAGAGACCGCTGGGAACTGTAGTAAGTACACACACTAAGGTCAACTATGGAACTTGACCCGGACGTAAAAATATTCCAGTAAAGGGCACTACTTAAAAAACATTTCTGGAGTCCTCTATTTAAGGGGTCCAGTGAGTTAGAAAGAAACCCGTATATGACTCTAATATGCCTTTTATAGACGTAGATTGTCTCGTAATTACAACAAGACCCACGGCTTCTTGTGTACGGATACTCTCCACCATTCCCGGAGGTGGAGTTAATGGTGCACGGCGTGAAGGTGGCGCTTTCCATTGGTTGGAGAAACTTGGAGGAAGGGATTGGTTGGGAAAGATATAATCGGTTGAGCATTGGCCGTGGTGTTTTGAAGAAAGCTTACTGCCCCGCCCCTCCTTTCGTCACAGGGGGGCGGGTGGTGGCGGGATGTTGTATTGAGAAAAGAGAGAGAGAACAGGAACGATATTTGCCGTAGTGTGCAAGAACACGCACCCTTGGGCAAAATGTATCTCCGGTTGTGCCAGTAAATATTGATTTGTGCCGGTTGCTAAACATTGGGCCATTTTTAAATTGTACTTTGTGCTATTGATGGAGCAGGTAGTGCAACATTTTGTATACCTCCTCTATTTTTGCATGAAAATACTAATTATATAATCTATTAATTATAATATTATTAAACAAGTGTTGCATGTATACTGATCAACATTATTAATACTAAAATACACATGGGATTTGCTAATTGCATGGCTAAATAACTCTTATGACTAAAATCTGTACGCATATTAACAATAGTATATGTGGTAATAGAATACTGCATGATATATGTTGCTTTGTGATGTTGCACCATTGAGAAGGATCGAAAAAGGTGAATATAATTGCTTTAAATGTTGCTATATGCTAGATAAATACAAGCACATAGATGGATTAGCAAGGGGTTAACATTAGGATCACCATTTCCATGAATTTATTATTCTTTTGTGTTTGTTTCGCTTAAGTTGGCATTTGGGCCTAAATCCAATATGGCCGCTGTCACCACACGCAGAAGTGGCCACTGTCTCATGAGGCGCGAAGTGAGCTGCGCATGTGCAAGAAATCTCCTAAACCTCGTAGCGACCTTTGCACAAACTGTCCCCGGTCAAGGAGACGAAACGGGACACTCGCCAAGACACGGGAACAATCAACCTTACAGTAAACCGGAACAAGCCGATACTTCGCTAACCAATGACCTCACCCCTCGAACTGTACTGAAAATCTTGGAATATTAGTCGTACGATCTCAACCAGCCAATCACGACTGTTCTAAAGTTTAATATTGTATCTTCTATGACTTGTTTTATTATAAAAAGGATAGTAGAATAGGGAGGGTGTGGATGATGCGGATGATGATCTCTCTTTTTTCCATTTATCATTTTCCACGTTCGTTGTGACGCCTTTCCGAAGATCCAGATGCTGCCCGATCACTTGATGACTGCAAACTTTTTCTAAAAATCCACGAACTATGATATATGCTTGCACGATTTCTGGTCCTTTGATAAATTGGGACTGTAGCGTGCTGAGCAGAGGACTTTGAGCTTTGGCCTGCTTTTCGGACAATTTACGACAAATTTTGGTTATGCAGAGCCAATGAATTAGAGGACTTCAAATAGCCAGATTAGGTAAATATGATGTTCTGTGATTTATTTGAATTGATCTAAAACTCTAAACTTTGGCGAGACAAAAGCAAATATAAATCACTATGAAAATTTAGATAAACAGATATTGATTAACAAGAAATAAGAGTTTGTGGTTTATTAAGGGAAATAAGGATTCTGAGTCTTAAATTGTGTTTTAGCTGGTTCTAAATCACCATCAACCAATCCAACTAAAATGGTCCATTGACCAGGTGGGTGGAGTGCCTTGATGTTTGAGACTAGGGATCTGTAGGCGAAGGATATTAATGTATATATATATTGTAAAATAATTTTTCTCTCCCTATAGGTTATATAAGGTATTTCTCCCACATGTCCAGCGCTTGAATTACTCATCCCTCCTGTGTGTGCAGACTTGTGAGAGAGACGTATGAGTATTGGTGTTATGGGCCCCACCAATGACTGCGTGTGTGAATGAGCTAGTGTGACGTCGGGTCTGCGACGCAGGGAGGGTATCGGTAAATGTTATTCCCCATTTTTCAGTCTTGCGCTGGATCACTATTTTTAGCATAATTGGGCTAGAAATTTGAGTTAGTAACAGGCTCAGTCTTAGCTGCTCTGTCCACTATTGCCTGGTAGACCTAGAGCCACCCTCTAAGAAGTGTGACTGCGTCTTTTAGAACAGCAGCGTGGTCACAGAGGTTTCCGCAGAGTCCTCTCAATTTACTCGCTTCCCTTGTTTATCTGCACTTGCAAACGCTTCTATTAATAATCCAAAAATAATTGTGATAAGCATTCGATACAGTGACTTGTCATGCACGAAAGTGTCGCTTGCTAATTGGTCGGTGCATCATTCAGTTTGCAAGAGAGTTTCACAGGTGGGAGAAGGGTGCCACAATGGTGTTTGTCCAGTTTGCGTAAAATACACATAGAAGTAAAATGCTTTATTGAGAATAGAAATTTGGAGTCTCCCCAAGCTACCTGAAAATGTCTCGTGATAGGCATTTCTCAGGAATCCAATCTATATCCCATAACCAATGCTTCCAGTGCACGAAATGCTAGTGTTAACTCGCATTTCTTTCAAGTCTTAAAACTGAAGGTGAAGCACAATTCACAGGAATGAGTGACGATCTGTTTCCCAGCTGATCGTGATTAAACAGGTGTGGATAATAAATGAGTACCACAAGGGGCCAATCTTGCTGGATACTGGGGGTAGGAACGTTTTTTTTCTAGCACACAACATTTAAATTAACTGCAAGTATTTTAGAATTAGGAACCCACAAATGAAGCACATTTTTTGTTAATTCTTAAATGTGTTGGAAACAAATACTTTAATATGATCAAAACAAACTAACACCAGGTGATGCCATTTCCACACATCGTTTGTGCGCTGTTTAGTGTTGTTAATAAAATTGTATGGTTGTGCAAATGTAATGGTCATTTCAATTGAAAATATATTGTTTGTAATGACAGTGTGCAACCATACTATGCCTACTCCACTCCACTCTATGCCACTCCAATCTGCTCTGCACCACTTCATGCCCCTGCACTTTACTTTGCCCCACTCCACTTAACACCACTATTGCCACTACACTCTACTCCACTCTGCACCAGCACACTGTATGTCACTGCACTCTATGCCTCTCTACTCTTCACCATTCAATGCCAATGCACTCTTCGCCACTGCACTCTACAGCACTCCAGTCTAGGCCACTCCAGTCTACTCTGCATAGCTCCACTCTACGCCATTCTGCAACACTGCAGTCTACGCCATTGCACTCAATGCCAATACTGTCCACCAATGTACTTTACTCTGTAACATTCAACTCTACACCTGTGCACTGTACGCCAGTCTATTTTACTGTGCACCAATGTACTTTATGCCACTGCACTCTACACCACTTTACGCCACTTTAGCTTACACCACTCAACTCCATTTCACGCTGCTGTGAAATAATATACGCCACTGCACTCTGCCACTCTACTCCAATGCACTATACACAACTGAACTCTGTGTCAGGGCACTTTACTGTACGGCACTGTACTCTAACTCTGCGTCACTGCACTCTATGCTACTTTACTCTGCAGTACTGAACTCTATACCAATGCACTCTACGCCACTCTACTTTGCATCACTACACTCAGCATCACTACACCTCTGCACTTTATGCCATTCCACTCTGTACCACTCTACATCACTGCACTCTCTGCCACTCTACTCTGCATCACTACACTCTATGCCACTCCACTCTGCACCACTCTACACCACTGCACTCTGACATTGTATCCCATCACACACAACTGCACTCTATGCTACTCTGCACCACTCCACACTGCGCCACTCAACACCTCTACAGTCCAATCTACACCACTGCATTCTATGATGCTGCATCTTACGCCGCTGAATTCTATGCTGCTGCACTCTACGCCACTGCACTCCACGTCCCTATACTCTGCAACACTCTGTGCCAATGTACTCTAAACTGTTCCACTCTACTCTATGCCACTCCACACCACTGCACTCTACGGCACTGCACTCTTCCACTGCCCTGTACGGCACTGCACTCTACCCTGCACAACTGTACTCACCACCACTGTACTCTACGTAACAATTCTACAAGACTGAACTCTACGCCAATGCTCCATAGACCTCTGCACTGTAATCCACTGAGCTCTACATCACTCCACTATACACCACTGCACTCTGCAGAAACTCCAGTCCACCTCATTCTATGCCACTATACTCTACAGCACTATATTCTACTCTGCACCAATCTACACCACTGCACTCTGTGCCACTCCAATCTACTCTGCAACACTCTAATCTACACCACTTTATTCTACTGCGCTGCATTGTACACCATTGACTTCTATACCACTGCACTTTACACCACTACTCTGCAACACTCAACCCCAATGCAGTCTACGCTAGTCCACTGTAATCTACACCACTCCACTACATGCTACTCTACGTGACTTCACTCAGTGCCACTCTCCCTGACTTCACTCAATGACACTTCACTTAACTGCACTCTACTCCACTCTTCGCCATTCCACTCTATTACAGTCCACACCACTCTTCTCTATGGCACTAACTTTTAACCATGCTGAACAACAGCCACGCTGGTGTACAGCATGATTAAAACATTTTGGCAAAGCCAATAGCTCTTGCATTGGTGAGACTTATTGGCTTTGCCAATGCTTGTTCTTATCTGTAGTGAAAAGTTTTATACTGAGCTTAACAAAACAATAAAGGTACAACATGGATCGCAGCAGAGCAACAATCCTAAACACATATAAGTTAAGGACAGATGGCAGTAGCAGAAGGAGCATAACACAATTATATCACCCATACAGGACTGGTACAGTAGGAAGGTTGGATCCTTCTGCATGGTTACTCCCACTTTGGATACTGGGGTAGCCTTATCAGTCCCTAGTATATGGTACTAAAATCCCCAAGGCATAGGTACCCCAGAGGTCTCCCATGGGCCAAAGCATGTATTATGCCACCCATGGGAGACCATGCAAAATGGAAATTCAGGCCTGCCATTGCAGCCTCTGTAAGTTGGTGCATGCACCACTTACTGAAGATATAGGTTTACTATATCTAGGGGTCACTGCACTTAAAACCTATAAGTCATCCATATAGCAGGGCTTTGCAATCCTGAAGGCAGGGTGCTTGGTTCTAAGTGAGAGGGTGCCCCTACATGACCAGGACACCCTTGCAGCCTACGGAGTCAATTCTCCCGGGTTGTCAGTGAAGCAGCTGTATACTATATAGAGGGGCACCGCGTAATTATGCGATGACCATCTCGAAAACGTCTGCAACAAATCCTATCATGGTTGGTATCAAACATATTGGAATCATACCCCCACACTGTAAACGGTGTGGAAGGTATGATTTCAAGCACTGGATGAGCCCTCCGTTAGGCTCTCAGTGTATCCAGTACAAGTCTTCTAGACCCGGACAGCACAAAATGGTTGCTGCCGACCAGAGACACATTTCTGTCCTTCTGCTGCTGAGCCAAACTCAAGCTGAGGAAGGTGGAACAATAGGCATCCTGTCACAGGGAGGTGTGACCACCTCCCAGACAGGATTTAGTATATTGGGACCGGGTGGTTGTGCTCGCTAGTGCCAAAAGTCTGCATGAGGGGCACACTTGGTGTCCCCATGCATAGTCCAGTTCAAACCAGTTCTGGTAGCCGTTGGCTCCCACTCTGGCGTGAAACTGGACAAAGGACATGGGAGTAACCTCTCCCCTTCCAGACCCTCCCTTTAGAGGGTCCCCTGAATCTTCCCAACCCTTTCCCTAGGGTACTTAAGAACTTACCTGGGTGTAGGTCCCTAGATTCGTCGTGGGATAAGATTCAGATCAGACATCACTGCACGGTGGACTTTGCTGGACTTCGTTTGGGCCTGACTTTGTCTCCATTCCAGTCTGCTGCATTGTTGTGCATGTGCATCATACAGTAACCTTTCAAGGCCTGTGAAGCATCAATATACTAGACAAGGACCTTGGTATATGTAAGGGTGAAAGACGAAGTGCTTGGCAGGTTGCCTGAAGAGCTCCCTTTTCATTATACTAACAGTAAGTTATTATCCAGCGAACGGAAGGAAGTAAAGAGAGAGAAGTTGTCAAAATATTTGTTGAAATGATACCCTTTGAAGGAAGCTGAGTTTCTGTTGCGATAAACCTCCCATTTTTTGCCAGACTTCTGATGCACTTTGTCTTGATGTGCCCTGGGTCCCTGCCAACCAGGTTCCTAGGGATTGTGTTCTTTCCCAAAACTGTACCTTTGTAACCCCAATTTGGCACCTCTCTGGCCATATGTAAGTCCCTTGTAAAAGGTCCCATGGGTAGCATGGGCACTGTGACCAGGGAAGGCCTCTAAGGGCTTTAGCACATATTGTGCCATGCTTAGAGGTCCTGTACCTTAACACATACATACTGCCATTGCAGGCTGCGTGTTTTGGTGCAGAGAAAAGCCTTCCTTCCCTGAGCCCAAAAACAAAACCTTTCCTGGGCGGTGGTGGTCACACCTGCCCCAGGTCAGGAAGAGCCACCTGTGGCAGGGGAGCTTCAATGGCTTTGCCGCCTTTGTAATGCGACCCCCAACCCTTCCTGCTATAAGGAGCAGGCCCCCTTCCGGTCTTCCCTCTTTTCCAGCGGGAAGACAGGCAGGAAAAAGTAGAACAGCCTAGTAGGTGTGCCCACCTCTGCCAACCCCACCCCTCAGGTGGGGGAGGCGAGGTGAAGCCCACTCTTCAGTGCCTGCCATCTTGCAAATGGCAGGATCTCTCCAATCAGGGTTAGGGATTGTGCCCACACCCCCACGTGGGGTGAGCACACCAGGGGTGTAGTCACCCTAAGGTCAGTAGCCCATTGGCTAATGACCTGGAGATCCCTAAAATGCCCCCTAAATACAGTATTTAGGGGGCAGCCCTGAACCAAGAAAACAGATTCCTGCAACCTACGAAGAAGAAGAAGGATGAAAGAAGACGCCCAGCAGAGGAGACTGCAGAGAAGAACTGACTTGGCCCCAGCCTTAACGGCCCGTATGTAGTTTCCAGAGATCCTGCGCCAAAAGTTATCTTGTCCTGCAGCCAGCGACCTCCAGAACCCTGGCAGGACTGACTGCATTCAAGAAAGACCGAATCTCCTGTGAACAGCAGGTCTTTTCAAAAGAAACTCCCAAGAGAGACTCTGAGCCTGCTAACGCCTGGAACCACCACTGTACCAGACTCCTACGGCCTGAATCTGGGTGGCCCACCGGTCCCAGTGTGGTCTCCAAGCATTCCAGAGTCCGAGTCCACCATGGGTTGATCCCTCCAGAACTCCTCGACGTCACCTGCAGACTCCAACGGCGAGTGTCCCGGTAAGGTGAAATACGACCTCAAAAGACACCCCTGCATCCAGAATCCCTGCACCCTGTAGAAGAGAACCCGAGGTACACCTACATCCCGAGCCCTCAAACTTACCTTCCCAGCTGTTGTTCCTTCCAGAAGTCTTCCTGGACCGAGCCTGCAGCCAAAATCTAAAACCGGGAACTCCCATTGAAAACAACAGGGCACCTGATGCCAGAACAGCGCCCTGCACCCTGCCGCCCCTGTGCCGCTGCGGGTGCACCTTGTGTGATAAATTGGATCCCCTTTTGCCCTGAGCTTAACACCAGGAGCTTTGCTCCCAAAACCTTGTGGCCTACCCGTGAGCAGCCACCAACCGGAGGCCCCTTATCCCCCGTTGGATAAAACTGGGCTTCAGCACTCTGAACCCGGCCGCTTTAGTGCTGCTGAGGGTGCTTTTAGAGTGCATCCTTGACCCTGGGGAACCCTGGTTCTAACCCCAGAATACCAATTCCAAAACCTAAGTACTTACCGTCAAACCGATAACACTGTTTTCTCCCATAGGACTGCATTGACTGCTTTTCTGCGAAAAATCTTCTATGTGGAGTTGATTTGTATGAAACCTTGAAAAACTGTAAATGTACAAAAAACTGAATTACTTTCTTTTTCTCTAGGAAATTTCCCAGTGTGATATCTAGGTATACCACACTGAGTAGGAACAGTAACCTAAAAAGTAATCTGAAAAGTATCGTACAAAGTAATCACAATAGTAACTGAAAAGTAATTTTGACTATTGACTCACCTGTAAACAAACCAATTGCATTCTACTGCATTTCAACTGTATTCAACTGCATTATTCTTTCAAAGTAGTACACTTACCTGTACCAGGCCTGGCTTGGTCCTAGAAAATAAAATACATCGAAATATTATTATTATTGTTTTTCAAATGTCTTTTTATTGAAAATTAAGTACAGACAAATAACAATTGACAGTAGTCAGGCACAGTGCAAGTATACATAATACGTTATATCTTTACAGTACACCAACATCATCAGAGCAATCCTTGCCATGCCAATCCAAAAGTGAACGTAAAGCGCACGAGTCTCCGAGATGCTGCAAGGAAGAGTCATTAAATGGTGTACACAGCATACCTAAATAATATTTTTATACAAACAAATTGGTCTGAGTGTGTGAAATAATTTCTTGCCTGAGTGTGCACAATAAATGCTTAATACTACCCTCTGATAAAGCCTTTCTGCTCGTCCACACTACCACAAATAGAGAGTAAGGTACTTTTACCTTTGCCTACCTTCGGGGATCCACTGGACTCAGTGCACACTATACCTTACTTTGGTACAGTATATACAGATATGCTTACTAAACCGGTGCAATGGTTTAATGAAGAATTGTTCGCTATACTCTAGGTGGACTCTTTGATAGTAGGCTTGACTACCGAGAAGGCTATCATTTCTGAAGATGCTGCATATTATGACCCTGTTGATAAATTTGAATCAGCAGTTAAACGATCTTATGCAGATTCTAATTTCAGAATATGCTCAAATTCATACTCTACATATGCAGTTAATTCTCAACTTAAAAACGTTCAGAATTTTAGCACACTTCATGCAAGAGGGTGGTACTTCACTCTGATATTGTCAATTATGGAACAAGAAGTGAGGTTCCTAGCAGACATATTGTTTGATTCTTTGTCTGTATTGGCTGCCACTGCAGGATGTGCTCTTGCTGTCTGACACCATGGCCCATATTACCATATGGGGCGCCTTTCCATGTTTGTTCCACGGCGCACCTTAAATCAGGTATGCCTAGTGCGAACAGGGAAAGTGCACCCTGTTATGGGGAATGTGCTGCCCTCAGGGCAGCCGCTAAGTTGAGCTGCTCTGAGGTCAGTGCTTTCAAGTGAAATACTGGGCGGCTGCTACAAAGCCGCTCTGTGTTTCACACTGCAGGTTGCATGCTTTTGGTGACTTTTAGTGGCTAGTTATATGGTAAGCCCCCCTTTGCTGTATTTATTTTTCTTTTTTCAAAGTGTGTTAGGTTTTGAGTTAGTACTGCATTTCCCATCCCTCATTGCACAGCTCACGCGTCCATACCACATGTGATGATGCATTCCATTGTCTGCTGTCTGTATACAGTAGTGTGTCACAGCCGCGGCCCGTGCAGATTAGAGCGGTGGGGCCGGTAAGGGAGGATTTCGACAAATAATTATTTATTTAATTTTCCGTCGTGGTTGTCTGTAAAACGCCCTCACACCCCCAACCCAGCCCTACTGCTCTTACCTGCACAGGCTGCAGCGCTACTCTTCCACACCTATGAGGAACCCTTTTCTTTTTTGGACTGGAATCAAGCTACCCTGGCTGAGGAGGGGCGAAACCGCGAAACCGGTCCTAGGATGCTTGTTTCCGGTCCAGGGAGGACCTGGCTCGGCAGTTCGGGCTGGACTGTTCCCATGAGGCACAGGGTCAAGACTGATTTGCATATGGCCAGATCTAAACTAGGGTGGCATGGTGAGCAATAGAATGATGGATTTAACCCAGATCTCTTGACTGGGAGTGAATGTTTTGATTTGTTCTGCATTCCGTCCATCAGTTGTGTGTCTTTTGCTTTCTCGCCATAAGTGCGCCAGGTATGCCCAGACGTGGGTCCTGGGCTCACTGTGCCACTGGAATCAAGCTATCCTGGCTGAAGAGGGGTGAAACCCCGAAACCGGTCCTAGGATGCTTATTTCCAGTCCAGGGAGGACCGGCTTGGCAGTTCGGGCTGGAGTGTTCCAATGAGGCCCAGGGTCAAGACTGATTTGCATATGGCCAGATCTAAACTGGGGTGGCATGGTGAGCAAAAGAATGATGGATTTAACCCGGATCTCTTGACTGGGGGTGAATGTTTTGATTTGTTCTGCATTCCGTCCATCAATTGTGTGTCTTTTGCTTTCTCGCCATAAGTGCGCCAGGTATGCCCAGACGTGGGTCCTGGGCTCACTGTGCCACTGGAATCAAGCTATCCTGGCTGAAGAGGGGTGAAACCCTGAATCCGGTCCTAGGATGCTTGTTTCCGGTCCAGGGAGGACCTGGCTTGGCAGTTGGGCTGGACTGTTCCCATGCGGCATAGGATCAAGACTGATATGCATGTGGCCAGATCTAAACTGGGGTGGCATGGTGAGCAAAAGAATGATGGATTTAACCCAGATCTCTTGACTGGGGGGTGAATGTTTTGATTTGTTCTGCATTCCGTCCATCAATTGTGTGTCTTTTGCTTTCTTGCCATAAGTGCGCAAGGTATGCCCAGATGTGGGTCCTGGGCGCACTGTGCCACTGGAATCAAACTATCCTGGCTGAAGAGGGGTGAAACCCCGAA
Organism: Triturus cristatus; assembly: GCF_964204655.1. Taxonomy (NCBI): domain Eukaryota; kingdom Metazoa; phylum Chordata; class Amphibia; order Caudata; family Salamandridae; genus Triturus; species Triturus cristatus. The sequence continues at coordinate 323,057,647 of NC_140590.1, read as the reverse complement.
ACCGGTCCTAGGATGCTTGTTTCCGGTCCAGGGAGGACCTGGCTTGGCAGTTCGGGCTGGACTGTTCCCCTGAGACACAGGGTCAAGACTGATTTGCATGTGGCCAGATCTAAACTGGGGTGGCATGGTGAGCAAAAGAATGATGGATTTAACCCAGATGTTTTGACTGGGGGTGAATGTTTTGATTTATTCTGCATTCCGTCCATCAATTGTTTGTCTTTTGCTTTCTCGCCATAAATGCGCCAGGTATGCCCAGACGTGGGTCCTGGGCTCACTGTGCCACTGGAATCAAGCTATCCTGGCTGAAGAGGGGTGAAACCCCGAAACCGGTCCTAGGATGCTTGTTTCCGGTCCAGGGTGGACCTGACTTGGCAGTTTGGGCTGGACTGTTCCCATGAGGCACAGGGTCAAGACTGATTTGCATATGGCCTGATCTAAACTGGGGTGGTATGGCGAGCAAAAGAATGATGGAATTAACCCAGATCTCATGACTGGGGGTGAATGTTTTGTTTTGTTCTGCATTCCGTCCATCAATTGTGTGTCTTTTGCTTTCTCGCAATAAGTGCGCCAGATATGCCCAGACGTAGGTCCTGGGCTCACTGTGCCACTGGAATCAAGCTATCCTGGCTGAAGAGGGGTGCAATCCCGAAACCGGTCCTAGGATGCTTGTTTCCGGTCCAGGGAGGACCTGGCTTGGCAGTTCGGGCTGGACTGTTCCCATGAAACACAGGGTCAAGACTGATTTGCATATGGCCAGATCTAAACTGAGGTGGCATGGTGAGCAAAAGAATGATGGATTTAACCCAGATCTCTTGACTGGGGGTGAATGTTTTGATTTGTTCTGCATTCCGTCCATCAATTGAGTGTCTTTTGCTTTCTCGCCATAAGTGCGCCAGGTATGCCCAGACGTGGGTCCTGGGCTCACTGTGCCACTGGAATCAAGCTATCCTGGCTGAAGAGGGGTGAAACCTCGAAACCGGTCCTAGGATGCTTGTATCCGGTCCAGGGAGGACCTGGCTTGGCAGTTCAGGCTGGACTGTTCCCATGAGGCACAGGGTCAAGACTGATTTGCATATGGCCAGATCTAAACTGGGGTGGTATGGTGAACAAAAGAATGATGGATTTAACTCAGATCTCTTGACTGGGGGTGAATGTTTTGATTTGTTCTGCATTCTGTCCATCAATTGTGTGTCTTTTGCTTTCTCGCCATAAGTGCGCCAGGTATGCCCAGACGTGGGTCCTGGGCTCACTGTGCCCCTGGAATCAAGCTATCCTGGCTGAAGGCGTTGAAACCCCAAAACCAGTCCTAGGATGCTTGTTTCCGGTTCAGGGAGGACCTGGCTTGGCAGTTCGGGCTGGACTGTTCCCATGAGGCACAGGGTCAAGACTGATTTGCATATGGCCAGATCTAAACTGGGGTGGCATGGTGAGCAAAAGAATGATGGATTTAACCCAGATCTCTTGACTGGGAGTGAATGTTTTGATTTGTTCTGCATTCCGTCCATCAATTGTGTGTCTTTTGCTTTCTCGCCATAAGGGCGCCAGGTATGACCAGACGTGGGTCCTGAGCTCATTGTGCCACTGGAATCAAGCTATCCTGGCTGAAGAGGGGTGAAACCCCAAAACCGGTCCTAGGACGCTTGTTTCCGGTCCAGGGAGGACCTGGCTTGGCAGTTCGGGCTGGACTGTTCCCATGAGGCAGAGGGTCAAGACTGATTTGCATATGGCCAGATCTAAACTGGGGTGGCATGGTGAGCAAAAGAATGATGGATTTAACTCAGATCTCTTGACTGGGGGTGAATGTTTTGATTTGTTCTGCATTCCTTCCATCAATTGTGTGTCTTTTGCTTTTTCGCCATAAGTGCACCAGGTATGCCCAGACGTGGGTCCTAAGTTCACTGTGCCACTGGAATCAAGCTATCCTGGCTGAAGAGGGATGAAACCCCGAAGCCGGTCCTTGGATGCTTGTTTCTGGTCCAGGGAGGACCTGGCTTGCCAGTTCGGGCTGGACTGTTCCCATGCGGCACAGGGTCAAGACAGATTTGCATATGGCCAGATCTAAACTGGTTTGGCATGGCGAGCAAAAGAATGATGGATTTAACCCAGATCTTTTGACTGGGGGTGAATGTTTTGAATTGTTCTGCATTCCGTCCATCAATTGTGTGTCTTTTGCTTTCTCGCCATAAGTCCGCCAGGTATGACCAGACGTGGGTCCCGGGCTCATTGTGCCACTGGAATCAAGCTATCCTGGCTGAAGAGGGGTGAAACCCCAAAACTGGTCCTAGGATGCTTGTTTCCGGTCCAGGGAGGACCTGGCTTGGCAGTTCGGGCTGGACTGTTCCCATGCGGCATAGGGTCAAGACTGATTTGCATGTGGCCAGATCTAAACTGGGGTGGCATGGTGAGCAAAAGAATGATGGATTTAACCCAGATCTCTTGACTGGGGGGTGAATGTTCTGATTTGTTCTGCATTCCGTCCATCAATTGTGTGTCTTTTGCTTTCTTGCCATAAGTGCGCAAGGTATGCCCAGATGTGGGTCCTGGGCGCACTGTGCCACTGGAACCAAACTATCCTGGCTGAAGAGGGGTGAAACCCCGAAACCGGTCCTAGGATGCTTGTTTCCAGTCCAGGGAGGACCTGGCTTGGCAGTTCGGGCTGGGGTGTTCCCCTGAGACACAGGGTCAAGACTGATTTGCATGTGGCCAGATCTAAACTGGGGTGGCATGGTGAGCAAAAGAATGATGGATTTAACCCAGATCTCTTGACTGGGGGTGAATGTTTTGATTTGTTCTGCATTCCATCCATCAATTGTGTGTCTTTTGCTTTCGTGCCATAAATGCTCCAGGTATGCCCAGACGTGGGTCCTGTGCTCACTGTGCCACTGGAATCAAGCTATCCTGGCTGAAGAGGGGTGAAATCCGGAAACCGGTCCTAGGATGCTTGTTTCCGGTCCAGGGAGGACCTGGCTTGGCAGATCGGGCTGGACTGTTCCCATGAGGCACAGGGTCAAGACTGATTTGCATGTGGCCAGATCTAAACTGGGGTGCCATGGTGAGCAAAAGAATGATGGATTTAACCCAGATCTCTTGACTAGGGCTGAATGTTTTGATTTGTTCTGCATTCCTTCCATCAATTGTGTGTCTTTTGCTTTTTCGCCATAAGTGCACCAGGTATGCCCAGACGTGGGTCCTAAGTTCACTGTGCCACTGGAATCAAGCTATCCTGGCTGAAGAGGGATGAAACCCCGAAGCCGGTCCTTGGATGCTTGTTTCTGGTCCAGGGAGGACCTGGCTTGCCAGTTCGGGCTGGACTGTTCCCATGCGGCACAGGGTCAAGACAGATTTGCATATGGCCAGATCTAAACTGGTTTGGCATGGCGAGCAAAAGAATGATGGATTTAACCCAGATCTTTTGACTGGGGGTGAATGTTTTGATTTGTTCTGCATTCCGTCCATCAATTGTGTGTCTTTTGCTTTCTCACCATAAGTCCGCCAGGTATGACCAGACGTGGGTCCTGGGCTCATTGTGCCACTGGAATCAAACTATCCTGGCTGAAGAGGGGTGAAACCCCGAAACCGGTCCTAGGATGCTTGTTTCCGGTCCAGGGAGGACCTGGCTTGGCAGTTCGGGGTGGACTGTTCCCCTGAGACACAGGGTCAAGACTGATTTGCATGTGGCCAGATCTAAACTGGGGTGGCATGGTGAGCAAAAGAATGATGGATTTAACCCAGATGTTTTGACTGGGGGTGAATGTTTTGATTTATTCTGCATTCCGTCCATCAATTGTTTGTCTTTTGCTTTCTCGCCATAAATGCGCCAGGTATGCCCAGACGTGGGTCCTGGGCTCACTGTGCCACTGGAATCAAGCTATCCTGGCTGAAGAGGGGTGAAACCCCGAAACCGGTCCTAGGATGCTTGTTTCCGGTCCAGGGTGGACCTGACTTGGCAGTTTGGGCTGGACTGTTCCCATGAGGCACAGGGTCAAGACTGATTTGCATATGGCCTGATCTAAACTGGGGTGGCATGGCGAGCAAAAGAATGATGGAATTAACCCAGATCTCATGACTGGGGGTGAATGTTTTGTTTTGTTCTGCATTCCGTCCATCAATTGTGTGTCTTTTGCTTTCTCGCCATAAGTGCGCCAGATATGCCCAGACGTAGGTCCTGGGCTCACTGTGCCACTGGAATCAAGCTATCCTGGCTGAAGAGGGGTGCAATCCCGAAACCGGTCCTAGGATGCTTGTTTCCGGTCCATGGAGGACCTGGCTTGGCAGTTCGGGCTGGACTGTTCCCATGAAACACAGGGTCAAGACTGATTTGCATATGGCCAGGTCTAAACTGAGGTGGCATGGTGAGCAAAAGAATGATGGATTTAACCCAGATCTCTTGACTGGGGGTGAATGTTTTGATTTGTTCTGCATTCCGTCCATCAATTGAGTGTCTTTTGCTTTCTCGCCATAAGTGCGCCAGGTATGCCCAGACGTGGGTCCTGGGCTCACTGTGCCACTGGAATCAAGCTATCCTGGCTGAAGAGGGGTGAAACCCCGAAACCGGTCCTAGGATGCTTGTATCCGGTCCAGGGAGGACCTGGCTTGGCAGTTCAGGCTGGACTGTTCCCATGAGGCACAGGGTCAAGACTGATTTGCATATGGCCAGATCTAAACTGGGGTGGTATGGTGAGCAAAAGAATTATGGATTTAACTCAGATCTCTTGACTGGGGGTGAATGTTTTGATTTGTTCTGCATTCTGTCCATCAATTGTGTGTCTTTTGCTTTCTCGCCATAAGTGCGCCAGGTATGCCCAGACGTGGGTCCTGGGCTCACTGTGCCCCTGGAATCAAGCTATCCTGGCTGAAGGCGGTGAAACCCCAAAACCAGTCCTAGGATGCTTGTTTCCGGTTCAGGGAGGACCTGGCTTGGCAGAATCGGGCTGGACTGTTCCCATGAGGCACAGGGTCAAGACTGATTTGCATATGGCCAGATCTAAACTGGGGTGGCATGGTGAGCAAAAGAATGATGGATTTAACCCAGATCTCTTGACTGGGAGTGAATGTTTTGATTTGTTCTGCATTCCGTCCATCAATTGTGTGTCTTTTGCTTTCTCGCCATAAGGGCGCCAGGTATGACCAGACGTGGGTCCTGAGCTCATTGTGCCACTGGAATCAAGCTATCCTGGCTGAAGAGGGGTGAAACCCCAAAACTGGTCCTAGGATGCTTGTTTCCGGTCCAGGGAGGACCTGGCTTGGCAGTTTGGGCTGGACTGTTCCCATGAGGCAGAGGGTCAAGACTGATTTGCATATGGCCAGATCTAAACTGGGGTGGCATGGTGAGCAAAAGAATGATGGATTTAACTCAGATCTCTTGACTGGGGGTGAATGTTTTGATTTGTTCTGCATTCCTTCCATCAATTGTGTGTCTTTTGCTTTTTCGCCATAAGTGCACCAGGTATGCCCAGACGTGGGTCCTAAGTTCACTGTGCCACTGGAATCAAGCTATCCTGGCTGAAGAGGGATGAAACCCCGAAGCCGGTCCTTGGATGCTTGTTTCTGGTCCAGGGAGGACCTGGCTTGCCAGTTCGGGCTGGACTGTTCCCATGCGGCACAGGGTCAAGACAGATTTGCATATGGCCAGATCTAAACTGGTTTGGCATGGCGAGCAAAAGAATGATGGATTTAACCCAGATCTTTTGACTGGGGGTGAATGTTTTGATTTGTTCTGCATTCCGTCCATCAATTGTGTGTCTTTTGCTTTCTCGCCATAAGTCCGCCAGTTATGACCAGACGTGGGTCCTGGGCTCATTGTGCCACTGGAATCAAGCTATCCTGGCTGAAGAGGGGTGAAACCCCAAAACTGGTCCTAGGATGCTTGTTTCCGGTCCAGGGAGGACCTGGCTTGGCAGTTCGGGCTGGACTGTTCCCATGCGGCATAGGGTCAAGACTGATTTGCATGTGGCCAGGTCTAAACTGGGGTGGCATGGTGAGCAAAAGAATGATGGATTTAACCCAGATCTCTTGACTGGGGGGTGAATGTTCTGATTTGTTCTGCATTCCGTCCATCAATTGTGTGTCTTTTGCTTTCTTGCCATAAGTGCGCAAGGTATGCCCAGATGTGGGTCCTGGGCGCACTGTGCCACTGGAACCAAACTATCCTGGCTGAAGAGGGGTGAAACCCCGAAACCGGTCCTAGGATGCTTGTTTCCGGTCCAGGGAGGACCTGGCTTGGCAGTTCGGGCTGGAGTGTTCCCCTGAGACACAGGGTCAAGACTGATTTGCATGTGGCCAGATCTAAACTGGGGTGGCATGGTGAGCAAAAGAATGATGGATTTAACCCAGATCTCTTGAGTGGGGGTGAATGTTTTGATTTGTTCTGCATTCCATCCATCAATTGTGTGTCTTTTGCTTTCGTGCCATAAATGCTCCAGGAATGCCCAGACGTGGGTCCTGTGCTCACTGTGCCACTGGAATCAAGCTATCCTGGCTGAAGAGGGGTGAAATCCCGAAACCGGTCCTAGGATGCTTGTTTCCGGTCCAGGGAGGACCTGGCTTGGCAGATCGGGCTGGACTGTTCCCATGAGGCACAGGGTCAAGACTGATTTGCATGTGGCCAGATCTAAACTGGGGTGCCATGGTGAGCAAAAGAATGATGGATTTAACCCAGATCTCTTGACTAGGGCTGAATGTTTTGATTTGTTCTGCATTCCTTCCATCAATTGTGTGTCTTTTGCTTTTTCGCCATAAGTGCACCAGGTATGCCCAGACGTGGGTCCTAAGTTCACTGTGCCACTGGAATCAAGCTATCCTGGCTGAAGAGGGATGAAACCCCGAAGCCGGTCCTTGGATGCTTGTTTCTGGTCCAGGGAGGACCTGGCTTGCCAGTTCGGGCTGGACTGTTCCCATGCGGCACAGGGTCAAGACAGATTTGCATATGGCCAGATCTAAACTGGTTTGGCATGGCGAGCAAAAGAATGATGGATTTAACCCAGATCTTTTGACTGGGGGTGAATGTTTTGATTTGTTCTGCATTCCGTCCATCAATTGTGTGTCTTTTGCTTTCTCGCCATAAGTCCGCCAGGTATGACCAGACGTGGGTCCTGGGCTCATTGTGCCACTGGAATCAAGCTATCCTGGCTGAAGAGGGGTGAAACCCCAAAACTGGTCCTAGGATGCTTGTTTCCGGTCCAGGGAGGACCTGGCTTGGCAGTTCGGGCTGGAGTGTTCCCCTGAGACACAGGGTCAAAACTGATTTGCATGTGGCCAGATCTAAACTGGGGTGGCATGGTGAGCAAAAGAATGATGGATTTAACCCAGATCTCTTGACTGGGGGTGAATGTTTTGATTTGTTCTGCATTCCATCCATCAATTGTGTGTCTTTTGCTTTCGTGCCATAAATGCTCCAGGTATGCCCAGACGTGGGTCCTGTGCTCACTGTGCCACTGGAATCAAGCTATCCTGGCTGAAGAGGGGTGAAACCCCGAAACCGGTCCTAGGATGCTTGTTTCCGGTCCAGGGATGGCCTGTCTTGACAGTTCGGGCTGGACTGTTCCCATGAGCCACAGGGTCAAGACTGATTTGCATATGGCCAGATCTAAACTGGGGTGGCATGGTGAGCAAAAGAACGATGGATTTAACCCAGATCTCTTGACTGGGGGTGAATGTTTTGATTTGTTCTGCATTCTGTCCATCAATTGTGTGTCTTTTGCTTTCTCGCCATAAGTGCACCAGGTATGCCCAGATGTGGGTCCTGGTCTCACTGTGCCACTGGAATCAAGCTATCCTGGCTGAAGTGGGGTGAAACCCCGAAACGGTCCTAGGATGCTTGTTTCCGGTACAGGGAGGACCTGGCTTGGCAGTTCGTGCTGGACTGTTCCCATGAGGCACAGGGTCAAGACTGATTTGCATACGGCCAGAACTAAACTGGGGTGGCATGGCGAGCAAAAGAATGATGGATTTAACCCAGATCTCTTGACTGGGGGTGAATGTTTTGATTTGTTCTGCATTCCGTCCATCAATTGTGTGTCTTTTGCTTTCTCGCCTTAAGTGCCCCAGGTATGCCCAGACGTGGGTCCTGGGCTCACTGTGCCACTGGAATCAAGCTATCCTGGCTGAAGAGGGGTGAAACCCCAAAACTGGTTCTAGGATGCTTGTTTCCTGTCCAGGGAGGATCTGGCTTGGCAGTTCGGGCTGGACTGTTCCCATGTGGCACAGGGTCAAGACTGATTTGCATATGGCCAGATCTAAAATGGGGTGGCATGGTGAGCAAAATAATGATGGATTTAACCCAGATCTCTTGACTGGGGGTGAATGTTTTGATTTGCTCTGCATTCCGTCCATCAATTGTGTGGCTTTTGCTTTCTCGCCATAAGTGCCCCAGGTATGCCCAGACGTGGGTCCTGGGCTCACTGTGCCACTGGAATAAAGCTATCCTGGCTGAAGAGGGGTGAAACCCCGAAACCGGTCCTAGGATGCTTGTTTCCGGTCCAGGAAGGACCTGGCTTGGCAGATCGGGCTGGACTGTTCCCATGAGGCACAGGGTCAAGACTGATTTGCATGTGGCCAGATCTAAACTGGGGTGCCATGGTGAGCAAAAGAATGATGGATTTAACCCAGATCTCTTGACTAGGGCTGAATGTTTTGATTTGTTCTGCATTCCTTCCATCAATTGTGTGTCTTTTGCTTTTTCGCCATAAGTGCACCAGGTATGCCCAGACGTGGGTCCTAAGTTCACTGTGCCACTGGAATCAAGCTATCCTGGCTGAAGAGGGATGAAACCCCGAAGCCGGTCCTTGGATGCTTGTTTCCGGTCCAGGGAGGACCTGGCTTGCCAGTTCGGGCTGGACTGTTCCCATGCGGCACAGGGTCAAGACAGATTTGCATATGGCCAGATCTAAACTGGTTTGGCATGGCGAGCAAAAGAATGATGGATTTAACCCAGATCTTTTGACTGGGGGTGAATGTTTTGATTTGTTCTCCATTCCGTCCATCAATTGTGTGTCTTTTGCTTTCTCGCCATAAGTGCGCCAGGTATGGCCAGACGTGGGCCCTGGGCTCACTGTGCCACTGGAATCAAGCTATCCTGGCTGAAGAGGGGTGAAACCCCGAAACCGGTCCTAGGATGCTTGTTTCCGGTCCAGGGAGGACCTGGCTTGGCTGTTCGGGCTGGACTGTTCCCATGAGGCACAGGGTCAATACTGATTTGCATATGGCCAGATCGAAACTGCGGTGGCATGGTGAGCAAAATAATGATGGATTTAACCCAGATCTCTTGACTGGGGGTGAATGTTTTGATTTGTTCTGCATTCCGTCCATCAATTGTGTGTCTTTTGCTTTCTCGCCTTAAGTGCCCCAGGTATGCCCAGACGTGGGTCCTGGGCTCACTGTGCCACTGGAATCAAGCTATCCTGGCTGAAGAGGGGTGAAACCCCAAAACTGGTTCTAGGATGCTTGTTTCCTGTCCAGGGAGGATCTGGCTTGGCAGTTCGGGCTGGACTGTTCCCATGTGGCACAGGGTCAAGACTGATTTGCATATGGCCAGATCTAAAATGGGGTGGCATGGTGAGCAAAATAATGATGGATTTAACCCAGATCTCTTGACTGGGGGTGAATGTTTTGATTTGCTCTGCATTCCGTCCATCAATTGTGTGGCTTTTGCTTTCTCGCCATAAGTGCCCCAGGTATGCCCAGACGTGGGTCCTGGGCTCACTGTGCCACTGGAATAAAGCTATCCTGGCTGAAGAGGGGTGAAACCCCGAAACCGGTCCTAGGATGCTTGTTTCCGGTCCAGGAAGGACCTGGCTTGGCAGATCGGGCTGGACTGTTCCCATGAGGCACAGGGTCAAGACTGATTTGCATGTGGCCAGATCTAAACTGGGGTGCCATGGTGAGCAAAAGAATGATGGATTTAACCCAGATCTCTTGACTAGGGCTGAATGTTTTGATTTGTTCTGCATTCCTTCCATCAATTGTGTGTCTTTTGCTTTTTCGCCATAAGTGCACCAGGTATGCCCAGACGTGGGTCCTAAGTTCACTGTGCCACTGGAATCAAGCTATCCTGGCTGAAGAGGGATGAAACCCCGAAGCCGGTCCTTGGATGCTTGTTTCCGGTCCAGGGAGGACCTGGCTTGCCAGTTCGGGCTGGACTGTTCCCATGCGGCACAGGGTCAAGACAGATTTGCATATGGCCAGATCTAAACTGGTTTGGCATGGCGAGCAAAAGAATGATGGATTTAACCCAGATCTTTTGACTGGGGGTGAATGTTTTGATTTGTTCTCCATTCCGTCCATCAATTGTGTGTCTTTTGCTTTCTCGCCATAAGTGCGCCAGGTATGGCCAGACGTGGGCCCTGGGCTCACTGTGCCACTGGAATCAAGCTATCCTGGCTGAAGAGGGGTGAAACCCCGAAACCGGTCCTAGGATGCTTGTTTCCGGTCCAGGGAGGACCTGGCTTGGCTGTTCGGGCTGGACTGTTCCCATGAGGCACAGGGTCAATACTGATTTGCATATGGCCAGATCGAAACTGCGGTGGCATGGTGAGCAAAATAATGATGGATTTAACCCAGATCTCTTGACTGGGGGTGAATGTTTTGATTTGTTCTGCATTCCATCGATCAACTGTGTGTCTTTTGCCTTCTCGCCATAAGTGCGCCCGGTATGCTTAGACGTGGGTCCTGGGCTCACTGTGCCACTGGAATCAAGCTATCCTGGCTGAAGAGGGGTGAAACTCCGAAACCGGTCCTAGGATGCTTGTTTCCGTTTCAGGGAGGACCTGGCTTGGCAGTTCGGGCTGGACTGTTCCCCTGAGGCACAGGGTCAAGACTGATTTGCATATGGCCAGATGTAAACTGGGGTGGCATGGTGAGCAAAAGAATGATGGATTTAACCCAGATCTCTTGACTGGGGCTGAATGTTTTGATTTGTTCTGCATTCAGTCCATCAATTGTGTGTCTTTTGGTTTCTCGCCATAAGTGCGCCAGGTATGCCCAGACGTGGGTCCTGGGCTCACTGTGCCACTGGAATCAAGCTATCCTGGTGGAAGAGGGGTGAAACCCCGAAACTGGTCCTAGGATGCTTGTTTCCTTTCCAGGGAGGACATGGCTGGGCAGTTCGGGCTGGACTGTTCCCATGAGTCACAGGGTCAAGACTGATTTGCATATGGCCAGATCTAAACTGGGGTGGCATGGTGAGCAAAAGAATGATGGATTTAACCCAGATCTCTTGACTGGGGGTGAATGTTTTGATTTGTTCTGTATTCCGTCCATCAATTGTTTGTCTTTTGCTTTCTCTTTAAAAGTGTGCCAGATATGCCCAGACGTGGCGCCTGGGCTCACTGTGCGACTGAAATCAAGCTATTCTGGCTGAAGAGGGGTGAAACCCCGAAACCGGTCCTAGGATGCTTGTTTCCGGTCCAGGGAGGACCTGGCTTGGCAGTTCGGGCTGGACTGGTCCCATGAGGCACAACAGTTGTGTGTCTTGTGGTTAGCACAATGCCTATATTTCACATATTGTGTACGGTCAGGCATTGTTTTCTGGTGCTCGTTTATTTGTGGCCATGTTCCTGGGTTGTTTCCCTAGTTGTGGACGTTTCCCTGCCCTGGCTCTGCTCTTCTGTTCTCCTTGTGTGTGGAGTGTTCCGAGGATTAGACAGTTACCATGTGACCCTACTCTAAAGCCACGTACGTTCTGTAAGATGTTGGATGGGCCCCTTATATGTATGTTCTGATCCTCTTGGTCAGGGTGTTGCATAAATATTTAAACATGCCTTTAAATTCTGATTGATTCAATAGTTATCTTTATGGTTCTTTCTTTTGGGTCTGTTTGCAGTGTGTTGCCTCTGGATGGTGACGCCGTGCTCATGACTGTGCTTCTGTTCATATTCTCTCTGCTACTCTTTTGATATTGAAGGATAAGGTTGTTGTGGTTCATGTTGTCTAGGTTTTGATTCAAATTTGCTGATTCGTTCTCAGGTTCTCCCTGTATATTTGTGTGCTGGACCTTGCTTCTGGAATATGTTTTGACTTGATGCATTCTGTCTAATCTTTACTAGGTTATCCTATCTGGTCTAGTCTTGCATATTCCACTTCTATTCTTTCTTGCATGAACGGTGACTATGTTTCCTTTCCTTTTTTTTGTTTTGGGCTCCTAGGTTACGTTTTTTGAAGTGTCTCTCGACATCTGTCCTGATGATGACCCCGGTCAAGTAAAACGTGGAGGTTGAAACGTCGACTCTATACCTTCTACAATAGTATCTGGATTATTCTTTTCAATTTAGACTCTAGAAATCTTTGTGTGTCCAAATCAATAATTATATGATATGTTCGTTTGCAGACTATTGTTAGTTTGTTTTTCATTATCTCTTTAGAAGTCTTTTTGAACCTTGTTTCACTTATTTGCACAGCACCATCACATTGCATGTATATATTTGTGTGATGCTACGGTATGTTGATACACTCTTAATTTTCATGCATTCTGCATAAATACGTTCTCTTTTGCATTCTTCTCTGTCATGGTATTTTGTGTGACTTAGATCATTACTGTTTTGAGTTGATTGGTGTATTTTGTATTGACCTATTATTTGCTGTTTCCCATCCTCCAACGAGTGTACCATTTATTCGTTGCAAGATATGGTTAGGGCATCTACTTCCCATTCCGCTGGTATTAAAAACCAAGTACAGAATGTTGAAGTTAAATGTTCTGAGGAGAAGCAAAGAGATCTGTGCATGAATGAATCAGTGAGGTCCACAACAAGAGAGGTTTCAATGGGATTTATTTTCTACACACATTTAATTGATTATGCCAGAATTGTCCTTTGTAATTAGTGTTCTTATCCACCACTTCTTGGACTTGTACAGTGTCCACGAATCCTGGTTCAGTTGTGAGAGTGCCGTCTTGCTACAGGCTTCTGGGAGAGCCACACTCCTCCTGGAGTGTGGCTGGATGATGCGTGAATACGTTGGTCTCCTGGTTCTTCCGCCGTTCCGGTGGTTCCTCGTTCAGCAGTCAACACTGGAATCGGGGCGCCTTCTTCCTTTCCCGATTTCTCTTCCCGGGCTCTGCACACGGTATCCTCTTCCATGTCTCCCACTGGGTTCGGTTCTCGACGTCTTTCCGGTTCAAGCGTCTCTTCCCGTCCGTCGTCACCTCCCGAGCTCCGTCCTCAATTGGATTAGGGCTAATGACGCCAGGCCAGGGGGTGTGGTTTGTGGAACCTTGCTCCCAGTTAAAGGAGCCGCTTCTTTCTCTGGATGAGTCTCGAACCTGTGGAATGAACCAATCATGTTTTATCTCAGTATGATCAACGGTAAGGGGAACTTCGTGACAATGGATCTTCAATTCTTCAACGTGTCTCCTCATAGCTTTTCAGGTTTGCTATATTCACTAATGCACTCTTCTCAGCACAAGTGCGAACAATTCTGCTCAGTCTTTCCTTTTGTAAATTGTCTTTCCTCTTGCAAATTGTCTTTCCCCTGTCAGGGATAAGGGGGTGCGGTATTCCAGGCATGGCCAGTTGCTTGTCATCCATCACAAAGGCTAACCAACAGTTTGTTTACCCCCACTGGGGGTATATGCTAATCTGCCCCACCGGTGAGGTGGGAGGACAAAATGTCCACTAGCCAAATGGGGTATATATTTTTTAAGAAAAAGAATGTGGTGTGACCGAACAGCCCAATGCAGCCCGATGCAGCCGGCCCATCATGCATCGGCCACCCCACTCCCCCTGGTGGCAGATAAAGGGATTTACTGCCAATCTGACCTACCTGGGGGTGGGAGGGCAGAAAGCACACTAGACACCAGGGTTTTAAAAAAATATATATAGTTTGGTGACCAATCTGTCCTAGAATCGGGCCAAGCCTGCCACCCCTAAAACGCACATAGTCTTTCAGTTCCAATGGAGGGCACATTGTGGGATTTCCCCCATCTGCCTCCCTGGGGAAACTGCAGAAAGCACACTAACAAAAGGGATATGTTTTTATTAAAACAAAAAGAAAAAAGGGAAAGGGGTGAAGGCCCTCTTATCTTGTCAATGGGCTGTACCCTAAACCCTTAAATCCACAATGGTCTCTCTACACATTTGGGGAGTCACCCCAGCTAGCCTCCTAGAGTGGGACATAAATCCCACCCTTCCTTTAGGATAGGCATTAAAAAATTAGACAGGGCCTGCCTGTCCTGACATTGAGTCTCACCCTCCAGGTTACCTGTGTTTTTCACCCCCTGTGGTGCAGATTGGGTAATTTATCCACAATCTGCCCCCACCCCAGAAAGCAGAGAGCCTAGTAGGTGCCAAGGATAAAATACAAATTAAAAAAAATAGAAAGTGGTGGGGCTTGACACACCCTGATATTGACCCACTCTTTCCTTCTCTGGAGTACAGCAGAAGTTCTTCCCCCTTGGGGTGTATATATTGAGGGATTTATCTCCAATCCGTGCTCTGAAGTTTGGGGGGGGCAAAAAGCACACTAGGCCTGAGGGGCCATTACAGCAAGTGTCCCTGACGGTAGTTAATTTGAGCCAGTGGTTGCCAGTAGGGGCCACCAGCACTCATTTTGGTCACCAGCACCTTTTCTTTCAGCATCAGTTATTTAGGAGAGAGAGAAAAACACAAAACTGAAAGACAGCGGAAGAGAAAGACATAAAAAACCGCCATAAGGAGAGAAAGCAGGAACATGCACAAGTGAGAAAAAACAGTCGAAGAGTGTCTGGTTGTGGATTAAGAAAGTATTAGGTGGATTTAGGACATCACATCCTTGATATTTAGTGCGCCAACATTCAATAACACAGGGCGGACACGTCTGAGCAGAGCTTTGGGCACCGGCACTCTTCCTTTTACAAATCAAGCACTGGCTCCGGGGCGCAACGTATGCTTGTGCCTGCTCCTGCGCACCCAGGGAACTGTGCTTTTGTGCCTGCACCCTATTAGAGATGTGGGTGCAGAGGCCAAACACCTGTTGGGAGGTGCAGTGACTGTGCGGCACATAAAGGTGGCACGCAATGAGCACATCCACGAGGGTGCTCTTTGGGAGCAGGTAATGGGGGTCCCATGCATTCACCCCCCTCCCCCCCCTTCAAAGAGAGGCCGGCCTACCGCCATTGGAGATGGAGCCTCGGTTTGAGCACGTGGTGCTATATTCACTAATGCACTCTTCTCAGTACAGGTGCGAACTGTCATAGTTCCGACCTACCTGTGCTGTGGTCAGCATTTGTTGTGTCTGCACGGGGTGCGAACAGGGGCAGTGCATCCTAGGAGTAATTCGGGCCCGGAGTCTGGTTTTCTGAATGGGGTAGGGGCTCCCTAGCATCGGGCCAAACACCCTGGAGCACATACAGTCTTTCTGCTACCCTGGGCCCCTTGAGGCCGAATACTGCAGCCACCCTTATAGCAAGTAACTAGAACTCTATATTTGACATACAGACTGGTGGGGACAGGGTACATCCCCGCCACTCTGTCTCCCTGGGTGGTAGAAGGACTGTCTGGTGCCTGGAGATAGGACCTGATGCCAAGACGAAACACTATTCCCCTTTTTGACACCAATCACAGGTGTCTGGTGAACGGATTGTGAACTGGATATTACATAGAACCAGGTTGCCCAGTCTTGGAGTCCCCACGCGGTAGAGGGGACGAGGTTGGTGATCCAGAGGGAATAGGTGCATCTTCAAGAGCTTGCTTGTCCATCATTTTGTAGTTACAAATGCAAAGGCTCGACCCTCCTAGCGTGACTTCTTGATTCTGGGAGTTATGAGGACATGGAAACTACTGGAGCGGAGCAGTCTGGAGGGTGTGTATTCCTTTAAAAGAGAAGCAAGGTAGGCATTATGGGAGGGGCAATGACAGAAACAGAGGGCCTTGAAAGTGACACAGCTTGTGGACAGGGAGCTAATGGTTGGCTTGGAGGAGAGAAAAACCTGTGAAGTTCCCATTGCAATTGAAGATGAGCAGCCGTGTGTCGGATCAGTTGAAAATTCTGCAGAACAACTTTAGGAAAGTCAACAAACAGCTAGTTGCAGTAATCAAGTCTGCTGATAAATAGTTACTGGGTCAGAATTTGTTTTGAAGCTCTGGGAAGGCTAGGGATGATTTTCCTGTTATCTTTTAAAAGGAAAAAACAGGTGGACGAATGTTTGCTTCTATGAGCTTAGAAAGCGAGCTTTGGGTCAGATATGACCAGGGCACGAGTCGGGGATACATGCGGGTGGATGGCGTCCACCCACTTTTTTCACAGGGTGAACGCCGACACCCTGCCAAGAATTTGGGCCCCAATGAATAATGTGCTGAGCTCGTCCCGGTGTCAGTTTGCAAACACCAGGACACTTTCAGCAGCGCCTTACACTTTGTCTGATTTCCATCTGCAACATGCAACAACAACCTGCCGGCGAGGACGGGGCTTTCTTATTTAAGACCACTGCTGGGCACATGTATGTATGTATGTATGTATAACATATTTGTAAAGCGCTCCAATCACCCAACGGGCATCCTGGCGCTATAATCCAACTAAACCTGTATAAACAGCGACAGGCTACTCTATCCTAGGAAACAGATGAGTTTTTAATTGTTTTTTGAAAGGTAGAAAGTCCCCAGCACATCTAAGCGACAGTGGGAGATTGTTCCACAGCTTAGATGCCATGTAGACAAACGAGCGTCCCCCCATCCGCTTCCTCCGGATTTTGGGGACCGTTACCAAGCTGGCTGACGCAGAGCGGAGAAGTCTGGCAGGGCTGTACCAAGTGAACAACTCCTGTAAGGGGAGTGGTCCCAAACCATGTAAGGCCCGGAAGACCAAACACAGAGCTTTATATTCGACCCGCTGAGCAATAGGCAACCAATGCAAATCTTTGAGGGCTGCAGATGATGAGTCAAACCGTCGGCGAGAGAGTGCTAGCTTGGCGGCAAAATTCTGGACCCGTTGCAGTTTGCCCAGTGCCGTGATGGGAGCCCCCAGAAGTAGTGCATTGCAGTAATCAAGTCTACTAAGAATGATACTACGCACTACTTCTGGTCTGGCATGGGCAGGGAGCAGAGGAAGAATCTTCCGTAGGGTACGTAGAAGCCCCATACAGGAAGACACTGTTTTGTCGATGAAACCCTCAAGTTGAAGATTGGGTTCCATGGTCACACCCAGATTGCGAACCGAGCTTGCTGCTGCTACTGTGCCTTGAACAGAGGGGGGCCAGAAGTCTTGCGGTAGAGGACGTGAAACACGATCCACTGAGCAATGCAACACCTCCGTCTTGGAGCTGTTAAATTGCAGCGAGTTGTTACTTAGCCATGTTGCCGTGGAGACCATACAGTGATGGAAGGCCTCCAATGACACCGCTTTCTCCCCCTCAAAGGAGAAGACGAGTTGGGTGTCATCAGCATAATTGGTAACCGTTATGCCAAAAGATTTGATTAATTGGACCAGGGGGCGGAGGTAAAGATTAAAAAGAATAGGGCTGATGGCTGAACCCTGGGGTACGCCCTGCCCTACCCTTCTGATGGTAGACTTGAAGGGAGGGAGGGCAATCACCTGATGTCTATTGGTCAAGTATGAAACAAGCCAATCTCGGGCCAGGCCCATCACCCCAGCCTCCTCTAACCTCCTGGTCAAGATGGCATGATTGATCGTATCGAACGCTGCCGACATGTCAAGCAGCACTAAAAAGGCTGCCTGACCATGATCGGCACGCGAACGAAGGTCGCTCAAAACGGATACCAGAGCTGATTCGGTTCCATGGGCTGGTCTGAACCCAAACTGCGCTGCATCTAGATAATCATTAGCTTCCAGGAAATTGGATAGATGTCTTGTGACCAATTTCTCCAAGATCTTAATCGGGAACGGGAGCAATGAGATCGGTCTATAATTAGCAGGAGATAAGGGGTCCAGTGATTCCTTCTTCAACAGCGGAGAAACTACCGCAAGCTTCCAGCTGTCCGGGACCTGGGCAGAGCCTAAAGATTGACAGCAGATTGCATGGAGAGGAGGAAACAACTCCCGGCCAAACACCTTCCAGAACTTGTGCGGAAGAACGTCTAGAGGCGAGCCTGAAGACACACTATTAGCTAAAGCCACAAATTCCGTAAAGGAAGGAGCGGGAAAACTATCCAGCCTTGCTCTTCCATCCTCCGCCTCCAGTGTAGACAAGGGAGTAATCACCGAGATGTTAGGATTCATTTTACTCAGGATGGTCGCAATCTTGTCTTCGAAGGCCGCAGCCAACGAATCACAAAGTGACTGAGAGGCAGGAATGGCGGTCGACGCACTAGCCGGTCGAAATAACTCATTAACCATTTTAAATAGGGCCTGAGCTTTATTAGAGGCTGACAACAAAGTCTCCTCAAGGAACCTTGCTTTTGCGCCTTTAATCTGGATCTTATATGCTGCCAACTCACGCCTAAAGAGTAGCAGGTCCGATGCCAAATAATGTTTCCGCCACTTTCTCTCTGCCCGTTTGCACTGGAGTTTTAGTTGGAGAAGCTCTCTCGAGAACCAAGGCATGGCAACCCTTTTCCTGTCTCGTCTTTTTCTTAATGGGGCCAACTTATCTAATGACGCCGTAATACGCTGAATGAAGATCTCATAGCTTTGCTCCACATTCTCATCCAGGTGGAAGGTATTCAGGAGCAGACTAGGAAGAGGTTCACTCCTCAGGAGCCTAGACCATTGTCTACCGATCTTGACATTTCCCCGGCTACTATACTTTGGGTGATTTTCCGGAAGGTCGGCCAAGAACAGAACTAAGGCATGGTCCGACCAACATTGTGGTAGGATATTTTCCACCCTTACCTGACCATGATTGGCATAGATCAGGTCCAGGGCATGGCCCTTCTGATGGGTTTTTGAGGCCACCAACTGCTCCAGGTTGATGTTACTACATGCCTGAGTGAGGCAAGAGTAAGCTGAGTCTGTTGGACCGCCTGGCCATAGATTAAAATCCCCCAGCACTATAAGTCTGGCGTGTGAATTAGATAGATCATAAATCAGGTCTGTAAGTTCGGACACAGCCGACATAGCACCAGCAGGGGGTCTATAGCACACAAGTACTGTAAAGAGTACACCCCCCTGTCCTTTCAATGAACAGCCCATCAGTTCAAGGTCCCTGATTTTCTTAATTTCTAACGGAGAGAAATCCAATGACTCTCTATAAATAAGCCCTACACATAACAAAGGCCGAATCTGAGGCGTCATCAGGCCTCCTTTTGTTCGAGTCTCTTGGCTGGGAGCAGTCAGGAGTCTCACACCTGATGCAAATGAAGCGGAGGGAAAAAAGGCTCACACCTTGTTAGCACTTCACACATACTTAAGAGAGACAGCTTTTCAGTTTGTTCAGTGCCTATTTAGGAGATATGCATGCACTGTACGAATATCAGATGTGTTGGTCTTTCCTAGTATTTACACAAAGCAAATTGCATTTATGAAGAGCTTACTTCCCCTGAAAAGGTGTTCAAATAATTTTAGTACCACTATTTTTAGGTCTCGACCTTGCTATCGCGTAAGCGATCGCAAAGGGAGACTATAGAAAGCGGGTTTGAAAAGTGCTCCCAAAAAGCGGATTGCATGGCTAGCACGCGCACAATCACGCGCATCGTGCCGCCATGCAATCCGCCTTTTGGGAGCACTTCAAAGGGTCTGCTCCCCCGCCCCCAAGCGCGTGCGCGCCACGCTCCGCCGGGCTTGTTTTTCTCCAGGGCTTAACAGCCCCAGTCAGATCCCGGCACATGCGCTCATAAATCTTGTTTTGGTTGTTGTGTGTTTTTTAATCGGCCAGCAGTTCCTCGGGTGCATCAAATTCATCTGGTAAAATACAATAAGCACAAACATTTTACGAACGTCCTCCTTAGTACTTCTCAGCATTGTTAATACTGAAGACTCATACTATGGAAGGAAATGTTTCATGGACACCAACCCTGAAATGTAATGTGGACAAGATACAGTGCAAGTAGTTTCTTCAAACCGTTAGTGATTAAAAACACTGCTGCCTCGCGGGTAACGAGTTTGAGTCCCGCCTCAAACCACCCCAAGGAAGTAAAGAAATACAGTAAATTCGGTAATAGTTCCTCTGTTGTTTACAGCTCGGGGTAGGACAGTTGTCGCCGCGGGTGCTGTCTGCTTATTAACGGTGCCGGCCATAACCTCCACTGGTCCCTTCACTGCCATGATTGACTTTACTAAGCTTTCTCGAGGGAAAAAACGCGACAGCCAATGCAGTTCAAACTTTCACTTTCGACTTACAACAACAATAATGTCACGCCCACCACTTTCATATGTCACCAGCCACCACTGGAACTCAAGTAAGTTCACACCGCATTTCCTCTATCTTTACTCACCTTTTCATCTACCCTACTTCCATTCACTTTTAACATTTTCACTTTCCTTCTCCCACCGTCTTCACCACCCTTCTGCTTTCACTCCCTCCTCAGTTCTCGCCTACACTTTTCCTCTCGCATATTTCCTCCCTCCCCCTTTCACTCCCTATTGAGGTCATGCTTTTTGCACATGCCTTCTTGTCTGTCTCGTGCCATGGGCAGGCTGTGTTGTTTCCTGTCCTTAGTCTTACGTAAGCAGGGCTTATGTAATTGTAAACCAGTTCTCTGCATGCAATGGGTGCCCTAAGCATGAGTCAGTGTGTGTGAAGTTGTGGGTGCATGCATGAACGCGTCGGTGTGTGTGTGTATGTGCGAGCATAAGTTAGCTTGTGTAAGTATGGGTTTGTCCGTGAGTGTATCAGCGTGTGATTACGTGGTGGGTGTGAGTGTCGCCTGTGTGCAATTTGGATGTGTGTCCGTAAGTTGTGTGTGCCAGCGTGCGTGTAAGCACGAGTCAGTGTGTGCACAAGTTATGGTGTGTGTGTCAGCTTCTGTGCAAGTTGTGTGTGTGTGTGTGGAAGTATGAATGTGTGCATGAGTGTGCCAGTGTGTGCGCAAGTTATGGTGTGCGGGTGTCAGCATGTGTCAGCATGTTGTGTGTGGGAGAGTGTAAGTGTGTGTGCAATTTGCGTGTGAGTGTCAGTGTGTGTGTAAGCACGAGTCATTGTGAGTGCAAGGTATGGTGTGTGTGTGTTCCAGCCTGCTGCGTTGTGAGTCTGTCTGCCTCGGCAGTACCCCGTCTCTTCTCCGATCTAGGCGAGGAATGCGCTCTCCTCCCACATCCTCAGCCAGCCTCCTCCGGCACTCCCTCCCACTCCCTCCTCCTGCAGCCTCTTCCTCCCCAGGGACAGCGGCCTTCCCCTAAACATCCCCAGTCGGCCCACAACCTCAACCAGCCTCCCCGTCACTGCTCCCCACCACAGCCTCGCCCTCCCCTGGCCCATCCCCAGCCTGCCCCACATCCTCACCCAGCCTTCCCCATCACTGCTCCCCACCCCAGCCTCTCCCTGCCCAGGGACACCACCACACCCCCCCCCTACCCCCGCCCAGCACGCCCCAATCCGTCCAGCACTGCTCTGCAGCGCCTACCCTGGCACCCAAGGCGCAGGAGGAGGGGGTCCTGCAGCTACCGTGGCACCCAAGGTGCTGCAAGTGGGGGTGCTGCGCCTACCCTGGCCCCCAAGGCGCTGGAGGTGCTGCGCCTACGCTGGCCCACAAGGCGGTGGGGGTCACCCTCTATACATTCCATCTTGCATTTTAAGATCCTTTTTTCATATTTTTATTCATCCATTTTTTTTTTACTGTTTACCATTCTCATTTGGCCCATATTCACACATCAGCTTTTATTTTCATAATACATCATACACTACACTCTATAGGTCTCCATTACTAAAAATTCGAGCTATTAGTGTTGCATTATACAATATACACCAAAAACTCAAACTTTTACTAATGCGAGACCTATTGCATTGCAAATGCTTGTTTCTTGTATAGCCATACTCATTCCAATGCAGAGTGTCAGAGCGATTTACATCAACACGTGCATATTACATGTACAATACATAATTATAAGTTTGTAAATAAATGTACAGGATGTGTTACATAAATTGGGAGATTGCAAGGTGTAGAAGTCACATATCATCTTCCATATCTCCCTGTGCTATTATCTGTGCAATGCGCTCAAACGTACACATGATAGACCTGCTAAACATATATGTGAGGGCTTTAGATGTGATGTCACTTCTTGTGATGCCACTTCCTGTAAGGTCGTGGCTTGTGATGCCACTTTCTATGATGTCAATTCCTGTGATGCCATGTGTGATGTTGTGCGCCGTGATGTCGTGCACCATGAAGTTGTGTGCCGTGATGTTGTGCGCCATGACGTCGTGCGCCGTATGTCGTGCGCCGTGATGTCACTTGCATACTGCTAAACTAGACATTTTAGACAGTAGGAGATGTGAAAGGGCAAGCATCCACAGAGGCAGGCCACCAGTTGGAAGACCAGATTAAAGAGTTGCCAAAGACTACAACTTCAGGCTTGTTAGAATGCAGACATAGCAAATTGGACCGCATCATTTTTGCCAGAGCTCAAATGCCTGATCCTGAAGAAAAATCGATGCACCTCGCTATTTCAGAATAATTTGTGTGTCATCCATATAAGCAAAAAAAGTTGAAAGAAAGCAATGAGTTAGGCGAAGGGTGTCACGTAAATACTGAAGAGTGATGGGGTTAGAGAGGACACCAAAGTGGATAGTTTTAAAATCAGAGTGAAACTGAGAGGACAAACTGCTTGGGTGCGATCAGAAAAGTGCAGTGAACCAGTATAGAACTGGGCCTGCATTCTAGCTTCTGACAATCTATGCATCAGAAGGCGCAAGAGACTTTTTGAATGTTGCTCTGCTTATTTTGAGCCGATGGTTTCCAGTACTCAGCACCAGCACTTAATTGTCAGCACCAGGGCCTTTGGCAGTCTGCCATTATGTTATGTTATGTTGAAATATTTATAAAGTGCATGGCTGCCCCAGCAATGGGGCGTCCCAGCGCTGACTGTCTAGTATAGTGGGAAGCAAAGTCAGTTTAATGATTGGAAAAGAGCCAGGTCTTCACAGTCCTTCTAAAAATCAAGTGATCAGAGATACTAACTATAGAAGGAGGTAGAGAGTTCCAAAGGGCAGGCGTCAAAGCTTTGAACGAGCGGTGGCCTGCTCTGGCCCATCGTACCCGAGGCACTCAGGCCAGATGCAGATCCGCTGAGCGCAAGGCACGGGTGGGTACATAAGGAGAGCTCATATCGCTCAAAATCCCTGGCAGAGGTCCAAAAAGATCTTATGGGTGATGCAGAAAGCTTTGAAGTGAATTCTCTGTTCCATAGGCAGCCGGTGTACAGGCGGAGGAGGTTGGAGACGTGACAATGTTTAGGGAGTGCGAACAGAGTGCGGGCTGCAGCGTTCTGGGTACGTTGGAGCCTTTTGATCACCAATTTGTTGGAGCCTAATAGCAACGCATTGCAGTAGTCCAATCTAGCTAGCCGAGATAGTGGATTGGATAATCAACTGAGGTGGCGCTGTCTGGCTAATTTAGAGATGAGCACAACAACAGTTAATTAATAACTCAATATACATTAAAAATGAATATTACTTTCCGCCCAAGTCATTCTTATAGCCTTGGGGGCCTGAAATAGTCAGAATTGTCACACTTGTAGGAGTGTGAATGTTAGTACTTGTGCTGTTACTATCATTGGCAGCGCTGGCAGGGGCAATGTGTGGTGTGAGCTGCAGTGGTCTCCTGAGGAGGGTCCTGGCACTTAGTGTTTTGCAAATTAAGCATCCGCTACAAATCAAGGATCACTGCAGATTCTACTGTATCAAGGACCATTCTAATATTGCAAATACTGTCTCAAGTTCGACTGCAGACAGAATAGTGAGAACATAAAAGAGAATTATCTTCAATGAAAGTGGACAATTAGTGGTTTCCATATCAGAAGAGAGATAGGGTGGTAGTTGGGTAAGACTGCCAGATCAAGTCAAGTTTTTTTTTTAAGCAGAACTATTAAAGCAGCTTTCCCTGGTGCAGGGACAAAGCCAGGGGATGAAAAAAGGTTGCAAATTGAAGTTACGTGGGAAGCCATGCAAGGAGAGCGGGCTTTCGCAGCCTTATCTGGACAGGCGTCACGTGGCAAACCAGAAGATGTGCTGTGGGCTCCACCTGTGAGACCTGTGCAAGACAAGACCAGGAAGAAGAGGGGTTGGTGAGAAAGGGCCGAAAACCTGCTGGTGGTCGGAGAGGGGGAATGACTTCACTGAGGGAAGGAAGACCTCAGTCTCACAACTTTCATCTTGAAAGAGGTCTGAGAGTCCTGTACATAACTTCTGCAAGGATGGATACATTTGCAGGTTGAGCCAGTAAATTGTAGATAGTAAACACTTCTTTAGTAGGGCTAGTAGAAGAAAGGATATGATTGTGATCGTATTGAGCACGAGTAGTTTGAATAGGCTTTTTGTAGGAGGGCAATTACGTTTTGCAGGCAGTACGGTCCTCCAAAGAGTAAGAGCGACACCATTAGTGCTCCAGGTTCTTACAACATCATTTGGCGATTGCCAACTCTTCCGTACACCATGGTGCCAACAGCAGTGACTGATGACAGGTCGGAGGTTTGAGCAGAATTTCAGTGTCCAAATCTGCAGTGACCCAATTGGCGTAAAACTTGCAAAAGGCCTCATGGCCTTTCTATACCCCTTGGGATGGGTAAATAGAGAGTAAGTGCTCCAGTGTACCCACCTAGGGGGATGATAGCACACCAGACTATCAGAGAAAAGAGTGATAAAATTAATGGGGTGGAGAGCAGGACCATCTTGGCATCAGTTCTCTAATCTGTGCACTAGACAGTAGATCTGCACGATGGTAGGTTTAGCCCCTCTCAGCCAGCAAATATATCTAATCTACACCCAAAGAAATCCCATTTCACTTGCCATTGGAAATAGCTGTAGTATCCTTCCAACCTTGTGCATTTCTGAACCTTACTGACCATGGGGAATCCAGAGTATTTGGCTTGCATAAAGCATAGGAAGTTTTCATACCTAGCATGCCATGCATATGTTAAAATATGCCTAACATATCCAGCTTTCTCTCCCTTTCCATGTTGATTGACTGCAACATTTTGGCCCAGGGTTCATTGGCATGCAGGGAAACCTAGCAAGCCTGTGCATTTCTGAACTATAGCGATTCAAGGGAAGTAATGGCGGTGAGGCTACTCACACATTTCCTACCCAAAATGTCATAAGAACGTCAAAGGATGGCTGAAAACAACATTTCCCATATTTACGAGTCCGAAAACTTGGGCATATGCAGGCAATGTCCAGAGTCTTGCCACCCTGCGTTCCCACACTTCACCCAGTCGAAACACTGACCTCCATGTGTGGGTGAATCTAACACACTTCATAGGAATGGACAAAACTCTAACTGTTAGGAACTCATTGACACAATATTGGCTTAATGGTGATAAGCTCATCCTCACAAGTATTTTACTATGTGCATCAGAAAAAGTGTGTGAACTCTAGATGGTAGAACTTCTGTCGGCCCTCATAGACTGGAATTTTCCTCACAGACATGCTTGGTAGATCTGTGATTTTAGCCAAAGTTTGATGTTTGAAGGACATTATAAGTATAAATGTAGTGGGAACCATGCAAGCCAAACGACCCTGGATTCACTAGGTTGTCTAGTTTTCAGTAATGTATGGGGCTGCTAGTTCCCCTTTGTGTGTACACTCTGGTCTATAATACTGCAGCGCCCCACATCCCCAGAATGCAGGCCTATAACACCGCAGCCACCCACATCCCCAGAATGCAGGCCTATAACACCGCAGCCACCCACATCCCCAGAATGATTGAATTTCAAAAGAAAAGAAAATCTTGATATCTCCATGTTGAATTATGGGGCATTTCTTGTCTCAGGTGATAGGCTAATTCCTATAAGAGGTGTCCTGTTTTTATTGGGAAACGTGTTGTAACACAGACTAGAGGAGCATTTGTTATTATTGTTTGAATTTCTCTCCATATTTGGCTTCCAAATGTAAGCCAGTGTTCAAGAAAGGACATATTTTAAAAAATGTCCTCTGAATCACATGACATTAAAGGTAAAACCAAATGCAGAGTTGTATAACTAGCCATTCAACCCAGAATTTGGGGCATATTTAAAAAATACATAGCATTCCTTTCTTCCCACATTTTTATTCCTTAGATTTAACATCATAAATCTATGAATGGTCGGTACACAATGACAAATCATAAGCTGCGGCTCAGTTGATGGCTCTGGTTATCATATGTTTTTGGATTATAAGAACCTAGCCAGGGAGAAATTGTGGGTTCGCCAAATTTGGGTGAAACTCAACTGTCAATAGAAAAGAGAAACTTTCTTTTCTTGAGTCCCCTCACTCACCCAGGGTTGCCCCTAGGTGACATGCGTCATCATTGGGGCCATCCCAAGCATCTACTGCTTGGGGCGTGCTGCGACTTGCGGAGTTACGTAGGAGCACTTGTTATGTGAATATATGTGCAGTGCAGTGTAGGGGGAGTGGTGTTTGTGCTAGTTAAAAATACCTAACTAGTGAGCTGATTCTTTTATTCCTGCTCCTAGCTGGTAAGGATAAAAAGGGGGTTAATAAAAGGCAAAATAACTGTTATGTGGTTATAATCCCTAGTATTTTGTCGACATGTTTCGAGGTGTCCCCTAACCTCTTCTTCAGGACAGCATGGGGGCCAGCCCCATGTGTACCACTCCTTGTAGAAACTAAATTAAGGTGAAATAACAAAATATGAAATGCACACCTATTGTGTGTGCACTGTTGTCATACATACGGTTGACGCTGAACACGACGGGCCCAATTCACAGAACTAACTTAAGACAAAATCCTAAACTTACTACCATTTTGGTATTCACAGAAGGCACTTACTCATTTTGGTATTCACAGAAGGCACTTACTCATTTCGGTATTCACAGAAGTTAGGAGTCCTAACTTTAGGACTCCTAAATGCCTTCTGTGAATACCGAAAGTCTTAAAATTAGGATTTTTCTCAGTTTAGTAGTAGTATAGTTAGGACTCCTAACTTTAGGACTCCTAAATGCCTTCTGTGAATACCGAAAGTCTTAAAATTAGGATTTTTCTCAATTTAGTAGTCCTAAATCTAAATTTAGGACTACTAAATTGAGAAAAATCCTAATTTTAAGACTTTCGGTATTCACAGAAGGCATTTAGGAGTCCTAAAGTTAGGACTCCTAACTTCTGTGAATACCGAAATGAGTAAGTGCCTTCTGTGAATACCAAAATGAGTAAGTGACTTCTGTGAATACCAAAATGGTAGTAAGTTTAGGATTTTGTCTTAAGTTAGTTCTGTGAATCGGGCCCGTAGTATTTATTTAGTAGCAATGATATGGGTGGAGGGGCCTGTAGAACCCGTGCTCGGCTGCCCTCCGTCTGTGTGACCTGCTAGACCCAGGCTCGACCGCACAAACACCACTCCCCCTACACTGCACTACACATATATTCACATAACAAGTGCTTCTACGTAACTTCGCAAGTCGCAGCACGCCCCAAGCAGTAGATGCCCCCAATGATGAAGCATGTCACCTAGGGGCAACCCTGGGTGAGTGAGGGGACTCAAGAAAAGAAAGATTTTCTTTTCTATTGACAGTTGAGGTTCACCCAAATTTGGCGAACTCACAATTTCTCCCTGGCCAGGTTCTTATAATCCATTATTTATGAATTTTTTTGCTGTACTCTAAACACACAGGAGGGTAAACCTAGCGCAATCCTCCTTCTCCCTCTGTTTTTTGATAAATATCATATGTTTTTGGTCAACCAACGAACATTGTATGTCCTTGAAACTGGAAGTGTTACAGATGTAACACCAAAAATTACAGATGCAAACAGTGTCACCTATTTGTATTTCTTCCTATTTACTTTTATTAGTTTTTGATTTCCCTTATTAGTTTCTTTAGGAAAACTGTGAGTGATCTACAAGAAGACCCCTTGCTTAACTCAGAATTTTGTGCAGTTTACTTTTCATAAGTGTATCTCTTTCTGGGTTCACGCGTGGCTTTTATTCACGTATGTTTACAGCTCAAATTACAATTAAGGAAAAAGTACAAAATAGGAAATATTGACTACCACTTAGAATATTACAAAAACTGTGTTAAAATTATTTTTGTTTAATATCTACCTGTTTCTGAAAGCTGGAAAAGAGACGATCTTAGTACAGCAAAACTTTTGTTGATGCCATTCTTAGAAAAAAACCTCTCTTTTGCATAACATATTTTCCCCATTGTTCCCAAAAATCTAAAATCTTGCTACTTTTTGGTTTCTTTTTGCAATTCCTCAGTACCTTTATAATCCCTAATTGAAGAAAAATGGACACAAACTATGTTGGAAAACTTTTGTGGAAAAAAGTTGTGAAGGCTTAAGCGTACACTGCCTCACATGCAAAAACAAGCATTTACAATGCAATGGTCTCGGCAATATTATAGGTAGAGCTATTGGTATTGCTCATTATTTTTTTATCATTATTGTATCCCTAAATAAATGGCATTGTCATTTCTATTGGCATTAGCTTTTTTTTTGCATATGTGATACCTAATGCATTAGCAGAGAGAGAGTGAGGTAGTGAGATAGAGAGAGTGAGGTATTGAAATAGAGAGTGAGGTAGTGAGAGAGAGTGAGGTAGATAGAGAGTGAGGTAGTGAGATAGAGAGTGAGGTAGATAGAGAGTCGAAAAAGAAACAGCATAGTTGGGAGTTCTCTTTAATAATACGAATTGATTTCTAGCCAAATTAACCCTTTTTGCAACATTAATCAATGTTCTAATAATGTATACTTTGCAGTGTGTATGCAGTTCTGGGATGAAAGTTAATAGCTCACCATTCTATATTAGGACTTTAAGTTATAAATGGTAAGTAACAGAAGGATGTCTCTTTTGAAAGCAGTAATCTGTTTACATCATATGCACCCTGTAATCTACTTAGTACACGTTCTATTAACCCTCTGCACTAACTTCATATGAGTCAAAACCTCAACTATACAAAATGCTGCTCGCTCTCCCGGAAGATAATTAATCACACGAATTTTCTCGACATTTATGTGAGGCCTGGTAAATGCCGGCGGACAGAAACGCTGCAGCAGGTGCTCGTGGGGCTGTCTGGTCTCGTGGACGGGCCATGCGCCTTGTTCCAGAGCCCAGCGTTCCGTGCTCAGCCATTACGGAGAGACGGTTTCCCTGATGTGCTGGTCGGGTTTGCTCCAGCTCCTATCATGAATAAACGTATCCCGATAACTGCACCGACATCGGCTTCATTATTTATTTCATTTTGGCGACAATTGTTATCAATGGAGCAACCCGCTAGCAAGTGAACCCATGCCACGTAAGAGAGGATCGACCCCTGCTTACCAGGATGTATGTATGTATAGCAGCTGTCAACTCGGGCAAGGTACGTGACGAGTTCCCGCTACGCAAATATCCTGCTTCTACTGCTTACTTCCGTGCGAAGCCTTTCTGATGTGTGGGCGGTGATTAGCAGAAACCCGCTTTGCTTAAAGCGGCAAGGGGCACTTTGACTTAAAGTTAACGGGGCGATCCCAAGTCTTCCGGGGGAACATTGATATTGGCATTACTGATTTGAATTAGCACTTCACACAACAAGCGCATACCTCCTTGCAGAGCTATTTGTTGCTACGAGAAAACTATAGCTCATCCACTTAAAGTGGCAACAGTTTCTGGGTCCCACCTTCAACGACCCTTAAAGTAACTGTTTCAGTTAAAGCAGCAACGGCAATTCTGGGCACCACTTTCAACTCCTTAACATTGAAAACTGCTGGGGAGCCTCAGTTAGGCTACAATGGCACGGACACCTTAGGGTCCTATGCGGCTCGGTCAGGGGGGACGAGACCAGAGCAGCAGCCAACACGGGAGCCAAGAGCAGGGGGAGAGGACACCATGAACACCACCGCCTTTCTCCGAGGCAAAGCAGAAATGCCTCGGAGAAACGCAGCGGCGTTTTCAGATTCGGGGGCGTGTTTCTTTTTCTCTCCTCTTGCCATTGGCTGGAGGAGAGAAAAACACGCCTGAGAAAGGGCGTGGCTACAAAGTGGAACGAACAGCACGGAACACGCCCCCGAATCTGAAAAAGACAGAGCCTATTTGGAGGGACGGCTCTCTCCTCCAATGGCTGGCCTCCGTTTAGGAAGCCAGCCAATGGAGGAGAGCCAAAAAGAGAGGCGGGCTAAAGAGCCACTCTCAGAAACATTAAATCTCCGACTTCCGGTTCTGCCTTCGGCAGACCGGACGGTCCTCGACCTAAAAAACCAGTTCAGCACTGGGAGGCTCTCAGCACTTACCAGGTAACATTTATTTGATGAGTGGTTGGGTGATGTTTCCCAAGATTTTCTTTAAACATGGCCAAATGGTGCTTTTAAACGCACACTGCCACCTGTACTGGAATTAAAAAGTTAGTATATATTTAGTTCTAAAGGCAGAGCAGAAGGTTTTCTTTAAATATTTCTAACAGCACATCAGAAGCATTCAATTTTTGTTTCCAGCAAGGACATCTCCAGGCTCTAAAGGACATTTATTTCACTAAGTGAGAGAATTTTTTTTTAAACTCTTTATTTGTAAAGTTTGTAAACAGTTTACAAAAGTGAAATAAATAAAGAAAAATCGGTTGGCAGGCAGTGAAAGACAAGACATACTCCTCACAGCACTTTGAATGAGCTTAAATGTTGTGGGCACAATCACGAGCACAGAGGAACATCTGGCCCCGGGCGCCGCCCCTTCCTCTCTCCCTGACAGAACAGCGGTCTCCCCTCCTCCTCCTCTCTCTAGGCTACCCTTCTAAGGTTCCAATCACTGCCTCTCATCTCAGCTGCTTGCATTAAGTTTGCTCCCGGGCGATGTCGCCCGGTGTGATGGGCCCATGCGAGCTCTGTGTGTCTTTTCCCGCCTCAGTCTGCAATATCCCCTCCAGCATCACAGCTCGCTGCTGGCAGTCCTCTTCTGCCTTCTCATCTATTTTTACTTCGCACATACGGCGCTCCTCCACTGGCGCCCATTCTTCGATATCCCTCCTCCATTGTTGTGTTGTGGGGGCGTTGGACAGAGCCGTTTTATGACGATCCTGCACGTGGCAAGGACCAAACCCAACAATGTCATTCTATACTGCATATGCCTCCTCTGCAGGCAGGCAAAAAGGTTCAACAGCGAGGGCAGTATGCCTCCCTCCAGCGCTGTCTGCATAGCTCTCCAGAGCGCGCTTCTCTTCCCCATATTCACCCATATGCGGACAGTGTCAAAGCACGTGCATGAAATCCGCTTCAGGTGCACGGTCTCTAGGGCATCTGTCTGATCTGTCAGAGTATCTTCGTATTACTCTGGTCGTGGAAAGGAAAACTCTGTGCAGGACCTAAAAGTATGCCAGCTTAAAATGCGCATTGCTAGATATCCCCCTAACAAGTGCATAAGGCCTTCCCATTCCTTGTCTTTCATGGGGCCCTCTACATCCATCTCTCAGTGATGCCTAACAGCGAATACTTTATTTCGTCTATCTTGTTTGAGAGCAGCATTCAACTGGGATACCAGATGCTGGGGAGGGTTGTATGATAGAGGCACGCAAGGCTCAACCATGCGTGCCTCTACCACACATCCCGAACCATGGATGTGACTTAACCACGCATTCCTTTACCACGCATGCCTTTACCATGCAATTTCGTGGTAAAGACATGAATGGCAAGGGTGTATGCGCTGCTAAATTCGCCACTAGTCCAACCTCTCACCCCCGCTCTAAACCCTAAATTATAAACCCCCTACCTGCCCCTGCCCTAAGACCTAAATTACAAACCTCCAACCTGGCCCCCACCCTAAGCCTTAAATTACAAACCCCCTCCTTGCTCTCTCCCACCCTGAGCCCTAAAAACGCTCCATTCCTTAAATACAACTCCAAACCCAGCCCTTAAACCTACCCCAACCCCCTCCTCCTGGCCCGAGCCGTAAAAACTTACCCCTCCTTAAAAGTACCCTGACCCCCTCCCTGAGCCCTAAAAACTTGCCACCGCCCCCCCCCAACCCGAGTCCTAAAACTTGCCCCTCCTTAAAAGTACCCGGACCCTCTCCCTGAACCCTAAAAACTTGTCAGCCACCCCCCAATAGTGACTCTCCGACCCCAGCCCTAAAACCGTGCCACCCACCACACCCTGCGACCCCCAGACCTGGCCCCAGCCCCACTTACCTGTCCGTGAATGTGTCCGCTTCTCGTTCCGATGCTCCTGTTCCTAGTCCCCACCCATCCCTAACACTAGAGCGCATTTCCCTTAACCACGCATGTGCATGGTTTAGGCAAATGCGTTGTTTGGGTAAGCGTGATTACTCTTGTGGGATTCTGGAACACGTGGCTCTGGCCGCACAGTTCCGGATGTTTCCCATTGAGGAAAGCCCATATCCAAAATAGTTTCTAATGTCCGTGTGGCAAATCTGGCAACCCCATCCAGATCTTACTGGCCATTTTTGTCAGTTTGGTAAATTGTAGGAACTGCCCTGGACCCACAGTAAAACACTCCTGAGCCTCCTGAAAAGTGATGCATTGGTCTCCTGGATAAAAATCTCCCAGTGTTTCGCACCCTCCCTCTCGCCATCTTGCCATGGACATTTGTCTGTCCATATCCAAGAAGGGCTGCAGCCACCAGATCAGTAACTACCAGGAGAAAATGTGTGTTCTCAACACCTCTCCCGATTGCATGCTGCCACACCCTCACCACCATATGTACCATCTGCAGGCCGATGCATCATGGTGCTGGCCTGCCATTAAACTCATCGGTGAGCTTTCTGTCCCAGGGACCTCAGCCAGCAATCTCTGTTCTCAGTTTCCTCTCTCCGCGCACCAGGCAGCCGCATGCTGTAGCTGCGCTGCAAGGTGATAGAGCTGAAGGTCTGGAAGTCCCAATCCACCCAGGTTTGGGCCCCTCTTCAGGACCTGAAGCCCCACTCAGCTGCACTTGCCTACATATACAAGAGGTATAGGGATGCTATCTAGACTTTTGAAAGTGCTCCGCGGAACCTCACACTGCACATTCTGCAGGGTGAACAAACACCTAAGGACCACAACCATTTATCGCAAGAGCCACCCAGCCAGCTAAGGACTGCAGACGCTTATTCCATAATGTCACCGACCCCGCAGTCCCGTAAGTACCCTCCCCATGTTATATTCATATTGTTTATGCAATGCACAGGCCACTTGTACGCCCAGATAGCAGAACTTGTCCAGTTCCCACTGTACCTCCAATACCAGTTCCCGTGGTCTGTCTGCCAGCCCAGCTTGAGGGAAGACCAGCGACTTATCCAGGTTGACTTTCAGGCCAGAAACCCTCTCAAAGCTCCGCAATTCCTGCATTACAATCTGAACTGCCACTTGATAACTGCGGAGATACAAAAGCTCATCGCCCGTGTAAATGGAGACTGTGTGACCCCGAGACCCCCTGAGCCCTCCAGTCACTCCAGCACCACTCGTAAGTGTTCCACCAGTGGCTTCATAGTCAGCTCAAACAGGAGAGGCAAGAGGGGACAACCCTGCTCAATACTCCACTTTTCTGAGGTATAGACTCCCGATTTAATCTGAGCCGTGGGCCCAGTGTAGAGTAGTTTGACCCACCTAAAAACATTTGGCCAAAGCCCAGTTTGGTGAGGACAGCCTTCATATAGTCCCAGCACATCATACAGAATGCCTTTTCGATGTCTAAGGCTAACAGTGCTACCTCTGCCTCTGTTCGCTGAACAGTATGCATGATATGCATAAGCCATTTGATATGCTTCTTGCAGGAATAACCCCACATTGGTCTTCCGGAACCAAGGAGCCCATCACCCCCTTCAGTCTATTTGCCAACAGTTTGGCCAACACTTTCCCATCTGTGTTCATGATAGACAGAGGGTGGTATGCCGCAGCTTTGCCTGGTCTCGATCCGACTTTGGAACCATTATGATGACTGTCTCACGCATGGTCGGTAAAAGCTCACCCCCATTTTCCAGCTTCCCTGAATACTTCTAGTAAACTGTCTGTTATGGTCCACATAAAAGTACAATAAAATTCAGAAGGTAGTCCGTCTGAACCCAGTGACTTTGTGCTGGGCATATCCTTCATGACCTCGAGAAATTCCTCCTGTGACAGATCTCTTTCTAATGTTCCCAGCTGGTCTTCCAAGACTCTGGGCAGCTGCAGCGGCCTTAAGAACTCGTCCAGCCTTCCTGGCAGGGGACACATCTACCTTTCTGTTCAATGTAGTCAGATAGTGCGAAGCGTAGGGTTGATTGCAGCCTGGTTCACCACCGTCTCGCCCTGGCCATCGTCCAGCATCAGAATGTTGCTGGAAGGGCGTTCCTGACTGAGCTGCCAGGCTAAAAAATGTCCTGGCTTATTACCTACTTATAGAGCCGTTGTCTGTAATCCTTCTTTGTGAATTTGTCCAGTCTGTCCCAGACCTCCCCCACTTTACGCCGTGTTTCCAGGAACTCATCAGTCCAGCAGTCGTCTGGCGGATCCTGATGCTGGAGCTGTGCCAGTTTCTACTCCTCCTCGTAGACCTCTTGGCACAACTGTTGGGTTATGCCATACATCTTGCACATACACTCCCCACATAGTACCACCTTGAACGCCTCCCACTCAGTGGATCGTGTGGACACTGTCCCCCAGTAGGTCTCTAAATAGCAATTTAATGCATCCCCCACCTCAGAGCGGAACACAGAGTCTCGCAGAGCCTCAGAATTGAGGAGCCACAATGGTAATGTGTTTTTAATTGTTGGGTATCTTGCCTTATATATATATATAGATTGTTCATTGATCAAGCAACTTGTCAGCGTGGTCTCCTGTGGCGCCCCTGGGATAGTAAGTGGTGGCAGTCTCTTTGGGTAATTGGACCCTAGGCGGCTGAGGTTTGGACTTTATCTGGCATCCGTGGGGCACTAATGGGAGCGGTTCACTTTTATTCACCTGGGAAGACAGACCGTCCCCCCTTCCTCGTATGCTTCTGAGTACTTACAGAGGATTAGTTAGAAGATGCTGAGAGATTTAGGGGCATTTTATATCTTTTCCCTTGCGATATATCTCTGTTTTATTTTCGATATTTTTCCTTGGTATTTTTTCATGAATTATTATGGCCCTTCTTATTTTCATTTTTACTTTTTCGTCCATCCTACACACGTAATTTTTCCCTTAGAGTGGGGGTCAATACATGTATGGGTTTTTTCTCCCTTTGCGGGTGCATGTGCCTTCCCTCGGGTTATTCTCGAGTGGTACCTGCATAGATTACGATTCATTTACTCAGTTTGTTTTTTTACTTTGGTACAATATGGAAGTGCATTGACAGTATGGGGCGAGTCCTACCTGTGCCAAGATGGCCGACCCCTTTTTCCCATGTGTAGTCCCCTGTTTATGTCTCCACACATTACGGAGCGCTGGAGGTATAGAAAGAGGTTTTCCTTGTCAGCCGTTACTTGCTGACCGGCGCCTTTTGCAACTTTGGAGCATTGGTGCGTGATCCAGACTATCCAGTCGGATTTTTTTCAAAGTAAGATTCGTTGGGGTGATACGATAAGGACAGGTACGTGTGGGTACCTTTTAGACGCTTGTTTAGATCTAAGGGGTCCGCTTTTGCCTCTCCCAGGTTACGGACCAGATCATAATTCCCTACGGAAGGCTTCGACCCATTGCTTGTCGAGGAGGGATACCGCGGGCGAGGAAGGTAAGTCCCGAGTAATATGGACCACTTATGCACCTTCCAGACGCCTGTTCATAGCGCTTTCTTTGAGACTTTCCTTATTTGTTTATGTTTTGATAGGCCCGTTACCTTACGGGTCTCTGGGGATCCGGATGACCCCTACTTACGAGCTTCCGGTCTTCCACTGCCCCATGTGAGTGCTAGCGCTTCAGGTCTAGGGTGAGAGATACGTAGTTGAACTCAGCATGTGGGCACCTTGGTAGTATAATTTCCTCACCACACAAACAGGTGGTCGTTCTTGGGTTATAGAGTGTTAGATTTGGTCTTCTTTTGACTTATGTTTCTGATTTATGTTTTACACACCATGAGTATCGGTAGGTCGGGCACTTTTTGTGCACGCTGTATAGAGGTGTAAGAGACAGGTTATGCATGGTAGAGTGGATGATTCTTTCCCTCACTCGGGTTGTGCATTTAGTTGGTTAGCTTCGGAGTACCTTTTGGCGGCTGTCACCCACCACCTTCCCTGGGCCCTATGGAGTACTACAACGACTTTGCTTGTGATTAGTTTATGTGGAGGCAAGAGGACTGTGTTTTACATTTATATGTGTATATTTTTCTTTTGTAGTGTGGGTTGAATCCTTGTTTTAACCCTGTCCTGAGGAGGCCGAGGAAAGTGTATGGCCGAAACGCAGTTGCGTAGACCTTGTTTGAGGAGGAGTCCCAGAAACTAAATACTATTTGGAAACTCTTTGCCAAGTGCGCTGGGAAGGCTCGACAATAACTGATTTAGTCGCAGCGCATTTCCAGGACTACCTCATAGTGGTCCGTCCTAAAATCATTTGGAGGACACGAGTAGAAATCTTTTGTTCTTTTCTAGGGGTTAACTTGTTTGTAGAAAGTGTCTGTGGTTTATTGTATGTCAATAATTTGTTTATGTATAATTTATGTGTACATTTGTATGTATGTTGAGTTGTCACTCTCTTCTTGATCTGATGTCATTGTAGATGCGGAAATGTTTAAATAATTTGAAAAAAATCATTCTAGATTAATAAACTAGAAATAGAGTAACTAAGAGTACTCTATGCAAAAGTAATTCGCCTATCTATTCCTTCCTACCACGTTTGTTTGCTTAATAATTGTTCCATACCCAGGTACAGAAAGGGTCAATTGGGTATAACCCTGTTGTTTGCTAGACATGGGCACCAAAGGGCGCTCCCTATCCCAGACATTTTCCATAAAGACCGGGGAATGGTCCGACAAGTAGGTGCCCAAATGTTTGACTTTCCAAACGAAGCCACTTACCGAGCAGGACAGCAGGATGCTGTCAAGCCTACTATACATATTGTGAGTAGAAGAGTGAAAAGTGCACTGTCGGTCCCTGTAGTGAAGTTAAATTCGCCCGCCCATATGAAAGGGACAGCAGTGTGCGGTGCCAGCATCTCCAGCAACCTTCCAAAAGAACTCCTTGTCATCGCAGTTTGATGCGTGCACATTAAGGAGAGACATGTCCCTGCCATCTAGCTGTCCTGTGACCAATAGGTAATGGTCTTCTTGAAAATGAAAGGGAACCCCTATGGCTACCCAAATCACCACATCCCAAACATAAATCAAATAAGTGGAGATGTACTGCTGGCCTCTCCACTTCATTTGAAGCTTCTCCACCTCTGTGTCCATCAAAAGGATATCTTGGAGGAGGGCATTGCCCACCTTATACTGCCTCAAATAGGTGAGTACCCTATACCACCTGGCTTAATCATGCAGTCTTCGTACATTTCAGGACACTACTTTTGTTTCCCCAGTCATAAATCAGCTTCGTGCCAGACTCCCTCCCGCTATTCAGCTTGTGGCTGTCGACCCCCTGGATCCATCGCTCCTTGCTTTACTACAACCCCTTGCATGCGCCCAAGTGCTCTGCGCATATCCTGTACTCCTGCCTTGTCAAATGTGGTATTGTAACTGTCCTCCTCAACCAACCAAACCCTCTCTTCACTTCCGGTATAATCACCCCTTAAGGAATTTGTGTGATATTTCCCCATAATCATTACTACATCAGGAATCACATTAAGCTCTCCCCTCCTCTACTGTAATGGCCCTCACCCTAAACCAACCACTAACTATTTGGTGGAACCCATCACCTGCCGTAACTTCTAAGAAAGGCCAATATTCAAGAGCTGCCCAGATGATGAAAAAATCCAGGACCAGAGCTGGTAGCATGGGTGTTCCCATAAGTCCCCCTAGGGGATTGAGTAGCTCACTTGACAGTCAGTCAAACTTCACAAGTGCTGCAAAAAGAGAGGGAAGGAGAAAGAAGAGGAAGAAAGGGGAGAGCATCTCCATGTTTGCGGGTCCACTGCAGCACCCCATTACGTTCCCTGTAATTAGGAAGTTTTGCAATGATCGCTCTCGGGGGAGCCACTTGAGGGGGGTGAGGGATCAACAGCTGGTGGGCCCTCTCAATCACAAAAAGGAGCTATAGTAGTTCCAGGTCCACTACCTCCTTAAGCCATGCTTCCAAGAAAGCCTCCAGCCTGTCACCTTCCTGCCGCTTCTGCATCCTCTACGCAAGTGTCCAGGTATTGCGCCTTTTTTGACAGCATCCAAACTATAGCCTGCATATAACACACCTCCTTAGTCAGGCTCTCCTCCTTGTTCTCTGTCTCCTCCTTTTTCTCTGTCTCCAGTGATCAATCTACCACTTTCTGCGAGTCTAGTCGCAGCAGATTCAACTCAATTGAAACTGAGTCAATTTTGTGCTCCAGCGTCCTCTTCGAGCTTTCAATAGCACCCAATATCTGTGCACCAGGGGGTTCTAGTTGTGTCAGTGGCTGCCGCTCCTTCTCCTGCTCAGTCTCTCCGGCCGAGCCGTTAGCTGCCTCCGTATATTGATCCGTGTGGGTCTGTTGTGCCTCCTTGGCGGTCCAATCGCGCCCATTCTCGTTCACACCCTGCTATCAGCTCAGCCGCAGAGCGTCGGGTCAGGAAAGCCCAAGGGCTGGCATGCGCACTTTCTGGGCGCTGGATCTTCCACCACGAGGAACAAGGATATCAGCACGCGCTCTGCACTATAGTGATATGTGCTCATCGCTCTCACCAGCTTAGGTCCTTTTGTCCCAACTGGACAACAGTGATCATTCTGCATGATCGGCCATCTTGCTTGGCCACCAAGTGTGAGGTTTCTTAAATAAAGAATCAGGATTTAATATTTGTTTACAAAAATAAACATCGCTCTAGAGGAAGCTGTGCCCCTCAGTATTCTGTATCATGAATAATAATGTTCACAGATCTGGCCACGTATTTTTTATGATTCCCACACAAAGTAGGTCTGGTATAGAAATTAGGACTAAATAGAACAGGGACAAAGACAGTGAGGGACAAAAAGTGTCCTGCTGTGAGGAGGGAACCCAATGATGAAGCATATCATCTTCGAGTGAGTGAGGGTTCTCGTCCTAAAAACGACATGCTTTTTGTCCCTCACTGTCTTTGTCCAGTCCAAATATCTATTCCAGATGTACTTTGTGTGGGAATCAATAACCAGTAGGAAACATTACGTAATTGGTTCGGTACTCGCTCTCCTTGTGTGATTTAAGCCACGTAAGTTTTATCACACAAACACTGGACAATCTTGTCAACCTTTTTTCTGGGTAAACGAATGTGAAAATCTAATTGCAATGTAATTTGGTATAGCGTCCAAGTGGGTTATTTCTTGGCAGATGCGAATCATCTACAAAAAATTGTATACACTCTAAGTAGGGAGGAAGGAATATTCACCAGTTTCTGGTGTATGTTCCTCATCTGCCAAACTTCTAATTACCTCCTAAGTTTTGAATCAACCTGCTTTGAACTCCAGCTTTGCCATTTAATCAAACTGTGACCCTAGGCAAAATCAGTTTGTTTTTATAGGATCTGGTTCCCAGAGTCTCAAGGCAATCGGTAGTTGCTGGGTTGCAATTGTGACAGTTTAAGTTATTTACTACTGATATCCTGGGCTCGCAGATTGAATTACCGAGTGCTTCACATTAACACTTGACTCTTACTGGTAGGGAGGCAAAGCAGTCGAATGCTTACTCGAGCAGGCGATGGTGTCTGACACTAAAATATGCACGAATATGAGATACACTAAGAAAACCAGAACTCTATAGCTCCTTCCTAGTCCGAGATTTGACCTCAAACATTATAAACGTCTCCGATCAACGTGCTATACTTGGGATAACATATACGTTTTAAGTCTCTAGCCAATCAATAGCTTACAGGAGGTGTTAGCAAACACCAGCATGAGTTTGCAAGCATGGAACCAAGGCTTCGGTGTGGACGACCTTACTGCGTGTTTGTGAGCATCAGTTTTCAGTGTAGGCACCAGTTCTTCCCCAAAACTTTGCATCTCACACAGCAGCTGATCTTGCAGCCCACTACAGATACTATTGGTATGGGACAGCAGTTCTCATTCCCATGGGTCACAGCATGACCCAGAGGAAATAGCCAGGGACCCACCTTCCAAGCCACGATGGGGTGCCCATGCAAAAGTCTGCTGCAACATGGTCACAAAAGAGTGGTGAAAGACCAACACCCATTCCCAATGTTGACGACAGTAAGCCGTAAGATCATGGCCTAAATAGGGGAAATATGGATGTTTTCAGAGGCCCTACACCAGAATCTCTGCACATTGCCCCATATTTTGAAAATGCCCTTTAACTGTGGAACTGCCCATTGCTGTGTGCAAGGAACTTCCACACAGATGCTAGTCTCTTGGGAACTGCTTAATAGATTTTCATACATTCCATGGTTTCAGATTCAGTGAGGCGTTACTCAGCTACCTCTCAAACTCTCCCAGACCAGGGGATGGAGCCAAAGTAGTCCTCCTTGGCTACTGGAGGACACAAGTTTCCGTGCAACATGGACAGGGGCAAGTAGTCTCACCAGTAGATGATGTGGATGACAGCCAGTGCTTAATTTGCAAACAATGAAGTGCCAGGACCCTTGTCAGGAGACCACTGCAGCTTGCACCACCCATTGCTCCCACTGACGCTGCCAATGACAGTACTATCACTACAAGCTGTCACTGCCATACAAGTGTGACAATTCAGATTTTAAATGTACATTAAAATGACTAATACAGCCTAACTTGGAAGACACCTGCCTACCTGTTGGGGCAAACTGTTGTTGCTCTGCTACTCTGCATTCTGCCATCGCCGCCGCAGCTCCTGGGCTCCCTTCTGCTGCGTGTCTCCCCCGCCGCCGCCACTTTACATCGCGGACGAGAGCGGGGGGAGACTACAGCCCCCAGACTCCCTTGCGGGCGCTGACGCCGCCAACGCGCCCGGAGGCGCTTAAAAGTTCACGGCTCCCTCGGGGGAGCGGGAAGCCTAACTTGGAAGACACCTGCCTACCTGTTGGGGCAAACTGTTGTTGCTCTGCTACTCTGCATTCTGCCATCGCCGCCGCAGCTCCTGGGCTCCCTTCTGCTGCGTGTCTCCCCCGCCGCCGCCACTTTACATCGCGGACGAGAGCGGGGGGAGACTACAGCCCCCAGACTCCCTTGCGGCCGCTGACGTCGCCAACGCGCCCGGAGGCGCTTAAAAGTTCACGGCTCCCTCGGGGGAGCGGGAAGCCTAACTTGGAAGACACCTGCCTACCTGTTGGGGCAAACTGTTGTTGCTCTGCTACTCTGCATTCTGCCATCGCCGCCGCAGCTCCTGGGCTCCCTTCTGCTGCGTGTCTCCCCCGCCGCCGCCACTTTACATCGCGGACGAGAGCGGGGGGAGACTACAGCCCCCAGACTCCCTTGCGGCCGCTGACGCCGCCAACGCGCCCGGAGGCGCTTAAAAGTTCACGGCTCCCTCCGCGTCGCGGGACGCGCGCGGGCGACGCCGGGCTAAGCCCGGGCAAAGGGCGGGCCGTTTAAGCCCGTTCAAGACCGGGTAAGACAGAACTGGGCCACCCCCTGTATATTTGCTGTTGAAAATCTCCTGTCCCACTGTTGATCATTTGATATATTTGAAATCGATTGTGTGGGAGTGTTTGAGCACACAAGCACTGTCATGATGACTAGAGGTAGCAAGACTAAAACCATACCAGGGGTTACTAACGCAATTG
Source organism: Triturus cristatus (assembly GCF_964204655.1). Taxonomy (NCBI): domain Eukaryota; kingdom Metazoa; phylum Chordata; class Amphibia; order Caudata; family Salamandridae; genus Triturus; species Triturus cristatus. The sequence continues at coordinate 323,015,982 of NC_140590.1, read as the reverse complement.
GCCCAATTGACCAATATATTACTAGGGCCAACGAGGCAATCAATCAGGGTATGTCTCTTTTGGAACGCAGGGTGTCCCAGGATCTGGCCTTAGCTAGACGTTCCTCCTTAGGCCTTCTGGCATTAGCCAAAACACCTACTAGCCACGGGGAAACTAGGCCCCTAATTGAAGTCCCAGTGGAATTACATGGTGTCCCAAACGTGGTTGATCTTTCAGTATCACTGGCACTCTCGGACACACAACTAAGCGAGTTGCCTGAGAAGATCCTGCAACCAATTATGAGTCCAAGACAGGAGGTTTTGACTATTGAGCAGTCAAGAGGGAAGAGGGAGGGCGCTGTACCCAAACGGAAGAAGGCCAAGGTAGTGAATAAATATAAACTTACTAAAAAAAAACCAACCGCTCTTAAGCCCACTAAGAGTGCACTACCTCAGAGCACTTCTATCAAAGCTGTAGCTGATACGACTCCATGCTCTGCGACCCTTAATAATTCTAGCAGGTTGGATAGCTCTGGTGAGGGTTGTAAAGTTTGTGAGATAAATAACCAATTACTACTTCGGCTGGGTGAACTCATTAAGGCCCATCTGCAGCCCTTACAACTTTCACTCTCTAACATAGAAAAGCAAATAGCTTCCCTGAAAGCATCCTGTATGATCCAGACGAAGGTTGTCCCAGCCCACCCAGGCCAACCAAAAATAGCCAATATAAACTTAACGGCAGGGCCGAAAGCGCCTACTATTACCCCTATTGGCCCTAATTTAAGTCCAAAGTCTCCCCCTGCTCTATTGAAAAAGGGCAATCAACCATGCGAACTTGCTGTCCATCCTACTAGTTCTACCATGGAATCTGCACCTGCTAAACAAGTAGCCCCCTTGCTCCCTAATACCGAGAGTATAGATATTAGAGGGCTCCATATCCATTTACCACCTGAAGCAGGCCCATATGTTGCAATTCTGACCGGGGTCCCTAAGCTAAATCCAAACACTGAGGAACCGACACTGTCCTTAAAAAATAAGGCACTCCATTGGCTCACCACCAACAGACCGCTCCCAGCACACTGTCGTAGTAAGATCTTAATGGTGCGTAGGGTACCCTGGCTAGGTAATGAGATGAAATCGATCCGGGGAGATTGTGTTATAGTTAACTTTGATGATCCACGTACGGTTGACTATATTTGCCATAGAGGTATGTGGGATAAGACTGATGGCATAGAAATAAAAAAAGGCTCTCTTTCTTTTACCCTCCTACAAATAGGTATCTTGATAACCTGGCTAGCAACCGGCCCCATATCAGTACGCGTGACAGTAGAAAGGAATGGGACGATTGGTATGTACAGGAAGCTAGAAATATAGCCCCCCCTGTAGGCTGGAAAGGTGCTCCAGTTACCAATAGATTTAGTTGTCTGGAAGCAGTGGATTGACCACCACAGCGATTAGGATACGGACTTGAGGGCATTAATCAATTTAGCACCAAAATTTCACAACTTTTTGAAAGTCTTACAATTAAGGAAAACTCCGATAATTGTTATAAACCTCTGGTTTCCCAAACTATTAATCAAGCAATCTTGCAACCTGTAGTTCTATGTTCCTCCCCTTCTTCTCATCTAGGGCTTATTGATGTCCAGTTTTCTATTCCTGCTGAACCTAGTCAACCAGCCGGATTCCCGTCCTCTTTTGACCACTTAGGCACCGGTATTAAGAATGCCCATGATCCTATGGGTAGCCTCAAGATTCTTAGCTGGAACTTAGCTGGCATCCAAAGGAAACTGAGCATCCCTGACTGGAATGTTCTAGTGGGGAACCATGAGATTTGCTTATTCCAAGAGACTTGGAGTCTGGATCCTCTATATCGAGTTGGCTATACTACGCATTTTGTTCCAGCAGTGCCACCAAGAAACGGGAAGGGTCGTCCTTCGGGAGGCCTTCTTATCTGGGTAAGCATCGACTTAAACTGTAATATAAAACCTAAACAAATCAATAGCCCTGATATTCTAGGAATATCCTTGAGAGGCCCCAGTAGAGGCTTAAAGCTTGACCTGTATAACATATATGTTAGAGGTACCAAACATGGGTCTATGTCCCCGATAGTGGCAATCCTAGAAACGGAGCTTAGAGAACACACAGCTGGTGCTCAAGTCTTGGTGGCGGGTGACTTTAACTGCACCTATGAGCCACTACAGTTGGGTGACACCTTTGACTTGGGTGAGGACGATGCTAGATGGGGAATTCCTGCTCTAACAATCCCCCCGATCAAAAAATGGTCCCAATGCGCGATCCAGCTCAATGCCCTTTCGCTGGAGTTTGGCTTACGAGCCACAAATGGCCGCACAACCTCAGACACCATGGGTGCCGTCACATATAACAGAATTAATCACACCTCAAGGATCGACTACATCTTGTTAGATTTTAAACTTTGGGGTTTGGTACAGGATATGGTAGTTTTACCCTCAGTTGAAAGTGACCACAACTCACTTTCCCTATCCCTTAAAAATCCTTGGATTAGTAATCTTATTAAAAACCCTTCCAAACTAACCCAGAACGTTTCAGTCTCCGCATGTGGGAGACGACTAAAGTGGAATATAGTATCAGTAGACGAGACCAAACTCAATACTATAAATACTGTCCTTTTAGCCTCACAGACGAAGTTGGACAGTTTTGATTTGGCTTTGTCTAATCCTGGAAAAGCTACATCTGTTTTCGAGGAAGCACTCACGTTAATTGGGAATGTATTCCTGAAAAGGGAGTCCTCTTCTAAAAATGTGGTAATTCGAAACCCAAGAGGGACATGCGAATGGTACACATCGGCTTGTAGGCACGCAAAAACTCTCTTGATTGGGGCTATAAGAAGCAAATCCCAAGTAGCTATACAACGAGCTAGAAACAACTACAAACAACTACTAGTTAGTGCTAAGAAGGACTGGGAAGAAGATTTTTGGTGCTCTCTAAAAGAGGCAAGCCAAGGGAAAGATCCAAGGCGCTTCTGGGACATAATCAGGAAAAAAAAAAGACCAGACTCTGACCTTATAACTTGTAATATCTCTAGTCAAGTCTGGGTCAACCACTTTGCTAAGCTGTACTCTTCCCCTTCTAACAACACTATTATTGGCACTCCCAAGGATGACCAGGAAAGGAAGGTGACTTCAGTAAATTGCGACTCCCTAATAAGAAGAGCTGAGTATGTTACTGATATAACTGATATCATTCCAGCACAAAAGGATTGGGAGTTAGACCTAGTAGACTCTGATTCCACCTTCTCCATAAAAGAAATAGAGCATGCCATTAGTACTATTAAGCCCCAAAAGGCGGCGGGGCCAGACGGTATCCCCGGCGATCTGTTACGCTCTGATGTCCCGAAATGGGCTAAATTTATTCACTGCTTGCTTATTGCAATTTCCAAGGGTGCTCGAATCCCCTCATCCTGGAAAGGGGCTGAGGTCGTACCCATCTTTAAAAAAGGGGCGAGGGATGACCCAGCTAACTATAGACCCATAAGCCTGCTGGACATAACTCAAAAGGTGGTCGGTAAAGTATTGTTGCTTAGAATATCACAATGGATTAGTGATAATAACATTCTTTCCGACTACCAGGCAGGCTTCAGAGCAGGTACTGGCACAATAGAACAAGCATTCAGACTTCTCTTAATATATTGGAAGGTGGTGGTCATAGGCAAAGGCAGTCTTTATCTTGCGTTTATTGACCTGAAGACTGCCTTTGACCTCGTCCCTAGGCTGAGTCTTTGGAGAGTGCTTGGTGACATGGGGTTACCCCATTATATTTTACGATTAATTGTAAGACTCCATGAAGACACTTTTGCCCAGATTAGATGGGGATCAGAAGGCGAGAAGACTAGTAGAATTCCGGTTGAGAGAGGGGTCCGTCAGGGATGTGTTCTTGCTCCCACCCTTTTTTCACTATATGTCAACGGAGTGGTCGAGCATCTGCTGAAAGATCCATCAGATGAACCTTCCCTGGCGGGTGAGCGCATACCGACCCTCCTCTTTGCGGATGACACGCTCTTACTGTCTAAATCCCCGATGGGCCTCCAAAAATTGCTTAACAACTTCCAGCATTTTTGTGCACAAAGGGGCTTGATTATCAATACTGAAAAAACCAAGTTCCTGGTGATGAACCCCCCCCCCAAAAAAAATCTGTTCGTTCCCCACAATTGAACGCTATACCCTTGGGGAGGGTGGATGTATTCGACTACTTGGGAATCCGATTGTCACATAATATGCAGTGGGCTCCCCATCTAAGCAAAATGTTACTAGCACACAAGAGGGTAACAGGGGCACTTTTGAAAGAGCAGCGCGCCTGTGCATCTAGACCTATTGCCCCTGTCATTGAAATCTATGCTGCTAGGGGAGTCAGTTCTTCTCTCTATGGGGCCGAACTCTGGGGCTCATATAATATCAGTGAGTTAATTAGATCTGAGAGGAAGTTCTATAGAGCGATTATGTCACTTCCTCAGGGCACTCCAATGATCCCGTTGCTGTTAGACTTGGGTCGCCAATCCATTAGCGATCTAGCAAAACTTCGCCCACTACTCTTATGGGCCAGGTTGTGGAGAGTCCCTGAATTGGCAAAATATGCAAAGGGCCTTTCCGAAGTAATGTCATCCCCCGGGTGGCATAAGATAAAATGGCTGCGAGACTTGAAAGCCCTTTTATGTGATTTGGGTCTAAGTGAAGCCTGGGAGAATAGGTCCTCACCTCCGAAAGCATTCTTGAAGAAATTATTTTGGAACTGGATCGCGACCCAGCGGAATACTAATAACGCCTTGGGCAGCCTCACGGAGGACTTCCTGAAATTCAAGGACTTACCTTTCCGGGAACCATACCTAGATATCATCGAAAGACCCTTTGATAGGTCCCTCTACTTCAAATTTAGAACTGGTTCTCTTCCTCTTCGTGCGTTTACCTCTCGGTGGAAATCCAAAGATCAGATCACTGATCTCTGCCCATTTTGCACGTCCAGAGAAGAGACTGTGGCACACTTTCTATTTGAATGTAAGGAGTATGCTCACCCAAGAAGCAGATGGCTAAAGCATTTGTGTCGCTTGTTGGGAACCAGGCACCATGTTGAAGCATTGCGCATTTTAATGTCGGACTCCCGCCCTTTTTATGCTTGTGTTCTGGCAAAATTTTTATCATGGGCATGGGCCATTAGAAGTAAAAGGCTAAAAACACTTGTTTAATCCCTTTTAATATGATGATGTATTTATTTATTTTTACTGAAAAGGTATACTTTTAGATGAACTTATAATCAAATTTCTCTGTAAATTTTTAAATTGTGATGCTTTTATGATAATTTTTATCGAAATAAAGCCTTTTTGACTTGACTTGACTTGACTTGACTAATACATGCCTCACAAGCTATTCTTATAGCTTTTGGTGGCAGATAATAGTGATTGTAATATATATTTAATTATTAAATAACAGCTGCTGTGCTTCTCAAACAATAAGGCAAACAGCGCCACCATGTGGCAGGCTATCATAAGAGCCGATGTTGACAATAAAGTGCTGGGGCTGAGCAATGGAAACCACCGGCTCAAATTAAACACTAAATTGAGAGCCCCTCCCGTGGAAGCTGGGTGATGCATTCAGATCTTGGGGGCATATTATCACACACGTGAGGTGACCTTACAAACACTCTTGAGGAGACTAGTACAGATGTGTCCAAGCAAGTTCAATGAAGACGAGGCAACAGTGACATCTTTTTTTTGAAAAGAGTAATAAGCACAGTCAAAAATTGCACCAGGTTCAATTTTACTTCAACATTACTATTAAAGCAAGAAAGAGAAATAACAATTTGTAAATTTCTTGTAGGTAAAATCAACATTCCTGACAAAAACAATTAACCATCCAGAGATGATAACATCAGATGTGCAAGCTGGATACTTCACAAGCAGAGTAATTCAAGTTCCACCTACAAATCAATTCTTTGGAAATATTCTGCAAGGTAAATATTTGCCACTATTTAAATATAATCGCTAGAAACATTAACAAACCATTTTTCCTGACAGCAGGAATCAATTAAAACCCAAAACAGCTAACTAGGAAAATAACAAACGCAAAACTGTTTTTCCACAGAAGAAAAGTACTAAGCAGAGAACCTAATACTCATAAATCCTCTACCCACAAATATAGCTACCAAAATAAAAAAAGAGGCAGAAGAGTTTGAAGGAAACATCAGAAAAACAAACAATCAAAATCAAGGAAAGGAGGAAGAGAAAGGCAATAATGCAGAAATAATCTGAGGTAAAATGAAGAAAACGTGAAAGTAACATAGAGAAAATACACACCTTTTGACATAAGTATTTATAACAGCATTGTTACTATTCTTTTCTATGTTGACAGTACCAATGAAGAATATACCTCCTGAGAAATACTCAAGGGCAGTTTTATTAACAAATAGCGCAGAAAGTCACCTTGCTGTGCTGCGTGATAGGGAAAGGGCATGAATGTACCGTACTTAACACTGTACCGCACATTCCTGTCTTTTCCCTGTGCTGGCGCACAATGTGCTGCCTAGCTCCAATGCAGGCACCCCTTGCACCATGATGCAAGGGTGCCTGCATTATGGGCAGGATTGTTTTTGTGCAGAAAGAGACACCTTCCTGCACAAAAACAATCCGAAGAGGCATTTTCCTCTTTCTATGTGAGCTGCATGATGCAGCACACATAGAAAGAGGAGCAATAAAGATGTTTCGCTGTGGTGGGGAGGCATACAATCCTGACACATTCCATAGTCTACCACTCCTGGTAAATCTGGTAATTCTTCAGAATACATGGGTGGATGCATGCAAACACCCACGCTCCACACATGTAACGCCTTCACCATGCATTGGAACTCAAGGCAGTGACTTGCTCTGTCTTGCGTTACACTAGATTCACCAAGCCACGCACGGCCACGCAGGGTGGCCTCGCGTGGCTTGATAAATCTCATTGTAAGTTACACCGCCTTGTGTGGCGCAGGGTGACGCAAACCTATAATAAATATGCCCCTTACTTTCTAAGCAGGGCAACCAGCTACTCAGCCACATGGGCACTGCTTACTGCAGGGAAAGGTACACTGAACGCCAGGTTTACTGAAATTGTGCCAACTAGAGCTCAGGTTGATGCATGGGAAGAGTGGTTACTTGGGGACCTTTGCTGAAAGGACTTTACGCATTAACTACTCTGCCTCTGGCTTAGATGTTGCTGGAAGAGAAACAGTTTCAAAACTCGAAACCATGACTAACACTTCCAGTGAACCCTCGGGTTCAGCCCTAAAAGAGACCTCCCAAAATGTATCTCCCATATGTAGCCGGACCACTGTCATCTGCAATCTGTCACCTAAAGAAAATTATTAATAGAAAACGAGAGTAGGAATCAGCCTCGCCAACCTAACACCTAGTCTAACATTACCCTCTCTGAACACCTTCACATAACCTTTACTAATGAACCCTTGTACTGTAGGATAACCAGAACTCACTGACATGTTTAGTTATATTTTCTACCCAATTTAAGTTACTAGCACTCAAATTAAGCAATGTTTGGATCATGGTGGGTACTTTGAAAACACGTTTCCTTCAATTTAGGCAAATTGATGTCATATACTGGGAAATTAGTGGCCAAAACGTTTACGGATTACTTTCAGAAAAGCATTCTTCTATAATATTTCTTAAATATCCCTATCAGAGAATAATGCATTTTGAATTGGCATTGATTTCAGTTACCAAACACATCTACTGGAATGCTCAAATACAGGCATGTTTATTTCACTTTTCACAGGCAATCTGTCATAACATAAAAACAAATCCCTATCAGGAGTCATCTCTGATAGTCAATTATAATTTAAACAAGAAACACTATCAGCCTTAGCACTCCCTGACCAAGCAGACAGGCTTTTTACTGCAATCATCCAAAGTGACCACTTGACACACATTGAAGAAAAATTGGCACCTCTTTTAAGTTACTTGAGGAGAACTGGATTGGCTGACTAAGTGTTTCAGAAGACTTTACCAATGCAATATTGAATAGTAAAACCTTTACACAACCTTCTTAGAGAGAGGTGCAAAGAATAACAATGCCGGAGAAAGTTACCATAACTATTTTGCATGTACGTTTGGCAACCCCTATACTTCATGGAATAATTAATTGGAAACTTAAAATAAATGAGAGCTGCCAAATCTTTTTGGTGTAGTCTGCAATCAAAAATATTAAAAAACAATCAAACGAAGGAAATTAAAGCACAAGTACAACAATTTGGCACGTTTTTAGGTGTACACTACCTCAAACTAATTGCCTACAAACAATGTATTTTTATTTATTATTAGTCCTCATTTGTCAATTAAAATTTTTGGGGATGTCAGCAAAATCTGACCAACTATGTCGTAAAGTGCCCGGACTCTCCACACAGGAGGGATGTTTAAAACATCCCGGGCTAGGAGTACTGCAGTCGAAGAGGGAGCTGACACCTTTATACAGGTGCAGAAAGGTGACCGATCCGAGGAAAAAGGGTTGTGCACCCTGTATTTCATACCAGTAATCATTGGGCCGATAGTTTTTCACCAGAAATGAAACGAGGAAAAAGAAGGGAGGGAAAAAAGGGCATGATAAGGGGGAGTTACGTAAGATTCAGAGAATTCATTCAATGACCTACAATATTAACCCAGTTATCCCAGAGGTCCCAGAACCTTGTTCTCATAGCGTGAAAAGAGGCCCGATCAAGGGTCGATGTTCTTTGTATTGATCTTAACCATCTGCCTCTGTAGGGAGACAGGGAAATGTCTATTTAATACACAGCTCCCTACATGCCTGAAGAATCAATGTAAAAATAAGGGCATTATGAATTTTGAGAAGAGCCCTATTAATCTCCCCTCCCGACACTACCCCAAAGATTACCAAAGCCAGGCTCACCATAATTTCTTGACTCAGGGTTCCCGAGAGAGTCTTACCCACTTTCTGCCAAAAGGTCTGGATTGAAGGGCACTGCTAGAACATGTGAACATCATTCGCGTTGGCCTCTCCAGATTTAGGACACATCTTCACCCATCGACATCCAATCTTAGAAAGTTTCAGTGGCATCCAATAAGCCTTGTGAACAGTAAAAAGATGGCTCTTCTTGAGTGGTGCAGACTTCACATATGACCATAAGTGAGACATAGATACTTGCCATAGCAAATCAAGGTCTTGATCTGGCAGTTCCGTCCTCCAGATTTCTGTCAGCAAATCCTGTACCTCTTCCGTGGCGTGGATCAACATCCGATACAGTTCTGCCACTTCTTCCACAGAAGAGGCCATGAGCATATCCCGGTCTCCCAGTATTGGTTCACCTTTCCTTCTTTTCCCTGATTGCTTTTAAATAAAGCAATATATTTTTTTTTAAATGCAACACGTTTTCCTTAAAGGACAACAGTATGCGTTTCAAAAATAAAAATGTAAAGTTTTATTTTTATTTTTCAAGACAAGGCAGTGGTCTGTGGAACCACTGCCTGCTCTTAAAAAATGATTTTACAAACATTTACAAAGGGGAAGGGGTGCCTTGGAGACCCCTTCACTTTTGCGAATGGATTATCACCTACTTGAAGTAGGTGGTAAAATGCGAATGTTCACGGTCACAAAACATTCATGCATACCATTAGGATTAGCTATTTGGAAGGGACGACCTAAACACGCCCCTTCCAAATAGCGAATCGCAAGTCCATTTTGCGATTCGGTAACAGGTTACCGGATCGCAAAATTGTGTTTGCTGCATTGGAAAAGCATTTAATTGCGATCGCAAATGGGCCGAATCTGTGATTTGACCCGTTTGCGAGGAGAAAAATGCCTGATGCATCTGGCCCTGAGTGCCTTGAACGAATCTAATTCCTGATTCTCAGTTCTGAGCCATCGAAAAGCCTTAAACACTTATCAAACCAAAGAAACTCTCAAAAAAACTAAAAAATAATGTTTACTTGTGGGAGGAGACCCCTGACACCTCTGAGGACGGAGACTTCTTTGGTTAAGGTGTGCCCACCTACATCTGTGCCTTGGGTGGAGTTTCTCTCTACTCAGTGGTCAGTTGTGGGGGCTTATATGGGATTGACCACTGGCTTTTAACCTGCACTGCAGAATCAAATGGGGATTTTAAGACATTATATCAAACCAGACTATACCAGTGGGATGCAAAGTATGTCACCAATGTAAAAAGCCCCTAGGGATTTGCTTCTTCTTTAGCTCATGTTTACTTTAAGTGTCTGCTTTACAACCTTGAGATGTCAATATCAAGAGAATGTACGAGACTGATAATGTAGCAATTCAGGCTAACTGAAGATTAGACATAAATACCAGTATTAAAGTTTTGTGAAAGATGACAATTATGTTGACTGTGAACTAAGGTGCAAGCAGACTAACAAAGGACCTGTAGCTAAAATTGACCCTGCCCTGGATGTATTTAAGAACCTCACATTTTCTACAAAAACTAAAATAAAGAAGCCTAAAAGCAAATGATTAAAATAATACAGTTATGAAGCAGAATGATTGTAGTGTTTATGACATCCCTGGAAAAACCTCAAAACGAATCAATCAGTAAATGTGTTTATGCATGTGCTTGATTATCACAACTTCATGAAACTTTTACAGAATAGAAGAATATTCTAAAAATGTGTATTTGATCGAAACACCCTTCTAATGTTGAGAAAGATACATTTAATAAACATTCATGATAATGCCAACATCATATGCAATGATTATAAACAAGGGTTATGTGGGAAATGATAAATGGAAAGTGACATTTTTCTTCAGCTCCCAAACAATCAAGACCTACCTAATCTCCCTGGTCCTGGGTCCCGAGCAGTGCAGCATTGACGGGGTGCCTACGCTGTGTGTCTCCCCGCCGCCATACAACACCATCGGCCGCTGTTGGGGGAGACTACAGCTCCCGTGAGCCTTTGCGGTCCAGACTGCTTCCGCACACCAGCGCGCCCGGAGGCGCTTCAAAAGCATCAGCTCCATCCGCGTCGCGGGACGCGCGCGGGCGACGCCGGGCTGAGCCCGGGCAGAGGGCGGGCCGTCTGTGGCCGTCAGGGGCCAGAGGAGGCCGGGTCGGGCAATCTCCCTTACGCCCGTGACCCGCGTCACCATTCAACATCCGTGCTGGCCCAAATACAAGGTACTGTGTCGTTACTGTTGGGACCCATGTCACTTACTTGACTTTTGAAATCTGCATATCAGCTAGTCACCTACTGTGTGGTTTGAGTGTGGTCCACGATGGGCAAAAGGAAAATGTCGGACGTTAACAGGGGCGCCGCTAGTCTTACTGGCAGTGTGGCAAAAAGGAACAAGGCCAGAAAGCCCTCCAGAAAATCTACGTCCACTACTGCCTTGGATCGCATAGAGTCTTTGGTTGATGATTGTACCTCCATCCTAGACTCGGACTTAATTGCCACGCCCCCACTCCCATTGCCTTCAAGCAAACATCGCCCAGGCACTGTTACCATCCCACAAATATTTAGCAAAAAGCCCATCCCAAACCAACTATCGGAAAGGGACGATTTGCAGCGTAACAGCGTCAATTCTATGCTAAATATTGAGGAAGAAAGTCCTCTTGCCCCTGTCGTTAACTTGGCCCCACTTGACTCTATTGCCATCGTTTGTACAAATCGTTTCGAGGCACTAGCCGATATCGATAATGTTGAGACTATTGATAGCATTGTTAGTGCTGATGCACCTGTAACACCTAATCCATGTATCGCTTTGGGCTCCGGATCTGGGGTTGTGTCAGAAGGGGATGGGCTACACCAAGATCAACTAGGAGGGGCTCCTTCAGACTCGGGATTAATTATGGTAACCATCAAGGCTTTGAAGCAAGAAATTAGCGATTTAAAAGCACTAGTATTGGAATTGTTGTCAACTGCCCAAAAACATTCTATGCAACCACTAATCACTTTACCTGCTACTGCTTGTCATCCAAATTTATCATTACCTCCTTTACTAAATAATGATTCTCGCACACCTACTCCGATTCAATCGCTATCATCATTCCCGCAAGCTAGACTAAAGTCTTTACCCTCCATTAGAGCTGGGATTAATCCTGCCAATTCCAACATTAAGTCTCGTGCAGTTATGAATTCACATACTATGACTAGCCAGTCCTATCCCTTCCAAAAAACTCCAGCTCACAACCTATCTCTCCCATCCCCTAAAGCTCAAAGACCCTCGGCCACTATGCAGCCTATTGTTTACATGGTGGGCGTTCCCACGACCGCTGGGTATGAGGGCGAAGAATCCCTAAAAAATAAGGTCACCCACTGGATCCGTTATGTCAGAGGTTGCCGATCCCTCATAAGAGATGACCTAATAAGGGCCCGCAGACTTAGACCTAATGACAACCCCACGGATACCATTGAGTTGACCTTAGCTAACCATTTTCTAGCTGATGGTCTTATAGCTCTCGAATACAGATCATCCTCCCCGGATTCATCCTCTATTCAATTTAGACGCTTTCCTACATCAAGCTATGACCCTGCGGGGAGGAGGGGTGGGCTGTCGAATTCTGGAGCTGAGGATGTATCCACTTTGGAACATATTGACTGACTAACCCCGGTGGCAAACATATTACCAAATCTCTGTAAAGTGCCCTATGCTGCCCCTAATATCACTAGCAGATTGCCCCTTCCAATACCCCCTTCTGTCATCTCTAGTGGGGATAGGGGGGAAGGTGGGACCCAATCCGTAGCTTCAAATCCATTTACTACGGATTCTGATATTTTTGTATTTTCAGCTCCAAAAACTGATTTTAAAATCATTTCATGGAATATTGCTGGCTTGAAAGCTAAACTTATATTGCCGGACTGGAATAACTTCATTGCCACTTATGACATCTGTATATTTCAAGAGACCTGGAGTCTCACACCCTTGTATAAATCCGGTTATAACTGCCACTGTGTCCCTGCAGTATCTACTGGTCGAGGACGTCCTTCTGGAGGCCTCATGATATGGATAAATATTGCTCTCTCCTGCAGAGCTTGTCATGTACAAAATCCCTCATCAGACGTGATGCATATAACCCTGAGTGGGTTAACAGGGGGGCCTACCATCGAGCTCTTTAATGTATATATTAGAGGCACCCAAGGAGGAACTAAGTCACCTATTGTTACCACTCTGGAAGAGGAGCTTTCCTCCTGTCCCCCCAATTCACTCATTCTGGTGGCTGGAGACTTGAATTGCACTTACGAACCCCTCGCCTCTGAAGACATTCTAGAGGTTGAAGAGGAAGATGCCAGGTGGGGTATACCCTCTTTGACGGTTCCTCCAGTAAAGAGATGGATGCCGGTTATAATCCAACTGAATGCCTTAACTTTGGAATTTGGGCTGAGAGCTGCCAATGGTCGGCTTCCCTCTGATCTTCATGCAGCATTCACTTTCAACAGAATTTCCCGTCCATCTTGAATTGATTATATTTTGATCGATCGCAGACTCTGGCGTTAGGCAGTGGATTTGGTTATAGCTCCTACTATCGATAGCGACCATAATCCCCTGTGCTTAACATTGAAGAGTCCATGGCCCCTTGATCAACTAATCTCTGACCCTTGCCCCACAATGTCTAATAAAGATACTATCCCATCGAACTGTAAAAGAAATCTTAAATGGCCCAAAATCGCACTAGATGAGCAAAAACGTACTTCTATAAAAGAAATACTGCTATCAAAAACCGCAGAACTTAGGCGAGTATGCGATGAATCCGATGGGAGCCTAAGGGCCGGGACCATACATACAGCTACAGTTGAGTCGATTGGGTCACTTTTTATGGTATCCTCCTCCACCAATAAATTTAATCAACGCAAATCGCCTGGTTCCTGGTACAATTCTGAGTGTAGAACTAGCAGGAAAAAGCTTGCAACTGCTATCAAAACTAAAGATTGCTGCCTAATTAAATCTGCCAGATCGGTCTATAGGAAGGCCGTGACCAAAGCCAAGTGTGCCTGGGAGGAATCCCATTGGTTGGCTTTGAAAACCGCTAGTTTAGCCAGAGATGGAACTACATTTTGGAATCTTTGTAGATACTCGAGAGGCTCTGACCCTGACGTAATCGTGAACCATATTACAAACCAGGAATGGTTTGTTCACTTTTTGAATCTCTATTCAGGCGAGGACACCCAAAGCCCTAGGGTCTCTCCTTCCACTACTCTGATAGACCCTATTCTGGAGAATTACGATCTTTTTACGGAGGCGGAAGCCTTGATGGCTATTAACAAATTGGTCCCAGCCAAAGCCCCTGGCCCCGATGGCCTCCCTGGTGATCTGTTCCGTTCCGACTCTAAACACTGGGCAGTGTATTTTACCATTTTACTTAATGCACTCCTCAAGGGGTTACCTATCCCTGAGTCATGGAAAGGAGCGGAGGTAATACCAATATTTAAAAAGGGCTCCAGGGAGGACCCTGCCAACTACCGACCAATAAGCCTTATTGATGTTAGCCAGAAGGTGGTTGGTAGGGTTCTGTTGGAGCGCATTCTATCTTGGGCCAATGAGAATAATGTCTTATCGCACTATCAGGCTGGGTTCAGACCGAACACGAGCACGATCGACCAGGTCTTTAGGTTGTTATTGTTACACTGGAAGGTTGTCTTGATCGGTAGGGGCAGCCTCCATCTGGCCTTCATAGATTTGAAGTGCGCCTTCGACCTGGTCCCCCGTGATCGTCTTTGGTCTGTTCTGCAGGAAATGGGTGTTCCACCTCCTATCCTCGACCTCCTGGTCCGGCTTCATGAGGGCAATTTTGCAAGGGTGAGGTGGAGAACCCAGGCCCAGAGAACTGAAAAGATCCCAGTTAATAGAGGAGTCCGCCAGGGCTGTGTATTGGCGCCCACCCTCTTTTCCCTATTTGTGAACGGAGTGGTGAAATTTTTGCAAGATGTACCAGCTGACGCCCCTGCCCTGGCGGGCGAAAAAGTCCCCACTCTCCTCTTCGCGGACGATACCCTCCTGATTTCTAAGACACCAGCAGGGTTACAGAAGCTCCTGGATAGATTCCATTTGTTTTGTACACTGAGAGGTCTGGCTATCAACACAACAAAGACCAAGCTTCTCTCCTTTAAATCGCACAAATCACCTAGCGTTCCCATCATGTTCTATGGAGCCCCCCTAGAATATGTCAAACTATTTGACTATCTCGGAATTAGAATCTCCGACAGCCTAAGCTGGAGACCCCATATTAACAAGATGCTGCTAAACTACAAACGAGCCACGGGAGCCATTGCTAAAGAACACCGCTCCTCGAGGAGCAAGCCAATTACTTCCGTATTAGTGATTTACCAGGCCAAAGCAGTCGGCTCGGCCCTAAATGGAGCCCAACTATGGGGATATGATAATCTTGAAGAAATCACCCTGTCCGAGAACACATTTTTGCGAGATCTAGTCTCACTGCCAAGGGGTACCCCACTGAAACCACTCTTCAGTGATTTGGGCAGGCGCTCGATCAAGGATATCGCAAGGTTACGCCCTTTGCTATTTTGGGCTCGCCTATGGCGTACCCCGGAGCTAGCTAAATATACCGAGGGCCTGAGAGAAATCATGAATTCTATAGGCTCCCACAAAGTAAGCTGGCTCCGCAACATCAAAAAGTCCCTTAACCAGCTTGGCTTAAACGATGCCTGGGAACATGGAGCTCCTGTGAGCAAGGCGGATCTTAAAAGAGCCTATTGGGCTTGGATTGACAATCAGGACCTCAGTAATCCCAAAACAGGAAGGTTAACTGAAGCTTTTTGTATCCACAAACAGTCTGTCAGCTTCGAGCCCTATTTTGAATTTGTGCAGAAGCCAAGGGACAGATCATTGTACCTCCAGTTTAGACTCGAGATTCTCCCAACTCGAGAGTTTACTAGTAAATGGAAGCCTCCCCACCAGACCCCTGACACTTACTTGAATTGCGTGTGGAAGGTTGAAAGCACAGCCCACATTATGTTTGAATGCCGAGCGTATAAAAACCCGAGAAGAAGATGGTTAGGCCCTGCTTGCCGTTTCCTGGGCATATCAGACTATCGTGTGGCACTACGCATATTACGAACAGATACAAGCTTAGTGCTAGTTTGTGCCGTGGCCAAATTTCTGGGGTGGTCTTGGATTATCAGAAGCAAACTCCCTAGCTCTATTACATGATCCTGCACAATGCATCTTTACTGTTTTTTTTTTTTCTTTCTTATACCCGAAATGATCTTTTAATCTTATTTTAAATTTTTTAACTCTTTTGACATTGTGATTTTTTAAACTAGTCATTAAGCTATCAAGATTGAGAGCGCCTCCACAACTACTGTGATTCGTTGTGAATATTGCTCTTTTGATGAATTGTATTTTTTATGTTTGTATGTACATGCTTTTATGATATAATCTTTTATCGAAATAAAGCTTTCTGACTGACTGACTGACTGATAAATGGAAAGTGAACTAGAGAAATTATTTAATTTACTGATTATTGCAGCTGGGTGCAAAAAGTAAAATAATAAGATAAAAAGGTGCAAACCGTCCCATGAAAAAAAAAACTTTCTTTATTAAACCTCCAAAAAATAAGCTCCCACAATTAATTTCTTGCATGGTGATGCAATCCGGTCACGTGTGATTATTTCCGCTGAATATGTGGATGTGAGTTTTCCACAGAATTTGGAGGCTGAGGCCATAGAACATAGTTGAGCCCTTGGTAGCTGTGCAAGGCCTTAGATGACTTGTGAAAGCAATGGAAGCTGGTGGATTGGAAAATGAGATTCCGATGCTGATGGAGCAGAGGAAGCACATCATTGATGTCGACTGAATCCAGTGAAGAAGAGATGTCCTGTGGCACTGCTGGTGGATTAGTATGCGGTGAATATGATGAGCCATCAAGTTTTGCATAATTCAGGATGGGCAACTGCAGTGCAACAGGTCAGTGCACGCGCTGCTTCACCGTAGATAACTGTATTCCACGTTACTTGCTTGAAAAATAAAAGATGGTGTGTCAATAGGAAATTTAGTCGGTGAAAGCCTTTAAATCTCAGAGGAAAAACAAGCTGTTTTAAGAAAAAATAGTTTTTCTTGCTGCTGAGGTTAAGTTACCTGTTTTAGGTCGTTACAAGCTTATTTTAATTTGTCAAAGCACATATTTGATGAAATCTGTTTTTGGACAATGCACAATTTCAAAACAATCTTCTTGGTAAGGAAATTATAAAATAATGCACAGCGTTTTCATTTGTTTTTGCAAAGTAAAATGCAGCCATACTAAGAAATGAATCTTTCATTAGAAGTGGACGACGAGAGAATTATGGTTAGATCTTTCTTTACGGTAATCAGATTGAAATGTGCATTTCTATCCTGTATGTTGTCACTAATATAGAAATGTATAGGTGTGTATATTGTAACTGAAAGTTTGGTTTGTTTGATAAGGGACAAGGCGCTTTGAAGCAAAATGTTTATGCATGTTTGTGTCTATTAACTATAAGACTTTACATTGAAATTAAATACAGTCAAACTGTAAATAACATTCTGAATCATTTTAGTTAAATTATTGTCAATAATGTTTTCTTTCTAATGCATGTAGCCCTGGACAGCAAGTGTCAACAATTTGTGCAGAGTAATTGAGTCTACAAGTGTTAATCAGATTGGTCTGACCTTTCTCTATTTTCTGAAAGTTTTCTGATTATTTATGAGCAATGTCCTGCAGTGCTTCATTGTGTATAATTATGCATTTCTCAAGATCTAATGCTTTTGTGAATTTCATAATAATCACAGCTATGAAAAAAGTACATTTCTTTGTGATTTAAAACATTTAAATATGCACCTTCATTTTCAAAGGTACCATAAACAGACAAATCAATCAGTAATTTGTTTAACTATGTTGGAAAGTGGGTTATTAGTGGTGGTAAATATGCATCTACCACTGGCAATAAGGCCACCAACACAGTCTAGGGTACAGTATAGGTCTTATTAAATTAGTCCCATGCTCAACCCTTGGTAACTTGGCTGTGAGCAGTCAGGCTTAACTTAGGAGATAGGTATGTAAAGCATTTAAAAACACCAATTCAGTAAATACACATCACACAATAAAAATCTCAAACCAATTTTTAAAAATAAGAAATATTTTAATCTTTAAAATGCCATCATAATGACAAAAATCTAATGAAGGGAACCGAAGATAAGATTTTTTAAGGATTAAACCCTTTCTAGCATTTAGAAACCTATAGTTAAAGTTTCAGGCTGACTGTGATGGAGCCCTGCTCGGATATACTAAGTGGGAGGCCCCAGTAAAAATTTTACCTTCAAACTTAAAAACGTTTCTGGAACGTTTCCTTCAGAGGACCCTTGGTGCTCTTCACCAGTCCGGATTTGGTGAGGGTTCACCAGCATGATTTCCAAGGAGCTCTCGGACAAACTCTGGAAGACGGACATCCGGAGCTCTTCATCGGGACGAACCTAGAATTAGAGACAGGTCGCGGTTCAAGGTGGGCGGCTTGGTCCTTGCAATTGAGCCGGTCACCTTATGGAGCTTTTTTTGCTCCGAACCTCTGTAAACTTCTGTTAATTTTTTTTTAACTTCCTCTTGAGGGTCCAAAGGGTATAACACACAATCTAAGTGTCTGGAAGCTCCGTGATGGTTCTTGAAAGTTTGGGACCACCATTCCCACAATGCATCTGGACAAAACCATTAAAAGGCCACTGGACGCACTATGGGCAATGGACTGTTGGTGGTGATGATGCAGGTGAGCTCTGTTATCCTGTAGCTTGCAGGAGGTCCACTCTTTAATCCTTTAGAAGCAAAGTACATGCACAGGGCTTTAGTTCAAGATAGTGCAGCAAGCGCAGTGCAGGGCCTGGTGGTGCAAATCAAGTTTCTAGCATGGCAATCCTTCTTCTTCTCTTAGTTTCAAGCAGCAGATCTGAGAGGATATGCAACTCTCACATATTTATTCAATGTTCTCTGGAGTCGAGTAGGAGAGCACTTCTGTCCAATGAGGTGCAAGCCAACACCAAAGAGCATGATCACTTCCTCCAAAGTGTGGCATGATCTTCTCCCAGAAAGCACTATTACTTCAAAATTCATCATGGCTTAAATCTCAGCAGAGCAAAAAGAGCTAACTAAACCAACTCTCAGTATCACTCATTTCCATATTTCTCTACCCCATAATATCTGCAGATTCCTTTCTTAATCCCCCTCATATATGGCTGGGTTAAAGGGGATGGGGGTAGGCAGACCTGTCATTCCCTGTCTGTCCTGTTCCTCGCTTGAAGTCTCATGCTCCTGCATTCCTATGTAGCAGAAGTCTCTCCAGCAGATAGCCTATCCTTGTGTGAGCTACTTATTACTTCATCAAAGCAGGCTGGCTAATCCTGTTAACTCTGACCAATCAGGAAAGACTGCAGGTGGGCTGGACTTTGGCTTAAAGACAAGAAAGCGTTATAACTTATTTTCTGTAAAAGTTAGGATACATTCATCAATAGAATATTGTTGGATTTATCAATACCATTCTCCTAAGTCTGTGAATGATATTTAATTCAATTCCTAGCAATATTTATGCATTCATAAACTATTGCAATGTTATTCTTTGGAGCTAGGCATCTACAAAGGGGAAATTGAATTGTGCAATTTCTCCATCACCAGGGCATATAAAACAACTTTTATAAGGGCCCCGCTTATAGTTATATGACCCCCACCCCTGGGACACCTATGGGAGACCTTTGGGGTACTGAATATGCAAAAATAGTGTAGATCCTCACTCCACAGTGGTCATAGCACCAAAGTCGATTTTGGGAGGCACTTTACTACAATGGGGGAAGTGAAATATGCAATTCCTCTAAGCCCAGGGCATATAAAACATGTTTTATGAGGACCCTGCTTATAATTACATGACCACCACAGCCCTGGGACACCTAGGGGAGACACTGGAGGTACCTCATATGTAAGAATACTGTAGATTTTCACGTACCGCTACCACCAAGGTCGAGTTTGCAGTTAATTTACTTTTTAAAACAGTGCTGCAAGACAGGGCTGCTTTTAAAATGACCTCATGCGCTTAGCAGTGCACACATGCAAGTGCGGAAGGGGCTGCTGCCCCCAAAACTTCCATGCTCTATTATAGGTAGTTTTAATCCCCCTGCCCTGTTATCTACTAGGGACTTATAGAGTGGGTCATGCCAATTGTAAGTATGCCCTAATACATGGAGTACCCAAATACATAGTGTAACCTAATGCGTGTGTGTGTTTTCACTGTGTTTGCAACATAGTACTGGCACTGGGCCTGGCTAGACAGAGCCCAGGGACAGTCAGAGTTAGTTACCACCAGTATTGATCAGCAAACAAATGTGGGTGTACAAGGCACAAGGATGACTTTGCAACAAACTAGTATCAAAGTCCTATAAACCTAAAAAGGAATCAGAAATTATTACTTCAATTAATAAAAAACTTTTTAAAAACCTGTTTAATCTGTATTTTGGCAGTCGGTCCCATGATATAACAGAGGACCTTTTCCAAATGAAATTCTCCAGCACAGGATATGCACTGAATTCAAAGCATGATGACCTTGACGTGCTCTGTGAAAACTGTTGTTTTTATTAGAAGAAAACTGTAATCAGCATGACAGTTTGTATTTGAAATGAAAACATTACAGTAACAAAACCAAACTAGGACCATGGTGGTAAAAAAGGAGTCTGTCATGAAACCAGCAGCATCGGTGATGTTGTGCAATTGTGGCGTGTGTTGTTTAATTCAAAATCTGCATCCGAGTTGTTGTCATAAAATACAGTGTCATGAAGTAGCATCATTTTAATTGATGTGAGCTCACCTGGGGGAATATTTTATCAGAGCAGTAGTTAAGAGGGCAGATTTGCTGAAATTACAGCAGCAGGTTTCTCTGTTGAATCTGGAGCTCAATGTAAGGCTGGAGACACAATAGGATCTGTAGTCCCCGGATTGGGACTCAGATGGCCAGCATTACTCTACTCTTCTTGGTGTAGTTCCTTCAGAGTAGGGAGAGACTGAGAGTTTCTACTCTGAAGGCACTTTGGCTTCAAAAGGGGGTCTTTCAAATACACAATCGGCCACATGATGCTTATAATGTAAGAAATAGGCACCTTGTTTTTCTTAGAATGAGGCAATGGAGGCAGGAATACAGTCTTTGTGGCTTCTACCCCAAGAAATGAAACAGGCGGTCTATAAGACGGCCAAACACTTGTTTATCAAGAATCTTTTCTTGAACTTTGAGGAGACACCCATCAGCAACTTTGAATACCTTATCTTTGCAGGTGGCAAAGCTGCAATGCTGGATAATTTATTTCTGACTTCTCGAAAATTTTGCAACAGCATATGGTAAGTTTCTGGGTCAGAAATCTTAGCTTCTGCCACCTTCCCAAGGATTTCAAGACCAGATACTATATAGATACTTGGGAAAGCATCTTATCTGAAGTGAACGCACCTAATAGTCTCCTAGGCAAATTATTTAATGCTCTCTGGACTTTCTACAGATTGCGCAACCAACTCAGTCTGGCATACAACACTCTAGCAGTCAAGACTTGTTGAACATACCAAAAAGCTCCCTCTATTATCCCAATCCTCCCTAGTCGAACTAGGTTGCTGAATTGCAGACAAACTGCCAGAGTAGACATGGCATCCCTGTAAGCCTTTAAGGTTAACACAGGACCATTGTCTGAATGAGACAAATAAACTACTCCTATGGCTTTAAGACACCGCAAGTCCTTCACGACTGGTCGAGCATGTCAGCATTTCTTTGCGGCCCAACCCACAATAATCTGGAGCGTGAATCACCAAAAACCAATATAAAATAATATAAGTTTACATCTGTGATTGCCTTGCTATGGTCAATGAAAGATCACTGCAGAAAGGTGATCAAAATTGTGTGGGCAGTCTGTGCTTGTCTTACAAAACTAGAATTGCTAGAAATATTTGGAACAATATGCAATCGCTATACTCTCAATTGATCACGGCTACAAGTCCAATGATCGTATGCGGGGACTTTAATATCATTCTAGACCCGAAAGTGGATCGGTTTCCCAGGGGGGGACTGAATAATCTTCCCAAGATGAGAGAATGGTTAGGAATCTATAAAAGGGATCTGAGTTTAATTGACATCTGGAAAGAAAAGGGAGATAAGCAGCTTAAGTATACCTTTAGGAATAAGAAGTTAGGAATTCAATCAAGAATTGATTACTTCCTAATAGATGCAGGGCTATTAGAAAAAACCCAAATAGTGGTCCATCTCCCAGCCCATCTCTCGGATCATTTGGCAGTTCAGATCACCCTATATCTGAAAGATGATATGATTGCACCTAGATGGACGATGGACCGTACAATTTTACTGGACCCCCTAATTACTGACCAACTTAAACAAGAGACAGACTTATATTTTGAGAATAACATTGAGGGCGCCTCACCCCAAATCATATGGGATGCATATAAGGCGGTGATAAGGGGAAAAATCTTTGGCTTAGCTATATTTAAATCCAAGGGGCTCAAGAATGAGATTCAAAAGTTGGAGGGTAACATCAAAGCACTTGACCAACAGATATTTGCGGATAGACTAACTCCCTCGACTCAGGATTTAGAGCTTGAAAGATCAAAGCAAAAAGAAATGTTAGCTGAACTACTGGAAGACCGAATCAGAGAGAAATGGGAGTGTAGCAAATTGGCCCACTATGAATATGGGGAAGGCTGTGGAAAATGCTAGCCTGGAAAACAAAAACAGATCGAGTGAGAAATAAAATTGACAGCATAGACCCACGTAATACATCCCAGAATGGATCAGAGGAGGCTGTAATAAAACAGGAATTCACCGCCTTCTTCACAGACCTCTACATGGAAGATTGTAACCCTACTACCAGGGAAATAAAAAACTTTTTAGACGCGCAAAACATCCCTAGTCTCCCGCTGGAAGAGAAGGAAAAGCTAAATGCAGAAATATCAAGGCAAGCGGTAGAAGGTGTTATAAAAAATCTAAAAAGAGGCAAGGCGGCAGGTCCGGACACCCTCCCAAATGAGTTCTATATAAAATTGGAAAATATTTTGGTCCCCCCCCTAACGGCACTGTTTATTAAAATCTTCACTCAAATCATGGAAAAAAGACTAGGGAGAATTGCAGGGATGCTGATAAACTTCAATCAAAAGGGCTTTTTGGCAGGAAGACATCTACAGGATTTGACGCATGAGTTGATCGGAACAATAGATATTGCAATTAGCGAAAGGTTACCCCTATCAATAATCACCATTGACGCAGCTAAAGCGAGTGAACTGGACATACTTAAGTGAGGTATTAAAGAAGTTTAACCTAGGAGATAATATTCTGAATATGGTAACTAATATTTATGATTCTCCAAAAGCAAAAATATTAATTAATGGTAAACTCACTGAGAATATCCAGATAAAGAGAGGAACTCGCCAGGGGTGTCCCCTTTCTCTGCTGCTCTTTGACTTCTACATCGAGCCGGTGGCAGAAAGTCTTAGGATGCATCCATTAATCCCTCTGTTTTGTTATCAAAGTTGGCATAAAGAAGTGGCTCTTTATGCTGACGATCTTATGATTTTTACGTCAGATTTAAAAGAAGCCCAATGTGCATTAGAAGAGACCCTACTCAATTTTGGGAAAAATTTGGGATAGCAGATAAACCAGGCCAAAACTGAAATCATGTCCTGGAGCGAGGCCTTTTCGAGTCCTTACTGTAAGGATAAAATCAGATACTTGGGTATCGATTTAGTTAAAAACCTGGATAAAATATCCCACATTAACATCCATAGAATAGAGGTCGAGGTGAAAAAGCTCCTGAAAGTATGGAGTGGTCTTCCATTAACGATTCTGGGTAAATCGAACATTGTTAAAATGTCAGTCCTGCCGAAGTTTACTTTTATTTTTGGTGCTGTCCCGTTGGAGTTTAAAAGGGAAACTATAAAGAAGATCCAGGGAGAGCTGTCGAGCTTTATCTGGTCCTCAAAGGGACCGAGAATCGGCTGGAATAAAATTAGGAGAAGGAAAGAACAAGGGGGGCTTGCCAGTCCTGACCTCCTGAAGTATTGCAGAGCCTTTCAATTTAAATCTTGTAGGACTTTGTTAGGCCCATATGCGCATTACCCAGTATTTCTACAGATAATGACAAATAACACAAGCCACTTTTTATACAAGTTTGGTCACCCGAAATACTTCAAAAAAATAAAACTGAAGGTCTTGAAGTCTGCCGCTAAGTTGTGGTATTGTGTAAGATCTACTTTAGATATTCCTCTTTTTAGTGACAAAGCCCCGACCTGGGATTCGCCAAGTACACCAGAATGCCTTAAGGACACTTTTGCGTTTCCCCTAAAATCAGCAGGAATAACAGAATGGGGGCAATTGTTGTTTCGTAATAAAACACTGGACTGGGAGATACTAGTTGAAATCAAGAATATCCCATTATCAAAATTAAAATACTATTAAGCTGGGCAAAGTCACTAAAAGAAAACAGAAAGGGGAACCTTCCTTTAGAAATAAAGATGCTGGAGAAGGATCCCTGTAAGAAAGAAATATCGCATTGGTATTGGGCCCTTATCGCAGCTGGGGAGGAAGTCTTCCGGATCCCAGAGAGAATATGGGGGAAAGATGTGCCGACGCTGGATACGAATAATCTATGGCAAGTATCAATGAGCAAATGCTGGTCTATTGTAACTTCTGCTGCATTAAAAAGAAACCACTTATTTACCACACATAGAGCGTATTGGACGCCGAAGAAGTTATCTAAATTTAATGGGGCAGCAGTGAAGAGTTGTCCGAAATGTGGACTGCAGAATGCAGATGACCTGCACATGTTCCGGCAGTGCCCCAATCTGGGGGTTTCTGGACGGATGTGGGTAAGACTTTAGAAGAGGCAGTGGGAAGACAGCTAACTGTAAGTACTGATTTAGTTATCTTTGGGGTGACGAATGTAAATGTGGTAGGAAGCGTAACTAAGGCTCAGGAAAATTTGTTTTTTTTATTGATACTCTTGGCCAGGAGAGAGGTGTGTATAAAATGGCTAAGTCCTACCACTCCACTCCATAGGGAATGGCTATCCTCAGTTTTAAAAGTGTACACTTTTGATTAAAAAAAGAAACCATTCTCTAAGAGATATACATTTTGGGAGATATGGGAAAAGCTGCATATGGGTTGACTCTATCAATCGATAAAGCTTTGATACCTACCTTGCTAGAAGGTATGGTATCCTATTTTGAAATTTGGCTACTAAGTCCGATGGTTATGTATGAGTAACACATTATTGATGAAGGCTTCAAAGAGTAGCCAGAATGGCTAGCTCACCCCCCCCCCCCATCCTAAAAGAAACCTTCTTCTAAAGTATGTGGAAGTAAGGGGTTCCTATTCTCTCTGAAATTCCAGAAAAAAAAGCAACTTTGCCAGGAAGGCAAAAGTGGGATAACCTTTACTTTCAGGGTTACACAATGAGGACAAAAATAAAAAAATAAAAAAAGATTCTGCACGGCCGGCAACCGTGACGATTGCCCACAGGTGGAAAAGCAGCGGACGGACTTTGCGTCCACCGCGGTACCCCCCACCATAGTAATATGGCGGGGGTATCGCCACCGCCGGCCGGGCGGTGGCGTTCCGCCCGCCATCATGATGGCCCACTTAGTTTTTTTTAGAATGTCTTTCACCAGATTGACAAAATCAGCCTGCAGAAAGCCATTCTTGGAAAAACTTTGTTTCTTCATGTCTGATTTTCGTTTTGTGGCTGTTAAGGGGAGGAGGCCTCTTCCCTAAATCCAATTCCTTTTTTTTGCAAGACCCTCTTCCCTGCCTTCCATGCCCCTTGTAGTGCTCCCACTCTCTCTTTACTTCAGGTTTTTTTTAAACTTCTTACTCCCTCTCCTACTTTTATCCTGGTTTTTACAAACAGTTTACTCCTCCTCCAAATATGTACTTCTTTGTTTTTAAATAGCCTTTACTCCCCTTCATGCTTTACTTCCTCTTTTTCAACCCCCTTCTCCCACTAACACTGTTCTTCTATTAAACCCCTTACTCCACCTCCTGCTGTACTCTATAATTTTTTTCAAACCCCTTACTGCCACAAACTCCTTTACTCCTCCTCAGGCTTTCATCCTTTTGTTTTTACTAATCACTTACTCCCACTCCCGCTTTACTTATTTTAATCAAACCCATAACATCACCTCCTGCTTTTGTTCAGTTTTTATAAATCCCTTACTCCTGTTTTAATCCTTTATCCAAACACCTTACTCCCAATTTATCTCCTTTCCCAATCTACTCCCATTGTTGTTTCAAACCACTTATTTCCTCTCCTGCTTTACTCTACTTTAGTCTCTTTTTTAAAGCTCTCTTACACCCTGCGTACTTGACTTCCTTTTTAAAAAAAAACATTACTCTCTCTCTCAGGATACTCCTGTATATTTTTTTACAAACTCCTTATCCTGCCTTCAACTGTGCTCTTTGAAAAAAAAAACACTTACTGCAGTTCCTGGTTTACTTTTATTTTTACAATCCCCCTACTCCTGCTTACACATATTCCCTTTTTTCTTAAACCTCATATGCTACTGTTGTCCTGTATATCCACCCCTTCTTACCTTCTTGGCATGCTGTCTTCCTCTTTCTTTTCATTTAGCTTTTCCACAGAAACATTATATTATCATAGAGAAGGTATTTAGTCATTTTAACTTTTCGCTAAAATTATATTTTGTCGGCCCGTTTTCATTAGGCTAACTTTCTTCATTTTAAGAATTTGTCATAAGAATCGAGTAGAGAAGATACACGACGATTTGATATACCTGCTGCAAAGTATATGAAGTCTTGACTTGCTCCTGGGTAAACCAGGAATCTTGCCTAACAATTGAACTAGCATTGGTACACTTCTGTAGTACTGGTAAATACAAGTCTGCAAAAAGGGAACAACCAGCAATGAAGAAACAAGGCTTCAAGTCGAAAGAGTGATGGGAATGAGGGTGCCAATGATGTATCAAAACAACACCGCTGCAGAGATGCAAACGCCTTGTGTGAACTGCAGCAAAAGTGAAGGAGTTAGAACAGTCACTGTTGCCAGGCACAAGCTCATGCGTCTGGGCGGTCTTTGTACTACTCTACCTAGATTGCCCTGGAAAGGCTTTTTGCTGCTCTTTAGTGCCTGGTAAGGGTTAATGAACTATATTGCCGCAGAAGTTTGTCCTGAATGTAGTTTCCACAGTCCTGTTCTCCATCTCCTCCAAATATGAAGTCTTTTAGGTGAACTTGTACCTTAAGTGAGGTGTCAATTACTTTGACTTGTTATTACTCAGTTGGAATAAAAATAGCTCGTTGACTGTAATGTAGCTCATTTTGTTGAACCAAGAGAACATTTACAGGAAGACCTTCCGAATCTTTCAGATTTAATTTGTCTTATGCAGCGTTTACTCTTTCCAAAAAATGGTGAGCCATTCCAGGAATTTGGAAGAATTACAGGCTGTTCATAAGTGAGTGAAGATTTTGGACACTGGTGGAACAAATAATTCTTTGAACCAGGAATGTGAATTATGACAAAGTCCTACTGTGCAAAGGAAAATATGCATCTTGTTTGATGGTTCCTTCATTGACGGTTTCCCAATAATTGTAAATTCTGCAGCCCAGGACGAATTTCAGAGGCCCTTTAGATCCCATCAACAATGTCTTCATTCACTAGAAGTCATCTTAATTGCATGGAGCTCTCTGTTAGGCATAAAGTAGTTGCGTTCGCATTCTGATATACTATGGGACACATAAATACTAGATGCTCTTTCCAATCATCTTCCTGTTTCTGAAGTAAAGCTGTTCCCACTGCTCGTACAGAAGCATCTGTCTCTTTAAAGAACTTCTATAAAGTGTCTGCATAGTGTAGAATAGAGGCCTGTACAAACCTCAGTTTTAATACGGCGAAGGCTGTCTCAGTCAGATCATGAGACTGTGACTCTGTGGCAATTTCAAATTTCCCAAAGAGACAAGGCTTTTAGAAAGTTTGAGTGACCCACTAACACTTTTTCCATTCAACTTTCTAGAGTTTGTTGTCCATTCAAAAAGTGTTGACGTCATATGCGGACATTGAGCTTGAATTAGCTCGTCCTTAATCGCTTCTCTTAACCCACAATGAAACAGTCATTTTTTTAATTCTATCCAGGTAGTTTCTGAAGGCAGTTGATGAAAATAAATCTCTTAACTCAAAACCTCCATGTACCTTGCTGAATATCACATAAGGACTCTTCAACAGAGTACTCCAAATTGGGATGTTAAAACGTCTTCTTAAAAGCTGACAAAAGACATCAGAGGACTGCAATCCTGCATCAGAGTTGGTTGCTAATGGAGTTATCTAAGCCACAGTAGGACCAGAAAGGCAACTAATCAAATATTCCACTATAGATTTGTTCCTGCTTCAACTGTGCAGGGTGGAAAACAAAATGCCATGTAACGGAATCCAAGGGTTCTTGTAACTTACGGTAATCCACACAAACACATGGGGCACTTAACCCTTTCCCTGCTCATGACGGAACCGTTCCGTCATGAGCCACGGTTGCCGTGTGCTCATGACGGAACGGTTCCGTCATGACACGCCCGTTGGCGGCCGCTCCGCCTACGCGGCGCTGTTTCCCCGCCTGTGCGGGGGGACAACGCAAATGGGCGGAGTCATGACGGAACCGTTCCGTCATGAGCACAGCTCAACTGTGGCTCATGACGGCGCGGCTCCGTCATGAGCACAGGCCCACCGCGCTGCCCCCCTGCCCCCCCAGCGCTGCAGCGGAATGTCCGCAGCAGCGAAGGGGTTAAAGGGACCACTGGGATTTCTAAAGACAATGTTCTGTTAAGTGCCATGTAAGATTGCCCAAGGAAAAGGCGACTCCTCCTAATAGCCCAGATGTCACTCTCCTCAGGATATTATGTGCCAAAAGTGGACAGGTGTCTACTTTAGAGGGGCGCACATAGAAAATAAAAGCCACAAAGAGGAAAAACTCCATTGGCAATCCATATAGTTATTTTTTAAGATGAAGACTAATGTTGGTGAAATAAGCAAAGCACCAAATCCCATGCCATCACAAGGCACAGATACAGATCCAGAGTCAGAAGATCCACAAGTAAATTGATCAAAATTGCTTGAAGAAAAATAACAACAATAGCAAAATATGTTAAGGAAGATAATGGATGGCAGATAATTCCAAAGGAACAATCCAATCTGCTGACAAAACCAGAGAAAAATTTACATAGCAAAGAGGTGAAGCACTTGATAACAAATTAGGAAACGAATGCGTTGCAATTCTGGTTGCCTTTTCAAACACTGTCAAACCAGGAACTGGGATCAAAGGGGGAGACTCTGCCGCATCTTGGACACCGGAGTTCCAATAACTTCCAATCTAGTGACCGCCATCATGGAGCAGGCACTGTATATGGTCATACAAAATCATGACATTCATGATTCCAGGAAGAGGAAATCCAAGTTTGACATTTCTTGTGGTTTTCTTGAGATTGGCTGTCAACTCCTGCACTCTACATCATGTACTACTCATATGACACCTCGTATATGAGACTGAGACCCTGAAGGGTCCGTGTGGAGGCGCCAGTGTGACTCTGCCTATCAGATGTTTCCGGCTCTCTACATGACACAGCTTGCAGCAACACAATGAATAGTAGCGGACAGGAGACAACATTCCCTTTCAAAACTTCATAAACTCGGGTAAGTTCTGATGTTTCACTTAGTCCTAGGCACAACTGTGACATAATTAAATTGCACTCACATACCTGGGTAAAGTGTAGACTATGAAGTGAAGGAGAATATATCCCAAAATAATGGCAGAAAATTGAATAAAACCAGATTGTATCCTCACCTGTCTTTTCTGGGAATTTTCTGTGACTAACAATCTTTGGGTAAGTTGGAGGGTCAATCCTCATTTACTATTATTGGTATTATTATAATATTTCCCTTTCCTTGATTTAATTAATGATAATATACAATATATTGATAACCTTTGTTTTTTATTTTACTTCTTGTTAATATTTTCATGGAATACAATAAAGATAAACAAATGACCTATGACATGTGATGGATGTCACTATTGGCCAACAATCACCAACATTATGCTAGGGCCATCATTAAAAAAGGGGTGGATATCATGATTCCATGAAGGCCAGGAATTACCGTCATTCTGCTAAGGCCAGAAGAATGTCAGGAAGAGGTACAGAGTGAAGGTGTACCCTTAAGGTGCCTGTCCTCTTTTGCCAGCTGATAATGGAAGTTTTGAATGTGAGGTCACTATATTATAAAACAGACAGGTGAATAATTGTCCATGCATCAATAAATTTAATTACTCCAATTATACTTCCCCTTCCCAGTCGGTACTATCTGAGGTGGTCCCACCTCACCATTCAGGCAGCATGTAACCCATTCCTCACAGAAAAGACTACCCCCGCCGTTCGCAATGTTTGGGCTCCCCCTCTTGGTATACATACAGGGAAGGACTTGAACACCTCCTGCCATTGCCAAGCATAGGGAATTGAGATCAGTTGAAAGAAGTGATCGTAAGGAATGATTGTAAGTACTAGGATGAGAAGGGTAATCAGAGTAATGTAGATGACTAGTAAGTAACTGATGCATCACATCCTCAACCCCTATCTCATTCCAGTCCTTACTTTGTGTAGATTTGCTGTAGCAGAAACCGTGACCCTACAAAATGACACAACTGTTTAATAATAAAACAAATCAGAAGCCTTAATGAGATTTTCTGTGCATTACAAGAGAAGATTTACTCATATCAGCTACCTGACGTCTAAACAGGAAATTCACACGAGACAAGCCTTAAAGTACAAACAATGAAGGGTAATTTAAAAATGCAAGAATCAATACAAAATGCAAAAGGTAATAGAAAACTGAGCTTCAATCTAATTTATACTGCCAACCAAATAGTGTGTAGCACAAGGCAAATGAGAAATAAGGAGCCATTGTAATAAGGACTACACAGTAAAGTCTAAAGAGGTAAACATGGAAAATATTCCAAGTTCTGATCAATGAAAGGCTTGATGTGAAATCTGCTTCAAACAAGTAAGGGAAAATCTCTGGCTCGTCTACCAAATTATGATTTTTATACACTTTAAGACACAGAACCGATGCGGTCACTTTGGTCTGACAAAGAAAGTTACATTGAGGCATCTGGTGGGGAAACAGACAAGACATTACATGATGTAATGTCTTTTGCTCTCTACTGAAGCAGGACAATCATCCTGAAACATGTCTAGAGATACACAGCACTGCCTGCACCAACAATGGTGAAAACTAAGGACCTTTACTGAAGTGTTACCATGCATTGCATTGACTGTAATGCATCTGAGTGCTGGGATGTGAGGCAGTGTGCTCCCTTCCCCCTTTGTTTAACATTTTATTCATGATGGTAAGCGTAAACATAAACGTAATGTAATGTAATCAGTGTGCATTGTTAGCCGCACTTTGCAGAACACATTGTTTAAAATGAACTACCCTAAACTAAAAATGAAATTAAAAAAATACATAATATGTAATGTGTAATACTGTCCTATAGTGCGGTCATCTTGGGGTTCAAATGATATTTACGAACTACTGAGTCTTGTGGTTTGTGATGTCATTTAGCCCCTTAATGGCAATTTTGGACCATATTTTATTTATGTATATCTTCACTGAAAGATTTAAAACTTTAAAGTTGTGTTATAGTTACAAATTGTAATCATATATTACTTCACATTTAAAAAAACCTTAGAAAGCCACAGAAAAAAACAAAGGTTAAAAGGACAACTGTTTTAAACTAACAAAACCACTGAAATTCGCCAGTTATAGTTATCTCAAGTAACTATAACTTGCATCCTCGCCATGTACAGTGTAGTCATCAATAATATCATTTCAGATGTTGCAGTGCTGTTATCAATGATGTTGCAGAACATGCCATGAGTGATGTAATATGTGAGTCATTAGCAGTGCATGTCCCCTTGCTAGCACCTAACCCCCCCCCCCCGCTGCCCACACCCTTCGACGGTGCTCTGCGTCGGGTTGAGTGCAGGGCCAGGCCCTGCTCAAAAACCTTACAGGCTGACTAAGTGATGTTAGACTATAAAGGGTTAGAGTAAGGCTGAATTACAGACTTTGTCAAATGGTCAGAACACCAAAATATAAAATGTGGGCCTGTTGGCTTTATTAAGGGGTCAGCATATCAACATATATAAAGCTGACTTATTGTCTTTATCAGAAGAAATCATCAATAATGTATACACACTTTGAAATTTTTTACTAAAAGTGATTGTCATAAAAAGTAAATTATAAGAAAAACATCCAAATGTCTTTGATTTGTCATTTAACATTTTTCAGGCCACAAAATGCAGTAATCAGAAAAACCACAATGGGACCTTGCACTCCAGCTGAAGAGCATAGAGCACCTGCTCAGAGTGTTTTAGAAAATATGGTAGGGTCTCCAGGGGTCTTTAATTTAACGACCCAAGAGACTCACTGTTTTTTTAATGTTTCTGAGGAGCTACTGCACTCCCTGCAGCCCCCACAACAATAACAAAATATGCCTTCGAGGGGCACTACCAGGATCCATGAAATATAAATAAGACCTTAGAGGGCATTGTGAGGCCCTCCATTCCAGAGAAATAAATAATACATTATGAGCGCCTGACACTCATATTATTCTTTTAATACATTTTATTTTTATTTTTTGGGTGCCCCATTTCCCACTCAGGACACACACATCTTTAAATGTAGTTGGGTCCGAGGGCGGCACCAGGGCCCCTGTGGCTCCACTGGCTCCCTGCAAGCAGCCCCATGGGTTGTGGCTGTGCAGGAACAGTTAAAAAAAAAATATTATTCATTTAAATAACTAGGGTGCTCCGGGGTACCCCATAGCATTATTGGCGTTGATGGCTGTGGGGTGAGCGCTAAGGGATGCCCAGCCCCACCACTCCCTGCCATCACCCATCCCCGGTGCAGTGTCAGCTAGCATTTCTACCAGCTGGTGTGAGCAACTTTTCTTTTGCTTCCACTAGGCGGGAGCAATTCTGTTTTTTCTTGCCCGCAACAGCACAGGCAGAGAGAAACCTTTGTGTCCCATGCAGCCTTCTGCTCCCGTCAGGTGGGAGCACTGAAGATTTTCCTGAACGCACTCTCGCGGGCAGGGAATATATATATTTTCCTGGGGGTTGGGGTCCCCGGGAAACCATGAAGGAGTAGGCCCAATGTCATACTATGACTTCTGGAGGGGGGGCTACACGTCCCCACCCCTCAATTTAATAGACAGCTCTTAGGGATGGGGTCCCGGGGCCTCAATGAGGCTCAGTGAGGGGGAGGCACACACTCCCTTCCCTTTTTTAAATTAATTGACCCTGGGGGATGGTGTCACCAGGGCCTCAATGAGGCTCGGGAACGGGGGCCGTATGCTGCCCTCCATTTGTGTTATTAATCGGCCCAATGGGATGGGGTCCGCGGGCTGGGAAATGGTGAGGGGGGCCAAAATCCTCCGATTATAAATAGGGCTCCCGGTTTTATGGCATTTATTTTTTTGCCATTTTCATCTGTATTTATCAATATTTATTTTTGGCTAATTTTTTCTGTATTATCCATATTTATTTAGTTTTTTGTGGAAAAATTAAGCCGAAATAAGTATAATTCCACATTTATTTAACTAATAAATATGCACTCAAGCTTGAATGTCTGCCAGGTTTCAGTGCTGTGAACACCTGCAGAAGATAAATCAGTGAACTTATATGAAAAAATGAAAATTTCAATATCAACCCTGTGCATATCTATTGCTGTTAAAGCCTCTTTACTAAAATCCCTTTCTTTTTTAACCCCTTTAACTATCAATCCACACATCTATTGGCCTAGCAGTAATGGCAGACAGTATTTAGAATTTCTTGAAAAGTATCCCAATTACCGTATTTATCCACATTTAAAAATAAATACAGACAAGAAAATGAATGTTTTCTGTCTGTATTTATCTGTAAAAATCAGTAAAAACGGAAAACAGTGAGGCTTAATTATAAATAAGTGGCTCCACCCTCTCCCATAGGCAGTGACGGCCCTTGTAGGGCGTTTTACCGGGGCGGTGACGTGGCGCAGAGGAGGGACAGGGTGGGGGGTTGCAAAATGCGGCACACGGCCGATATCAGGTAAGTTACGAAAAAAATTAATAAAACGAATTTGGGTGCGCGTGCTGCATCGCCAAATGCGATGCAGCGCGCGCAACGAAATTCGTTGTAATAATTTTTTTCATAACTTACCTGAAATCGGCCGTTTGCTGCATTTTGCAACCCCCCACCCTGCCCCTACTCTGCGCCACGTCACCGCCCCGGTAATACGCCCTACACGGGCCGTCACTGCCCATAGGCCCTCCTCCACCCCGTGTTAGGAACCACGCATTACATTTTGTAAACAATGTACCGCAGAATTACAAATTCACTGTAAACTTTTAAATAATACGTTTATGACCCCGTGGTTGCAAGATCCCTCAGGGTCCAGTCCAACACGACAGAGGGCAGGCTATCCCTACCCTGCCTCCTCATTTGTTTTTTAACCTTTTTTTCCCCAGGACAGTTGACTGAGTCCCCAAGTCCTAAAATGGGTGCCACACATTTTTGCTGATGTGCTGACAGCCAATCAGATCTTATCTTACGATCTGTCAGCTCCGCAGATCCTCCACTTCATGAAATATCTATATTTGTTAACCTTAAAATCTGTACTTTACAAAAAAGGTAAACCACTTCAGCTTCTACATTGGAAAGTTTCAGTGTGATCGTGGGGGCCTAAAAAATGGAGGTCTCAAAGTGCATTTTCCCTGTGCAATTTCTCATAGGAACTTTAGACACAGCTGCATCCAAAATGGCTGAACAGAATAAAAAAAACAGAATTAGACCAAATTTGGCAGAACGCTATATCTTCATCTAGTAAGAGTGCTTTTTTGTGTGATTTGGTGTAAATTCTTTAGTATTGGAGAAATTAAGGTTCAAGATTTATGGATATCTAGTGACGTAGTACCTTCGCTGTACATCCGTGGAGTACTGTGGTACACATGATCTGATTGGCTGGCCGAAACATAAAGAGAGAGTTACAGCCGCCATTTTATGACTTGGGGACTCGCCCATGTCGTAGAAAACAAAGAAAAATAAGGAATAAGTGTAAGAAAGTGCCCTCTTTTTTAATTGGTTTCCCCCACTTTTTGCTAAACTGCTGTACTTTGACTAAGTGAGCCCTGGGTTCCTGCCAAACAGGTATACAGGGCCTATGTTCTTTCCCTAAACTGCATTTGAAAACAAAACCCAATTGGCACTCTTTGGCCACAGGTCAGTCCCTTGTAAATGGTACCACAGGTACCAAGGGCCAAGGCCAGGGAAGGCCTCAAAGGGCTTAGAGCCTCTAAGGGCTGCAGCACTTATTGTGCCACCCTTAGAGGCCCTGTACCTCTACAACCCACTGCCCTGGCATTGGTCAGCCACCCTCCTAGCTGGGTGCACTATACCAGTGGTGAGGGTACAGGTGCATGAGCCCTGTACCCCTACAGTGTCTAAACCAATTCTTAGACATTGTAAGTGCAGTAATGCCATTAAGAGTATATGGTGCTGGGAGTTTGTTATTACAAACTCCACAGTACCATAATGGCTTTACTGAAAACTGGGAAGTTTGGTGTCAAACTTCTCAGCACATTAAACCCACACTGATGCCAGTGTGGGATTGATAAAAATGCACACAGAGAATCGGTGGGAAAACCAAGTGAGGAAGGGAGGTGTGCCCCCCTTTGCCAACCCCACCCCTCAGGTGGGGGAGGCGAAGTGAAGCACAACTCTCAATCCCCGCCATCTTGCAGATGGGGGGACCCAGCCGACCAGAGTGAGGCATATGCCCCTCTACATCTGGAGGGTGGCATAATAGGGGGTGTACCCACCCCAAGAAGGGGACCCATTGGTCCCAGCCTTTACCTACCTGTAAAGCCTCTAAATTTAGTATTTCAGGGCAACCCTGATCCTTGCCTCCTCAGACAATAACCGACCAAGAAGAAGAGAGGAAGAATGACAGAAGAGCCGTGCTGCAACTAAGAAGAGGAGGACACCCACTGACTTGGCCCCAGCCCTACCGGCCTGTCCCCACCTTGAACCTGCTACAGCGAAATTCCGGTGTGTCCTGTAGCCAGCAACCTCAAGAACCCCAAGGACCAGCCCTGCCTTCCACAAGAAAGACGTTGTCTCCCGTGAGCACCAGATTTGCTCACCAACAGGCTCAGGTAAGAAAACCCGATGCCTAAAGACGCCCCTGCACCTGACACCCCACAGCCTTGGGTGGCCCAACCGATGGTGTCCCAACATCCCCAGGCATCCCAACTTATCTCTCCAACCAGTGGTCACTACCAGAAGATCTTCGTACCTGAGCCTGCAGTCTTTGTTACAACCGGAGAATCCCCATTATAATTAGGGCTCCCGGTTTTCCGTTTAAACGGATTTTTACATATAAATACAGACGGAAAACAAGTTTTCCTTTGTCTGTATTTAAATGTAAAAACGGGAAAATACTAGCACATTTTGCAGCGCTTCTGTGCTCCAGCAGAGTTGCCTCGCCACGCTCAGTAAGTGCCTGCACAATGGGGGGGTTGTGGCAGGAGATCAGCGCCCTGATCTCCTGGATGATCTGTGGCTGCTAGCGCCAGGAGGCCTGCATTGTTCTCAGCGCCCCACCTGTGCGAAGTGAATCACTCTCACACACAGCGCATTTAGCCCCCTCCCTTGGCTCGGGCTGAGCTCTCACTCTCGCAGACACGCCTGGGGTGGACAGGGGGTAGTAGGCAGCCTGAAGAGAAGAAACTGGATCCTGCGCTGGCAGGCAGGGCTCAGTCAGACACACACACAGGGAAGAGGGTGTAAGTGAGACTCAGAAACAGAGTCTTTGCAGCGTTTGTGACCTGACAGCATTGCCCATAGCCATGCTGTCTCTTCCTTCTTGCCTGGACAAGACAAGGACAGGGTCCAATTCTGCTGCCCCCATCTTTATTCCTCTTCCTCCCTCTCTTTGTCGTGCTCCTCCTCACTTTTAGAAAACCGTGACTGTTCTTTCCTCTCCTTTCCGTCATTCGTTCCCCAGTGAAATGGATCCAAAAAAAGAGGACACGTCTTACAAAAGTCTTTTCCTGACATGTTTCTATTCCAAAACGCGGCCTCAGGAGGAGAAAAAAGGTTTTAAAATACGAACAATAAACACATAACTAAATAAAACAAGACAGAGTCATCGCAAAGTGGCCAGATTGGTGTTATTCACACCCAAACACATTAGCACCACCTTACAGAGTTTGCCAGTCTAGCGCTACTTTTCTTTTCAGGTCATTAGCTTTCTGAATAATGAGTGTAAAAGCTTTAAGTTGTATTCCCTATGAGTGTTTGATTTTTAGGTCTCGTCTGAGACAGCGCTTTAGCGCTGCTCTGGCGAGACTTATAGTAAGCGAGTTTTGGAAGTGCAAACAGTGGCTTTTCAGGGCGCCAAATACAGTGCATGTGCCCCGGGCACGCGCACCATTTGGCAGCCTGAAAAGCACTGCCTAATCACTTGCTTTGATGTCCTCAGTGAGCCGCGCGGCCACTGAGGACATCAAAGTGCACACCATTTGCCACCCCCTTCTTGCTTGTTGGGGTTGTTTGCTCTTGTTACCAGGTCTTTTATTACAGTGTTAATTGTACGTGTTTTTGTTCTCCCATTGTTGTTATGTTTAACCGTTTTTTGATGCATTTAGTTTCGGTGTATTCCACTGGTAGCTGTTTCTGCATTGCTGTTTCAAATGTATGTGTGTTGTGCTCACACTTTTTTTTATTTGCTGTGACACTTACTCTCCTGATGCGGTGTTTAAATGTAGAACAATTAACTTTAGCGCTCCCTCCCCTCCAATCCCCACGAATGCGTTCGGAAAATGGGTGCTTCGTTTCAATGCTTCTGCGCTAACGCTCGATTCCTTGCTGCGGTGTGAAAATGCTATATCGCTTTTATTTATCTTCTCCTGATGCAGTGTTTAAATGTACAACAATTAACTTCAGCACTACCCCACCTACCCCCTCCCCGATGCGTTCTAAAAATGGGTGCTTCGTTTCAATGCTTCTGCGCTAACGCTCGATTCCTTGCTGCGGTGTGAAAATGCTATATCGCTTTTATTTATCTTCTCCTGATGCAGTGTTTAAATGTACAACAATTAACTTCAGCACTACCCCACCTACCCCCTCCCCGATGCGTTCTGAAAATGGGTGCTTGGTACAATGCTTCTTTGAAAACACTTGATTCCTTGCTGCGGTGTGAAAATGCTATATCGCTTTTATTTATGTTCTCCATATGCGGTGTTTAAATGCCTGCATAGAAACAGTATTGTCAAACAGATGGGAAATGGTGGTACCATATGTTATGAGTATAGTACAACCTAGTCTTGATTTGCCAGTGCTTTTACATGAAAAGTGTAAAAGTAACAGTGCTTCGATATTGTGAAGAGAGCATCTCCACTTATACATCCTATTTAAAGCCACGCAATACTGTTCCAACAAGTATTTAAAACTATAACAATTCTTAAATTATGAAATTATTTGTAGATACATTTGTAGCAATCAGCCTGTATTGGTATACTAACCGTTTAGTGTTGCATCAGTGTCGGAGGAACTGGTTGCTAAAGACCTTTTACTTATATAATCACTACTCGTCTGAAAATGGAGACCTGCTTGCGGTGTGGAAATACTGAACGACAAATTTCACAAGAGAAATATGGCTGTTCCCCGAGGCGGGGTGGAAATTGTGAACAACAAACTTCATGTTAACAATTTTTTCTGTAAATGCTTATGCGATAAACACCGACGCGGTATGGAAATACTTTGCCGGAAATTCAATTTTTAAAACAATTAGATTTAATTTAAGTTCTACCGATGCGGTGTGCAAAAACTGAACAATAAACGTCACGTCAGAAAAGCGGTTTGTAATGCTTTTGCGCAAACTCACGATGCGGTCTTTAAATCCTTTCTTGCACTGCCGAACTACAGTAAATTAAACAGTGTGTTTACATTCTTATTTTACTTTCTAGATGCAACCTACAGTTGGTTTCGGTACTTGGGCATCCTGCTGTTTCCGATTTGCATTTCACACATGCTGCAGACGGCTTTACAACGGGGAGGCTTATTCCCAGATAATTAACTTGTCTTCGTTTCCTTGAGTCCTTGGTTTCTGTGATTTTTAACACTACGACAGACTTTTAGGCTCTGTTACTGCCTACAAAACCAATGTTAATAATAATGTAGGATTTATTAGTTCATGAGCCAGTGTTACAACTACAGTTTTTATTAAGAAACTCCACACCGTATTGAAATTTCCAATGTTTAAGGGTAAATTTAACATTTTGCACAAACCTGCCTTCAGCTGCATTCTTACTGCTTATTTTTTGGATCCACATTGCTGAAGGAGCTGTTATGTGACTTATAAATCCCAGAATGGCGGTTATTGTGCAAATAAAGTACAATCATTGATATTGCAACCACGTCTTTGCAGCATGTGCTCAATCTACTGAGCTACCTTACTAAATGGAGGGGATGTGGTCCGTCGGCTGCGCTGCCGACTTTGGTGCAGGAAACCAGGGTTCGAGCCTCGAGGCCGCATCCACATCATGTGATTCTGGGCAAATCACTTAATCTCCCCGTGCCTGAATATGTAATGTAAATACGGTGCTCATGTACAGCGCTCCAATACCTTCGGGTCGAGTTCGCGCTATATAAAAGATACAAAAAAACAAGCATTTGCAATGCAATAGGTCTCGCATTTCGCGAGTTTGAGCTATTGGCATTGTAAATGACAATTCCTTTTATTTATGTTTTGATTTTTAAAACATAAATAAAAGACATTGTCATTTACAATGCCAATGGCTTAAACTCTTGTAAATGCGAGACCTATTGCATTGCAAATGCTTGTTCCAGAATGTTGTTACTTTTTTCAGGCAGCAAATTACTCTGGTCTAGTGCATAGTTTGAATAGAGTTGCTTCTAGGTGTTTATAGCAGGGCACAATTGGGTTGTAGCTGAAGGGAGTGTGAGTTTATCTCAGTGGGACAGTATTGTGTTCAGTGGGGGAGAGGATACAGCACTCTCTGCAGATGACAGAAACTGCAGGGCTCTGAGACAAATGGCTTGTGATAGCACTTTAAGCGTATTTGGGACATTCTGCGAATGGCAAAGTTTTCAGATGTATTGTGTATGTATTGTGAATACAGAATGTATTGTGTTGACCAAGAACAACCAAATGTATGTGTGCATTGTCAATTTAAATAAATGTGGAAAAATACTAGCTGCAGCGTTGCCTTCTGCTTGTGGCAAAAATAAATGTGGATAAATACAGAAAAAATGCCCAAAAAATAAATATGGATAAATACAGACGGAAATGGCAAAAAAATAAATACCATAAAACCGGGAGCCCTAATTATAATCAACAGGGCACCAGACGCCAAAACAGCACCTTTCACCCAGCCACCCCTGCGCCGCTGCGGGTGTACTTTGGGTGCTAACTCAGATCCCCCTTTGCCCTGAATCTAACACCAGAAGCTTTGCTCCCACAACCCCGTGGCCTGCTCGTGAGCAGCCACCAACTACAGGCCCACCAACCCCCATTGGATAACATTGGTAGGTAGCACTCTGCACCCGGCCGCTCTAGTGCTGCTGAGGGTGCTTTCAGAGTGCATCTTTGACCCTGGGGGAACCCTGGTTCTAATCCCAGAATACCAACTCCCACACACTGTACTTACCTGTGAACTGATAACTCAGTTTCCTTCCATAGGTCTGCATTGACTGCTTGTTCCAAAAAATTGTTTTAAGTGTGGAGTTGATTTTGTATGAAACATTGCAAAACTCCAAATAACTAAAAACTGCTTTACTTACCTTTTCTCTAGGAAATGTCCCACTGTGATATCTAGGCATATCACACTGAGTAGAAAAATTAATCCATAAAGTAATCTGTAAAGTGATCAAAAGCAACCTAACAGTAACTTCCACTGTATTGAAAACCTTTACAAACCTGTAACAAAGTCATTTTCATTCAGCTTGCTTGTATTGTTCAACCTGCCTTGAAAAGTACCATTTACACTTACCTGTACCAGGCTTGCTTGGTTCTAGAAAATACATACAACTAAATAATAATTTTATACAAATAAAATTGGTCTAAGTTCAGTATTTGAGTGAATGACATCATTTGCTGTTTGAGTGTGTACAACAAATGCTTAACACTACACTCTGATAAGGCCTTACTGCTCGCCCACACTACCAAAAATAGTGAGTAAGGTGCTTTCTACTTTTACCTCAGACTACCTTTGGGGTTCCACTGGACTCTGTACACACTATACCTCATTATGGTATAGTATATACAGAGCCAGTCCTACAATAAGGAGGTATGGTAGAGGAACCCTTACCCTCCCTGGCCCATGTGGGGGGGGAGGGGAGCGGTGAGTTCCAGAGAGACATCTCCTGGCGTCAAATTAAACAGGAAATGTTTTTTTTTTACGTAGCGGCAATATAACCGCAGGGCTCAGAATGTCCCCATTTAACCTTGCAGTAGTACCGCTGTAACTAAAAAAAAGGGGGGGGGGGCTTGGAATGCTGCAAGATCATGGGGGTTGGCCAGCAATGGGGTCTTGGCCGCCCATCAGGTGTTCAGTGCAGGGCCTGTCCTGTATCCAGGTCCAGCATCCAACCCCACAATGCACACAAGTCAGAGGTTGAACGCTTGTGGGTGAGTTGGGAGTAGGCCCTGACTTCTTTGGCCATGTGTGGCAGGGGGCTGGCCACTCATGGTGGTGGGGCACAGGGCCAGCAGCCAACCCCCTAGGCCATGCATGGTATGGGGTAAGCCTAGTTGGGTATGACACACATGTATATATAATAGCAAAAATTGATAAGCCATAAGCAAGTGTTGTCTTGAGGGAAATTGCTTGCAGTAACTCCAAGTCCTAACTCTGGCCCTTAGCACATGAAGGGATGAAGTCAGGTTTCTAGCTGCATCCTCCGGAGTCCCCGCCCACCTCTATGACTGATTGCCTGAGGCTGAAGCACCCTCAAAGAACCTACTCTGGCAGCACGTTGAAAGATCCATCATGGCCCTTGGCCACCATTTCCGCAGACCAGCACCATGAACCGGGCGGGAGAAGGGTTCTATAATCTTTCAAGTGACTAACTTAGCTACCTAACATGCAGACCACCAAACTCATCACAGGGCCAGTGACTGGTCTAAAGAAGTGACCTGTCAGCCCTCCTGAGATGGAGGTATGCGGTAATTATATATCTGATGACAAATCTGGTCTGGTTTCTGGTGGATAGCGCTGCAGAGCGTCAAACCGATCTTGGAGCCAAGGAACAGGCTGAAGGGATAATGGGAGGCATAAAAACAAGCAACCTGGCCCCCTAGAGTACCCCTCATATCTTGAGACTTATCAGGGATTGGCTCATTTAAAAAAAGGAACTCTACTCACTAAGAACTGAAAACAAAATCAATCGGTGTAGCTGGATCTGCAGACCTAGCCAACCAGGTCTACAAAGTGAATGCCTGTGGGAAGCAGACTAGGAGGCACTGGCACATTCGAGGCCTTCCCTCCCTTTATGCCCCTTGGTAAGAGATCAACCTCAAGGGGAGGGAAAACATGTGAGAAGGAGGGAAGGCAGTCTTTTCTTTAATGTCTGGGTCATGGGGTGCATGAAATGGGAAGTGGGACTAGGTCATATAATAAGGATTAGAACAAGAGAAGGTTTGAGGAGGTAAAATGAGGTTCTCAGATGCTGGCAAATATGGTTAGATGACAAGGTTTGACATTGCAATTAATAAGAAGCTGTATTGTTTGATTAAAAAAGAGAGATGAAATACAAAAGTTAAATAAAATTTAATGCTACAATATTGCACTGGACCAAAGGGTACGGCATCTGTAAAAAATTGTATGCCAAGGGGCGCAGAGGCTTCATTACTAAAAAGGAGCAATTCCATTAAAACACAGTAAAAAAGATGGACGTGGCACCAGTCCCGGGAAGTCCAGCTGTCCTGTTCACTTACTTTAAGGTTCTATCAAGACGGGTGATGATCTCTACGTTAAATAACGGACATGGTCTCTAGTGTCTTAAGGTATTACAATCGGGTGTGCAGCCGGTGAATGTTAATACTGGCACTCCCACTACGTTAGAGTTTTTACCGCTCTTGTAATGAACTTAGTGAACTGGATATTGAGCATCGGGTTGTCTGTATTCATGGCTGCTATGACGGCTTGGCGGCAGGTGGGGACGCTGAGTTTATTCCATTCGCCCCGTAGCAGCATCCTTCGATCATTAAGTAAAGTGGGACAAACACATGCTACGTGCTCTAATGACTCCGTAGTGCACCCACAACCGCTGCACTCTGTATTGTCATTTGAGCGGCACCAATCTGGTAGATGGTGCAAAAACGGCCATTCGCCCATCCTGAGTGCCAAAAATCTTTTTTTCCATACTACTGAGTAGGTGCCTGATAGATGTGGCATTGCGACACCTGGCTTAAACCCCACGGGACCGTACAGATATGTTTGTGTTTTGCCAATTGTGCCCTGTTGGAGTGAAAAGACTAGGGCCAGGCCCTTTTTTTGATATACATTTTAAGAACCTGTTGGGATGGGTTAGTTTCCCAGATTTCGGTTGTGGTCGAAATAATGGCGGTGTTTCTGTCCCACTTGGCTGAATGATATTTCCTACCACAGCATAGACTCCAGGCTTCCTTCACTTGAGGTGCCCAGTTTGTTACACAGCTTGATGTAAGCGCCGCCCCCTACCCCTCGATGGTCAAGGAGGCCAAACTCGAGTCTGAACTGAGCTGGGGATGGAGATTTCGGCAGACTCCATACTTGCTTGAAAATTCTTGGTATTATCTTGTTTACCATATGGGAATCCTTCCCCAGCATAATCTCCTGGCCATATGATAAGCTATTAAAAGTTTTGGCCTTCATAACAGTTAGGAGAGGGGTCAAACTTGGGCCAGATAACTGCTTTGCGAGCTTCGTTAGTGCTGCCTCAATTGAAAGAGCCTTGGCCCGACCACTTCCTACCGCTCGACGAAGGAACCCCTTGAGTCCATGTAAACCCCCAGATATTTATACGAGGCTGTACTTTGGATGGTTTGCCATTGAATTGCCACCCACCACATTGTGGCTTCCTTTTCCCAAAGGTAATTGTCTTTGTTTTTGGCAAGCTTAACTCCAGCTCGTTGCTAATTGTGTAGGGGAGCAGTTGAGCGAGAAGCCTCTGCAAGCCAACCCTTGTGTGGCTGAGCAAAACGAGATCATCTGCGTATAGGAAACTGCTAACGCAGGTGCCACCAAGTTTTGGAGGGTGGGAATTAACGTAGTCGAATCGCTATGATAAATCTGAGATAGAAAGGTTAAAAAGAAGAGGGGCCAGCACGCATCCTTGTATTACACCACAAAATGTTTGTATTTTCCTTGAGACATTAGATCCACCCCCCAGTTTTATGTGGATTCAGGTATTCGAATGAACTTGAACGATGGCTTTTAAAAGAGGTGAAGGGATTCTCCAACTCTGCAATTTAAGCCACAGTAGACAGTGGCGTAACGATAATTGAGGGGCCCCCCCTGCAAGGTACGTAAAGGGTTCCCTCCGGACTCTTATCAGGAGCTCCCCAGCCGAAGTGCAGTGCTGAGGGGGACCCCTGGAACTTGGGGGCACCCCGCACTGTGGGGGATGTGGTGGCCTGTGTTACGCCCCTGACAGTAGAGCCATGGGCACGCGGTCGAATGCCGTCCTAAAGTCTACAAAGCAAGCAAGGTTTAACACTGATTTAAGAGCGAGTACCCAAATTATATGTTGCAGCTCTAGAAATGATTTTTAGGATGGGGGCACACAAAGAACCACTGGTGAGGATGCCTATGATGGACAAACGTGAAGAGCACCTTCACACACGTGTATACATCATACATG
Source organism: Triturus cristatus (assembly GCF_964204655.1). Taxonomy (NCBI): domain Eukaryota; kingdom Metazoa; phylum Chordata; class Amphibia; order Caudata; family Salamandridae; genus Triturus; species Triturus cristatus. The sequence goes on along the minus strand of NC_140590.1, from coordinate 322,971,081 downwards.
TGACACTTGACCACTTTCTTCCCAGTCATTCATGTGTTCACCCTGTTTCTTTCTCTTCCACTCTTTTATTTCTGTTTTCTGACATTCCTCTTTCAAATATTTTCTTCTCATTCTAGATTTTAATTATATTCACTTCTCTATCTTCTTTACATCTTACTTGTTCTTTCTGTTTCTTCCCCTACAGCTTGCCTACTCTTGGAAGCTTAATTAACAGCTTGATTCCTTTTTTCTTGTTATCATCTAAAGTGTTCCTTGCTTTGCCTACTGGGCGTATTGATGAGGCACAAGGGAGGTGGGACAGGAGGAATGTAGCTGAGGCACAGTCAACACTTGGCCCAACCCTGGTGACACCACTGTGAATACATGCATTGGCTTTTTTACCTCTTTAAATATGCTGATGACATAAGTTCGAACCTTGCTAACCCTTCCATGATAAATACTGTGTATTCTAAATTAGAAATATGTTCAAAACGATTTAGTCTAGAGAAATGTGTTATAATAGTCTCAGAAACATGGCTAGGTTACCCCTTGCGCAGAACCAATATTTCATAATATAAGCAAATTCTTTCAAAAAATGCTTAAGGGAACGAAAAGGAATGGCCACCCACGTCCCACAAAAGCCTCGGTGGCCAGAAGGACACAGCGGGTATACAGTAAACAGAGCTCATGAACGCCGGAACCCAAGACAATGACGGGAGTACTCTCCTTTTCTGATTTGACTTTACCTATATTTCTCTGAAATTATACTACAAATTCGATTGAGATATATTTTCATGAGAGTGATCAGAATGTTGAAGAATACGTATAACTCATATGCTTTTTAGACCCATACTATATGGGACCACATACAGGTTTTACCTGGAATGTGGTGAAACTGTCTCCAGAGATTTAGTGTTTGCCCTGAGGAAGTCAGTGGGTGAATCTTCCCAAGACGAAACACGTGTCGGCTATTGGCTACATTTGGCGATGTCATTTATACCAACTCAATTATTGTGAAATCCCTTGTATACTTCTGATAAAGATAAAAAAAGAAGGCAAGAAAATAAAAAGAAGAAAATTCACCTGAGTACACCCTGGATATGGACATTTTATTGCATTGACCTGATATGGTTTACTTGTGAATGTTTATTGGTGCTTTGCTCGGGAACGATACTCTGTTTACTAGAGAAATGTGTTGCAAGCTTTAAGAATTGCTTACTTAACTATTCAGAATGACTTTGAGTCCTTCACACGTATGAAATACTAAACAAGTAATACAAAATAGCATCCCACGAATTTTGAAGTGAACTGTCACCATGTTAAAACTGCAGACATTAATATACTGGAAGATAAACACTAGTACAACAGTAAAACACAGGGTGGCGCCAAACCACAACATCTAAAACATTTCATTTGTTTTTGCTCAGATACTAAGAGTGAACTAGAAATGTACACGTCAGTCAGCACACTGCTATTTCACAGTAAACACAGTAATATAATTAACACCCCAGATGAAGGGCCATATTTAGAGTTTGGCAGGAACGACACTCGGAGGGCGTGCAATAGTGCAGTAGGTGCAGTGGCAAGGGAGCCCATGGGTCTGAGGATCTCTTTGCATCTTGATTCCCACAGTATTTCAGTGCTAAAAAAACGGGACCAGTTTGCTGCTTGTACTCAGGACTTGTCAGGGTGAAACCACCTAGCCACTAAATTAACCCGAGCTTATCCCCCTGATATCTGTGGCACAGACAAGACAGGCTGAACCGAGGGCCTTATGTGTAAAGTATTTAAGCAGTACCAGAGCAGTAATAAAATCACAGACAATAAAAACACCAAACTGAATTTAAAAAAATAGTGAAAAATAGAGTGAAATATATTAAACAAAATGACAAAATTCCAATAAGGGTAACTGGAGATATAAATTCGTAAAGATTTCATAGGAAAAAGCATTAAAAAGCACAAATTGCCAATGGTAGTCAATTGTCAGTAGACTGGGACCTAGGCTCGACTTCAGGATGACTGCGATGGAGCGAGTGTCGGATGCACCAACCAGGTTCATCCTGGTCAAAGGTTTGACCTTCTGATTTAGGGCCGGATTTATAATTTGGCTGACGGAGTAATCTCTGTTGGCCTGTCGGAGAACTTGACGTCCGCCAGACCGAGACTACTCTGCCCGTCAAATTTCTAAAAGATAACCAAGCTGGCAGTTGTAGGAAGTTGGCTCTGTATATACTATACCATAATGAGGTATAGTGTGCACAGAGTTCAGTGGAACCCCAAAGGTAGGCAGAGGTAAACGTAGATCGGACCTTACTCTATATTTGTGGTAGTGTAGGCGAGCAGTAATGCTTTATTAGAGAGTAGTGTTAAGCATTTATTGTACAAACTCGGGCAGCAAATGATATCACACACTCAAAGACTGAACTCAGACCAATTTGTTTGTATAAAAAATATTATTTAGTTATTTTATTTCTAGAACCAAGCCAAGCCTGGTGCAGGTAAGTGAAATAATACTTTGCAAATTTTTATACAGGTATTTACAGTTGAATGCAGGTTCAAATGCAGTTGGTTGAATTACAGGTAAGTTAACATTTTGAAATTACTTTTCAGTTACTCTACAGATTACTGTGCATGTTACTTTTTAGATTACTTCTTAAGTTACTTTTGCTAATCAGAGTGATATGCCTAGATATCACACTGAGACATCTCCTAGACAAAAGGTAAGTAATTCACTTTTAGTGCATTTGCAGTTTTTCAAGTTTTTATACAAACCAACTCCACACACAACAATTATCAAGAAAAGCAGTCAATGCAATCCTATGGGAGGAAATTGAGTTATCGGTTTACAGGTAAGTAGTTATTTGTGGGAGGTGGTATTCTGGGGTTCCCCCAGGGTTAATGATGCCCCTCATAACACCCTCAGTGGCACTAGAGTGGCTGGGTGCAGAGTGCTGAGGCCTGATGTTATCCAATGGGGGATAGGGGACCTCCGGTTGCTGGCTGCTCACAAGCAGGCCACAAGGCTCCTGGTGTTAGGCTCAGGGCAAAGGGGGATCCGAGTCAGCACCCAAAGCACACCCACAGCGGCGCAGGGGTGGCTGGGTGAAGGGTGCTGTTTTGGCGTTGGGTGCCCTGTTGATTTCAATGGGGATTCTCCGGTTGCAACAAACACTGCAGGCTCGGGAACGAAGATCTTCTGGAGGTGACCATGAGTTGAAGAGGTAAGTTAGGATGCCTGGGGATGCTGGGACACCGTCAGTTGAGCCACCCAAGGCCGTAGGACGTCAAGTGCAGGGGTGTCTTTAGGCATCGGGTTTTCCTACCAGCTCCAGTTGCGGGCAGGCGTCGATTGGAGATTTGAGGTAGGTCAGAGATCACCAGATCTCAGGTCAGGATTGCCGGGGAGACCTCATCGTGGTGTTGGGCCACTGGAACTCGGGACATGGGAGTCGGGTGCAGAGTGGTGCAAACTCGCGGATTTGGCCAGTGCCAGAGTCTGATTTTGGAAAGCAGGGCAGGCCCTTCGGGTTCTTGAGAGCTGCTTGCTGCAGGACACACCTGGATTTTGCTGCAGCAGGTTTGAGGTGCGGACAGGCCAGTAGGACTGGGCCCAAGTCAGTGGGTATCCTCCTCTTCTTAGTTCAGCGCGGTCTCTTCGGCCCTTCTTCTTCTCTTCTTCTGGTCAGTTCTTGTTTGAGCTGCCAAGGTTCGGGGTTGCCCCTAAATACTAGATTTAGGGGCGTTACAGGTAAGTAAATGTTGGGACCAATGGGTCCCTTCCTTGGGGTGGGTACACCCCCTATTATACCACCCTCTATTGGGAGGGGGGTATATGCCTCTCTCAGGTTGGCTGGGTCCCCCATCTGCATGATGGCGGGGACTGAGAGTTGTGCTTCACCTCGCATCACCCACCTGAGGGGTGGGGCTGGCAAAGGTGGGCACAACTCTGTTCCTCACTTGGTTTTCCCACCGATTCTTCCACCCAAAGTGGGGCTCAGGACCAGTGTGGGCCAGTTGCTGAAAGCAGCAAATGGCTGGGGTAGCTCACAAAGGCGGCAAGCCTTTGAAGCTTCCCTTTCGTGGACCCTGCCCATCCTGGGGGGAGAATGCTTGGCACCTCGTCCCAGGATGTGCATTGCTCCATACCCCCGAGAGCAGCAGGCTCTCGACCCAGGGGTCCAGAAACATGTCTGGTGCTGGCTGCTGGTAAGCAGCCACTCAGCCAGGACACTAGTGTTAGGTCTGTTTTCAGGGGGCATCTGTAAGATGTCCTCTGAGTGCATTTGTCATTAAATCCCACACTGGCATCAGTGTGGGTTTAATGTGCTGAGAAGTTTAATACCAAACTTCCCAGTTTTCAGTAAAGCCATTATGGTGCTGTGGAGTTCGTAATGACAAACTCCCAGCACCGTATACTCTTAATGGCATCACTGCACTTACAATGTCTAAGAATTGGCTTAGACATTGTAGGGGTACAGGACTCCTGCACCTGTACCCTCACCACTGGTGTAGTGCACCTAGCTAGAGAGGTAGCTGGCCTATGCCAGGGCAATGGGTTATAGGCATAGAACACAAGGATGTGTGCCATGTAGAGTCTTCACTTTGTTGAGCACCAAAACACGCAGCCTGCAATGGCAGTGTGTGTGTGCAAAGGTACAGGGCCTCTAAGGGTGGCACAATAAGTGCTGCAGCGCTTAGAGGCCTTCTTTGGCCACCGTGCTCTTGGTACCTATGGTACCATTTACAAGGGACCGACCAGTGGCCAAAGAGTGCCAATTGTCTTAATGCAATTTTAGGTCATGTTTAGAACAAAGGTCCTGGGTACCTTATTGGCAGCAACCCAGAGCACACTCAGTCAAAGTCCATCAACAGTTTGGCAAAAAGTGGGGAAAACCATGCAAAAAGAGGGCACTTTCTTACATCAGTCATTTCTAAAGCATTGGAATGCATGTTTATTGAAGTTTGCTGCACTGCTCTGTCAATATGAGAGAGTCTTCCATCAAACTGTTTTCTTTTTTCTTTTCAAAAACAAAATTCTGGATCAGGATTTTCTTTTTGAAAATACAAAAGAAAATGCTGTGCTCACCATGGGAGTTGTCTCCAATGGCGATAGGGGAGAAAGGAGCATTTAGCAGTTTTCACTGCCAACTACTGTTCCTGGCAGTGATGGGCAATGACAACTGACCTCTAATTCAGCCCATCTAAATTAGGTGGTTGGAATTAGAGGTCTCCACTGTGATTAAACCTAAGGCCCGCCTGCATATCAATCTTGAGGGAGGAACACAGTCTTGGCAGTATGGATACTTCATACCACCAATATCTAAATCAGGCCCTTAGTCTTTTAAGTCCCAATCCACCTCGGGAGTATACTTTTAATGCCCCTTCAGGATCTCATGGCAGACTCATAGGGCATCCTGCAGAAGCCAACAACATGGACCAGTCCAGGTCCACTTGCCAAAGATCAGCAGGGTAGGTGCAGAAATAGCCTCTTGGAGCTTGTTGTATCCCTGTAGTTTGACCTGTAGCCTTATGACCCTTGGCGTCCACTTCTTTGTCAGTCTGGGTACAAGAGAGAGAGCAGGTTCAGCCTGCCAGAGCTTTTCCGAGGTTGCAGGCAGCATGTTCAGGCCTCTTCTGATCTTCCTCAGGTCCAGCAGTGTTCTGAACTGGGTCCCTGGAGATGCCATATTTATGTCTTGCATAATCTAGTGGGTGAGGCAGGATGCCTGGGCACGCCATAATCAAAGGGGTAAAAGTTCTGAGTCCTACCCATGATTTCAGTAGTTTCTGTTTGTTTTATGGCAAACAGGCTTAAAATGCTTTGTATCAGGACATTTTGAAGATGGTGATAGTCTTCTGAAACAAAAAACGTGGTCTCTGAGGTCTGGGTGTGCGTGTGGGCAGTGTACTATGGTAATCCTAGTGCCCTCCCACATCTAACACTAAGCGTGAGGCAGCCACTGTACCCACAATAAACCAAGACACAACCCGTTCCCTCTTCTTTTTCAAGTGAGCTCCACGTGTTACATGTGGCTCAACAGACCTCTGCAGTAGGATGTGATACGAGCGATAGCAAAAGGAGGCCCACAACCCCCACTCTGCGTATTCTGTGCAGTTGAGAGGAGTCATCTCTGCCCATTCAGGTCAACATATTGTTTTCTCCTGCTGGGAGGCATTTCACACCTTTTGCATTCCTATTCATAGCTGAGCACAGGCAGTTAAAGGGTAACTTCATAAAAGTTACTTTTCCTTACTCCAACTTCAGCATTGAAATGGATTTTTAATAACTATAAAACAGTATTTTAATTATGTTTCTAGTTTGTCTCATTCCTGAGATACAGTATTAGTATTTTAATTGGCTCTGTTTTTCACATAACTTATAGCCCATTATATGTGGCTTGGCCTGCCACAGTGAAAATAGAGTTTGGGTGCCAGTCACTGCAAGGACCTGTTAACATTAAGTTTCTATTTATTATACTTTTAAGTACCATGCACCCTTCCTTGAGGGCTACGAGGCCTACATAGGGGTGACCTGTTACTATTTAAAGGATGTTTTTTACTACTCAAAAAGGGTTTATTTTGACAGGTCGCAGTTCATGTTTTACACTGGTAAAATCAAGCTACAGTGCCTGAAACCATGAATACATTGCCATTAAAGTGGATGGCACAGTAGGTGCTGCAGTCTACTAGTGGCATTTAATTGCGAGGCCCTTAGGTACATTTTTTACCATATAATAGGGACGTATAGATAAGTTAAATATACCAATTAGGAATACTCCTTTTAACTATGGTTTCATGGGAAGCATAGGCACTTTACCACTAGTTAGCAGAGTTAAAGTGTACCGAGTTCTAAAGTCAGCCAAAATATAGGGTCCAGCAAAGGCTGGAAATCTGGGGTGACCACACAGAAAAGCAAGATTTCCTCTAATGAGTTTGACATAATCTTCATGTAATTTCTATTTTTAGGTATCCACCTTTGGGATTATATATAATCATTGATACAGTTGTATGTTTTATGCAAATGCAAAAATGCAAATTTCCTTAAAGTATGTGTTTCATTGCAATGTGATAATTCAGCTTGCTTCATTATATTCATATTTTATTTTAGCATGGCTTTATGTAAAACATAAATATATTGAAAGTTTTGAAAGCTGAAAGCTGCTATTGTAGGTTTGTTAGTTCTAACCTGGCAGGTAGCTGGAGTTGTCCCAATATTTAAGGAGGAGGACAAAGGACTCCCTGGCTGTTTTCACCCTATTTCGTTACTAGATAGCACTGTCAAGATCTTGAGCAGAATGATTCTCTTTAGACTTGAGGAATGGGTACGTGAGAAGAAGATATTGTCGGACGTGCAGTTTGAATTTTGCCCTGGGCTAGACACCGTGGATCAGTGCCTATATTTACATTTAATTAGACAAAAATATGTCAGGGCAAAAAAAGGTTTGGCGCATACGGCTTTCATGGTTCTCACCTGCGCCTTTTATACAGTGCAACGTAAGTTCGTTTTGCTAAAAGGCGAGGCCACAAGCCAGTGAAGGAATTGTTTTATATTTTTAAGTTTAAATACCTTTCGATTAGTACCTATGGTTTCAGTGGGTGGAGGAATATAGATGTTAATTGTATACAAAAGGTCGAAATTAATTTTTTTTGCAGACTCCTGGCTTTGCCACAATCTGCACCTGCCCATTCCTATCATGCAGAGGTTGGCTTTGTTTTGTGGAAGACTACATAAAATTGCAACCTCTATTGTAGTGGCTAAGAGTGTGGAGAAACCGGAAAACGAATTTTACTAGAGCTGTATTGTCAGAGTGTCTTGCCCATGGACCATGTACATGATATTTCCTGGCTGGCAACTATTAAGAACATCTCTAAAGATTTGGGGCCCCTGAACTATACACAAATCAGGAGAACAACCTGCATTAATCCCCGACTTGATAAGTTGTTTTTTTAATGGGCGTCATAATATACGCAGGGAGGAAATGTATGTCAGACAGCCTGTTGAGTCTCTCTATGGACTGTAATTGTAAGACTTGTTGCTGAAGCTTATTTTATCATTTATTTCAAATGTATGATATAGATTTTTTCTTACAAGGCTACGTTTTAATCTTGCCCATTTTTTGCTTGCCTTTCCTCCCCAAGGTTCTTGGTTTACATATCTTCCCATGTGTCTCTGTGATGATCGCTCTATTCTATGCACTTTATGTTAAATTGTACGCTTTATACTACTATTCAGAAATGCTTTCTGAGCCCTGTGTAATGAATTGCAAATATCCGAGAGTACATGCATGCTTTTTCCTTTTTGCCGTGACTTGAGAGCACTGAGGCCTGTTACGCTGCGATTCATTTAAAAAAAATGCTCATTGATGTTATGGAAGATATATTGACCACTGATTTGGTATAATGCACTTTTGTCGTATGAGTATCGTTTTAATGTGTTCGTCTATAACTGAGGCTTACACTGTGTTTACTTAAAGGCAACGGAATTAGTGAAATATTTTTAGTTATGTTTTTCATGTTTTAAACTGTGTTTTTACTTTTTTAAACTAGATTTTTATGTATCTCTTTAAAAATATGTATTGGTCATACTGTGTACTTTTATGGCTATTTTATACTAGCCGAAGAATGTTATTTGATTGGCTGATTTTATTTTAACATGGCTTGTATTAATTTTCGAGGTAGTTTTTAAAATAATGAATAAGGCTTCATAGAGACAAATATCTTAATTTCTCAGATATTGTCTTTAAACAATAAGCAATACCTCACAGAATATAAGTAGGTGAAAGTTTAGATGGACTTCATTATAAATTGTTTATTCAACAATGTTCAGAAACAGTATATAAACTTGACTGAAAAATTATTAAATAGCAAGGAGCTTTGATCCACGTATTTGAGCCTGTGGGTCATCCATATGTTATAAATATCTTTCCTTGCCGAAGGCTTCAAAGAAGGCAGATTGAGTCCTCTGCTCAGCATATCTGCCAGATCAAGGACATAGGGGCCATATGTATGAAAAACGCATTTTGCGATTCTCAAATTGCGATTTTTAGGGAATCGCAAAATGCAATGAATGTAGGATTTGCTAAATATTTTGCGAATCCTACATATTCTTAATTTGCGAATCGCAAATTGATATTCGCAAATAAGGAATACCTTCCCATTCATTTCTAGGGGCTAGAAGGCTCATAGGAATGAATGGGAAGACATTCTCAATTTGCGATTCCCAATAAGAGAATCGCAAATTGAGAATGTAATTTCAAGGTTGCAAGGGTGTCAATAGGACACCCTGTTGCACCCCTGAAATAAGCATGTGTGCGCATGTGGCGCACATACATGCCCTAAGGGCATGTATGCGCGCCACATGGCACTTTGAAAAATGCAAAAAAGTGAAGTTGGTGGTAATTTGCGATCTCTTAAGCCAAAATCGCACAACTTGAGTGCTTCCTACATTTCATTTAAGGAATCGCAATTTGCGATTCCTTAAATGCATTCGCAAAATAGGGAAACGCAAATTTTGCGATTCCTTATTTTGCGAGTGGGTTTTTGTGTGCTGCATTGCACAATGCCTAAATTGCGATCGCAATTTGGCTTCATACATAAGGCCCATAATTGCTGAGATACGGAGACAAAACAAGCTGCTGTTCCTTTTACTGTTCAGAAAAGGTATGTGGGTGTGAACCATCTATGAAACTTGTGAAGGACACTTTTTGTGCTAAGTTTAGCTTAGTTATCCGAGGGAACAGATGGGTTGAGGTAATTGATGCAGAGAAACTCTAAATTGGTGTCAAAATGTTACAATAGTTCCTGTTTTTCTGCCTACTGACATTGTTGCCGGCATCTTTTTAATTTTTGTAATAACTGTGATTAATATTGTATGCAGTAGCATAGGATTGTAATTTTAATAAATCTTGAAAATATATTCCTAGCTTCCTAGTGTTCTTGGTGAAAAAGGATTTGGGTTCCACTGACTATTCCTGTGAGTCTTCCAGGACTGATTGTTACCTAATATGCACCTCAGTCATGTACTGCTCAGTACGCTGCGGGGATTGCAGTCCATCGTATTCTGTATCTCATGTTAGGACACTGACCTAAGTCCTTGATGCCAGTGGGTTTAGAGACCCTTCTTTCGGGGATTGCTCTGGAAAGAAATCCAGAAAACATATAACTCTCTACTTGTGGTTTCTTCCAGAATGGTTAGTTTTTGGACCTTCTCAAACTTTCAAAACCTAAGTTATAGTCATGTTTCTACATTTCTCTGATGGCTCTGTGTTTTCTTGTCTAACTGAATTATAATTCTTCTCCCGTGATGTAGGTTAAACTGGTCTGGAGCATCCAGGTCGAAGTGAGGCATTCCACAATGTAGCTGGTTGTTATGTTCCCTATGGCCCTAGCTGTATGGGGGAAGTCTTCCTTACTTTCCTTTTCTATGGCTGTAAAAGATCAGCCATTGCTTTGCCTATTGTGGTTTTGAGGTTCTTCTTCCTTTTACTGCTGAAATGTGTGTTCAAGGGGTTGGCAGCTTCCTGCGCTGAATGTAAAAGGGTATCCATGTTCAGCAAGGGTTAGTGTTCTACTTTGGCTTCCAAGAATAGCTTTGTTTCCCATTGGAGTAGCTATGCTCAGCGCGGCATCTACTTCATTTGCTTCAGCAGTTCACTGATTTGGGTAGCTTGTTTTGTACTGCTATTCTCTTAACTGTAATAAACATGCTCTTCCTTGTTTTTATTCAGATTATATTTTCTAGACACCAGCTTTCTGCTTGCTTCATTCACATTTGTGAAGACTGTGGCGAGAAATACTGGGTGAGTGTGTAATGTCCGGATTACCTACCAGTAAGCTTCATTATACTGAGTCCTTCTCTTCTTCATCACAGTCATGCTCTCCTCCAATCCTCTCAAAAGCGACGGGTACCTTGATTGTGTTTCATGGCGCTAGCTATGTTATAGGGGTGTGATTCTGAGCAGTAGCCTGTTTTGTAAGCACTATAGGGTTGGAGTAAAGATTTTGTAAATTATCTCTTTGCTTAACACCAGTGTGGGAGATTAAACCCCATATGTAAGGATTGTGATGTGGTCTAAAGAAGATTACCAAATTGTAATTCAGGTATTAAAGCTGCTCCTTGCTTTATATGCATTCTTTCTAATCCTACTTCCCTTGACTGTGTCCTGGAGGGGCACCTGGCCTCCTTTTGCTGTAATGTTTGTTGAGAATTCCAAAATGGGCCTTTGAAACTGGTTATCTTGAGGCTCTCAGATCCACAAACTTTTTTAATTTTTTTTAATTTATGTAGAGTTGGAAATCTGTTTTAGGAGAAGCCGGAGCAGTAAGAGGATGCTGGACCTGACTGTCAATGGGGGTCTTTTACCTATGGTGTCTTGGGGCCTCTGTACCTCCGTCTCTGAAACTGGGACCATCTATTACTTTTAGCACTTGACTCTCAGGATAGAGAGGTAGAGCAGAGTTGAGGCCAGATGTACGACCCTTTTTTGCATACGCAAACGGGTTTGTGACCCATTTACGCATGCAAAAACCTCATCAGCCATGTACAAAGCCTATTTAGCAAGTCGCAATTTATTTGCGATACGCTAAATAGGTTTTGCGACTCGCTATTAGGAAGGGGAGTTCCCTTCCTAATAGCGACCACAAAGCCATGTACCAATGTCTTGCAACCACAATTGCGGTAGCCAAACACTCGCAAATTACCACCCTCTTCAAGAGGAGCCGCAAATTGGACCCGTTCCCCTATGTGACTGGCTCAGGAAATATTTTTTTAGGGCAGGCAGTGGTCCTTGGAACCACTGCCTGCCCTTAAAAATGAAACTAAAGCGTTTCATTTTATTTTTTTTAAATGCATTCCATTTTCCTGTAATGGAAATGTGCTGCACTTAAAAATAAACCCTGCTTTATTTAAAAGCAGTCCCAGACATGGTGGTCTGCTGAGCCCAGCAGGCCACCATCCCTGGGAGGGCCTGTCATTCCCAATGGGCTCACAAATTGCGAGAGGCTCATTAATATTCATGAGCCTCGCAATTTGCGACCCCATTAGGAATCGCAAACAGTGTTAAACACACTGTTGTAAATCCCATTTTGCGAGTCGCAAATCACAAGTCGCTATTGCGACGCAATTTGCGAGTCGCAAAATTGTTGGTCATACATCTGGCCCCAAGGCTTATATAGTATGGTGCTAGAAACCCAGACCCCGGGAACACACACAAGAACAATCAATAAATCAGTGACCAGTCAATGCTTTTACTTTAAAAAGGAAACCTACTTTAATTAACACACAACTAAATACTACACACAAAATTACAAATATATACATTTTAGCCCCCACCTCTCTCAAGGGGTGTCACAGAATAACGAGGGTGCATGTCACAAACACTAAAGATTGAGAACAGGAGGCAACCAACCTCATAAACCTAGTCTGATCACATTATCTGTGAGTTATCATGTAACACTTTGCAGACCACCCAAACCTATCCAGGAAAAACCTATACGTCATACATGCCTAATGCAACACATATGACTTTCATAATAAAGAAATTGGGTCTCCAGGCCTTGTTAGAGGATATTAAAGACAATAGGAAAGGTCTCCTTCCTTTGCCAATGCATTTCACACTTAAAATGTTAAAAATGCAAACCTACTGGCATTGCCATTAACCTAAACAGGAATCAAAGACCCATTCAATATGGTAAACTGGCATAAAAAATGTAATTCTATTAACTGATTATCTTTGAAGCCTGTAATATTTAAATCTAGTCAATCCTACAAATGTATTTGTGTCATTAAAAGTATTATTCATTGTGGAGACACACCATTGGCCACATGAAAGACATGATTTCTGCTTTAGGGTCCTCAGGACTGTAGCCCATGATCTTCTCTCATTGTTGCCCTAGTCACCTACAACCAGGATACTGTTCACAGAGGGATGTGCACCATTGCCCTTTGATGTGCCACGTCCTGGTTACTTTCACCCATTTCTTTTTACAGTTTTCAGCTGTAGTGCTATGGAGGATATTTTGCAGAATCTTTGCCTGCCAGTCTGCTGAACACCCAATACTTTCCTGGCCCTACTTGACATTTGTTGCAGTTCTGGGCAGTGGTGCTTACCAGCACCTGGACAGGCTGCTCTCTCTGCTCACAGCCCTGGTGCAAACCCACCTTCTATTCCATGGCAGGTCAAGCCATCACTGGAACCAGGGCGCACCACTGCACCAAAGTAATAGGGGGGTGTGGCACTGCTTCAGTACCCGCGCAACGCCCTGCCTTGGATGGAATCTTCTGTGATCCTTGCACTTCTACATGGGCCATTCTGAGATTGATGTGCTACCGATATAGACTGGGGTGAAGGCAGTGCTTAATTTGAGCCAGTGGTTTCTGGTGCTTGGCATCCGCACTCAATTGTCAAATTTGGCACTTATGACTGTTTGCCACATGGTGGTGCTGTTTGGCTAATTTAGAGATGAGCACAACGGATGTTTACTAATTTAATATAAAAATAACGAATTGGGGAACCTTGAATAGTCTGAATTGTCACATTTGTAGGCGTGTGATGGTTAGTAGTTGGGTTGCCACTGTCCTTGGCAATGCAGGCAGGGGCAATGGATGGTGCAAGCTGCAGTGACCTCCTGACGAGGGCCTTGGGACTTATTGTTTTACAAATTAAGCACTGGCTGAAGGCAGGCTTGATTGCAACTGAAAGATAACATAGCTGCGGTGGTACACGGGATATGACCTCTCTGAATATGATGACCTTAGGTAACTCAAATGAAAACAGGGGATTTGAATTTTTAAGGAGCAATTGTGCTGCGGATCTTTTGTTGGTGATGGGTGCTTATAACTGCAGGAAACTAGCAGAATGCCACTAACTCTGCTAGCTTCTTATAAGTGCTGCTTCTGTTGGTGCTCCCCAGCTTCAGGTGCCACCAGCATGGGCCTCCTGATACCTAGGTTTTCCTTTGAAAATGTATTTTGTCTTTACGCAGCGTCTGGCACTTATGCTTCCTCTTCCTGGCAACAGCAACACAGCTGCACAGGCTCTGCGATTGCCCTCCACCCTACCCCATGTGATTTCCTGGCCTGGGGTCTTCCTCAACAGTACTTCAGAGTTCCTCCACAGCAGACAACTCTTCTTGCCTGCACTTCACAGTCACCCAAGCCTCTAGCAGGATGACTTTACGCAATAAAATGAGCTCACAGTGCCCATCCCTGAGGAACCGCAGCAGGACCAGGTCAACAAAAGTCAAAAGCATCAACTCCTTCGGGGTCCCCAGCAAGTCCCCTTCCCACTAAGCCTGGAAGAGAAGCAGGGAGCTACTGTCAACAGCCCTGGAGAGAGTCCGCAAAGTCCATAGTACAAGTTAGGAGCGGGTACACTCCCGACTCCTGAGGGGTTTAACAGCAGCACTGGCACCTCCTTTGTCATTTGCAGGTTCCTTCTAAATTCTCTAAGGTCTAAAGACAGGAGGTGTAATTTTCTGTGATCATTGGAGCACTCACCCAGCCTAGTGATGCCACATCATCACTCCACCTCTAAGTGACATCCCCCTGCTTTATATACAGCACCCTCAGCTACCACACACCTGACCATGCCCATGGACCACTCATCCATGTGCGGAGTGGGGGCAGCCCCCTAATGTCCCTCTTAGCAATTGACAAGCCTGTGAAGGTGAACCTACACAATGCCCAATTCTCTCCTTCATCTGGCATGATGCCAAAGAGTGAGTCTGTGGATTTAGAGCCAGGAGCATCCCTATGGTCTGTTCAAGTGCAGCATATATCTTCTGCCAATATGCCTTAATTATTGGGCAATCCCACACTACATGGAAGAAGGATCCTTCAATCACTTGACACCTGAGGCAGAGGTCATTCACACCCCTCCCCATCTTACACAACAGGGATGGTGTACAATAGATAAAGTGTATCGGACAGAGGCAAGACGAGATAATCAAATGATTGGCTGCCATTTTGGCCTCCGCTCAATCATACTCCTCCAGTGCGCCTAAGTCCTGTTTCCATTTGTCTCATAGGGATTTTAGGGGATAGGGTTATTAACAATCAGCCCCCTGTATACCAAGGAGATACCTTTAGCCTCAATTCTACCCAAAGTTTGCATTCAAGTTGGTAAAAGTCGGGGAGTTCTGTCAGAACCACCTTGTCATCCTGTAAGGTATGTCTAAGTTGCAGGTATCAGAAAAACTGTAAGTAATGGAAGTCGAAGTCCTCTTTCAGCTGAACGAATGACCTCAAAGAGCTCCTCTCCCATACATCTCACATTCTGAAAATCTCTATGTTATCCCAGCAGTGGCGGCCGCGGCCTACCTAAAGTGGTAGGGCAGCCACGGGTGGAGAGTGCGGCGGGTTGGGGAGAAATAAAATATGAGTATAAAAAAAAGACTTACTTGCTCCTCCGCTTCACCCTCACCTTCCTCGCTGTTCCTCTTGTCGGCTGACGGCTGGAAGGGCATAGGCCCTCAGGGCACAGGCTCCACACCCAATCCAGACACTGCTCTCACATGAGAGCAGCGCCAGGATTGGTCTGAGCAGCCTCGTTTGACGCTCAGATGGTGCGTTGTAATCTGTGCTTTTTCTCCAGCCCAGCTGTGTAACACAGCAAGGTTGGAGAAACATAAGTGCCTATAACGACCGGTCAAACACACATGCGAACTTATGAGTACACTCTACTCCTCCCTGACATGCCATGCCTGGCCCGGCCCGCCACGCCTTGCCCCACCCTATACTTTTATATTGCGGGGCTCAGACAGCATAAATAAAATAATAATAATGGTGCATTATGATTTTATTTGTAAGTAAAATGAAAAAAAAGTTGCGTTGTTAACATTTTATTTATTGTCTGCTGGCACGTGCTGTGGGGCAACACTCCTCCGCCATTACAGAGGAGCCGCCCCTGTATACCAGGCTTTGAATCTTAGCAGTTTTGCCACAGATGGCAATCAAGTAGCTTGCCATATGGCGTCTCATTGGTAATACTTTTGTGCCAACCCATTCCTTTCAATTCTCTGTGCCAACTGTCCAGGGGGATCTTCATGACCAGCGGGAGAGACTGAGGGACCAATCCATGATACATTATTGACAGAAGTTGAGGGGACCTCTATGTCAAGTCAAATAGTGCAATCTAACTGTAGGAGAAAAAGTAGTCACACATTTCTCTTCTCTTCTCTTAGTATATCTATTTCAAGAGACAAGAACCACCTCACTGCGTCTCGGCCAGGCTCTCAGCCAGACGCAGTTACAAAACTCGATCCAACCGCTACGGTCAGAATGTTCGCTATGTCATTAGAATGTTAATATGTCATAGCAGTTCCAGCCTACCTGAGACTGCCTAATAATATTATGACACTAACGTGTCAGCAAAGAGGCAATCAGCTATAGATATTGACTGAGCCGCCCAGTAATAGAGACAAAGATCTGCAATTCCTGGGCCACCGTCGAAGGAACATTGCACACATTTGACAAAGGAGACTCTAGGGACACCCATCCTAGAGGTATCTTGCAATTTCATATTGCAGCGTGCTGAAAAAACTGTCAGGGAGAAGAAAGGGGTAATTTTGTAGTATATTAAGCTTCTGGGGTAACTCAGTCATCTTGAAATGACACCTTGCCTCATGATTAAAAGTCGTAATTTACTCACTTTTCCATGTGAGATCTAATTTAGGTCAGGAGAGGAAGCCATTCAGCTTCCAGCTCTTACATGGGTTTGTTGTGATGTACATCCTAAGATATTTGAATTCTGACTGCGCCTGTGGAGCGTCTCCCAATCTCCAGTGGTCGAGGTACAACTTACCCCGCAAGGGAACTGCAACAGATTTCTCCCAATTAACACTTAGTCCCAAGGCCTCCCCAAAGACATCACGTAATGGATTCTAGGAATGGTGAGGGCAGGTTGTCCAACGTAGAGCCAGATATCATCCGCATGAAGGGCAATACAGTCCCTCATGACCACTATCCCAGCAGATACCCCGGTATTGAGCATCTAATCTGACCCATGTGGAAAGTGACTCCATAGCTAAAGCACATACCAGTGGGGACAGAGGACATCACTGCCATGTACCTCTCTGAATGTCAAAGCTCTCTGACACCATTCATAGAGGTACATTGATCTGGACTCTCACCAAGGGAGAAGAATATAATAGTTTTATGTAGGATGCCAAAATGCACCTTCTCTAGGGTGGTGTGTAGATACGACCAACCCACAGAGTGAAATACTTTTTTGAAGTCTAGTAAAACAAGGGTAGCCGAAACTCCAAGCTGTGCCTCATGCACCATGGCAACCTGCAGTCTCTGTATGCAATGCCTGGTACCTCTCTTGGGCATAAAGCTGTTTTGATCCCAATGGACCAGGGAACTTATCACCCTGGCCAACCTATTTGCTACTACTTTTGCAAAAGTCCTTGCTTCAGCATTGATCAAGAAAATTGGCAGATAAGAGTCTCATTCTATAGGGGGACATCCGGACAACTAGTAGAACAACTGTTGTGGTGCATTGTAAGTCATGCAAGAGGGTTCCCTCCTGAAGTGCCTACTCAAACATATGTCATGTGAGGAATAAGGTCTGAGGCGTAGTGCTTAAATAATTAATTTTAGAAGCCATTTGGCCCGTGGGTGTTCCCAACAGGCATGTCCACCTTAGCAGACCTAAGTTCTTCCTCCGACAGAGGGAAATCTGGTGCCTTTTTTTTGCCCTCTGGTAATTTGGTCAGTGAAAGGTCATGCAACTCATGTCTTTGCTTTTCAAGCTCATCAGGGTTCCTTTTGGCATAGAAGACTACATATTAACTGGCAAAACATTAGCAGAACCCAGGGAGTCTGCTGCCGCACCAGACCTAGTGTCTTCTATTTGCGAGATCAGCCGGACCTCCATCTCTCTGTTCATCAACTAGTAAGTTACTTTTCCTACCCAACCTCTGCTATTTGTCGCTCAAGCTTGTCAACCTACCATAGTATAACTTGTTTTAATCTGACCCTATATGACATAGGATATTTGAAGATGAGCGTAATGCTTAAAGGACAAAGTTATTTTCTCGTTTAATTCTTAAACAAATTCAACCTGAAGTAGGAGCCAGCCACTAAACCTCGAACCCCTAACCCAGCCTACTCGTAGATCAGGTAACATTATTTCCACTGAAGAGTGATCAGAAAGACACCGAGGTAGTATATGAGCACTGCTGATATCGCAGAGGTCATCAGCGAGAGTAAAAAAAATAGTCTATCCTCGACTGAGTGTTATGGGCAATATTTTCGTTTGAGAAAAAGAAGGAAGGGAGAGAGGCAGATGTGCATCCCCGGTATCAAGGAACTAGTCCTGAGGGGGACCTAGCAGGCAGCCGCTGATACAGGGTAGGTGCGATTGAGCCGGCACCCGACGCAACCCCAGGGACATTGTTCCCCTGATTTGAGGGTACTCTTTCTATTTAGGGAAAATCTATGGTTCGAGATTACAACCACTCTAGCTAAGGCACTAGCCATGTGGTTAACCCTTCAGTACCTTATACTTTAGCGGGTTACCGTTCTCTTTGGAACCCAACCTCTCAAGTGCACCACCTCACCTCAGTTAGGTCCTGAAGAAACGCCATTGATCCTGTTGTGGACACACGAGGCGTGAAACATGTCGACCTTTTAACAGTTACTTGGGCACATTAAGCCCCATAGTAACCCACCAACCTTTTTGTTTTTTTATCCTACCAAAGGTACCAGGTAATTAAAGTCTCCCTGTGGATACCCTTGGGTATTTTTAATTTTTATATTCTCACTGCACGCACTTCACTCCCCCCACCCAGGATCTAGCCCGCATACCCGCACTCACCTGTCGGCTTTTCTCTTAAGAGACCTCCGTGAAAGTGACCCTTTCAATAGGTGTCGGGCATTGCAGCGCCAGCCCGACGAGGAGCATAAGCCCAGTGATGAAACATGACATCCTTCGGGAAGTGTGAGGGCTAACAAAGAGGCAAGACCTTACCCTCCCCTTCAGGACTAGTTCCTTGATACCGGGGATGCACATCTGCCTCTCTCCCTTCCTTCTTTTTCTCAATACCCTCTTTATTCTTACTCTCTCCTCCTGACGAGTGGGTGATAATTCACACCGACTCTTGGAACAGTGTCCCCCCCAGATTTACGTCTATTTGTGGAGCACAGACACTGGACCTTAACAGGCTCCTGGTCCCCCCCTCTCTTTTTATTTGACTTGGTAAAAACTTTAGTGCAGACTGCCTTTCATGCATGCTTGTGGAAGAGGACTTTGTTGATAATGTTGTCAGTGTGGCGTCTGTGGATACCATCAACCTTGATTTGTGTGCAGGTTTGAGTGAGTCGGACTGGTCATCTGCCTTCCAAGAGGATGAAACTTGGGGCAAAGTTTGCTAGTATGTGATTCGAGGTTGGCCACAAAAAAGGACACTTAATGGTTCTTTGAAACCTTTCTCACTGGTAGCTGACGAACTGTCCTTAGACAATGGATTACTTATGAGAGGGGTTTTATACGTACCTGCAAAGAAAGTAAGGAATCTCATCATTAGACATGCTCATCAAGGGCATTTAGGTTCCGGCAAAACCATCATGAAAATCAAACAATACTATTGGTGGCCACGGATTGATGCCCAAGTAAGATTCTGGGTTGATAAATGTCCTGAATGTCCCACCTCCCACAAACATTGGAAGGCACATAATATTCCACTGGATCCTGTAGATTACCCTAACGGTGCTTGGAAGAAATTGGGCCTAGACTTTTCAGGTCCTTTCATCTTGTTACCTGATCAAATGAAGTATTTACTACTGTTGATTGATTATCATTCTAAATGTATGTACTTTTCCTTTGTGCAATCTGCAGATTCTGACTCAGCTATTGAATTTTTAAGACAAGTTTTTTTCATTGAAGATTCACCTAAACAAATAGTCACTGACAATGGTTCACATTTTATTTCTGATTGCATGTCTACATTTTTTGCACAGCATGATATCATACACTTACGTACTGCCTTGTATGCAGCTTCATCCAATGGCTTAGTAGAAAGAGGCAACAGATTTATCAAGGAAGGTGTCTAAACAGCATTGGCAAGTAATATGGATGTTAGAATGTTTATTAAGCAAAATGTATGGTGCTACAACACTTACCCACATTGCACCACAGGTGTAACACCATTTACTCTGCTTTGAGGTAGAGAAGCCCATACAAGCTTGTTCCCTTCTTGGTTAGGTGAACGATTAAACATTGTTACTCCTTCAAAAGGGACAATTTTTCCCAAAGTATCACAAGCACAAAACAACATGAAAAAGTCCTTTGATTACAAAAACAATGTGTC
This sequence comes from Triturus cristatus, assembly GCF_964204655.1. Lineage (NCBI taxonomy): Eukaryota > Metazoa > Chordata > Amphibia > Caudata > Salamandridae > Triturus > Triturus cristatus. The sequence continues at coordinate 322,950,789 of NC_140590.1, read as the reverse complement.
TTTTCAACCATTTACCATAGGTGACTGGGTACTCATAAAAAGTCCCATGAAAGTCACTATAGGTCAATCTACTTATTCAGTTCCTGTTCAGGTGGAAAGCGCTGGCAAAAGCATCAGTCTTGTTAACAGGAAGGGGGTGCTGGAACTAACGTCAATTAGTCAAGTTGACACCTCAGCAAGCCAACATTATCATTAGCAGGTCTAAACCTACATTGGAATGCTGTTGTGCCACTTGGGTGGAACCTTCAACTTTGGCGCAGTCATCTACATCTGAGGTTCAGGCTTCAACTGACGAGGGCGTTTCATTGGATTCTGTTCCCTCAACTAGATCCCGTCACATAAAAATGCCTTAAAAATTTGGAGATGTATTGATTCAGTGTTTTTCTTTTAGCTCATCCTTTTGTTATATTTTGCAATGTTACTTGATGTTAATTTTCTTTAATTATGCTTACTGGCATGTATTTTACATATGTCATTACGTGCATTTCTGTTCTTTCCTCTCCTTTGTCATTGTAAGGGGGAAGGTGATGTAGTGAGTACACATTTCTTCTATGTTAGTTGTTGAGGACGCGCGGTCTTCCCCATGCACTCTCTAATGTATTATTATGAAGTTCCCTCGGGGGTTCCTAGGCTACGGTTCGGTTCTACGGCAGTTCCTGCTGCTGCTGGTCCCCGACTGGATGCCTGGGAGCGTCGTGGGCTTTTTAACAAATTCCTCTTAAATACTTACCGTTCCAGAGCCGTTCATCACTTTTACACCTTTACATTTGGCGATTAGCGACATTTTTCAAGATCCTTCTGCTGCACTTCAGGATGTTAACAGCATCAAGGCACCGCAGTTGAGCTATTTTACAGGGTCTTAACACAATAGATTAGCAAAGCTGTCTGGCACACACAAGAGAAGAAAAAGGTACCCTTACTCATATTAAAAGCTTTGAGAGTCTCAGAGATGAACAACGGCTCTGAGACGCTCGAGACGTGCTGTTATGGCCCAAATGGAAGCACGAGTGAAGGGTGGACACGTCATAAGCCCCACTTCTGCCTGACCGCAACGTCATCAGCCTCACTGTGGACCTCATCGTATTGCTGTTTTGTTACCTAGGAATGCTGATGCCTCGATGTGCAAGTCACCAGTCTGAAAGTGGGCATCTCTGTGACTGCGCGCTGTTCCCTTGCAGCGTTGACAGCAGACCCAGGATGCATTGGCCGCCCTACTCATCGACGCCCTTACAACACTGACCGAGGCCTAAGTGCGTGTGGATGTCTGCTCGCCACGTTCTGTCTCAAGTCATGTGGCGCCAACTAATAAGGGAATTCCCTATGATCAAGACATATATCTTTTCAGGTATTATGCGAGCCTTGAACTCAACAGTTCCCAAGGAATAACCCAACAATTTGATGGGCTCCACCATCACCCCCTTTAGGTTTCACATCCGGTTTCAACAATTTCTCTTTTGTTTTCCACTTATGTTCAATGAACGTCTTGGGAATCAGCATTATTTTAGAGCTTGAATTGAACAAAACCCTGACTGATTAACCAGTACATTGAAAAGTATCAAAGCGACCATCAGAGGAAACCCCGTTAGTTTGCAGAATTGTGACCTCCACAACTAATCCTCCATCTTTATCACCATGATCATCATTATACTCAATCTCTCTCACTTTTTAGTATTGTTTGTGGACTTGCAACACTGCGAACAGTGACCCTTCTTCCCAAACTTGTTGCACACAATCTTCCAACCAGGACAGTCCTTGTAATTGGCCATGTGGCCTAAATTCCCACATCAGAAACATTTACCTCAAAATGTTTTGTAAATTTAGCACCTGACTTTTCCTGCGTAACTTTGCCCCTGGTAGACTTGTCTTGCACTGACTTAATAACCACGAATAACCTCCACACATGCTTTAGAAGGCTCGCGCTTTTTTGCTGTGGTAAGCACATCCTATAAGGAAGGATTATCCTTCTTCCACATGTTCTTTTTAGCCTTTTTTAACGAGCACCCCAAGTTAAATTGATCCCGTAGTCGCTCTTCACTGGTACCACCAAGGCTGTAGTTTGAAGCCAACCTGCGCAGTTCCATTATATATAGCTCAGTTGACTTTCCCTAATGTTGTATTCTCTCACCAAATTATTAGCGCTCAAGCAAGGTTCTCAGTTTAGGTAGATAATGCAGGTCCAATTTTTTTTAAAATAAATCTCATATTCATTAAGGTTAGCAGAATCACCACCCCACAGGTCAGGTCAAGAACTATTTTGAGAGGGAAAGTTTTCCTTCCTCTATACTCACTGACAACGGTGGGCAACCAGGGCTGGACTGGCCGTAGCAGCACCCGGCATTTACCTGGACGGCCCTCAGGGTGGGGGCCGGTTTTGCACCCCTGGGGGGGGGGGTTGTTTCCGGGGGCCGGTTTTGCAGCATAGCTGTGATATCGGCCCCCAGTAGCAAAAGCAGCTGCAGTGTTTTCCACTTGCACCTCCCACCCCGCCGCGGCCGGTCCTACTCAATTGTCAGGGCCGGTTTGCGTTTCCAGTCCGGCCCTGCGTGCAACTGATCTCGGAGGTGGTGGAGACATTTTTGAGGAATAGAGGCATAAAGCATAGGCAAGCTGCGCTGTAAGTACCACCCGAGACAAATTGTTTTTGTTGAACGCTTTATCGAGGTTTTTAAGGAGAGCTTACAACAGTCCCTTGTGTGTGGAGTGGGAGAATGAGATGAGAAAGAAGGTGCGTGAATGCCACATGACACCGCACTCCACCACCAGTGTTTCTCTATTTCAATTGTTCAAGGGAAGGGTTTCCAGTTGTGAGGCAGTTCCTGAATGGGTGATTGTGAGAAGAAAAGAAGTGGATGATCCGGTGGGAAATATCGAGGGGTGAAGAGAGAGAGCGAATTAAGAAGGTGAGAGGGAAGGAGCTCTATGATATGCAGAAAGCAGTTAAGGAAACTTCTGTGCAAGTAGGGGATTGGATAAAAACCAAGTCTCCAAGGAAGCACAGTAAAGCTTCCAAATATAGTCAGCCCTTCAAAGTGTTAAAATGTTTTTAAAATGCTGTAAAGCAAGTGACCACAGGATCTGGAATCTCAATAGGGGGGCCAGATACTATCCTGTGGAGCGGGAGGTGGTTAGCTCTTTGGTGGATTTGGTGGAAGATCCCTTAGAGAATCAGAGGTTGAGACCACAACATGGTAGTAGGAAATCTTGTGCTTTTAAAAGGCTATATTTAAAGTCTCTGAAATATCTCTTCTGTAATTTCAAGTGAGAGATGAATGTACTTGTATATAGTCTATAAGGTGTTATTTTGTTGTTTTTTTGCTTTGGGGTGTATTGGGTGAGGGAGGTAATGTGGTGTTCTGCAGCTAGTTCTGTAACTAAGTGATGTGGCAGCATTGTGATGTGACGTTGTTCTGTACCACCGCATCATCTCTAGAATGTTGGGATTCTGTTGGAGGAGATTGAAGGACACGGAGCTGTTCGTGGCTCTTGGTGTGATTGGGTCCTTTAATCCTTTATACCTAATAAAGATACGTTGGACATCTATATTGCCTCAGAAATATATTTTATTGGACCATGGCATCCAGAAAAAGGCCCTTTTAAAATCTTGCTTAAGACAGCGCATGCACTATCTGTTGCGAGACATATTGTTAGCTTACAGCGGGCTACATTGCTTACCGTTGGTTGACTTTACTGTCACTCTCATTTGTTTGCTTCTTATTTGTCACCTTCCATGGAGTTTCCTACTTCTTCTGCTGCTTGCCCCTCCCCTGGAGCATGAACCCATTATGTGTTCCACCGGTCCCTCTTCGGGCATCATTTTTATTTTTGGGTTAATCACTCACTGAGAGTGTATGTGTTTTCCACCTGTCTCCCTCGTGTACTTTGTGTTCCTCTTTCTCACCCGAGTTTCTCTTTTTGCCTTCCTTCCCCAGTTCTTGCTTCCTCCCTGCCTCCTCCCTGCCTGCCCATCTTCCGTTGTCATTCTTTCTTCCCCATGCCCCTCTGTTGTCTGCGTGCTTCCCCATATCGTCCATGTGACGGTTGACCTGCTAGCTACCCTTGAGGCGGAAGCCGGGGGTGTTGCTCCTCAACTTTTTTAAACTTGTATTCACTTGCACTGTTTTCTGTTGATTTTAATAACGTTAACTGTGTTAATCTTGTTGCACTTTTCTCGAGCACTGTTGTGGGAAGATCAATATCCCTGTAAACGTCACCACCCACGTGACTCGGGGCCACGCTCCTCCCAAGTAGCTACGCCCCCTCCCGGAGGCTTAAAACGCCGCGCTGAGTTGCAGCCGGTGTTGACCTGCTAGCTACCCTTGAGGCGGAAGCCGGGGGTGTTGCTCCTCAACTTTTTTAAACTTGTATTCACTTGCACTGTTTTCTGTTGATTTTAATAACGTTAACTGTGTTAATCTTGTTGCACTTTTCTCGAGCGCTGTTGTGGGAAGATCAATATCCCTGTAAACGTCACCACCCACGTGACTCGGGGCCACGCCCCTCCCAAGTAGCTACGCCCCCTCCTCCTCCTTATTACCATGCTCACCTCTCGGAAGCGCAGCGGACGAGCGCAGCGGGCACACCATTGACACGCCAAAGACTAGCCCGTCTGTGCCCGTCCGTGCCAGGACGGGGCATGGGGCAGAGGCCACCGCTCCCCCTGCACAATCCAGGCTGGTAAGATCGTCGTCGGAATTGAAAGCTCTACGCCCTACCCCCAATCCTAGGTGCACAATAGGTAACCTCCATAAAACTGGAATACGCTCCTGCGCTAATTGCAAACTGACCACCTCAATATGTCAACCCCATCCTGACACCTCCAGAAGACACAGAAAACGCAAATTACTGCGCAAAAACGAGCCTCTAAATTACGTGTTTTATAGCACTAATTGTCGTTCACTACCGAAACATAAATACGACATTTTTAACCTTTTAGCTGAAAACAATCCCAGTGCCCTCTTTTTAACTGAGACTTGGCTGCACGATAGTACCGGACCGGATGTTGCTACCGCCCTCCCTGACAACTACGCCATTGCCAGAATAGACAGGAACAAACAGTTAGGTGGCGGAATAGCAAATATTTTTAATAGAGATTTAAAATGCACTCTTGAACCAGTAGCTATTCCAGACTGTGAAGCGGGCCTTTTCAAAATTTCCTTGAACCCGAATTTCACGATGTCAGGCCTTTTTATTTATCGTCCCCCAAGAAACCCCTCTCAATGGGTATCAAATTTAGCCAATCTTATCATCCCTCATTATATTACCTCAAGTAATTTTTCCCTGCTGGGCGATTTTAACTTGCATCTAGAGCACCCCACCACCCCCTCCTGTTCTAACCTACTTGATGACTTGAAGGCTCTAAATCTGTCCCCGATCAACTCTAGCCCTACTCACATAGCTGGCCATTTGCTGGACCCTATAATTTCCAACATCAGAGAACTAAAATGTCTCGCCACTATGCCCATATGCTGGTCTGACCATCATCTAATAAAATTCAGCATTACTTTTCCACCCTCCCTCAATTTGCAATATGACTTCCCAGACACATCTAGGAAAAATTGGAAATCAGTGAACTTAGAATTGCTAAATTCAACACTACAAGACAACCCTCCGGGTAATAGCCCAAACATGGACAGCCTAGCGGCTGCAGCACAAAAGTGGCTTAGCGATGCCGCTAACAAATGCTTGCCCTCTTCTTGCATTAAAGGGAGCAGACACCGCCACCCGGCTCCATGGTTTAATGATAGCCTAAAAGCCGAAAAATCTAAATGTAAAGCGCTTGAACGCAAATGGCGTAAAAACTACGCCCCTGACGCTAAGAAAAGCTATCATGAAGCCAGGAATTTTTACCACACGGCCTGCGCAAAAGCAAGAGCTGCATTCGTCTCAAAAACCATCTTGGAAGCCACTAATATGCCAAAAACCCTATTCAACAAAGTTAAAGAATTGGCTGGTGCTCACACTACAGCTGCAGCACCTCCACTAAACACTCAACAATGCCAGGCGTTAGCATGCTTTTTTACTGAAAAAATGGATAAAATCATCCTAGATATCAATGCTAACAATAAAGAACCACCCTCTTCTTCTGACTCAGAATTAACTCCCCCTTGTGCCAACATACTGGAATCCTGGCCTGCTCTCTCAGTAGATAAACTGAAAGTGATTCTTAAGACCATCAAATCCGGCTCCCCCAGGGACCCTATTCCAATCAAAATCATTAAACAACTTGGTGATAGTTCCTTGGAAATCATTACAAACCTTCTGAACTCCTCTCTTGACCTTGCCATTGTCCCAGCCCTATGGAAACATGCCATGGTTACGCCTCTTCTAAAAAAACCTACTGCAAACCCGGAAATCCTTGCCAATTACAGACCCATATCCCTGCTCCCTGCGTTCTCCAAATGTTTGGAGAGGCACGTGCATTCTGTTCTATCTACTTTCGCAGAAGAAAATTCTCTTCTGCACCCCTCACAGTCGGGTTTCAGGGCCGCTTTCTCTACAGAAACCGCCCTGCTTGGAGTCACTGAGCACATTCGTAAGCTCCTTGATCAAGGTCAGACGGTCGCGCTCGTGCTATTAGATCTGAGCGCGGCCTTCGACACCATTTCCCACGAAACTCTCGTCAAGGAATTGCACAAAAATGGTGTACGCGGAAAGGCACTGGATTGGATCCGGTCCTTCCTGGCAAATCGAACCTTCCAAATTACCTCTTCACGAGCCTCTTCGGATACCCTGTTGGCACCCCATGGAGTGCCTCAGGGGTCTATTCTTAGTCCTCTGTTCTTTAATTTATACCTTAGACCCCTGGCCGACCTTGGTGAACAATCTGGTCTCACTCTTATGAGCTATGCTGACGACTCCCAAATCATTTTTTCCCTATCCGAATCCTGTCCTAACTCCCCTTCTCTACTCAAAGCAGGACTCCTAAACATCCTGAATTGGATGACGAGAAACCAACTAAAACTCAACGGTGACAAGAGAGAGATTCTGGTTCTGGGAAAACATCAAGATCTGTGGAATCCCTTACACTGGCCTGATCAGATGGGCGCTCTTCCTACCCCGGTGACCCATGTTCGAAATCTGGGATTTATTCTGGACAACTCCCTTTCCATGAATCAACAGGCCAGTAAAGTTACTGGTCTATGCCTCACCATAGTCAAATGGTTGAGGAAAATCCTCTGGATACTGCCTCTTTCCACGCAGAAGACTGTAGTCAATGCCCTCATAACATCGAGGCTTGACTACGGCAACATTCTGTATCTGGGCGCCAACAAATCAGTAGTCGGCCGACTACAATTGGTGCAAAACGCAGCAGTTCGTCTATTGTGCAATATTCCTAAAAACTCCGGAGTCTCGAGTCACCGCCGGGAACTCCATTGGCTTAGGGTTGAAAACAGAATCCGCTTTAAAGCCCTGAACTTTATGTTCAGAATTAAAGCGGGCACGGCACCTAAATATCTTCTAGCCCTAGCCCACCCCTAAACTCCCAAGCGTAACCTTCGGTCGCAGTCGGCAGCCTTTTTCTGTGTGCCGAGATTCAAACGGGCGAGAGTAGGTGGCAGATCTTTCGCCCATCTGGGACCATCCCTCTGGAACACGCTCCCTCCCTTCATCCGAAAGGAGGAAAATTATGCCAGGTTTAGAAAGCATGTTAAGACCTGGCTATTTGAACAATAAATCTCAATAGCCAATACCCTTTCTCCTGTCTTCTAACTAGCTGTGTCTAGGCGCCGGGAAACCCTTTTTGGGTAGCTGTTGCGCCCTACAAATTGAAAAAATAAAAATAAATGTGCATCACCATCCCTGCCTGCCCTCCCTTGGCTGTGTTCTTTTCCATCCTCACACACCTATCCTCCATTGTTTATGTGCTTCCCCATAACCGCCCGCCCTCCATTGTTCATGTACTTCTTCATCCCCATCCGCCAACCTTCCATTGCCTGTATGCTTCCCCACCGTCCGTTGTGTGCTTCCTCACCCACGCTTCATTGTCAGTGTGCTTCCCCATCCTCGCCCACCTTCCACAGTCTGTGTGCTTCCCACTCCCTCTGTGTTGCCTTGTCCCCTGTCTGCTCCCCATCAAAACCCAATCACCCATTTGTTTTTTCATATTAATGTAACACATTATCACTATATCAAAAAAGTGAATTTCGTGAACCTTTTCTTTTACTAATCCATCTCAGATTGGTAAATAAGAAATAAAAAAAGTTTGCCTCATTTTGTAGTTGCGCTACTCCAATGTGGTGTGCGCCTTCAAACTGAAGCTACGGCCGAGTCAGAGCCCTTTTCTTTCTTTAGGTCTTGCCTGACCCAGAGCATGCGGCTAGTCTGGCGAGACTTTTAGTAAGAGCTTCAAAAAATGCTACCATGGCTGGCCTACAGCTTGCGTGCATGTGCGCGTGCTCGCGCTTACGTGCAGAGGCGCCATATGGCTTTCCTCGTCATGCTCATTAAGCGCATCGCTCGCCGCGCTTTATCGCGATCACTTTCACTTTTGCGGCCGCTTTGCTGTTCTCAGGCCCCCCCCTCTCTATACTGAGCGCGAGGCGCGCGCGCGGCCAATGCTTATTTAGCATTGCAGTTACTACTGTGTGTTGTGGATCTGAGTTGTGTGTGTCTGCCTGTGTGTCTAGAGACGGCCCCGAGACAGGTGACCAGACACTGAAAAAAGATTAACTCGCCGGCAGCCGGAGATCCCCGGCACACTCGGATGAACAATCCTGCACAGACTGTTCCTTAACCTACCACTGCCCGCCGTGAAGTCACAGACACAGAGCTTGTTTCTGCTCCCCCCTCCGGCAGGAGGGCTTGAATACACCCCCGCAGCGGGCACCTGGGCGGTGTCTTGAGAATTATTGTTAAACGCAACACGGAAGCGGGACGTGCGCTTCGAAACTGCTTCCAGGCGCCCCCCACCTAAGATCAGTGTCATCGGATAAGTGTGCCAACATGATCTGTCCACCTCTCTCGCGTGTCGCTGCTGCATTCAGTTGCATTTTAAGCATATTTTAGCGGTAATTGTTATATCAGCTGCCATTGTTCAATGGGCATTAATTAGTCACGCGCACCATAGGTTGACGAAAATATCACCCCGAGGAGCAGGTGCTGGCGCTGCTGAACTGTATTGCTAGCTTGTGAGATGCCAATCTGCGCCTAGAAGCTTAGCCTAAAAGCCAGTGCTGAGCATTGCAACTTGAGCACGGACTCCAACACCTGCCTCGTGCAGCAGGGGATCCCCTCATTCTTCTGGCCTTAAGGTTTACACCCCCCTTGCTGTGTAATTTGTTCCGTTCCCTGCCATTCTGATGCCATGGTGAGAGGGAGGGCATGGGAAACCCCCCGCCATGATACGAGGTTGTGAGTGACGAAGCAATCAACTGAAAGAGTGTATTTTAATATATAATATGCGTGTGTGTTCATGCTTTTTTTTTTTTAACTCTTTTTATTGGCATTTGTAATAAGAACATTGCATTGCATACATTTTCACATCTGGAAATGCAGTAAGTATGAGCCCAGGAACAGAAATATACAGACGCTGCTCTTGCGGTCAGCAGACCTCGCAGGCCTAGGGTGTTATGGTCCCCACATTATCTCTGAGCTATAAACAGGCTACCCAAGCCTGTGCCTGGGCCCAGCCCTCTAGTGTGCACTGTGGACGCCGCACCATACGGGAGCTACTAATTATATCTATATCCCCTGGGTGGAGTATCACATAGGTCATGGAAGTACAGCCACCTGGTTACTATTAACAAACTGGGGGTATGTAAACTTGGGAGTGCACCATACCTTGGAATATAAGCAGTGTGAGTCTAGCGTCGGAGTGTGTGTTCATGCTTTATTATCACTTGGCAGGATTGCAATCGTGAAAGAAAGCTTTTGGAGTGCTTTACATAAGCACCACTTAAATTACACAAAGACACATTCATTTTTAAAACATAATGCACAGTGGTGCTAGCTACGTTACAAAATGGATTGCAGTTTACATCTAAATCTTTTTAATGATAAAGACAAAAATGCAACAAAACAATACAGTGCCATCTGGGGAAAGCCAAGCAAGGTGTCCAAGACAATAAGGCAAAAAACAACAAGCATTGGCATAGCCAATAGGTCTCGCTTTTGGGACCTTATAAGTATTTAGTTATGCAACAGTTGCATAACTAAATACTTACAAGGTGCCAAAAGCGAGACCTATTGGCTATGCCAATGCTTGTTTTAAAATTGTTTTTGCATTGCTGTGCAGCATGGCTAATAGTCATTGCCATAATTAACAAGTCTCACTCATAGGCGAGACCTATCGGCTTTGTCATGAATGTTCTTCTGACATCACTCAAGTGCCGGCCAGCGCTGCCACCAGGCCGACTGCCAGTGAGGTTTACAGTGCACGTGTGGCCTGATTCTAACTGATATCAGTTCCAACATTTGTTAACCTTTCGGGAGTCGCCTCCGGGGCGTGTTCAGTTGGTGACCGGCTACGGACTCGCCCGTTCCCACAGCAAAATAAAATATTTGCGCAGTTTACGGAGCGCCGGGGGCCCAGGTGAGGTCACAACAATTATGACATTTTCTGCATGCCTTGGGCGTCGGCGGAAATCTTTACACCTGTGCTGGAAAATGAAGACAGGCTTTGCAAATACAATTAACATTTCAACTCTGTTAAATTATAGAGAGTTCCTGAACTTGGGGCTGCTAAGCACACCTGGATGTCTTGTAGTTACATTCAGAGAGCTGCTAGAGGCGTGCAAGGGTCATGTGGATTTTTTTTTCTTAAGAATTTATCTTTTCATCAGAAGGACCACTTCACAGCTGTGAAGGAGTTTATTAGTGTTCCTCGGTATCCTAGAAAGTGATGGGGGAGCAATGGGCGTGTTCCTGCTTTTCATATTCCAGTAACACTTAAATCTTGCAAAAGGGTCTGCAGACACTTGCACTGTCCCTTCTGTCCTACAGGGGGCGTTCCCTCATTTGCATTGGGCGTGTCCGGTTGGCACCTGCATTTTAAAAGAGCCTGTCTACATCCCACGAGTGCAGTGCTTAATTTGCTATAAAGTATGTGCCAGGGCCCTTGCCAGTAGGCCACTGCAGCTTTAACCACCCATTGCCTTGCCAGCCCTACCAACGACAATACCTATGCAACCCCCAGCCAGAGCACTCCTCCTACAAGTGTGATTATTCAGACTATTCCAGGCCCTCAAAGCTATAACAATGGCTTGGGTGTCAGGAATAAATCTTTTTTAGTGTATATTGAATTAATAAACAGCTGTTGTTCTGCTCACCTCTAAATTACAGACACCGCCACCATGTGGCTGCCTGTTATAGGGCCGGTGTTCACAATTAAGTGCCGGTGCCAAGCACCGGAAACCACTGGCTCAAATTAACCACTGCACTGATGTGCCATTGCCAGTACAGGGGTGGCTTTGAACCTGCCCTGGGAATGGCACATTTACTGTGATACGGCACACTCTCTGATGTGGGTGTGCGCCGTGGTGCAGATTGGGACAAAGTACGTATCCACAATGCGGCTCCTGGTGTCATGTCGCCATTACAACATAGGAAAAGGTTAACTGTGATATTAGTCATTAAAATATTTATGTTTAGTTGAGAGAAGAGGTAGTAAAACATCAACTTAAACTAATAGATCCCACCAAATGCCAATAACCATTTTCCAATGATAGCTAGATTGATATCAGCAAGGTCACGCTATCGCGTGAAACCTTGCATTAGCGCCTGTATTCTGAACGCCCAGCTTTGCATCTCTAATGAGATGCAAAGTGGGCGGTCCTGCCCTGACATAACTGGAAAAATGTCGATAAGCGACATTTCTCCAATTATCAATGGGCACGCTGACCTGCAGAGCGACAAGCAAAGTAGCGATAACCTCTGTTATCGCTAATTTCCTTACACCTGCTTCAAGACTGACTTAGCCATGATATCCTATGTAAGGTGGATATCATGGCTAAGTATGCTTTACCCTATCATCAAGCTATCGCCAAACTTTGTGAGATTATCGCTGGATTTCCAGCGATAATCTCACATTTGGCAGTTAGCACTTGGAATTTTATCGCTTTTGAGATAAGCGTTGCTAATAGCATGCTATCTCAGCGATAAAATTCCACGTTACCCGGCGATAATTATCCTAGCGCTAAGTGCGCTTAGCGATAGTTATCGCCGGTCCTTGATGATATGACCCTAGGTTTTTTAACAAATAGAAGGAAAGCAAGACAGCATACAGAAGGCATTTTGTCGTAACTTGAAATCCCAGGAATGGAAACAGTACCCAGGCTGACGTGGAGTGGAGTGGCCACCTTACATATGACAGCAACTGGATCAGAAACTGCCTGTAAATAGACAACTTGAAAAGGGTCCTTAGGGGTTTACGGAAGGTTGTAAGGGTATGTCTCAAATTTAGGTATGGTGGGGGGTACACTGTGCCCTCCAGAACAGTTGGTCATGGCCTTGGGCTGTATGCTATGGTGACCACCTCAGTCCAGTTCATTGCCCTGGCTGTCTCAAGTTCTCAACTTTTCACTTACAAATCTTTTATTTCAGGTGTTATTCTAATTAGTTCAATTGAAGTAAAATAAGACTACAACACCCAGGTTTTCACACAAAAGGCCAGGCCTGGAAACAGTGTCCTTATTGACCTGGAGGAAAGTGGTTATCCTCGTTTCCACAGCTGTTCTGGAAATAGGATGCAGCCTCTGGCCATGTCCTCTGCCCAAATCTGATAGCCCCATAACCTGTCCATGCTCATTAAAGCCAAGGCCAATAATGCGTACTTTGGCTTGGGTACATGCCTGTTCATTATTACCAGGTCTTAAGCAGACCTGTGTGTGTGTGTCTGTGTGTGTCTGTGTGTGTGTGTGTGTGTGTGTGTATAGCTCATATATATATATATATATATATGAGTTGTTTACACACCTGAAAGTTATAGTTAGGAGGGATATACCATGGCTCATACAGGCCTTTTATGACATGGTGGCTGCTGATCAAGAAGCTAGGGCCCTCTTGAAGCACTCTGCCATTTTGTCATGATAAAAGCAGTTCCGGGAGCGAAACCTTATTTGGCTTTGTAGATGTCTAATTTTCATTACATGCTATTAACTTATTTTAGCCTTAGGGTCTAATTACCAGTCTGGCAGTCCATAGGACAGCTAAACTCGCGGTGGAGGTGCGGTGGTGGTCGAGGACTGCTGCACCAGCACTTCAACTACCGTATTACAACGACGGCAGTCGCGGACCTCCAGAGGACCGCCGCAAACGCCTGGGATCTGCAATCCCTGGCTGTCTTGTGGTGGTCTGGGGAAGCAGTAGGCTTGGTGGTGCTGCTGAGGCACCACCAAGCATATTATGAGTTTCCCCACCCCCAGTCTTTTCCTGGCAGTGAGCCCGCAATGAAAAGGCTGGTGGTGGGGAAACTAGGGCCCCCTGTTGCCCCTGTGCAAGGGGATACATGCATTGCGGCACATGTTGTGCACCTGTCTACCTGCCCCCTTTACTGCACCACATAGACTGCACAGTCCATGCCAAGAAGGAACGGCCTTAGGCACTCCCATTACGGTGCCTTTTCAATAGGCACCAGGTGCCACCTGCCAGCCAGACCACGAGGAAACCCATAATCTGGCAGGCGGTGTCTTTGGCGGTGTGGGAGCAGAGCACTGGCATGGGGGCCTGCTCCCAGACCGCCAATGTCGTAGTCAGGCCCTTAATCTTTTTCATCAGTTTACTGCTGTGCAAAGTATCTTGGTGTAAAGTTTCAGAGCTCTTGGCCTGTATTTGCAATCATATCTCCATTCCTGACAGATTTCATATCGTCATGGTCTATCCAATTTTTAGCCATTTTAGACATATATTTATTTGCCCACTCCTTCTACCTATGAATTTTACACAAGTGAGGGCTGCCTTTCTTTTTTTGCAGTTGTTAAAATCCCGTACTATTTGTTTTTATCTTACTCGTTTTTAATCTGAGGTCATCCAGGGGCGATGATTTTTTGTGATGCTTTGCGGTTTATCCTGTGTAGAATTAGTCAGTTACTTAGTTACTTATTCTCTTGCTGACTTTTAAAGTTTTTATCAATGTATTTTGTGGCCTTTTTATGCATTTGAATTTTTGTATCTTGTTGTTAGGTGTTTTTATTATCTTTTGCAATGTGTGCTTTTATGATTTTCTTGATAAGTTGAATACATTTATTTAATTCAATTACATTTACTGAAATTCACCTGTTATAGTTATCTCCAGTATTTATAACTCTAACCTAAAGTAACTATAACTCACACCCACTGCTTTGTACAGTAACTATATCTGGTGAATTTCAGGGGTTTTCTTCGTTTTTTATCACATTTTTTATTAACTATAATGTCCCTTTAACATTAGTTTTTTTCAGTGAATATTTAATGTTTTTTTTAATACTTAACTAGAAACATCATTTCAACCTTTGTTTATTTCAGTGAATTTCTATGTTTCTTTTAACGAAAAGAAAGATGTGTAGTGTCACGAGCGGTGTTGGGTTGACTGCAGGGCCTGGCACAAGGCCAGGCCTTCCGCCCAACCCCACACTAGCACCTAGCCCCTGCATGCCCTTTGTCCGTGTGTGGAATGCCCTGCACCCAACCCCCGCATACGCTTACCCCCGCCACACACATCCTTTTGTTGTGCGCAGCATGGGGGTTGAGCGCATAGACTAGCCCGGGGGCTCCCACCACCTTTTTTAACATGTTATTTTGTTGGTGACTGCAATTCTCTAGGGGGGCCATGCTTAATCCGCGGATCCACGGAGCAACAAAATTATTTTTACAAAAAATCTTTTTGAATCCAGAGAGGATTTTTCCGGGATGCCCAACATGGCCCTGGGGGATCATGGTAACCCTATCCTGCCTCCATATGCCCTTTTAAAAAAGAATTCTAGGACTCAAGGACTGATTCCTGAGTTCTAAGTTGGTGGCTGCAACGTTTTGAGGACAGCCAATAGGATCCTGCGCTCGGATGTGCAGATCGATCACAAATAGTTGTGATCAACCAATCAGAACAAGGCTGGATCTGCAGATCCTCCGCAATGGAACTGTGAATGGTCTGTGGTGTGAAATATACAACGTTTTTTAACCTTAATGTCTCAAAACCTACTGAACAGATTTACACCAAATCACAACAAGTACACTTTCTGGACCAAGGTCTAGCTTTCTGACACGTTTGGTGCAATTCCGTTCAGTCGTTTCTGCGTTATCATTGTTCAATTGTTCTCTAGATAATTGCATGGGGAAACGAGTTTTGGGACTCCTTCTTTCCCTCTGTCACCCCAAAACTTTCCAGGAAGTAGCTGAAGTGGATGGGAAATTGTTTGGAAAGTTTTGTGTGGATTCATCAAACGGTGCTTAAGTAATTAAGAAAACAAAAAATGCTTCTCCTATAAGTGCTCCTAACCTTAACTACCCAGTGGCAGCCACCACTGGGCACAATATAAATACAGCTGAACCATAAACCACCCAAAAAAATATATATATATTATGTATATATATATACTTACAAAAGGTTGCCCCAATGAGAATGTCCGCCCAAAAGTTCGTCTCTCATGTGAGTGCTACAGCTGCTAAAAGTTTTCTGCTTTAAAATTGTAGGTTCTACGCGTTTCGGAAGTATCCTTGTTCACGAGCCATCTTTGGAAAGACACACAGTGAACTCGAGTGTGGATCACCTGCGCTTTAATAAATCACTCCCGCCCCAATGGGCGTGTCTCTATGCCTCTCGGCATCCTGGTATTTGCAGTGTCCAAACCCTAATACATCCCATGTGGGTTTCGCCATGTGCCTCATTTATTAACCATTAATCCACAGTGGGCACAAGCAGCTAAATAAGAGGCATTGTCAATCTCAAGCACTCACAACGGGCATCTTTTGTCCTTGAACATAACATCAGGAACCCCTGACGTTGCCGGTCCGCTGATATGCGGCGGGACATCCTCGCGGCTTAGGCTTCACCGCATACATCCACTTACAAAAGATTGCCCCAATGAGAATGTCCACCCAAAAGTTCGTCTCTCATGTGAGTGCTACAGCTGCTAAAAGTTTTCTTCTTTAAAATTGTAGGCTCTACGCGTTTCGGAAGTATCCTTGTTCACGAGCCATCTTTGGAAAGACACACAGCGAACTCGAATGTGGATCACCTGCGCTTTAATAAATCACTCCCGCCCCAATGGGCGTGTCTCTATGCCTCTCGCCATCCTGGTATTTGCAGTGTCCAAACCCTAATACATCCCATGTGGGTTTCACCATGTGCCTCATTTATTATCTATTAATCCACAGTGGGCACAAGCAGCTAAACAAGAGGTGCTGTCAATCTCAAGCACTCACAACGGGCATCTTTTGTCCTTGAACATAACATCAGGAACCCCTGATGTTGCCGGTCCGCTGATATGCAGCGGGACATCCTCGCGGCTTAGGCTTCACCGCATACATCCACTTACAAAAGGTTGCCCCAATGAGAATGTTCACCCAAAAGTATATCTCTCATGTGAGTGCTACAGCTGCTAAAAGTTTTCTGCTTTAAAATTGTAGGCTCTACGCGTTTCGGAAGTATCCTTGTTCACGAGCCATCTTTGGAAAGACACACAGCAAACTCGAGTATGGATCACCTGCGCTTTAATAAATCACTCCCGCCCCAATGGGCGTGTCTCTATGCCTCTCGGCATCCTGGTATTTGCAGTGTCCAAACCCTAATACATCCCATGTGGGTTTCGCCATGTGCCTCATTTATTAACCATTAATCCACAGTGGGCACAAGCAGCTAAACAAGAGGCGCTGTCAATCTCAAGCACTCACAACGGGCATCTTTTGTCCTTGAACATAACATCAGGAACCCCTGACGTTGCCGGTCCGCTGGTATGCTGCGGGACATCCTCGCGGCTTAGGCTTCACCGCATACATTCACTTACAAAAGGTTGCACCAATGAGAATGTGTGAGAAAGTGGCTCTGTATATCCTGTTCCTTAATAGGTACAGGGTGTACAGAGTCCACAGACCCCAAGGGTTTAACAGAGGTTAAAAGTTAGATATAACCTTACTCTCCAAAGTGGTAGCCTGGTTGAGCAGTAAGGCAGTATCAGAGGACGTGTAAAGCATCTGTCGCAAACACACTCAGTCAGCAAATAGTTCCACACACTCAATAATTGAACTCTAGGCCAATGGTTTGTATATAAAAAAATATATGCTTGTTTTATTTTAGAACCAACACTTGGAATTAAAATATACTTTCTCGACAGGAGATGTTTCATAAAAATACTTTTGGATATGCAATAGACTTTTGAGTAAACAGTTACAAATAGTTGCAGTAGGCAACTCTATTTCTAAACACAATACATTGAGCTCAATGATAAATTCAAATTATATGCAACAGATTACTTTTTAGATTACTTTTGTAATTCCAGGCTTGGATCCTAGATCCAGTCCTAGGTCAGTTCTCAGAATCAGCTGTTGAAAGTCGACTTTGGTACTGTAATGATTTTTAACTAATATTTAGCTATTTCAAAAGTGAGCACTTAGAAAATATTTCAGAGCAAACAATCAATGATTCCCTATGGAAGGAAATATAGGTTACAGGTACAGTAGGTAATCGTTACTTTTGTAATCCAGTACTGGGTGTCTAGACTTAGTACTGGGACATTTATCCAAAACAGGTAAGTAATTACGTTTTCAGATGTTATACGATTTTTGAGGAATATTTAGAAATTGCAGAAATCAACACTTAGAAGAAATTTTACAGAAAAGCAGTCAATGGTTTCCAATGGAAGAAAAATGAGTTAAAGGTAAATATAGTTGTGGGTACTTTTCAGAGTCAGTGCTGGGCACCAAGATCCAGCACTGGGAGCTCACCTAAGAGCAGGTGAGTAAATTTGTTTTTGTCACTCGGCTGATTTTTGGTGATTATTTGAAGTTTTGAAAAGTCCACACTTAGAAGAATTTTCAAGCAAAAGCCAGTCAATGTTACCCTATGAGAAAAATGAAGTTAGCGGTTTAAGGGTAAGTACTCGACTGGCAGAGTTGAAGTTCTGGGCATAGACTCAGGGGTCCCCCAGTGTCAGGTAGGTACAGTTAGTTCACCCTCAGCGGTTTCAGGACGGCCGGGTGCAGAGAGAGTTAGGCCCAATGTTATCCTACGAGGGATAGGGGGGCCTTGGTTGGTGGCTGCTGTCTCGTAAGCCACGTGGCTGTGGGAGCTGGGCTCCTGGTCACTTACTCAGGGCAAGTGGGGAAGTAGGTTAGAGTAGAGTTTTCACTGCCAGGGCCACTCGGGCGGCTGGCTGCAGGGTGCTTTTGAGCCGTCGGGCGCTCAATTGATTTCTATGGGAAATCTCCGGTTTGGAAAAAGACTGCAGGTTCGGTGACGAGGACTCTTCGGGTGCCACCACCACTTCGAGGGGTAAGTTGGGTAGTTGAAGGATAGGTAGGTACCCCGGGATTGGGCACAGAGGGCCGTGGGGCGCTGGGTGCAGGGGTGCCTTTTGATGTCGGAAATCTTACCCTCTTGTTGATCGCGATTGGGGTGGCACTCTGTTCTGAGGCTGCAAGCTTCTTCAGGATAGTCGAGGGGGGTCCTTGGGTGCCGGACTCGGGGTCACAGTCGCCGTGGGGTCGTCCTCGTGGGTTTAGTTCACTCCGGCACCGGCCAGGCTTGGCGGGTGCAGAGTGGGCTGGGATCGCGGTTCCGGGCTGCTGCCAGGGGTGAAAGGTAGGTTTTGAGTAGAGCCTCTACTCATGGGAGTCCCAGGGAATCAGAGTTTAAAGGTAGCCAGGTCCTCCGGGGTTTCTGATGTTGCTGGCCACAAGAGATGCCGCGCTGGAGCAGGAGCAGGTTCGAGGGTCGACAGGCCGGTAGGGCTGGGGCCAAAGCAGTTGGTGTCTTCCTCTTTTTAGCAGCTGCAAGGCAGGTCTTTGTTCTTCTTGCTCTTCTTGTAGTTTCGAATCTGGGATCTGGGGAA
The DNA here is from genome assembly GCF_964204655.1 of Triturus cristatus. Lineage (NCBI taxonomy): Eukaryota > Metazoa > Chordata > Amphibia > Caudata > Salamandridae > Triturus > Triturus cristatus. Next base: position 322,931,830 of record NC_140590.1, on the reverse strand, counting down.
GGAAGGTTCAGGGTGCCCCTAAATACTAGATTTAGGGGCGTTACAGGTAGGTGCTGGGCAGGGACCAATGGGTCCCTGTCCTGGGGTGGGTACACCCCCTATCCTGCCTCTCTCCTGTGGGAGGGGGGCAGTAGCCTAATCCTGATTGGGTAGGGCTTCCCATCTTCAAGATGGCGAGAGCCCGGGGATGTGCTTCACCTCGCCTCCCCCACCTGAGGGGTGGGGTTGGCAGGCTGGCACATTCCTTGTCCTTATTTGGGGTTTCCGGCCAAGCTTCCCGCCAGAGTGGGGGGTTGCAGTTGCCTGGGGAAACTCACAGAGGCGGCATGCCTTTGAAGCTTCCCCCTGTCCATCCTGGGGGAGGAGATTTAGCACCTCGCCCAGGATGTGCATTGTTGCAGGCCCAGGAGAGCAGGGGCTCTCCTACAAAGGGGTCCAGCAACATGTCTGGTGTGTGGCAGCCCAGGCAGCCTCAGCACAGACGTGGATTGTAGGTTAGGTTTTAGAGGGCATCTCTAAGATGCCCTCTGGGGTGCTTGGCACAATAAATCCCACACTGGCATCAGTGTGGGTTTAATGTGCTGAGAAGTTTGATACCAAACTCCTCAGTCTTCAGGGCTGCCTTTATGGTGCTGTGGAGTTCGTGTTTGACGAGCTCCCAGCACAATGTACTCTTAAAGGGCAGCACTGCACTTACAGAGCCCAGGAATGGATCTGGGTACTGTAGGGGCACAGGGCTCCTGCTCCTGTGCCCACACCATTGGCATAGGGCACCCAGCTAGAGGGGTGGCTGATGTATGCTATGGCAGTGTAGGTGTGGGCATGGCACACAGGGATGTGTGCCATGTCGACTCTCTGTTTTGTCTTGCACCCAGACACTCAGCCTGCAAGAGCAGTGTGTGTGTGTTAGGGTACAGGGCCTGTAAGGGTGGCACAATAAGTGCTGCAGCCCTTAGAGGCCTTCCCTGGTCACAAGGCCCTGGGTACCTAGGGTACCATTTACCAGGGGCTGACATGTGGCCAGGGTTTGCCAATTTGGTTTTGTCTGTTAGGCAGTTTTTTTTAGGGAAGGAACACAGGCCCTGGGCACCTGATTGGCAGGAACCCAGGGCACAACAAGGAAAAGTGCATCAGCTATTAGGCAAAAAGGGGGGGGGGGTTACTGCAACAAAAACCCACTTTCCTACAGAATGTCCACCCAAAAGTTCGTCTCTCATGTGAGTGCTACAGCTGCTAAAAGTTTTCTGCTTTAAAATTGTAGTCTCTACGCGTTTCAGAAGTATCCTTGTTCACGAGCCATCTTTGGAAAGACACACAGCCAACTCGAGTGTGGATCACCTGCGCTTTAATAAATCACTCCCGCCCCAATGGGCGTGTCTCTATGCCTCTCGCCATCCTGGTATTTGCAGTGTCCAAACCCTAATACATCCCATGTGGGTTTCGCCATGTGCCTCATTTATTATCTATTAATCCACAGTGGGCACAAGCAGCTAAACAAGAGGTGCTGTCAATCTCAAGCACTCACAACGGCCATCTTTTGTCCTTGAACATAACATCAGGAACCCCTGACGTTGCCAGTCCGCTGATATGCGGCGGGACATCCTCGCGGCTTAAGCTTCACCGCATACATTCACATACAAAAGGTTGCCCCAATGAGAATGTCCACCCAAAAGTTCATCTCTCATGTGAGTGCTACAGCTGCTAAAAGTTTTCTGCTTTAAAATTGTAGGCTCTACGCGTTTCGGAAGTATCCTTGTTCACGAGCCATCTTTGGAAAGATACACAGCGAACTCGAGTGAGGATCACCTGCGCTTTAATAAATCACTCCCGCCCCAATGGGCGTGTCTCTATGCCTCTCGGCATCCTGGTATTTGCAGTGTCCAAACCCTAATACATCCCATGTGGGTTTCGCCATGTGCCTCATTTATTAACCATTAATCCACAGTGGGCACAAGCAGCTAAACAAGAGGCGCTGTCAATCTCAAGCACTCACAACGGGCATCTTTTGTCCTTGAACATAACATCAGGAACCCCTGACGTTGCCGGTCCGCTGGTATGCTGCGGGAAATCCTCGCGGCTTAGGCTTCATCGCATACATCCACTTACAAAAGGTTGCCCCAATGAGAATGTCCACCCAAAAGTTCATCTCTCATGTGAGTGCTACAGCTGCTAAAAGTTTTCTGCTTTAAAATTGTAGGCTCTACGCGTTTCGGAAGTATCCTTGTTCACGAGCCATCTTTGGAAAGACACACAGCGAACTCGAGAATGGATCACCTGCGCTTTAATAAATCACTCCCGCCCCAATGGGCGTGTCTCTATGCCTCTCGGCATCCTGGTATTTGCAGTGTCCAAACCCTAATACATCCCATGTGGGTTTCGCCATGTGCCTCATTTATTAACCATTAATCCACAGTGGGCACAAGCAGCTAAACAAGAGGCGCTGTCAATCTCAAGCACTCACAACGGGCATCTTTTGTCCTTGAACATAACATCAGGAACCCCTGACGTTGCCGGTCCGCTGGTATGCTGCGGGAAATCCTCGCGGCTTAGGCTTCATCGCATACATTCACTTACAAAAGGTTGCCCCAATGAGAATGTCCACCCAAACGTTTGTCTCTCATGTGAGTGCTACAGCTGCTAAAAGTTTTCTGCTTTCAAATTGTAGGCTCTACGCGTTTCGGAAGTATCCTTGTTCACGAGCCATCTTTGGAAAGACACACAGCGAACTCGAGTGTGGATCACTTGCGCTTTAATAAATCACTCCCGCCCCAATGGGCGTGTCTCTATGTCTCTCGGCATCCTGGTATTTGCAGTGTCCAAACCCTAATACATCCCATGTGGGTTTCGCAATGTGCCTCATTTATTATCTATCAATCCACAGTGGGCACAAGCAGCTAAACAAGAGGTGCTGTCAATCTCAAGCACTCACAACGGGCATCTTTTGTCCTTGAACATAACATCAGGAACCCCTGACGTTGCCGGTCCGCTGATATGCGGCGGGACATCCTCGCGGCTTAGGCTTCACCGCATACATCCACTTACAAAAGGTTGCCCAAATGAGAATGTCCACCCAAAAGTTCATCTCTCATGTGAGTGGTACAGCTGCTAAACGTTTTCTGCTTTAAAATTGTAGGCTCTACGCGTTTCGGAAGTATCCTTGTTCACGAGCCATCTTTGGAAAGATACACAGCGAACTCGAGTGAGGATCACCTGCGCTTTAATAAATCACTCCCGCCCCAATGGGCGTGTCTCTATGCCTCTCGCCATCCTGGTATTTGCAGTGTCCAAACCCTAATACATCCCATGTGGGTTTCACCATGTGCCTCATTTATTATCTATTAAACCACAGTGGGCACAAGCAGCTAAACAAGAGGTGCTGTCAATCTCAAGCACTCACAACGGGCATCTTTTGTCCTTGAACATAACATCAGGAACCCCTGACGTTGCCGGTCCGCTGATATGCGGCGGGACATCCTCGCGGCTTAGGCTTCACAGCATACATTCACATACAAAAGGTTGCCCCAATGAGAATGTCCACCCAAAAGTTCATCTCTCATGTGAGTGCTACAGCTGCTAAAAGTTTTCTGCTTTAAAATTGTAGGCTCTACGCGTTTCGGAAGTATCCTTGTTCACGAGCCATCTTTGGAAAGACACACAGCGAACTCGAGTGAGGATCACCTGCGCTTTAATAAATCACTCCCGCCCCAATGGGCGTGTCTCTATGCCTCTCGGCATCCTGGTATTTGCAGTGTCCAAACCCTAATACATCCCATGTGGGTTTCGCCATGTGCCTCATTTATTAACCATTAATCCACAGTGGGCACAAGCAGCTAAACAAGAGGCGCTGTCAATCTCAAGCACTCACAACGGGCATCTTTTGTCCTTGAACATAACATCAGGAACCCCTGACGTTGCCGGTCCGCTGATATGCGGCGGGACATCCTCGCGGCTTAGGCTTCACCGCATACATCCACTTACAAAAGGTTGCCCCAATGAGAATGTCCACCCAAAAGTTCGTCTCTCATGTGAGTGCTACAGCTGCTAAAAGTTTTCTGCTTTAAAATTGTAGGCTCTACGCGTTTCGGAAGTATCCTTGTTCACGAGCCATCTTTGGAAAGACACACAGCGAACTCGAGTGAGGATCACCTGCGCTTTAATAAATCACTCCCGCCCCAATGGGCGTGTCTCTATGCCTCTCGGCATGCTGGCATTTGCAGTGTCCAAACCCTAATACATCCCATGTGGGTTTCACCATGTGCCTCATTTATTAACCATTAATCCACAGTGGGCACAAGCAGCTAAACGAGGCGCTGTCAATCTCAAGCAGTCACAACGGGCAGCTTTTGTCCTTGAACATAACATCAGGAACCCCTGACGTTGCCGGTCCGCTGATATGCGGCGGGACATCCTCGCGGCTTAGGCTTCACCGCATACATCCACTTACAAAAGGTTGCCCCAATGTGAATGTCCACCCAAAAGTTCGTCTCTCATGTGAGTGCTACAGCTGCTAAAAGTTTCCTGCTTTAAAATTGGAGGCTCTACGCGTTTCGGAAGTATCCTTGTTCACGAGCCATCTTTGGAAAGACACACAGCCAACTCGAGTGTGGATCACCTGCGCTTTAATAAATCACTCCCGCCCCAATGGGCGTGTCTCTATGCCTCTCGGCATCCTGGTATTTGCAGTGTCCAAACCCTAATACATCCCATGTGGGTTTCGCCATGTGCCTCATTTATTAACTATTAATCCACAGTGGGCACAAGGAGCTAAACAAGAGGTGCTGTCAATCGCAAGCACTCACAACGGGCATCTTTTGTCCTTGAACATAACATCAGGAACTCCTGATGTTGCCGGTCCGCTGATATGCGGCGGGACATCCTCGCGGCTTAGGCTTCACCGCATACATCCACTTACAAAAGGTTGCCCCAATGAGAATGTCCACCCAAAAGTTAATCTCTCATGTGAGTGCTACAGCTGCTAAAAGTTTTCTGCTTTAAAATTGTAGGCTCTACGCGTTTCGGAAGTATCCTTGTTCACGAGCCATCTTTGGAAAGACACACAGCAAACTCGAGTGAGGATCACCTGCGCTTTAATAAATCACTCCTGCCCCAATGGGCGTGTCTCTATGCCTCTCGGCATCCTGGTATTTGCAGTGTCCAAACCCTAATACATCCCATGTGGGTTTCGCCATGTGCCTCATTTATTAACCATTAATCCACAGTGGGCACAAGCAGCTAAACAAGAGGCACTGTCAATCTCAAGCACTCACAACGGGCATCTTTTGTCCTTGAACATAACATCAGGAACCCCTGACGTTGCCGGTCCGCGGATATGTGGCGGGACATCCTCGCAGCTTAGGCTTCACCGCATACATCCACTTACAAAAGGTTGCCCCAATGAGAATGTCCACCCAAAAGCTCGTCTCTCATGTGAGTGCTACAGCTGCTAAAAGTTTTCTGCTTTAAAAATGCAGGCTCTAAGCGTTTCGGAAGTATCCTTGTTCACGAGCCACCTTTGGAAAGACACACAGCGAACTCGAGTGAGGATCACCTGCGCTTTAATAAATCACTCCCGCCCCAATGGGCGTGTCTCTATGCCTCTCGGCATCCTGGTATTTGCAGTGTCCAAACCCTAATACATCCCATGTGGATTTCGCCATGTGCCTCCTTTATTAACCATTAATCCACAGTGGGCACAAGCAGCTAAACAAGAGGCGATGTCAATCTCAAGCACTCACAACGGGCATCTTTTGTCCTTGAACATAACATCAGGAACCCCTGACGTTGCCGGTCCGCTGATATGCGGCGGGACATCCTCGCGGCTTAGGCTTCACTGCATACATCCACTTACAAAAGGGTGCCCCAATGAGAATGTCCACCCAAAAGTTTGTCTGTGATGTGAGTGCTACAGCTGCTAAAAGTTTTCTGCTTCAAAATTGTAGGCTCTACGCGTTTCGGAAGTATCCTTGTTTACGAGCCATCTTTGGAAAGACACACAGCGAACTCGAGTGAGGATCACCTGCGCTTTAATAAATCACTCCCGCCCCAATGGGCATGTCTCTATGCCTCTCGGCATCCTGGTATTTGCAGTGTCCAAACCCTAATACATCCCATGTGGGTTTCGCCATGTGCCTAATTTATTAACCATTAATCCACAGTGGGCACAAGCAGCTAAACAAGAGGCGCTGTCAATCTCAAGCAGTCACAACGGGCATCTTTTGTCCTTGAACATAACATCAGGAACCCCTGACGTTGCCGGTCCGCTGATATGCGGCGGGACATCCTCGCGGCTTAGGCTTCACAGCATACATTCACATACAAAAGGTTGCCCCAATGAGAATGTCCACCCAAAAGTTCATCTCTCATGTGAGTGCTACAGCTGCTAAAAGTTTTCTGCTTTAAAATTGTAGGCTCTACGCGTTTCGGAAGTATCCTTGTTCACGAGCCATCTTTGGAAAGACACACAGCGAACTCGAGTGAGGATCACCTGCGCTTTAATAAATTACTCCCGCCCCAATGGGCGTGTCTCTATGCCTCTCGGCATCCTGGTATTTGCAGTGTCCAAACCCTAATACATCCCATGTGGGTTTCGCCATGTGCCTCATTTATTAACCATTAATCCACAGTGGGCACAAGCAGCTAAACAAGAGGCGCTGTCAATCTCAAGCACTCACAACGGGCATCTTTTGTCCTTGAACATAACATCAGGAACCCCTGACGTTGCCGGTCCGCTGATATGCGGCGGGACATCCTCGCGGCTTAGGCTTCACCGCATACATCCACTTACAAAAGGTTGCCCCAATGAGAATGTCCACCCAAAAGTTCGTCTCTCATGTGAGTGCTACAGCTGCTGAAAGTTTCCTGCTTTAAAATTGTAGGCTCTACGCGTTTCGGAAGTATCCTTGTTCACGAGCCATCTTTGGAAAGACACACAGCGAACTCGAGTATGGATCACCTGCGCTTTAATAAATCACTCCCGCCCCAATGGGCGTGTCTCCATGCCTCTCGGCATCCTGGTATTTGCAGTGTCCAAACCCTAATACATCCCATGTGGGTTTCGCCATGTGCCTCATTTATTAATCATTAATCCACAGTGGGCACAAGCAGCTAAACAAGAGGCGCTGTCAATCTCAAGCACTCACAACGGGCATCTTTTGTCCTTGAACATAACATCAGGAACCCCTGACGTTGCCGGTCCGCTGGTATGCGGCGGGGCATCCTCGCGGCTTAGGCTTCACCGCATACATTCACTTACAAAAGGTTGCCCCAATGAGAATGTCCACCCAAAAGTTCGTCTCTCATGTGAGTGCTACAGCTGCTAAAATTTTTCTGCTTTAAAATTGTAGGCTCTACGCGTTTCGGAAGTATCCTTGTTTACGAGCCATCTTTGGAAAGACACACAGCGAACTCGAGTGAGGATCACCTGCGCTTTAATAAATCACTCCCGCCCCAATGGGCATGTCTCTATGCCTCTCGGCATCCTGGTATTTGCAGTGTCCAAACCCTAATACATCCCATGTGGGTTTCGCCATGTGCCTCATTTATTAACCATTAATCCACAGTGGGCACAAGCAGCTAAACAAGAGGCGCTGTCAATCTCAAGCAGTCACAACGGGCATCTTTTGTCCTTGAACATAACATCAGGAACCCCTGACGTTGCCGGTCCGCTGATATGCGGCGGGACATCCTCGCGGCTTAGGCTTCACAGCATACATTCACATACAAAAGGTTGCCCCAATGAGAATGTCCACCCAAAAGTTCATCTCTCATGTGAGTGCTACAGCTGCTAAAAGTTTTCTGCTTTAAAATTGTAGGCTCTACGCGTTTCGGAAGTATCCTTGTTCACGAGCCATCTTTGGAAAGACACACAGCGAACTCGAGTGAGGATCACCTGCGCTTTAATAAATTACTCCCGCCCCAATGGGCGTGTCTCTATGCCTCTCGGCATCCTGGTATTTGCAGTGTCCAAACCCTAATACATCCCATGTGGGTTTCGCCATGTGCCTCATTTATTAACCATTAATCCACAGTGGGCACAAGCAGCTAAACAAGAGGCGCTGTCAATCTCAAGCACTCACAACGGGCATCTTTTGTCCTTGAACATAACATCAGGAACCCCTGACGTTGCCGGTCCGCTGATATGCGGCGGGACATCCTCGCGGCTTAGGCTTCACCGCATACATCCACTTACAAAAGGTTGCCCCAATGAGAATGTCCACCCAAAAGTTCGTCTCTCATGTGAGTGCTACAGCTGCTGAAAGTTTCCTGCTTTAAAATTGTAGGCTCTACGCGTTTCGGAAGTATCCTTGTTCACGAGCCATCTTTGGAAAGACACACAGCGAACTCGAGTATGGATCACCTGCGCTTTAATAAATCACTCCCGCCCCAATGGGCGTGTCTCCATGCCTCTCGGCATCCTGGTATTTGCAGTGTCCAAACCCTAATACATCCCATGTGGGTTTCGCCATGTGCCTCATTTATTAATCATTAATCCACAGTGGGCACAAGCAGCTAAACAAGAGGCGCTGTCAATCTCAAGCCCTCACAACGGGCATCTTTTGTCCTTGAACATAACATCAGGAACCCCTGACGTTGCCGGTCCGCTGGTATGCGGCGGGGCATCCTCGCGGCTTAGGCTTCACCGCATACATTCACTTACAAAAGGTTGCCCCAATGAGAATGTCCACCCAAAAGTTCGTCTCTCATGTGAGTGCTACAGCTGCTAAAATTTTTCTGCTTTAAAATTGTAGGCTCTACGCGTTTCGGAAGTATCCTTGTTCACGAGCCATCTTTGGAAAGACACACAGCGAACTTGAGTGTGGATCACCTGCGCTTTAATAAATCACTCCCGCCCCAATGGGCGTGTCTCTATGTCTCTCGGCATCCTGGTATTTGCAGTGTCCAAACCCTAATACATCCCATGTGGGTTTCGCCATGTGCCTCATTTATTATCTATTAATCCACAGTGGGCACAAGCAGCTAAACAAGAGGTGCTGTCAATCTCAAGCACTCACAACGGGCATCTTTTGTCCTTGAACAGAACATCAGGAACCCCTGACGTTGCCGGTCCACTGATATGCGGCGGGACATCCTCGCGGCTTAGGCTTCACAACATACATCTACTTACAAAAGGTTGCCCCAATGAGAATGTCCACCCAAAAGTTCGTCTCTCATGTGAGTGCTACAGCTGCTAAAAGTTTCCTGCTTTAAAATTGTAGGCTCTACGCGTTTCGGAAGTATCCTTGTTCACGAGCCATCTTTGGAAAGACACACAGCAAACTCGAGTGAGGATCACCTGCGCTTTAATAAATCACTCCTGCCCCAATGGGCGTGTCTCTATGCCTCTCGGCATCCTGGTATTTTCAGTGTCCAAACCCTAATACATCCCATGTGGGTTTCGCCATGTGCCTCATTTATTAACCATTAATCCACAGTGGGCACAAGCAGCTAAACAAGAGGCACTGTCAATCTCAAGCACTCACAACGGGCATCTTTTGTCCTTGAACATAACATCAGGAACCCCTGACGTTGCCGGTCCGCGGATATGTGGCGGGACATCCTCGCAGCTTAGGCTTCACCGCATACATCCACTTACAAAAGGTTGCCCCAATGAGAATGTCCACCCAAAAGTTCGTCTCTCATGTGAGTGCTACAGCTGCTAAAAGTTTTCTGCTTTAAAAATGTAGGCTCTACGCGTTTCGGAAGTATCCTTGTTCACGAGCCACCTTTGGAAAGACACACAGCGAACTCGAGTGAGGATCACCTGCGCTTTAATAAATCACTCCCGCCCCAATGGGCGTGTCTCTATGCCTCTCGGCATCCTGGTATTTGCAGTGTCCAAACCCTAATACATCCCATGTGGATTTCGCCATGTGCCTCCTTTATTAACCATTAATCCACAGTGGGCACAAGCAGCTAAACAAGAGGCGATGTCAATCTCAAGCACTCACAACGGGCATCTTTTGTCCTTGAACATAACATCAGGAACCCCTGACGTTGCCGGTCCGCTGATATGCGGCGGGACATCCTCGCGGCTTAGGCTTCACTGCATACATCCACTTACAAAAGGGTGCCCCAATGAGAATGTCCACCCAAAAGTTTGTCTGTGATGTGAGTGCTACAGCTGCTAAAAGTTTTCTGCTTCAAAATTGTAGGCTCTACGCATTTCGGAAGTATCCTTGTTTACGAGCCATCTTTGGAAAGACACACAGCGAACTCGAGTGAGGATCACCTGCGCTTTAATAAATCACTCCCGCCCCAATGGGCATGTCTCTATGCCTCTCGGCATCCTGGTATTTGCAGTGTCCAAACCCTAATACATCCCATGTGGGTTTCGCCATGTGCCTCATTTATTAACCATTAATCCACAGTGGGCACAAGCAGCTAAACAAGAGGCGCTGTCAATCTCAAGCAGTCACAACGGGCATCTTTTGTCCTTGAACATAACATCAGGAACCCCTGACGTTGCCGGTCCGCTGATATGCGGCGGGACATCCTCGCGGCTTAGGCTTCACAGCATACATTCACATACAAAAGGTTGCCCCAATGAGAATGTCCACCCAAAAGTTCATCTCTCATGTGAGTGCTACAGCTGCTAAAAGTTTTCTGCTTTAAAATTGTAGGCTCTACGCGTTTCGGAAGTATCCTTGTTCACGAGCCATCTTTGGAAAGACACACAGCGAACTCGAGTGAGGATCACCTGCGCTTTAATAAATTACTCCCGCCCCAATGGGCGTGTCTCTATGCCTCTCGGCATCCTGGTATTTGCAGTGTCCAAACCCTAATACATCCCATGTGGGTTTCGCCATGTGCCTCATTTATTAACCATTAATCCACAGTGGGCACAAGCAGCTAAACAAGAGGCGCTGTCAATCTCAAGCACTCACAACGGGCATCTTTTGTCCTTGAACATAACATCAGGAACCCCTGACGTTGCCGGTCCGCTGATATGCGGCGGGACATCCTCGCGGCTTAGGCTTCACCGCATACATCCACTTACAAAAGGTTGCCCCAATGAGAATGTCCACCCAAAAGTTCGTCTCTCATGTGAGTGCTGCAGCTGCTAAAAGTTTCCTGCTTTAAAATTGTAGGCTCTACGCGTTTCGGAAGTATCCTTGTTCACGAGCCATCTTTGGAAAGACACACAGCGAACTCGAGTATGGATCACCTGCGCTTTAATAAATCACTCCCGCCCCAATGGGCGTGTCTCCATGCCTCTCGGCATCCTGGTATTTGCAGTGTCCAAACCCTAATACATCCCATGTGGGTTTCGCCATGTGCCTCATTTATTAATCATTAATCCACAGTGGGCACAAGCAGCTAAACAAGAGGCGCTGTCAATCTCAAGCACTCACAACGGGCATCTTTTGTCCTTGAACATAACATCAGGAACCCCTGACGTTGCCGGTCCGCTGGTATGCGGCGGGGCATCCTCGCGGCTTAGGCTTCACCGCATACATTCACTTACAAAAGGTTGCCCCAATGAGAATGTCCACCCAAAAGTTCGTCTCTCATGTGAGTGCTACAGCTGCTAAAATTTTTCTGCTTTAAAATTGTAGGCTCTACGCGTTTCGGAAGTATCCTTGTTCACGAGCCATCTTTGGAAAGACACACAGCGAACTTGAGTGTGGATCACCTGCGCTTTAATAAATCACTCCCGCCCCAATGGGCGTGTCTCTATGTCTCTCGGCATCCTGGTATTTGCAGTGTCCAAACCCTAATACATCCCATGTGGGTTTCGCCATGTGCCTCATTTATTATCTATTAATCCACAGTGGGCACAAGCAGCTAAACAAGAGGTGCTGTCAATCTCAAGCACTCACAACGGGCATCTTTTGTCCTTGAACATAACATCAGGAACCCCTGACGTTGCCGGTCCACTGATATGCGGCGGGACATCCTCGCGGCTTAGGCTTCACAACATACATCCACTTACAAAAGGTTGCCCCAATGAGAATGTCCACCCAAAAGTTCGTCTCTCATGTGAGTGCTACAGCTGCTAAAAGTTTCCTGCTTTAAAATTGTAGGCTCTACGCGTTTCGGAAGTATCCTTGTTCACGAGCCATCTTTGGAAAGACACACAGCGAACTCGAGTATGGATCACCTGCGCTTTAATAAATCACTCCCGCCCCAATGGGCGTGTCTCTATGCCTCTCGGCATGCTGGCATTTGCAGTGTCCAAACCCTAATACATCCCATGTGGGTTTCGCCATGTGCCTCATTTATTAACCATTAATCCACAGTGGGCACAAGCAGCTAAACGAGGCACTGTCAATCTCAAGCAGTCACAACGGGCATCTTTTGTCCTTGAACATAACATCAGGAACCCCTGACGTTGCTGGTCCGCTGATATGCGGCGGGACATCCTCGCGGCTTAGGCTTCACCGCATACATCCACTTACAAAAGGTTGCCCCAATGAGAATGTCCACCCAAAAGTTCGTCTGTGATGTGAGTGCTACAGCTGCTAAAAGTTTTCTGCTTTAAAATTGTAGGCTCTACGCGTTTCGGAAGTATCCTTGTTCACGAGCCATCTTTGGAAAGACACACAGCCAACTCGAGTGTGGATCACCTGCGCTTTAATAAATCACTCCCGCCCCAATGGGCGTGTCTCTATGCCTCTCGGCATCCTGGTATTTGCAGTGTCCAAACCCTAATACATCCTATGTGAGTTTCGCCATGTGCCTCATTTATTAACTATTAATCCACAGTGGGCACAAGGAGCTAAACAAGAGGTGCTGTCAATCTCAAGCACTCACAACGGGCATCTTTTGTCCTTGAACATAACATCAGGAACTCCTGACGTTGCCGGTCCGCTGATATGCGGCGGGACATCCTCGCGGCTTAGGCTTCACCACATACATCCACTTACAAAAGGTTGCCCCAATGAGAATGTCCACCCAAAAGTTAATCTCTCATGTGAGTGCTACAGCTGCTAAAAGTTTTCTGCTTTAAAATTGTAGGCTCTACGCGTTTCGGAAGTATCCTTGTTCACGAGCCATCTTTGGAAAGACACACAGCGAACTCGAGTGAGGATCACCTGCGCTTTAATAAATCACTCCCGCCCCAATGGGCGTGTCTCTATGCCTCTCGGCATCCTGGTATTTGCAGTGTCCAAACCCTAATACATCCCATGTGGGTTTCGCCATGTGCCTCATTTATTAACCATTAATCCACAGTGGGCACAAGCAGCTAAACAAGAGGTGCTGTCAATCTCAAGCACTCACAACGGGCATCTTTTGTCCTTGAACATAACATCAGGAACCCCTGACGTTGCCGGTCCGCGGATATCTGGCGGGACATCCTCGCGGCTTAGGCTTCACCGCATACATCCACTTACAAAAGGTTGCCCCAATGAGAATGTCCACCCAAAAGTTCGTCTCTCATGTGAGTGCTACAGCTGCTAAAAGTTTTCTGCTTTAAAATTTCAGGCTCTATGCATTTCGGAAGTATCCTTGTTCACGAGCCACCTTTGGAAAGACACACAGCGAACTCGAGTGAGGATCACCTGCGCTTTAATAAATCACTCCCGCCCCAATGGGCGTATCTCTATGCCTCTCGGCATCCTGGTATTTGCAGTGTCCAAACCCTAATACATCCCATGTGGGTTTCGCCATGTGCCTCATTTATTAACCATTAATCCACAGTGGGCACAAGCAGCTAAACAAGAGGCGATGTCAATCTCAAGCACTCACAACGGGCATCTTTTGTCCTTGAACATAACATCAGGAACCCCTGACGTTGCCGGTCCGCTGATATGCGGCGGGACATCCTCGCGGTTTAGGCTTCACCGCATACATCCACTTACAAAAGGTTGCCCCAATGAGAATGTCCACCCAAAAGTTCGTCTCTCATGTGAGTGCTACAGCTGCTAAAAGTTTTCTGCTTTAAAATTGTAGGCTCTACGCGTTTCGGAAGTATCCTTGTTCACGAGCCATCTTTGGAAAGACACACAGCGAACTCGAGTGAGGATCACCTGCGCTTTAATAAATCACTCCCGCCCCAATGGGCGTGTCTCTATGCCTCTCGGCATGCTGGCATTTGCAGTGTCCAAACCCTAATACATCCCATGTGGGTTTCGCCATGTGCCTCATTTATTAACCATTAATCCACAGTGGGCACAAGCAGCTAAACAAGAGGCACTGTCAATCTCAAGCAGTCACAACGGGCATCTTTTGTCCTTGAACATAACATCAGGAACCCCTGACGTTGCCGGTCCGCTGATATGCGGCGGGACATCCTCGCGGTTTAGGCTTCACCGCATACATCCACTTACAAAAGGTTGCCCCAATGGGAATGTCCACCCAAAAGTTTGTCTCTCATGTGAGTGCTACAGCTGCTAAAAGTTTTCTGCTTTAAAATTGTAGGCTCTACGCGTTTCGGAAGTATCCTTGTTCACGAGCCATCTTTGGAAAGACACACAGCGAACTCGAGTGTGGATTACCTGCGCTTTAATAAATCACTCCCGCCCCAATGGGCATGTCTCCATGCCTCTCGGCATCCTGGTATTTGCAGTGTCCAAATCCTAATACATCCCATGTGGGTTTCGCCATGTGCCTCATTTATTAACCATTAATCCACATTGGGCACAAGCAGCTAAACAAGAGGTGCTGTCAATCTCAAGCACTCACAACGGGCATCTTTTGTCCTTGAACATAACATCAGGAACCCATGACGTTGCCGGTCCGCTGATATGCGGCGGGACATCCTCGCGGCTTAGGCTTCACCGCATACATCCACTTACAAAAGGTTGCCCCAATGAGAATGTCCACCCAAAAGTTCATCTCTCATGTGAGTGCTACAGCTGCTAAAAGTTTTCTGCTTTAAAGTTGTAGGCTCTACGCGTTATATATATATACACCGTTTGAATCCCTCTGGGTCCCAAGCATCTTGTTAACGGCGTTCCGCGGCAGGGTAGCGAACCCCTATACCTCCATATAATTGTGCACAGCTTTCTTTCGAATAAGCACATCGCGGCCGAAATTGCATTACAAGCGTGTTTTTTAATAAAGCAGTGACATCTCGTTGTTTGATTAAAAAAACGCGCTTTAAATGCAATTTGGGCCATGGTAGGTTGGTTCGAAAGAACGCTGTGCACGATTATATGGATATAGATATATATATATTCTTTAAGTGTAGGCTGTGCAAAGCGTGCCAATTTGGTGTTAACAAAACATCATACACAACACCATTTGGAAATTGGGAAAGGCCCATCAACAAGGCTCTGACATGCAAATCAGACCATGTCGTATATGTGCTAGAGTGCCCTTGCAGCCTACAGTATGTGGGAAGTACCATTCTTCAGGGGCACAAAAGGGTACTTCAGCACATTAGGGCCATCAAAAATAAGGACCAGTCATACGCTGTGGCTCGTCATTTTGACGAAGCACATGGTGCTGATCCCATAGATCTAAAGTATTTCCTTATAAATGCCGTCCCACCAAGCAATAGAGGAGGGGACAGGGAAAAGGCACGAAGGCGATTAGAAACACGGTACATTCTGGATCTGGATTCGAAACGGCCTGGGGGCCTTAATGCCACTGAGGATTTATATACGTGCCTCTAGATAAAATTTCAGAAATAATGAGAATATCAGTACGTAGACACATCCTCAAATATGAATAGCTTTGGGGAATAAAATGAAAAAGAATAAAAAAACATGAAACAAAAGGTAGGCTATTTAATACCGCGTAACTCCACCCTAATGTTACCACACAGTTGTTTATGGTATTTTAGCTTTCTTGAACACTTGGTGAATTTCAGCACATTGCATTTTTATCAAATTTTATACAATATGCACTTGCACTTAGTATATTGAAGTCATTAAGACTACAAATTCAATGTTTACAATTCTTCAAATCGACTTTGATACCAGCACTTTAGCACTATTTGCGCAAGCAGCTTTTGCACAAAGAAAGGAGATAATGGATTGCATATTCAGTCTATTAATTTGTTTTACATTCTAAGGTGGGTTTAATATATTGTATGTGTGTTCAGGTTCTGTGGTTTTATTGTTGAAATTCCCAATTGGAATTTTAGGTATTTATAACTGGACCTTCATTTTACCATTAGTTCTTTGAATACCAACATAGAGTATCAATATCAGATGTAAAAAAAAATGATGATATAAAACATCTTGTGCAGCAACATTACGTTAAAATGTTTTTATGTGCCAAAAAGTTCTTATGAAATTAATTACACCAATATGGGTATTACTATATGATTGTGGGTAATTAACTTTAGGTATTTATACAAGAAAGTGCTTTTGTTTTACAACGAGAACTGTAAATAGTATGTTGTCTATATTAATTGTTGACTACAACGCACATGTCACTTTAAGAGATTTGAAAAAACAGGGTAAAAATGCTATTTAAAGCTAACACCTGACTGTGGGTGTGTCATTTGATCAAAGCCCTCCGGGGTCGAAACGTGTCATGCTGCTGTTGTTTTTATGAGCTGTAAATAAAACAACTTACCTGCACCTAACTGTGGTCCGTGCTCCTGTTCGTGGGGAAAGCAAAGAGCAGAGTATCTCTTCAAATGTAGCTGGTTTGGACTCCTCCTGCTAACCACGCACAGCCTCTTGACGTTGGGCGCAACGGCGAAAAGGAGACCGAACTTAGTAACAAGCACAAAGTGAATCTGGAAGGATTGTTGCCATCGAAGCCCCCCAGCAACCTGAACTACGGCAAAGTTATCCTGTTACCCTAGTCTCAACGTAAGCGAACACGGGTTGGAGGACCCGGAGGGTGCACTAACCGCGAGGAGTACAGATACGGCAAACAATCGAGGCGGGCTGGGTAAAGAGGTGTGCACGGATACTGGGGAAGAGGGAGACGGCAACAGGCTACACCCGGGTTAACTGGACAATTTCAAAATAACATTTCAGCTCCAAAAACATAATGTTAGTAGACACGCTAAGGGATCGGGAGGCGGCGGCTGCCAACATGTTTGACGACACCAAAACTCCCACAATGAACTCTTATCTCCCAGAATGCAACTCCAGGACTGCGCAACATTAGTCTGAGAGACAAAGTGAAACAGCTAAAAAGATTAATGAAAATTGAACAGAGCAAATGGTGGGAGACAAAATCCCTCCAACGTTATTTGGATGTGGGGAGAGTCTCACGAGGATTGCATATACTGATAGCCCCCAGCTATGAGGAGCCAGATCAGGACATGATGAAAGAATGGGCAGAGACCAATTTAGAGTCATCGAGAAAACTTGTGAGCATTTTGGTCAGATATGCAGAGAAAGATCGGATAAAAATACCAAATGAAATTGAAAGGCTGAATGATGAGTGGAAAGAAATGGGGCAACAAGATGAGTTAACAAAATTAAAAGATTAAATGGTCAAAAGACTCCGGAAGGAGGAAGAAAAGATACGAGAAAGGAAGGCTTTCAAATTCCACAGAGATCATACTGACTATGAGTGTGGGCGCGTATTCACTTTCGCCAAGAAATTTGACTCGCTAAAGGTTGCCAAATACAGCGGATCAAAAGTAACAAAAGCTGGTCTCACTAGTGGAAATACCAGACCAGAAAACGCGTCGAACTCCGATCTCAGCTCAGCTCTTGAGAGTGAAACGGAATTAGATCCCCACAATCAGGCTACAAAACAAATGCCAGTAAAGATTATACTAGCCGAAGAGGTGGATTTTCTGTGTCTGGGGCGCAGACAGACTCTGCGCCCCAGGAAGCAATTAAACCAAGGAAAAACAGATCAACAAAACGCCACGAGAAGGGGAAAATCCATACAAAGTCGAGCCAAAAAAGCAAACGCAGCAAACTCTCCGCAACTGGAGACGTCAGTAACTACCAACAGTCAGACCATAATAAACTTGGCCAATGTGGATTTGAATAAAGCTGAAGAGCAACTGCTATCTCTCGGGTTCTCATATTGCCCCGAGAGCTCCTTCATCTATGCTTCCACGAGATGTGACATCTATAAGAGTGTACGCAGACTCAGGCTGAAGAAATACTTTCTACAACACAGCAAACCTAAGGAAAATACAGCAGAGGAGGAAACTAATCAATTAGCTTCTACACCTTCATTGATCAACCTCACGGCATCAGACATGTTAACTTTACAAGATTTGCAAGACTTGGCAAATGAAAACTTGCCACCAACTCAAAGCAATGTTGTGGCAAGATATAGGGACACAAATAACACCAACACTGGCATTACTCCTTTCAAAGAAAACTCGACCTTCAATCCAATTACATCTAGGGATGCAATTGATATTTTTCAAGGGCATGTAGTAATTGGCATCAAACAATTGACCACAGGGTGCAGAAAAGGACCAAAATCAAAGTCAACAAAAAGGAACTACAATATCACCAACTAATGACCAATTTCACTTCCAACAGTGAAGTAGTAGTGCGTAATTCTGACAAAGGGGGCAATCTGGTCCTATTGAGCAAGGCTGACTACATCAAGGAAGCCATCAGCCAGCTAGTGGATAAAGATTGCTACCGCAAAAGTGATTTGCTAACATTAAGAACTATGTACAACACCTACAATATGAAACTGGTGGCCTGGAAAAATGCAGGAATGTTAACAGCACAGGAATATAAATTCTTACGGAATGACAACCCGGTAACACCCATTTTATATTTCATTCCAAAAAGCCATAAAGACCCCCAGAAACCCCCAGGACGTCCCATCATCTCGGCCAGAAATAGTTTACTGGAAAGATCTTCCCAGTATGTGGACTACTTTCTGCAAGATTTTGCACAAAAACCTCCTTCTTATATCAGAGACACGGGGACTTTTTATCCAAAATACATGGTTTTGAATGGCAAACTGATTTTATATTGATGTCTCTAGATGTAACGTCCCTATATACATC
This sequence comes from Triturus cristatus, assembly GCF_964204655.1. NCBI lineage: Eukaryota > Metazoa > Chordata > Amphibia > Caudata > Salamandridae > Triturus > Triturus cristatus. Next base: position 322,912,983 of record NC_140590.1, on the reverse strand, counting down.
TATAAATCACAAGGATGGTCTTAGGGCCTTGAAATTCTATCTTGACAAAAGACCTGTAGAATGCATTGCACATAGCAAAATGTTAATTCAAAAGGTTAAGTTCTGTCTTTTTAACAACATGTTTCTCTTCCAGAATACACTGTATCAGCAGCAATGAGGCATAGCTATGGGGGCCAGCTTCTCCCCTAGCTATGCATGCCTACATATGGGGTGGGGAGAGGAGCTGGTCTTCCAAAAAGAATATGAGGGCATTATTCCTAATAACATCAAACTCTGGCTAAGATTTATAGCAGACTTGTTTATAATTTGGCATGGGATGCAAACAGATGCCTAGAGATTCATAGAGGACCTAAACAAAAACAGCCTCAACTTGCAGTTCACAGCCAACCTAAGACGGTTAACTTTCTGGATGTTCAGATATACATCAGAGAGGGGAAGTTAGCTACAAAACTGCATCAAAAAACAACAGCCGGAAATGCAATCTTGCATTCCAGCAGTTCTCATCCCCAACACCTCATACAAAGCATCCCATATGGGGAGATGCTCCGACTTAAGCATATAAGTAGCTGTGAAGATGATCTGAGGATAGCACAGGCAGCTAGTCAGCAGAGGTTTCTGGAATGAGGTTACTCATTAAAATGCATAACCACAGCCATCACCAAAAGCAATGCAGTAAATAGGGAATCCCTTTTCAACCAATCTCCACCAGCAGAAGGGACTAGATTAACAGGGCACAGCTCGCAGGATGAACCAGCCAACAGTTTTAGAATCATTTTGAAATATAACAAACAGGAGAAAACCATCAGAAATATCAATCAGAAAAGTTGGCCAATTGTCCTTAGTGACCCTGTTATAGGCCACCTATTACCCAACAGAGTGGCCATAACATACAGTAGGTCACCTTCAATGAAGGACACACTTGTCCTAAATGATCCCTGCAGTCAACCTAAGGGTACTTGGCTTTCCCAGAGAAAAGGATTCTTTAAGCGTAGGCTGTGCAAAGCGTGCCAATTTGGTGTTAACAAAACCTCAAACACAACACCATTTGGAAATTGGGAAAGGCCCATCAACAAGGGTCTGACATACAAATCAGACCATGTCATACATGTGCTGGAGTGCCCTTGCTGCCTACAGTATGTGGGGAGTACCGTTCTTCAGGGGCACAAAAGGGTACTTCAGCACATCAGGGCCAGAAAAAAAAATAAGGACCAGTCATACGCTGTGGCTCATCATTTTGACGAAGCACATGGTGCTGATCTCAAAGATCTAAAGTATTTCCTTATAGATGCCGTCCCACCAAGCAAGAGAGGAGGGGACAGGGAAAAGGCACTAAGGCGATTAGAAACATGGTACATTCTGGATCTGGATTCGAAACGGCCTGGGGGCCTTAATGCCACTGAGGATTTATATACGTGCCTCTAGATATAATTTCAGAAATAATGGGAATATCAGTACGTAGGCACATCCTCAAATATGAATAGCTTTGGGTAATAAAATGAAAAAGAATAAAAAACGTCAAACAAAAGATAGGCTATTTAAGACCGCGTAACACCCCCCTAATGTTACTACACAGTTTTTTATGGTATTTTAGCTTTTTTTGTACACTTGGTGAATTTCAGCACATTGCACTTTTATCAAATTTTATACAATATGCACTTGCACGTAGTATATTGAAGTCATTAAGTCTACAAAGTCAATGTTTACAGTTCTTTTTTTTTTTTTTTTTTTTATTGGCATTTGTAATTGTTTACAATCGAACAATAACCAAAACTTTTCGGTCACAGCACAACAGCATCCTTCATCCGAATCATTGGTTTGTGTCTTAACCAGAGGTCCTCCACCCCCACCACCCTTCCACTCATATGTCAATCGCTTGGTGAATCTACGGAAACACTTTGCAGATATTGAGTTAAATATACCCAGTAGTCTCTGGGTGTTGATCCAGCAGGGAGCTCCTCTTCGTAGGTCCTCAGGGTATCCCTACAGTACGTTAGGTCCGTGAGCCAGTCTTTCAGTTTTGGGACCTTCTTTCCATACCAACAGAGCGATACCCTTCTTTTGGCCATTAGTAATGCAATCATGCAAAATCTGCGCTTTAGGGCCCGTATCTCAGGCAGCAACCCTAGCAAACAGGTCTTAGCCTCACAGCGCACCTCACTTCCCACCATGGCCCCCAGCAATCTTGTCACCTGCTCCCAGTATCTCCCCACCGCCTCACACGACCACGCCAGATGTATAAAATCTGCACCATCAGCCCCACATCGCTCGCATCTAGCATCCCCACGCAGCCCATAACGGTGTAGCCTAGCCGGTGTGTAGTATGTTTGGTGCAGGTACTTAAAATGTAGTATGCGGAGATTACCATTGGGCGTCAGCATTCCCGTCAGGGTGCAGGCAACCGTCCACTCTTCCTCTGTTAGCTGTGTATCTAGACAGCTCTTCCATTTCTCCATTGAGGTGTGCGTGTTCCCCGCTATGTCCCCCTGTAGTTTTGTATAGAGTGTAGACACCAGGTGTCGTTTAGCAGGTGTGGTGATCAGCCATTGCAACGCAGTCAGCTCTTTCGGTTCCAGCGGGTAATCTGGATACAGTTCCTTCACGGCTCTTTGCAGCCGGTAATAATTGAAGCGAAATAGCGTAGACATGTTACTGATGAATGTGAGATGTTCAAGTGTTTTAAAAGTCCCGTTATCGTACAAATCTCCTACTGTGTCAATGCCTACCTGCCGCAGCAAGTCCAATCCCACTCTTTCTTGTGTTACTGATATAGCCGGATGCCATTGGAGCCTGAGCGCCGGGGCATACAGCGGCAATTTATTGGCCAGTCTGCCCATGGTATGCCATGCTTTGTTCGTTGTGTCAATGGTGTTTATGTCTTGCGTATGCAGTGGCGGCCTACGATGGGTGATAATCGCCTCGAGTGGGACAGGCAGCGCATCTCCCTCTTCTATCGCAGTGTGGGTGAGAAATGGGATCCTGTGGTACCAGTAGTGTGCGTACTGTGCCTGCGCACAAAGGTAATAGTGATAGAAGTCTGGGACCCCGAACCCTCCTTGACTGTACGGTAGCGTGAGTGTCCGCATCTCCACCCTGGCCGTCTTTCCCGCCCAAACAAGCCGGAGGACCAACGAGGTAATCCTGCGGAACACCTCCATTGGGGGGTGTATAGGGATGTTAGTGAACAGGTAAAGTAGCTTCGGCAGGAGCACCATCTTGACGATAGCAATACGGTCAGCCAGCGATAAAGGCAGCTGAATCCATCTTCCCACCCTCTCCTCCAGTGTGTCAATCGCCGTCCCGTAGTTAGACCTGATAACAATTTCCGGGTCCCTGTGAAACCATACCCCCAAATATTTTATCGGGTCCGTTTTCCACTCCAAGGGATAATCTATGGGGTGCGGATGCGTGGTATCAGTCAAGGGAATAATCAGGGATTTGGCCCAATTTATGGTGACCCCAGATTTACGTGCAAATTTTATGTATTCCCTCAAAAGTGGATTCAGATTGGTCTGTGGGTCCCTCACGTAGAGTAGCATATCATCTGCGTACAGGGAGATGTGCAATGGCCGTTGCGGAAACTGCAGGGCCGAATAATGATGTCCCTGTCGTATCTTGCAGGCGAGCGGCTCCAGTGCTATAGCAAACAAAAGAGGGGACAGCGGGCATCCCTGCCTCGTCCCTCTCCGTATAGCAATGGTGTCTGAAATATAGTTATTCACCCTAATCCTCGCCACAGGTGCATCATATAGCAAGTGGATCCATTGAAGGAACGCAAGTGGGAATCCCATCCTCCGCAACACCTTAGTCATATATTTCCATTCTAGAGAATCAAAGGCCTTGGCTGCGTCTAGGAAGACCGCCGCCGCCTTCGTCTCAGGTGTTAAGTAATGCGCAAGCGCAAATAGTGTCCGCGTATTGTGAGCAGTGGAGCGTTCTGGTATGAATCCAGACTGGTCAGGCAAGATCAGTCTGGGCATCAGCGGGTTCAGACGTGCAGCAAGCAATTTAGCTAAGATCTTGTTATCCACGTTTATGAGGGACAGTGGTCTATAGGAGTCACAAAGCTCCGGATCTTTCTGTGGCTTGAGGAGGGCCAGTAGTATTGCTTCCCGCAACGTGGGCGGCAGTCGTTGTTGCTCATGTGCGTTTCCATACATTTCCACTAGACGGGGGGCCAGCTGGTCAACAAACGCCTTATAAAATTCGCATGTAAAGCCATCGGGGCCCGGAGCCTTACCATTCGGCAGTGACTTAATTATTTCCTTGACCTCCTCTATTGTGATAGGTTGGGATAGATATTCGCGATGTGTGTCCGATAGCCACGCTATCGCCACGTCTTCGAGGTACTCCCCGATTTCAGCCTCAGCGGCCGTAGGCCTGGAGGCATACAGCTCTCCGTATGCATCCATAAATTCCCCCAGTATTTCTTGCTCGCCATAATGTCGGTCCCCCCATCGTCCACGGATCACCTGTATGTTCTGCGGCGCACGTCCCTCACATATTTTAGCCGCCAGTCGCCCTCCTGGTCTGCCGCCCTCCCCATAGGCCCTTGCAATCTGTCGTTTCATGGTATATTTAATTTCATCGTCCGCGAGGCTCTGAAACTCGGACAGTGTAGTCCGAATGTCCCCCAGTAGCCGAGCATTTTGTGTGCGTTCGTAGTCGCGTTCTAGGACTCGGAGTTTATCCTCTTTGGCTCCGAGTTGCCGTCGGATGTCTTTAAGTATGCCTGCATTGGTGCTGATGCAGACGCCGCGTATAGTAGCCTTGCAGGCCTCCCAGAGCACTCCCGGGTCGGTCGCTGTAGGCGCGTTATTGTCAAAGTATTCCTGTATCGCCTGCCCGATGGTATCAGCGTACAGGGGGTCTATGAGTGCTTTAGCATTGAATCTCCAACTGAACGGAGGTGGCGTGTAGTCCGGGAGCTCCAAGGCGAGGAGTACCGGGCTATGATCGGATAGCGTTCTAGGCAGGTGACGAACCTCCCTTGTCCATCGTGCAACGTCGCCCGAGACCAGCCAGTAGTCTATACGAGACCAGCTACCGCGCGACGTAGTCACATGAGTGGCTTCTAGGTCATCCGGATGTCTATGCCTCCAAATATCAGTAAGCGCCTTATCAACCATTATGTCCTGTAGGACATGAAGGGCGTGCCTATGTGGCTCCACTGTCGCCCCAGAGCGGTCAACGTCATCGCAGAGCGCAATATTAAAGTCTCCACCCCACACCACATGGGGAGCCTGGAGGTCGCGCAGTTTGCTCCACAGCGATTGGTAGAACTGCGGATCGTCCACGTTAGGCCCGTAGACATTCACCACAGCCAGTCTCTGTCTCCGCAGGAGACCAGTCAGAATAACAAACCGTCCCATGTCATCCTTCTCAACCGACTCAATGGTATATTTCAGCCCTTTTTTTATCAATACCATCACCCCCCGTGCATAGGAGGAGTAAGAGGAATAGTGTACGGACTCAGCCCACCTACGGCCCACATTAACTCGGCGTGACGGTGCGCAGTGTGTCTCCTGTATGAGTGCAATATCTACGCGCTGTCTGTCCAGGTATGCCAGTGTCTGCCTGATTTTCTTGGGGTTGCCAAGTCCTCGGACATTCCATGTGATTAATCGAAGCAATCTCGCACCTACTCCGCTATCAGCCATCTCCTAGCAGTATCAGTCATACAGCAATCACCCTCACACCTAGCGGGCGCGTCCCTATAGCTGTCGCAGTGGGTATGGACCCTCAGTAACCTGAGCAAATTTACTCGGAATTCAGCGATGCGTCTCATGCACAGTGACCAACATTGCAACTTCCCAACCGTAACCCGCTTCCCCCCACCCACTTCAGCACCCCAACTATGCCAAAGACATACCCCATAACTAATGTCAAACATTAAGGTAACTGGATTCGGGGATCTCCCTCGTTGGGGGACCGCCTAGATCACACCTCTCCATCCAACTTAATGGATGTGGACGGGGACAAATTCCTGTTCAGGACCCCAAGGATCCCACATTTATGTAAGCATCGTATCGACCCTCCCCAGGGCCTGTCGCAGTCTCAGCAACGTTCACAGCGTCCCATTTGTAGCATTACTGTCCCGGCGGCAGAGAGTCTTTGTCCCAGCCATCCGCTCCTCCCTCCACCCGCATCTGACCCACATACCTATGGTATAGTCCTGGCAGTCAGGGCTCATGTCTCACGCTGTTCATCTGGGTGGTTTGTCTGCCATTCCCGACAGAACGAACGCCTGCCTCTCAGGGAGCGGCCGTTTCCAACCGTGTGCAGTCTCTGTCCGATAGGGGAATCCTACCCCTGAACTTCCGCGATCTGGAGCTCCTGCAGCACCACCCCGACTTGTATAGTAGCAGTTTTACCGGCGTCCAGCCCTTCAGAGGCCCCGGCATGGTCATTCACAGCAAATGCACTCGCAATCTGTGCCATGGTGGAAGTCTCCTCGTCTGGCCTGTCGCCCTCCGTTATTCACCCCGTCGAGGTCGCGTGTTCAGCACGTGGTGTAGAGCAGCTGCGCCGGTCCTCGGTGGTCCGTGTGCACAATAATTTAGTCAGCGTCCGTGGCTTCCTCAACTCTCCGTCTCTCTTTGCGCTTAGCTCCGATTTTTTTGATAAGTTCAGACGCCTCTCGGGGCGAGTGGCACAGTACCGCACGTCCGTCGTGCGTTATCCGCAGCCGGGCAGGGTAGAGCATGGCGTAGTCAACCCCCATATCACGAAGCTTTTTCTTTACCGGATTGAACTCTTTCCGCGCTTGTTGGACTGTGAGGGTGAAGTCCGGGTAGAATGCCAGTTTGTTTCCTTGGTGCGTGATCTGCTGTTTCTCACGCGCTATTCGAAGGACAACATCACGGTCCCTGTAGTTGAGGACTCTGGCGACTATGGGCCGCGGGGGTGCCCCAGGCTTTGGCCTTGGAGCCAGCGACCTGTGTGCTCGCTCAATGAGGAACATTGGGGACAGGTGCTCCGCGCCCACAACGTCCTTAATCAGCTCCTCAACATACGTTTCCATCCTGCCCGTGTTGGTAGATTCCGGAACCCCCGTGATTCTCACATTATTGCGTCTTGAGCGCGCTTCCAAATCCTCCGTCTTTTGCCTCATCACCTCCAGCAGTCTCTCAGCCTCCGTACATTTTTGAGTGGTGGTTTGGGAGGCGTCCTCCAGTGCCCCGATTCGGGTCTCTGCCTCCGTTAGCCGCTCTCCGTGCGCATCCAGCTTCGCCGCCATGTTGTCGACACGCAGTGTGATGGTATCAAGTTTACCATGTATGTCCTGTAAGCTCTGCTGGATGGCCCTCAGCGCCTCCGCCATGCCCTGTGGCGTTGTGTCGTCAGCCCCCGTTGCGTCGTCTGGTGGCAGAGTGGCGCCTTTGGTCTGGCGCTTGGTTTCAAAGGGGAGCTTCGTTTGTGTCTTTTCCGGCTTTCCCATAGTGTCCGAGTGCGCCGCTGGGCCCCCTGGGCCCCGCCGACTAAGATCACCTATCGGGCCCTCTGCAGACGGAGTTCGGGGGTGTCACAGCCGAACGGCAGGTTCACAGCTCTCTGCAATGGTTCCGTTGTTCAGCTCCTCATTCCAGCTCTCCGTCCCGCATGGGTCCCAGCGCCGCCATTCAGCGCAGTTGCGTTCAGTACGTGGCCCAGCTATTTCCGTTCCGCCAGCAGTCTCACACGCTCATCGCCATCCGCTGGGCTCTATATGTGCCGGTCTTGGGCGCAGCGCACGTGGATCTCTCCACCGCCCAGGTCCACCATGCTCACGAGGCCAGCCTGCAGCAGATGTCCTCCCTATTGGCCGGCGAGGCGCTCCTCGGTCCCGCAACGGGGGTCCCAGCAGTCTCCTCACCTCTCCGCTCTCGTTGCCCCCGCCGCAGCACAGCGTTATGCACCTCCGCCGATGCGGTCACATCGTCGCCGAGCCCCCGCCTCCTCCGCGGTCAATCGGACAGGCGGCCAGCGTGGAGGCTCTCACGGGGCCCCCTCCGCGCACCGCAGTCCGTGCCTGTGCCCCCGGGGCTCCCGCAACGTGTCAGGAGTGAGCTTGTAGTGTCCAGGCGGCGACCACTTCCTCATCAGCAATGCCGACGCCACTCAGAGCGCGTCTTCGTGTCGGTGGGCGCCGCCATCTTGGGAGCCGTTAGCCTCGCACGCCCGAAAGCTTTGGAGTTCGTTTTTTCAGGGAAAGCGGGGCTCTCGATCGACCCTCTCAACCCCCTTCCGTGAAGGGCAGCTTCCGATCATTGCTGCGATGTGTTTCTGGCCGCGGCGCTTCCTCTGTCATGCTTTTTGCGCCATTTTCGTTCCCCGTCCGGCGGAGCTGTCTCAGGAGGCAGCCATTCCGCTGTGCGCCCTCTAGCGCCCCCCAATGTTTACAGTTCTTCAAATCAACTTTGATACCAGCACTTTAGCACTATTTGCACAAGCAGCGTTTGCACAAAGAAAGGAGATAATGGATTGCATATTCAGTTATCAATTTGTTTTACATTCTAAGCTGGGTTTAATACATTGTATGTGTGTTCAGGTTCTGTGGTTTTATTGTTGAAATTCCCAATTGGAATTTTAGGTATTTATCCCTGGACCTTGATTTTACCATTATTTCTTTGAATACCAAAATAGAGTATCAATATCAGATGTCAAAAAAAGATGTTGATATGAAACATCTTGTGCAGCAACATTACATTAAAATGTTTTTATGTGCCAAAAAGTTTTTATGAAATTAATTACACCAATATGGGCATTACTATATGATTGTGGGTAATTAACTTTAGGTATTTATACCAGAAAGTGCTTTTGTTTTACAACGAGAACTGTAAATAGTATGTTGTCTATATTCAGTGTTGACCATATGACTACAACGCACGTCACTTTAAGAGATTTGAAAAAAACAGGGTAAAAAAATGGTATTTAATGCTAACATCTGACTATGGGCGTATCATGTGATCAAGGCCCTCCGGGGTCGAAACGTGTCATGCTGCTGTTGTTTTTATGAGCTGTAAATAAAGCAACTTACCTGCACCTAACTGTGGTCCGTGCTCCTGTTCGTCGGGAAAGCAAAGAGTGAAGTATCTCTTCATATATATATATATATATATATATATCTATATATATATATATATATATATATATATATATATATACATATATAATACAATACAGACACACACCAAAATAATGCATACAATAGAGGCAATGACCTGTGACCACACTATACAGTACATATGAATTCATAGGGAGGGTTTTCTGCCATACCGTGTAATTGTTACATACAAAGCGTGATATCTCACCCAATCCCTGGATGTAGCAAACAAGGCTCAATAGACTTCATACATGCATATAGGGGACAGAGGGCATGACCTTGGGTAATGCCCACTGGCAACCACATATAGAGGGGCTTTCAGCAAATACAACATGATTTGTGGCCCTGCATTGAAAGGTGCCTACCCTGTGTGTGCTACATAGAGGGACTGAAGATACATTAGTACGTAGTCTACACAGACACGGATCAATGCATTATAAGGGGCCCTGGGCATAACATTATTGGCCTGTGTTCTCATAGATATCAGTTTATTCATAATGTAAATTGTGATATCATTCATGTTATCACGCAGGCGGGCATTCTTTTGTTTGTACTACTGACGGGAGTGGCAGATGCCTGCTAAACACATTTAAGATGCATCTAAGAGGATTTTTGGATCTTTAACATAAGGTTCCTTCAACCGAACGTCTTTGTGGGCTCCGTATGGGATATCTATACCATACTTTAGTATCTGGTCATAGTATACAACCATAAGATCTTATCAACAGAGCTTTTCAGTTTATTAGATTTGGCCAATGATGCCCCGGGTAGTGGAGAAAGGGCATGGCCTTCATTTCTGCACTTTGTTAGGTACCTATGTTCATATTGCTTGTAGGACATGCCCTTTGGCCATACTTTACAATTATAGAGGAGAGGGCATGACTTTCGCCCATGTCCGGCGCCTAGTACTTTTCATGCCCATGCCTGTGGCATTGTAACCGTTCCCTGGGTCTGCTGCACATTGCTTTCCAGCAGTCTGTAATCCTGTGCCTCTAATGTCTGCTCATATGTTTCCTAGGGTGCGGGAAATCAAAGCACAAATAAACACCAATTACAAAATTTTCTTTAACCTTCATCATGATTATCTTTTATTGACAATTTTATGTTTTAAAAATATATATTTTTTCTTATTAGAAAATGCAAATCTCGGACTATGCTGTAAGCAAGCCCTACCCTGTCCCCAACTTTTATGCGGTGTTATAGCCCATAAAATCAACAAAATACAGAGCTGCAATTTAAAGACTTTAATTGAAAAAAACAAAATTCAACGTTACAGTCACAGAAAAGCAAACATCACCTGAGGTTGTTTATGGGCAGCCATAGACTGGCCACATCACTCTGCTAAAGACAGAGAACAGACCACGAGCTAATTTTTAACTTGAGGAAACACAGCAAGCACATCTTTGTACTCTGGTAAAGTGTGCAATATAGAGAGGAGGCTGGGCCTCTGCAACTGCTTCCTTTATTTTAGCAAATAATTATACAGTATGAGCACTTTTGATTTGGGCAATAATAACACCTATAATTAGTCACCGAGATGGGATCCAGTTTATGGTATGCACCATCAAAATAGTCATTATTAATATTTTTTTTAACGTGATTATAATCTGGGACGTTACCAGTGCCATGCCTATGCACAAGCCCGTTCAGGTAAATGCAAAGCAATTTCATGGAAATTTAACAACGTAAGACCCTCATAAGGCGTTCAGGCCCCGGTACAGCATAGGTGGAATGGAAGTAGCAGAAGAAGCCCCCTCAAAACAAGAAAGAAGCAGCCGAAACATTCCATTAAAGACCTGCTGGAAGAAAGGCCTGGTTTATCAAGTCCAACCGCGACCTCCAACCCTTGCACCAGAGCAGCAAGAACAGGCATAGGCCTCACGGGAAAATAAATACGAATACTTACAGAAGAGTTCCCGCAGTGGGGTATCAGGCCGGGGGAGGGAATAAGGACAGCATGAGGCATTAGAGGCAGGAAGAGGGAATAGGAATGAGGGACTAGGTCTAGGATGGGGAACTGGTTGGGGGAAACTATGTTTGGAACAAGGAAAAAAAGTATGGGGTGTGATGTTAGGCGAGCTTGAAGAAAAATATGTTGGTGAAGGAGGAAGTACAGGGCAAAAGAAAAGAGATGAGTGGCTAAAAATGGTCAGGTCGACGAGAAGGAGGTGAGATAAGAGAACAGCATTAGGTCAAGAGAATGGGGTCTATAGTGAGAGAAAAGGGTTCAAGCCAGGAACTGGTGGGGTAGGAATAGGGATGGAACAAGGCGGAAAATGACATAACAAGGCAGGGGTGAAGGAGCAGTTGATGGTGATGCAACAGGAGTTGGGTGAGGGAACAGGGGTGTGGTAAGGTCAAAATAAAGGGATTCAGTAACTGGGTGGAATGTGGGAACAGGGGTAAAGTGACTCGAACAGGATGGCATGCAGGGACAGAGGTAGTGTGAGGAAAAAGTTATTTATCAAGGATCATGCGTGGTATGAGTGTGCAAAATCTCTCTAGAAGCCATTCTTTGGATTCTGATGGACAGACTTGAAGACTGATTCCGGGGATCAGCTGAGGTCCAGGATGACAGGTGAGCATGATGACACTCCAGAGATGGCACAGATATTGATGGGAAGGGGCTTTCTCCACAATCTGAGCCCCAACCTTAGGTTACCCTTTTGCAGATGTGGCCAAGTTGTCCATTCAATGTCTGGGCCACAGCAAAAGCTCATGTGTGGGGGCCATGACAACTGCCAGTGTCGTTGTAGTGGGCCTTTGTTGTAATCAAAGTTCAGAGACCGTAGTGTAGATTATATAAAGGTTTATTAGATCTTAGTTTCATGTAGAAAAGTAGAAAGCTAAGCCCTACCAGGAGCAGCCTCCTTGCTGCTCAGACCATATCTTCAACTGACATTCTGTGCGCGTCAAAGTGTGCAATGTCTGAGTGGCTGCCCACACCGGTCACACAGCAAAAGTGGTTTCATTTGGTCAGAACGGAAAACTGTTTCTGCCTCCCAGGATGACCACTGGTCAGGTGGTGCCATAACACCCTGCGCGACACGAACGGTAGCGGCGTAAACAGTCCACACGGGCCTTGAGACACCCAGGGCTGGCCTCTCCCTCCGATCACCTTCATTGTTACCTTATGGTATATATTATATATATATATTATATATATCTATATTATAGATATGTACAAGTCCCTGCAGTGTGCATATAGATATAGTCTTTGTAGCATGATAGATATTCCCAAGCGTCTTTGGCTCCAGGTTCTCGTGCTCTTAATTGTTGTCTCTGTTTAGAAGCTAACTTGTTCAATTTCTTCGTCGACTTTCTTTTTCTGCTTCTCCATCACGGCTTCCAACTCAGAGATTTTTCTTGAGTCCTGCAATATGGCCAGTAAATGGTAAATAAATGAGTGAAGGCCACATGAGCGTGAGAAGCAGGGTTCGAGAGATGCATACACATAAGGCTTAGTGCACAGAATTGGCTAATGAGTTTAAACAATAACTTTTTACAGTCTAAATCTTGAGGTAAGTGCATCCTTCAGCAATTCATAAGTGGAGGCCTAGTACCTGCTGCCCTCCAGCTCTACAATGCCTCAGAAAAAACAGAATCTTTATTTTCTTGAACAATTTTTCTGCTGCTTCACGTTTGTCTCTCTCTTTACAGACAGCTACTATGAGGTCGTTCCTATTCCCTTTGCCTATGCTCTCTGTGCTCTGTCATCACACACAGTGCATCATGGGACTCAGGTTAAGAAGAAACACAACATGGCCGCCATCAAAGAATCAGCAAAATCAACAGAAAAGCATTTTTCCACAACGTTTTTTTGGGATAATTGTGATGAATAGTATGCTCAGTACTGGGTAGGTGAACTTTAAATAAATGGTAAAAATCATGAGCCTTCTCCTTTTGAACACATTTCTGGGGGTTCAGTCCCAAGAAAGCCTTATTTGCTGCACCATCTGTAAGCTCTTTTAATGAAAATGAGACTTTTAAGAGAAATGTTTCTGGGCCACAGATGTTATGCAGTTAGAGACAGCTGGCATGTGGGCATTCCCCTTGATTGCATGTGTGCCTGGGTGCTAGTTTTATATCACATGAATTGCTTACACTGCTGTATGTTGTCTTAAGCTAACATCAGTAACCAGGGCCGGCTGGTGCCACAATCATATTTGGAACCCCCCATGACCTCCTCCTCAGATTCCCTCACTACCTCCTGGCAAAAGTACCCCTCATCCCACCATTGCCCCTCTCTCACATACATTTCATTTGTTTTAAAGCCCTGGTAAAGGCTGGCGTTACTGATAAGAATGTATATCTACCCAAACACGCCCTTTTAGCATTATTAGGAATAGATAGTGAAAGACTGAGGAAAAAAATAATGGCTTGACCTATTTTATGCAGTTTGCAAGCAGCTCTTTGATGACAGTTCGTAACAGTCACTGTTCTATATTAGGGTTGTAGCTTATGAACTGCGGTCACAAAAGTATCTCTGTGACAAAAGCAGTAATCCACTCAGCTACCCATATAAAATACAGATCTGTGATCTGCATGGTGTGCGTTCTTTGCAGCAGGCATATTAACCCTCTGTGCTACGTTAGGGCGAGTCAAAACTGCCACTACACAAAACTCTGATCTCTCTCCCTAGCAGAAACATTAATCACAAGAGTTATCTTGACATTTGTATTACGGCCTGAAAGCTGTAGGCACAAGGAACTCTGCCACAGATGTTTTTTAATCGAGAGTTATTGCTAAATACAGCCCCCCCGTTCCACCCCCAGAGGCCAGTACCCACTTCCCAGGTCAGCGCCCAGTGTGGCTGCACCGGTTGCACCACCCTAAAGCCGGCCCTGTCAGAGACACTTTACTTGCTTGTTTCCCTGCTGGCACGGAATCCAGTTCATAAACGGACGTCCAATAAACCCACTAACCCTGTGATTCCAATGGAGAACGTTTGATAACTTGACAAGTGGAATTTCCATTAACTAGAAATGTACGAGTCAATTATATACGAGACCTCTTTCCCACAGGCTTAATTCCTGCCTTCCCACTCCTCCAAGATCATGGAGTATAGGACTCGGGCACAGTACCTCGAGAAGCGCTTTCTGTACCATGACTTGGCTGTACACGCGTGCGCCTTCCCCTGGGCTCACTGCCTTGAACTCTTCCTTCTGGAGGGTGAAGAGTTGGGCGCCATTTAGCACACCTAGGGAATTCACCGTCCTAACAAACAAAAGATGACGTTTTAGAAGTATGAGATGACTGTGAAGCTTAAAATGATCATTGAAAACAGAAACTGCAAAAATAATAGCATAGCACACACATAGTGATCAACCCAACCGGAGAGATCACAGTACAAAGTCTCTCAGTTCAGAGAGAAGCAACACAATTCATACAATGGCTGATAACAGACACAAGGCATGACCAATCAGACAGCTCATCACATTAGGAATGAGCAATCAGAGAGTGCACATATACTTCAAACAATGATCGTTCATGGGGCATAAAGAGAAAGAATGACCAATGTCAAAACGCATGGTACAAAGAATGACCAATGACAGAACACATAGTACAAAGAATGACCAATGACAGAACGCATAGTACAAAGAATGACCAAGGACAGAACACATAGTACAAAGAATAAACGTGAGAGAACGCATAGTACAAAGAATGGACAGTGAACGACCACATAGCTCAATTGACTCAGTAGACAGAATAAAAAATGTGAAACTGCAAACACAGATTAGGCAGTTGCTAACCACTTAGCACAGAGATTAAGAATGCAAGACAACGCAGAACAAGGAATAAACAGAATGAACAACAGAGTGTTTAAACATACTTCCTACAGTGGCCAATCATACTGCACAGGCAAAGATTGACCAATCTGAGCACTCAGAGCATAACCAATGACAACCTCAGCATACACTGCAAAACTAATCGGCTACTCAGAAAACGCATAGGGCAAGCAATAGCCAGCATGTAGCAAAGAGACATGGGGAGAACAATTGGTTGGACACAGTGCGAAGGTAAATAGCTAAGCATTGCAGGAAATGTTAGGGACAGAAAAAATGCCTGAAGAACATCTAGTGCATCCCCTCAACCCCTCCCTGAAAGCCCTCGACTCACAGTGGGTTGAAACCTTTGGCTTCCAGCCACCCCTTCACATCACTGCAGCTGGACTCGTCGCTCAGCGTCATGGAGGTGTCAGACGTCCTGTGCACTGAAAAGCTCTTCTGGGGAGCTGTGCGGCCATTGGCCAACCTGAGTAGCAGCTCTTCGTTCATGCTGTTCACTTGCTTTGGTTTGGCTACAGGGATCACCGCAGAAAATCACAAATAAAGAAGGAAACAGTGAGTGACTCATTACAATAGAATCCAATAATGCGCTATAGCAGAGACTTATAAGGGGTTATTCACAAAGGAAATTTACACTTGAGAATAATTTACACGTGTATTTAATTCTTTCACTTTTGTAATAAATCAATAACAAATGTGAGGTATTCACAAAATTCGAGGTCAAAGTTACTCAAAACTTTAGGTGTACACATCTCAACCCACTGAAAAAAGGGGCGGAACCAAATGTAGGAGTGAAACAGCAAGACCATTTCATAGAAAATACGGGAGATAAGCACTTTAAAAAACTTCATAGGAAATAATGACATCACTTAATGTTAAGAAAAATATCTAAAAACAATACATATTTACATTTTAATGACAAAATATTTTAACAACCTTTTCTGCATTGAAAAATTTATTTAACATCATTAAAATATAATAAAACTACTTTAAATTAATTTTTTAATCACTTTTATTAATTCTTCATACATGAAAATATTTTAAATTCAGATGGGATTTTATTTTTTAATTTAAACTTCAGAAACAAGTATAGGTTATTGTTATGTACTATTCTGTACTGTAATTATATTTTATTAAAAATAAATGTTACAGTGAATTCAAAAAACGTATTAAAATACTTCATAATTAAATAAGGAATATATTTTACTTGTAGATTTTATTTTAAGATAACATTTTATTTATTTATGTTTTTAACTATTTTAAATAATGTTATTCAACATTATTTCCTATGGGGATTTTATTTTAAATCCCACCCTCAACTATTTTCTATAGGAGGATGTTGCAGTACCAGTAGTTGACCAGGTGTGGTGCTGGACTTCCTCTACCTCCGAGCCAGAGTAATTTACTACTGTTTTAGATCCTTTTTTGACTGTAGTAACTTTAGAAATGCTGTTTGTGTATAGCACTGTGCTTACTCTTTTGTGGGAAGGTGCCTATCCCTTCCTACACCTCTTCCTAACCTCCCTCAACCCCTTGCATTTAGTAGAAAGTATGCCCTTTATTTCCAGTCACCCCCACCCCCCAGGTCCCTTCCACATTTACTTATAAGTACCAAACTTACACAGTTGAGAATTTCCTCATAGAACAAATAGGGGAGGTGGAGGTGAAGGTGGAGAGTTACATTCGTAATTTGTGACTAGCAATTCGTAGTATTTTAGAAGTACTATTGTAGCGCTATTAGACACACTACAAAATGCAGTTTGTGACTAGGCTTTACAGTCTTATCCATAAGACTTAGTGAAACATCGGAAAACCTATAGATCAATGGAGCGATCCATTATGATAATTTTTGCCAAAGCCATTGTATGGCATTGTAGGCGGAACATACTCCAATGACACATGCCATTATGACACAATGTAATGTACCAGCAGCACTATGAGTCCATATAAACGATGTACACTGGGTGGAACTACACACCAAATAACTAACATGTCCCTGTGCAAGACTAATTCATCCGTTTACCCATTCGCGCTTCCCTTCAGCCTCTTCCTTATTTTGCCGTTTGCCTCATTAGTGTCATGCCTCATTCAATATAGTGTTCTTGCATCCCTCTTCCACTGTCTTTCAATGTACCTCTTTCTGGTTGTGTAAACTTCAGCATGCATTGTCCACTGAGGTAACCCGTTAATCTAAGCGCGTGCTATAGAAATGTGTGTGCAACCTAAAGGTCATATGTTTTATCCGCAGTGGGACTAATGAGCATGTTTTGCTTCTGCGTTTGATAATATGAGCACCACTGAGCTTAGTACTAATCATTTCAGGCCCAACGGACTATATATATGGCCGGTCACTACATGGATATATATACACATATATACAAAACTTGCCCATCCTTTCACAGGACCACCACCTTGTCCTCTCACCTGGCTCTGGTTTTGGGGGCACATTCAGTGAGTCCATACTGCCCCATTGCGTTGACGGCTGCAGGTTCGCGTTCTTTTTGGGAGGTGTCGGAGGCGGAGTTTTCTAGCAACAGTAAACATCAGATTAGCTTCAAAGTGACTGACGGTTTTATGTCATACAATAAATGCGACTGATTTTAATTATAGATAGGTTGAAAGCTTTTCTGCGTTTTCACTAGCCTTTGCTACTGTTAGTCTACTATCAGAACCACATTTCACTATTTTTTTTATTTCAAAACATAGAGAGGGAGTGACTGGATGTTGTAGTCGATAATATGAATATGTGCCCCTTTCCATAAGAACATCTGAAGTGTTCTTGATATGTCACTGAAGGGAGGGAAAAGCAGAGGTAACTTCATAAAAACACCTACTCACACAATAGGCAATACATGCACAGTACGTCTTGAACGGCCTTATATGCAGACTGACTACCCACTCACACCCTCTGTTTTCAATCCAACCTTGTCTGCCACGGATAAAGGCTCGATTTCATGCCCCAAATGTGAGCAAAGAAAGTAAGGCTATGATTCACAGAAGTCACATGCTAATTCAGGAACTCTCTAACTGGCTACACTGAGCACATGCTGTACATAGTGCATTATTTACAGTCTCTCTGTCTGGCTGCTCAAGCTGTACAAAGTGCATTGCTACAGTTCCACTCCCTGGCTACACAAAGCACATGCTGTACCCAGTGCATTCTTTACAGTTTCTCTTTTCGGGTACCCTAAGCACAAGCTGTATATAATGCATAGTTTACAGTCTCTATGGTTATACTAAGCACAAGTGGATGGCAGTGTGTTGCTTACAATCTCTCTGTCTCACTACACTGAGTACAAGCTATACATAGTGCATTATTTACAGTTTCTCCAGCTCCTTACGTTAAGCACAAGCTGTACGTGGTGTATTGTTTACAGTCTCTCTGTCTGACTACACTAAACACAAGCTGTACATAATGTATTGTTTACAGTCTGTCTGACTACATTAAACACAAGCTATACACAGTGTATTGCTTACAATCTCTCTGTCTCACTACACTAAGTACAAGCTATAAATAGTGCATTGTTTACAGTTTCTCCAGATGCCTATATTATGCACGAGTCGTATATAGATTATTGTTTACAGTCTCTCTGTCTAAGTACCCTAAATGCAAGCTGTGTAGTGTATTGTTTACAGTCTCTCTGTCTGACTACACTAAACACTAGCTGTACATAGTGTGTTGATTACAATCTCCCTGTCTCACTACACTGAGTTCATGCTATAAATACTGCATTGTTTATAGTTTCTCCAGTTGTCTACGTTAAGCACAAGCTGTACATAGTGTATTGTTTACAGTCTCTCTGTCTGACTACACTAAACACTAGCTGTACATAGTGTATTGTTTACAGTCTCTCTGACTACACTAAACACAAGCTGTGCATAGTCTATTGTTTACAGTCTCTCTTTCTGACTACACTAAACACAAGCTGTACATAGTGTATTGTTTACTGTCTCTCTGCCTGACTACACTAAACACAAGCTGTACATAATATATTGTTTACAGTCTCTCTGTCTGACTACACTAAACACAAGCTGTACATAGTGTATTGTTTACAGTCTCTCTGTCTGACTACACTAAACACAAGCTGTACATAGTGTGTTGCTTACAATCTCTCCGACTCACTACACTGAGTACAAGCTATAAATAGTGCATTATTTACAGTTTCTCCAGCTGCTTATGTTAAGCACAAGCTGTACATAGTGTATTGTTAACAGTCTCTCTGTCTGACTACATTAAACACAAGCTGTACATAATGTTTTGTTTACAGTCTGTCTGACTATATTAAACACAAGCTCTACATAATGTATTGTTTACAGTTTCTCTGACTACACTAAACACAAGCTGTACATAGTGTATTGTTTACAGTCTCTCTGTCTGACTACACTAAACACAAGCTGTACATAGTGTATTGTTTACAGTCTCTCTGTCTGACTACACTAAACACAAACTGTACATAGTGTGTTGCTTACAATCTCCCTGTCTCACTACACTGAGTACAGGCTATAAACAGTGCATTGTTTATAGTTTCTCCAGATGCCTACCTTATGCACAAGCTGTACATAGTGTATTGTTTATAGTCTCTCTGTCCGATTACCCTAAGCACAAGCGGATCACAGTGTATTGCCCACAGACTCTCTGTCTCACTACGCTCAGTACAAGCTGTAAATAGTGCATTGTTTACAGTTTTTTTGTGTGGCTACATTCAGCACAGCTGTACACAGTACATTGCTCTCTGCCTGACTATAATGTTAACAATCACCCTGACTGTCTAGCTACTCTAAGCACAAGCTATGCATAGCGCATTGTTTCCAGACAGTCTGGCTGCACTAAGCATCAACCTCCGCGGCCCTGTCTCAGATCTCTAAGAACACACCCTAAGAGGCTTTTGTAAGTACTCCAGGCAGGGCTTAAGGTATTTTGGCAGGGCCTGTGCACAGCTCATTAACTGTAACCTTTCCTCTGATACAAGTGCCTCAAGCCCCCCGCCACCAGATACTCTGTGTTCCTACATTGGTTTGTAGGCCATCCGGTCAGTGTAGATTCCTCCCTCTTCCAACTACTTTGCTTTTTAGCAGAGGCCTGATGGAGAAAGGGAGCAGGGAAGGGGTTCAGGGAAGTTTGTGCACCAGGCCAGCAGCTAGACAGGAGTGCAGTAGGGCTGGAAGAGTAACAATTGTTGGGTCAAACTTGTAAGAGGAAATGGATCATGTTATGAGGATGATGGGAGCGGGAACGTGACAGAGACCTGTACCAGCAAACGCAGAGGGTCTCGTAAGGCTCCAAGTGTTTGAACTAATGACGGAACATTAAGAGAAATATGGCAGAAGGAGTGGAGCATGGGATCGGCAATGTCTTCAGTGCAATTCTGTTCATACAATCAATGGCACTCTGACTTTGTTGTAATGATCAGATTCCAAGGGACCTACTCTCCCAAGATCCTGCTGATCAACAGATTCCGAGGGACCTACTCTCCCAAGACCCTGCCGATCACCAGATTCCGAGGGACCTACTCTCCCAAGACCCTGCCGATCTGATTACGAGGGACCCAGGGCCGTTTCTACCATTAGGCAAGACTAGGCGGCCGCCTAGGGCGGCAAAAGAGCTAGGACGGCAAAAGGGGGATTTTTGTTTTTTAATTTGATCCTACGAACGTAAAGCTAGGCAGCTGCCTAGTCTTGCCTAATAGAAACGGCCTTGATTCTGAGGACCCTTCAGGGGGCGCAGACTGTCTCTCGCCGGATCCAGCCAGAGAGGGCGACGCGCGCCAAATCCCCACCCCGGGCCTTTCGTCTCTTTCTAATGCGCACAAAAAGTGCTGGAATCCCAAACAAGCAGCGTCTCGGCCTGTACAAGAGAAGGGGCTGGCAGTGCAGGGAATGTAGACTGTTTTAAACCGCTCACCACGGCTTTCCTAAACACCAAGAGCTCATAGAGACGGATGTAGTGAGAACTGATTTCAGTGCTTTGAGGCGCCCTTATGACGTCACAGGCGCTGTACAAATAATATGCAACGTAACGCAGGATGGAAGCGGATAGCGATCTACTTGAAAGGGGGCCATCCTCTGCTACTTCAAGGCACCCCCACTCCAGGGCTGTGCGTCTTCAGCACCAGCCACAGACCACCTGCGCGCAGTCTGCACACCGTGCACAGAGCTGAACAGACCCTCCAGACCGTGTTTAGTTATTTCTCATCATAGAATCAAATACCCTTCATATGATTCCTGTTGGCATAATGCACACCCGATGACGCAAAATTGCCCAAGGCTGCAATAGCAGTGGCAGTGCTCACTTCCCGGCAATTGTCAACACAACACATGAGACGCACAACGAGAATGGATGTCAACAGACTTACAAATGGAGGGCTAGACCCCAATGTCGCTCATGTTTTTCAATAAAAAAGCACATTTTGTCTCATTTGACCCTCATAAAAAATTCATATTTTTTTTTACCGCTCGGTACCTTTTTGAAGACATTGTTGGAAGGTTGAGCAGAGTAACTGCGTGGCGGTTGCCTCTTATCCTGTAAGTATCACATATAACATTTACGAATTTCGTTACTGGTAACTGGTTAATGGCAACTGAATGATTAGAGATTTGCACTTAAGTTGGCTTCATCTTCAACATGACTGCATGTTGTAATAATAATAGGCTGTTCGTCTCTAACAAAAATGAATGTGTCCCCATGATGTAACGCAACTTGTGTTTGTGTAAAGCGCTCTGATAACCGATACTTTCGGGTCAAGATCGCTCTATATAAAACTCCATAAAAAAAAAGAATTGAACCACTAGCCTAGTGCCATGTCTGATACCGTCCTCCGGTAGTGACTGTTTAGGCCAACGTCAATGTCCACGCTGGGATTTGTAAGCCAGTGCTTACCCCGTTAAAAATAAGACTACAAATCCCAGAATGCAACACACAGGTGGCCGCAAACCCAGGATTGGTTGACCGTGTTCCACAACATGGAACCACTTCTCAACTATGGTGAAGTGTGTATTCTGCCTTGCACCGGCTCAAATTCTGGTCAGGATTACTCTCATAGTGGTAACATGCACAAGCTTGTCAATAACTTCTATTCACAGCGCCAAGAAGCAGTTCATTCTGTGTTGTATGCCAAACTTTATTAACGTCTTGCCATAGTATCTGATTAGCGCAGATTTGAGCATCATGAACTATAATCTCCCTGACGTGGAAATCTTTTAATTGTTGTGATCAGCCTCTATTAAATGGATACAATGAAGATGATAACTATTTCAGGTGCCTCAGTGAAAAAAAACAAGCGTTGGCAAAACCACTAGGTCTGGCCTGGGAAGATGGTGCAAGTTACTATTTTTGTTGTTTCTGGTTTTGAAAACGAGGTGCACTGATGCCTCTGTGGTATTTAAACACAAGGCTCTATTGGGCATCTGTGTACATAGTTCTGTGAGTGTATGGCTACAGTAACGGTCTGGCCGGGCCTTCGTTGAGGCCGTTTGCAGGACTGACTGATGTGATCATGTTTCCTGATAGTAAATGCGAGTAACATAGAAGGGCTCGGCAGTAGAGGGTGTGCCTCTCTAGCCTGGATGACAGGGGGAGAGAGTGATGGTAGTAAAAGGGAGGGGGCGGCATTTTTCAAGTCTCGCCTAGGGTGGCAAAACACCTAAAAACGGCCCTGGAGGGACCTACTCTCCCAAGACCCTGCCGATCACCAGATTCCGAGGGACCTACTCTCCCAAGACCCTGCCGATCACCAGATTCCGAGGGACGGACCTACTCTCCCAAGACCCTGCCGATCACCAGATTCCGAGGGACCTACTCTCGCAAGACCCTGCCAGCCTAGCAGAGATAATGAACCTACGGACTTTCCCAAGGGCACTGCATGTCTGGTAGCCCTCTATCCATCATGCCCTGTTTTTAACTGCTTATATTACACCACAAACCTACATATATAAGAACATGATGCTGCTGATGCAGTACAGTCCACCTTCACTTTCAGAACCCAGCGTCCCCTCATCTTTGTCTTTGACCCTGGGCAGCTCTCCGCTGCTCAAATTCCACAAACTTACAAACATATGTAACCCTGGATTTTCCTGAGTGTCGACTCGTTTCCTAAATTTGACTTCTTAAGGGCTGGTCTAGCGTGCACGATTCGAAGATCTGTCATAAACACATCTGTTCCTCTGCAGTGTTTGGGAGACGGCAGCTCGACCGGTTTTCACTCGTTTAGCAGAGCTTTTAATAACAGCGGGGTGGCGTGCCTTGCAATCCATCAAGCCACAAAGGCTCTCTTTATGAACTATTCCACTCCCAGCAAACAATGCGAAGATTCACTCTGATAAACAATGGTGCACAATCCCCACAACCCAGGCAGAATCAAGAAAAAACACATCCTTAAAGTGCCACACGACGCAAGGAAATAAAAGTTCAAAGCAGAAAAACATGAAAACGTTTAGTCCAAAAATCTTCTGTTTTGATTGCTTCCTGGCAGGACTTATTGTGCCTCGAGTTTTTGAAGGATCCAATTTTATTGCTATTTGAGTGCTTTCGGCAGCCATCTTAGACGATCCCTCTTCCATGTCATTCAGATTTATTTATATTTATTTACTTGGCCTGATGAGAGGTTTCTCTCTCCATAGTAATATGGCTCTCAATGCACACGTCTGGGTACCTTAGGTGGCTACACATATAGATAAAATAGCAGCTATGGTGTTTGGTAATTGGAGTTGATAAGACAGCGCCTACACATACAAAACTAACATACAAGCATTATTTATAAGGGAAACAGCGTTTAGATCGCATGCGATAGATCGCATGCCATTACAACGCGGTCATTACAAAGACCGCGTTGTAACATCGCAAACCATTACATCGCAAGTTGTTACAATGACTTGCGATAGGGGGCACAAGGTGTTGGATTTAGAATCCAACACCTTCTCTGCTGTTGCACAAACTAGAGTAGGAATAGTAAATAATACTATTTCTAAGTCCAGCATGCCCCCTACAGCAAGTCGTTGTAACGACTTACGATGTAATGCTTCGCGATGTAACAACGCGGTTGTTGTAATGACCGTGTTGTAATGGCATGCGATCTATTGCATGCGTAGTAAAGAGTCATATTCATTTGCTGGTGGAAGGGGGTGAGAATGTGTGACTGGGAGAGTCTAGGCATTATTTTAAAAAGAGTTGCACGTTTATATTAGCCTTTAAAATATGCTGAGGAGATAGTACATAGAGCAGCTGGGAATATGTTCCCATGGAAGGGCTCCAGGAGACTGCATCACCCGATCCATAATGCTACACAAGGAGGGTTGGGTGCAAGCATGACTGGTTGAGGTTTGGTTGTAATTTTGGACCTAGTGGATGCAGGATTCAAGTAGATCGGTAAGGGCGGTGCAGTTGATGGCGCTACATACCAGAGTCTAAAGCTTGCATTGTGCTGTTTTTTGCGGAGAGCCGCCCAGCCTGATGGAGATGAAGTGCTATAAGGAAATGTCTCAGGAGACTTTAGAGGGTCCTTGTGGCAAAGTTTGTACAGTGTGGTTCCAGGTGGTCCAGGAATTAGACCTTGAGGGGTAGTTAACAATGTGCAAGCGGACAGCAGTGTTACTACAGCACCATCGATCTTGGTGGGGCAAAGAGCTAGGGTATGGCAACTCAAGGGCACAGGATGGGGCATTTAGATTCTTGGACCAAAATAAGCTTTTCAAAAGACATTAGGAGGCCAAGCGTGAAGGGTTTGACTGTGGGGGGTCATTGGTTACTTAGCAGTATCCTGTGTTGGTATTGTCGTTTACCATGTATGTGCCAAAGTCAGCAATCTTTTTCTAGGCCAGTCAGATGATACAATTACCTACTTTGGTTACCTGACTCTGCAGAGTTAAGACAATAAAGCATGGAAAGCTTACTGTGGGAAGAGGAAGAGGTTAGAAACTCAACACAGCATGACACTGCAACTAAGAAAGAGTGAACCCAGTGTCTAGTCAGTGCTGCTTTTTCAAGAGAATATGACTTTTAGTTACACATTAGAACAGTTAGAGTTATGATGCACAACAGCTTCGGTGTTCGAGATACGACCCAAATGTTTCTGTAGTGTGCGCATGCTATGTGCTAGATTGCATAATACATTGGTCCTGTGGCATATGTTATACCAGACTGCGCTCGGTTGGGTAAAAACAATTGTTAGGTAACAGCTAGCAACACAACAATAATGGGGAAGGGAGGAGTTTTATTCCGGTGCTGGGGAAACCTACTCTAAACAAAGGGTAGTGGTGGCAACCTCACCCTCCACTACACAGGTAAGTCTGGTTTTAGAGAGGTGGTCCGAAAAGCAGAGATGTGCACGTTATCATGCCACCATGATCAAACGACAGCATGCAGGAAGACCACTGTCTTGCAAAGCCATAAACCCAGTGTGTCTATAGACGCCGCTATTCACTCCGTATAGGAAAATGTGCATACTATACACACATGCTAGCCACATAGCCACCTGTGAGGCAATGGACCACACTTACGTGCAATGGATGGACCTCTATTGGGCAGAGTGCTTCGGAAACCTCCTCACCACAGGTTCAGGTAAAACGGTCTGTGCTACTGAAAAATAATCACCACCACCAGTGCCAACCACCTCACTGATGGGATCAGGGTATAGTAGCCACCCTCACTCTGGGCTGTGGGGCACCTAGGTTTTCAGTAGGGTCAAGAGCCTGCACTACTGATGAATAGCACAGTAAAAATGAGTAGCAACTCTAGCGAACTCACAGATGGTTGACTCAATGGGATTATTGAAGGTGTTACTGAGTGAGTTTGCAATACATGTCAGTCAATTATGGGTACCCAAGTATTTGATCTAGAACTAAATCACACTTGAGTATTTGTTTGGAAGGTGACCAAAAATCCCAAGCAAACCATACTTTACATAGCACCTGCTTCAGCAGAGCTCATATGTGTCCAGGATTCTAAGTAGTGAGTACCAAGTAGCCTATCCGTTTCTATCACAGGAAATGCCCCTGTATCTGAAGGAGCAGCGGTGCTACCCATCATCAGTGAAAGTAGTAATTTCCCTTAAGGAATGATTTCCCTCTAATCACTATAAGTAATAATGCATTTCTTCAGCAGTAGAAGATATAATTATCCCTAACACGCTCAGCGGAATAGCTGGGGTGAGCACTAATGATGTCCATTATCAGTAAAGTGAATAATACCTCAATGATAATTTTAAACAATAATGACAGAATCATCATTTTAAACAATAATGCCCCATCATCAGTATAAGAAGGTATGACCTCCTCAATCTAAGCACTAATAGCCTGCATTATCAGTCAGTGCCATAATGCCCCCATTATCAGTATAAGGTATGACCTCCTCAATCTATGCATCAGTAGCCTGCATTATCAGTCTGTGCAATAATGCCCCCATCATCAGTATAAGAAGGTATGACCTCCTCAATCTAAGCACAAATAGCCTGCATTATCAGTCAGTGCAATAATGCCCTCATTATCAGTATAAGGTATGACCTCCTCTATCTATGCATCAGTAGCCTGCATTATCAGTCTGTGCAATAATGACCCCATTATCAGTATAAGAAGGTATGACCTCCTCAATCTAAGCATCAATAGACTGCATTATAAGTCAGTGCCATAATGCCCCGTCATAAGTATAAGAAGGTATGACCTCCTCAATCTAAGCAACAATAGCCTGCATTATCAGTCTGTGCAATAATGCCCCCATTATCAGTATAAGAAGGTATGACCTCCTCAGTCTAAGCATCAATAGCCTGCATTATCAGTCAGTACAATAATGCCCCCATTATCAGTATCGTAATTTAAGACCTCCTCAATCTAAGCATCAATAGCCTACATCATCAATATAAGCAATAATGCCCCGTCATCAGTATAAGAAGGTATGACCTCCTCTATCTATGCATGAGTAGCCTGCATTATCAGTCTGTGCAATAATGCCCCCATTATCAGTATAAGAAGGTATGACCTCCTCAATCTAAGCATCAATTGCCTGCATTATCAGTCTGTGCAATAATTCCCCATCTTCAGTATAAGAAGGTATGACCTCCTCAGTCTAATCATCAATAGCCCGCATTATCAGTCTGTGCATTAAATCCCAATGTCATCAGTGTAAGAAGGTATGACCTCCTCAATCTAAGCACTAATAGCCTGCATTATCAGTCAGTGCAATAATGCCCCCATTATCAGTATAGGAATTTATGACTTCCCCAATCTCAGCATCAATAGTTTGCAGTATGAGCCAGTGCAATTATGCCCCCATTATCAGTATAAGGTATGACCTCCTCAATCTATGCATCAGTAGCCTGCATTATCAGTCTGTGCAATAATGCCCCATCTTTAGTATAAGAAGGTATGACCTCCTCAGTCTAAGCATCAATAGCCTGCATTATCAGTGTGTGCAATAATCCCCCGATTATCAGTGTAAGAAGGTACAACCTCCTCAGTCTAAGCATCACTAGCCTGCATTATCAGTCAGTGCAATAATACCCCCATTATCAGTATAGGAATTTATGACCTCCTCAATCTAAGCATCAATAGCTTGCATTATGAGTCAGTGCAATAATGCCCCCATCAGCAGAAGGTGTGACCTCCGTAAACTAAGCATTGATAGTCTGCATTATCAGTCAGTGCAATAATGCCCCCGTCATCAGTATAGGAAGTTATGACCTCCTCAATCTAAGCATCAATAGCATCAGTGCAATAATGCCCCCATTATCAGTGTAAGAAGGTATGACCTCCTCAATCTAAGCACTAATAGACTGCATTATCAGTCAGTGCAATAATGCCCCATTATCAGTATAAGGTATGACCTCCTCAATCTATGCATCAGTATCCTGCATTATCAGTCTGTGCAATAATGCCCCCATTATAAGTATAAGAAGGTATGACCACCTCAATCTAAGCATCAATAGTCTGCATTATAAGTCAGTGCAATAATGCCCCGTCATCAGTATAAGAAGGTATGACCTCCTCAATCTAAGCATCAATAGCCTGCATTATCAGTCTGTGCAATAATGCCCCATCTTCAGTATAAGAAGGTATGACCTCCTCAGTCTAATCATCAATAGCCTGCATTATCAGTCTGTGCAATAATGCCCCCATTATCAGTATAAGAAGGTATGACCTCCTCAATCTAAGCATCAATAGCCTACATCATCAGTATAAGCAATAATGCCCCGCCATCAGTATAAGAAGGTATGACCTCCTCAATCTATGTATAAGTAGCCTGCATTATCAGTCTGTGCAATAATGCCCCCATTATCAGTATACGAAGCTATGACCTCCTCAATATAAGCATCAATAGCCTGCATTATCAGTCTGTGCAATAATACCCCCATTTCAGTATAAAAAGGTATGACCTCCTCAGTCTAAGCATCAATAGCCTGCATTATCAGTCAGTGCAATTATGCCCCATCTTCAGTATAAGAAGGTATGACCTCCTCAGTCTAATCACCCGTAGCCTGCATTATCAGTCTGTGCAATAATGCCCCTGTCATCAGTGTAAGAAGGTATGACCTCCTCAATCTAAGCACCAATAGCCTGCATTATCGGTCAGTGCAATAATGCCCCCATTATCAGTATAAGAAGGTATGACCACCTCAGTCTAAGCATCAATAGCCTGCATTATCAGTCAGTGCAATAATGCCCCCATTATCAGTATAGGAATTTATGATATCCTCAATCTCAGCATCAATAGTTTGCATTACGAGTCAGTGCAATAATGCCCCTATTATCAGTATAAGAATGTATGACATCCTCAATCTATGCATTAGTAGCCTGCATTATCAGTCTGTGCAATAATGCCCCATCTTTAGTATAAGAAGGTATGACCTCCTCAGTCTAAGCATCACTAGCCTGCATTATCAGTCAGTGCAATAATGCCCCAATTATCAGTATAGGAATTTATGACCTCCTCAATCTAAGCATCAATAGTTTGCATTATGAGTCAGTGCAATAATGCCCCCATTATCAGTATAAGGTATGACCTCCTCAATCTATGCATCAGTAGCCTGCATTATCAGTCTGTGCAATAATGCCCCCATTATCAGTATAAGAAGGTATGACCTCCTCAATCTAAGCATCAATAGTCTGCATTATAAGTCAGTGCAATAATGCCCCATCTTTAGTATAAGAAGGTATGACCTCCTCAGTCTAAGCATCAATAGCCTGCATTATCAGTCTGTGCAATAATGCCCCGTCAGCAGTATAAGAAGGTATGACCTCCTCAATCTAAGCATCAATAGCCTGCATTATCAGTCTGTGCAATAATACCCCCATTTCAGTATAAAAAGGTATGGCCTCCTCAGTCTAAGCATCAATAGCCTGCATTATCAGTCAGTGCAATTATGCCCCCATTATCAGTATAGTAATTTATGACCTCCTCAATCTAAGCATCAATAGCCTGCATTATCAGTCTGTGCAATAATGCCCCCATTATAAGTATAAGAAGGTATGACCTCCTCAATCTAAGCATCAATAGCCTGCATTATCAGTCTGTGCAATAATGCCCCATCTTTAGTATAAGAAGGTATGACCTCCTCAGTCTAAGCATCAATAGCCTGCATTATCAGTCTGTGCAATAATGCCCCCATTTCAGTATAAAAAGGTATGGCCTCCTCAGTCTAAGCGTCAATAGCCTGCATTATCAGTCAGTGCAATTATGCCCCCATTATCAGTATAGTAATTTATGACATCCTCAATCTAAGGATCAATAGCCTGCATTATCAGTCTGAGCAATAATGCCCCATCTTCAGTATAAGAAGGTATGACCTCCTCAGTCTAATCACCAGTAGCCTGCATTATCAGTCTGTGCAATAATGCCCCTGTCATCAGTGTAAGAAGGTATGACCTCCTCAATCTATGCATCAGTAGCCTGCATTATCAGTCTGTGCAATAATGCCCCTGTCATCAGTGTAAGAAGGTATGACCACCTCAGTCTAAGCATCAATAGCCTGCATTATCAGTCTGTGCAATAATGCCCCCATTATCAGTATAGGAATTTATGATCTCCTCAATCTCAGCATCAATAGTTTGCATTACGAGTCAGTGCAATAATGCCCCTATTATCAGTATAAGAAGGTATGACATCCTCAATCTATGCATTAGTAGCCTGCATTATCAGTCTGTGCAATAATGCCCCATCTTTAGTATAAGAAGGTATGACCTCCTCAGTCTAAGCATCAATAGCCTGCATTATCAGTATAAGCAATAATGCCCCGTCATCAGTATAAGAAGGTATGACCTCCTCAATCTATGCATGAGTAGCCTGCATTATCAGTCTGTGCAATAATGCCCCCAGTATCAGAATACGAAGCTATGACCTCCTCAATCTAAGCATCAATAGCCTGCATTATCAGTCTGTGCAATAATACCCCCATTTCAGTATAAAAAGGTATGGCCTCCTCAGTCTAAGCATCAATAGCCTGCATTATCAGTCAGTGCAATTATGCCCCCATTATCAGTATAGTAATTTATGACCTCCTCAATCTAAGCATCAATAGCCTGCATTATCAGTCTGTGCAATAATGTCCCCATTATAAGTATAAGAAGGTATGACCTACTCAATCTAAGCATCAATAGTCTGCATTATCAGTGGGGAACAACCTTTACAACGCAACTTTTACAACGCACTACACTTACAACGCATTTTTTACAACGCACAATCCATTACAACGCATGACATTACAACGCATGACACTACAACGCATTTTTAAAAACTACCTTTACAACGCATTCCATTACAACGCATACTACCATTACAACGCATACCATTACAACGCATAATATTAAATTGCATTTAAGGTAAGTATTAGTTAAATTGCATTTAAGGTAAGTATTAGTAATTTTTACCCCTATACTATCCAACACTTACCCTACTGTTGCACCCCCTGGAGTTAGAATAGTAATTTTTACCCCTATACTATCCAACACTTACCCTACTGTTGCACCCCCTGGAGTTAGAATAGTAATTTTTACCCCTATACTATCCAACATTTACCCTACTGTTGCACCCCCTGGAGTTAGAATAGTAATTTTTACCCCTATACTATCCAACATTTACCCTACTGTTGCACCCACTGGAGTTAGAATAGTAATTTTTACCCCTATACTATGCAACATTTACCCTACTGTTGCACCCCCTGGAGTTAGAATAGTAATTTTTACCCCTATACTATCCAACATTTACCCTACTGTTGCACCCCCTGGAGTTAGAATAGTAATTTTTACCCCTATACTATCCAACATTTACCCTACTGTTGCACCCCCTGGAGTTAGAATAGTAATTTTTACCCCTATACTATCCAACACTTACCCTACTGTTGCACCCCCTGGAGTTAGAATAGTAATTTTTACCCCTATACTATCCAACACTTACCCTACTGTTGCACCCCCTGGAGTTAGAATAGTAATTTTTACCCCTACACTATCCAACACTTACCCTACTGTTGCACCCCTTGGAGTTAGAATAGTAATTTTTACCCCTATACTATCCAACACTTACCCTACTGTTGCACCCCCTGGAGTTAGAAAAGTAATTTTTACCCCTATACTATCTAATACTTACCTTAAATGCAATTTAACTAATACTTACCTTAAATGCAATTTAATATTATGCGTTGTAATGGTATGCGTTGTAATGGTAGTATGCGTTGTAATGGAATGCGTTGTAAAGGTAGTTTTTAAAAATGCGTTGTAGTGTCATGCGTTGTAATGTCATGCGTTGTAATGGATTGTGCGTTGTAAAAAATGCGTTGTAAGTGCATGCGTTGTAAAAGTGTGCGTTGTAACGACATACATCCATTATCAGTCTGTGCAATAATGCCCCATCTTTAGTATAAGAAGGTATGACCTCCTCAGTCTAAGCATCAATAGCCTGCATTATCAGTCTGTGCAATTATGCCCCCATTATCAGTATAGTAATTTATGACCTCCTCAATCTAAGCATCAATAGCCTGCATTATCAGTCTGTGCAATAATGCCCCCATTATAAGTATAAGAAGGTATGACCTCCTCAATCTAAGCATCAATAGTCTGCATTATCAGTCTGTGCAATAATGCCCCATCTGTAGTATAAGAAGGTATGACCTCCTCAGTCTAAGCATCAATAGCCTGCATTATCAGTCTGTGCAATAATACCCCCATTTCAGTATAAAAAGGTATGGCCTCCTCAGTCTAAGCATTAATAGCCTGCATTATCAGTCTGTGCAATAATACCCCCATTTCAGTATAAAAAGGTATGGCCTCCTCAGTCTAAGCATTAATAGCCTGCATTATCAGTTAGTGCAATAATGCCCCCATCATCAGTATAGGAAGTTATGCAGCCGCGGTCGGTAGTAGGAGTTACTGCAGGGCGGTGACGTGGGGAGGAGGAGGGGCAGGGTGGGGGTAGTAAACTATGGATTACGGAGGTTTACAGGTAAATTAACATATAAATTAATAAAACGAATCTCGTTGCGTGCACTGCATCGTATTTGGGGATGCAGTGCACGCAACGAAATTCGTTTTATTAATTTATATGTTAATTTACCTGTAAACCTCCGTAATCCATAGTTTACTACCCCCCACCCTGCCCCTCCTCCTCCCCACGTCACCGCCCTGCAGTTACTCCTACTACCGACCGAGGCTGAATTTATGACCTCCTCAATCTAAGCACGATAGCCTGTATTATCAGTCTGTGCAATAATGCCCCCATTATCAGCATAGGAAGGTATGACCTCCTCAATCTAAGCATCAATAGTTTGCATTATTAGTCAGTGCAATAATGCCCCCATCAGCATAAGGTGTGACCTCTGTAATCTAAGCATCAATAGTCTGCATTATCAGTCTGTGCATTAATGCCCCATCAGTCTCAGCAAAAAAGGCTCCAGCATTAAAAGCACCAATGCAGCTCACCATTCCAAGAACGTTTGCCCTCTTCAGTGTGAGTACAAATGGTCCCCATAATCGGAATAATTACAATTAATCCCTTCTACGAGTACCAACATAATGCCCCAATGCCCTATAAACAACAATGATGTAGATCACCAGTTTAAAGAACAATGTCTAATATCAGTGCAGAAAAAACGTCCACATCAGTCAAATTATTAATGCCCGGTAATGTCCCGTATCATCATCTAGGCAATAACTCCTCACCATCTGCGTGTTCAATAATGGCCCGAACCATGAGTGACTCCCTTGCAGTGGCTCTGCTGGAGCAGTCAATCGAGCTCATATCCCAGGCCTGGACCAGCCGCATGGGTCACAGGGAAGCCTCTGGAGGATAGCAAGCCGCTCTCAGAGCTGGATGAGCGAAGCAGTGCATCCCCCATCAGCCATGAAAGCACCCCGAAGATCAGCACAAAACACTCTGCTGATGAGAATGAATGCCCCAGGTCCATGGCCAGACCTGGGGTTATTTCACGAGCTTCTCTTTTATGTCGAAACATATTTTATTTTTTTATTTTAGAGTCAAAAGAACTGAAAAAGCACGCATTAAGAAGAATCAGGTAAGGCCATTAAGAATTCTTGAAGGGGGAAGGACGTCTGTTAATCTGAATGGGAGGGGGTGACAAACTCGGACTCGCAATGCGCAGCACGGGGGCTGTCACTGTAACTGCGGCTTGTACAGGCTGGTAGCTTAGAACCCAATCCTGGCATCTTCAGTGAGGCACAAGAGCATTCATTTCAGGACTTGCCACGCTGGCAGGGTGGGCTCTAGGAAGTTAGATACAGCCATACCTGTGCAGGCACAGCACAGCCATCAGGAACAAAGCCGACTCCTCCAGACTCGCCTTTACATGTTACGCTGATCTTTAGCTGGACAAGGTCGGACCCAAGCCCCTGTCTCTACTGGTGACTGGTTCAGAACACCCTGTCCATTGGAGCACCCATGGCATGGCTTGGGCATCCTAGGATCCTGCATGACAGGCCCAGAGGGGTGCCCAGAGCTGCAGAGTAACGAACTTCAGCCATCAGAGAGAACTAATTGTGTTTCCTTTTGTGGGGTTGTGGGTCAGAACATGACTGCAATAAAATTGTGCTATAAAAAAACCGACATCCAAAATATAGACTAGGTAAGTATAGCTGGACTGTTCTCAACTTCAGATCTACGTGACTCGAAGATATACGGGCCATATTATCAAAAACGGCGATAACATTATCGCCGGTTTAGCGGCAGGATACTACCGCTAAAGCGGCGATAATGGGCTTGATAATATGCCGCAGAGAATTCCCATAGAAGCCCAGGCTTGATATCCTTCCCACCAGTACCTGGGCTTCTTTTGGAATTCTCAAGGGCATATTATCAAGCCCATTATCGCCGCTTTAGCGGTAGTATCCTGCCGCTAAACCGGCGATAATGTTATCGCCGTTTTTGATAATATGGCCGTGCCTCTCTTCAAGATATATATGTGATGTTAAATATAGTGGCCCTGTACTTACGGATCTATACGAACTTAGTGATATTTTGCTTAATATTTTGACAAGATATTTTGGTCCCACAGTATTTAGTACTAGATGTTCTGCCACTATTCCTTCGTTGAGCTAGACGAGCACCCTTCCCTCTGACCATTTCCTCTCCCCCCTGACCTCGGGTCGTTTCACTTCCGGTATTCTCGGGTAGTCATTGGCTCTCACAACAGGATGAGAGCAGGTGGAACACTTTGCAGTGGCTCCTACGGCACTTCTATTTTTCATGTTGCTTTCTTAGTAATGCATGTGTGGGCAGTGTTTGGAATTGATTGCTAAGGTAACAGTGGATAAATGTTTGTACAGTTAACAAAGAGATGTGAGCAATCGGTATATGAAACCAAAAGCTATACATCTCTCCGCTGGCTGGTCAATACGAGTCTGATGCAACCAGCCAAAATTAAAACTAGGGGCTTATTTACAAGCCGCTTACGCCACCAGTATATCACTTTTTATAATGCTCTGGCAGCGCAGAGTGCAGACCCATATCTGCAAGGGCATGAAAGACACGCAAAGTGGCTTTGCAAGGCTTTTCATGGCCTCGTACATATGGTGTAAGGCAACAGAGCGCAAGTCGCTGCATTGCCTTACACTGCATGGGGCAGGCTTCATGGGGGTTTTGGAGGGTTTTCCCACACAACACCCATGGGTTTTGACATTCCCAGATTTATAAGGATCTTTAAACCTGGAAATGTGTCAAAACTGTACACCTCTCCTCATGTTTTCCGTACTGCAGCACACGTAGAAAGAAGAAAAAGCCTCCATGGACTGTTGTTGTGCAGGAAGGGACGCCTTCCTGCACAAAAACAATCCTGCCACCAATGCAGACACCCTTGCACCATGATGCAAGGGTGTCTGCGTTGGCCCTTGGCATCAAATTGTGCACTGACGCAGACAGAGGACAGGAATGCACCATATCTTGTAAATACAGTACATTCCTGCCCTTTCCAAATGGCACTGGGCAGCACAGGAAAAAGACTTGTGGCGCTGCCCTGCGCCAGTTCATTGTCAATGCGGCCCTAAGTCACTACCTGGGAACGTGATTTTACGTTTAACCTTTGTAAAGCTGTGAGACACACGCTACGCCTAATCTCGAAGGGAGGCTGTCTTTATCCTTTTGAACTGTACAAATCTGCCAACTTCTTTTCGAAAATGAATCCCACATACCATCAAGCTTTGGCAATATTTGTATGTTTAAAGAAGGCAAGAAGAAAAATGTCTCTTACAATTGTGATAGGAAATCAAACCGCAAATACCAGAATCTAACCAAACAACTGGAAGAACTAGCCACATCTGACTTAAGGGAAAAAGATCTGGGCACGCCATATTGTTGCACGCTCTCTTTTATTCCACAGCTCTCCGTTCTTTGGCTTGCTCATGCTACAGAGATCTCACAGCACCTCATGTGAGGCATGACAGCCCATCTTATCATTGCTTTGTCTGTACCTCCTGGTACAATGGAGTCTAAAACTAAAACTATGATTAAAAGTGCAAGGCAAGTGCAATGAAATTAACTGGACAGGTGCGCATCATGGAGTTAGCTTGTCCTGCTGCTGCCTATACTGTGGCTGCTGTGTCTCATTATGCATTGCTGTTACCTTCACTCCATGGAAGAGCATGTGTTTTCCAGCTGTCTCCCTTGTGTAATTTTCTCCCCTGCAATCTGTGTTGCTCTCTGCGTCTTCCCGCCCCTTACCCAGGAAGTAGATATATGAGCCTCTAGCAACGAAAACTAATTTTCACCCATGGACACCTTCTGGCCCAAAAGCCAGCAATGTGTACCTACAGTGGGTGTCAGAGAATCTTCCATTACTATTCTATGCAAAGTGCTTGTTCTTTATTTATTAGAAACACTTGCACTACTTCTTCTGCCTACCTTCATCATCCCATTATCCTAAAAGGCAATTATGCCAAACAGTGTTTTCTGATTCAGGGACAAGTTTGTTTGCACCCAAGTTGGGATTCCCCCAGGAGTTGTTGGAGAGACTAAAAGTACATCAGTCCTTTTTAGACGTCTCTAAAACTGTCCCAATTAAATACAGACATTCCTGCAGGTAAGAGTGAGAACTGTCCCATTAAAATTATAGAAGAGCAGCTGTGAGGTGCAGGTACTGCCCGATTAAATGAATGCAGCCCTGCTAAGAAAAGTCATTGTGGTCCCAACTTAATTATGACCATCCTGCTCAGAC
Organism: Triturus cristatus; assembly: GCF_964204655.1. NCBI lineage: Eukaryota > Metazoa > Chordata > Amphibia > Caudata > Salamandridae > Triturus > Triturus cristatus. The sequence goes on along the minus strand of NC_140590.1, from coordinate 322,876,477 downwards.
GCCACGAGGGCCCCATTAACCCTGCAGCAGCCCTGCCAGGAAGAGGTGGTACAGTCTGACTAAAGGTACAGCGGCAACGCTGAGAAGTCATGGCTCTGTCCCATTCAAACTATCTCAGACATGCTTAGTGGTGTTGTAATGATCCCATTAACAGTATCAATCAACCAATCAATCAGTACTTGTATAGCGCGGCTAATCGCCTGTGAGGGTATCCAGGCGCTGGGTTGCTGGGCTTAGTCAAAAAGCAAGGTCTTGAGTCCCTTCCTGAGCTCCATCAGCGAGGATTGATGTTCGGAGGGGGAGGGCGTTCAGGGAGTTGGCGGGGAGGTGCGAGGAGGAGTGGCCTCCGCTGTGTATAGCAGCTCTCCTGAGAAGAGGAGGTCCTGTAGCGTCTCACACGTCCTCCCAGCCTGCGCTACATGTGCTCCTGAGGGTAAGAGGCAGCCCAAACCCTACTTTCATGCTATAATATGGTCAATCTTTGGGACTGTTGAGTGGTTATAGAGCCCTCTAGTAATCCCAGCTTTACAAAACTTGTCAACCAATACAGTCATGCTCAGCCGACCAAAGCTGTTCATTGAAAAAGAAAAGACTAGTTTTCTCAAAGCGTGTAAAGGAATGGGCCTGCACACTCAAAGCTGTAGTCCATGGATCCCTTAAAACCGCGCCAGTGCTTGTTTTTATAAATAGGAAAAAAGATCCATAGAAACAAGCATGATAACAGCGATGACATGTTCAACATTTAGCATCTGAATCACCTGCTGAAGTTGGGGGCATAAAGATCTGCTGGCCAAACCAAAGGAGAGGGTCTTAGGAGCGGGATAGCGTCGGAGGGGAGCTGTAGCTTAGCCTGGGGAGGCGGTAGGATCACAGGAGAGGCATCAATCTTTTCCACCCGCCTCACTGTTAGACCGATGGCTGATATTTCCCTGTGGCTCCTCTAGTCAGTGTTTTTTAAATGTGCAAACTTGAGCCCATCAGTCCATCCTCTCCTGGCACTCATTCATCTATCATGGACATACCTTAAAGTGAACACTCGGGGTCCCATTTATCCTGCTCTCAGAGGTGTCAACGGAGGGCGCCGGTGCAAGGATGTTGTATGGCACGTAACCCACTTGTCCATAATTGTTTTGTACTTTCCACCATTTCTTGGTGTCGTCTAAGACCTAGAAAGAAGGCAAACATATCACACAGCTTATCATCACACTTCATTTCGCTTCATGTTCCTTAAAGTAGACCCTGAGGGAGTCAGAAGAGTGTGCCTTAGGACAGAGTAGAGCATGGAGGCATTGGAGAACAGTCCAAAGAGTCAAACAAGGTGGTCACCTAGGGCACCAAGTCAAGCACTAAATATGCAGGAAAAAACACATAAATCAACATCAAAAAGAAAATTTGGGGATACAGACTGCATGGGTTGAATAGAAGTCTGTTTTCGAGGGGCTAGTCTAAGGTCGCCGCTGAAAGCAGTCAGAATAGTGCACCAGCGGTCATAAGAGTGCACCAGTTATAAGAGCAGTATGTGGAGGGGTGAGACTGCTAACCAAAAAGGGTAGGAGGCGGTGCAGCCGGGGTCGGGTCAGTGCACCGAGGATCAGCGCAGGGATGGAAGGGGTCAGCATAGCGGCGGTGATCGAAGCAGTGAAACTAGGGAATCAATGGAGTGCCCACAGAAATTTGGCTGCTCAGGGCAGAGCATAGAGAGGATCGGCTGGATGGGGCAGTGCCCAGAGATGGTCAGCTAGTCGGGGCACTCCCCAAAGAGGGTCGGCTGGTCAGGCCAGCGCCCAGAGAGGTTTGGCTGTTTGGGGCACTGTCCAGAGAGAGTCGGCTCGTCAGGCAGGTTTAGCTGTTTGGGGCTCTGCCTAGAGAGAGATTGCTGGTTGGGCACTGCCTAGAAATGGTTGGAGCACTGCTCAGAGAGAGTCGTTTGGTCGAGGCACTGCCCAGAGAGGGTCTGCTGGTCCGGGCAGTGCCCAAAGAGAGTTGGCTGGTCGGGCACTGCCCGGAGAGCATCGGCTGGTCGGGGCACTGCCCAGAGAGGGTCAGCTGGTCGGGGCACTTCCTAGAGAGAGTCAGCTGGTCGGGCACTGCCCAGAGAGTGTCGGCAGGTCAGGGCACTGCCCAGAGAGGGTCAACTGGTCGGGACACTCCCTAGAGATGGTCAGCTGGTCGGGGCACTGTCCAGAGAGGGTCAACTGGTTGCGGAAGTGCCCAGAGAGAGTCGTCTGGTCAGGGCACTGTCCAGAGAAAGTCGACTGGTTGGGGCTTTGTCCAGAGAGGGTTGGCTTGTCGGGGGAGTGCCCACAGAGAGTCGATTGGTCAGGTGAATGCCCCGAGAGAGATGAGACTGGTCGGGGCACACTCCAGTGAGAGTCAGCTGGTCGGGGGACAACCCATAGAGTGTCGGCTGGCCAGGGTACTGCACCGACAGGGTTGGCTGGCTGAGGCAATGCCCATTGAGGGTTAGCCGGTCGGGGACACTGCCCAGTGAGAGTCGGTTGATTGGGGCACTTCCCAGAGAGAGTCGGCTAGTCGAGGCAGTGGCCAGAGTGGGTCGGCAGGTCAGCACAGAGGACCACAGAACAGTGAAGAAAGTAGGAAGCGAACAGTGAATGGAGATGGTGGGAGCATGAACGCATGAGTGCACCAAGGGGGGACATAGCAGTGACCGGAGGGGATGGTGGTAGTGTAGGGATAGGCCGGGTGCAGCTGTGTCCAAGCCTTACACAGGCACTGGTGTGTTGCATGACATCTCCCAAAGTCTGTGTACCCCTCTTCGCCTCCGGCAACAGCACATTCCAATTTCTTATTCATGAATGCACCTCCTACCTGTATCAACTCGCCTTGTAGCACTGACAGCTCATTGCTATTTCTTGCTACAAAATCATAACTGCAGCTCATGCGTTTGACATCCGCATCCCCGTGTCTGCAAGAAAACAAAAGCAGAGTCAGTGAGGGCAGCTACTAGAATATTGACCAGTTATAGATGTATATATGTCTCTTGAAAAGTAGTTGATATCATTACTCAAAGATGTTCAGTTTATTCACCTCAGAATTCGTTTTTACACTTATTCTCACAGACCCTCCCCCCCCGCAGTGCCTTGAGACCCTTACGGGTGAGTAGCCACACTCTACAAAACCCTGATTGATTGATTGAGTGAACCTAGCTGTGTGGGCAAAGCATTGGCCACTGGCATACAAGATCTTCCGAGAATGGATGGTCGTTGTCCAAAATTTCAGTCGCAGCGGAAGTGACATCAGGCACCCACTGACTCACAATGAAATCACAGGGTCAGTCGCCTGTCTCATTTTTTGCTCCTGAGAAACAGGGAGAATGGTCACGGAATGGGAAGCACAGAAGATACGCAGCTCTCCTTTAACTTTGCTAACTTCCTGTTCCTGCTGTCTGCATGCGAGGAATGTGGCTGTGCGAGGAATCTGGGTGTCAAATTTGATCATGAATTGTCTTTCTGCCCTCAGATCCTTGCAGTGGCTGGACCATGTCTCCACTACTTCATCCTCTCTGGAAATTTCTTGATCTTCTTCCAGTTGCCACACTGGGCTTCCTGAGTATTTGCTCAAGCATCTGCAAACTGTGCAGAATGCATCTTCTCGCCTCATTCTGAGGATTTACTAACCCACATCCGCATTCCCCCAACTAAAACTATTACACTGGTAGCCGGAACCAAAGCGTGTGCCGGCCCTTGAATCTATTCATGTGAAGGACCCATTGACCTCTCAGATAGACTTCAGCTATACAGCCCTCTAGACTGCTGAGGTCATCAGAGAGGCTCCTGCTGAAGACTCCGAAGGTAAAACGAGCAAGAAGGGGGGGTGCTACTTTGCCTTTCTGGCATGAAGGGCTTGGAACAATCTCCCTTTGTCTCTTCTCCAAACTGCCAACAGTTCTTGCTTCAGGAAGAGCTCAAAACCTGTTTTTTTTACATCATTTGTAATACAGAAAGTATGTTGCTGCAGTTACCTTTTTTTCCTTTGCGCCCCCTTTGGGCAGTTATTCACGATTTTCAAATCCATCCATTCATCTCTTCATCTCTTCATCCATCCATCCATCCATCCATCCATCCATCCATCCATCCATCCATCCATCCATCCATCCATCCATCCATTCATTCATTCTCTCCATGAGACCAGGGGTAACAGGGGCAGTACCAGAGGTACCAAAAGATAACCCAGGCACAGCAGTTGCTACGCTTGCCTACCTCCTACTTGATATTTTTCTGAACAAAGAGCCATAAGCAACAAAACCCAATTGGGCATCAAATGGACAACCAGGGAACAAGTGCCAACTCGAGAGTTGCAGTGCTAGGTCTTGAGGGCTACAAGAGCACCAAGGTGACAAGTGCCTGGAAGGGGCAAGGCCAAAGCCCGGAGGGCAAATCAGGAGAATGCTTGATTAGGGGTTTTGTTTTTGGCTAACAGTATGGCTGGTAAAGCGTGATTTGCTTCAAGTCCTACAAGAACCACCTGAAATTGAGGTTTTATGGTTGTAGTACTAAAGTTGGTGCAGATTCAGCACCCTGTAAATTATACATACAGGGCCTCATTTATGAGGTTCTGGTGCAGGGTAGCACCACAAGAAATCTTGCTGCACTGTCCTGAGTCAAAAGAAAAGGGCAGGATTGCACCTTATCTATCAGATGTGGCACATCCCTGTCCTTTTCCCCTGTGCTGGCGCACAATGGGCTGTCATGTGCCAACGCAGGCACCCTTGTGCCATGGTGCAAGGGTGTCTGCGTTGTAGGGGTGATTGTTTTTGTGCAGGAAGGGACACTTTCCTGCACAAAAACAATCACAAGAGGTGTTTTCCTCTTAGAAGGAGGCAAAAAACGAGGAGAAATAGGGATATTTCTACTCATTGTGCCTCTCTAACGCCACCCTTGGGGTGGCATTAGAATCTGACGCATTTCCAGGTTTACGATTCCTTGTAAATCTGGGGAATGCTTCAGATTCCAGGGGTCTTGCATAGTAATACCCACAGCAACACCCATGAAATGCCCCTTTCACGCAGTGTTCTGCGTAAAAGGGGAAAATATTTACACGGCCATGAAAAGCCACATAAAGTGACTTTGCGTGTCCTGGTTTGTATGCTGCGGCACATTGCGCCACTGGAGCGTCAAAAAAGTGATGCCACGGCAGTGCAAAAGTGCCGCTAGGGCCCTCATAAATGAGGCCCACTGTTTCAAGGGTGATTCTTCCTTCCTACAGCTTGAAAGTGATTGGGGATCTCCTTGATCAAAGCATGCCACGTGGTAAAGCAGTTCAAGCCTTGAAGTGATGTAGTACAATATAATTTCCCTGATTTACAAGTGTTTATGGATTCCCAACTGTTAATTTTAGCACTATGATGGCATTTTGCATTATATTACATTTTCTGTGCTGCGCCGGCGCGGAAGGAGTCTGTGCACTTCTTTTTGCCGTCACTTCAGCTCATAAATCAACTTGAAGTTTTTTTTTGAGTTTGCTTTGTTGACAGCAGAACTGTGAGGCAATTACTGCCCTTTGTTCCCAAACTCTGCTGTCAGAAAAATATGCATTAACTTGTAGATTTTTCAAGTTTAGGTATGCAATGAAAATGACAAACAAGTGCATCAGAATGAGCCTATGCTCTAGGTGAGGGACAAACGCAAGAAGAGGAAGGAAAGCCATCGAGTAAGAATTCAGAAAACGAGAATTTCAAGAGAGACAACCAACCAGAAGCGATGGGTGGGCTCTAAGCCCACTAGAAGGTTTGGGTGTGCTCCACAAGAGGTTTCCTGACAGCAGATAACTAAAAGTTGTAGGCGAGACCGAAATATGAGCTTCTGCGCAATCAAGTGAGGCATAACCAATATTAGTAGGAGAAAGCACAGAGGATGAATAGATGGTAAATTAAATGTGATAGTGCATGCGAGGTTGCAGAATGCAATCAAGCTGAATGCTTCAACACAATTGCTTTTTGTAGTGAAAAATGTGTGCTGAACACAAACAAATGCAAATATGTTTAATGGCCAAAGAGTTTTAACCCTACAGGCATTCAACGCAGTGCAGTGTCTTGTTATGAAGATCAAGAAGTCGAAATGCATGAAAAGGTCAGAAATAGGTATTTTTCTAGCTGCCATGCTTACAAACTGAGGGACAAGAGCTGCTATTTACCATATATTCACAGATGTAAGAACTAATGGAAATCTATCTGGAAGCTTCATGCGATTTTATAAACATGTCTCCAGGTGACTCTCTTTGTCTATCATTTTTTTTTTAAACAGACTTACTCATTTCGGTATTCACAGAAGTTAGTTGTCCTAACTTTAGGACTCCTAAATGCCTTCTGTGAATACCGAAAGTCTTAAAGTTAGGATTTTTCTCAGTTTAGGAGTCCTAAAGTTAGGACTCCTAACTTCTGTGAATACCGAAATGAGTAAGTGCCTTCTGTGAATACCAAAATGAGTAAGTGCCTTCTGTGAACACCAAAATGGTAGTAAGTTTAGGATTTTGTCTTAAGTTACTTCTGTGAATCGGGTCAACCTGTCTGGTTTTTAGGGGGCCCTCACGAATTTATAGCTATTTGTTTTGCAGGCTGTGTTGATCATCTGGAAGGGCAATTCGAAAGATTCTCCTATTATTTTCCAGAAAGTATAAACCATCTGTCTTCAGAGCTGCATTAGAGCTCCTTCCATTTTCCTGGACTATCCCTCCCATGGGTTTTATCTGACATATAATATGAATGAGGATCTACTTAAAGAAGGGTGGCTGTGGAAACGAAAAAGTACACCGATTTCACAATCTCATGACAGCAGATCTAGATTACTTCAACTTTACAGGCTCGTCTCAGACAGAAGTTCTGTGCAGTAATAATAAGGCCATAGAAGGTTATCACTATCGACCACTGAATGCATCCACAAGGTAGATTGTGCCCTCTGAGCCCAATTAAATGAAGCTGTAACTTCAGCAATAAGTGTCCCCAGTCAACATGAAATATCACGCAGCTATAAATATTTTAAAGACACCATTTTAGTCCAATAATATCAGTTTGACATGTTTCTAAATAAATGAGTATACCCTGGGCCTTAACATTAGGTGGTTGTGTTCTGAAATTGCACTCCATCATATGGCAGTCATTGCCATCTTTTGTCTAGGTATCTCCATATTTCTGTCAATGCTCCCGCGTGCTAAGGAGTCGCCATCACATGCCAGCCAGTACCATGATTTGACCAGGGATGTCTCAGATACCAGCCTGTGTCATCCACGTCCAAGCCATTAAAGTCAATACCACAGTGTGATGCGGGTACACCCAAATCCCATGATATGCGCACCGTGCCCTTCATATGCCAGTCAATGGCATGACATGCCCTCGTTATCTTCCTACGTGTCCCTAGGGCCTTCAAGAGGACAGCAAAGCTATTTGTGGGTACGGTTACAGTTTTTGAGGTGGAAAAGACTGTGGACTCACCAATGTCTCTCTAGTGTCTGCTGGTTAGGGGTCTGATCCCCTATACACCAGTCAATGCCACCATATGAGAGGTAAATCCATACAACGTTAATAGAGCATCACAGCGAAGCAGTACTTAACTTGTAAAAAAAGTAAGTACCGAGGCTCTCGTCAGAAGGCAACTTGCATCAGCCCATTTCTCCTGTTAGCGCTGCCTAAAACAAAACTAACTACTAGCCTTGAAAGTAGGGGGAGTATGTGGCATAATGGCCAGAGCTGCTGACTTCGGAGCTGGGGAGCCAGGTTCAAATCCTGGCGTCGCTCAACATCCTGTGATTCTGGGCAAATCACGTAATCTCCCCATGCCTACCATACATTAATATGTCCTTAACTGGCGTTCATGAAAAGCACCGGTGTTGATTAACTGCTGGCGCTGAGTACCAGGAACCACCAGCTCAAATTACCCTTGGGACAAACGTTCAGATGGAACTCGTTTTTAATGGAAGTTTTTTTTAAATATGCCAGATTTTTCTGTGTGGAATTAATCTTTGTAACATCAATATTATTCTAAATTCACAATGGAATACAGCAAAGCCAGTATTTGTTAGTTTTATTTTACGAGGATTAATCTGACAAACATTTTGCGTTTTGTGAACGTTTGTTCCAAGGATTACTTGATACCCCGTTCACATGGACATAAGGATTGCTCTTGTTTATGTTTGAATATTACCAGCTCAAATTAAGCACTGCATTGAAGGCTATTCTACCCCCTTTGTGTGGGGTATAAACACTTTGGGAGAAGTGTGGTTTAGTGGTGCAGAGTGAACAAACTGGTGTTGTCCGGTCCCTCAACATAAGAAGTTGGGAGGTTGATTTAATTGACAAAAGGGCACAGGGTATATCTAAAACCGTCTTTCTCCACCAACCAGGGCTGCTTAGCAGCAAACTAAGAGAAGCACTGTCAAGCCTCTCCTATCCAAGCCCTGTGTGTTTCCTCATCTGAAAGGCTGCATGGCGGAAGTTGGGACAGACACAAAAAGGTTTCACAACATGACTGTCCTCACCACCCCTGCTTTAGGTATGCTATAAATACACAGACCCTGTAAAATAGTTTAATTTAAATTAAAATCAACCTCTCAGACAGTGGCTATATGCCCTCTTTTTGTAGTATTTTACACTTACCCATTTATGGTGGGTGGCGGTGGGGGCTGGACGATTTGGCTGGCCGATTGCTGAGGGGAAAAAAATACAGAAAATAGGTCGTAGTAATCTGAGGATAATTGGTACAAATTGTGGAAACAGAAGAGAAGTCAGAAAGAATGTAGGAAGAGAAATAGACAGGGCCGCTCTAATTCTGCAATTTTGCGGGGTTTTTTTTTTTCACTTAATCATGGATTGCCTCCTTTGCCACATAATCCATCATCTGCTGCATACTCTGCAGAAATTAATTTAAAAAAAAATGTTTTTAGCTCAAACAGACCAAAGGGTACTAAAATCATGGTAACTCGTGTTGCCGTGCAGTGGAAGGCCCTTTGGAAAGGTTGACTGGTACCCTTTTTATGGCTTATTGCTGTATTTGGGTCTTTAACTGGTGCTAGCAATGTCAACGTGTGCAGAAAATGACACAATAAGTATGTAATACTATCACAAAATGTGTTGCATTACTCTGCATAATTTGCCATTTCTTGCTGCACAATTGGAGAGAGCCTAGATATTCTCACCACCCACAGCATAGCAGCTCAACCATAGTTATCTTGCCTCCAAATTTCTCGTTTAAACATCAAAGTAGTTTTGGCATGGTGACAGTACATAGGGGGGAAACCCCTTGTACCACTGGAGCTTAAAAGGTGATCACTAGTTGCGCCGAGATGCATTGAAGTTGGGGGCACAAAGCCTTTACACTGCCGAATCAGGGCCACGGAAATGCAGGGGTTCACAATGATTCTTGCTCTCAACACTAAAGGTAAAAATGTGCTTCTAAAGCTCCCAGTAGTAGGACAACTGTCTTTATCACAGCCCACTCCCTCGATGTACCATTATAAATAAACCCTAGCACCTCAGAGCACCCATGAGAAGCTCATGGTCACATGTGCAGGACTGCTCGAAGGGACTTCCAGGCAAGGCTGCTTGCTGCTTCCGGGGTGTGTGCTACGAGAATCTATCTCTTCATCCCTCAGGCTTTGTCCCCGCAGGGAATCACAACGCGGTCGTTACAACGACCGCGTTGTGATTCCACATACCATTACTCCGCAGGTCGGAACAACTACTTGCGGAGGGGGGCGCTGGATGTTGGAATAGTATAATTTACTATTCCAACTCCAGTCTTTGCGGACACTAGGGAAGGTGTTGGATTTTAAATCCAACACCTTCCCCCCCCTCCGCAAGTCGTTGTTCCGACTTGCGGAGTAATGGTATGCGGAATCACAACGCAGTCGTTGTAACGACCGCGCTGTGATTCCCTGCGGGGACAAAGTTTTGTGTAAACGTTGTTTACCGTGCTACGATACTGCATCGGCGAGCTGGGGAGCAAGGGGCGTGGCTTTCATTTGGAATCTGAATATATAAAAGGCCATTTGGTGCAGCAATATGCGTGGGCCATCATTTTTGTCTGGAGGAAACGATTGCAAATCATCTGGAGTCGCCATTCTGATCAAAGGGAGGCATTTCACCCCCGACAGGGTCACCGAGCAGGTCAACTGAAGGATGCTGGTTGTGGACGGCTCATGGGGCGGTAAGCCCATTAGGCTCATCAATTTCTATAACCCCCCGGAGACAAATGGTGGCTTGAGATGTTCAGGGTGCTCAGGATGCAACTTGTGACCTCCAGAACCATCCTGATGGTTGGTGATTTCAACTGCACAGTTGAAATGCATGGACGTACAGGGTCAGACTCTATGGGGATGGAAGTGACATCCAGGCTGGTGGAGATGATAGGTGAGGCATCCCTCTGTGATGTTATAGGGAGCATGGGGTAGAACGCTAGGAATTTTTACTGGAGTAGGCAAGATGGATCTGTGCATTCATGGATCGACTTCCTATTCACCTCCCAAACAGTAAAGGCGGCGTGAAGCTCCATGGTTGCGGTTCACTTCTCTGACCACAGAGCAGTCAGTTTCGAGGGGGAACTTACAGGGAAGTTCCCCGCTGGCCCAGGATCATGGAAACTGAACTGCCATTTGATGGAAAACAAGGAGTTGGTGGCGAACCTCCGAGTCGCGTATGTAGAGTGAAGGCACATGAAGGAACCTCTTTCACTCTGCCAGCGAGTGGTGGGAATGGGTGAAGGGCAGGTTTCGGAGCATTTTCGAGAAAGCAAGCAGAGCTGCCGCACAGGAAAAGAGGAGGTAGTTCAGGGAGCTGCAGAGCAAGATTTACGAACTTGAGCTCGAGGGATTGGATGTGCATGATGAACTGGAGGAAACCCAAAAAGGGCTAACAGAGTACTTTGGAGGAGAATCCAAGAAAATCATCCTCCGGACCAGAACCGAGAACCTCGAGGAGGACGAGAAATGCAATAGTTCTTCTTCAAGAAACTTCACCCTGCCCACACACCACTGATAGAGCTTCGGGACTTGGAGGGCAACCTCCAAAGTGGGAAAGGGCATGTCATGAGAGTTGTAACAAACTTTTATGGCGAGCTTTACGCACCGAAGTCATCAGAGAGATCCCAAGCGGATTATTTCATGGAGGGCATCTCAAAGTCACTGGGTCTGGAAGAGAGAGAGGGCCTGAATGTGCCCTTTACACTGAAGAGCTGCATTTGGCATCTATGACCTGCAAGAGGGGCAAGACGCCTGGAAATGACGGTCTCCCAGTGGAACATTATTTCGAACAGTGGGACCTGATTAAGCCAGACATGCTGGACCTCTACGAGGAAATAGCGGGCAAGGGCAGTATACCGCAGCCCCTGCGTGAAGGCATGAAAAAGCGTTTGTACAAGCAGAAGGGAGAGAGAGAGGAGACCTCAAGAAGCGGAAGCCCATCTCGCTCCTCAATGTGGACTACAAAATCCTCACAAAGGTAATGGCCAACTGCCTAAAGAAAGTGATTGCGAAGATAGTTTACCCAGACCAGTCCTGTGGGCTACCGGATCGGCAAATCACGATCGAGTATGTCAAGAGCCGCAAGGCTCTGACGCGTTGGTCAGCCTTGATCAGGATTTTCCATGAGGTCATGGACCGGACACTCAGAGCACTGGGATGGGAGACTACTTCTGGAATGTGGTGACCACAATGTATAGAGGTATCTCTAGCACGGTGTTGAATAATGGATGGAAAACTGACCCCTTCCCCATCCTGTCAGATGTTAGGCAGTGCTGTCCGCTCTCCCCTCTTCTGTTCATCTGCGTGTTAGAGCTCCTTGCCGAATGCATCAGACGGAACAGGAACATCAGAGGAGTGAAGGGTGCCAGGAGGCAACAGAAAGGGCAAAGTGAAGTGCTCCCTCTACATGGATGATGTCTTGGTCTTCTGCGCAGACGGCCAGTCTGTGAAAGAGCTGGAGAAGGCTTGTATTGAGTTTGGAAAAGTGCCAAGAGCGAAGATCAACAGCGCCAAGTCGGAAACCTACTCTTTGACCACTGGAAACCCGCACGAGACCCAATCCCATTCACCATCAAGCAGGATTTCCTGAAGATCCTTGGAGTTTGGTTCGGCGGAGAAGGTGCTGCAGAAAAGACATGGGAAGTGAGACTGGCAAAGACAAAGCAGAAGCTGGGACTCTGGAGCGTCCGGAAGCTGACGATCGAAGGAAAGTCTTTGGTCCTGCTGAACAAGACCTTGCCAGTGCTCCAGTACATCACTCAAGTGTGGCCACTGACGACCAGTACAGCCAAGGCCTTCTCCAGAATGATCTTCTACTTCATCTGGAGATTGAATATGGACAGAGTGAAGAGGAAGGTGATGTTCAAGACCCACGACAAGGGAGGCGAAGGAGGGCAGGACATCGCCACCATCCTTAGGGGAATCTTCGTGCCCCACTGCATGAGGAGCAAGCACCCTGAGGACCGAAGATGAGAGCAATGCTGGCTTTCTGATGGCACTTTGGAGGAACCTCAGATAGGCAGAATGGGTCAGCGCTGTCCCCTACAACTGACACCAGGGGTTCTCCAAGAAGTTTATCAAGGAGTTCGGCCTGGAGGCTGCCGCCCAGCCACATGGACTCCAAAGATCGTCCAAAGCCAGATACGTGCAAAGGACATCAGCGAACCGATCGATGCCCTCCCCTATGCCACAGTGGACCACATTTGGGAGACTGTCCCCCTCCAAGTGCCTGACCAACCAGCACAATGACATCACCTGGATTCCCATCCAAGGAGGACTGTCAGTGAGGGCCTTCATGCACGCTAGAGAGCTCAACCAATACAAGTGCTGCCCGAGTGGGTGCACCGCAGATGAGATGACCTACCACCTCTTCTGGGAGTGCGCATGCGCACAGGACCTGCTGAAGGCCTTAGGCATGGAGCCTAGGGTCTGGATACCAACATTATGCATCACTGTGGACTCAGTGATGTACAATTTGTTCCTAGGGACACACGCACTCGGGGACCTTCAAGACTCCTGGAGGCTCCTGTGCTGCTTTAAAGATGTTCTTCCATTTTCCAGAAACCGCCTGGTAGTAGGGAAGAAGGATACATTGACCATGGCATGCCGAAAGATGATCCATCGTCACAAAAAATTGCTTTTTTATGGAAAAATAGAAAATACATGTTTCCTTATGAATGCCATCTCGATATCGAGAGGGGGTGCACGTCCGGTAGAGGTGGAAGTAAGGTAACTGCCACTTACTCCCTACTACTCCTAACCCCTCAGTTCTCCTCTTCTGATTCCCCATCTTTTCGATCTCTACAGAGATGAAACCGACACAGAGGGGCAGGAGGCAAGGGTGGGAAGGTGAGAGTTTCACAGAGCTTTCATTCCTTTCTCCGAGAAAAGTTATGAGACTTCTTGTTGTTTAATAATATAGAAATGTGAGTGAGCAGGTACAGGAAGAGGGACTTGGAATGGCCAAGAAGTTATGTTCCTGGGCAGGTGGTAGAGCAGTGCTTAATTTGTGCCGGTGCTTTCCGGTGCCTAGCACCGGCACTTATTCATCAGGGTCGGGTCTACACTACCCGTCTGTATGTGATATGGCTCTGTGGCAAAATACATATAATAACCTCCCTGACTCACCTGCAGAGAGTGTTGTTCCTCTCCCGAGTCCTTAGTGAAGAGTGTTGTGGCTGTCAGAGCCAATAATAAAAAGATTCACACCATATCGGTTATGCGAATTTTCCTTAGGACCTTGCCGGTGGGCGGGACATTGATTGTTCTGGTCTTGGTTCTGTGGGGGTAGGGGCTGTGCGTCAGCGTGCGTAGATTTTTTACAAACTGCCACGCCCTTGCCCACACGCACCCTACGAGTCACCAGCAGTTCAGCTCGACGTGGAGGGAAGGCAGCAGCAGGCCTATTACTAAAGGCAGTGCCGTCCACCAGTAACCGTAAGTAGCCAAACAAACGCTGCTTACTATTAAACAGATTTACTTGGTATGATGTGTGAAGTGAACCGAATCGGAGGCCTACCCTAAGCAATCATGCCTCCGCCGCCGGGCACCGTTCTCAAGTACAATGCCCCCGCCAGAGGGAGGCTGAAAGGGCAGAGCCATTAACCTAACCCCTATTGTTGATTCATAAAAAATATGCTGCTTTTCTGTGCGTTTCATGATCTCTTTACTTCTCCCCGGTCTGCATTGCAATAGGGCCGCAGGCACCAGTTGAAAGTTTATTTCTATCCTAACATCGTCATCAAGCCTTGTGGTTGTTTGTGCATGCAGCGGTGGTCACTGGTTCCTGATTTCACATGGGGTACGGACCTGTCGGCGGCGGGCTATTCCATCTGTTTCTGCGTGGCCTTTTTAACTTAGTTTGTGGGTGATGTTTTACTTGATTTCATTCATTGGGCATGATTAGCTGCAAGCCTTCAGTCATGATCGATGCCGGCCACGTTTTGTCTATATTTTGATGGGTTGCCCGAGGCCCCAGGGGCCGCATTGACAGAGCTACCAATACCAATTCAAAACCATAAAAAGAAAGTTGTTTTGCTCTTTTGAATCCGAGTAAAAGCTTAGAATAATGACATACGTTAAATGTGGCTCCTCTTAACTTCACTTGGACAATCACAGACAGACATTACCTCCTCGTTAGTCTTCCTCGCCACATGACTAACAAAGTGAGCTTCAGCTCCACACCAGAACCCTCCAAAGCAAAAAAAAAGTCAGCCTCCCATGCCTCCCATCCCTTCCCAATATGGCCGACCCAGTACACCCATGACCTCTATAAGAGGCTTGGCAGTTCGGGCTGGACTGTTCCCATGAGGCACAGGGTCAAGACTGATTTGCATATGGCCATGTCTGAACTGGGGTGGTGTAGTGGGCAAAAGAACGATGGATTTAACCCAGATCTCTTGACTGGGGGAGAATGTCTGCATTGTCAGCATTCCGTCCATCATTTGTTTGTTGTACGCTTTTCGCCCTAAGTGGGATGGGTATTCCCAGACGTGGGACCCGTGCTCACTACGCCACTGGAGTCAAGCTATCCTGGCTGATGACGGCTGATAGCCAGAAACCGGTCCTAGGATGCTTGATTCCGGTCCAGGGAAGACATGGCTTGGCAGTTCGGGCTGGACTGTTCCCATGAGGCACAGGGTCAAGACTGATTTGCATATGGCCATGTCTGAACTGGGGTGGTGTAGTGGGCAAAAGAACGATGGATTTAACCCAGATCTCTTGACTGGGGGAGAATGTCTGCATTGTCAGCATTCCGTCCATCATTTGTTTGTTGTACGCTTTTCGCCCTAAGTGGGATGGGTATTCCCAGACGTGGGACCCGTGCTCACTACGCCACTGGAGTCAAGCTATCCTGGCTGATGACGGCTGATAGCCAGAAACCGGTCCTAGGATGCTTGATTCCGGTCCAGGGAAGACATGGCTTGGCAGTTCGGGCTGGACTGTTCCCATGAGGCACAGGGTCAAGACTGATTTGCATATGGCCATGTCTGAACTGGGGTGGTGTAGTGGGCAAAAGAACGATGGATTTAACCCAGATCTCTTGACTGGGGGAGAATGTCTGCATTGTCAGCATTCCGTCCATCATTTGTTTGTTGTACGCTCTATAAGAGGCGGGCCGGCCCAACCCATCAGCCTGTTTTTTTTGTTCTGCGCTGCAGATTCTCCAGAGCGTCTGATCAGGTAAGTTGGGCTGTGATCCTGCTCCAGCGGCTCCCGGTGCCCTGGGGGGGAGGCCCTGCTCCTGCGGGCTCACACTCGGGTTCCCCCACCTTCTGGCCCATGCTCTGTCCGGTATCACTGCTCTGCTCTAGCGGGCTCTGGCCGGTGTTTTTGGGCTACCTGCTTTTTTGTTTTTATTGTGCCCTGCTTTAGCGGGCTCTGTGTTTGGGCGGGCTCTGTGTTTGGGCCCTACTGTCTCCTTTGTCCATGAGCTTTGGCTCCATGGTAAGTCGTGTCCTGCATTCACATAACAATGTCGGAAGCACCTATGGGCTATAGGACTTGTGCTGATATCAATGGGTAGAGTGTGAGACTCGTGTTCGTGAGTTCGATCCTCAGGTCGTGCTCTGTTCGTTTTACACTGCTCTCTCTGCTTCTCTTGGACCTGCGGGCTCGCTTCCTGGTTCCCCTTCCTCCCAGCCCGAACACTGGGGTTCACCGCTCTGCTCTAGCGGGCGTCTGGTGCTTGCGGGCTCCTGGGGTGTTTGTCCTGCACCCTTGCTTTCTGCCCTGCTTTAGCGGGTTTTTGTTTTTGGGACCTGCTGACGTGTGATCTTCCCCGGCGTGCTCTGCCCCGGCCCGTCTCTGTTGGTGTGGCGGGAGGGATTGCTTCCTGCTGTCGGGCGGTGATTCCCTGCGCTTCCCCTGCTTCCATGTGTAGTTGTCGGGGCTATGACCTGCGGCGCGTCCGCGCCCCCGTTTCCCTGACTCCCCCGCTTACCTTCAGGTACGGGGGCTGGTGCATTCCTCGGTTGGCCGCTCCTTCCAGGGTCTGCTAGGGAGTTTCGCGGGTTCCTGGTCTCCGTGGCTCCGTTGGTTGGGGCTTCTCCTCCTGGTTCCCGGCAGGCATTCTCTGGTCCGCCTCCGTGGGGCGGGGCCTGGCTCCCACGGCTTCGGTCTGTGTGCGCGCTAGGAGTCCTCGGGTGCGGTGGGTCCGGTTGCCGGGCTGCCTCTTTGCACTACGGTTTCATCGCATCATTGTGTGCTCTACGGATTTGCTGACTCAGTGTAGTTCGTGTGGCACTGGGGTTCTGTTCTTGCACTTTTTGGATGATTGAGTGGTGGTGTGCGTGGGCCTCACGGTTCCGTTGCTGTTCGAGTCGTGGTGGCTCTGTGTTGGTCAGCGGGTACGCTTCCTCGGGTATGTGTTCTGTATAGCACAGGCGCGCAACACCCATTGGGCTCACCGGGCTTCAGCCCCCCCCCCCCCCCCCTCTTGTTTGTCAGCCCGGCTGAGGCAGCCTCGCGGGCTGGCGTCCGTCTACTTGCAGCCGCACCCGTGAGCTTCGCAGGTCTTTCAAAGATCATTTACTCGGTAATGAGGCTTTTGTTGAGTTTGCGCCCCTTCTTACTGCCACTCTGCCTATGGCTGCAAGACTTAGCCCCCCCCCGAAGTTTGGCTCTAGTTGCCTGCCTGGTATAGCAGGTGTTTTGCGTATAGCGCTGCGTACACCTTGACTGCATGTATGCGCCACTTTTTGTGTCTGCTTTGGTTTCCTCCTGTCTCTCCTGGGTTTCCGGTAGCCTCGCTCATTTCTTGGTGGGTGGGAGTCGCTCTGGCCTCATGGCTGCTGTGTTTGACTCATACTCTGTGGTTTCCTGGCTTGCGTTGTCGCTGTGTGCCTGGGTTCGCCTGTCGGCTTCGGCGCTTACGGGTTCCGTGTCTCTGACGGCTCTTCTTCTGACGATTTTGGATGTTCAATCCTGGAGGTCTTGTGCCTCTGGTTTTCAAGGCTCTCAGGGGACGGGGGTTCGAGTCCCGCTAACGCAGTGAAAGTGTCATATTTTGGCGGGATTTCAATCTCTTCTTACTACTGGGACCAGGAGCTATAGCACAATGTTACGTCTTGTGCCTCTGGTTATCACGGCTCTCACTGGTCAGGGGTTCAAGTCCCGCAAACGCTGATGGAGTGTCATAAGTTGACAAACTTTCATACTCTTCTATCGCCTGCGTTGGTGGTTCAGTGGTGGAATTATTCGGTTTCGCTTACCGTGGTTCTGTTCCGTTGGTTCCCATGTTTATTTGGTCTTTCCCTTCTGGGTTCGGAGGTCCTTTCTTTTTCTCTGCTGTGTTGGGATTGGCTTGTGTCCGTGCTTATCGTCGGGCCGGGTCTGGTGGCTCGGTGGCCTGTTGCGTCCATTGCAGGGCCCTGTGTTTGGCCTCATGGTTACAGGTTCTGATCCCGGGTTTTGTCTCTCTGAGGTCGATAGTTTGTCTACCATTGAGTTGGGTATCATGGTTCATCTGTTATTCAGCGCCATGAGTCCTCTGGTTGTACTTGTGCTTTACAAATGCACATGTCCGCTTTTCTAGACTACAGATCTAATGGTCCCTGGTTCATTCCAGGGTTTCGGCACTTTTTCTTCTTCTGCTTTAACCGTGCCTGTTGCTGGGGCACTAGGTTGGGCTGTTCGCCGGTGGGGTGTGTGTTCCCGTTCCCGGGTTTCGCCTTCCTTCCTGGGTTCTCCTGTTCCTGCCTGCTCCCCGCTGTTGTCCTTGGCCAGTCCTGGTTGATGTGGTCTTCGGGGTTTTCGGGTGCTGTGAGCACCAGATTATCTGCTGGGGCTCTGTTTGCCCCTGTTCTGCTCCGGTTGTTGCCAGTTGGCTTCCCTTCCTCGGGTGGCTGCGGTGGCTCCTCCTCCTGCTCCTTGGCCTGGTGGGCGTCCCTTGCACCTTCACTTCTCCTGCGTCCTTCCATGGGCTCTGGTGGTGGTGTTTTTTACGCCGGTGTGGCGTGGTGTGCGTTGGTGTCCAGTGGATTTGTCCCTATTCCCTTGTGCAGGCCTCTTCCGTGCGTTCCTTGCCGCGCAGCTGTGTAGCCCGGCTCCATGTGACTGGGCTGTTGCTTGCTTTTTTCTTCCCGATTGCCTCCGGTGCCTGGAGTCCCTTGCAGGTGGTTGTTTGCGCTTTGCAGTTGTGGTTTATGATCCTTTCTGCTTGCTTCCTTGTATGGGGTAATTGGCATGTGTAGATCCATTGTGCTCTTCTGCACATTTTTTTTACTCTGCCGGGTTGGTTGTTCCGTTTTTGGCGGTGTGTCTTCGGCCTTCTATTGGCCGTTTCCTGACTTGGTTTTGCCCCTGCCTCGCGGGGGCTTCTTGGGGCTCTTGCCTCGGTCGTTCTCTGCCAGGGTCCCAGGTGCTGGTTCGCGCCTGGGCTTGTTGGCTTGGCCGGGATGTTTCTCCTGTTGGTTGGGCTCGCCTGGGTGCTTCCCGTTTCTGCTCCTGCGGCTTGTGGTTTCTTCTCCTGCCATTTCTTCTTTAGTGCCCCTTGGGTACCTGATGGTTTTCCTGGTTCTCTTTACCGGTTGGGGCTCGACGCTTCCTGTGCGGATTGGCTCCTGTTCTTCGTTGCCCCTGGTGTGCTCGCGTCGGCGGCTCATTTCCTGTCATTGGTACGCTGCTTTGTGGTTTAGCGTGACCCCTGCGCAGGGTTGGCTCGCGTTTTCGTGCAGCGTTCCTTATTTTAGAGGGGGTGCGGGGTCTTCCGTCTCTGTTTTTTTTTCCCTGGGCTTTCTCGGCCTCGTTCCGTCCGGCTCTTCTGTCTTTCTCGCCTTTGGATGCGGCCTGTGGCCTTGCCCCGGTGTTCGCTCCGGTCCCTGTTGGATCTCCATTTTCGGCGGGGGCGGTCCTGGGGGTTGGTTTGCGTTGCTGTTTGCCTTGTGGGCTCTTCCTCCTTTGTGGGTGGTTGCATTCCTGTTTGGGGCTTGGCCTTGGACTTCTTCGGTGGCCTTGCTGACGGGGGCACTTTGCTGTGGTTTGATGTGACCCCCGGGGTCTGTTCCTTGCTCCGGCCTGGGCTCTCTCGTTGCTGTCGCGTTTCCATCCGGGGATCCTTTGGGCGGCTGTGGTCCATGTCCCTCCTGCCTCTCCTTGCTGGTGGGGCTTGGGTGCCCTTCGTTTTGTTGTTCGGGTGGGGTGCTGGTTTCCTTTTCTGTGCCTCCACCCGTTCTTGCGGCTCCTGCCGGTCCTTTTGCTTCTGCCCCTGATTGCCTCCGGCTCTGTTGGCTTTTGTTTTCTTCTCCCCTCCGGTCCTTGGCTTGGGGGTGGTTCGTCTCTCTCGCTGTTGGTGGTCCACCGTGCGCGTGGCTGGGCTTTGGTCGGCCTGGGTCTCTTGCTGCTGTGGCCTTTTTTGTTGGGTCTCTGTGGTGTGGCTGCCCTCTGTTTCTTCTTTCCCTGTGGGGCTCCGGTGACTCCTGGGCCGTTTGGGTCCCCCCTCGCTTTGGGCTGTCCGTTGGGCGGTCTTGGCGTTTTGGCCCGGCTTGCTGCCTTTTGTTTGTGGGCCTGTTTTCGGTTGCCTTTTGGTACCGTGTGGTTTGGTGCCTTGCTTTCTCTGTCCTCCTTTTTTTCCTTGGGTGGCGGATTTTCTGGCGGCACTTTTTGTCTGGGGGGGCCCGGGTTTTCGGCCCTTCCGGTGTTTTTCTGTCCCGGGCTGGTTCCTCCTGCCCGTGGGTGCCTCTCTCTTGGGTGGTTTCTCCGCTCGTTGGGCTGTTGGGTTTGCCCTCTCTCGTGGGTTTCCCTTCTGGTCCATTGGTTCCTTGTGAGTTTCCATGAAGCCGCTTGGCTTTGGTATGTGCTCACTTTGTTAGTCATGTGGCGAGGAAGACTAACGAGGAGGTAATGCCCTGATTACTTACCGGTAATCTTCATTACTCCGAGTATAGTCTTCCTCGCCACATGACTTCCCATCCCTCCCTCCCTGTCTGGCTATCGGCTTCATGTTTATGCTTGGTAGTTTCAAGCTGATGGGTTGGGCCGGCCCGCCTCTTATAGAGGTCATGGGTGTACTGGGTCGGCCATATTGGGAAGGGATGGGAGGCATGGGAGGCTGACTTTTTTTTTGCTTTGGAGGGTTCTGGTGTGGAGCTGAAGCTCACTTTGTTAGTCATGTGGCGAGGAAGACTATACTCGGAGTAATGAAGATTACCGGTAAGTAATCGGGGCATTTCTGAAATGGCATGGAAAGCAAAGAAGTGAATCACACTCCTTGGGACACGCCAGTGTGATGTAGTTATGCTTTGAGAAAAATAATGCTCAAGTGGAGACCGATACAATATGAAGTCAGTAACAGACGTCCGAGTTCCAGCCACACTACCCCAGTGAGCTAATGCAGCATAACAAGTGACTCGAGAGAAAACCACATCTCATATTCAACATATTGTTCACATACACTGCTGCTCCCATCAGCCAATCAATAATATAATATAAAAGTATATTAAACGATATGGAATTCATTTTTCTTTCTGTTTTCCTCACTCTTGCCACACTCTTCTGGCCTGCATGTGATCAAATGAAGAGGGCAAGAAGCAGCTTGGTAATCTCGCAGCAGAGGCTGGGGATGAGTAAATAGGGAACAGCCAGGCCTGGAAAGAAACGCTCTTCTCTTGGCATCAGGGCTCACAGTGGAGAGTTTCATTTGCCAGGTAGTGAAGTCCTTCTGCTCTCCTTGCAGTGCACCTTTCGCCCACTGACACCCGCCCCATAGCTACCAAGGTTTCAGATTCCTACGAGTACCATTATCATAATTTCACTCATTTCAGTGTAATTATGAGTGGCATTTCAAAGGGTATGAATGCCAGTTTCTGGCTAGCAAAATCAAGCAATGAAGATGAGAGAAACATATAAATATCAGACATTGCACCCATTTGTGCATCAAGATCGTATGAATCATACGTTTTGAGCTGAATCATCACCCTTTATTAAAGCATTCACTACTTTATGCTTCCAAACAGGGCGTTACTCGTCCATGATTGTTCAACTCCTTTGAGCAATGTTTGCCATTTTTAGGACAATGTTATACTGAAAATGTACTCTATTTTGCTCTGGAGCAAACATATTTCTCTAGTGTAGCCTGCAACAAAACCTGAGTCCAAAATATCTATAATCCTTTACGCCTCCGATTCTTAATCCCTAAATTCATTCTTTTTAAAATGTGTAGGTTTGGAACCTCCTATCAAAACCTTGCTATGAGGAAGGCTCCCTTGCTGAAATTCAGATCGGATATTACATCTGACTTTTAGCAGTGTCGGTTGAGGATGTCGGGGGAGCCAATAGAGTAACAGGGTGGAGCCAGTGGAGGAAGTGGGTGGAGCCGGGAAAAGTAGGTGTGGCCTCAGACAAACATTTGAGCACCTGGACATCATATTTTACAAATTAAGCACTATGGTAGAGGAATGCTATGACCCTTCAACCACACCATCGACATGTGCAGGGTGGCACCACATATGCAGCAACATCGTGAATCTGGAGAGAGCCCCCTTGCTGGGAATTTTAGCCCGTACTTACAATGTTACAAATAAAACCACAACTTCCACAATGCAATGAGAAGTTGCCTAAAGCCTAAAACTACAAGATGGGCTAGAGGCGTCATACAACAATACACGAGACCATCTATGCCTTTGGAAAAAGAAGTGACTGTATTTGGGAGCAAAGGTTAGGCATTATGGGGACTCAGGGTGGAAGCAAGCTTTTGCTCATAGCTCTTCTGGCATGGTGGAGACAGAAGGGTTTAGATATTAAGAGCCAGGTATACGAAGCAGTTTAGCATTTCATAATGGGCCGAATCGCTATTTCGGCCCCTTACGAAATGCTAAATGGCCTTTTCAGATGTACAAAGGGCCAAAACCGGTTGCAATTTGCAATTTCTACCTGGTAGCAATAGCAAATTGCAACCTCAATTTAGGAATCACAAATAGCGATTACCTATTTGCGATTCCTAAAGCATATGTACCAAGCATTTCCTAAATGTGAATTGGGCTTTAGTAAAGTCAGTTACCATTGACTTCAAGTCGATGGTAACCATGTGCAAAATAAAAAAATGCATTTAAAAATGCTTTTTTTTATTGTGACATGAAGCGCATATATGCCCCTATGGCATATGTGCACTTACAGTTGAACTAAGAAATTCGGGGTGCCTTCAGGGGCACCCTCTGCTTTGCATTTCTTAAATTGCGATTTCCTATTAGATAATCGCAATTTAGGAAATTCAAACCATTTCCTATTTCGCCCATAGGTGGGAATGCAATGGCTAACAGCAATTCCTAATTTTTAGGATTTGCTATTTGGGAATCGCACAATTTGTACATATCCTTTTGCATTTCTTAAATAGCAATTCCAATGGAGTCACTGTTTAAGAAATGTGAATGGGAACCTTAGTACATCTGCCCCTTAGTGTTAAAATTAAGTATGCATAAAAGTAGTGACATCGAAGAAACAACTTTAATGAACTGACTCAAAATGTGGCAGGTGATGGGACAGACATGATGTGGCTGGAGGTAGATTACCAGATGACTTCATGTCACTAAGGATGCAGAGCACCGCTCCTGGGGTTCCGTTTTGGAACTGACTGAATTCTGGGAGTTGTACTACTGTTGCATTTCAACTGATCCAATTGAACTAAGTCACCTGAAAATAATGTTTAGAAATTTGAGCAGTGTCTTAGTGGCAAGGATTGTTGTGATAACCTTACCTTTTGACTGCAACCCATTGAAAAGTGGACTAAAAACAAAATCTTTTCCGCTGTCACTGTTGTATAAAAGATTGAGTGTAAATGTGGGTAGATGCGTCACAAAAAGAGTAAGTAGGAGGAAGAGCACAGAAAAGTGCAACAATTAAGAGACAAAACAAGAAAAACGTGAAAAAGGTGGTGAAACACTGCTCATATGGGTAAGAAAGCAAGGTGAGGGAGGAAACCCGGCCACGGCGTGCCTCTCCTACCTGTGCCCTGAGCTCTTCATGGCGGTGCTGCACCTCCACAGGGTCCTCCCAGGGCTTGCCATCAACGTCAAACTGTGGGGGCACCCAGCCACTCTTGAACGTGGGTGTGTACGGCATGGCGTAGTCTCGGCCAAACTCCACCCTGCATAGAAGAACAGACACAGGTGACTTTTGCTGTACACTAAGGCCTCTGAAACATGGAGGTGTCATGATCCCACCATCGATGGCGCACGACCATCCCGAAAAACCACAAACGTGACTGAACCAAGCTATCTAAAATGGCTAATGTATTACCCAAAGAAGACAGCCACGTAGTGTGGGGAAGACTTTTTCTAGCAGAGCTCTCAAGCTTCCCAGATCCACAAGTGGGTAGGCCGGGGAACAACCTTTACAACGCAACTTTTACAACGCACTACCAGTACAACGAAACTGTTACAACGCGAGTGCATTGACAACGCAGGACATTACAACGCAAGTCTTTACATCGACTTGCACTAGATGGCGTGCTAACATTAAAAATAGTGTAGTTTACTATCCCAACACCTTCCCTACTGTTACGTGGACTGGAGTTGGAATAGTAAATTACACTTTTTTAATGTTAGCACGAGATCTAGTGCAAGTCGATGTAAAGACTTGCGTTGTAATGTCCTGCGTTGTCAATGCACTCGCGTTGTAAAACTTTCGTTGTAACAGCATGCGTTGTAACAGCATGCGTTGTAACGTCATACATCCGGGTAGGCCATCCGCTCTAGCATTTATCTTCAACCATCGATTAGTCCTGTTTATCCCATTATCAATTCAGGACTATGAGTTCTAGAAAGCAAGGATACAACTTGGACTAGATAAACCACTCAAGCGCGGACCTGAGGAACTTGAGAGCTGTGGATTAGCTTCCAGCATTTGGTGCTCTAGGCATACCAGGAAATCAATCCCCCGGCCAGAATCTTTTTTAAATTTGATTTTTTTTCTTTGAAATTGGTTCCCTTTTTGAAGTTGGAACCGTATGCCAGAGCTTAGTTCACCTGTACTGACGGATCAACCCACCCAGCAGTGAAATTAGAAATTTGGTGGCTCTCATTGACCTGACCTGGGGCCAAATCAGCAGCTTGAAATTCCACTCAGTACCAGCTCTGAGGTCCATTTTTCAAATCAAGCACCTAAGGGTGAAAAGTTGCTGTGATGGTTATCTGGCAAAACTCTATGCTATTCCCCCTCCTGTCCCGAATCCATATGTGTGATAGGTACCTCAGCTGGGGATGGCTGAGGATCACAGCTGTAGCTCACATATCTTCAGGACACAAGTTATGCTCATAGGTAGGCACATCCAAGTCCACACTCATACTCCCTTGCATGCCTTTCCCTTGACTGCGACCCTATTATATGCTTTCCCCTCTCCTCAATAGCCCCTGCATATTATCCCCATGCCTTGTGACCCCCTAGTATGTTATCCCCATGTCTTGTGATCCGCTCCCATGTTATTCTTTTGCTTCACTACTCTGTTGTATGCTGTGCCAGCCTTGGGATACCCTTGCATGTTGTTCCCATTTCTTGGGATTCCCTTGTAAGCTGTTCTCATACATTGAGACCTTCTTGCAAGTTGTCTCCAAGCTATGAGTGTTCTTTCCAAGTTATCCCCATACCTTGGTTTGGTCCAGTTGGGCCCCAGGGACTGCCAGAGCTCCATCTGATTTTCGTCCAGGGACTCCTTCAGCAGAATGATGGCCTCCTTGGTCAGCATTGGACTCTTCACCTCCTGTGCTAGCTCCAAACCGCCCGAGCTGTCCACCACCTAAATAATTGAGGAATTATCCATGCTTAAAGCTGGTGTTAAGATAAACGTAAGGCACACTGACGTGCAAACTACTACTTGCAAAAGTGTTAAAGCACAATCCCTAACCTGTTATTTCTCTGTGTCAAGCTGTTAATCTGTCTGTGCAATACCTGTACTCAACTGATGACTAACCAGTAAGTGCTCTCTTGACGGGTAAACATATAGTGCATCTCTTACACTATAGCTGCGTGAAGGACCTGAGAAATGTGTCCAGTGACCTTGTGTGACTGTAACTTTGCCACCGAGTGGGAAACGCGCTGGGGTGCTTTTAATAAGCTTTCCATTATTCTGGGAAAAGGGTGGGAAGACGTTACATCCCACTAATGTATATGGGGCAGGGCCAAACAGGAGGGGCTTCTTGGCAAGTTTCATTGCCTGTTATAAAAGGTCAGCAGAGTATCTTTTGTCTCAGCAACAGATGACGAGAAAGAGCCTCCTGGTCACAGGAACTGCATGAGGTTTTGCGCTCGAGAAAAGCAAGGGTGCAACCATCTCCATCAAGGATTCCAGCGATCTTTTCACGGTGGAAATGAGTAGAAAGCACACCTTCTTAACCATGACCATACTCACGAAGTTAGGATGATAAATGCATTACAGAAGTTGAGCTTCAACTCTGGCAGCTGCTTTCCATATATATCTGTAAGTACTTCCTGTTGAGGTTTAATTTTTGTGACACGAGCATCGTGCCGGGATGAATCCTGCCCTGCATATGTAGCCAAGAATAGGCCACGGTTTTGTGCAATTTCTGTACTCGACTGTAGTACTTTCTGATGGCTAATCAGTAAGTGCTCTCTCAGAGGGTAAATTCATAGTGCATTTCCAACACTACAGCTGCGTGAAGGACCCAAAGAAATGTTTAGTAAATGCACATAAATTACCTATAACAGTCTCTAGATGTGATTCTAGAGCATTCATGATTATGCTGGGCCCGATTCACAGACCTAACTTAAGACAAAATCCTAAGCTTACTACCATTTTGGTAGTCACAGAAGGCACTTACTCATTTTGGTATTCACAGAAGGCACTTACTCATTTTGGTATTCACAGAAGTTAGGAGTCCTAACTTTAGGACTCCTAAATGCCTTCTGTGAATACCGAAAGTCTTAAAATTAGGATTTTTCTCAGTTTAGGAGTAGTAAACCGTCTGCTCTTAGGTTCGTCTCCAAAGGAGAATGCTTAGATATTTGATTTGTTCATAGGGTATGTGTTAATGGCAACCAAAATATTTCACTTTGACTGCCACCTCTTGATGTGTTTTCAAACTAAATATCTGCTCTTAGTGTATCCCCCTGAGGGCCAAGACTAGAGACGATTCAGTGTGTAGTGTGCCAACATAGCATAATATAGACTGATAGACAAGCGCACAGTGAACAGACAGACATATGGACACTACAGCACAATGAACGTATATACAGAGTGAACCGACAGATATTCTATATGACCACTGTGGTCAGTTAAACTTCTTCACACCACGTACAACACTTGTTCACCGCCACAATGGTTTATTGGGGTCGTTAACTGGTGCTTATTGCTACCCAATTCAATGGTCTTCACATGTGGAGAGACAGACATAGCCACACAGTGGGTAGCCAGTCTTACCAATACTGCGGACAAAGATGCGCACACTATAGGAAGGAGACAAACTCAGCAGGCAGAGACTTTACGTGAGAGCAAATCTACCAGGGGTAGTTTGTGTTTTTCCCCAGGAGGTGATGCCTGTCTAAGTAAGTAAACACATACAACTTGCTAGTTTGTGAGTAGTCACAAACTTTTGGTAGAGACATGTCGAACCACGATATGGTTGTAAATTTACACCTATCAACTGCAGGAGTAAGTCCCTATCCACTGTGTCAATGGGAAGGGAACACACCAAACGTTTTGGGGCAGGGTGTAGGGGAATTGTTTTTTCCACGAGGAAATTAAGCAAAGGTTTTAAAGTATGGATGCATTCTTTCTTTTGTTTCTGTTTATAGATGTGTAAAACTAAACACAATACATTTATTTACGTGCAGCTATCTTTATAGGCGAGTTTTGGAAAACTGCAACGGTCAGAGATTCACAGAAGCACTCCTGAAATGTTCTTAAATTCTGCAAAAATCTGAAATTTACTCCACGTATAGGCAAAAATAGTTTTTAAAAGGCCTAGAGATGCGTATACACACTACAGGCTGACATAAATATTCCTGTCCACAGACAGACATATGGACACTGATTAGAGGGTGGCTGAGTGACAAAGGAACACAATGAACAAACAGAGCAGCATATTTCCCCCTTAGAAAGATGTGCAAAAAAGGCAGTCATTCTGGGACCAGGCAAAGATGTCCATTTCTTACCGTCTTCAAGGGTGAGAACAGGAACTGAGTCAGTTCTGTAGAGCTGGGGTTCACAATGTTTGTTCTCAGCTTTGCCTGCAATATGAAAACAATAGTTCTATGTCAGCATGTCTCTCTAAAGGAAGGCTACCTTATCACATGCACAGAGATCTATCTTTAGAAAATGTGGTGATAAGGGCTATTTACACTGAACTGAGCATTATGTCTGTGTGGCACTGGAACGCCTTGAACTAATTACACGTTTCGGAGGATCATACCAGAAGATGAATCAATTTAAGAACAAAATGATGGTTGTCTTTGTCTTTAAAGATTCCTGCTGTGTATGCAGTGATTGTCTGAGAGGGTGGAGGCCAACTAAGCTATGATGAAACCTGCTAGGTTTGTGGCTGTAAATAGCTGCCAGTGCAGGGAGAGAGTCAATGACAAGATAGGTAGGGTTTCTATAGAACTGGATTGTCAAGACAGGCTGTAGCAGTTGAACTTCCTAATCTGGTGCCTTCAGACTTCTCTTACCAGTAGGCTGAAGCAGTATTTAAATTTCTGAAGGGTATTGACATAGTCTTCAAAGGGAGGAGGCTTGGCTCTTATCGTCAACAGACCCTCTGGAAAAAAACATACATTGGTTATACACACTTCTTCCCACATAATCAATCACATATATCAACAGACCATCTGAAGTTACATCGCAAATGTCAGTAATCACTCAGATGGAATATCATCACTTATATCCTCCATGAAAATTAGTCACTCACAGTATAACAGATCCTATGGCCAATAATCCATCTAAATTGAAATTGTGTATTACTAAAAAATTCCTCTAAATTTGACATACGTCATAATCGGGGTTTCTGAAATCAAATAATGTATCAACAGGATAGTTAAAGTGTGCTCATATATTGTTTTTTTGTTTACATTTGCTTATGAAGGTTATATCAAGCAAGAACAAAACACATGGGCCATCTCCCGCAAACAAACCATGCATGCTGGGGGGGCATCATAATACAGGCATTACATCGGCTAAGTGGTAGAAACAATATTGTCGCTAATTTGCGATTACAGAAACATTTTTCACACAGTCAAATCCAATGTAACAAAAGAGAAACGGGAAAACACAATCCCTTTGGGATTCCATTTGAGCATAACCCTCCATAAGGATGCAGCATGGCTCATATAATAATGCCACATTCCCACGGTCCGCAAGATCCCTGGTGTATGGATGGAATGATGAGGAGTCTGTCTGTGGGAGTACAGGGCAGTGAGGTTGCTGCTCATCTGTGTGGGGAAGGCGTCTGAGATATAATGTATTATATAACTCCTTTCCTTTGTGATAACCCTGTAGGGCTCATGGAGTGCTCACATCATTCTTAGCCTCCATGTTTCTGATGTATGCATCCCATGACAACCCAATCTGGTTAGTACAGTTCCAGCCCTAATCGAGGTAGTGATATCCATTTCCCTCCTTGACCATTTCAGTAGCGCTTGTAGCCAGCTCCTCATGTCGGGCGGTGCACAGGATAATCTGGTGTAGATATTTGTCCCTCTTGGACTTAGTTGTGATGCCTAGTAGACAATACGCCGGTGTAGGTGATACTTTGCGTTCCACAAGTGCTGAAACAGTCCCCGATACTTCCTCCCAAGCCCGCTGTATCACCAGGCAGTGCCACACCATGTGATAGAATCCTGCATCAGTGGTCCTGCAACTAGGGCAGTCCGATGATGCTCCAGGGAACACACGTTTAATTCTCGCATGTCTGAGGTCTGCCTGATGAAAATAATTGAACTGCATGTACCGTAACCTAGGGTATCGTGAGATATCCTTTACCTGTTGCATGGCACACAGCTATTGTTTGTCATCAAATTCCATTCTATAGTCTGCTGCCCAGCATTTCCTAGCCTCTGTAGGTACCGTCTGATATTGTGTAAGGAGGGCGGCATATAACAACGTTATGATTTTATGTGCACCCCGTGGCAGATTATTGCCTGTAGGGGTAGCCAAAATAGATGACTTCCGCACTGCAAAGTAACAGTGTTAGACCTGGCATCCTTGGCGTGGGTTTTTCCCCTATCTTTTGCCTCTGCTACCTGGATTTTGATGCTGTGCTGGATTTCGTTTTGCTGG
The DNA here is from genome assembly GCF_964204655.1 of Triturus cristatus. NCBI lineage: Eukaryota > Metazoa > Chordata > Amphibia > Caudata > Salamandridae > Triturus > Triturus cristatus. The sequence goes on along the minus strand of NC_140590.1, from coordinate 322,846,788 downwards.
TTTAGATGCTTTGGACACTCTGCCACTGCTAATCAGGGCCCGGGTGAAAGTGCTCCCTGTGTAAAATATCTTATTGATTGGATATACCTGATTGGCATATCTGTATCACCCGGAAGTCCCTAGTAAAGTGCACTGTGTGTGCCAGGGCGGGTGATGACAGATGCTACTAGTGGGTCTGCAGCGCTGGTTGCGCCACCCACACGAGTAGCCCTAAAATGGTGTCTCAGGCCTGCCGCCGCAGGCCTGCCGCAGTCCCCGGACTGCCATGTCACCCTGGTCGGTGTCCACACTGACTAGGCCTAACCCTTCCCTTTTTGTGCACATCAGTCATCCCTATGGAAGGCCCGAGGTACCCCCTGGGCAGGGTGCAGTGCATATAAGAGGTAGCGCATGTACTAGTGCAGGTACCATGCGCTGGTAGTGAACCGCGGCCATTTTGCGTGTTCACTGCTGCAAGGTTATCTTGTTCCATAGGCTAACATGGGGGAGGCCGGTGCCAATGGCTATCGGCCTATCTTCTCATAAGAACAAGATAAGACATGAGTATTTGATATCCCTGAGCTCAGCATTTAATAACACATCTTTTAGGAGAGGTTGTTTCTAAATCCTGAGTTGGAGGACAGTACTTTTTAGAGAGTGGCTGTTCTCTTGTCTGACCCTTCTGTGTGCGTGGGCGCGCTTGTGGATTGACTGTCTGGCTTGAGAGTGACAGGGGCTGGGGATCCCCCGGGAGGTTGGCTGAGTCAGCCCTTTGCTGAGTACCTGCAATTGCAAGTAGAGTGGAGGGAGGAGGTAGCACCTGGGAGTGAATAGGGGTGTGCCTGCCTGCCACAATACTGGCTCCACCTCCCGCTGAGCGGCTGACGACTCTGCCCCTCACTCTGAAAGAAAAGGAGAAGCCAGGAAAGACAACGTGCTCCCGCGACACCCAGAACTGGATCAGACCGGGCTCAGGACCCGCTTGCACAAAGACTTCAAAGACTTTTAGGGGTATAAGTACAAGACCCCTGACAACAGATTTTTAGATTCTACCATCAAGAGGAACCTCTGCTGAAAGACGGACCGCTGAAGAACTAAAGGAAGATTGCCTTGCTGTGTGCTCTAAGGGCTGACCGGTTCTGCTGTACTACCGAAGCTGAGGAGGAGAAGGGGTCTTGCTGTGTGCTGACCCTACCTACTTGACCAAACAAGACTTTGCTGTGTGCTGTGTCTTAAACCGAATCTCCAAGGGCCTGAGAAGAGCTGGCCTCCTGTTTCGCAACCCAGGGATAGAAAGGTTGCCAAGAACTTAAGACTCTGCTTTGTCCCCCCTGTGCTGCTGTGTGCTGCAGGGACCGTGGACTGTTCTACCAAGCTTCTCAACATCTGCCTGTGAAGTGGGCTGGCTGCTCTCTGTCTTGCTGGAGAGTGCCGCGCTGATCCGGGCCTGACACCGGTTGCCGCATCGAGAAGACCGACGTGCTCATCGGCACGTGCCTTGCCGCGACCCGGAGGCCCGAAGCAGACCGAGAGTCGTATTTCCCTGCTCTACGAAGCCGCGCTGTGAGTGGCTGACTCCGGTGACGTCGACATCGTCACTGGGGGGCTCGTCGAGGGAGTTGTGGAAACCTTGCACCGAACAGCCAGAGGAGCGCTTGTTACAACGAGTGCAGCGACACCGCCGGAGCAACGTAGCTGCCTAAACATCAAGAGCCTACAAACTGATTCATTCTCAGTGAGTATCGAATCACACAAGAGACTAGAGACTATCGTCTTACGGTCCCGACCAACCAAGAAAGCGAATGTTGTGTAAACCTGTGATGCTTGACTTCAACTGCGGAAACTAGATAAAGATATATTATTTTTGATATAACTCACCTGTGTGGTCTAAGTTTGTGGTGTACGGAGGGGGGATCATTGTGGTGTCTACGTGCAAATACCTTACACATTGCCTTGGAGATAAGCCTGTCTGCTCGAGCCAAGCTACCTAGAGGGTGAGCAGGGGTTATCTACCGTGTGTGTCCCTGTGCCCTGACTAGAAGCAAGGGTCCCTATTTGGTCTAAGGTGTATACCTCTGCCAACTAGAGACCCCCAGATCTAACAAACAGCATGTTGCAACACGCTGTGTGTTATAAACTGGCCCGGTGGTATCCCATATATATCTCTCAACTCCTGAAAGGAGCGCAAGGTGCTCTTAGCATACAGGTGCCCCGCCAAGTCTATTCCTGCTTCCCTCCATGTTGTCACATCATGCCACCGTGTGATCGTTTGTATGCTTGGCAAGGTCCGTGGGCGGAGCAGTGGGCAGTATGGAGCCAATAGCCTAATGGAGTATACGTATGTATGCCAGCACTTATGAGCTCTGCACCTCTGTTGGTCACATTCAGCCTCGCGCCATAGGGTGTCGGTAGTCAAGTATGAATATGTTCACTCTTAAGCATGCGCGTCGGACATCAAGCCTCTCTGTGCAAGATGTAGGGCCCAGCCAGTGCATATCGGCTCCCCCAACGGATCAACAAAATGTGCAATAACATCAACGTACCCAATTCCTCATTCCCTGGCTGAGTGCACAGCGTGCGCCCGCCATGTTAGAACGGCATATCCATGCATGCCCCATTAGCCTTTGCCTCAGTACTGATCTCTAGCTTGGAAAACAAGGGTGCGCGGTGGGGCCCAATTTGCAGTCCAGCTAGTTGGACTCTGCCCGCAGGAATGATCCCCAGCTTCTCACCGACCCCCATGCTCTCCCCAGCTGATTGCAAGGTTCAAGAACAGCAACTCCTAATGCAAGCAGTCAACCGCGGGTGGCAAGGCCTGTTCATTACACCGGGTCATCTACCGGTCTAGATGTCAATGCTGGGCCCTGTCATTCCGTCTCACCAGAAGCACCAGATCTGGTGTTGTCCACCTCGGAGTCCGTGCCATGATCTGATGACAAGGCAGCAAATCCGTTTTTCTGGTACTGACGAACCTCAGCCACCACCTGCGTCCATATTCTTTGGCTGACTGCTCATGCGAGGAAGGGGGTAAGGTGGGCATGCGACCTTCATTGCCTCCATTGCCTTGTTCTCGGGTCTCCTATTCAGACATTGGTTTGGATTTCTACTCCTTTCAAGTGCAGCTAGGACCGCACCTCCTCAGTCATCTGGAAAAAGTGCAGTTTTTCACCCTCCACTACTCTCAATTTGGCAGTAAAAAGGAGAGCGTATTTTAGGCCTATCAGGCATAATTGTCTGATCGCCGTGTAGGAGTTACGTCATTGTTGTACCTCGACCATGTCGTCTGGGTAAGCCGAGATGACACTGTCCTCATATTGCCATGGGCACTTGGTCCTGAACAGTTGCAGAAGTAGGTCTCTATCCCTGTAATTAAGTAGCCGGGCAATCACTGGGCGAGGCAAGGCTCCAGGCCGCAGCCGCCGCCCAGGAATGTACTCACATATTGTTAATAGTCATTCTGAAATTAAATGAAATCTTCTACATATTTCCTCTAAAAATGAATCATGAAATCTAAGTGTGCTCTTTCAAATGAAGTAGGTATCCATAAACAGACCTTCTAAAATGGGATCATGTATATTTAACAGCCTTCTTGAAAGAAAACTGGATATTGCCAATACTACAATTGAAATGAAAACCACTTACCATCAATTGTGTGTCTGAAATAGGATCATGTAATACAAATCCCTACAAGTTGATGGGAAATTATAGTCAAACCCATCAGTCTTTCGGTGGAAAAGGACTCTAATGTTACTCTTCCGACACTGAGCGCCTGTCTTGCATACATAGACTTTTGCACCGTGAATATTCCATTAATAAATTAAAGGAATTCCATCATTGTTTCCCAACACTCCTTTCCACCAGCATTGACATATTTAGATTGTTGCACATTTTTTTGACGAACCTTTCATTCATTATTTCAGTCGACTTCCTGTGGTCTATATTTGAATAGCTTCCATCCACCTGAGGATGTGTCCTTTAGAACTGGACATAATATGTACCCTGCAGAAATGGACAGAATAATCTAGATGTATCTTACAGACCTAGACAAAATACTCAATATGTGGCCACCAGTACTGGACACAATACTTTCAATGCGACCTATAGAACTGGCTATAACTATATTCCAGATGTGTCCTACAGAATTGGACATAATACTGCAGGTGAGGCCTTATGAACTGAACACCGTGCTCCAGATTCTGGGCATGATTACGCGTTTGGCAAATGGGATACTCGTTATAAACTTGAAGGATATCCCGTCCGCCGTATTACAAGTTCCATAGGATATAATGGACTTGTAATACGGCGGACGGGATATCCGTCACGTTCGTTACAGAGTAACCTTGTCCACCAAACTCATCATCAGGCCCTATGTGTTCAGAAGTACCTTAGCACAGGCACTTTATTAGGCTCCTCCTTTTGAGGGTGCTGCAGAACCTGGAAAGATGATTCAAATGTTCAGATGAAGCCAGTGTGGAGTGGAGTGATTGGGCCCTGAAAGCTCGATGTTGCAGATTCAGTGTGCGCTCTCTAAGGACAGGAGTTGCACATGACTTCATCTGTTTGTCACTCTTCCTGGAGTATCTGAAAAGGGCATGTTGTTGTAACAGAATTCTGTAACCATGGAAATGTGAAATAAAGAGGTATCTCCTAGCCAACAATGCTCATAGAAAGCATGCAAGTAATCAACAAAATTGACATCCTAAATTGTGTCTGAAGACAAAGTCAGTAGTTGGTTCCGCGTGACAGGCACGAGGTTGATTGTCTCCTTCTGCTCTTTTTCCTGCCATTCAGTTTCAGTGACCTCAAGTCGACCCATGTCAGGGGTTAACGTCTGAACCTGTCCTGGTTTTCTTTGCATTCTAGTTCTTATATGGAACTGTGATAGTTGAAGGGATGGATTTGGAAGATACCAGCACAGTTGTAGGGGTGGATTAGGAATAGAACTCAACGTCACAAGACAACTCGGACTCCAGTTTGTGGCGAAACCCCGGAACTGCAGAGAGCCTGCGAGTTCTACAAGGCCATACTAATGACAGACATGAAGCATACAAAGGCCAAATGACCTGACCGGACACTTCGTATCTTTCTAGACGCTTACATGCCAGCGTCTCACTGGGAGTTGGTTCCGCGGCATTGGTGTTCATGCCGAGAACCATCTCCCTCTTAGTGTGGAGCGAGAGAACCTAAAGCTGGGCGCACAAGGTGAAGTGCACTGCATGGGTGGAATGTATGGGTGGATCATAGAACCTCCATTTGCTAACGGACAGTGCTGAGACTCTCGAAGACAAACAGGGGGGCTTTAGAGATGGCCTTCTCTTAATTCAACAACCAGTGTAGCATTCTCAGGGAGGGGGTGACGTGATCAGAGTTCTGCTGTTAGAGAGGCCACACACTCAAGAACAGCCTGAAACTTTCTGTTGACAATCGCGCCTAGTGTCTTGTGGCGATTGTTGCAATAGTCAAGGTGCATAGAAATGCCCAATTGGACAAACCTCTGTGAATCTGCAGTGGATCAGCAGTAATCTACTCATATCAAGGGTCTCAGTGACAAGAGACCAGGACTCTGAACTGCAAATGTGTGAAATGGAAAACAGAAATACTCGCGTATTGCACAGGTTATTGGGGGGCTCATGTGAGACATGGAACACTGAGGCGCACAGACATGACATGGGAGCCAGAGATGCTCATGACTGACTTGGGATACCGAGGTACTCATGTGTGACATGGGACATTGACATACTCATGTGTGACATGGGAGAGTGAGCAGCTGGTGCGTGACACTGAGGTACAGAGGCATGACATGGGACACGGAGATGCTCAAACTTGACTTGGGATACCGAGGTACTCATGTGTGACATGGGACATTGACATACTCATGTGTGACATGGGAGAGTGAGCAGCTGGTGCGTGACACTGAGGTGCAGAGGCATGACATGGGACACGGAGATGCTCATGCTAGACTTGGGGCACTGAAGTACTCATGTGTGACATGGGACATTGACATACTCATGTGTGATGTGGGAGAGCGAGCAGCTGACACGTGACACCGAGGATCAGAGGCATGGCAGTTGTAATATTGAGCACTGAAGGGCTCACTTGTGGTGTGGGATACTGAAGTGCTCATGTAGAACATGTGACAGTGAGGAGCCCACCTTTTACATGGGACAGCGCGGTGCAGAGACATGACATGAGGTGCTTATATGTGACATGAGACACCGTGGTTCTCACACATGACATGGGACACTAAGTGGCTAATGCATGATATGGGACAATGTTGTACTCATTTACGTGTTTTTAAATCTGTTTTTATTGGCATTTAGTAAACAAGTACATGAGCAGTTGTTTAATCTTTTCTGCAGTGCGTAGCGACAATAGATGATGTGCGTCACTGGACATCAATATACATTTAATACAACAGTGAGGTTTCAAAAGCTGTTTTCGACACAGTATTTAAACATACGGTTACTTATAGTACAGTTTTCAGCTATAGGTACTTTCCTGAGACCCACTATTTCTTCCCGCTTGGTCGCTATGCCTTCTGCTCTGGCCCACGCAATGGTGGAAAGTTTCCAAGCCTGTACTTGTGGGGGATCTGACGCTTTCCATCGTTTTGTAATTAGTCATTTGGCCGTGGCTATGCCCAGATCTAGGAACCGGGAGGTGACCTTAGTATTGCGTGTCCTACGGAAGACATGTAGCAGATATGTTTGCCACTCAAAGGGTAGCTCTCTTTCCGTACAGGCACAGAGTGCATCTGCGACTTCTCTCCAATAGGTGCAGAGGTTGGGGCAGCCCCATGGGACAATGTTGTACTCATGCATGACGGAGGGCAGTGAGCAGCTCAAGTATGACATGTGACACCGTGATGCTTATGTGCGACATGGGACACAGAAGTGCAGAGGCAGCTCAGGCATGACATGGGACACAGAGTACTTCCTATATGACATGGGACACTGAGCTGTTCATCTACGGGACAAAGCACTCAATTGTTTACCAATTACATGGACCAGTGGGTCTGAAAAGGGACTGCGGTGAGACATGCGCTAATGGGCTGCTCATATGTTACGCAAGACACTGATATGCTCAAGCATGACATGGGACACTGAGCAGCCGGCTCATGATAGAGACAATGAAATGCTCACATTTGACATAGGACATTGAGCTGCACACGTGACAGTGAGGTCCTTATGCATAACATGTGACACTGAGATGCTTACGTGTGAATGGGGACACTAAACTGATGCACTTTAATGTAGTGGATGAGCAAGATGCTTACACGTGACATGGGACACTGAGTCACACACATGGGACATTGAGGTGCACACATGAGATATGCGTCGATGAGCTGCTCACACTTGACATGGGACACTAGCTCTTTTCTACCCTTCTGATTTTTGGGGTTGTATGTTTTGTGTCTTTTAGACACTGCAACAGATCCAGTGTAATCAAAGTATTTTGTGTCTGGCATTTCTCGACTCCCTTGTCAATTATGCAGCAGGAGGCAAGTCTCTTGATCTTTCAAAGTTTTATATAATATTTGATCACGACCTACCAACATACCACCTCACATAATGTATTGTACAGCGCTTTTTTGAAAGCGCTATAGATGCACCATAAAACAAAGTACACACATTGGAAAATCGAAACACCCTATACTCGTTGCACATGTGTTTGCACCCTCGAGAACCAAGGTTTTGGTGAGCTTACCCCCAGACTGGGACTTCTTGTTCCTCCTCGTCTTTTTCCTCTGGTCCAAGACTTTGAAGGCCTCTGCAGACTTCTGTAGGCTGGACACGAAGTTCTCAATGTCATCGAAGTTGTGGTTCAGCAAGTCCTGAATTAGGGTTGGATCAAGAGGTAGAAGAGAGAGTCAGGGTCCAGTCACCAAACGCTATGCCCCACCCACCCATGCACATTTCAAAGGCAGTTACACCCAAATCAAGCAATCTGGCCAGTGTAGGCTGGTGGTTATTATGCAGCCACATGGACCCAGGAAGGTTAGGAACCATTATCCGGCTTCCTGACCTGCACATAATGTGTGATTCTTGGCAAATCCCTTCTTTATCTCCCTGGGCCTTGCCTATTGATTCCTTGAGAAGGGATTGTGTGAGCTTGTCTAATGGAATCAACAGAGCTGGACTGGTCAATAGTAGATCAATATGTTGACTAATACTCACCACTTCCCGCTCGTAGCGGAGCGCTGTGGAATCCACCGGGTGAGCTCCGTCTACTGAAACACAAACAGGGATGTCAGGGAGATGTGTGTCACTGTCGCATGGATGTAGTGTCAATCATTGTCCTCTATCAGGAACGTACTCACTGCAGCTACACTCATCCTCCTTCACCACCCGCCTTCATTGCTATTATATATACCCAGAGTAGGACCCATGGTTTTCACCATCAATTTTCCTTATTCTAGTCTGCAATCACAGTGGGACTCATCACCTCTAACTCATGATCAGATTTACTGCAGTAGCATTCATCCATCGCCATATTTCTCTATCATGACTGTATTGTCTCTCGATAGCTATCCCGGGGCCATCTTAACAGCATTATAGGCCCCCGGGCAAAGCAGTGCACTGAGCCCAGCCTACACAACCACTCACAGGAACAACAATGTTGTGGAAAAGCAGCTCCTGGTTAAATTCTGGTCTGTGCATAGATAGATTGGCCAGGGGCCCCAATGCACGTGGGGGTCCCAGGCAACTGCCCAGCGTGTCAATGTGTTAAGACGGCACTGTTATATCCCTCAATCTTTATTAGAAATATATATATATACTAAGAGAAAGATTAATCGCCTGTCACCATCAATGCGTATCACTCCCATTTTCACCAATCATTCAGGTGATCGAGGCGACCATCAGCCTCTAACATTACAGCAGAAGAATCCCTTGTCATCATCTTCATCACCCTAGTATAGAAGCACAGTAGGGCTCCACGTTTCTCGCCGCCACTGTGGGGGGCCATGCGGGTTTGTGCTGGGGTACAGGCCTCATATGGCCCGACTCTAGTCTAGAGTCGACAGTGCTCTTCACCAACCAAAATGTCAGCCCAGCACCGGGTCTGCAGTCGGAGTGAAACATTAACACTAGTGCCTAGAGCACTTCACTGTTCTCCCCAAATAAGAGGTAGCTGAATGGTCTTCCATTCTTCATCCGAAAGAGCCAATGTTGAAACACTCCTAGATTGGTGGCAATGGTCCCCATCATGAGTGTTGCCCAGGAGTTTAACTTATTTGGCACTGGCAGTCAGGATATACTGTCCCGCAGCGGTGGTAGAGCATGGATGGTCTTTCTTTGAGGTCTTTAAAAGATGCCCCCAAGGTTTGCCCAATTTAGTTGCAGCCATCTTGTAGTTCTCCATACTTTGATTGCCAGTAGGCACTCTTGCAAGATTTCAAGGCTATTTTCAGTACTGGGAATATCAATGTGGATTTTAGCATCATTGGCGCAGGCGTGAATGCCAGCCTTAAGTGCCTCCAGAACATGAAGCACGGGTACGAGGTGAGTATTGGACAGAGCCTACATGACGTGGGATTCCTATGCAACTCCACACTACAGGCATGAAAGGCAAGAGGTGAATGTGCTGCCTTTCTGACAGAAAGGATGTCAACCAGAAAATGGTGGCAGAGAGGCTTTGGCATATTATTATTATTATTATTAGTTAGCACTTCTTGAGCTCGTAGCTGCCCTAAGGCATCCCAGCGCTAGCGGCAGAGCAGAAGAAGGAATGAAGCTTAGGTTGATGTTGTGAAATAACCATGTTTTCAGGTTTATAGCACTATCAAGAGTGATTCTCCGTGCTGTACCTCCTGACCAAGGTTACTGGATGCTAGGACTGCAGGGGCTGGACAGGGCTTTGCATGTTCCTTGACTCTCTTGTGCAGAGTTCTTCAAACTGTTGGGCACGCCTCCCGGGGGGCTGTAGCAGCATTCCCAGGGGTGTGCAAATGGCTCTTGAGGTACTTGCAAATAAGGAAGGCCTGGAAGCGCAACTTTTTTCACTTGACAAGTGGCAGGATCAAGGATGTGGCTAAAAAGAGCAATATATTCTGTAACAATTTTGTTATTTTTCTAACCGTCAGGTTAATGCATACAAAAAAATGGCCACACGGTAAAAGGACAAAGGAATGCAAGTTGAACTAATCAATTTTACTACAAAACCTCAGTTGCCTAATGCAATCAAGGCAAATGACTGTTTGTGGCCAGAATACTGTCTGGGCAAAGATTTCACTTCATTAGTACCAGTTTACCCCCGAAATACATTAACGAGCAAATGAAAGGTGACTAATCACCTTTTGTGAAGGGCTGAACACTGCGTGGCAACATGTTGGTACATTTTTAATACCTTTTAATCCGTTTGAGCTAGAAGCATTTCTTTTGTTAACATTAACATTCACAGATTATGCAGCAGATAACTGATTAAGAGGTGAATGTGTCAAAATCCACAATTATGCTGAAAATGCAGCAGAATCGCATAATTTCAGTGGTCCTGCCAGAAAATCACAATACTGAATCTTATTTGGCGCAGTGGGGAATAGTGGCATGTGTATATATAGCGCTAAAAAGTCAAAATCTGTGACAGAAAACACAGAGAATATGTTAGTAGTCATTTTTATCTATATATTTTAGCATTAAGTAATCCGACTACATCTGGAAACATTTTGATGAGTGTACGTTAAAAAGATGCACTCAAGAGCTTAATTGGTGACATTTCAAACACAATAAGATGATGGACGGAGCACTGAAACTTTTCAGACACTCACCCCCAGCCACTATTAGATCTGAGTTGAATCCATCATGGTTCTTTTGCTCACTTCGCCACCCCAGTTCAGACGCAGCCATATGCTAATCAGTCTTGACCCTGTTCCTCATGGGAACAGTCCAGCCCGAACTGCTAAGCCAGGTCTTTCCTGAATCGGAAACAAGCATCCTGGGACCGGTTTTGGAGTAACACCCATCATCAGCCAGGCTAGCTTGAATCCAGTGGCAAAGTGAGCAAGGGACCCACGTCTGGGTATGCCCTGCCAATTTAGGGTGAACAAAGCAAACACAATAAGATGATGGACAGAGCGCTGAAATATTTCAGACACCCTCACATTACCTCTCAATATTAGAAAACATTCCTGGAGCTAAAAGTGGCTCGATTAGGTCAAGCCTTTGTTGGCTCCCAATATTGACTCAACATCCTGTAAACAAACAAAAAATCTGACCCTGTGTGATGTAACTGGTGCTTATATAAAGGAGCGCTCCAATATCCTTGGGCCGAGGTTGCACTGTATAGAACTACCAAACAACAAATGGTACAGAGCCTGTTCCAAGACTGAAGTGATTATTAGGCATTGGTGGGAGACGGGTGAAGGAGACAGATGAGATATCCTTCTACTCAAGGCCGCTGCTATCCATCACTAGTGCAACAGGTGTAGTTGCATTGGCGCCAGGTGTGCAAGGTGAACACAACACACTGATTATGGGGAGCAGAATTTGTTGGTCAATTTCTGTTTCTGTTTAATGAATTTGTTCTTTGTAGGTTTCAGATTTACTATGGATTATGAGCTACTGAAAAAGTATCCATGAAATGATATCAGAAGCCCATACCCCCTACGCTCAGTCCTGCTCCTCCACTCCCGAGTCACTGCCATATAGTTTCGAAGGGGAGTCCAACTTTAAAATATTTTGCGTTGGGGGGCCTCAGTGAAAAAAAGTTTAAAGACCTCTGCTCTAGTGTTAGATGTGGTTCCTGCCTTTTGTTCTTCCTGCCACTGAAGACCCCAGGTCTTGTTTAGAAGTTTTAGAGCGTACAGGAACCTTAATAGTGGTCAATTTTGCTTATTTTTTTACCCTCTCCCCTACAGATTATGTTTCATTCTCACCAGTAGGTCCCCTCAGAGACGCAACATAGCATACTATACTATAGTCAAGAAGAGATGCCACTTCAAGCTGCTCATGCACCGTTACAAGTCCTCCTACATTACAGGACGAGAATACCTGACCTGGCCTTCCACCAGCCCATCAGCCCATCAGCCACCTGTGGTCCACCTCCTTGACCCTCGCCTCCATCCCCTGCATTCATTGTATTCGAGCAGGAGGATGTTCCGTCTCCCATCTCGCCGCCAAAGCCTGGCACGGCCTCCCCATCTATCTCCGAACCTCCAACTTCTTTGCCGAATTCAAGAGTGGCTTCAACCTGGATGTTCGAGTAGCCCCACCCACGCAGCACCTGGATACCCCTTCGGGTGGTTAGCGCGCCCTACCATTATTGATTGGTCGATTGATTGAAGATGTTGTGTACCACACCATAACATAACATAGCATAACATAACATAAGATAACATAACATAACATGCAGAAGTTCATATGCCAGGTGTCTAAACTCACCTAGAGTCTGACCATTGAGCTGTTGTGTGGGCACCACGGGTGATATTGGTCCAGTGCGTGCCCTCTGCTGTGCTGGGCTCGTGGCCAGTGGAGTTGGCACAGGACTTGGTTCCTGTGCGCCTTCCACAATCTGCCCCACCGACGGGGTCCTCTGCGGCAGAGAGTAGATGTCGTTGTTCGCTAGTACAAACTTTGGAGGGGGTGCCACGACGGCCTCAGCCTGGATTGGGGTGTAGCGGGACGCTCCTCTCTGAAGGACATCATTGGGGTCTACAGGCTCCTGGGACTGCAGCCTCCGTGAGTTGTAGGGGCTGTAGGAGAACGCACCAGGGTGCGTGTTGGGGGATCTGGCGGGCGACCTGTTCTGCTGCGACATTATCTCCTGGTTCATCCTAAATGCAGGGGGATATCAGCACCAGGGGTTGGATATTGAGGCAAAAGACAGAAAGGGGAGGTAAGGAGAGAAGGAGAACAGAAGAAAGAGAAAATACATTTTACGAGTCATTGGTGTAGGGTGGGCCTCACGAGCAATAGGGAGATTTCTCAATAGATGACATTCCCAGAAAAAGCCTGATGGGCTGTGAAAGAACCATTCACATGTTAGACCGATTTTATTCTGAACTGGAGCGAGACCTGTTCGATGCAAAATGGAGTCACAGCTCTTTTGTTTCAAACCAGTATAATATCTGTTTTATACTTAAACTTTATGTTGGCCTTTTGTGTTCTATGTTGTAGTTTAAATTACTTTTCTTAACTGATTCACACTTGTTTTGTTCCTAAAAACACAAGAGCATTCCTTTATCAATCAATCAATCATTCAATCAATCAATCAATCAAACATTTGTAGAGCGCACTACTCACCCGTGAGGGTCTCAAGGCGCTACCTCTCACTACCTGCCCATTCTCACTCAATGCCTTTTTTCGCTTTTCTCTTCACTTTATGGTGGATGGGCAGATCAAGTTCCTCTTCGAGGCCACATTACCATCAAACTACTCTCCACGCTCAAACTGAAAAAAAAGTTCCTAATTTCGGGCGGCTTACTCTTTGCAGGTGGCTTTCTCTACAGAGGAGAGATGTCCTTCGCCTCAGCATTCCTATCTACAGTAAATAAAAATAAAAATATTTCTGTAAGGTTCCTCTTCCGGAAGTCTCTCCTTGTTCACATGTATCTTGCCTCAACTGCCTTTTCAGGCAAGCATGTTGGAAGCTGTTGCGGGGCACGGGGCCAAAAACTTTTGCGGGCCCTGTCTCTGGTTTCTGATCCGAAGAGTAGCTCGTAATTAAGAAAAGTTTGAGAAGGACAAAACACTAGGGGCCCGATTCACAGAAATAACTTAGGACAAAATCCTAAACTTACTACTTTTGGTATTCACAGAAGTTAGGATTTTGTCTTAAGTTTGTCTTAAGTCTGTCTTAAGTCTGTCTTAAGTTTGTCTTAAGTCTGTCTTAAGTCAGTCTTAAGTTTGTCTTAAGTTTGTCTTAAGTTTTTCTTAAGTCTGTCTTAAGTCTCTCTTAAGTTTGTCTTAAGACAAACTTAAGACAAAATCCTAACTTCTGTGAATACCAAAAGTAGGAAGTTTAGGATTTTGTCTTAAGTTAGTTCTGTGAATCGGCCCCTTAATTTGCCGCCATTGCAACATGAAAGAAGGGGCCAGGCTATGTTTTCATTATTTAAATACATGCCGTACAAGGAGCATAGGGGCCCAAAAAGTGCACAGCCCGCGTTAATTAGGCCCCCACGACAGCCTTGTTCCATGTCAACAGGGACGCCATACTGCAGTCCACTTTTTCCTAGAAACCATTCCAATCTAAAACGTCAGTCTAACTGGTTCAGGACTCCATGGTACATAACTGGACAAGAATGGAGTATGATATCCCTGATGAAACAGTGCTCTGGGAACTTTGACTACCCTCCTATTTCCTAACAGTCCTACCCTCCACCTCCAACTGGCAAAACCAGCTCACTTCCTGACAAAACTCTGTCTCCTTGCGCCATCATCTCACTTTGAGCACCGCGAGCTTTCATTGGATAATCAAATGCATTTGTGGAGTTACAGTTGTGGTTTGCTTCGAACTAATTATACTAACACACCTGTGGCAATGATTTGTAAGTTATAAACCCAGGACTGCAGAAAGTGTCAAAGATGGCATGGAGTGAGGTGGGCATCCTAGCCTACTAGTCCATTACTCACCGCCCACTGGGCACCTCTTGGAGCAACTGGTCTCCTGAAGTCGAGGCCACGCTCATACTCCTATCCTAATTCTTTTTCCTATTCTCTCCTGTTTTCATGGTTTAGAGTTCATGGTAAAACGCCCCCGGCACCACCCGTTCAGTTAAATCTACTTAGTTGTCTAAATGCAAAAATCCAGTACTTGTATAGCGCACGAATCACCCCCGAAGGGGTATCTCGGCGCTGGGGGCCGTTGGGAAGATTAAGTGAGCTATTGCCCAGAGTTGCATGGTGCTGGGCAGACCCCTGCCGCCGGAGCCAGGGATCGAGCCGTGATCCCCAGCGTCCAGCGTCAGTCGCCCTGGCCGCTACGCCACACCTCTTCCCCTAACGGGTGTCTGGTTACATTTATTTTTCTACACTGGAGGCAGATATGTTTATTGTCTCCCAAACTCAAATGAGAAATATTTGCTTTTGAAGTGAATCTAGTTGTGTTATTTTTTGTCAGATGTGTTTTATTTTTATTTTTTTATTTAAGCGATTTCTAAAGCGCCTGGTGACCCAAGGGCATCCCCGCGCTATGTAGCTTGAATCCTGTTGAGAGGGGAGGAAGCCGAAGGGTATTATTTGGGGAACAGATGGGTCTTTAATTTTTTTCGGAACGCAAGGAAGTTGGATTCCAGTCTGAGGGCGCGAGGGAGTGCGTTCCAGCCCTTAGCCGCCTGAACTGAGAATTGACGACCTCCTGTGCGGACTTTTTTGAATCTGGGGATGCGGACTAGATTCTCATTTTGAGATCGTAGCGATCTGGTTGCTGTATAAGGAGTGATCATTTCGCTGAGGGTCGCAGGGCCAGATCCGTTGTAGAGCTTGTGTGTGATACACATTGCTTTAAAGTGCACCCTTTGGCGCACAGGCAGCCAATGCAGGGCTTTGAGGGCTGGCTTGGCGGATAATCTGGAGGGGGTGTTGGTAATCATGCGTGCTGCCGCGTTTTGTGTCCGCTGGAGTTTCGTGATGGTAGCCTCGGGGGCTCCCAAATAGACCAGATTGCTGTAGTCCAAACGGGACAACACTAGGCCTTGGATAAGGAGCTTTCTGGACATGGGTGGTAGTAAGGGCAGAATTTTACGGGTCGTCCGCATGAGCCCAAAGCATGTGCCCGAAGTTTTGGTTGCCTGGGTCTTCATTGTAAGCTGTGGCTCTAGCCATACCCCGAGTGTCTTGATTTCCGATTTGGGGGAGGGGATTTCGCCGAACACATCGGGCCATATCGTGGGAGGGATAGTTGTCCATTGCTTGCCGAGTAACATTACCTCAGTCTTGGTCCCATTCAGTTTCAAAGATGATTCGTTCATCCAGTTGTGGATGTTTATGAGGCAGTTGGTAAGATTTTCAGGATGGTCAATCAGCTGGGACAGGGAGACGACTAGTTGGGTGTCGTCAGCGTAACTCACCATTTTGATGTTAAAAGGTGTTACCACGTCCTCGAGGGGGGCCATATAGACGTTAAAAAGCGTCGGGCTTAGGGAGGAGCCCTGGGGAACGCCGCTAGTGAGTGGGAGGGTGGATGAGTGGTGGCTGTCATCCCATACTTGAAAGGTGCGTCCTGTAAGATAGGATTCGATCCATTTGATAGCTGTCCCGGTAAGTCCTGCATTTGTCAGTCTAACAGAGGTCAGTGTGCGTTGGGTTCTTCACAGGATGCTGGTCTGTATTCTCAAAATATAAATTAGGTCTTTTTTATTCTTAATATGAGTTGGTCTGTTTTGTACTGGAGTTAGATCTGTTTTTATTTGAGTGGAAATTGTTTTCTGTGTGTTTAGTTGTAGATTTGTGTCGCTTTTGTATCAATATGGAGGCAGTACTGATAAACAACAGGAGAGAGAGGGTTTTCAGGTAATCTAAGAAGGAGCACTCTTAGTCCCCCTGAGCAATATAGTCAAAAAACAACAAAAGAGTGCACTTTCCTTGAGAGAGGAGGAGTCAAAAAAAGAATCAAATCGATACTTTAGAAAGCCCTCACTCACCAACATGGTTGGTGACATGCTTCATCATCGGGCCCCACCAGGAAGGTCTAAAACTCCCCCGGTGTGCTTCTACGCCAGGATCACTGCGGAGCTGGATATTTTGTGTGTGAGTGATCAAGTGATGTGAGATAAAAGTGACTAGGTTGTGTCTGAAAGTATTTTATTCGTAGGCCAATCCAGCACGGTTAAAAAAGGAAGCGGGCGGTAGAAATTATTTCAGCTATGCCACGCTCTGTGTGGTCAACATGTTTCTGCCTATCTGGGTGCAAACTAGCTAGGCATTCATCAGGACCAGTGTGACGACCCCGGCGGTATGAGCGCGCTAAGGCTCACCCAGACCTGGTGGTCATAGTGTCAAAAAAACAGGGAAAAAATCATTTAAAACCTGCTGTGTGGAGGGGGTCCGGTAATTGAGGCAGATCACAGGTACCAAGAGGGTGCTTGACTGCGCTGGCGGTGTGCCTATTCAGCCATCACCCCCTCCCGAGAGCCATGGGGTGATTAGTGATCGCGCCACATATAGCTGTTGGGAGTCGAACACTATCCGGTACCCTCCACACAGCAGGTTTAAAATTATTTTTTTCCTGTTTTTTTCACACTATGACCACCAGGTCTGGGTGAGCCTTAGCGCGCTCATACCGCCGGGGTCGTCACACTGGTCCTGATGAATGCCTAGCTAATTTGCACCCAGATAGGCAGAAACATGTTAACTACACAGAGAGTGGCATAGCTGAAATATCTATCCAGCTTTTCTACCGCCCGCTTCCTTTTTTAACCGTGCTGGATTGGCCTACGAATAAAATACTTTCAGACACAACCTAGTCACTATTATCTCACATCACTTGATCACTCACACACAAAATATCCAGCTCCGCAGTGATCCTGGCGTAGAAGCACACCGGGGGGGTTTTAGACCTTCCTGGTGGGGCCCAATGATGAAGCATGTCACCAACCAGGTTGGTGAGTGAGGGCTTTCTAAAGAATCCATTGTGATTCTTTTTTCGACTTCTCCTCTCTCAAGGAAAGTGCACTCTTTTGTTGTTTTTTGTCAATATGGAGGCAGACAACATTTTGCTCTCTCCAGACGGAATTCCCCAAAAAGCTGGTGCCAGAACTGCTTTGTTCTGAACATGATAGAGGAGATGTGATGGGAAGTATGGCAGCCTTCCATTTTAAGCTGCTCGGGGTGTGTCTTCTGAGTTGCATGCTCTTCTGCTTAGCTGCCAGCAACAATAAGAGGAGATCAACCAGGTGCAACCAGATGGAAACTGCTCTGACAACGATTCAAAGAGGAAAACAGCTGGGCCATGTTCTCTCTTCATGAATGTTACCTTTAAATTGTTCTTAAGTGGACCAAGATCTGTTTTTAGTTTAAAGAAGAGTTACATCTCTAATGTTCTAACGTGTACTGAGATCTAGTCGGTTTTAAATTGGAGAAAACTGAAGCACGTCTCTTCCTCGATACCTGGAACCAGATCTGTTTGTTCTAAAGTGCGGCCAGAAGTCCCTGTGTAATATAAGATGTATTTTCATCATTAAACTGGAGCAGCATCTGCTAAGATCTAAATAGGAGTCAGACAGGTTTTGTTGTACGTGGGTGTCAGTTATAGTTTCTTCCAAATTGTTGTCAGATCGGTTTTGTTATAAAGTACAGTGGTTCTGTTTAGTTATAAAATTGAGTCAGAATGTGCTATATTCTAAACTGGAGCAAAACCTGCTATGGTCCTAACTGGAGTCTGCTGTTCATGTGTTTTTGAAACTGAATATTGTTGTTGTAAATTTGAGTCAGGGGGTTTTGAGCGAAATATAGGGCCGGATTACGATGGCATCGCTGTGGGCAGGTGACCGTCTGAAAATGTGTCTGCAGTCCCGCCCACCCTATTACGATATGACTGCCATGCAAGTGGTCGTAAAATGCATTTTCTACAGCGGGTCCTGCTGGGGCTCAGAAAAGGGCAGCAGCACAAACCGCAGTAGAAGAAGGCACTTTATAAACATCCATGCAGCGTGTGCCAGGCACCATGTTGTGCCACAGTGCATGGATGTGCGGGGGCACCACATGTGCTCCCCTGGCCACTTAGCTGTGGCCCACAGAGGAAGTGGACCCTGCTTGGGGCCCCCCAAAGTCTGTTTCCATCTGACTTTTCATGGCGGTGAGAAAGCCTCAAAAAGGCAGTCAGAAAGGAACATCCTAATCCCTACGACGTTGCCTGCGCAGGCACCGCCTCCATCGTAGGCATAAGAGTCCGACCGACGGGCTTCTTGAGCTTGTCAGAGTCAGCAGTCTTCCCCTGACATTATTGCTCCAATCGCCAGCATTGTAATCCAGTGGTTGGACCGATGGCCTGGATGTCGGGCAGACTGCCTCCAGTGGCCTGTAAGTGGCGGTCTACCCGACATACAAAATTGGGCCATAATGTTGATCTATTTTTTGTTGTAACCTGGATTCAGATCTGTTTTTATTTTAAACTAGCGGAACGTCGATTTTGTTATAGAAAACATAGATCTCTTTTGTTCTAAACTGATGACAGATCTATTTATTCTAAAGGGGATTGAATCTGTTTTTGTTTTAAACTATAGTGAGACCTGATTTGTTGTGAACTGGAGTGAGTCCTTTATTTAGTGAAAATTGAACCCAGATACGTTTGTCTCTACACAGTAGTCAGTCCTGTTTTGCTTTAAACTGAAGTCAGATTGGTATTGTGCATTCTGGGTGGTGACTGTATTTCACAAATGGGAACCTGTAGGGAGTCATTTCTTCTTTGTCCTTCCCGACACTGCCTGATCTTCCCCGAGGGGCCCATCCTGATGCATCTCTCACCTGAGGGCCTCGGGTCTCTTCAGGTTCTGTCCACTTTTGAGGTCCATCACAGCACTGTTGATATCCTCTTTTATCAGCTCCGCCTGGATAATGTGAGAGAGGGACACAAGAGAACAATATTTCTGCACAATCGAACATACAGCTGTAAAGCAGGAGAACAGGCAGGGAACAAGCAGGTAGGACTTGTCTAGTCTATGTCTGAAGGAGCCCCGGAGCCTGGAAGCAAGTCCGGAGAAGGGAGATATGCACTGCTACAAAGCCCCTGGCACTCAGGTACCTTTATATGAAAAGAGACTCTTTATTAAAGCCTTAGAGCCCAACGTAGCAGGCTCTACCACTCGGATTCCGCGAGGCCTTTGTTAAACATTGGAATGTTGATGCTCCTGGCTTCTACAGGCCATAAGAAGCCCGGAGCACTCCACTGTTTTCGATGGATGGAGTTCCCAACATTCCAATGTTTTAATCATTGTTAATGTTATCCCCCTACACTGCAATACTTCTCCTGTGCTTGCCTTCTTGCTGGTGGTATAATTCATCAACCCAGGAAACAAGAGCATCTTCTCGCTGGTGTCCTACTGAGGTTCTCCTTCGGACATCGCATGATGTTACGATCGCCTGAGCTTTGGGTTGACTGTTGTCTTTGATGTGAAGGGCCTTTACCCAGTGATCTGGGACTACAATTGTTTTAATGGGTGGTTGGGTACAGATTAGATGGTGCTAGCGGCTTTACCTGCAAAGAGTGCTGTGGCTGGGGTGGGATGGAATGCCAGCAGGAGTCAACCACTGAATTTAGCTCACACCCATTTCCAAATCTCATATAATATCTGCTTCCAAATGCACCACTGTGAGCCAGCCATTTGCTTCCCCGGGTGACTGTGGGGATAGTTCGCCATGCACAGTCTGAGTCATGTCCAACTAAGATATTTTTAATATTTTTGACTTTAGTCATGCTACTAAAGCGTGTGACTGCTGAATGAGCCAATAGCTTGTTAAGAGAAAGAAGGTGGGTTGGTGATCTCGTGTGATTTTGCTTCCCTGTTTCGGGAGGCAATGTGCCCTGAAGGCTGGCCATCGAACATTTGACCTTTGGGTTAATGACCAACCTACCTTTTTGGGGCGGAGTCATTCCTATATCAGACACTCCTGCACCTATGATAGGACATCATTTATCCGAGTACTAACGACCGTCCAGAGCTGCTGACCTCTCTGGAGCTCGCCCCATAGGCCAGACACCCTCCCCCTTCCAATTTCGCAGAGATGGACCCTCTTCCCCCCTTCCCAACGGATACATCTTCCAGTTCTCTCACCCCCACTTGGTCACACTGGAAAAAGTGCACATCTGGCTGCAGCTGGTAGTGGTCCTGGCATACGAGGACCAGAAGGGAGCGCGGCCGCCCGGCAGGCAGGACAGTTTCGCAGCGCTGGATTGCCGACAGGGAGTACTCTTCCAGCTCGTCCTGTGGTAAGAATAATAATAAGAGTATTCACTATTTACACATAGCACACCTCAAAACTGAACAGTCCCCGGCGCACAATAAATACAGAATATATCATCTGTGGCTGTGAGTTACACTTTCGAACCTCAAACACCATTGAGGTGCGATGACGAGACTGTTGAACCACAAGTTTATCTTTTGTTTTACATGGCTTTAATATTTATTTGACTTAGACTATCGTATTGTTTTAAATTGGAACATATTTATTAACACCAGTTTGTTGAACCGTATATTATTTTTTAAAATACAGTAATACATCTTAAAGGGTACACAAAATATGTCTATATTTTGGTAAAAGAATCAGGTGATAGGGTTCTTCCGGGTAGTACAGACCTGGGGCCTTATTTTGATAGTAGTCGGTGATCCGACCACCACATTAGGATGTGACCGCTGGGGTGGTGGTCGTAAAGTGCTCCTTTACACGGGGGCCCAGGAAAAGCAGCAGCACGAGCCGCAGAGTAAAGGAGCACGTCCATGCACCGTGTGCCATGCACCATTTGGTGCATGGCACACTGTGCATAGAGGTGCTTGGGGGTTTTACATGTGCCCCTGGCCTATGACGGAAGGGGCCCCTATTTGGGGTCCCCAAAATCCGTTTCCTACAACCTTTTCATGGTGGTCTTTCCAACACGAAAAGGCTATCAGAAAGGGACATCGTAAAACCGATGGCAGTGCCGGCCTCGGATCACTGATACTGCCGAAGGCGGCTGTCTTCAGACCTCTTAGGGTCCGACCGCATTGAATGTAATCCGATTGTCGGACGGACTGCCACTGTTGGTGGTGGTCCGACCAACATCATAATCAGGCCCCTACGGTTAATGTTTTGAAGCCTGACTTACATTGGAGATTTATGAACTGAAATTGCTGTAAAAGTAGGCTAATGGCAGGACACAGAGTGAAATTCATTAAAAAAATATGTAGCTAAGATTTTAAATAAAAGTCAATAAAATCTTGAGGCGACACCCAAATCTTGAGAGACGACACCCAAACCTGTCCCCTCGACTACAATGCTACTGCATAAAACTTTTCAGACATGAAAATCTTTCCATGAACCAGAATGCAACTGATATTCCACCTATCAAGACACGAAAAGGAAAGAACATGTAGAGAAATATATAACCAGTCACATATTCCTTGGGGGCGCCAGAAATATGAAACTAGGCCCATGGTGGCATGGGCGAACTTGGCCGAGGTCCAGAGGGCCAGTCTTCAGAGGGGCACAGCCAGTTGCACATTATGGTTATGGGCGCCAGTCTTCAGAGAGGCACAGGGAGATGTGTGTTAAGGTTATGGGTGTCAGTCTTCAGAAGGGTGCAGGCAGCTGTATTTTAAGATTATGGGCACCAGTCTTCAGAGGGGCGCAGGCAGCTGTGTATTAGGGTCCAGGGCGCCAGCCTTCAGAGGGGCACAGGCCGCTGTGTATTAAGGTCCAGGGCGCCAGCCTTCAGAGGGGCACAGGCAGCTGTGTATTAAAGGCCAGGGCGCCAGTCTTCAGAGGGGCTCAGGCAGCTGTGTATTAAAGTTATGGGCGCCAGTCTTCAGAGGGGCACAGGCAGCTGTGTATTAAGGTCTAGGGCGTCAGCCTTCAGAGGGGCACAGGCAGCTGTGTATTAAGGGCCAGGGCGCCAGGGCGCCAGACTTCAGAGGGGCACAGGCAGCTGTGTATTAAGGGCCTGGGCGCCAGTCTTCAGAGGGGCACAGGCAGCTGTGTATTAAAGTTATGGGCGCCAGTCTTCAGAGGGGCACATGCAGCTGTGTATTAAGGGCCAGGGCACCAGCCTTCAGAGGGGCACAGACAGCTGTGTATTAAGTGCCAGGGCGCCAGTCTTCAGAGGGGCACAGGCAGCTGTGTATTAAAGTTATGGGCGCGAGTCTTCAGAGGGGCACAGGCAGCTGTGTATTAAGGGCCAGGGTGCCAGCCTTCAGAGGGGCACAGGCAGCTGTGTATTAAGGGCCAGGGTGCCAGCCTTCGGAGGGGCACAGGCAGCTGTGTATTAAGGTGCTGCAAACAGCAGCGCCCCTCTCGTCTTGCTCGAGCCTTGTCTGTGTCCCTGTGTTCTTGTTTCTCTGTCAGATTTGCCAGTTCAAAGTGGTTTTAATCCTTCGTTATTATGCTAAAGGCCATATTTTTGATATCCCATTACCCCCCTTCCTTACCTTCCCTTCACCCTCTCACATACCTGCCAACTCACACGGTGCCACCATGTGTACACACTATCGGCTCTCATCACACGGTCATCCGTGAGGAGCCGATATCGCACAGTGGCAGGGAAAGCGAGCTGAAAACCACTGTAAACAGTTAAGGGGTGTGAGAACACCCCAGGACATCGGCACCAGCCTCAGCAAACTTTTAAGGGGGGAAAGGGGCTTGGGGGCAGGGTGGGGTTTAAAAGGGCCTCTTAGGTACTTCTCAGCACGAGGCCCCGCCCCATCCTCACACAGTGAGTTTTTTCTTCAAGTTGGCAGGTTTCTCTCACCCCTGATGACACACACCAACACCAGCGTGAGGCACTAAGCGGTGGGTGATTTAGGTGAGCTGAGGGAGGTCCAGAGATGTATGTGTTCAGAGGCCAGTCACAGCTCAGCCAGGGACTAACCCATGAACACAAAGGGAACCCCTGCTGCATCATTTAATTCACTACCATCTACAAATTGTGCCAAATGTCCCTCCACCCAGGACACTATCTTAGCAAAGCAAGCTCTGCCTGATGGATACTTTACAAAACTAACGCAAATATTTGTTAACAATGCATCTCCACATATATTTATGAACCAGTGAGTGTGGGCTAGTACTGAATGCTGAATGGGCAGCAATCATTTCATTTCAATGGGTAAAATTAACATTTTTGGCACACTGTTTTTTAAGTCTCCACCTATATTTGAAGACCACCAGCTCTAACTTAAGATAAGATAAGCTGAATCCGAATATGTGAACTTTGGCGAGGTTCCAGGCCAGCCGAATACCTGTTGTAAGCCAGGCGTTGTTACACCCTTACAGGAAACCAGTCAATCAAGTCGTGTAGGCTACAGCGTTCTATCTGAATGCGCAGTCTGAGGTAATGAGGGTGTGGTGCAGCGAGAGACTGGTGAATGGAAGACCTTGGCTCCTGGTACAACAAACAAGGTTAGCAGGAGTGGCCCCCTTATCTTTGGGTGGTTCCCGACTGTCCCCTGCAATCCTATCTGGTCCCTGCCCAACTCCTACCTTGCATGTGACCTTGGTGGTGCACACAAGAGTACCACTGTGGAGGACCGCGTCCTTCGAGCAGCATGCCTGGGCAAGGAGTGGCGGGAAGTCAACATGTCAAGAGTGACACTGGTAGATAATAGTGAGAGGAGAGGCTGCACCACGTCAGCCTGCAGGTATGTAGAGGCTCACAAAGGTATGAGTTTCTATCTCCTTTTTAGGTTTGGCCTTCATGGCATTTTGGCACCAAAAGGGCCCAAGATTTCGCAATTATTATATATCTATATATATGTATATCTATATATACACACACACACATATATATATATATTCACTGAAAAAACCATAGGTTTCACTCATGTTATAGTTAGCGGAAATTTTACTGATAAAAAACCAATGAAATTGCCCCGTTATAGTTAGTGCTGGCAACTATAACTCACGCGACCGCAATCCTCTGCTGATGCTAATACTGTATTTAGACACTTATTTGCCCATGTCTTCTTCCATACATTTTTAGCTATACATATATTACAAATATTTTTTTTTATAAAGACACATATGTCATCAGCAGAAGATTGCGGTCGCGTGAGTTATAGTTGCCAGCACTAACTATAACGGGGCAATTTCATTGGTTTTTTATCAGTAAAATTTCCGCTAACTATAACATGTGTGAAACCTATGGTTTTTTCAGTGAATTTGCAAGGTTTTTTAAATGCTAATTCCTAACTATAACGTGTGTGGAACCTATGGTTTTTTCAGTGAATTTGTACGTTTTTTTAAATGCTAAGTTACTTTACGCCATTCGTGGTGTGCGCGCCCACTTAACGCAGTTCGTTCCGTGCGCGCACGGTGCGCTTCGCGCACCGTGTGCGCACAGTGAGCACGCGGTGCGCTTCGCGCACCGCGCGCCCACTTTACGCAGTTAGTGCCGTGCACGCACGGTGGGCATGCGGTGCGCTACGCGCACCGTGTGCCCACTTTACGCTAGATTGGCCATGTACGCACGATGCGCTTCGCGCACCGTGCGCACATGGAGGACATATGATGCGCTTCGTTGTGAAAGGTTATATTTTATTTTTTTTAATTGCTGATAAGCTATGCACAAATGGGTCCCTTCGGGCACCATTTGCACACGGGGTGGGGAGGGTGTGGATACTTTATTTTTTTCTATAATTTTTTACCGTACGCGTACGGTAAGCGTAATCGGCGAAATTAGCGAAAAAACTTAAAATTCCGTTTTTGGCCTTGGGGGATCTTTGGGGACTCCCTCAACTTGGCTAGGTGCTTTGGAGCTGGCTAAACAGCTCCTTTACATGTTTTTGTCCTTTGTTTTTTAATCCACACTCTGAGTGCGAGAGAGAAAATGGCGGCCGCCGCTTCCTGGTTTCGACCGATTCGAATGTTTACTAAGATCTAACAGCCAATCAGAATCGCGCTCGCGCACGTCACCGTACGCGTACGGTAAGCGCACCGTAAGCGCACCGTAAGCTGGCTCAGATATATATATTGATTTAAAGGCTATTTTCTCAGAATCTACTGAACAGATTTACACCAAACCTACAAAAGGCACTTCCTTGACCTGAGGACTACCTCTCTGCCAAATTTCAAGTAATTCTGTTCAGCCGTTCGGGCTGTAGCTGTGTCTAAAGGGAAAAATGCATGGGAAAACGCGTTTTGGGACCCCCCTTTTATCTCAGCCCCGCTTGACGAATCCCCCCGAGACTTTCAGGGTAGGAGCGGAGCGTAGCGCCCCACCTATTTTGAAAAATTCGCAAGGATTCGTCGACCGGCGCAAAAGTTATTCAAAATAGAATGTTGCGGATTTCCTATGGAAACGTGGTCCTAACTATAACTACCTACTGGCGACCGCCAGTAGGTAATATATATATATAATATATATGACCCCGTTATCGGTCACCTACTTCCTAAACAAGCCACCATAACATACACAAGGGCAACTTCAATGAAGGACGTTCTAGTCTGCAATGACCCATTTAATCAAACCAAAGGCACATGATTGTCCCAAAGGAAGAGCTTCCACCGTTGAAAAATATGCAAGGCCTGTCAATTTGGAATCAACAAAACTTCCTATGACATTCCATTTAGCGACCGAGAAAGGCCCATAGGGAAAGCCCTAACCTGCCCTAACCCTGCAAATCTGACCATGTGGTCTATAAGCTGGAGTGTCCCTGTGCCTTATGATATGTAGGAAGCACTATACTACAGGGGCACAAAAGGATACTCCAGCACATCAGGGCCATCAAAAACAAAGATATCACATATCCAGTAGCGCTGCATTTTGGTGAAGCGTACAATGCAGACCCCAAAGGTCTTAAATATTTTATAATTGATGCGATCCCACCCAACAAAAGAGGGGGAGACAGGGAAAAGGCCCTCAGACGTCTGGAAACACAATACATTCTAGACCTCGACACAAAGTCCCGGGGGGGCCTCAACATCACAGAGGAACTTTACACCTGCCTCTAACAATATCCCCAAAAGGTCCTAGTCTGTACAGCTACAAAATATTTAACATCATTATGAATCTTTTTATCAAACCAAATGGATTTATTAAACCGCCCAAACCCCACTTTTTAAAGTTTTTACACACACTTTTGTACACGGTTTTATAAGGGTTTTAGCTTTTATACACATTAAATTAAATTTGCTTATTTTTCACGGGATCAATATTTGCACCAATAGCGATGTTTATTGGTTGCACGGTCTACAAAAGTCATTTACCATATCGACAGTACTGTACTTTGCACTAGCACTTTAAAAAACCATTTCGGAAAAGATATTTAGCTGAGAAGGGTAATAATAACGGTATTTAAACCAGAATAAAGTTGTCAGCAAAAGGTTTTTGATGAACACCCCAAACAAACAATACATTGGGTTGGTGGTTTTCAATAATTTCAGTACCACTGATTTTATGGTTTTGATGATTTGAATTTTGTATAGTTTTACATTTATCAGAAATAATTTTCAAATGCATTGAAGTGGTATTCAAACCTGAATGTACAAATATTGACTATAATTTCAAATTACAAACAGACAATATGTCATCTATTTCTATGCTTGACCTTGCACAATCATTGACACTTGTCACTTTAAGAAAAAAGAAAAAAAGCGAAAAATTGTTTAAAAAAAGGTATAAAAAACAACCATGTACAGTGAAGCACGTCATGTGATCAAGACTCTTCGGAGTCGAAACGAGTCCTGCTGCTGGTGCTTGTTTAAATCAAATAACCTCAAATCTGCACCTACTTGTGGACCGTGCTCCTGTTCCTGTGAGATCGAGGAAGGGTGGAGTGCAGCGGGGGGGCGCTCGTTTAGGTCCCTGGCCCCAGCCCTATGGAACTCCATTCCAATCACGGCGCGCAGCAACACAAGATCATTGGGCATTCAGAAAACAGATTAAAACCTGTCTGTTTTCTTCCATCGAGCTTTGGATGCGCCCGCACACTGCGCTCCTGCTCCCCGGGTTCTTAGAAACAGAAATTTCCTGGCTGTCTTTCCATCTGGCTAGCTGTCGCCATCTATGGCTACCCGTCCGCAAGCGCTGGGACGCCCCGTTGCTGGGGCAGCCATGTGCTATACAAGCACTTCTAACATAACATTACATAACTCAGAAGAACCTCCATAGCCAAGCCAACCTATTACATTTGTTATTGGTTGTTGAATGAGTATAAACTTATTGCACTTAACTTTTTAACTGTCCAACAGGGGTGTAGAGGAGGTTTTATAGGGGGATCACGCTAGTTTCAATGGAGGGGTGATGCAGAAGTGCTGAAAGTGTGATGCATTGAGATCTTTGAGGCATTTGAGGGTTAGCATGATTTGAAAGCGGCTGTCGCTCCCAGAAGATCTTAGGTGGAAAGTTAAAGAGCTGTGGAAATGAAGAGAGAATGTGACTCAATGAACAGCAGAGTGGGTGGGTGAGTCCTCAGTCATGGGGCTGCAGTGTCAGATAGTGAGCCCAGAGCCATGGGGCAGTTGTGTCAGATGGTCAGTCCTCAGCATGTAGTGGTAGAGTCAGGGGTGAGTAAGAGTTCTCAGTCATGGAGGAGCTATATCAGATAAGTGAGTCCTCAGTTGAAGGGTAACTGTGTAGGTAAATGTATCAAGTATAGTTCCACAGAATAATGCATGTTTAAAACACAACTATAAGGACATAAACAATCTAAAAACGACTTTAAAAAATCTATGGTTACTGGGCGGCACACTTACGTTACATCTCAGAGTGGGTGGTTCGGGAAAGTGAGACACATTGGTTTCACATGGATATGGCAGTAGCATGTCGCCCCCTTTGGGACCTGGTCTGGCTAAAAAGGAGATCGTGGTCGCACAGTGCTCATATTGCTACCCCCACAAGAACAGTCCTGGACATATGGGATAGGCTAGCAGTCAGTCGGGGACTCACTTCCTTTCCCTCTCCTAACACGCCACTGGCTCACAACCCCGGTTTCCCCCCCGGCTCTACAACCCAATTCCTTTCTGGCCTGGGTAGAGGGGGAATGTCGTACGACTGGGACCTCTTTGAGGGTGAAATCCTTAAATCCTTCGACCGGCCTCGGTGTGGCTCACCCGCCTCTGGAAGACCATGGCGATGGTCTTAACCAGCCGCATCACACATTCTGATACTAAATTTACACAGATATGGCTTGTTTAAACTGGAACACTGCCGCTCTCTCCCTCCTTACCTGCACGCATTGCAGCTCTTTGAAGACGCTTTGCTACCACGAAGGGCTGAACTCACAGAGTAAAGCATACCAGATCATTGTAGATGTTTCCCCACTACTTAATCACACCACCCCTTTAGTGGCTATGGTATAACTTCAAGCGCTGCAGTGACCTTCTCTGACCCTTTCTTCCTCCTCCTCCTTCCCCATGTTCTACCAAGTTCTACGTTGTTGTTAACCACTGGTGGAAATATATCTCTGTGGCGAAGTTCTTTCTCTTACCTGAGCCATCTAATTCTGCCATGCAAGCTCCACTATGAACTATGTTCTCTCAAGTAAAGCCAAAAGTGTACTCACTGATCCACCAGGATGTTATTTATTTATATGGATTGTGTCATAAATATGTAGGCAGCTATGTGGGAAATAATAAGACAGATTTCAATAAAAAAAAATCTATGATCTGCAACAAATATTCAAAAAATTAGGCATATGTATCAAAGTAATGGCTTCTGAAAGGGTGTTATTAGTTTTTTATAAACAAATAGGTCTTAACAATAATTCCCTAATGCAAGCTAAATCAGAGCAAATAAATATTAGATGAATTAAGACCTGTAGAGAGTACGCTCAACTGTGCCAGGTGGGCGAGTCTTATGTCATGGCACAGCAGTGTCAGCGGGTGAGTTCTCAGTCATGCGTCTGTATCGGGTAGGTCAAGTATTGTTCATGGACTGGAGTAGCAAGTGGGTGCGTGAATGGGAGGACAGTGTCTGATAGGTGAGTCCTCTGTTAACAGGTGGTGGTGGTGTCAATTGGCTGAGCCCTCAGTCAAGGCGGAGGCGTGCCAGGGAGGTGAGCCTTTAATCATGGGGAGGCATAATCAGGTAGCTTAATCTTCGGTGCTGGATCATCAGAGTCAACAAATAAGTTCTGAGTAACAGATGGAGGCATGCTGTCAGACCATGAGTATACAGGGTCAACCAGCAGAGTTTGTCTAAAGTGCATTTGTGGGAGCAGTACTTCATACCATCTACCAAATACCATAACATTATACACTGACACGGCTATTGCATGGCTACAGTACCTTGGACTCCACGTCGAGCAACTTCACCGAAGAGGTGTTAACTTGCAGGAGCATCTCCTGCACCCAGATCTTGCCTTTAGAGTCCATGGCCACCAGTTTGCGAATGGCATCCTCCACTGTGTGGACATCATCGTCTTCATCAATGGTGAAGGTGACCAGATGCTGCAGTAAAATGAAGCCACAATCAAAATAAAATCATATGTCGGCTGAAAAGATGTGTGCTGGTTGCAGGACCCAAGTTCTATTCTGGTCTTGGAACTCAGCAAGCCCACCTCCCCATCTTTGGTCAGAGGGCTCTTGGAGAATCAGCAGTTTACAAGAAACTACTCCCTCTTCTTTTGGCCACATGCTCCAAGGAATCCGTTTAAAGAAATTCTGTTTCCAAGCAGTATCCCACTAGTGCACAGACTGCTCCATCTTTTCACAGGTCCGGGGGATTTAGGAGAAAAATCAGCTTAAAGAATGACCAGATTCTAGAGTCACAGCCACTAACACACAGATTCTACCACCTCTCCTGTCCCCCAGAAAGATGATTACTGGAAATAGAGGAGAAGAAGGGGCACCATGTCAAGATATTCCATTGACTTGCTCTAGATTATACTCAACTAGCATCAGTTCCCCACAGAAGACTCTAAGTGAAGACCAGTTTGAGATACCCATTGAGTCATGGAATAGCTGTATCTCAGGTATTATGAACACGTGGAAGTAGGCAGACAGCAACTATGGAGCATTCCCAAGAGGCCAGCTAGGTGGAGGCAGAGTAAATTACACACCAGAAGCCGCAGAGCTATAACTAACTCAATCACCTCATTCCAACTAGCCTTTCCTAGTTGAAAAATCTCCCAGTTTGTCCTATGACAATTTGCCACAGCCCTCGCTGAAAAAACTAAACTCTCTCTATATTCGTGAATCCAGCTGGAGCAGGTCTGTGTAGTGTGAGGCTCTGCTTGGTCAGAGCAATGACATTAAATACTGAACACTATGGACTCTCAGCATGAACTCACACACTCAACAAAACTTACATTCACATTGTACTGTGAGACATCAGCCATGATAAAGTTAGAGTACTTCTTCCTTTGCTCTGCAACAAAAGGGAGAGGAGAAACAACATTAAAAAGATTCTACTTTGTGTACAGTTTGAGCTTTTGTTCTAGTACTTTTTAAATTCAGTTTTATTTATAGAACACAAAAATATGGGCAATCATAAACAATGATCCAGGACATGTTCCGATAACTTGCCAATATGCAGAGACTGTTAGACGTAATATTTCTGGAGTATCAAAACAGGCGTCGTGGTTGTTCATATCACAGTGAATTGTAGCACTGTGGAACAGCTGGAGTCAGACTGGCCTACTTTTGAATTGGAAACTATTTTGAGAGGGTATTAGATTCTGGACAAGTTCACTCAAGTGTAACTGACTATGTCCCGACCCCATGACATTTCACAGAGTCAGCCATACTCTTCTAATTTCCCGACGCACCAGTCCACTTCTGATTAGTTAACCCTCAAGGAAATTTCCAAGAGTCCTTGCAAAACAATTTTACAGAGGAGAAAAACAAGCACTTTCGTAGTGTAAAGTTCTGGGGAAAAGGGTAGTAACCAAGAAGCAAGAAATGCAACGAAGTAACCCAAGTTGAAGAAATAGGAGAAAGCAGGACGTGGAATATTTCAATACCATCCAAAAAGATTTGGCAAGATTAAAAGAACAAATGCCAGTGTGATTTCCTTGTAAATGTAAATGTTGTATACTTGTAAAGCGCACAGCTGCCCCAGCAACGGAGCGTCCCAGCGCTGTATACCGCTGGGGAACCCATCCTGGCTTTCCCTGTGAGATGGTCCCTACTGGGCATCTCCAAGGTGAAGACAAGCATCCCCGGCGCTGATGGGGCCGTAAGTGGAGATTAAGCAAGCTATTGCCCAGAGTTGCTGAGTGGGATCTATGGTTAGAGTAGGCACCGAGGCGAGAATTATCAAGTCTGCTGACCTTGGCCCAAGACCCTGCCGCGTCGGGAATCGAACCCTGGTCTCGGGCCGACCTCTGTTTCCAGGTCTGCCGCCTCTAACCAGTGAGCCACACCACGATAGATAAAGATAACTCGTCATCCTATGCTCTCTTCAAACACATGGATGCCACAGAGTGGAAAAGGAAAAATAACCAGTTCCTCTTTTGCTAGCATTAACTTTATATTTCAATACTAATGACGTCAGATGGCCCACTTGCAACTGTATTATATAACTGGAACCCAGGATCGCCGATGGATGCAGATGCAGTTCACAATCAGAATTCAGTGCAATGAGTAATCCATGTGAAGTTATTTCTTTATGATGCTAATTATTGGCCAGTAGAGCTCATTCATGGGTTATTAGAATGTATACACTTAATGCGAAAATAATAACGTCTCTAAAACATTATGAATAGATGTAGGCTGCAAATGCAGGTTGTGCTGCTTCGGAGTTAAATTGATGTGTTAAACATTATTTTGAATTAATATGTCCTTTTGGTGCTAGATGGAGAACCGATGTCAGAGCACAACCATATGGAAATATCAGGATAAACTTGAGAAAATGTATTTATTTATTTTGAGGTTTTCAATAGCGCTAGCTAGACCCGCAGGTATTAGAGCGCTTTACAGAATCGAGAGCAAAGCAATAATCAGTCGCTTAGCATATGACATGCAATAATCATAGGTTCAAGTATACATAACATTTATATAAAGAAAATATAGTTAGGCAGAGCCGGAGGAGTGAACAAAAATATATACACAGAAAAAGTTGTTTGGCCATGAGGGTGGAATTACTGAATTGAGGTCCATTCGAACATTCCACGAAGAGAAATACAATAGAGGCAAACACAAAGAAAGACAACAGCCAACTGATCAACGGAGTTTGAGCTGAGCAAGAGAGCCTTTTTGAACTGAGATCAGTTTGTTCATGAGCTCAAGTTTTTGTTGGGGAGATGACGTTTCAGATCTCTTTTGAAGCCCGGCAAGGCGGGGTTGCATCATAGGTCCCTCGGGAAAGAGTTAAAAATGCTCGGAGCGAAAAAGAGCGAGCCTGGGTAGTTTTCTTTTTTATTTTGGGAGGAACAAGAAGAAGTGTGGTGGGGCTTCTCATAAGTCTGGTTCTTCCTGCTTGTGTGAGTTTGTTGTCTAAATAGTCAGGGGAATATGAGTGAAGTGCTTTGTGGGTGATGCAGGCAGTCTTGTAGATCAATCTTCTTTCGATGGGAAGCCAGTTTAGGGATTTGAGGGCAGGCGTGATGTGTTCATACCATTTAATGTCTGTTAAGAGCAGGCTGCCATGTTTAGTAATGATCTGAGGGGGGCGAGAAAATATGGGCCTTGGGTAATCAATGGTCATGGATGATCTATTGTGATTGGAAAATTAATTTCATTGTCTGGTGGCCTAACTGCCCCACTTTTGCGTCATTTTTAACATGGGAAAAGTGACGTACGGGTGGCGCAAGGGGCTTGTAAATAAGCCCCTCAGCATGTACATTCCTGAATTAGGAGACCAAACCAAAAGTTGCAGACTACAAAGGTCTGGCTTGATAAAAAGGCTTGCCCTGATTTCGAATTACCTTTTGCAGGGTGAGGTTAGCCCACACGGGGACAACAGAAAAAGAAAACCTGCCTATCCTGAAGGGCATCCGGAAGGATAGGGCTCCAGAACCAAATGGCCTACCAGGCAGCATCTTCAGTGAAGACCAAGAATGGGCCCCTCATATGCACAGCTTGTTTAATCAACGCTTTCTCACATCGATAGCCCCCGAATCATGATAATGGGTCCATCTTGCACCCTATCCGCAAAAAGGGGGATGCTTCACAACCAGAGAACTATAGACTGATCACCCTGTTGGATATTGATGGGAAGACGTTTGAAAAAGTGCTCCTGAAAGAAATAGAGGCCTGGATAAACAAAAATCATATCATACCCCAATACCAGACAGGTCGACTCCCCACCGCTCTACGCCTGCTTTGGCGATTACAGTGCAGCCTTTGACAGCATCGACCGCAACATTCTTTGGACCACGCCTGCAAAGTGGGGCATCATGAGGAAGCTTTTGGATGCCATCATGACGCTCCACATGGACACATGGGTTCACACCAAGCTCCCGTAGACTCATGTGATGGCCAAGATCTATACCAACAAAGGTCTAAAACAGGGTTGTGTGATCACCCCCACCTATACACTGCGGACTTGGGCGAGGCGCTATAGAAAGTTAACATCTTTCCACCCAAATTATACCATCTTAGATTCCCCATCATGCAATACGCGTATGAGCTGGTATTACTGGATCACACCAGAATTGGTATGAAAGGGGCAATGGAGGCATCACATCTGTACAATATGGAAAATAAACTCTGCGCCAATGCCACAAAAACGAAGGTCCTGGTCTTCGGTCACAAACCTAAAAAGTACCTGCTGGAATGGCAACTTGGACCGCTAAGGGTCACCTCTACCAACAAATACAATTACTTGGGAATAGAATTCATAGACAACAGGAGACCGAATTTGCAGGCCAAGGCACTAGAAGCAAAGGCGGCCAAGGTTACATACAGGCTATGCAAAATAAATCATAAGCTCCAAAGCCACTGTGCAGAGGGCATCTGAAGGGTCATGCAAGCAAAACTGATTCCTACAGTGAGCTACGGCCACCTCGTCTTCCCGGGTCAACTCACTGATAAACTGGAGCGACTGCACAAAACGGCCTACTGAAAGGCCCTACTTAACAAGGCGCACATTGATTCGGTTGGAGTTTAACATTTTAAAGATGGACATCGAATGTAAAAAATATATCAGTAAAGTGCACTATATGGTGACCAAGGCAGGTCCTGACACAATTAGGGAAGCACTAAAAGTAGTTTTCCAGGACAATAACAGCCTCTGGGCTAGGTACCTCTCAAAGGCAAATGAGACACTGGGCTGGCCCCCAGAGACGATAATCGACACACCTCTTACAATGGCCAGCCTGAAAAGCCTACTAAAGAAACAGGGCAAACGTATCTCAGGTTAGGGGATCTCGAACAAATCAGGTACATCCCTGGTGCTGAGGGCCTTGCCTACGCACACGAAATTAGAGTAAGTCCACCATAATTGAAAGCAGGGCTGGTGAGGACAGCCCTACAGAACATACTGCAAACTAGGCTCCTTATACTGCCAATTTGGGAGTACTGGACTCACTGAAAACACAAACCGTCTGGAAATAAGGGATGTTGCCTGTGTCAATATCACACAGAGTCAGCCGAGCACATCATTTGCTACTGCCCAGTTTTGCTGGGACAAAGGCGACTATATCTAAGAACTCTGCTTTTGCAAAATGACGTGAGAACATGCAAAGTGCCCTAAGGCTTATTTTTACCATCACGGAACCGATGGCCCTTGCACCTATCGGCAAATTCTATGCAGAAGCAGCAAGGATCTTAAGAACAACTCAAGTAACAGAGACAAAGGTCTGTAACTTACAAGCTGCTGTTCATCAAGAGTCGCACTAACATCAATTGGAGTAGCTTCTCATACGAACTGGCCATAATGATTTCATGCTTGCATTGCACACCTTTGATTTTTAAGATGCTCACAGGCATGCATGAAGGACGCACCACTCAAGGGGCCCGTACACGGTTCAGACTCTCCCCCTAGCACCCTACTTATCTTTGGCATGCATAAAGGACATACCACTCTAGGGGCCCGCATATAGGTCTGACTCTCCATCCAGCACCCTATTTATCCCTGGCATAATTTTTTTGGTGAGGCCCTTTTTCACTTCCATGTGCCAACTAGACCCACACTTTACACAGCATGAAATCGGTGATTCTAATATAAGATTTTTATTGATCTGGGCAGAGTATCGATTTGTATTTGTCAAATTAACCTTGACACTCGCCCATGCATAACTTAACCCCATGCATGCTTGCACGTTACAAGATTGCACGCCCAGACACTCCATAGCTTTGGCCTTGTGTAGTAACGTTCTACCCTGTTCTCGCTATATATAAATCACTTTTGACCCCACATCTCGGGCGGCTGCTAACTTCGCTTGGTGATAAATGCTCTGGAATGGAGGTTAAAAGTGAACAAGGGATATCCAAACCCTCCAAGGTAGAACCAGGGTAACAATCCAGCGTGCAAAGCAAAGGGGGCGCCTACATAAACGTTAGACAGCTTGGGGACCTTGGCAGGACCCCTTTCACAGTGTACTTTCTACAATATGAGTAACATGATCTTGGCTGTGACAAGTAATGCTCTGGATATAACCTGACCCCATTTGGATACTCCTGTAAACCAAGGGAACTTGAAGTACCACTGTAACACCTTTGAAAATGCAATCATATTTAGGAACAGGGGGCCTCATTTACAATCTTTTGACGTACGGCAGCGCCGCGAGCCTTCCTGCTGCGCTGACGGACACCAACAGAAAAGGGTGCTGTATCAACCAGGTACGGTGCATTCCTGTCCTTCCCCCTTTGATGGCACACAAATGACTGCCATGCACCAACGCAGGCACCCTTGCGCCATGGTGTTTGCATTTTAGGGGTAATTGTTTTTGTGCAGAAAGGGACACCTTCCTGCACAAAAACAATCAATGGAGGCATTGTTCTCTTTCTTTTTGTGCTGCACAATGCAGCACACATAGAAAAAGCAAGCAATGTGACTTCCCTACGCCACCAGTGGGGTGGCGTCGTTTTTTGATGCATTACCAGCCTTAGGAAATCTTGTCAAATGCCATTGGTGTTACGTGGGAGCACCCACCAAAATGCCCATGGCACGCTTCCCCATCAGAGTGTGAGGCAATGCAGCGACCTGCGCTGCGTTGCCACAGTGCATATCTACAAGGCCATGAAAAGCCACGCAGGGTGGCTTTACGTGGCACTGTAGATATGGCCCTGCAGTATGAGCCGCCGGACCGTCAATAAAAGTGATGTTGCGGCATCGCACAAGGCCTTGTCAATGAGGCCCAGGATAAAGCAAATATTTATGTTCTTCTCATTTGGAGGTCTTCCTTTGCGCGACCACAGTCCACCTTTGGCTAAGAACGTCTAAGGTAGGAATTGCAGTGTATGTGGGAGCACAGCGCAGGACTTGATCACCTTGGTCTGTCTATGTCCTCCCTCTTGGAAGACAGGAGACATCTACTTCTACTTTGCCATGCTTTTAAACAAAGGAACATTCTGGCATGCTGGCAAGCAATCAAGCCTTGCTTTGAGCCGACTGGCACAATCCTGAACTCTCACTTTGTAAAGTTTTTGAAGAAGGACGGGAAACAAGGACTTAGGCCACGTTTTAAAATGCCAACTCAGCTGGAAACTTTCATTCTCACTTTAAAAGGACAACCATTAGATCTGGAAAAAATGTAGAAAATATAGTTGGTTTTCCTTCATTCATCTATTTACTTTGTCTTAATGGTTGTGTCTTGCATGTATTTTGTGTTCTTACAATAAAAATACAATAAATATATAAAGGAAAAAAAAAAGATTCCTTGAAAAGTGATTTCTTAAATGTAGAGTTGTTCATACAAAATTTTAATAATGGGCAATCAATCAATCATTCTTTTAATTCGCATTTTAAATAATGTATAAAAATACATAAATAACGTGAAAACAAAAAGAGCAAATAGAAACATTCTTACATCAATACAATTAATTTTCCAATAATTTATTAGTCTATCTAAAAAACAGGGAATAATATTATTCTAAATACAAGTCTATGTATAGCAATAAAACAACAATTAGTAGACAAATTAAGCTAGTTTATGTGTGATAGAAATTAGTCATTCGGTACAATTTGCCTACTGATATCAAAATCAAATAAGGTCAAAAAGCGTAAACAGATGCAAGCTCATGGTAAGAAAAGATCCTAAAAAACATGTCCTTTATGTTGGCGCATTCATCTTTCTTGTCCGTAAAACAGCTAATAAATAAGATGCAATTGTAAAACAGACATAAGGAGTAATGTTTCTAACGCCTGCTTACGCATGTTTAAACTACATTTTTTCAATAAAAAAGGGCAAAACAAAAATTAAGGTGTCGATTAGGATGTAGGGTAGATCGCCACCGCCCGAATGGCGGTGGCGATCCACCCTACATCCCTCCACGCCTGCCACCCATTTACCCCCGCCATATTAGTATGGCAGATGGGACCCCGGCGGACGGAAAGACCGTCCGCTGGTTTTCCGCCAGTCACACAGGTGACCGGGCGGAAAAGGGGTTATATATGGTGGCGTGTCTGCTAGACACCGCCATCCATATTAGCATGGGCAGGGGTGCATGGCTTTCCATGGCGGAGACCCCGCCATGGAAAGCCATGCGGAGTCTGCTTTCCGGGGCCCATTGAGGGCACCCAGGGTATTGGGGGGGTGGGGGTGCCCATGGGGGGTAACTATGGTACCCCCCTGCATTGTCATGGACATGGTGGCAGGCACCTCGCTGTGCCTGTCACCTTGTGCAAGACAATGCACACAGTGCATTCCCAGCATTGTGGCCACCACAATGCTGTGAATAGAGGATGCCACCGCCACGGTGGCAGTGGCATCCTAATTGCAGGTGCGGGACAGCCACACCACTGGCGGCCGGTCCCTGCACCGCTAGGGGCCCCAAGTGTGAGATAGATTGCTATCACATGGACAAGGCACCAAATGGTTTAAAGTATAAGATTGTGCCGGATAGCCAACCATTAATATGATATAGTTCAATCTGAATCTCACCAAAATAAAACGATGTCTGCTATTAGTGACAAATGAAAAATAGGATAGATGCCCAGTTGCCACAGATGGTAGCACTAGGCATTAACTGAAATGTTTGTTTGATTATGTTGCTATCTATCCTGTGCACATTTGGCAATAAAAAATTCCTTTAAACAGACTTTAGAAAAAGATATACAGTGAGATGGTGTGTCATACAAATACTCTAAACCCAGCCCGCTAAAGGAGTGTTTCACATAGGCTAGCCAAGAGATAGAAAGAGCTCGGTCCAGGGATAAAACATCCCTTAACACTGTTTGATTCAAAAATACTGCTTCCATTTTCCAAATTGATAGCCATGCCATTAGTGGGGGCAATTTTATACTGGCAGAAATAAATGAAGCACCCAGGGCCAGATGTATGACGTGCAAAATAGCGCTTCGCATATAGCGAGTCTTTTGTGACTCGCAATTTGCGAGGCGCTATTTTGCATGTACAACAGTGTGTTTAACATTGGGGTCGCAAATTACGAGGCTCATGAATATTAATGAACCTCTCGCAATTTGCGGGCCCCATTGGGAATGACAGGACCGCCCAGGGATGGTGGCCTGGTGGGCTCAGCAAACCACCATGTCTGAGATTGCTTTTAAATTAAGCAGCTTTTTTTTTTTAATGCAGCCAGTTTTCCTTAAATTGAAAACAGGATGCATTTTTTTTTTTTTAAATTAAATGTTTACGTTTCATTTTTTAAGGGCAGGCTGTGGTCCCTGGGACCATTGCCTGCCCTTAAAGAAATTTTGGGGAGCCAGTCAGAAAGGGGAAGGGGTCCCCTGGGGACGCCTTCCCATTTGCGACTTTATTACCACCCTCTTGAAGAGGGCGGTAATTTGCAAGTGTTTTGAGACCGCAATTGCGGTCGCAAAACATTCATACATGGCTCTGCGGTCACTATTAGAAGTGAAGCCCCTTCCTAATAGCAAGTCGCAATACACTATTATGCGAGTCACAAATTATTTGCGACTCACAAAATAGTGTAAGTACATGGCCCAGATTAAAATTGCATGCGCAAACTGGTCGCAAACCCGTTTGTGCATGCAATTTTACATCGTACATCTGGACCCAATTCCTTATGAGCTATGATGTTTGGGCAAGAACTGGGAATAGCCAACAGTCTTTTTAAAAACTTATCCTCTATGGCTTGAAGAGAGTCAACGTGTGCTACACCCCAGACTGCCGCTCCATAGGTCACTATTGATAGTGTCTTTGCTGAATACATTTCTAATATTTATTTAATTGGTTTATTCCCCAAGTTTAGAGCAAACTTCCAGAGGCCAGCTATACTTCTAGATTTCTGACTCCCTCTATTTCTGACCATTGCAGACGATTTTAATTTGTCATCAAAAAGGATGCCCAGATATGAATAGTTTTCTACTCTCTCCAAGGTTCTACAGTCTATGTGAAATCAAACTTTTTTTTCTCCTATTTTCCATGCCAAAGGCCATCACATATGACTTGGTTTTGTTAAAAGATAAACCAAGTTCAGCCATATAGGTCGAGTAGGACTCAATGCAAGACTGTAATGCTATTGGGGTTCTTGCCAGCAAGACCGCGCCATCTGCGTAAAGCATGACGGGGACTGATATTTGACTTGCCACTGGGACATCCTTGCATTTTCCACTCAAGACCTCAGGTAACTTATTTGTATATAAAGAAAAAAGAAAGGGGGCAAGAACACAGCCCTGTCTCACCCCCTTTTCAATCCTGAAAGGCTTTGAGCATTCTCAGTTTTTCCCGTATCAGATCACAGCTTCCGCTCGGCTGTATAGGGTTGTAATAAAGAGAGTTATGGAGGAGTCCACGGCCATTGAATCCATAATGTCCCACAGTTTGCTTTGGGACACACAGTCAAATATATTTGGCCTTTCTTTGCAGTAACGTATTTAGCTCTTATCAGTGCAAGGTTAAGGCATTGATCAGTCATGCTCCTCCCCCTCCTAAAGTCGCATTAGGCTTACACAAGTATTTTATTTTCCCTTGCCCATTCCCCCAGTCTATTTAGTAATAGTCTGCCCATCAATTTAGTTGTGCTACCCAGAAGAGAAATTGGAAATAATTAACAGGGTCAGCTCCATTTCCCTTCTTGTATATTGGAATTAATACAGATTGACTCCAGGACGGGAGAGGGCCGATTTTGGCTATGGCATTAAAAGCTATGGTCAAGACTGGAGGCCACAACTCCCAATTAGTCAGAAAAACACATCCAGGCCTGCAGCCTTCAGTGCAGTGGATAGGGATAATACTAAATTTATCTCATCGAAAGAGAACTCCATTGCCGGGGAGCCATCCAAAGGAAGCTCCAGGGTCTCCTCGGTGTCAACTGTCTCTTTGTGAATTACGTTCTGAAAATGAGTCAGTCAAGTAGCCTCGTCTATATGGAGATCTAAAGTAGGCCCATTTAACTCCTGTAAAAACGGGGAATTAACCACCTTCCAAAATGCCGTCCTATCTTTAGATAGTGAGGCTATTCTCAAGTTCTCCCAAGCTTCCATAGAGACTGCTCTTTTTCTTTCCTGCCTTGCAGTTTTATATGTAGACCTGAGTTTTTAATAATATTTGGGTCGCTAGGGCACGATTTAAATGCTTTCCGTAAAGCCACTGATGCTTGAGAGCAGTTTTTATCAAACCACTTAGGAGAGGGGGGATTTTTCTGGGCTGTTTGACAAGCAAGTACATTTCTTATGAAATTTAGGATACTACTTAAGACTACTACAACTTCTGTACTTTTAGAGGGATGGTCTAGGCAAGAGGATTTCTCTCGATAAGACAAGGACACAATATTAGGGAGCATCTGGCTAGGGACTATGTTCTCCCATTTTACGGTATAACCATTTTTCATGGACATAGATAGTTTAGGTACAACTTTGACTCCCGCACTCTTAGGGAGAGACCAATTAAAAGTAAAATATAATAGGGCATGGTCACTTAATTCAGTCATCACAACCTCACAATTCACTGAGACTCTGTTCATTGACAAAGGAAACAATATGAAATCAATACACGAAGCAGAACCTGACCTGAAAAAAGTTGGAGTTAATTGATCCGTGCTAGGACAGGTTGCATTAACAATATTTCAATCCCATGCTATCATCAAATTGTTTAAGGCATTACCATGAATTTGGTGATTAAAATGATCAAGGGTATTACCCCACTTATCAGTTATCCCACATGTGTTTGAATCAGACTATTTACAGAAATGTGTATTAAAATCACCGACCCATATAATAGAAAGTGGTTTTGGGAAAGCAGATCTTCCATGATATGACCCATGTCAGTAACCACTTCCTGAGGGTTTACAAAATTATTGTTGTAAAAATTTAGTATCAGAAAGTCAGACCTCTCATGTCCTCTAGCCACATGACAATATGAAAGTAAACAGAGCTCTTCAGCAAAACTACCTTATTGAAAGCAATAGTATTAGCAATGAGAGTTAATAAGCCCCCCCTTTGTTCTACCGGAATTCGAGGGAACTACCTGGGTACAGAAAAAACAATAACCA
The DNA here is from genome assembly GCF_964204655.1 of Triturus cristatus. Taxonomy (NCBI): domain Eukaryota; kingdom Metazoa; phylum Chordata; class Amphibia; order Caudata; family Salamandridae; genus Triturus; species Triturus cristatus. The sequence continues at coordinate 322,804,729 of NC_140590.1, read as the reverse complement.
TTTCAAAAAATTGGATTTGGTTCCCAGGATTCCGATAGGCAAAAATGCCAGCGTTCCGTAATTCATGAATGCTGTTGCATTTTTAGTTGGATGCTGTGACTTATACATGTGCTGTTTCTAATTAATTCAGCATGAATTAAGTTGATTTTATTTGAAGAACTAAGAGAATGTGTCCACGTGTGTGTTGCATGTATTTTGTGTTATTACACTAAAAATACAATAAAATTAATTATATACAGGAAAAAAACAAAAGTTTCCTTGAAAAGTGAATTCTTAAATGTAGAGTTGTTCATAGAAAATTATAATACTAGGTAAAGAACACCAAACATTGAATATAATCTACAAGAAAGACAGCATTTAAATAGAAAAAAATACATTTATTGTAGATTGTGTTTCAAAAGAAGAATATGTGACAAGCAGCAAATGTTTACAATACAGAGGTTAGTCATCGGCTATGATGGTTTTAGTGCTTATGCACAACCGGTTAAAAAAAATCAATCCATGGTCCACATGTAATTCATGTGAACAGCATCCGACCCTGTAGCAGTATGGGGATCATTGTCAGAACAAGAGAACTGCGGAGGTCCGAAAGAAAGGCTATAAGGGGGTAGTTTAATTACCCTGCAGAAGTGTAATGGGTCCCAAGAAGTCTCAGGAGAAGAAAAATGAATGGGTTAAACTGTTTAAATCAAGAAAGATTATGTGAATGGGCTCGCCAGCACTGTTTGGCAAGTATTGAGAAAGCCCATAGATTACATTTTTGTATAGTGAAACGTTTTCTCAAGCTTCACTAAGACAAACAGAATGGACAACCAGGAACAGCAGTATTTGATAGAACATGTGCAGACTGACCGCAGTACTGAAAACGTCATTACTCAGCAAACATATATAGCAAAGTGACAGCAGTAGACACACACACACAAACACTCGAATACACATCCAGCATGTGCATCTGCAGAGAAGCTTACCTCACACACAAACAGAACAGGCTGAGTATGAGCAGCGAAGTGCAAGCTTCCTTACAAATGCTCCCAGAAGGACAGTTGCTATTTTTATCAATGATAATTTTTCACTGAACTACCTGGGGGGGGTGGGGGGGGGGGTATCTGGAGCAAGAGAAACAATTTATAGAGCATCTCACTGAGGTACCAGGATTTTATGCCACTTTTTATGAATGGCTGATGGAACTTCATATAAAAAACTTCTCTCTCACTACCAATGGGCTTATGGAGGGACATTTACTGCCCACCTCTTATTTCACCTTTGATTTTTCACACGTTTTTAGCCAAACAAAATATTTCCCCAATTCATATAAATATGTTGAGCAGGAAAGTGCATCTTATTAGTGGTGCCCCTATTTCTATTTCTTTTTACTAAGCTCTGCTTGCATGTTTTACTCTGAGCACTTGGGACTGCTATCCAGCCTCCCAGTGCATGTGCTCTGACCTCAGTAATATGGTGTATGAAGTGCACAAGTGGAATAAACATTAATTGTCACATATTGCTACAGAGTGGATTTACAACAACCACACGACTGACTTTAAAAACCTGACTTCGGGCGTGTCATTGCTGATCAACATGCTGTGAGAAAAGCTGCAGCAGACACATTTCAGAGTAAATGATTTTAACATGTATAAAAGCCTCCTGTTTACATTGGAGAAGTCACCTATAAATAGAGCTTGAAACCCTCAAGGCCTGGATAATGTTCAATAGTAGGACATGCCTAATGCTTAGCTTGGTATGCCCACTGAGTGAATGACACAAAAGCTCTTTAACACTGCATAGAATACAATGAGGTTAGGAAAATGCTGAAGAAATCACCCATAAAGTTTAGCGAAAATCTAATTCAACAGTAAACATAGATTTTTATTAAATATGCTGCCAGTATGATTTTATTAAAACATGATTGTCTCTACCTGAAAAGGCTGGACTGCAAATAATTCAGTTATACTAGACTCTACCTCCTCTAGTGGCAGTAATTAGCTCCTTGATGAGGTGTCACATACCTCTCTAGGAAGGGATAATGGACCTGGGCATGATGGCAGAAAGGCAGAGGCCAGTACTTTTTGGATACTTATCGTGGAATGTGGGAGAAGGGAGTCGAGAAGGTGAACAGATGGCCCTTACAAAGAAATGCCTGGAACCTTCCAGTGGAGCATGTTATAGTGGTTTGGTGTCAGCTGCTCTAAGCATGATGTCTCTGTTCACAAGATGGGAGACGTTGCCTCATAAACAGGAAGGGAAAGTTCTCTAGATGAGTTGTGTTACTTTCACGTGACAGCCACTAGGTGGAAATTCAGAGCTCCACGCACTGATCCTGGGGTTACTCCATAGTGAAAGACCCCCAGGACAAGAGCTGAGTGGAGTGTGGGAATTTTCATGAGATTGGGTTAAGTCTAACCATCAATTATTGACCACTAGATGGAAAGATTTACAGCACCTAGATCAGTAGAGGAGGTTCCTGCTGCCTGTTTCCCTGAGAGAAGGACAGAGGTCTTTCATTGCAACTTACCTGTACCAAAGGCTGGAGTTTATTCCTAAGGTTACACCAGCTGGTCTTCTGAAGTCCCAGAGGTATAAAGGACTGGAAGGGCTGCTATGTGCAAGACCCAGGTCACTAGTTGAAAGTAGACTGGATTGGACTTTGCTAGACCCCTTGCTGAACCAAGTGGTTGACCTTGCCTCCCATTGGTATCTGCAACCTGGTCTCCTGGGAGCAGGCGTGCAACGCCCATTGGGCTCAAAGGGCTTCAGCCCCCCCGTCGTGTGTGTCAGCCCGGGCTGAGACAGCTTCCCTGGCACACACACAGCCGCACCCAAGCACTTCACAGGTCTTTAAAAGACCATTTGCTTGTTAATTAGGCGTTGTTGGTTTTCACCCCTTCTTAGAGTCCCTGCAGCTCCACTCTGCCTAATGCTTGAAGAATTGCCCCCCTCCCAAAACAATTCGTAGTCCCCCGAAATTTGGCTCTAGTTGCACCTCTGCCTGGGAGTATCCTAGCAGCTTGAGAAACTCAGGGTGACTAGTGGGATGATTTGGAAAAAGTTGGGATTTAGCCATTTGTTGTAACTTTGGAGGACCAGGACAAAGTCCTGAGGCTGAGAAAGGTACCACCTTAGCGGGCAAGAGTTTGTTTGTCCAGCTCTGACTTTTTGCTGCAAAGAAAACTTTCTGGTCTTGTGAAGCAGTGTTGAGCCTTGCCCTGCTACAGAAAATGATTATGTATTAAAGTAATCTTGAGCACCATAAAAGGTGACAAAGTGTATCTGGTGATAAGACTTAGGTTTTTATGTTTGTTTTGCTCTGAGCATTTAGCACCAAAATTTAAGGCTTCAAAGGGACTTCAAAAATTGAGCAAACAACGTGTCAGCTATAATGTCCTGCCTTGCCCCACTGCAGTACTTGGACTTTCCTAAATAAATATAAAGGGGTTCATTAGAAAACTAAGGGACATTCCACGAGGGAGGCAGAGGCTTCATGTTCAAAGCGCTCCCTCTGCAAAATTGTTTGTTTAGAGAAAACAAACGTTGAAACTAGGAGTTTTTTTTCTCTAAAAAAAACAAATGATCCAGACGTGCAGGGATTTTCTCCTGGTGCGTGAGGTTCATTCTTCATTTTCCCTGCCCGTGTTTGCCATGCATCACATGACGGGTAGGGAAAATCAGTGATGGTCGCTCTATCCTCAGTAGGGTGGGGTGACCCTGTGAATTCTGGGTGGATGGGCCAGAGGTTTGCACCAGTGGGACCAGCAGATCTATTTAACTTTCTAGTTTGAACATGGTGCTTCATCCGTCTCTAAACTGATCAGTGGAAGCACAAGTTTGGTGGGGTGGAAGCAACAGCGATTTATAGTGGTGCTTCCACTCCACGAAACTGTAATAAGGTCTTGACTCAGAAGGTAAATCTAGGTTAGGCTCAATCTGACCCTGCTCCGTATGGTCAGCCTAAAATTGCATTTCAGCCCCAGTTAAGTCACTTTGCAGTTTTATGGTGAGTTTTTTACTTTTAAACTTAAAAACATAAATATCTCAATTTGCATTAATCAGAATTTGGTGTGAAATGTCCTGTTCTTACTAAATTGGTTTAGGAATTGTATTGCATTGTCTCCTGACTTAAAAATGGTTTAGTGCTGCTAAAAAACTGAACATGAGTTTGTTTGGGAAAAATCTGCTAATTTGTGCCGTTGCTACCAGACATTACACCCAGGTTTTCTCTTTAAAATTCTGTTTTGGCTTAGCAAAATATTAATAGCAAACTAGCAGATTACTAATTTGGTAGGATCCTTCCCCCATATTTTCAAATCTAACATCACACATGATATTCTGTGTACAATAGGCACAGGTGAATTAGATAAAGATAGATTTAACCAAACAAACTGCATAACTGCAAATTTTGCTTAAATATAAATACAGATTTTTAGCAGAAGATAAAATGATTCAAGGGTATTTGAAAGGCAAAACAGTAGAACTCATCAACCATTACTCACATCTAAGGATAATGTTTGATGTGTTTCAGATGATTTAGAGACAGAACTGATCAAGCAAATGCTGGTTCATATGTTTAATACTGAGTTAATAACAAAGTAATAGGTAGATTGTGGGATTTGTGAAATATGCAAATACTGTGAATGTTACATTGATGCTGCCTTTAGTTGTGGGTATTGGCAATCCCAACTGACAAATAACAGAAACATGCTAGAATGCTACAGACAATATCATTAATGTTATCTAAAGTGGCTGCAAAATGGGTGGGCCGAGCTCGTGCACGGAGATTTATTTTCCCTATTATCAGAAGAGAGTAACTTCAGTAAAATTATACATGGATGAGTTGATAAATTAAAGAAACACAAAAATATCAACAAATTTTGATAAGATGATTGGCTTGTACAGCCGTGAGCTGTTTTTACTCAAATGATATCAGAGTTATGGTATATTAAAATTATTCAATTTACCATATCTCTGGGAATGGCTAGAGTGTCATAAAGTTCATGTGACACTAAAAAATAAGTTACACACAAACTATGATCCAGCAGGATAAGTGAATGCATGAAATCTAATCTGGAACTGGTGACAAACTCTCAAAAAGATGACCGATGCAGCTTGGAGAGGAAGGGGCGTTTGTTTGTAGAGTGAGGAGGTAAGACCCAACATCCCATAACATGTCTTGCATTGTAGCAGTCTCTGGATTCCTCCAAGTTATAAGCAGATTTGTGGCAGGACTGGAATTTGGCACCAACTAGCATAAACATTCAGCTAATGTCTTTAACTTTGTAAAAATCAACGTAAATATTATTGAAAATGCATTTTATATGTTTATCTTCTAGATGCAAGTCGGACAAAATGGATTTATCTTTTACATATCTACATATTAAATATTCAAACATTCGGGGACGTGAGGGAGAGGTGGCGTTTGATGAAGACTTGGGAATTTCGAAAGGGGCTGAACACAGCACTGGATAATACATTTTGCAGCAAAATAGGGCCTAGAAGATGGGGCTAATGGTGATGATATAAGGCAACAAGTATTGGCGATGCTAATAGCCTTGGCTTATGAATGCACTGCCAAGCCAGGCCTAAAACTCCATGTACATTAATGACGTCCCTCCTCTCATCTGTGCTGCTGCCAGAGAAAAACGTAATGAATGATAAAGCTATCTAAGACACTTCAATAGCATTTTAATGGTATGTGCGTGCCCCTGAAAGTTCAAGCTCAGACTGCCGGATAAATAAACAAAATTATCACAGTTGTGAGGATGGCAAACACTTTTTTTGTTTAGGCACAAACATTCTGTCCAATAAAAACATGAACTCACATAGTAGTCTGATGACAACTGAGCTGCCAAGCCAGGACATCGAAAGGGAATACCGAAGAGGAGCGCTATATGTCCTGGTTTAACTTAGGCGCATGTGGGCTGGGTTCAGGCTAGCCTCAGGATATCCCCTTTTGATATGTTTGTATGCGATGAATCTAAACGGAACTCATTTACATAATCAATGCATTTTCCCAAAAATATAGCATAGCTCCGTCCCTCCTAGACCTTTGTTGGCTATATCTGGACTCGAATATATTGTTTTTGACTGAACAGGTAGTGAATGCAGCGGCTGCCTCCCAGCAGAACTAGTAGAAAGAAAAACAGAGGGTGTGTTTAAAACAGCCCGAGTCAGGGGGAGGAGAGCAACAGCACTGAGTGAGAACTGGTAAAGCGTAAGACCATGGAGTAGCAGGTTCTCCAAAGGACCCATTGAAATAAGCAGGTAAGATGTGCCCAGCACTCTCTATGGGCACCTCACTGAAGGTTTACCTCTTCCAGGATCACCTCATTCACCTTTACTAACAACCTTAGCTCATCAAGCCCTCCGGGCCTCAGCAGTAGAGACACCCATCTACTTACCCCATCTATCATTAGTGCAGCCGGTGCAGTGGAACCAGGGCCCACCACTTTCCTATCATAGCTATTTTTATTACCTAATTGGCTGGTATGGGCGCTCATTCTCCATACTATGGCACTTTTGTTATGCCAGAGGCCAGAAGGGTGCTAGAATCGTTCTTCTTAGCTTGTGCAGTGTACTTGTGCTTTCGTGTTAGATGTTCGCTACATAAATTATGATTGGAAATGCATATATGCAAACATATACATGTACATATGTAGATATAGATGCACACATGAGTACATACTTGTATATTTACATATTTAGAGAAATTAATACATATATTTGCATTTACTACTACTATACATGCGTGCGTACACACATTAATAAATACATTTATACATACATGAGACATCAATGCATACAGACATCCATACATGGATATATACTTGCACACGTAGGTACATGCATGCAATCCTATATATATATATATATATATATATATATATATATATATATATATATATATATATATATATATATATACATATATATATATATATATTACCTACTGGCGGTCGCCAGTAGGTAGTTATAGTTAGGACCACGTTTCCATAGGAAAACCTCAACATTCTATTTTGAATAACTTTGGCGCCGGTCGACGAATCCTCGCGAATTTCTCAAAATAGGTGGGGCGCTACGCTCCGCTCCTACCCTGAAAGTCTCGGGGGGATCCGTCAAGCGGGGGCTGAGATAAAAGGGGGGTCCCAAAACGCGTTTTTCCCATGCATTTTTCCATAGGACCTTTAGAACGAGCTACAGCCCGAACGGCTGAACAGAATTACTCAAAATTTGGCAGAGAGGTAGTCCCTAGGTCAAGGAAGTGCCTTTTGTAGGTTTGGTGTAAATCTGTTCAGTAGATTCTGAGAAAATAGCCTTTAAATCAATATATATATCTGAGCCAGCTTACGGTACGCTTACCGTACGCTTACGGTAAGCGTACGGTGGCGTGCGCGAGCGCGATTCTGATTGGCTCTTAGATCTTAGTAAACATTCGAATCGGCCGAAACCAGGAAGCGGCGGCCGCCATTTTCTGTGTTTCACTCTGAAAAAAAAAGAGTGAAAACAAGAAAAGGGGGCAATGAGGAGAGTTACAGACCCCCTTACATTTGTGAGGGGGTCAAAGAAGGACTGTAAAGTACAAAACAAACATTTATTGATTTTTAAAAAAAATCACGGGGTACGCGTACGGTAAGCTTACGGTAAGCGTACGGAAGAAACATGGCGTGCGCGAAGGAGATTCTGATTGGCCCATAGATCTTAGTAAACATTCGAATCGGCCGAAACCAGGAAGCGGCGGCCGCCATTTTGTGTGTTTCACTCAGAAAAAAAACAGAGAAAACAAGGAAAGGGGGCAATGAGGAGAGTTACAGACCCCCTAACATTTGTAAGGGGGTCAAAGAAGGACAGAAAAGTACAAAAAAAACATTTATTGATTTTAAAAAAAAACACGGGGTACGCGTACCGTAAGCTTACGGTAAGCGTACGGTAAAAAAAATAAAAAAAAAAAAATGAAAAGCAGATTTAAGACTTTGCTCTTCATATGTCCTCCATGTGCGCACGGTGCGCGAAGCGCATCGTGCGTTCATGGCCCATCTAGCGTAATGTGGGCACGCGGTGCGCGAAGCGCACCGCGTGCTCATTGTGCGCGCACGGTGCGCGAAGCGCACCGTGCGCGCATGGAACGAAATGCGTTAAGTGGGCGCGCACGCCACAAATGGCGTAAAGTAACTTAGCATTTAAAAAACCGTACAAATTCACTGAAAAAACCATAGGTTTCACACATGTTATAGTTAGCTGGACATTTTACTGATAAAAAACCAATGAAATTCCCCCGTTATAGTTACTGTAGGCAACTATAACTCACGCGACCGTAATCCTCTGCTGATGACATATGTGTCTTTATGAAAAAAAAATATTTGTAATATATGTATAGCTAAAATTTAATGGAAGAAGACATGGGCAAATAAGTGTCTAAATACAGTATTAGCATCAGCAGAGGATTACGGTCGCGTGAGTTATAGTTGCCTACAGTAACTATAACGGGGGAATTTCATTGGTTTTTTATCAGTAAAATGTCCAGCTAACTATAACATGTGTGAAACCTATGGTTTTTTCAGTGAATATATATATATATAGATATATATGCATGAAGGCATAACAACATACACGCATGATTGCATGTATACATATTGTACACATGTCCCCATGTTCTATGTTTCTATGACATCAAAATAAAATGTAGGGAAAATTACACAATGGGCAGTGTCGGTTCAATGTAGCACTGAAAGGAGCAGCTCTTGTTCATGGCATCATGGCATGGTGCCCACTCTGTGAAACCGGATGCCACCACCGCAGGGACGCGAGGGTGGCCAATTGTCATCCACAGCCAGATGCAAGCGCTTTTCACTGAACTGCGTGGAAGAAAAGAAAGTGTCGCAAGAGGCTGAAGCACTCCTGGCAGGAGACCCACGTGGACAAAAGCTCAATTAGCCACCACTTTCAGTCGGAGTCCGCAGTAAGAAGATACCCTTGTGGGCTGCGCCTTCCCCGGAGCCAGCTCTGGTTACGACTCTGCTAGACCAGACTGAGCACTGCTTGGGGAGGTGAATGGGGTGCACCGAGCAGCTCTCGCAGATGCTGGAATCAGTGCCCCTGTCCAGACCGGCCGACTTCTACAAACAAGCATTTGCAATGCAATAGGTCTCACATTTACGCGACTTTGAGCTATCGGCATTGTAAACAACAATGCCTTCTATTTAGTTTTGGTTTTTAAAACATAAATAAAAGCCACTGTCATTTACAATGCCAATAGCTGAAACTCTAATAAATGTGAGACCTATTGCATTGCAAATACTTGGTTCCTATTTATTTACATGCTGAAAGCGACCGCCCACCATTTCCTTTCGTTTTCATTACATTTCTTAGAGTCTCTGCGCGGATGTCACAATTGCATCAAAACTAACGAAATCCAAAAGCACTTTTTTTTCTATTTCTTACTTTTGATGCAATCGTGGCACCCGCGCGGGTGCTGACATTGGAACAAAAGTAATGAAAACAAAAAGAAGTGGCGGGCGACTGCGAGCAAAAAAATTAATTAAAAGCTGCACTCTCGGAACAGTGGTGGTGCGAGCAAACACGACAGAAAGTGGGTATGGAGTGCTGAATGCAGCAAAGCACGTCATGCCTGCAGTAAGAAACTCAATAAAGAAAAGAGTGCTGACAGACTAAAATAAAGCCTCCTGTGCAACAACCGAAGTATAGGGGCCAGTCGCTATGGGAGGTTACTAATGAAGACAAGGTGGTACTGAGGGGGGACTAACAAGCCTATTAACCAATCAGAAGCCTGAATTTAAGAAGGACAAAGACACAAGCCAATGACAAACATGGGCGGAGAGTGGGCGGGTGTTCTACTCCATACTCCAGTACAACAAGTCTCGCAGTGCAGCGCACGCGTGTTGACTCTAGGCTCGACCTACAAAAATCACTGTGCGAGGAGTGGGCACAGCTTAGTGCTTAGAAGAGTCTGAGGCAGTTCTACTCTACCAGCCTCTCAAAAAAATAATAAAAGCTTCTAAACCTGTTGCAGATGTCCTTGAAGTTCCCACCCCATAATGGACATCAGCTGTACATGGCCTATTAACATGAGCCAAAGACCCAGGGCCAGATTTATCATACTTTCATGCAGCACAATGCAGCCAGACACATTGCTGCACTGCATGAAAGAAAGAGGGAAGGAATGCGCCATATTTAACATTATATGGTGCATTCCTGTCCTCTCCTTGCACTGGTGCACAATGTAGTGGCTTACACGAATATAGGCACCCTTGTGCCATGGTGCAAGGGCGCCTGCATTGTAGGCAGGATTGTTTTTGTGCAAAAGGGGCACCTTCCTGCACAAAAACAATCCTCAGAGGCATGTGCAGCACACTTAGAAAGAGGAAACACCAAGGAGAAATAAAGATATTTCTCCTTGTTGCACCCCCCTAGGGAAGGCGTAGCATTTTGACGCATTCCCAAGTTTACCTGTCTTGTTAAATCTGGGAATGCTCTAAAATACACACTCCACCCATGGAACGCCTTCCCGGGGCAGGATAAAGCAAGGCAGCAACTTGCGATGCCTTGTAGTACTCCAGATCTACCAAGCCACGCATGGCCACGGAAGGTGGCCTTGTGTGGCTTGATAAATCTCATTCTGGAAGGGCGAAGCAAAACCTTTATGATTTTGTCCTCCAACCTGGAGTTTCCAACTCATGCTCTTGGGCAACCATGTGATATTGGGTGTTCATCGGGAGACCATGTACTGGAGGCCGATATCGTTGGTCACACAGAAATAGTTGCAGGTTTTTTATTTTATTTATTTAGCGGTAACTCGACCTGAAGGTATTGGAGTGCTTAACAAGAGGACTGATTACATTAAACAAGGTCACATTCATTTTGTTAGGCATGGGGCAATTAAGTGATTTACGCAGTATCACAGGATGTTGAGCCTACGCCAAGGCCCGAACCTGGTTCCACAGTCCTAAGTGGCATCTCTGGCCGTAACACCACATCCTCACCCATGTGAATTGGAAGGTCTGGGCTACATCTGGACAGTGAGCAGCAAGGGTGCCTTGGGCCCCAGGGCCCTGGAGCAAACAAAGACATTGGGTCTCCTAACCACCACTTGTAGTCAAATACATAGATAACCAGGCTTCAGTTGCCCCTCAAGAACCTGAGCCCCGCGACACTGCAGCTGCTGAACTAATGATAGCTCCGCACTATATCTAGATTACTGTGAGAATATCTGGTGGCCACATCTGAAATTAAATGTGAGGACCTGACGGGCACAAGTGCAGTAGTGTGTCCAGCCACAGGCGGTGCATTGTGCCCCGTTTGGAAAGCCACATCTGTATGAGGATGCGATCCAAAGACTGCCATCTCCAAAGGGAAGCCTCCAGCAGTTTGAGATTGTTCCTTTGCAGGGGAAAGTAAAAGTGCACACACAGGCTGTGGTTTAGCTCTTCACTACCCTGCCTGTTTGTTTACAGTGTTCCTGGAAACGCCCAGAACAGAGGACAACCACCAGGAAAAAAGAGAGCAGAGACGGAGGAGGAAGGGGCAGAAGCAGAAGGCCTCAGGAGGGGGAGGGAAAGCAGCCCTGGGCAGTATCTTCAGATCAGACGAGCGCATTCTCCCCGAGTCCCGGAGAGTTTGGGAAACGTGCAGGGATCTCTCAATGAGATATTTATGAAATCATATCATTTTAATCTACAAATGTTCAAGTACATAGTAAAAAAATCCGTAGGCTTTCTAGGACGTTTTGAAGAGTAAACCATGACATGTTTCAGTATTTTATCTTATTTATTAATTTCATATTTTTAAACAGCGTGACTCTACCCAGCAAGGTGTCGGTGCCCTTTATGGGGAACAACAATGACAAGTAAGAAATCTCCTTACAGAGAACAGAACAAACACTGGAAACAAGTAACATTAGTAATCTAGTCATCCCTCAAAGAAATACAAAAACACTAAAACTGAGCCAGTTGGAGGGAAAGAGAAAATGAGAAGGCGGGAAAACAGGGATGAGTAGAAAGGAAGCACTAGCAAAGGAGAAGCTTGGCGCTAGAGGGGAGACAGAGAAGCAAGTTCATGGTATCATTCAGCAGCCGGGAGCATTGTTTCTCTGCAGCAGCACAGCATTAATGTGCTTATAACAAGCCTGTGGACTCTGTCCCTCAGGGAAGCCGACCACATCTGTTCATCCTGCTGGGGGCCTTTTCTGTTTTTTATATGTACCATGGCCAGGATATGTTACCATCAAAAAGGGGATTTCCTCTGTGGCAAGGCTACCAGCCAACTCCATGCCACTAAGGACACAGTGTTGCAATACTGAGTTTTGGTTAACAACTTTAGGCATTCTCTGAATGTTAGTCCTGGTTCACTTCAGTTGTTGATCAAATTAAAATGACACACCTGAAAAAAGACATGATCTGGAAAAGAAAAGGCTGGTACTAAAAGATTGGAGTATTGCATCCTTGGTCAAATGAAATCATCTGGCAGACTTTAGCGGTGGATATACAACAGTTGCCAACATGCGTAGGAGGAAGTTCCATAAAAGCAAAGTCTGGCCTTCCTAAGCCCTTTCAGTTCAATTGGGCTCCAGTTTGCAGAATGATACCCTTGTAGTCTAGAGATGTCACATGAACACCACAACATAGGGCATTTGGGCTTGGGCAAGTCCGAAGAGGGCTGGACAGGGATACCATTTATTCCTCGTCAACTGGGACACAGAATCCGAGTCCTAGGATTTCATTCAAGAAATTGTTGTAATCTGGTACTTTCGTTGTAACCAGACTACAATCCCAAGAATCCATTAGATTGTTCAATGTAAGTCTGCAGCTGGAATATGGTGTCCCCTGTGAAATGGCATCACCAGATTACCCTGTCGGGTTTATACTGGATCATGCTTCTGGTGGGATAGAGTGGACCCCAGTTAGGCTGTTGTGGACTCCTGGATAACAGGGGTTAGTTAGATCCTGGTAGACTAATGTGCGAGTTCCTGCTTCTCAGGGACTGGACTGGAACCGACTTCCGAAAAGCTCTCAAGTTTGCCCATGTTAGGCATTCCACCTGGTCATGGTTATTTTTTGTATTTCGATACTTTACCATTATAAATTCCAATCTCCAAACGAAGATCGAAGACAAGATGAGAGAGAAAAATTGTGGTGGTAGTTAAAATGACAGCAAATTCCATTTTCCTACCTTTGATGACATCACTCAAAAAAGCCTCATATGCAGCCTGAAGCAATTTTGCGATCGCAAAGCTTGTGAGTCACGAAATCACAGGGTCTTCGATCGCAAAATGGCTATTTGTTATGCACGAAAATCAATTTTGTGATTTGGGAATAGGTTACCAAATCGCAAAATAGGTTTAGAAACCCATAACAAATCGCTATTTGGAACGGGCCTGCTTAGGGTGTCCCTTCCGAAACGCGATTCATTGAGGGACGCATCAATGTTTTGTGACTGCATTCCGATTGCAAAACTTGAAAAGTTACCAACTCCCAAGTTGGGGTGGCAACACATTCACAAAATGAAAGGGCCCACCTTTCAATGCCTTTCCCTTTGTGAATGTAAAAAACAAATTTGTTGGGTAATGGGCCAGGGGACCATTGTCAAATTTCAAACAAACTTTAACAAAAATAATAAGCTTTTCTTTTTAAAAGCAGTCCTGTTTCCTTTAAGGATTCCCGCTGCATTTTATAAAATAATTTTCTTCATGCAAATGTGGTTTCGGACCCGGTAGTAGGCTGACCCCAGCAGGCCAACATTCCAATGAGTCATCCAGTCGCAGTTCGTCGCAATTCACTACCACTGCAGGAATATTGATGATGTGAGTCGGACTGTGACCCACTACCAGTCAGTATTTTGAGAACTGACATTTTACAATGTCGTTTTGCAAAATACTATTCCATTCCCAAAAAGTCAAATCTCAATTTGCGACCACTTTTCATGAATGGATAATTCGTACATGAGGCCCGTGAACTTTAAACTCAAAAACAGAACACTGTTCACATTTTAGCAGTCGGTACTCATGGTACATTTAGTATACAGCAAGTTCATAAGCAATGTGAGGGCATGCTAATAAACACCGATTAATTAAAATCCAGATTATTTTCTTTTGTGCTCATCACATCACTGTGACATGGCTTCCTACGAGAGTTTCACATTTAATGGCTAATAGCACCTAAGATCTGCGCTTTCTCTGCTGACTTGATACTTTACAGGATCAATTTTTTAATGAAAAAGTATAATAATAAGTACTGAATAAACCTTAAATGTTTTGTTTATGAAAGCTCCTTGCTCGGAGTCATATGACTTCTTTGTACCGCTATTTTGAATTTACAGGAATCGAGAAAAGCCCGCTTATTCCAGAAGGCGCGAGACGAACCGCCGTTTCTGAATGTGAAACATGAAATGGATATCATGAATTAATAAATGAACACTGACCGACAGTTTATTGGAATGAGAACTTCAATTTGTAGTTAAAAATGTTGAATTATTTTTTGTATGACGAAGCAACAAAAAGAAATCATTAAGAATTTGAGTCAGTATCCCATAAATTATTATACAAGAAGATGACATATATAGAAATCCTGGACAAAGTTGATTATCACACACAGGCATTTCTCCAAGTAACTATAGCATATTATATTAAAGTTGATTACCTATAAAAAAAAAGGCCCTACAAGACAAATGTGTGTGTTAAACGCTTAGACATACACAAGGTTACTAAGTGCAGATAGAAATGTATACCTATATGTTCAATTCCTATAAGTCTACTTTAATATCTTCTAGCTAAGATCCCAAAACGTGAGTATCAATCCCTTACCAATCACCCTACTCAGAACCACACAGACACCAGAAGCACAGGCTTCGTGGGGGAAACACACAGACACCAAAAGCAAGGACTGCCCAGTGAAATGCACAGGTACCGGACACACAGACTAACACTGAGAACAGGGCTTTAAGTGGGATGAAAAATCTGGGGAGTCGGTCAAATGGGTGAGGCCGACATAATTGTGGGCGTGGCCTAAAACATTTATGCTAAAAATCTGTGCTCAGCATAATGTTCCACCCAACGGCTTCTGTTATTGCCTCCACATATATAATACAACAAGTAACATTACACCTACAAGTCAGGACTATTGGCTTTGTCAAAGGTTGTTAGTTGCATAAGAGAAATATATTACAAGCATACATACAACTATGGCCTTGTTGTATATAATATTGAAAATGTTTTAGTTCTTGCGCGAGAGGTTGTGGCGTAGTGGCGAGAGCTGCCAACTTTGGAGCTGGGGAAGCAGGTTTGAGTCTCAGCGTCGGCTCAACATCCTGTGTTTCTGGGCAAATCACTCAATCGCCCGTGCCTACCAAAATATAAATGAATATGTCCTTGTTGTTGCTCATGTAAAGCACTTCGAGTTTTGCAATATAGTACTGCAAAAAAATGAAAGTTACATCAAAAACAGTGACCAGCTGCAGCGGTAAGATTTTTTTTTCCATTCTGAGAGTGAGGGCGAAAAGGGAGAGCTCGATAGGGACCTGTCTCAGCACCTGCTTTAAAGAACTGCCGGTGCTGAGCACCGGCAGGATCCGGCCCACTTAAAGCCCTGACTGAGAAACAAACAGATACCAGAAGTAAAAGCTGCACAGAGAAATACACAGGTGGCAGAAGCAAGTAGTGCATAGAGACACACAAGAACCATGGGCCATGTTTACAAGCCCCTCGCGCCACCAACATACTGCTTAACCCCTTGCCTTACACCATGTGCCACTGCCACCAAGAGCTCAAAGATCCTCAATGTGCTACAAAAAAGCTAATGTCCAGGCCAATTGGAATAAACGTGCCTCATAAGGTGACTGTGATATTATTGGCAACATACCTACTAGGCGCATAATCTTATTCAAACCCAATGGACGTCTATCATATGGCAGGGCTTAGAAGCTCCAACCCCTGCTTGGCTTTACCGACTGAAATGTTCTTTGATGGATCTGGGACGCCAGTGCTTAATTTGCAACAGAATACACTCCAGGGTCTAACATTTTGTTCCAAAGCCCATGGCTTTGTTGGGATGCTGAATACTAAGGCTGTGTGGTCTTTATTCCACCACATGTCTCTTTCATCAATGACCAGGCACTCCCTATCGCTTTATATCACTCGTTCAGGTTCTTTTTCATCCCTACATTTTCCTTTGTTGCTGTTTTTCCATCTTCTTTTCCTGCTCCTTTCCCCTCTTTGTGTTTTTCTCTCTCTCTTTTTCTGGATCAAAGTCTGTTGAAGAAAAATTAGTTTTGGTCCCTCAAAATGAGTTCAGGTGGGCCCCACCTGCAACTACAAACTCAAATTAAGGGGTAGATTTATCAAACTTTCACGCAGTGCAGCCAGCCAGCCTGCTGCGCTCCGTGAAAGGGCAGATATGTGCTGTATTTAACATTATATGGCTCATTCCTGTCCTTTCCTTGCATTGGCATCTTTTAGTGCTAATGCAGGCACTCTTGCACTGTGGTGCAGGAGTGCCTGAGTTGTAGGCAGGTGTGTTTTTGTGCAGGAAAGAGCACCTTGTTGCACAAAAACAATCCTCAGAGGCATTTTCCTCAAAGAGGGAATAAAAAGGCAAAATAAAAATACATCTCCTTGTTACGCCTCCTGGGGAGGTGCACTATTTTGACACATTGCAAGGTTTACCAGTGTTGGTAAATCTGAGAATGCGCCAAAAGTCATGGGTGGATGCATGTGAACACTCACGCTCCACCCATGGAATGCCGCCCTGGGGCAGAGTAAGGCAACACAGCGATTTTCACTGAGTTACTCCAGATTTACCCAGCATCGCAGGACCATGCAAGATGGCCTTCCGTGGCTTGATAAATCTTACTTTAGTGTTGCATCGCACTTGCGCCCCCCCACCGTGTGGTGAAAGGGTGATGCAACACATTGATACATATGCCCCTTAGTGTTGCTGGGACTACTTTAATAGTTCCCAAAAAGGATATTGCAGATAAATTCCTGCTCATTGGGCTTGATGATTTTCCTGCTGTCTTTTGTTTTTAAAAACAAGTAAAACATTGTATAATGTATCAGAGTCGAGTCTTTCGGTCACAAGTAGACAACCCACATCCCATCTTGGTCTTAGGACCAACTGCAGCCGTAGTCAGGCCCGAAAAAGTGGGCACCACAATGCCATACTGTTGTACCAATTTACTAGAGTGCAGTGATGGTAGAATTCCATACTAGAATGCATTAAAATGCTGGCTGGTGGAATGTTGAGGGAGAGAGCTGGGATGAACTTGACCTGTTCACTTCCACTGTGCTGTTATGTCCTGTGGGCCTATTGCTTTTAGAATAAAACAAGAAGATTTTCACATTTCTATGTAGTGTATGACATGTGAACACAACAATTTGGCGACGAGGATGGGAGGCAACAGACTCATTTGGATTGGTAGTGAGCGCGGAGGTCCACCAGAGACGCTGAAAGATGTGTGGTAAAATATGGCGATATAACAGCGATATAACAGCAATTAATTGCCGCTATACTTTTTTAGGCATTGCAGTGGGGTGATCTTAAACGGTGCGCTATTTGCTGTTTGTTGCCGCCCTGACCGTTGGCTCCTTTCGCGAAGATTACAGTGGAAATTGACGCGCGCGCTGAATTTAAAGCGCATCACGGCGCAAGGCTTCAATTTGAATCGAATCGCGTGCTGAATTGAAAGCACACCTCAAGGCTCGAGGCTGTGTTCTTGTCGCGGCTATTGTGTTTAGATGTATGTTGCAGTGATCGTGATCTCTCTGTACTCTGGCAGTGCGTGAGCTCTGCATCAGGAGGTGCGGGTGAGACCTCCGGCAACTGCCACCATCTTGGACCAGGAAGAATGTAAATTCCAATTCTGCTTCTGGGATTATGACACTGAACTTTGACATCCATAGAACGAGAGCTGGCCAGGGGCGTAGCTTCAGAGCGGTGTTTGGGGTGATATACACCCCGTAAAAATGCTATTCAATTCCAAATAGTTGGGTACAAGTGCTTTCCCTTGGTTATAGTGAAGTGTCTGTCGGATTTCACCTGGGATTTTTACGTAAACACAGATAAAAACACACACGCACACTCTCGCCTCTGTTTTGAAGACCTTACAAAATGTTGATTAGTTTGAAAAATGTGTTTTAAGTGGTCCTAACAATCTGCACATCTCTCTCTTTCCACTGTCCCTTAAGTCCCTCAAGTCCCTCTCATGTCCAGCTGTGTTTTAACAAGATATCCCAGCATGATTGTTGGAAAATCTGAAGCTCGCACCTCCCCCCCCCATTCTTTTTGGCCAAGCTACACCCCAGGACCTGGCATCACCTGAGTTCTTGTTTATGGTTGAGGCATGTTTTGCTTGAAAGTGTTAAATGTATTACGGCTTCTCCCTCAGTGCAGACTACCATCCTGACCCTTGCGTTGCTGACATAGGTGAACAATTTATTCAATCAATTGATGTAGTTAAAAATGGTATAGGTTTTAAAGACCATTTTAATGTGTATAATTGGAAGGTTCTCTAATGAAGGATTTAAAGGATATTGAGAGGGTCAGTGGTTAATAGTGAATTTATGAGCTTGACGAACCACTGAAAATGTTCGAAACTTAGACTCTCGTTACAATTTGAGGGTTAAATCCCGATTCCCTAGGCTAAGAGTTGTGTGATCACTACTTCACAGTTTCCTCTGATCAATTCCTGTAGGTACAACCTGCCTAAATGTATTGGGGGAGAAGGCCAGTGGTGGTTTTTTCAGGAGGATAGGGGAGTGCCCCACCCTCTGCGAGCAGCGCAGGAAAAAATAAAAAGGCAATGTAAAGATTTTATTGCCATTTTATTTTCCGACGTGCACACTGCAGCAGCCAGCCTATCCCGAGCACAGAGACAAGCAGGACATGTCTTCTGCCGATTGGCAGCAGAGGACTGGAGCAGTGGCTGGCTGGATGCTCCAAGGTGCGCATGTCACTTTGGCCGGCTGTCTTGCGCTGGCCAAAGTGACATGCACACTTTGGAGCTCTCCACATAGCTGTTTCAGACAGCTGGGTGGAGACCAAGCACAGGCCTCCAGGGCCTGAAGGAGAGTCCAGCCGGCCTGCTCCATCCAATCCAGGCACTTCTCTCACGCTGGTTAAAAGCATGAGAGCAGCGTCTGGATTGGTTAGGGGAGCTTGACTTCCACACCAGATTCAGAAGTGGAACACCGAGGAGGAAGTGTAGCCGTGGGAAAGTACCATTTATTTGAGTAATTTAAAATGTTATTCTAGATGTGTTTTTTCGACTTTCGGAGGGGGAGGCTGTTTTATCTTGGGCTTTTGGAGGGAGGGTGTGTTTTATTTGGGGCATTTGGAGGGGGGGTGTTTCATTACTTTAGGGTTTTGGAGGGAGGGGGTGTTTTGTTTTTTGGAAAGTAGCGGGGCACTTCACTAGCCTCACCACTTTCAAAGGGCACCAGCCGACCCTGGAGAAGGCCTGTATAAGAGGCAAAACATAGAATTTGGTGTGTTAAAACCTGTTTCTGCATGTTATGCCTCATTTTGAAGTTGAAAAAGACTTGGAATAAGCGGTAGCTACCACACGTGATAAACAGTTTATACTGGGGTAATAGTATTTACCACCTATTCCGCCCAAATTGTAATGAGGGCCTCAGTAGGATTTAAAGACTATTTTACAATTTGACAAAATAATTTTTCCCGCCTTGCCATCCAATAGTGCACGGCCATGGTCCCTAGATTAGTGCTATAGCCAACGGTAACAGTGAGACAATGGCCCTCACGGCAGCAGTGAGTTATTGATGTGCAGATGCAGAAATGCACCAGAATGGTGCAAATATTGCCTATTTTTGCACCCCTTTGCTGGGCCACAACGTTGGACGGTTACTCTATATATAGGTGGTGGGGTTTCAGGGGCACCTCAATGCATTTTAGAAAGGGAGACCAATTGTTTTTTTGCATGATGTCATTGGTACCTACAGAAACACACAGGCACTTGGAGAGCCGCCGAAGGAGGCATTAAGGCAAACTCCCCAGACACGCCCCTACATAACAAGCGCACTCATGCCAACAAGGATGCAAGGCCTCCCCAGAAATGAAAACAACATTAATTCAGTTTCAGGTACGTGTGAGTCGCCTCAGGCAAACACCAGGAACAAACCGAGCTATTCATTAATAGGTAGCATCAGGGTTACCAAGGCGCGCTCCCAGAGAGGCGGGAGGTGATTTGCTGTGGCACACTGCAGCCTGAAACAATAGGCGGCACTTGCAGTCTTACATTTGCAATATATTTTTATTAGTACATAAGCTGTGGAGTTTCTCCATTCGTACCACTGCTGAAGAGGACTATCTGGCAGGTGGTGTCACAATAGGTGTCAAAACCGAAGAAGACGTCATCAAACTGAGGAACATTCTAGAGTACCTGTTGGTGGTTTGAGGCTGTTAGAGATGCCAGACTGACTTAAGAGAACTTTTATTCCCTACTCTGAAAAGCGCTTCTAAGATTGACTTTCGTTCCAAGTTTTTTTGTTGGGGTGGGGTAGTTCCTGAGTCTCAGACTTTCCATAACCTTGAGGCCCAGGTGAAATGCTCATGGAACTGAAGATCAGGGCCGCTGGAATAATGCGGCAGGGGAAGCCCAAATTACGTGGCAATGTTGACTAAATTATGTGGCAAGAAAACTCAAATGATGTGGCTTAATGTAGCAAATTTTAATAAAGTAGTTCTTCATTATTTTGTAATTCTTATACATGGTAACTGTGCAAAATGTCACCATAGTACTAGTTTAACAACTAAATATACCAATAAGCAACTAAAAGATGATCAGTTAACCTTTGAGAAGGGCTTTCGAATGGGAACATATAGCCATGTTTTAAGTAACATTTGATCGATTTGAGCTTAAAAAAAAAAAATTTCATTAAAATGATGATTCTCCAATTTTCATGCAGAGAGAATCTTGATTTCATTAAAGACAACGGAGGTTGACATTATGCAATAACCTTTATTTCTGCCCAAGATATGCAGCCCTTCAAAGTGTAACCATTACATCATAGAAATAACACTCCAAACAACATAACAACGCACCACAGCAACCAACAATCATCCTCTTTTATTCGCTACCCACGGACAGTTAAGTACAACTTCATTTCTCTCTCTACATAACTTTGATATTTTAAGGTATTGCTTAAATAAACTAGTCTTTCTGAATGTTATAATGATAACTTTCAACCTATTTGATTATCTTATCTATTTTTACATGTTATACACTTTATAATAGATTTTTCTTTGACCTTTTGGTTACTTACTACAAGATAAGTTTATTCTCGGGATCCCACCTTTCAGATTTTCCCTTCCAATTTACGGTTAGGCATCACATTTATGTATCCTTGTATTTGATTAGTTGTCTTTTATACCCCCTCTTTCAAGTTTGAGATTACATTTGTCCCGCCCTATTCACGATGACCCTCTAATCATCATTTATTCAAATTCACGCTTTCAAGGTTTTATCCCTTTAGCGCCACCCCCCGCCCCCCCTCCAGCGCGACTCGGTGTTTACCTTTCAACATCATGTGCGCGTCTTGGAGGAGCGAAGAACTGGCCTCCTCTTCACAATGAGCGTAAGTGATCGGAATACTTCCGCATCACATGACACGGGTCACCAATTCCGAGCTGACTGCTCGTAATGTGACCCGACAAGCGCAAATTAAAGCCCCAAGTGCCGAAATGTAGTTCACGCGCTGTGCGTCTCAATCGAGACACACAGAGCGGATACAACGGCAAAGAAATCAGCTGTTTTTGTTCGCTGTTCCGACGAACGATCTCTGAATGCCTCTTAACAACGTATTAATGATTAAATCTGGCAAATAATTTTATGATAATCCCCCCCCCCAAAAAAAAAGGGGGGAGAAAAGGAAAAGAACATTATTATTATACTATTTCATTATTTTTAAAGGCTCTTTAAATTATGTCACAAGAAGACTCACAAAGTAAGAATGAGACACCCCTCACTGAATCCTCCCTCATGAGCCTATTTGAGAGGCAATTGAAGTCCTCTCTTAAGGAAGCTGTAGAAGCAGCTTTAATCAAAAGAAAAAGAGATACACAGAGAGATATATCTGGTGAACAAACAACACTCTCTTCCGACGAAGAAGAGGACAGCCTCCCCAAAAATGGCGGTAAGGTGTTTAAAAAGACTAAACATATCGAGCCTCAAGGTAGCCTACGTACTACCATTGACAGGATTTTTTCTATTGGTAGCCTCTGCGCTACAACTGATACAGGTGTCCTGAGCGACACAAAAAGATCGAGCGACCTTAATGGCGCAAAAAGCACGGGTGCCCTACGCGGCACACAAAGATTAGGTGCCCATCGCGACACAACAGACCTCATTGAAGATGATGATGATTCCCTGTCACCTTTTGACATTGATGAAGAGGCTGATGAATATGTTTTTGACCAACTGGAAAAATTTGAAGACGATCTACTTGATGAAGACATGGGCCAATCTAGTAATAACTCTGATTGTATTAAAGACCCTTCAGGGTCAGAGATGTTTAATCCCCCTAAGATTACCCACCCTAGAGGTTCAGAGTGGTGGCCATTAGACCATGTCTCAAAGTTTATTAAGGCTTGGATTAGAAAACCTCTTGAAAGAGATTCTCTCAATCTCATGAAATCTGAATGTCCAAGACCTTTTCTGGATAACAAGTCAGGGATGACTCCCAACCTTGACCCAGAACTACTGACCTTCCTTTTTAAAACTGGCAGAGATCCCCGCAAAGGGCTCGAACGATGTCTTAAACAGTGTCAAGACAAACTATTGGACATCCTTGGTCCACTTGCCAGGATTTTAGACCTAGCTGAAGAGTCATCCATGAATGGGACTCCGGTTGACACTGAACACCTACGAGGTTGGAGCCAACGTGCTATCTGCCTGTTGGGAAACGCTAACGCCAATCTAACCTCGGAAAGACGAAGAGCAATTTTAATGCGTATGAACCCAAAATTGGGAGACCTTGCAAACAAAGATGTTCAAGGAGACCCTAACGGTCTTCTGGTTGGAGAAACCTTCATTAAAACACTCGGTAAATATGTGTCAACATTCTCTGCTTTTAATAAAGCACAAACCAATATGAGACGTATGTTCGGAGGAAGGTTTTTTGGAAGGGCTGACAGGGGAGGACCGGCTGCCAGCCGCGGTTACAACAGGTCCTACTATCAACAAAACAAACGTGGTTATTCTAGATACTACCGGGGGAATAACACTTTCTTCCCCCAACGGGGACGCAACAGTCGAACACGAGGCGGTAACAACCGTGGAAGATTTCAAAGTCAAGGACAAGGTAGGGTCCTCCCCTCCCCCTATTTCTTCCCTCCCAAAGGTAGGGGGTAGACTTTCCCTTTTCAGTCACGTTTGGCCTTCTATAACCAATGACGCATGGGTACTAGAGACCGTACAAGGCTTCAAAATAGACTTTATTTCTATCCCTTTTCAGACAAAACAACCCAGAGAACTTTCCCTAGACCAAGAACTGTCAAACCTAGTAGATGCAGAAGTGAGTCAAATGTTAGACAAAGGTGCTATTCGCATAGTTTCAAACACTGGTCAAGGTTTTGTGAGCACAATCTTTCTGGTAAAAAAGAAAGAAAAAGGTTGGTGCCCCGTTAAAAATCTAAAGGAATTAAACTCATTTCTTGTGTACAGACACTTCAAAATGGAAGGCATACACCTTCTCAGAGATCTCCTCCAAAAGGGAGATTGGCTCATAAAACTAGACCTGAAAGACGTATACTTTACAATTCCTATGCATCCCGACTCTCAGAAATTCCTAAGGTTTGTTTGGAGGAATATAACATACCAGTTTCTTTGCCTCCCCGTCGGACTTTCCTCAGCCCCATGGTGTTTCACAAAGGTGCTGAGGCCTGTCATTACCTCCTTAAGGAGAAAAGGAGTCCGCATGATTATCTATCTAGACGACATCTTACTAATGTCTCAGAGCCAGGAGGAACTCATAATTCACATGAATTGGAATGTAGATCTATTACAGAGTCTTTGTTTCATCATCAATATAGAGAAATCGATTATGACTCCTTCGCGAAGTCTGGAGCTTTTAAATTTTCAAGTGGACACACCCTTGTTACAACTTCCCAGGAAGAAATTAGCCAAAATAAAGAAAGAAGTTTCATATGTTCTATCCAAAAACCTTGTGAGCCTGAGGGAACTAGCAAGAATAGTAGGGCTATTATCTTCATCCATTCAAGCGATTTCTCCAGGTCCCCTTCACTACAGGGCCTTACAAGAACTAAAATCTTCAGGCCTGAAGAAAGGGCTTTGTTACTCGGACCTCATTCCCCTTTCCCCAGAAGCTCAAGAGGATCTTCTTTAGTGGCGAAACAACTTAGACAGTTGGAATGGAAAAGCAATATTCAGGAAAACCCCGGATCATACATTGGAATCCAAAGCAAGCAATCTAGGCTGGGGTGCCAGACTAGGGAAGATAGAAACTGGGGGGAAATGGTCGAAAGAAGAACTTCCCCTTCACATAAACTCATTGGAAATGTTAGCATGTTTGAATGCTCTTATGATCTTTAAATCTATTATCAAAAACAATGTAGTTCTAATCAAAATAGACAACTTCACAGCTGTCTCTTATATCAACCGATTAGGGGGAGCAAGATCAAAACCTCTAGCAGATCTAGCCCAAAAGATTTGGTCCTTCTGTTGGAACCACAAAATATCTCTAAGGGCAGAATTCATCCCAGGTCACCTAAACACAAGGGCAGATTGGAACTCAAGGTTCCTAAGAGACTCCAGCGACTGGAAACTGAATCCTTCAATTTTCCAGAAAGTTCAAGATCTTTGGGGCCCTTTCGACATGGATCTTTTTGCAAGCAGACTGACCTTTCAGATAAATCATTTCTTCAGTTGGAGACCAGACCCACTAGCAACTGCAGTGGATGCCCTTCTCCAACCTTGGAATTCTCTGAACTCTTATGCCTTCCCTCCCTTCGCCCTAATCCAGAGAGTTCTGTTAAAAATTCGAAGGGAACTTTGCCACACTGTTCTAATTACCCCCTTTTGGAATTCACAAATATGGTTCCCAGGAGTGATGGAATTGGCAGTAGATTTCCCTCGCCATATTCCAGGGAGTTTAGACCTCCTTCAGGATCCAGAAGGAGAGGTACACCCTCTTCTCTTAGAAGGAAAGATGAACCTTCTTGCCTGGAAGATTTCAGGGGTTCAAGAAGATATTCAGGCCTTTCAGGAGAGGCTAAAGATCTTTTGGACGAGTCTTGGGCTCCCGGAACAAGGAAAAGATATATCAGTTCATGGAAAAAGTGGTGTAGTTGGTGCCTGGAACGGGATCTGGATCCCGTGGACGCACCTGTTGTAGAAGTAGCTAATTATTTAGCAGAGCTTTTCAAATCTGGACTTTCCTTTAGAACGGTTAATTGTTACAGATCCGCAATCTCTGCAGGTCACTCCTTAATAAATGAATTCTCTATTGGTACTGACCCCCTAGTTCGTAGAGTGATGAAAGGAATAAGACTCAAGCGTCCTCCTAAAGATAAATATGATTCTTTGTGGAACGCAAATCTTATCTTCGATCTTTTTATTTCCTGGCCTGATAACACCTTCCTTTCAAGAAAACAGATTTCCATTAAATTAGCTACTCTTCTCTGCTTAATCTCTTTTAGACGTGTATCTGATGTTAAAGCTTTAGAAATATCTAATAGAATTTATTCTCCTGACGGTGTATTGTTTGAGATATGGAAAAGAACCAAAACAATGTCAGAAAATATTTTCTATCCTTTCTTCTTTGATTGTCCCAAACTTTGTGTGGTAAGTTGCATGAAAGTTTATGAAGAAAAAATGAGTGTTTTTAGACCTCTGAATGAAGATCAACTACTGATTTCTTTTATTAAACCCTATAAAGCAATCTCTTCTGCCTCTATTTCTAGATGGGTTAGAACAGTTATGCTGGAAGCAGGTATAGACGTATCTAAATTCGGTGCACATTCTTCTAGGGGGGCTATGGCCAGCAAGGTTTTCTGGGCTGGAGGTTCACTTTCAGATATCCTTAAAGCAGCTGATTGGTCAAATGCTTCAACTTTTGTTAAATTCTATCTTAAACCTGTTGAACATGTAAGTAATGTAGCATTACAAAGCTTTAAACTTGCATAATGTAGCCTTCGGTCTTGTAATGAAATGGCGATTCTCCAATTTCCATGCAGAGAGAATCTTGATTTCATTAAAGACAACGTAGGCTGACATTATCCCTCCCACCACTCCCTGGTGGATGAATGATTTTTTGTAATATCAATTTGTTTCTCTACCAGTAACTTTCTTCTTTTCAGACTCAACTTGAATGATTTGGTATTATCAATATGTTACTCTACCAGTAATTTTCTTCTTTTTCAGATTCAACCTCCTTATAATTTCTGATTGACGTGGAACGTGGAAGATCTACAGATTCCGCACCTGATGATGGATTATACGGCAAATGTGGCAAATCCATAACTATGATGCAAATTCTGAAGCCTAAGAATTACATAATTCCAGTGGCCCTAATGTAGATCCACCACTTTGATAGCGCCCTAGTCTGTACCCTCCTTTGCCTCACAGTCTCAGGCCCAAGGAGCTGAAGTCACTGGGGCTTTTTGAAAAAAAAATGTTTAAATCCCAGGGAATATATACACATTTTCTCAAACTCTTGTAGACTTTTCTTCTTTATTGTTTAGGCCCCAAGGAAAAGATATGTACCTTTAAAAATGTTGAGAGATTCGTAAAACACTATGCACAAGGGAAAACCCCTATTCACTGATCACCTCGAAGCACCCCATGCTGCTTATGTGTCTTTTAAATAAAAAAAACATTGGCAAAACCACTATGTCTGTCTTTAATATGCTAATGCATGCAAATACAGGCTTGGACAAATGCAGTTTGCATGTGTTGCACGCACAAAGGATATTTAGACCATTAAAAGCAATGGCTTTGCAAAAGCTGGGGAAAAAAGGAACACACATGGGTTGTGTTCTGTATAGAAAGCATGTAGGGGGATAAAGAATGTAAGTTGAACAAAGCTGTGATGATTGGATGTACATGTGAAATAATTCCCTTTGGTATTCCAATGGAAGCTCTTCCCAAGGTGAAATGATACATTAAACAGCCCAAGAATAAGTGCAGAGGGATATACTCCCCTGGAACAAGCTACAGCCCACTCTATGTATATTTTAAAGAATTAGTAACAATAGGTCAAGAGACAGCAGTGTTGTCAGCTATACCTAAAAGAGGAGTTCATCAGTGTCGACCTGACATTGGAGTACAACCACAATGGAGTGTCTATGAAGAGAAGTAAACACCCTCAGGCTTTGGATATATACATCCAAGCTCCTGTGAAAATATTATAAATGAACTAAATTGATGCGCGTCATGAATCCGGCAAAGTCTACTGAAGGAGTAAATTGAGTCCAGGGAAAGGTATTTTTCAAAAATCACACGCCGACATTAAATTTCTCCTTTTATGTTTTTCTGAAATATTTGTAAAAATTGCATAAATGAAGTTTTTGAATATGTTATAAAGGGCACAACTTCTGTGATTTTTATATAAACTCGTTTGTTGCTGATTGTATCAAAATAAAGAAAAGGATTTTGTAGTGGGCTGGCCCCACGTGTGCAGGATGTACAAGTAGACGCTGTAGACGTGGCCAGGTAGGAGTAGATGTAGTTTATTAAGATCATAGGTGTAGAAGTAGTAAATCCAGAACAGGCTCCACAATAGGCCCCAACATAGGCCCCAGCATTAACCCCACCAGGAGCAGCCTCCTAGCTGCTCAGCCCATCTTCCCAACTCTCTCAGTCCCACACAGTATCTAAGCATTCCACCCACACTAACATTCTACGCGGAACACTGACACTGGCTGAGCAGCTAGGTACAGAATGAAGGGAACATAATAACATGACCTGAGGATACTACACATCCTCTTCCTTTACACTGAAAATTAATAAAACCTAAAATAAACCCAAACTACTAATAAGGAAACAAATAAATACAGAAATGTACACAAGATATGAATAGTCCATAAACCCAGGAATGCATGTAGAAATACATCACGAGAGGGAAAACAGACACACTACGGAGAGAGGAAAGATGCAAGCATAGATCAAAAAAAAATTTTTAGAAGTGAAATAAGAGCTCACATACGACAATTGAATATGATACCCAGAGTAGAATCCTACGGGTATAAATGTCTATGGGTAGAACCACACCCAAGGAAGTACTTCTCACGTGAGAAAACTGTGACGACAACTCAAAACGCCACCCCTCATGTAAGGGACACTATGGGACTAAAACCCACGTGTTTGGGACTAACATTCAAATGTAAATAATACGTCACATGGGACTGAAACCCACTGACACGTGAAGCATGTAAAACCGACACGCAGCACAGTGTGGCATCAAAAGATGGCTACACACACAGAAAACAGCAAAAACGTAAATGAAAGGACTGATACCCAACATACACGTAAAGGTAGGACTAAAACCCCCTTTAATTTAGTAAATAGGACTGGCACCCATTACTAATTGCATAGGTGGGACTCTAACCCCCTATAAATAGGTAGGACTCTAACCCCCTATAACGGAGTAAATGGGACTAACACCCAAACTCAAAGTGACAAAGGTGGGACTAAAACCCCCTGTAAAAATGGGGCTAAAACCCATTCCCATATAAATTACTGTGACCGTGGGGTGATGGGACTAAAAACCCACTCCCATCTCTAGGCAGGAATAACTATCTAAAAGGAAATAGGACTAAAACCCACTCCTATCCCTTAGGCAGGCAGGGATAAAACACTTTATATAAGGGTCATGGGACTAAAAACCCACCCCTATTCCTCAAGCAGAAATTAGTAAATAAGAGACATGGGACTAGTACCCACTCCCATGCCAACAAAACAAGACTTGTACATAGCGATAAAACAACGTTGGCATACAGCAAATACTTGACACTGAAGAAAGAAATCACACTAATCTGTGAACATAAAACGTTTTTGTGGTGAATTAATTTTCTTGTGAATTAAAACTTTTCTGCGTTAAATCCATTCACTTGTGAGATAAACATTTGCGTGCTAATTCTTTAAACTCGCCCTACAACTCATATTTCTAAAGACAAAGGTGTGCCTGTCACCGCGACAGGCGTTCCAAAACAACAATTGATGCATTCACAAACGCAGTTTTGAAACTTCCAATTACTGATGACCCTTTTTTTTTCACCGCTGCTACAACCGAAACACAGTTCCTTTAAATACGAAGACCACATTACTCTGCTTGTTCTTATTACGTTGTTCTTCTACTTTTTATTTTCCGTTTGCTGCTGGTTGCAACGATGCGCAAATTCTCCTCAGGTTCACTGAACAAGCGCTTGACTTGTATCCACTCGTTGCCGTCTTTTTTTAAAATTTATTTTATATCGCGCACAAACGTGGTTGGAATATTAAACAATCGTGGTTGGCAGAAACAGCAAACACATCGCTGCCTGGAACAGAAAACACCATGAACCCCAAGATGGTAGCACGCACAAACGACGTATGCCGGGTGGCTCACGGAGCGCTCTCGCCTACAAACGCACGCTCGCAGTTCCGAACACCAGAAGACACCATGCAAGCTTGAAGCTCCGAACACGAGAAGACGTAATGATAGCTTGATGAATGGCTCCGCGCGGCGTTGAACACAGTAAGTAGCGCGAGCCAAATTTGAATTTTGAAAGAAACGCAACTGTCATTGCAAACAGACCACGCAGCCAACCACAAAGTATTTATATATATTACTCTCAAAATAAAGACCACCACTTAATCTAATTGTAGTTCAGTGAACTGAATTTAAGCTTTCAATCAGTCGATAATTTAAACGGGAAATACACAAGTAATTCCCACACAGGTTCAGCGCCATAACGAGGGAATAATTAAGAAATCCAACATCCTATGTAGAGCAAGGTCTACATCACACTTGTTCACAAGCAGTCACCAATTACCTTGGTACAGAGTCACGGTCTCGCTTGTTGCACCATGTTGCTTTTTTTTTTTACTGACTCGATGGTACTGTTTGACAAATCTTCGTGTTAACTCAGGCAGCTATGATGATGAATTGCCAAGAAATGTAGACGCCAAAGATGACAACACAGCACGCCTGTTACTTGTTGCTCAAAAAATTCTTAGTTGTAGCACAATAGACGTTTTTTTTTCCTTGTGGCATATTTTCTTCTCCATAAGTAGACTGGCTTGTAACTATTTTTCCTGATGTGGATGATGTGATGATGACACAGCATGCCTGGGCTGGGCTGTCCGATGTGGTGGACACTGGTGGGGCAGACAGGCATGCTTGACAAATTTTTTTTTCTTCAACATGTTTCTTTTCTCTTCTTTAAATTTCTTGACACTTGTTTCTTGACGCTTGACACTTGTTTCTTTTTTTTTTATTTTCCTTGACCTTGGTACTTTTCTACACGTTCTCTTTGTCCACTCCTCTTTCTTGGTTGAGTCCATGTTGCTTTTTGCGTGAGATTTTCTCCAGATCGTCGCCATAAATGTAGTGGGCTGGCCCCACGTGTGCAGGATGTACAAGTAGACGCTGTAGACGTGGCCAGGTAGGAGTAGATGTAGTTTATTAAGATCATAGGTGTAGAAGTAGTAAATCCAGAACAGGCTCCACAATAGGCCCCAACATAGGCCCCAGCATTAGCCCCACCAGGAGCAGCCTCCTAGCTGCTCAGCCCATCTTCCCAACTCTCTCAGTCCCACACAGTATCTAAGCATTCCACCCACACTAACATTCTACGCGGAACACTGACACTGGCTGAGCAGCTAGGTACAGAATGAAGGGAACATAATAACATGACCTGAGGATACTACAGATTTTTAAACATATTTTTTACAGAAATAAAACAATATTTCTCAACCCTTTGCATTGCCCCCAAAGTTAGATGTTCGGTCATTTTATGGGGTTTTCTCAAGGACAGACAGAAATAAATAAAACCATGTTTTGGCAATGATGATATATCAAGGTCAAGCTAAAATGGGGTCGGATCAATATTAATTCTGAAACTAGGTGTAGGGGAAACAGCTTTTTCTGAGTACTGCTGAATACTGAGGGATGTGCCAATAAACTTGCTGTGACGGAGAGGGACTCTGTTCTGAGGGGTAGAGTCACTCTCACTAAGTGTTAATCCCCTGTCAGGTGACCTGACAAGTAAGATTCAGCCCCACCTCTCGTATTACTTTTGATAAGTGCTTGAAATGGAAACATAGAAGTGCAAGTACTACTTGTCAAGGGGGCACCTGTTGAGAAGTCCTGGTACTTTCCCATTAAAAGAGAAGTGCTGAGAAGTGCCGGTGCTATCCCTTCCACATTCAAAAGGTGCAGGTTCTGAGCACCTTATAGTACCTGCCGATTAAAAGCACAACTTTGGATGCAAAGGAAGCAGAAACCCACGTCTGCCCAAAAAAATTGTAGTGTAAGAACTGAAGTTCTTATTCCAACATTAGGTGCCCGGAAGCAGGAACAAACAATTACTTAAAGTAGGATTTAAAAGTGCAATGCAGATCCTCTGGGATCTTACAAGCGATTCCAGTCAAAAACACTGTTGTCTAACAGAAGTTACTTTTTAAAATGGCCGAAATAAAAAAAACAGGTTGGAATTACCATCTGCCAACAGGCAGTGAGGTGTCCTCGGCTGACTCACAGCCCCAGCAAAATAAATGATTTCCCAACACATCGAGTACAGCACATGAAGTGGATTTAATATAGAGTCATATTTAAGTGTAGTTCAACCTTCTACAAACAGTAGGAGTTCAAACATTCCTGTATGCAAAATCTCTACCCGGTGTCTCTTAGTTTCTCACTACAGCACACAGGATTGGACAATAGGTCAGCCCATTTCCGCCACTTGCTCTCTTCACTGTGAGTGACGGAATTTTTCTTGTGCACATTTGAATCTCCATGAAAAACATGTTACACTGCCAAAGATGGAGGGCCAATGTCTGCTGGGACACCTGTGAACATCTACTTGAAACGTTGTGCATTTCACTGCCAAGGATGAAGGGCCAATCTCTGCTGGGGCACATGGGAACATCCTCTCAAAAAGTTGTCTATTTCACGGCCAAGGATGAAGGGCCAATCTCTGCTGGGGCACATGGGAGCATCCACTTAAAAAGTTGTCTATTTCACGGCCAAGGATGAAGGGCCCATCTCTGCTATGGCACATGTGAACATCCACTTAAAAAGTTGTCCACTTCACTGCAAAGGATGGGAGGCTAATCTCTGCTTTTTTTCATTTTTTCTTTTTACTTTTTTTTGTTTTCTTTGCAAAACTATACATGACATTTTTAGACTGTATTCCTTTAAAACGTGTAATGCCTACTGTATAGGCTTAGAAAAATAATAAATACAAAAAACATTGTTTGAAAAGGCCAGACCTCTTGACTTTGTCAGTGGTGGTATGTTTGTGCCAGCCTAGGTGAAACATTGGAGGTCCTCACTATACTTTCAAACCTCCTGTCATTTTGTGTGGTGCCACAGGTATGGGCATCTGTGGTATCTCTGCATTTGAAGGCTTGAGTGCATGCTATGATTCTTGAGTGAACTATAATGAGCCTGCGGTGTGTGAGGTCCCCTATCAGCTGACAGAAAAGAGAGCTGCTGAACGGTTGTGAGCTGATGACAAGGCACCAAAGACATTCTCTCTGCGGCCAGCACTGCACAGATCTGAGAGATGCGACCGCAGACCTGAAGACAGAGCCTGTTGAGTTGCCCTCCATGTACTCCAAAGGAGTGGGAAATCCCCTCGCTCTGACAAAAAGTACTTGCAGAGCATGAAGGAGTCATCCACACGTCGCCAGTCACAGTCCACTGTGATTGTGAATGAGATCTTCTAGCTCACCAACTTTAAAAAATAAATAAATAAGATTACAAAATCACAACAATTTCGTGAAGAAATTTAAAAAAAAGAATGTTTTAGTGGAGACAAAAAAACTACCAAGTATTGGCAAAGCCAATAGGTCTCGCCTATGCAAGAGCTATTAACTTTGCCAATGTGTTTTAGCGGTGTTGTACACCAGCGTGACTACTGGTCAGCATTGCTAAAAGTTAGTGGCGTAGAGAATAGTGGCATGGATTGTCGTAGAGTGGAATGGCGAAGAGGGGATTCGAGTGTCATAGAGTGGAATGGCATATAGTGGAGTCGGGTAGCATGGCGTACAGTGGAGTGGCGTAGAGTACAGTGGACTGGTGTAGAGTGCATTGGCATAGAGTGCTGCAGAGTAAAGTGGTGTAGAGTGCAGTGGCGTAGAGTGGAGTGCTGCAGAGTGAAGTGGCGTAGGGTGCAGTGATGCAGAGTAGAGTGGTGTAGAGTGTATTGGCAAAGAATGCAGTAGTGCAGATTAGAGTGGCGTAGAGTGCAGTGTCATAGAGTAGAGCAAAGTGGCGCAGAGTATACTGCAATGGCAGAGTGGGTTAGAGTGGAGTGGAATAGTGGAGAGTGGAGTCGAGTGGAGTGGTGTAGAGTGCATTGACAGAGTGTTGCAGAGCATAGTGATATAGAGTGCAGCAGCATAGAATTCAGCAGCTTACAATGCTGTGTCGTAGAATGCAGTGGCATAGAATAGAGTGTTGCATAGTACATTGTAGTTGTGCAGAGTAGAGTGGCATAGTGTGCAGTGGCGTAGAGTATAGTGGCGTAGAGTGCAGTGGTGCAGAGTACAGTGGCATAGAGTACCGTGGCGTAGAGTGCAGTGGTGTAGAGAGGTGCAGAGTAGAGTTGTATAGAGTGCAGTGCCATAGAGTGTTGCAGAGAAGAATATATTGGTGTAGAGTGCCATAGTATGCAGTGCAGTGGCATAGAGTGGAGTGCTGCAGAGTGAAGTGGCATAGAGTACAGTAGTGCAGAGTAGAGTGGCCGAGAATTCAGTGGCGGAGACTGCAGTATTGCAGATTAGTGTCGTAGAGTGCAGTGGCATAGAGTAGAGTGGTGTGGAGAGCAGTGAGGTAGACTACAGCGGTGCAGAGTAGAGTGCAATGATATAGAGTGCAGTGGACTTGAGTAGAGTGGCGTAGAGTGGTGCAGAATGCAGTGGCGGAGCGTAGATTGTTTCAGAGTAGAGTGATGTGGCATAGAGTACAGTAGTGCAGAGTAGAGTGGCAGAGAATTCAGTGGCGGAGACTGCAATATTGCAGAGTAGTGTCGTAGAGTGCAGTGGCGTAGAGTAAAGTGGTATAGAGAGCAGTGGGGTAGATTACAGTGATGCAGAGTAGAGTGCAGTGATATAGAGTGCAGTGGCATTGAGTGCAGTGGGCTTGAATAGAGTGGTGTAGAGTGGTGCAGAGTGCAGTGGCATAGGGTGGAGTGACACAGAATGTGTGGGGGTGCGTAGATTGTTTCAGAGTAGAGTGATGT
This sequence comes from Triturus cristatus, assembly GCF_964204655.1. Classification (NCBI taxonomy): domain Eukaryota; kingdom Metazoa; phylum Chordata; class Amphibia; order Caudata; family Salamandridae; genus Triturus; species Triturus cristatus. Next base: position 322,770,308 of record NC_140590.1, on the reverse strand, counting down.
GGCGTAAAGTGAAGTGTACAGGGTAGAGTGAGGTGGAGTGGAGTGGTGCTGGGTAGAGTGCAGTGACATAGAGTAGAGTGGCATAGTGTAATGGAGCAAATTGGTGTAGAAAGCAGTGGCATGGAGTTCAGTTGTGCACAGTAGATTAGAGTGGCATAGAATGGATTGGCATGGAGTGTTGGGGCATAGAGAGGAGTGGTACAGAGTAGAGTGTATTGGCATAGAGTGCAGTGGCGCAGAGTGAAGTGTTGCAGAGTGGTGTAGAGTGGAGTTGTGCAGAATGGAATGACCTAGACTGGAGTGGTGTACAGTGCAGTGGTGAAGATTGCAGTGGTGTAGAGTACAGAGACATAGAGCGCATTGGCATAGAGTAGAGTGGTGCAGAGTAGAGAAGAGAGACGTAGAGTTCAGCGGCATATTATGGAATAGTGCTGAGTGGAGTAGAGCTAGTGGTGCAGAGTGCAGTGGCGTGGTGTAAAGTGAAGTGGTGGAGAGTAGAGTACAGTGGCGTGAAGTGGTACAGAACAGAGTAGAGTGGCATAGAGTGGAATAAGCATGGTGTGGTAGCACACTTTCATTACAGATAATACATCTTCAATTGAAGTCACCATTACATTTGCACAGCCATACAGTTTCACTGATAAAAGTATACAGTGCACAAATGATAATGTGTGGACATGTCATTGCCTAGTGCAGGGATCTTCATACTGGGGGGCGGGCCGCCCTAGGGGGGCCCTTGGCTATCCCAAGGGGGTGCCAGACTCTGGCCAAAAGATGCACTATGCTAATAACGGTGCTTTGTTTTAAGTGGAAAACAAATGAATGGCTGTAAGTTGCTCTGTAATCAGCCATCACCAACATTTTTTGCTATTTATATCATAGTTGCAGGTGTGTCAAAAGGTAAGGGAATCCAAATATTCTTCAAAACCCCCACCCCCATATCAGATAATCACACTATGGAAACTTTTACACGTCAGGCCTGGCTGACCAAAATAGTATGTTTGTCAATCATGTATTTGATTGCATTTTTAAAAGGTTAGCAAAACTTAACTGCAATGTATACATAGGTCTAGACATATTTAAACATTGCCAATTTAAAGGAATATTTGTGAAAAATTCTGAGTGAGGGACAGACATTTTTTTTGTTTACACTGGGTGGGGGGGGGGGTCGCGGAGTTAAAAAGTTTGAAGACCACTGGTCTCATGTATTGATTTGTTTTGATTGTTTTAAAATATTTGTTTCTGCCACACTTCAGAAGTACCAACAAATTTGCTACATTTGAGCTTTTCCTATTCTGAAATATTTGCACAGTTCATTTACAGACATTTACATTTTGTAGTGTGCTAGAAAGAAATTACATTGTACAGCCTTTCTTAAACACTCCACAGATCCAGCATGATTGTTACATAAATCCTTTCACTTTGAAGTCAGAGAAAGAAAAGCAAACACCAAGCTCCCAAATAGAGAGAGCTAGACATTTGACATCTGTCTTTGAATACACAGCAAATATGACAAGATAAGAACAAGAATTAAAGGCCTGTTTACAGAAATCGAGCACTGGTGGACAGTACAGTAAAAAGGGTTTGGGCAAGGGAAGGGACAAGCTGGAGCTGGGCAGCCTAAAACAGATAGGCCCAACAAAGAGAAAGCAAGCAAATGTGAGTCAGAAACCAGAAAGCCAATGGTAAACAACAAGCGCAATGCATTTCCAGGGAGCTTACCGAATGTCCCCAAAGTGTTGTTAGTAAACCTAGGCTTTGACCTAAAAACAATGAAATTGGCCACTTATGGTTAATGTAACGATTTACAATATAATGCTCCCAATATCAAACTCTAATGGATGGATTTTGAGTGTGCTTGAGTGAGAGAGGTGATAGTGATCTGACTGACCAAGACCATCTTTTTTATTTTTCATGTTTTAGTCATTACACCCCTTACAGCACTTTGGTCAGACCAAAATAAAATGCATTGCTCTGGAGTTGCTTCTAGGGGTTCGCACTAACCCGTAGCCAGTCTTTGGGTTGGAAAGGAGCCCTACCGGAGAAGTAGTCATGAATCTTACTCCAACAGGAAAGAGATCGGTGTAGTCCTGCCATTTTGGAGTACGCAGGAAGATGGATATAATAACATCTCTCTTAACAAGAATAAGACCTGATTACAACTAGGGAGATAATGCTATTTCAGACACAAAACAATGCTTGGGTGTTTGCCCTCCTGACTGGCAGAATCTAAGCAATCTGTGCATTAATCCCCCTTTTGAGGGAGGCATCTTGGAACCAACAGCAAATGTTGCCTCAGTCGTCATGCCACACTGATACATGCCAACTTTCTAGAAAAAGAAAGTGGGAGATTTAAGAAAAATTTGGGAGAATATGTTTCCCCAATTGACATCTATTGAAGGAGAGACAATTTCAGGTGTAAGACATAAAAAATAAACCCTCTTGTTGGCTTCAAAAATCGGGAGTCTCCAGCCTGAATCGGGTCTACTGGCAAAAATGCAGTCCACCGGCATTTGTGCCCGAGTTGTGATACAGTCCTAAGCAAAGTCCACGGGCATTGCAGAAGGCAGGAAATATGACAACCCTTAGGGGTATGGGGGATCTTAAGAGGCATCAAAATGGACATATCTGTATATCTGTCTAGAGCTTCAAGCCGCTCAAGCAATGGCTTCTCGGTCTCAGCACAGCAGTGGCGAAACACAAAAGTACGCCCCGCAGTATGCATACATGCCAACATTTTAGAATGGGTAAGTGGGTGATTTAAATAAAATAGTCGGAAAATGTATTTCTCCTATTGCCTTCTATTCTGATCCTGCAGCAGCACACGTGCAAGTCCCACCCCTGCCAGTAGACCCAAATCAGGCCGCAAATAGAAGTCAACGGGAGAAATACATTCTCTCGATTATTTATCAAAACTCTTACTTTCCCCTTCCAAAATGTTGGCATGTATGCTGATGGCTGCGGGCTTTAGCCAACATGAAAGCAAGAATAGGGTGGCACGAGACTGGCCTTGAAATAAGTCTGTCGCCTGAATCGGAGGGTTGGCAAGTATGCAGAATGTGATAAGGGGCCCTTCAGTCGGCAACATGTTAGAGATACTCATTGCCCTAAGGCTAAATAGGGCCGCCCCCGGGAAGTGTTGGGGAGCACCTGCGTATGCCCCTTACTCAGAGCCCGGAACCTCCTTTCACGTTTCTTGAGCGAGGTCCGAGCCCAGCAAATGTGACTACGGAGTCACGTGGCTGCCGTGCATGCCCGGCCGACCGGTGCAGGCTTTTCAACTATTGCCTCAGAAACCAGGTAGCCTGCCCGGCAACAGTCGCGGCCACATCATGGCGTCGTCATGGGAATGTTTCCAAAGAACCAAAACAGCTTGACGGGCTCCCCCGCACGCGCCAGCTGCGGTGCCTGACGTCCTTTCGTTCTTCCTGGCGCACACGTTCACTTTCGTTCTCGTTTCCTAAGTCCGCTCCTCCTCCCCCGCACACACACGAGGAGCTGTGCTTCCGCCATCGTGCAGCTACCGCATAAAAATTTCACCACAGGGCCTCCCAAAGAAAGAACCTGACCAACAGCATAGTTCACGTCTGAGCTGCTCGAAACCGAGACAACATCTCATCCGCAGAAGATACCAGCTCCTCCCTGGCCAATAAGACAGGATGGAATGCGTGTGACGAAAGAGGTCAATCTTTATGACCCTGTGCCAGCCCATATTTAGAGCAGAGTGCAGCTCTGAAATGCCAACCATTCATCGTCATTAGCAGATGATCTGTGATGGGATGTGAGGGCACAGACTTATCACAGCTCCTCTCCGTGTCCTTCGGTGAGGTGGGCTCCCAAGTACTCCATGAGAGCGAGTGGAGGGCGCCAAAAGAATTCTGTTACTATTTTTTTTAAAACATGCCTGTTATGTCAATCCTCAATCAAAATCACACACTGTAAATACCCTTTGCTATTCCATTTTTATATGGAGTCAAAACAGGGAGAACTAAAGGCACGGCTCAGATTTACTATCCTTCACGCAAAGGGTGGGTCTCGCAAAACATTCTGCGCCGCTCCCTAGCTCCACGATGTAGTAGTGAGCTGTAGTGTGGGGAGCAGAGCCTTATATCCCTTCTCCCAACCATTCCTCCGATCTTGGAGGTGCACCCTGATTGGGGGGATTCAAAACATCACCTGGCTCCCCCATTGGCCAGGTGACCCGGTGCCTTTCTGGCGCAAGCTTTCTGTGCCGGAAGCGCCCCCTTTGTTTCGGGACGCTTCCAGACGGTGAAAACTGGCTCCTTGCAGGGCTCTGGCGTCCGTTAAGGCACAGGGCCTCGAGGCCCCCTTTAGGGGCGGCCTCTGCAAAAATGGCTGCGCTTCATGATGCTCAGCTTGCACTGTGGCGCATACGTGAGCCAGCGGTGACTAGTTAAGGATTTGTACTGGTTAATCATCTCCCATGCAGATCCTTATGCAGATACACCCGTACAAGGGCCAGACATGCTAGGTGTCTGCTTTATTATTATGCAGCACAAAGGTTACTTGTAGGTATAGCAGACACCACTTCACTCTTTGCCTGCACCTGGTTTCACCGGAAGTCAAGATTTGGCATAAAGTCAGATTGTTATTTTAGTAGATCTGGCTTTGTACCATCAGTCTTTGCATAAACTGACAAGTGTTTGGCACAAAGCGTTTTTGGTGCTGAGCAGTTTTTGCATATAAACGTTGATCGTTGCTGTTCCTGCTGCTTTGCGCCACACAAGAACAAACCTTTGTTAAATCTGGGCCCAAGTGTGCCAAGGTACATACCAGGAGTCTTGCTGTCTGGTAGGGGGCTATAGTTTGCTTCATGTCAAGCCTCCAAAAGTCAGTTTGGGCTGACAAGAAGCATAACCACAGGGGTGGGTAAGAGTCAGTTGTATATCAAAATAAATTCCCGCCTAGCCTGTATAATTCTCATAGGGCTAATTCCCGCCTAGCCAGTATAATTCTCATAGGGCTAATTCCTGCCTAGCCAGTATAATTCTCATAGGGCTAATCCCCGCCTACCCTGTATAATTCTCATAGGGCATACTTTTTTAAGGGCTTAACAAATTTCCCCCAACTATTTTCTTCCTTTTATTGCTTGTTACAATGGTTATTCTACAAGGAAGTAACAAGGGAGTCTGACAACCTCTATAATGCCTCACCAGTGACACGGTGCAGCACAAAACAATGTTCACAATGTGTATTGTGAAATGATGACACGCTAGTGTGACACACCGAAAAGCAATCATAGGCAATCAGAGACATTACCTCATCATAGCCAATAATTTACATATAAAAAGATTTAATAGCACACTCAACCCCTTTGATAAATACTACTGGTTGCGCCTAGTGAAGTGCTACATAGTATGTTGGGAGGCCCGAGTGGCAGCCCAGCAAACATCTGTAAAAACCTTCTTTCTACTCTGTTAGGGGTGGCCAAACCTCAGTGTTCACCTGAATGGCATCTCATTAGGTCCTAGATAGGCACGCAGATTTTGGAGATTGCCAAAGGGAACCAATGCTGATAGTCAGGAATGAATTGTTTCTTTTTCTACTGGACAAACATGACAAACAATAATCCAGGTTGGTGGAAATAGGCGGTACACTTGATGAAAGCCCAAAAAATGTGTACCTTGTACCAAGGACTTTCAGATGCAGTCATGTGATCACAGTGACATGCAGCTCCCTTAAGCATGTGGTAGACAGACAAACAAATTAGAAAAGCTACATTGTCTCAGATTACCAGGGCGAGTCAAAGAGATTTAGCAACACTGGCAGAAAGTCTCAAGAAATGACTGGATCTGGTTGTAAACACTCTGAAGCAAGCATGTCACTAAGGGTCTAAGGCAAAGGTCTTCAAACCTTTTTGCTCTGAGCCCCCCCAGCCCCTAAGCAAAATGTTTTGAAGTTGGGCCCCCCTCCAAAACTATATGCAAGGATTTGGGGAGGGGGAGGGGTGATCACAGGGGGTAGGGATCATGTCTTTATGTCAGGATTGCTCTTCTGTAGCTCGTAATCCACACTAAATGTGCAACAGCATCAACAAGAATAACATTGACCCAAAACACTACTGCCCATAATTGGGGTGCTGTGGGCCTCCGTGCACTCCATCTGCCACACTAATGAGGGCTGTAGCCCTGAGAAGCAGGCAATCTCCTCTTCTTTCACTCCTTCCCCACCATGTCCGACTGTCACTTCAACCTTGAAACAAGCCTGGTTTCTTTCTGAAAGAAAATGAGCTACTGCATGCTACCCACCTTTTTTGCTCCGAGGGCACAATCTGTCCTAATGCTAGCAAGGAAAATGAGCCCCCATGCACCCTTTCTATTGTAAAACTTTCAAACGTGTGATGCAGTGGACCCCTGGGCAAAAGTGTCCCTGCACCCGTTTCACTAATGACAGGTACAGACATTTGTTAACAACATAGGCTCCCATCTCACACCATCCCTCTCCCTCCCATCCCTGTGCATCCCTCTCATCTCTCTGATGTCTAAATCAAGGTGTCTCCTCTGCACTAATGTTTCCTCTCCCTTAGGTTCATTGCTCCAAGGCTTCAAAGAAGCACTGGCACAGCAAGTATGCCCTGGCTCTCTAATGCAACAGCTGCACCAATAATACCTACAGCTCCAGGCTGTCCACTGTGCCTACTCAACAGGGCCATTTCTTCTAGGCCACATGCTCAAACAGGTTTTCTGCCACTTTGTGTAAAAACAGCAACAAAAAAAGCACATTTACTCCCCCCACCCCCCCCTGTTGCTTGAGCCCTGTTCTGTGCGCAACAATAGTGACTTGAGCCCTAATGCTAGTAAACAAAATGCACCCTGTGTTCTTTTCAATAGTAAGACTGCCATAACTGGGTTCCAGTACCCACTCACAGCGGGTGGGAGGGGGGTCCTGTGCTGTGAAACAGATAGTGGCGAACTAAAGAAGAACCAAGGTGCCCGCTACCTGAAAGAAATGGAAATGTGTGCAGTGGTTATTTACCAAATGTAAAGGCTGCTTTGGAGTCACTGTAGCTTTTTATTAAACGAGTCAATCAGCTACATGGTGACAAACATCTATTCTTTTTGAGATGTAATATGTGTCCATTAAAAGGAGCGCACATTTTGTAATGGACAAATAAAAATAGATTTACATTTGAAATATAGATTTGTAATGCTTATCACTGAAATGTGTTTTTTAAAGCACTTGTTTTTCCTTAACCAGTGTTTTGCAGCAGCCTGTTTTAAAACAGTGTAATACAATTTTAAAATAATGGCATTCATAGTGCTTTCTGTCACATACTGGGACCTCGTAGCGCTATAAACAAATCACTATTCCTCATTGCACAAATCAGGATGTAATTCTGTGACTGTCGGGTCACGCACAAAGCCATCTGCAGTGATAACAAAAGCCAACTGAAGTTTCATAAGGTAAAATAGCATTTTTCCCCTTGATTAGTTTAACTTGCATTTATTTTTTATTTGAGGTGTTCACATGGTTTTATATGCAGTTACCCAAAGTTTAACGAAAAACAATGAAATGGCTCTGAAAGTCCTGCACTGATCAATCAAAAGGAGGTCTGAGAGACCTAAGGTGCGTCAGATGATCAACCATGTATTGCCATTCATGGTTAAAGGGCATAAAATATCAGGTTCATTTTGGTACTTTAATTTTTTGAAGTCCATGACAGCACAGGACCAACACCCAAGCATGCATCACATATATGTACATTAGTAGAAGGGGAGTATTAAATAGTAGTGATTTCTAAAAATAGTAACAGTGCAAGAACTGGAAATTCTACAGTCTGAGTCTGTTGAATTTCAACCCAATGTTTTCTCTCTCTCTCTTCCCCTCTCTGTAACTTTCTTGTGGTCTTGCATTTCCTGTAGATTTGTTATGCTCTCCTGGATAATTCTTTCTAGGAACGTTTTCAGTCTTTCTCTCTCTCGTTCTCATTCTCTTGTTCTCTTTCACACCCTCTTCCTTCTGAGTTCCTCCTCTGCTCATCATCCTGCAACCACATAGCACTTCCTCTCCCTTTTCAATCCTGACTTATCCATAGCCCTATTCTGCCTTCTTTCTTTAGATCCACCAAAGAGTCTTTCCACCTCTGACTCTTCTCATCCCATCACTCTCAACATCCTTAGCAACTTCTTCACTTTTCCTTCCTCCACCACAGTCCCTTGTACTCATCTCCCCTCTTACTTTTCTCCACCTCACTTCCCCATTGCAAAATTAATTTGCTCTCATCATCATATTCTCGCTCAAACCTCCACCACTTTGGCCTAGTGGGCCTTTGACAAAAAATCCTAGGAGAAGGTTTCTCCCAGGTGAGCTGCAAGTGATATTTGCAAAGAACAGACGTCTCACAAAGGTAGAATTTTGGACAGGCCAACTTGAGTGGAAGCATGTTGCCAGATGGCCACCATGCTCCCTGCCAGCAGTTGGGTCTAAAATGAAAGGTAGTAGTACAGCCACCCAGCCCATAAATACTCTACAATCAGCACAGATTTCTCACTGTGTGTTAGGAGTTGAACAGAGGCCAGAATATGTAAAAGGCCAGGAGGTCACGATAGTCCCACATGCACTATGAAGACCAGGGGACAAACTCCATCAAAATCTATGGAACCCTTCTTTGTCATTTAACAAATATAATGTTGCGTTCTACGTAGTGATTGCTACGGCAGATTTAGCAAAAAGTAGAGAAGTACTGTGTGGAATGTTTGAGTTAATCTCAACCAGTAGTAATTATTCAGGACCCTATTCCAGTGCATGATTGTTTTTCCCACCATACCACCCCAGACAGAAACAAGCAAATTAGCCTTGGCCCTGCTTTAATAGGAATAGTCCTGCTGAGAATGAGAGCCAGAGCCCTCAAACAAGAGCACAAACAGCCCTAAACCTGTTTTGGCCCTTTTGCCCTGGTCAGTCGGGTGATTGAGACCTATGATGGAGTGAGCACAGGACCAAGTCTAGGCTCTTACAGCGTGGCGCTGAAGAAAGCGCAAAAGGAATGGGTGAAAAGCTTGAATTACTCTCTACCACTGGTAACAGCTTGAGGCTGCATTCCAGTCCATCATTTTTTTGCTCGCCATGCCATCTCTGACAGGAACCAGCCATGCTCCAATATTTGCATCACTGTGAATAAGATGTTCTAACCTTAACTCAGTGATATCCACTTTATCACCTGTGAAAGGTTGGACAGCCCTGCTTGAATTCCAAATCTCTTCAGGTTGCTCATAGATATCTATAGGTGGCACAAAAATGGCAAATATATGCACCTACCTACACCCAGCTGTATATAATGAGTAGTAAACAGGCTTTTATATGGAAGGTTTATTATTATTTTATGTCAAAACATAATCTTTTTTTGTGCATTTTACTTCTAATAGTGCTACGCAATATCACTGGCTTGACAGCACCAAGAAATCATTAAAACTCTATAAAGTTGTACGTTATAATTCAATACATTGGTCTAAATGCATGGACTTTTCTGTGAAAAGCAAATTTCTTTTGGCATAGCACAGCCTTTTAACCACCATGTGATGGGTATTTATTGTATCTCGCATATTGAAGTGGAAGGTTTTGCTGGATACTCCTGCTATCTACTGGTGATGGGTGTGATAATGGCATTTTGAGCCCTGCCGACTTCCACCAAGCCACATTAAATATGGTAGGTCACTGTATTTTTGTTATGGCTTTGAAACAATCATGTATATAATATGAGACAGGAAGGCAGCAGCGATTTTAGAAAGTAATACAATCACCTAGTAGCTTGTCTGGGATCTAAACCGTCATTGTAGGGAACACTTTAAATGTAATTGAAGGTCAGGCCAGTAGCCTCAGCCCTGACAGCGCAGCCAACAGAATTCGAGGTGGGGGGCGGGGGGAAGGGGGTGTTGCGCGCCTGTCTTGGAGAGTGAATTCACACTCACTGACCCTGCTCCTTGTCACTCGGAATTACTTTCCTGGCCCGTTTTTATGGCCTTAAACTGCTGCATGTAAATAAAGACAACCTAGAAAGGCTCTTTTTGCGTTTCCAAGCGGTCTTCATTTACATGTAATTGCAGACCCATTCGCGCCCGTCTGGGAACACTTCCACGGCCCCCCAGGGGGGCGCGCCCCTCAGTTTGAAGACCTTTGGTCTAAGGGATTGGATCTGATTACAAACACTGAAGCAAGCAAGTCACTAAGGGTCGGATTAGATATTGTTGTAAACACACTGAAGCATGCACGTCACTAAGGGATTAGATTTTGTTGCAAACACTGTGGAGAAAGCTTGTCCCTAAGGGTCTAAGAGACAGTATTGAAAACACACATCAGTATCCCTAAATATTAGATGTAAAGTTTGTAAACACATTTTGAATTTTTACCAGTGGGCCTGTGCACTGTCAGTGACCTCCGTCAAAGGGGGTGTGAAAGAGCTGAAATTTGATCAGAAATTCAAAGCTGTTCTGAACAGGGGCCCATACAATACTTTTAGCCTAGGGCTGCCAAAATCCTTAAGATGACCCTGCTTAAAGCCACAGGTTCACTCTGGTGACTCTTAGCTGTAGCAACGGCAGCATAATGAAGGGCCTGCCTATGCAAATTTAGGCACATAGGGGCATACGTATCAAGAAAGAGTTTTGCGAGCCCTTAATAGCGAATTTTGGGAATTCGCTGTTAAGGACTCTCAAAAGGCAATGTATGTAGGATTCGCAATATTAATTGCGATTCCTACGCATTCCTTAATTGAGAATCGCAAATTGTGATTCGCAATTAAGGAATACCTTCCCATTCATTCCTATGGGCCTAGAGGCCCATAAGAATGAATGGAAAGACATTTGCAATTTGCAATTTGCGAGTACCCATTAGTTTCATCAGCAGGTATGAGCTGTGAGGAAACTAGCGCTTCAGTTTGCAATAGCCAGGGTGGGTGTAGCACTAAGGAACGTCTACAATGTGCACTGATGTGATTGTCTATTGTTCTAAAGTCAAAACCCAAACCACTGGCTTGTGGGTGGGAATGTGGTTGCATTGGTGGCTAGGAAGGTGCCTTGTTTGGTATGAGGGTGCCTCAAGGGGGAATATGTAGGCACTTCCATGTGTGTATTCTGGTTTATCGCATGCTTGATGGTGTTAATACGTGGACATTTGGATCAGTGTTTGGGGGTATGAATGTCTGGCTGACTTTCTGGGCATCTCATTAATTCTTCTGCATACCTGCCAACTTGAAGAACAGTCTCACCGTGTGAGGAGGGGACGGGGCCTAGAAGGGGCGGGACCTCGTGCCAAGAAGTATATACAATGTACTTTTAAATTCCATATCAGATGTTTCCCAGGAGTAAGAAAGGGAAAATACATAAATGGGAAACAAAAAGGAAAACAGTCAACAAGGGAGGAAGCAGGAACCTGCAAGAGTGAAATGAAGGGTCAGGAAGTGTCTGGGAGCAGATTAAGTAGGCTTGAGGTGGATTCAGGACTATGCAGGCTGGTATTCGGCGCACCAATATTTAATAATGCTGGCCATTGGCTTCTGAGCAGCGCTTTGGCCACTGGCACTTAGTATGTTACAAATTAAGCTCTGATTGTATGAGCTCCTCAAGCACGAAAACGTGAGAGCTCTCGGGTGTAGGTGGCTATGTGGGGCGTGGGCACCTGGGTGGATATGTTTTTTGGTTTTGTGAACGAATGGGTGGGCAAGTGGCCACCTAAATTAGTACTTCGAGGGTGTCCATGTGTTGGTTATGCCAGGAGCTGCTCCATAGGAAGGCCGGATTAGGGACGGAGATGGTGCTGTTCAGTTCCTGGTGAAATTTCACACGCTTTTGGTAGGTGGAGCACAAAAAAATCTCCACACTGTTCACATAACAATGCTTTCATCTCTGTGCAGCGGACACACCCTCCCTAGAGCGTTCTTCAAATAGCAGCATGAATCAGACACACCAGGAGATTATCTGTTCAGAAAGTAGTCTTTGACATTGTAAACAAAATCTAAGTCTGGCAACAATTTTAAACCAACAGGGTAGTACAACCTGCAAGCGTCACCCTGATAGACTGCAAACACTGCGCTGTTCTACGTCACGCAGTTAATACAGGCGCATGTGTAGACTGGAAACACGCCACTCACTGCTTGTGTCATGTCTTGCACAGGCAAATAATATTAGTGCCTTGTACTGGACGAGACACACTGCTATCAATGTTAGTGCCTTGCACAGGCAGAAATACAAACACCAAATAATATTAGTGCCTTGCAAAGGAAGAGAAATGTACTCCAAATGATGTTAGTGACTTGTACAGGCAGAGACACACACTGCAAATAATGTTAGTGCCTTGACACAGGCAGAGACACACACTGCGAATAGTGTTAGTGACTTGTACAGGCAGAGACACACACTGCAAATAATGTTAGTGCCTTGACACAGGCAGAGACACACACTGCAAATAATGTTAGTGCCTTGTACAGGGCGAAACACACTGCAAATAATGTTAGTGACTTGTACAGGCAGAGACACACACTGCAAATAATGTTAGTGCTTTGACGCAGGCAGAGACACGCACTGCGAATAGTGTTAGTGACTTGTACAGGCAGAGACACACACTGCAAATAATGTTAGTGCCTTGACACAGGCAGAGACACACACTGCAAATAATGTTAGTGACTTGTACAGGCAGAGACACACACTGCAAATAATGTTAGTGCTTTGACACAGGCAGAGACAGGCACTGCGAATAGTGCTAGTGACTTGTACAGGACGAGACACACTTCAAATAATGTTAGTGCCTTGACAGAGGATGAGACACACTGCAAATAATGTTAGTGCCTTGCACAGGCAGAAATAGAAACACCAAATAATGTTATCGCCTTGCACAAGGAGAGAAATTCACTCCAAATAATGTTAGTGACTTGTACAGGCAGAGACACATACTGTAAATAATGTTAGTGCCTTCTACAGGGCGATACACACTGCAAATAATGTTAGTGCTTTGTACCGGATGATTAGCAGCCACAGGGCCAGCCCAGAACACCTGAACCAGGGGCAGTCAGTGTATAATCGTAACAAAGGTCCAAGAAGCAATTGACATCAAAATACAGTACTCACAAAAAATTGCAATTTAGAAACAAAGCAATTCATTAATCAACACCTTAAAAGAAATAAAAATAAAAAGGGCAAAAAAGAGGAGAAGAGGGACCCATATACAATGATAATTTTCAATTTTGTTTAACAGATGTATTACATTTTATGAATATTAAAACAGTTAAGACAATGGCGCTCAATACAATGTGCTGGTACAAAAACAGCTTATATTACAAACCAGACCAGTGGCAAACAAGAAAGGAACAACATAGAACAAAATAATGTGTCCTTCATTAGTTTTATGGCCACATAGCGTCGACGGCGTTTCGACCTCTGTAGAATTACACGGTCATTATCAGGACTGGGACATAAATTGAGCTTCCAAAGATTCTATTTAGGATAGCGCTCCAACCCTATCTTACTTGTATGGGTTGGAATAAAGTTCCAAAATGTATTCATTAAGGTAAAACATGGCCAGGCATGAGTTTAGGCCGTCCAAGGATATACAGAAAATTTCCAGGCTGGCTGCTTCTGTCCATAGAGTTTAACAGATCATGCTAGGCAACAGGTGAACAAATCACCAGGATGATTCAACGCCACAATTGTCAAAATTCGTCCTAGTAGGCAGAAAAATCAGGAAGCCCGGCTTGATCTGTTAAACTCTATGGACAGAAGTAGCCAGCCTGGAACTTTTCTGTATATCCTTGGACGGCCTAAACTTATGCCTGCCCATTTTTTACTAAATAAATGTTGGAACTTTATTCAAACCCATACAAGCAAGATAGGGTTGGAGCGCTATCCTAAATAGAATCTTTGGACGCTCAATTCATCTCCCAGTCCTGATGATGACCATGTAATTCTACAGAGGTCGAAACGAGGTCGACACAATGTGGCCATAAAACTAATGAAGGATACATTATTTTGTTCTATGTTGTTCCTTTCTTGTGATATGTATTTTTTCATTTGCCACTTGTCTGGTTTGTAATATACACTGTTTTTGTACAAGCACATTGTATTGAGCGCCATTGTCTTAACTGTTTCAATATTCATAAAATGTAATAAATCTGTAAAAAAAAAAATGAAAATTATCATTGTATATGAGTTCCTCTTCTCTTTTTTGCCCTTTTTTTTATTTCTTTTAAGGTGTTGATTAATATATTGCTTTGTTTCTAAATTGTCATTTTTTGTGAGTACTGTATTTTGATGTCAATTGCTTCTTGTACAGGATGAGACACACTGCAATTAATGTTAGTATGTTGCACAGGCAGAGACATGCACTGCGAATAATGTTACTACCTTGACGCAGGCAGAGACAATGTTAGTGACCGTCAACACCCAGCTGGCACACTTCATAGAAGCCAACAACATCCTAGACACCTCTCACTCTGGATTCTGCAGCAACCACAGCACCAAGACCACCCTCCTTGCAGCTGCCAACGACATCCGCACCCTCCCAGACCAAGGCCATACAGCAGCCCTCCTCCTCCTGGACCTATCAGCAGCCTTTGACACCATCTTCCACGGCACACTAGCCACCAGGCTCCATGACGCCGGCATCCAAGGAAAGGCCCTAGCCTGGATATGATCTTCCCTCTCAGGCAGAAGACAGAGAATAAGACTCCTGCCCTTCCACTCAGAACCAACAGAGATCAAATGCAGAGTACACCAGGGATCCTCCCTCAGCCCCACACTCTTCAACATCTACATGGCCCCCCTCGCAGCCATCATCAGAAATAACGGGCTCAACATCGTCTCCTACGCTGATCACACCCAGCTCATCCTCTCCCTCACCAAGGAACAATGACATCACCAGGCACACCTTCCATGAAGGGATGAATGCTGTCACAACCTGGATGAGGAACAGTTGCCTGAAGCTCATCTCGGAGGAAACAGAAGTCCTCTTTCTCGGCTTTACACCCTCTGCATGGGACGAAACCTGGTGCCCCCCCGTCCTCCGAAACTCACCCACCCAAACGGATCATGCATGTAACCTCGGCATAATACGCTAATCACTCACCATGAATCACCAGATCAACGCCATATCCTCTGCATGCTTCAATACCCTCCGCATACTTCGCAAGACGATCAAGTGGATCCCCCCCAACACCAGGAAAACCCTCACTCATTCACTCCTCACTAGCATTCTGGACTATGGCAATGCCCTCTACGCCAGAATCAACAAAGAACTCCTCCTCAAACTCTAGACCATCAAGAACGCCCCAGCCAGACTTATCCTAAATACCCCACTGCACTACCACTTCACCCAACACCTCCGCAACCTCCACTGGCTCCCCGTCGAAAGAAGAATAACTTTCATGCTGCTCACTCTCACCTACAAGGCCCTCCACAACAATGGATCCCAATACCTCAACGATCTAATCTCCCCTGCGCTCCCATGAGAAACCTCCGCTCCGCCGACCTCTCCCTCACCAAAGTCCCATGTTTTTACAGGACCAGAGCAGGTGGAAGATCCTTCTCCTACCTCGCAGCCAAGACCTGGAACGAAATCCCCCTTCACCTTCGATGGAGCCCGACACTGCACCATTTCAGGAAGGACCTCAAGAGCTGGCACTTTGGCTGACCCCACCAGAGCTGCTCACACCCACCCCCAGTGCCTTGAGACCCTCATGGGTGAGTAGTGCGCTCTACAAAACCCTGATTGATTGATTGACTCGTACAGGCAGAGACAAACACTGTAAATAATGTTAGTGCCTTTTACAGGACGCGGCACACTGCAAATAATTTTAGTGTTTTGTACAGGCAGAGACAAATAGTGCTAGCGCCTTAAACAGGCAGAGCCTAACACTGCAAATAATATTAGTGTTTTGTACAGGACGAGACACACTGCAAATAATGTTAGTGCCTTTTGCACAGGCAGAGACACACACTACAAATAATGTGACTTGTACAGGCAGAGACACGCACTGCAAATAATGTTAGTGCCTTGCACAGGCAGAGATACACTCTGCAAATAATGTTAGCGCCTTGTACAGGCAGAGACATGCACAGCAAATTATGTTAGTGCACTGTACAGGAAGAGACACGCTGCAAATAATGTTAGAGCCTTGTACAGAACGAGACACACTGCAAATAATGTTAGTGCGTTGGCACAGACAGAGACACACACTGCAAATAATGTTAGTGCCTTGTACAGGGCGAAACACACTGCAAATAGTGTTAGTGCCTTGTACCGGGCGAAACACACTGCAAATAATGTTAGTGCCTTGACACAGGCAGAGACACGCACTGCGAGTAGTGTTAGTGACTTGTACAGGACGAGACACACTTCAAATAATGTTAGTGCCTTGACAGAGGATGAGACACACTGCAAATAATGTTAGTGCCTTGCACAGGCAGAAATAGAAACACCAAATAATGTTAGCGCCTTGCACAAGGAGAGAAATTCACTCCAAATAATGTTAGTGACTTGTACAGGCAGAGACACATACTGTAAATAATGTTAGTGCCTTCTACAGGGCGATACACACTGCAAATAATGTTAGTGCTTTGTACCGGATGATTAGCAGCCACAGGGCCAGCCCAGAACACCTGAACCAGGGGCAGTCAGTGTATAATCCTAACAAAGGTCCAAGAAGCAATTGACATCAAAATACAGTACTCACAAAAAATTGCAATTTAGAAACAAAGCAATTCATTAATCAACACCTTAAAAGAAATAAAAATAAAAAGGGCAAACAAGAGGAGAAGAGGGACCCATATACAATGATAATTTTCAATTTTTTTTAACAGATGTATTACATTTTATGAATATTAAAACAGTTAAGACAATGGCGCTCAATACAATGTGCTGGTACAAAAACAGCTTATATTACAAACCAGACCAGTGGCAAACAAGAAAGGAACAACATAGAACAAAATAATGTGTCCTTCATTAGTTTTATGGCCACATAGCGTCGACGGCGTTTCGACCTCTGTAGAATTACACGGTCATTATCAGGACTGGGACATAAATTGAGCGTCCAAAGATTCTATTTAGGATAGCGCTCCAACCCTATCTTACTTGTATGGGTTGGAATAAAGTTCCAAAATGTATTCATTAAGGTAAAACATGGCCAGGCATGAGTTTAGGCCGTCCAAGGATATACAGAAAATTTCCAGGCTGGCTGCTTCTGTCCATAGAGTTTAACAGATCATGCTAGGCAACAGGTGAACAAATCACCAGGATGATTCAACGCCACAATTGTCAAAATTCGTCCTAGTAGGCAGAAAAATCAGGAAGCCCGGCTTGATCTGTTAAACTCTATGGACAGAAGTAGCCAGCCTGGAACTTTTCTGTATATCCTTGGACGGCCTAAACTTATGCCTGCCCATTTTTTACTAAATAAATGTTGGAACTTTATTCAAACCCATACAAGCAAGATAGGGTTGGAGCGCTATCCTAAATAGAATCTTTGGACGCTCAATTCATCTCCCAGTCCTGATGATGACCATGTAATTCTACAGAGGTCGAAACGAGGTCGACACAATGTGGCCATAAAACTAATGAAGGATACATTATTTTGTTCTAAGTTGTTCCTTTCTTGTGATATGTATTTTTTATTTGCCACTTGTCTGGTTTGTAATATACACTGTTTTTGTACAAGCACATTGTATTGAGCGCCATTGTCTTAACTGTTTCAATATTCATAAAATGTAATAAATCTGTAAAAAAAAAAATGAAAATTATCATTGTATATGAGTTCCTCTTCTCCTCTTTTTTGCCCTTTTTTTTAAATTTCTTTTAAGGTGTTGATTAATATTTTGCTTTGTTTCTAAATTGTCATTTTTTGTGAGTACTGTATTTTGATGTCAATTGCTTCTTGTACAGGATGAGACACACTGCAAATAATGTTAGTATGTTGCACAGGCAGAGACATGCACTGCGAATAATGTTACTACCTTGACGCAGGCAGAGACAATGTTAGTGACCGTCAACACCCAGCTGGCACACTTCATAGAAGCCAACAACATCCTAGACACCTCTCACTCTGGATTCTGCAGCAACCACAGCACCAAGACCACCCTCCTTGCAGCTGCCAACGACATCCGCACCCTCCCAGACCAAGGCCATACAGCAGCCCTCCTCCTCCTGGACCTATCAGCAGCCTTTGACACCATCTTCCACGGCACACTAGCCACCAGGCTCCATGACGCCGGCATCCAAGGAAAGGCCCTAGCCTGGATATGATCTTCCCTCTCAGGCAGAAGACAGAGAATAAGACTCCTGCCCTTCCACTCAGAACCAACAGAGATCAAATGCAGAGTACACCAGGGGTCCTCCCTCAGCCCCACACTCTTCAACATCTACATGGCCCCCCTCGCAGCCATCATCAGAAATAACGGGCTCAACATCGTCTCCTACGCTGATCACACCCAGCTCATCCTCTCCCTCACCAAGGAACCTGACATCACCAGGCACACCTTCCATGAAGGGATGAATGCTGTCACAACCTGGATGAGGAACAGTTGCCTGAAGCTCAACTCGGAGAAAACAGAAGTCCTCTTTCTCGGCTTTACACCCTCTGCATGGGACGAAACCTGGTGCCCCCCCGTCCTCCAAAACTCACCCACCCAAACGGATCATGCATGTAACCTCAGCATCATACGCTAATCACTCACCATGAATCGCCAGATCAACGCCATATCCTCTGCATGCTTCAATACCCTCCGCATACTTCGCAAGACGATCAAGTGGATCCCCCCAACACCAGGAAAACCCTCACTCATTCACTCCTCACTAGCATTCTGGACTATGGCAATGCCCTCTACGCCAGAATCAACAAAGAACTCCTCCTCAAACTCTAGACCATCAAGAACGCCCCAGCCAGACTTATCCTAAATACCCCACTGCACTACCACTTCACCCAACACCTCCGCAACCTCCACTGGCTCCCCGTCGAAAGAAGAATAACTTTCATGCTGCTCACTCTCACCTACAAGGCCCTCCACAACAACGGATCCCAATACCTCAACGATCTAATCTCCCCCGCGCTCCCATGAGAAACCTCCGCTCCGCCGACCTCTCCCTCACCAAAGTCCCATGTTTTTACAGGACCAGAGCCGGTGGAAGATTCTGCTCCTACCTCGCAGCCAAGACCTGGAACGAAATCCCCCTTCACCTTCGATGGAGCCCGACACTGCACCATTTCAGGAAGGACCTCAAGACCTGGCACTTTGGCTGACCCCACCAGAGCTGCTCACACCCACCCCCAGTGCCTTGAGACCCTCATGGGTGAGTAGTGCGCTCTACAAAACCCTGATTGATTGATTGACTCGTACAGGCAGAGACAAACACTGTAAATAATGTTAGTGCCTTTTACAGGACGCGGCACACTGCAAATAATGTTAGTGTCTTGTACAGGCAGAGACATACACTAAAAATAATGCTAGCGCCTTAAACAGGCAGAGCCAAACACTGCAAATAATATTAGTGTTTTGTACAGGACGAGACACACTGCAAATAATGTTAGTGCCTTTTGCACAGGCAGAGACACACACTACAAATAATGTGACTTGTACAGGCAGAGACACACAATGCAAATAATGTTAGTGCTTTGCACAGGCAAAGACACACTGCAAATAATGTTAGCGCCTTGTACAGGCAGAGACATGCACAGCAAATTATGTTAGTGCACTGTACAGGAAGAGACACGCTGCAAATAATGTTAGAGCCTTGTACAGAACGAGACACACTGCAAATAATGTTAGTGCGTTAGCACAGACAGAGACACACACTGCAAATAATGTTAGTGCCTTGTACCGGGCGAAACACACTGCAAATAATGTTAGTGCCTTGTACAGGGCGAAACACACTGCAAATAATGTTAGTACCTTGCACAGGCAGAGACACACACTGCAAATAATGTTAGTGCCTTATAAAGGCAGAGACACACACTGCGAATAACGTTAGTGCCTTGACCAGGCAGAGACACACACTGCAAAGAATGTTAGTGCCTTGTGTAGGATAAGACACACTGCAAATAATGTCAGTGTGTGGCACAGGCAGAAACCACACACTAAGCAATTGTAGTGCTTTGTACAGGCATAGGAACACACTGCAAATAATGTTAGTGCCTTGTACAGGACGAGGCACACTTCAAATAATGTTAGTACCTTGCACAGGTAGTGACACACACTGCTAATACTGTCAGTAGCTTGTAAAGCCAGAGACATGCACTGCAACTAACGTTGGTGCCTTGTACAGGCAGAAACACAAACAATAAATAATGTCAGCGCCTTGTACAGGACGTGACACACTGCAAATATTGTTGGTGCCTTGGCACAGGCAGAGACACACACGGAATATAATGTTAGTGACTTGTAAAGGACGAGAAACACTACAAATATTGTTAGTGCATTTGCACAGGCAGAGACCACACTGCAAGTAATGTCAGTGACTTGTACATGCAGAGACATGCACTGCAAGTAATGTCAGTGACTTGTACAGGCAGAGACATGCACTGCAAATCATGTTAGTGCCTTGTACAGGCAGACACCTGCACTGCATATAATGTCACTGACTTGTACAGGCAGAGACCACACTGCAAGTAATGTCAGTGACTTGTAAAGGCAGAGACATGCACTGCAAATCATGTTAGTGCCTTGTACAGGCAGAGATCACACTGCAAATTATGTCAGTGACTTGTACAGGCAGAGACATGCACTGCAAATCATGTTAGTGCCTTGTACAGGCAGAGAACACACTGAAAATAATGTCAGTGACTTGTACAGGCAGAGACATGCACTGCAAATCATGTTAGTGCCTTGAACAGGATGAAACAATCTGCAAATAATGTTAGTGCCTTGTACAGGCAGAGATAAATACTGAAAATAATGTTAGTGCCTTGCACAGGCAGAGACACACAGCAATATTGTTTAGTGCTTTGTACAGGCAGAGACACACACTGCAAATAATGTTAGTGCCTTGTACAGGACGAGACACACTGCAAATAATGTTAGTGCCTTGCCCAGGCAGAAACACACTGCAAATAATGTTAGCCTTGCACAGGCAGAGACACACAGCAATATTGTTTATTGCTTTGTACAGGCAGAGACACAGACTGCAAATAATGTTAGTGCATTGTACAGGTCGAGACACTGCAAATAATGTTAGTGCCTTGCACAGGCAGAAACACACATGCTAAATAATGTTAGTGCCTTGTACAGACAAAGACAAGCACTGTAAATAACGTTGGTGCCTTGAACAGGCAGAGATACGCACTGCAAATAATGTTAGTGACTTTTACATGCAGACACATGCACTGTGAATAAAATTAGTGCCTTGGACAGGACGAGACACACTGCAAATAATGTTAGTGCCTTGTTCAAGATGAAACACACACTGCAAATAATGTTAGTGCTTTGTACAGGCAGAGACACACACTGCAAATAATGTTAGTGCCTTGAACAGGCAGAGACACACCCTGCAAATAATGTTAGTGCCTTGAACAGGCAGAGACATGCACTGCAACTAATGCTAGTGCCCTGTACAGGCTGAGACATGCACTGCAACTAATGTTAGTGCCCTGTACAGGCTGAGTCATGAACTGCAACTAATGCTAGTGTCCTGTACAGGCAGAGACATGCACTGCAACTAATGTTAGTGCCCTGTAGAGGCTGAGACATGCACTGCAAATACCATTAGTGTCTTGTACAGGACGAGACACACTGCAAATAATGTTAGTGCCTTGTTCAAGATGAAACACACACTGCAAATAATGTTAGTGCTTTGTACAGGCAGAGACACACACTGCAAATAATGTTAGTGCCTTGAACAGGCAGAGACACACCCTGCAAATAATGTTAGTGCCTTGAACAGGCAGAGACATGCACTGCAACTAATGCTAGTGCCCTGTACAGGCTGAGACATGCACTGCAACTAATGTTAGTGCCCTGTACAGGCTGAGTCATGCACTGCAACTAATGCTAGTGCCCTGTACAGGCAGAGACATGCACTGCAACTAATGTTAGTGCCCTGTACAGGCTGAGACATGCACTGCAAATACCATTAGTGCCTTGTACAGGACGAGGCACACTGCAAATAATGTTCGTGTCTTCTTCCCCCTCAGCTGCTGGCTCTGGCAGTAGGAATAGTGACATCAGAACGGTACTGTAGTTGGCTATTACAGATGAGAGGCTGCGTCATATGCAACTGGGTGCATCACAAGTCGACGATTCTAAATAAATTACAGACATGTTTTAAAGTGGGGGTTGCAGAAACCCTTGGCGGCTCATACGCTTAGGCAGAGGAGTGTCGCTCCACTGCATTGAAGCAGTGAAGGAAAGGAAAAATAAAATGATAATAACGCGATGTGATTATCATTTTATGTGTTCCTTATGTGGCAGCATTGGGGCGAGGTGAGGCTGCTTTGCTCGCAGGGCAGGGGAGGAGTGGTCCATACACTGAAGTACGCATGACGCTTTGTTCGGCCGTCTCGGGCCGGCCAAACAGTCATGCACACTTAGCATGTTCGCTACCCAGCCTGTCTTACAGCCTGGTTGGAGAACATGCCCAGCCCCCAGTCCCAGTCTGATCGCCGAATTACGCGCTCAGACCAATCACTATGCTGCACTTCAGCATTGTGATTGGCTTAGGGGAGCCAATGACAACGCTGCATTGCAGCGTAGTGATTGGCTCAGGGGAGCCTGGCTGCTTTCTGTTCAGCTGACAGAGGAGAGATGACGTGGGACAAAGCGGCGAGGCGGTAAGTGTATTTCTCTTTTTTACACTTTTTTACCCCTTGCACACCACTCCAGATCCATGCCGGCCGCCACTGTGGACTCGTCATACACATCATTTGAGGGCCTGGACCTTAGAGGAAGGATCAATTTTAGCAGCTCTGTCATCACAGTTGTGTTATGTCATCCTCACCTTTATCATCCCACCTTCTTGGAAAATAATCTTGATCTGGTTTTAAGCCAGCAACCCACAGGCCAGAACATTATTCCTAATATGTGATTTCAACCTCCGGGTCGATCATTCTGATTGCAGACCAGCTTCTGACCTTATTGAAACCCCAAGCGCTCTATTATTATTGGCCCCACCTGCACCGGGGGTCACGTCCTGCATTTGGTGTTCGATTACAATATTGAAACCACAAGCCTTCTGGTACAACTGCAGATGCTTGAAAACTACCCAGTAAGTCTGACAAGCATGCTCCTCCGCCAGCTCCCATACAGCAGGACAGAACCCAAGACCACCAGATCACTGCAACGAGAACTATGACAACGAAGATTTTAAAGCTTTGTACAACAATAGCCTAAGGGAACCACAAAATACGTTTGGACCCAGAAACCCTGCTTGCTCGCGACATCATAGAGAAGTGGACTAAGTCGACAAGATGGCCCCCTTCAAAGTGAGCAAAGATAAATTGGGTGTAGAAACCTCAAATAAATGGTTCATTGGAACACTCACCAACCTAAAACGTGAGTTCTGCAACTTGGAATAACTGTCACTGAAACCTTAAAGACTGAGGGCCTGATTTCGAGTCTGCCGGTCTTGGACCGCCAGACCAGCGGTGGCGCATTGGTTGCGTTCCTGCATCTGCCTCATTACGAGGCGGCTTTTTGGACCAGCCACCGCTGCACCAGCTGCACCTGGGAACTGCTGTTCCCTGTGGGTGGCGCAGCACAGAGGGCTATATAATATGCAAGGCTGGACTGCCGCGGTCTGCCGAGCATATTATGATTATCGCCTCCGCTATCCTTTTTCTGGCGGGCTCACTGCCATGTAAAGGCTGGTGGAGGGGAAACAAAAAGGGCCCTACAGGACACCCATGCCCCGGTCGCCATGGGGATGCATTTAGAGGGCACTACATGTGCCCCCCCTGTCTGCTTGCACCCCCAGTTCCACTACGGCATGGACTTCTCAGTCCATGCCGTGCTGGAATATTTTTGCTGTTCCCAATGCGGTGACCTTTTTCAGGGAATCTCCATGGGAAAGGCAAAAGGACCTTCCGCCTGCATGAGTTCAACTCGTAATCAGGCGGGTGGTCTTTGCGCGGCTCTGGTGGTGCTGAGTCGGTGCAGCACTGCCAAAGTAAAAATCAGGCCCTAAACTTCTTGTGCTTCCCAACAGCACTGCAAGGACCTGTTGAGCTTCTTCAGGGATGATAGGTCAGACATCTAGGGTACGATGTCCCACAATTTAGCCCCATCATCATACCTTGATGTCAGGCCTCCTTTTCATACTTCAATCAGATGGAAATTGACTATATGGTGAATCTTGGCCAACAATCAAACTCTACCCCTATTTATTGAAGCATAGTACAGACCTCTATCGTGGATCGTGGAACACAGTACAGACTCTAGGGTCTTGAAGTATAGTACAGATACCCGCCTTCTGAAGACCGGTACAGGACCCAGCCTCTTGAGGCACAGTACAGACCCCGATCTCTTGAAGCATAGTACAGATGCCTGCTGCCTGAACTACGGTACCAAGCCCAGGACTTGAAACCACAGGCATATTACAGACTTCAGGCCCTTGAAAAATATTACAGTTTGTATAGTACAGTCCAAACCTTAGGGTTTTGAAGCACCCGGCAGAGTCCTATATTGCAGATTCATTCCCTTAAGCCAACTTCCAATTTACTTATTTATTTTGTTATTGAACTCCTACGGAGGTCCACAAAAACACACCATTAAATAAAAAAAAGAAGACAAACTTTACATACAATACAAAATTCTTCCATATACAGTGATGTAAATATTCTAATATCAAACATACTGAGAGGTGTGCAAATAGTGCTATGAATACATGATGCAATCAAATAAATGACCAATAAAATTCTTAGATCGACATGTGAAGAGATGTGCAAATAGCGCTATAAATACATGAAGCAATCAAATGACAATAGAGTTACTGTGAAAAGAAAATTTCCTAATAAATAGCCAAAAATGTTTTCAAAATTGATATATCTTAAAACAAACCATTTCATTCGGAGGGGACAAAACCAAAGATCGTGCCTCCTGGGCAGAGTGAATATTAAATTTGATAAAAACTGGCTTTAAGAACCCTCGCCTGGCCCTTTGCAGCTTTGAGCATACAAATAAAACATGATCTAGATCTTGGATTTGCAGCTGGCACAATTCACAAATTCTCTTTTCTCTAGGTGTTTTATCCCAGATATCAGTGACATCTCTTAGAGGCAGCAAATTGAATCTCAGTAGGAGGATCAGCCTTCTAATCCCGTGAGGGATATTCCAACTTAAATAAGGCTGTGGTTTATTCCTCAAAGCGCTCCCTCTGACCGCCTCATTACTGGACCTGGACTGGCTTAAGACCGCGTCTCTCGCCAAAATGATAGGGAATCTCAACTTCTTTAAAAGTTGTTTCAAGACAGATTTAGACATAGGCGAAGCGGAGTTCAAACTAAGACCGAATGCATCATTTGCACATACAAAAGACCTAAAAAAAGTTGATTGTTCCTTTAGCATGCCAAACATTTCTATTCTCTGGGCAGTCCTAAGTGTACCCTTCTCCCCAAAAAGAGGGAGTTGCCCCACCTAAGAACCGCTGCCAGGGATAGGGTGAAGGACGAGACTAATCCAAATTCAAGGCACAGTACATGTGGTGCTACCAAAGAGTTTAAATTGCAAATTTGACGCATGATTCGTCCTTCCGCCTTATCAAAAGAAACCCAATAATTCATGTCCAACACCTCAGCAGCATATATTAACGAGGGAGGGATTTTGACCCTAAAAACAGATAAAACATGGCCAAAATGGCGTCTCCCGCAAGTTTTATAGAATCTATTTAATGCACTTGCCTGCGGGACAGCTTTACTAAAACAGTGTTTGATATGCTCCAAATCTCAGCCAGTTTTGGAAAAAACCTTCCCTAGATATAGGTACGAGTCAACCAATTCTAGCTTTTCATAACCAATCATCCATCTTAGACATCTCCTTATTCTAAGCCCCTTCTTACGAAAAACCAAAATCTTGCTTTTTGCGATATTCATTTTCAAGAAGTGAGCCTCTGCATATTTACTTAGGGCATCCAGCCGACGTTACAGGCCAATAGGCGTTAGATCGAATATTGCAACATCATCTGCATATAATAGTGAGCCGACGGGCATTGTACCAATTTTGGGGGCATCCCCCCTTACAGAATTCAGAGTGCCGGGGAGATCAGCAATAAACAAAGAAAATAAAAGTGGTGCTAATAGGCAACTCTGCTTGAGCCCATTATGCGTTCTAATTTTACATGATAACCCCCGCGAACCTCTCATCAGGACCAGGCACCAGGTGTCTGTATGCAATTCCATAACCAGACCCAGAAGATGATATGGTATGCCAAGGAAGACAAGTTTTCTCAACAGCGTCTGGCGGTATACTTTGTCAAACACCATGCAGAAGTCAATAAAAGCTGTATCTATTGGCATTCCTCTGAAAAAAACATATTTCTCTACAATTGTCTGAACAACCGCTATGTTATCCAAGGTGCCATGGTTCTTTCTAAAACCAGCTTGTTCCGGTGGAAGAATATTCTGATCATAAACCCATTGTTGAAGATGGCATAATATGCATTTTGCAAATAATTTGCCTGAGGCATCCAGGAGGGCAATCTGTCTAAAACTAGTCGGCACCGTTTTCGGACCTTTTTTATACAAGGGGACTATAATGCTCCCCTTCCAAGAAGGGGAGGGGGTTTA
Source organism: Triturus cristatus (assembly GCF_964204655.1). NCBI lineage: Eukaryota > Metazoa > Chordata > Amphibia > Caudata > Salamandridae > Triturus > Triturus cristatus. Next base: position 322,743,601 of record NC_140590.1, on the reverse strand, counting down.
TTCATAAGAAAGCAATATTTAAAAAGTGGCTCTAAAAAATCACACCATGCTACTGGCTCCTTTTTAATCAGTAAAATTGGAATTCCATCCGGCCCTTGTGCGCCGGAGGTTCTTGCATTCTTTATATAACTTACCACTTCCTTTCCTGACGAGGTGCCAAATTCAGTAAATTCAGTAAATTCAGTAAACGCGGGTTTAGCCCCATCGGTCATCACGGAAGGAACTGGGCTATTGTTTCCAAATAATAGGGAGATGTAAACCACCCAGTCCTTTTCTGGAATTGGTATGGGTAGAGCCCTCTGCCTTGAGTCACAGTATTCCACGATCAAGTGCCAATACCTTCTTGAGTCTTTGGCCCTTGCGGCTTTCCTCAGCCCAATCCACTTAGCATCAAGCTCCCTTCTTTTTTCGCTGAGCATAAAACGTCTTTTCACTTGCTTAAGGCGATTGATTTCCTGCTGCCGACCAGTGGGGAAGTGTATATGCTGTTTTCGGACGAGATGGTTAATTGCTTGTTTTAAAAATGTCATGTGGGACATATCCTGTTTATACAGGCGGGGTTCCCTTAAGCCAGTTCAGATCCATACTCAACTAGTATTCAATAGATATCACTTTACCTCTTGTCTCTCCTGTCCCACCAGGGCCCTTGATCTCATCAGTGGACTGATTCTGCCTCAAGTAAATACACTCTACCCCAGGGAATGTGGTAACTGGCTCTGGGTACCACATGTACCCTGCAGCCTTACATGGGGCACTTGTGAAGGGAGAGAACGCACACTGTAGCCTAGCATGTGGCTTTTGAAGAATGTGAACACACCTTGCAATCTCACATGTAGGCCTTGTGAACGAAGTCAACGCACCCTGTAGCCTCACATGGAGCTCTCGTGAAGGAAGTTACTGTACCCTGCAATCTCACATGGAGCCCTCTTACGAAGGGAGTGAACACACCCTGCAGCCTCACATGGAGCTCTCGTGAAGGGAGTTAATGTACCCTGCAAACTCACATGGAGCCCTCTTGTGAATGGAGTGAACGCATCCTGCAGCCTCACATGGAGCTCCCGTGAAGGGAGTGAACGCACCCTGCAGCCTCACATGAAGCTCTTGTGAAGGAAGTTAATGTACCCTGCAATTCCACATGGAGCCCTCTTATGAAGGGAGTGAACACACCCTGCAGCCTCGCATTTGGCTCTTGTGAATGGAGTGAACGCATCCTGCAGCCTCACATGGAGCTCCCGTGAAGGGAGTGAACGCACCCTGCAGCCTCACATGGAGCTCTCGTGAAGGGAATTAATGTACCCTGCAATCTCACATGGAGCCCTCTTGTGAAGGGAGTGAACACACCTTGCAGCCTCGCATGTGGCTCTTGTGAAGGCAGTGAACACACCCTGCAGCCTCACATGGAGCTCCCGTGAAGGGAGAGAACGCACCCTGCAGCCTCACATGGAGCTCTTGTGAAGGGAGTTAATGTACCCTGCAATCTCACATGAACACTCTTGTGAAGGGAGTGAACACACCCTGCAGCTTCACATGGAGCTCTTGTGAAGGCAGTGAACGCACTCTGTAGCCTCACATGGAGTTCTCATGAAGGGAGGGAACGCACCCTGCAGCCTCATTTGGAGCTTTCGTGAAGGCAGTAAACGCACCCTGTAGCCTCACATGGAGCTCTTGTGAAAGCAGTGAATGCACCGTGAATGCACCCTGTAGCCTCACATGGAGCGCTTGTGAAGGCAGTGAACGCACTCTCTAGCCTCACATGGAGCTCTCAAGAAGGCAGTGAACGCACCCTGCAGCCTCACATGGAGCTCTTGTGAATGCAGTGAACGCACCCTGCAGCCTCACATGGAGCTCTTGTGGAAGCAGTGAACGCACCCTGCAGCCTCACATGGAGCTCTCGTAAAGGCAGTGAACGCACCCTGCAGCCTCACATGGAGCTCTTGTGGAAGCAGTGAATGCACCATGTAGCCTCACATGGAGCTCTCGTGAAGGCAGTGAACGCACCCTGCAGCCTCACATGGAGCTCTTGTGAATGCAGTGAACGCACCCTGCAGCCTCACAAGGAGCTCTTGTGGAAGCAGTGAACGCACCCTGCAGCCTCACATGGAGCTCTTGTGAATGCAGTGAACGCACCCTGCAGCCTCACATGGAGCTCTTGTGGAAGCAGTGAACGCACCCTGCAGCCTCACATGGAGCTCTTGTGAAGGGAGTGAACACACTCTGCAGCCTCACATGGAGCTCTTGTGAAGGCAGTGAACGCACCCTGCAGCCTCATTTGGAGCTCTCATGAAGGGAGGGAACGCACCCTGCAGCCTCATTTGGAGCTTTCGTGAAGGCAGTAAACGCACCCTGTAGCCTCACATGGAGCTCTTGTGAAAGCAGTGAACGCACCCTGTAGCCTCACATAGAGCTCTCGTGAAAGCAGTGAATGCACCCTGTAGCCTCACATGGAGCTCTTGTGAAAGGAGTGAACACACTCTGCAGCCTCACATGGAGCTCTTGTGAAGGCAGTGAACGCACCCTGCAGCCTCACATGGAGCTCTTGTGAAGGCAGTGAACGCACTCTCTAGCCTCACATGGAGCTCTTGTGAATGCAGTGAACGCACCCTGCAGCCTCACATGGAGCTCTTGTGAATTCAGTGAACGCACCCTGCAGCCTCACAAGGAGCTCTTGTGGAAGCAGTGAACGCACCCTGCAGCCTCACATGGAGCTCTTGTGAATGCAGTGAACGCACCCTGCAGCCTCACATGGAGCTCTTGTGGAAGCAGTGAATGCACCCTGTAGCCTCACATGGAGCTCTTGTGAAGGGAGTGAACACACTCTGCAGCCTCACATGGAGCTCTTGTGAAGGCAGTGAACGCACCCTGCAGCCTCACATGGAGCTCTCATGAAGGGAGGGAACGCACCCTGCAGCCTCATTTGGAGCTTTCGTGAAGGCAGTAAACGCACCCTGTAGCCTCACATGGAGCTCTTGTGAAAGCAGTGAACGCACCCTGCAGCCTCACAAGGAGCTCTTGTGGAAGCAGTGAACGCACCCTGCAGCCTCACATGGAGCTCTTGTGAATGCAGTGAACGCACCCTGCAGCCTCACAAGGAGCTCTTGTGGAAGCAGTGAACGCACCCTGTAGCCTCACATAGAGCTCTCGTGAAAGCAGTGAACGCACCCTGTAGACTCACATGGAGCTCTTGTGAAGGGAGTGAACACACTCTGCAGCCTCACATGGAGCTCTTGTGAAGGCAGTGAACGCACTCTCTAGCCTCACATGGAGCTCTCGTGAAGGCAGTGAACGCACCCTGCAGCCTCACATGGAGCTCTTGTGAATGCAGTGAACGCACCCTGCAGCCTCACATGGAGCTCTTGTGGAAGCAGTGAACGCACCCTGCAGCCTCACATGGAGCTCTTGTGGAAGCAATGAATGCACCATGTAGCCTCACATGGAGCTCTCGTGAAGGCAGTGAACGCACCCTGCAGCCTCACATGGAGCTCTTGTGAATGCAGTGAACGCACCCTGCAGCCTCACAAGGAGCTCTTGTGGAAGCAGTGAACGCACCCTGCAGCCTCACATGGAGCTCTTGTGAAGGCAGTGAACGCACTCTCTAGCCTCACATGGAGCTCTCGTGAAGGCAGTGAACGCACCCTGCAGCCTCACATGGAGCTCTTGTGAATGCAGTGAACGCACCCTGCAGCCTCACATGGAGCTCTTGTGGAAGCAGTGAACGCACCCTGCAGCCTCACATGGAGCTCTTGTGGAAGCAGTGAATGCACCATGTAGCCTCACATGGAGCTCTCGTGAAGGCAGTGAACGCACCCTGCAGCCTCACATGGAGCTCTTGTGAATGCAGTGAACGCACCCTGCAGCCTCACATGGAGCTCTTGTGGAAGCAGTGAACGCACCCTGCAGCCTCACATGGAGCTCTCATGAAGGCAGTGAACGCACCCTGCAGCCTCACATGGAGCTCTTGTGAATGCAGTGAACGCACCCTGCAGCCTCACAAGGAGCTCTTGTGGAAGCAGTGAACGCACCCTGCAGCCTCACATGGAGCTCTTGTGAAGGCAGTGAACGCACCCTGCAGCCTCACAAGGAGCTCTTGTGGAAGCAGTGAACGCACCCTGCAGCCTCACATGGAGCTCTCGTGAAGGCAGTGAATGCACCCTGCTGCCTCACATGGAGCTCTCGTGAAGGCAGTGAATGCACCCTGCAGCCTCACATGGAGCTCTTGTGGAAGCAGTGAACGCACCCTGCAGCCTCACATGGAGCTCTCGTGGAAGCAGTGAACGCACCCTGCAGCCTCACATGGAGCTCTTGTGGAAGCAGTGAACGCACCCTGCAGCCTCACATGGAGCTCTTGTGAATGCAGTGAACGCACCCTGCAGCCTCACATGGAGCTCTTGTGGAAGCAGTGAACGCACCCTGCAGCCTCACATGGAGCTCTCATGAAGGCAGTGAACGCACCCTGCAGCCTCACATGGAGCTCTTGTGAATGCAGTGAACGCACCCTGCAGCCTCACAAGGAGCTCTTGTGGAAGCAGTGAACGCACCCTGCAGCCTCACATGGAGCTCTTGTGAAGGCAGTGAACGCACCCTGCAGCCTCACAAGGAGCTCTTGTGGAAGCAGTGAACGCACCCTGCAGCCTCACATGGAGCTCTCGTGAAGGCAGTGAATGCACCCTGCTGCCTCACATGGAGCTCTCGTGAAGGCAGTGAATGCACCCTGCAGCCTCACAAGGAGCTCTTGTGGAAGCAGTGAACGCACCCTGCAGCCTCACATGGAGCTCTTGTGGAAGCAGTGAACGCACCCTGCAGCCTCACATGGAGCTCTTGTGGAAGCAGTGAATGCACCCTGCAGCCTCACATGGAGCTCTCGTGGAAGCAGTGAATGCACCCTGCAGCCTCACATGGAGCTCTCGTGAAGGCAGTGAACGCACCCTGCAGCCTCACATGGAGCTCTTGTGGAAGCAGTGAACGCACCCTGCAGCCTCACATGGAGCTCTCGTGAAGGCAGTGAACGCACCCTGCAGCCTCACAGGGAGCTCTTGTGGAAGCAGTGAACGCACCCTGCAGCCTCACATGGAGCTCTCGTAAAGGCAGTGAACGCACCCTGCAGCCTCACATGGAGCTCTCGTGAAGGCAGTGAACGCACCCTGCAGCCTCACATGGAGCTCTCGTGAAGGCAGTGAACGCACCCTGCAGCCTCACATGGAGCTCTCGTAAAGGCAGTGAACCAGCAGGCTCTGGCTCCTGTGGGCCGTGGCAGACACAGAGTTGGGCACTCCTCTGTTTAATGTTCAGCAAGGTTTACCCAACACAACCTGGTGCCAATGACGAAATACAGACTACGGAAGTAGAACAGGGCAGGTAGACTTGTTCACAGGTTTTTTGGTATCCTAATTAGTGAATGTGACTAATTCGCTCCCCACCCATGGTGAATATGGGTGCAAATGTTTCTGGGCCTAACTGTATGTATTAGACCGGACCCTAAAGCAAGATTGTTTCCGAGTCTCACTGAAACTCTGATAATCCCTTCCTTCTCTGAAACTGTGGATCCCTGTAGAATATCTCTTCCGCCATGTGCAAAATCGTTTGACCTTTTCCTGAAATTCAAAATTACTTTTCTTGCTAAAACACACACATATCAGAACTCTGTGGGATAAAGACACTTTCTCCCTTTTATGTTTCTGACCCTGTGTTTTCAAACGGCTGCTTCTCTACGAAACACTCGAATGTATGATGTCATAAACTGACGCCCATGTATATATATCAAGGCTGTGGTGACGCAGCCGAAACTCGTCATGCTGACTATGGAGAAATAAAGCACTAAGAGGAATACCTTGCACGTTTGTGGTCTGTACCTGATTTGTCTACTGAAGGATATAGTAGCACAGGACTGTTGGTGATATATATATACATATATATATGTATATAAAGTACAAAGGTTCACCGTTGTCGCAACCACATGCTCTGGGTGCCTCCTTTCGCGGTGGTGAGCCGCACTTCCCAGCACAAACAGTCGAAGACCAAAATTGTGCCAGCCAACAGAAAACAGGAGCACACTTGAGTACGTGAGTAATTTTCTTTTTATCCGTGTAGAGCCCCCCTCAGCGCTGACATATATATATTTACTAAACAAGCAGCCCCAATTCGGTGCGCACTTCGCACAACAGGTGCCCAGTGTCGAGGTCGGACTTAACCTCGTCATTACTTCATCCACCACAAGAATCACCCCACTCCTTAAGTCTCAATTCTTCATTTCAGTTATTTAATAAGCTCATTAACCACCATTACCACCACCAACGTTTCGCCCAAGAAATGGTCTTGTTCACGGTTTACCTGCCATATTAGCCGATTATGAGGCATCATGGAACTTGTAGTGCTCAGTTGCCAAAGTTGTTTCTCATGGGAACATTAATACCACGTTTGGTGAACGGGGTCTTTGTATGTTCAATTTCACATACAAAGAAACATTACAGATATAATTACATCTTCCTTCTCTTAGTGAGATTTGCATACTATTCATCCTGTATAATTATTTCTAATCGGAGAAGGATATTATACAGTCTCTGGTACATCGTATTGTGGCAGCGTGCCTATTATACGTTTCCCTCTAATGCACTGTATCATCCTTTATTTCTTGATTTCATGTGGCTTGGTTTTTATCAGCGCTCCTTGTGGTTTTTTCAAGGATATTGGGGCATATTATCTAGGGACGGCGAAAAATAACTCAAAGCGCGCTTAGCGCTTTTTTATTTATCGCTGTCCATCGCTGGAATTTATCACCCTAGTAGCGCGTTATTAACAATGCGTTCCTCCAGGGCGATAAAAATTCCAGCGATAGCAGGGAAATCGCCGTTTTGCAGGGAACATCGCTTGTTTTCCAGTGATGTTCCCTGCAAAACGGCGATAACCTTGCTGATATGACCCCGTGGTCGTATCAGCATAATCCACCCCAATGTTAGGGATAGGTAAGTCTGCATTTTAGCAGACGTTAGTTTTTGGCGAAAACAGCGGTTTTCTCCAAAAACTAATGTCTGCTTAAATGCTGGGGCAGCCTTGTAAATATCGCGATGTGCACATCCGCGATATTTGCAAGGTTGTACTGCCCAGTGACGCCCACTTTGCATCTCATCAGAGATACAAAAAGAGGAGTCGATAACAAGGCTGCTAACATGCGCTAATCATGTTAGCACTGCCTTGTTAATAGGGCGAAAACATTATCTCCGCTTTTTTGGATTTTAAAGATAAGGCCCTTGATGATATGCCCCATTGTTTGTAACGAGCACAGTGCTCAATACACGTATAATAGGCACGATGCCACAATATAAGCCGTGAACAAGACCATTTCTTGGCCGAAATGTTGGTGGTGGTAATGGTGGTTAATGTGCTGATTAAATAACTAAAATGAAGAATTGAGACTTAAGGAGTGCGGTGATTCTTATGGTGGATGAGATATATATATATGTACGTGTGTGTATATATATATATATATAAATATATATATATATATATACAAATAAATAACCGTTAAGCTGTGGGAGGCTTATTAGGGTAGATGAGCTTCATTGTGCCTCCACCCAATGATGAACCTGCTTCAGTGTACACATTATTCTATAGCTCTGTTTTTAGGGTGTAACAAAGGCCGGCCTGCCTCCCCTATATACACAAGTGTTTAGAACCTTTTCTGTGCATTCGGTTCTGTGGGGTAGGACCCCTTCTTCCTCCCTATGCCAGTAGACCTGTGCCCCAGAAACACTCACTCTTTATTCTATGCAGATTGCATATTTCTCAGGCCTCTCCATGTGCACGGTATTCTGGGTCACAAAACCCCGTCCCGGAGTACTTTACCATGTGGGCGAGCTCCAAGGAGCACAGGATGCTTTGAAGAGAAGGTTTATACTGTGGGATACGTGTCTGAAATGTTTGCTGCTGTGCACGGTTCAGAACTGTGGTTCCGGCTGAGGCTGGATTGCAGGTGCCTGGGCAATGGGCACCAGCCTGTTCAGTTGAGTTTTGCAGAGTTTCTTTACTGTTTTACATTGCACAGGTGCACGCATTCTCAAGGTTAGGAAAAAGTAAATAAGTGTGTTGCCCAAACTCACACAATAATGTTGTAAAGTGCCAAAGTCGGGATTCAAGGTCAGCAGTTAGCTACAAGAGGTAAACAGTACTTCATAGACACTGCCTAGAGACTCACCATAGATGGACTTGGCGCTGGGCTTTCCCATTCCATTCGTTGAGCTGTTGAGAAAAGAAAAGGGAAGAGAATAAGTCAGCAGTTGAATTAGGCACTTAAAAGTGGGCACTAGGGGGCGCTGGGGAAGGGGGATGTTGTGTGCACTAGATATGTGGGTGTGGGACCGGTGGGGAGCATCACTGAGAGGACTCGATGTAGGGGGCACTGGGGCACTGATATTACCAATGTTGGGGCCACTGTGGATGGTGCTATGGAGGGCATTGCGAGGGCCACCGATGGTACAGCAGGGCACTGAGGATGTGATAAGCGTGGTTGCACGTCATAATATCGCGGTCGATAATATGACATGCACATATATCGACTACCATTATATCATCAAGGCGAGCATATATACGGGAGTATATATTTCCTAGTCCAACATCATATTTGCTTACCTTGATGATATAGTGGTAGTCAATAAGGCAGTGCCAATATAAGGGCTGGTTAAGTCTAAAAGTTAAAAGGTTTTATATTCTAACTCCCAACCAATGAACATCAGGGAGGGCGCCAATAAGGGCTTTGAGGGATGCCCCGACTGCATAACGACCCATAGTCCCTTCCGGCAACATACACCGCGATGGCAAAAAAGTGGTCTAGGGGCAATCAATCTTGCCTCTGTGGTGTCCACCTTTGCCTTAACTTACTCCGCGATATTGTGGTTGCCCCTTAGACAGTATTTTACTGACGTGCCCGGTGTTTTTATGTCACGACCCAAACACTTTGGGAAAATCAATGCAAGCGTAAAATCACGCCCTCACCACCCCATTGAAATATTAACTTAAAACAAAAGATACACAAACAGATCACTGTAAAGGTATTTTAGAGCTATTAAACGGTTCCTAAAGTATTATTAAAGCAAACAGAGGCAGAATTGCCAAGTCAAAGACAGAATATGTAAGATTTTAGACAAATCCTCTTTCTGTCGCAGCTCCTGTCTCTTCCAGACTCTTAAAACATGAAGTAATAGGCAGTGTTTTTCTCTAACAACAGCGAGAACCCTGTGTGGTGGTGTTTCTAGTAATAGTGCATAGTAAAAAATAAAAAATAAAGTGCTTCAGGACGAAGACTTTGTGTGGTCACCTGGCTGTATTTGACGCCACTGCCCACCATCTCCTGCTCTTTACAAGAGATCAGATGGTGAGGCTGCCGGATTCTGCCCAAACCTTTGGTTATGTCTTGAATAACAGATTACTGTAAGGGACGTCCTGCCTCCATTTTGTGTTTTCTGTGGTTTTCCTTTACAGTTGGCTCGAATCTAAAGATCCCAGGGGAACGCTCCACAAGGACATGTTTGTCCCACAGCAGGGTACCGAATTTTGCTGGCTGGAGGTGCACCCGAAATGTGCCTCCACACATAGTGAGTGTTGTGTGACTCCTGTGCTGTCACTAGGCTATAGCAAGGCCAAGAGTGGGTGGTATCTGATTCTGGGCAGAGGCACAAGCCCTTTGACCTGGAAGAGGTGTCTACGTACCCTCTCACATAACTAAGACCCCCCCAAGCACCTTTGTTTCGTGTACGTCTAGTGTGCACGGAGACAATATGCAGTATGAATGGTGTCATCGCCAAAGACACAGTCCATCCAGCAGATACTGATTGCTGTCTGCACCAGGGTAAGGACATTTTGACATCCCTGTTACTGGAGCAAGCCTTAGGGCTGCACCTCAGAGACAATGGCCTCCATTAGAAGTTGGGCGATTGAACTCTTTCAATTATGCACGTTTCCCCTACAATGGGGAATAACTTGTGGATTTTGGTGCTTGCTGCACCAAAATCTGCTTGTCCTGGTATTTACCAGGCATATTTTTCCCTGCAATGCTCATAATTCAGATATGTGCAGTAAGAGGAGCTACCGAACATATTGGAATTAAATGGCCAACTCGCAATGAGGGCCTTTGATGCACTTTTATCCTTATCTGGTTTCAGGCTTTAATCTACATCCAGCCCAGAGTCTTGCGTGGAAAAATAAAACTGACCTTACCTGGCCTAACCCCCTGACCTTAGATGCACTTTCATTCTTATCTGGTTTCAGGCCGTAATCTACAATCAGCCCAGAGTCCTGCCTGGAAAAATAGGATTGACCTTAACTGTCTAACCCCTGACCTCAGATGAACTGTTATCCTTATCTGGTTTCAGGGTGTAATCTACATCCAGCTCCTAATCCTGCCTTCAAAAACAAGATTGACCTTAACCAGTCTGACCCCCTGACCTCAGGTGAACTGTTATCCTTTTCTGGTTTCAGGATATAATTTACATCCAGCTCAGAGGCCCACTGGGAAAACAGGATTGAGCTCAGTCGGCCTGACGCCCTGGGTGAATCTGATTTCAGGTATTCTTGAAGATAGCTTTCCCTTGATCTAGATATCTGAGCGGTGAGGGATCAATACAAATCCATGTGGCCACCTGTGGCCTTCGAGTTTGGGTTGAGCTGGGAGCGTTGTGCGAACAGCAAAGACATTGCTTAGACGGCTGCCTTTATTTTCTGGAATATATGTTCCCATGACCATTTGATGCTGGCCTCTCCCATTCAATGCGGAAATGCCCCATAAGATCTGCCCTGTGCGGATTGATCAAGGCTATGATTTTAAGTGTTATTGGGCTGCCTCAACCACCAGTTCCCTGTATTGGCTTTGGACTTAAAAAACATGATCTCTACAGCACAACTCTGGGAAGCTGGAAGGCCAGGACTAAAAGAGCAGGGGCTGTTTCCCTGCAAGGCTGCGACCAATCCCATGACACTGCTCCTTTGCCATCTCTATACGACGAAAATCTGTGGACTACCATGGAGGAAGGGTGCAGCGGGGATCACAGCACAAGAGGCAATGCACATCTTCTTGACAACCTTCCTTGGGGAAGCCTTAAGAAAGGCAGACACCTAGGAGCCGCTGGACTCCTACAGGCCAGCTAGCCCTCACCACCCTAATGGCCATATGAGCATCCGGATCTCTAAGATACGAAGGAGACATTAAAGAATGTGGCTAGTGTTAACCTGCTCTGTTCTTGGCCCCTCTAACTTTGACCCGTTTCGCCCCATTCCTAGATGGAAGGGGCTTGAGAGATTTTTCCCTTTCGACTGATGTATTACATTGTGTGTGTCGGGTTTCGATGATTCTAAACCTAACTGAACCAACTCCATTCTAAAGCAATTACGTTTACAAGAAACATTTGGATCCTTAGTGTCAGTTCCAGTTTGTGTAAAAACCATTGGTTGGAAAGGGTACGCCCCATTCTATGACCCCCCCCACCTCCTGAATAATTTGACCAGCTGCTTAATCAATACAGGTTCTTGAACTCTGGTGCCCCAGGCCCAGATTGCATTGGGGGCCAGGCCCCTTTCACCACCAGAATGTGCAGCACCCCTGTTAGAAAAGGGACATTTGAGACCTTTTGGATTTGTAGCCAACCACCATTTCACTACTGGACAGTGGGCCTTTGGGTTTGAACCCCGTCCGTCTGATGGTCACCTTTGTGGACTGTGACTTTCACTTCATTGTTGGGCGGAGGATATTTGAGATTTGTAATCTATTCAGTTGCTTCTCAGTTACCTTGGCTCAAACCCACTGAGATGTTTCCTCCTTGTAACTATGGCTGCTAAGGTCAATGGGAAGACATATCATGGCACATTGGATACAGTTAAGGCATTCTGTCTGGGGCCTTTATTCACTTAAAAACTTTACATATATGAAATAAATGTGTCCTGGACCCAATCTGGAGATGGCTGAGACCAGTGATCTACTGTCCAAAGGATAACGCTGCCTCATTGGCTCCCATGTGAGCTACACAACTTCAATGCCTACGCCATATAAACAGTAACAACACATATGTTACTCCTGTTTTTCCCAAGCTCCCCATCTCTTGCTAAGTGGAGTTGTCACTTATTTGGTCCACGTTACATTACCTCCAGAAAGTGATGGTCAGCAAATGGCTCTGTTTAAATGATAACAAGGGGGACATCTCTTACTCTGAAGGTGACACCCAACACATTGAAACTGCTGGCACGCCTCTGAGCCATCAGGAGTAAGGCAAGAAACCTGGTGTCATATGTGGCTCCACTTTGACCATATCGAGCCATATCGGCGCCATCTTGGTTGCATCTAATTAACATATGAAGCTGATGCATAGGGGCTGCGGACATTGTAACGCTTTGGTAAGAGGCACCGTGGAAGAAACCACACAGAGGCCTCAGGTTCGGCGGGACTGGAGCCTGGGCTGTCACTCACGCCCTTTGACCCTCCTTTTGATTGTCCGCCACATTTGCTGGGGGTTATATCGGGAATTACAAGTTACGCAAGAACACCACAACTCGCCGTTATTTTCACCTGCGTGTTTTTCTAAAAGGGCCAGGAAGGAGGAATAACATATAGGAATCGGAATTCGTGCCTGTGCACTGCAATGGTCCCCTCCTCCGTCATTCATAATTAGGTCTCAGTCCGTGCACATTCCACACCCTAAAATGCTCTCTGGGGAGCCCAGAGCAATAATTATAATAACATCCTCGAGGGATGATTTACGTCGGGAAATACCGGTGTTTATTGTGCAGGCAAACACCGGCCCTTGAGTTTTGTGCACCTTCGAATTGCAAATGCACGCACAATTACCACGCTCTGACCCGTTGGGTGGTCTGAAACTCACAATGGAGCTGTAAACGCGAGGAGAATAAACTCTAAAGAAAGTGTAGGACAGTGGAATCATTACTGGAGGCCTGAAACACAGAACAGCGAGGCCCAATCTTCGATATCAATGGATCCATTTTAGAAAATCTCATAAAGATCCCTTACCGTTCAATGAGTAATAATTCCAAGCCCAGAATAAATGAAAACCACAGCCAATGAAACGCACACATTATGTTCAATGGCGTGGCACAACGCCGTTGTCTCTCTTCCCAGAGCTATGACCACAAAGACCAGGGCCACAGATGCATGAGCTGCAGAGTTGTGATGTCGCGCACGGGAGTCGTGAGAATGACATGCGGATTGCGGAAAGTACCCAGTATTCCTGGGGTCATGTTAATCCCCATTCTGGTGCCAATAAATTGTAATGCCTGGTTGTTGGTGCAGCCATAACAGGAAATTCCCGCTCTCTGACTCCTTAAAACCAGGACATAAAATGCGCCATATGTGAGTGTATTCATGCAGCTATCCAGAAAACCTGGAAAGGCCTCCGGTTTGTGGATTACCATCGGGCAAGTCAGCCCTGGCAACACCACCTGGAACTCTGAAAGCACATCTTGCATGCAAATAGAGAAAGTCCAGAGGCGTGTGAAATCAAGAGACATACAAGTAAAGACAACCCCAGAGAGGCCTGTGGAACCCAATTCTGAAGGCCGCTGAATAATGTATTTCTGCGTTCTCTTCTGTTATTTTATTTTCATTCAAAAATGGGACTTGATCCAACATTGAATTCCTGATGAGCTCCTCCCCATGTGCTTATGTGTGACCTTGTTGTTTACAATGAGACGACTGTAATACATTATGTAATACATTTTGATGTCGGGTGGACGCATCAAGGAAACAGGACTGACCGACCTCCGGTCGGCGGTTCTGACCGCCTAATCACTATGCGATCGCACATGGTGTGGTCGCATACCCCATGGGAGCTTCGTGTTACGGCTGTAAATCGACCGTAACACAAGCTCCCATAGAGGAATGGGAGTTTGTGTTCATCCCTGCACCCTGTGGGCAGGCACCTCAAGGTGCCTGCCACAAGGTGCAGGGATCAACAAGGGGGCACCTATGCGCCTCCTACGCCCCCAACCGGAGGCCGATAACAGAAGGGGGGCTAAGCTAGGGGCCCCCAAACACGCTTTCCGACAGGGTTTCCATGTCAGAAAGGCCGGCATGGAAATCCTGCTGAAAACCATGCATCGTAATCCAGAAGGTGGGAACGCCTTCCATTTGGATTACGGGCCGGTCTCAAAGGTAGTGCCAGGGGTCACAAAGGGCAGGCCAGGGGTCGCTGCTGTGACCCCTAGAGAGCCCTAAATTACATCTATGCAAGAAAATCACATATATCTGCACCATCGCTACAGTATATCAAATCTCACAAACATTCCCATATTTTCATAAACAAACATTACCACACCCTATCTTTAGGACCTGCTTCAGCCCCCGTCCCACCCAAAACCAAAAGTTTGGTTCATTGACAACAGGCTCTAGACACAGGGCCTATGCCTTGTTCCACGGCTCTATGAGCATGGCTAAAGAGACCTCTCGATGCAGTGACCGGCCTGTGACCAGGACTGAGCCTATCCCACCCAAACCAGCTGTGCCCTGCACCTAGCGCACATAACCACATTGCGCACTGTGCATGTCTTTTAGTCACTGTGGATTTTCTCTTCTTTTAATTCAATGATCCAGTTTCATGAATACATTTTTTGCATATCCCTATATAAATTCACTGAAAAAAGGTTAAAGTGACTTCATAGTTAGTTTCAGTGCCAACGTAAAGTTGTGAACTAAAAAAAACACTGAAATTCATGATATAGTTAACACAGCAAACTATAACTTGTGCTTCAACCATGCACTGCTGACCTCACATATTACATCCTTCATGACATGTTCTATGACATCATTAATGACATCACTGATGACATCTGAAATGACATCATTGATGACATCACTGAAGGGTTTTTTTTCCAAACAAAATCAGATCTTATTATCATGCGTAACTGTAGTGTCACTTTAGCTTTTGTTTCTTTCAATTAATTTTAAAGTTTTTTTTTGAAAATGCGAAATAAGCTATAATTACAGTTCCTTACTATAGCGTCACTTTAATCATTGTTTTTTTTCCTAGTGAATTTCTTGTTTTTTTAAACATAAAGTAATATTTTATTACCATGCGTAAAGCCAACCCCTGTGTGGAGGGCTGGTTGCAGGCCCTGCTTCCAACTGCCCGTAAGCACCCACCCGGGGAGGGGCCGCGCATCCCTCTTCATAAAGACACAATTTGCCCGGGGCTCTTTGTTTATAAAAAGGGGAGGGAGAGTGTTTAGCCCCTCTCCCAAAGCAACTATTGGCCCCAGGATCCCTTCCTCCTTGACCAAAATCATATCTTACTAGGGCAGAAGGGATGCATGGCCTCCCTCCCCAAGCCTTAAAAGGCCCAGAGGAAACCATCCACCGGGACAAAATACATTAATATTTGGGGAGGGGGGTCGTGAGGCCTGGGGCCATACTGTAATGATAGGGGAGTGGGACTCACTGCCCCCCTCTCCAAGCCTTAAGTGGTCCAAGGACCCCATCCCCCAGGGCTAAATACTTTTACATCATAGGAGGGGGCAAGTGTCACCTGTCCTCAAAGCCAAATGAGCCAGAGGACCCTATCCCCTGGGGCCATACTTTAAGCATGGGAGAGGAGGGCCCGAGGCCCCCACCTCCACATGCTTTAAGAAGCCCTAGGGCGATATTTGAATTATAAGGGAGGGTGGCAGATGACCCCCATCCTGAGTCTTTAGATACCCCAGGAACTTCATCCACCGGGGCCAAATAACTTGAAATTTGGGGAGAAGGGCACATGTCCCCTCACCCCAAGCGGGCCCTTGGGGACTCTAGCCCCAGGGCCAAATATGATTTTTAGGAAAGGGCTACACAGCCCCGCTTCCTGGGCCATATTAGGGTTTAGGGGCCACCTCCCCTGGGGGAGAATGTAATTTTAAAGGGGAGGAGGTCACGCACTCCCCCTCAGCTTGACCCTATTTTGGCCCCAGGGACCCCATCCCCTGGAGCCTGCATTAATTATAGGTGGATGCCCCAGTGCCCACCCGGGGCACCCACCAACTACCATGTTGGGGGCTGTGGGAGGGAGTCCCAGGGCACCTGTATCCGCAGCCAGGTCCTGACATTGTTTATTTATTTATTTATTTGCAGGAGCTTGACCCAAGAAAAGGGGGAGGAGGATAACACCTTACTTCGACCTCCTCAGGGTAAACTTCATCACACATGTAGAAGTAAGACTTTTAAAGTCACAATTTTTATAAAGTAATTTTCAAAGTATAAAGTGTAGCAAAGTGCAATACTTTGAAAAAACTGCCCTCACCCACAACGAGTTGTGGCATGCTTCATCGTTGGGCTGCAACGACACCTCAGTGCGGACCAACGCTTGAGGTGGAGCAATAGGGTGGGGAAGACAATAGAGACACATAGAAAAGGAGAAGGATCCAAGAATAGATTAGTGCAGATTATAAATCTAAAACAAACTAAGGGATATCCTCATAAAATGTTTATGCCTGGATTCCCCTGTTAGGGTTAAAAGGTATCTCGCTACCAAAGGATGGTGGTGAAGTGAGTGTATTAGGCACCCATCACCCCTCCGTGCTGCATAAAGGTCGACATGTTTCTGCCAGATTACGTGTATCTACCGACATTCTTCAGGACCTTCGGATCCCTGTGCTAAATCCATTTCTCTCAATATACCTGTTGTATATCAGATTACTCCACCTGTAAATTATGAAAATGTGGTAGGTTCAGTAATCATACTCCTAATAGGTTCGAGTTCCACTTAGTGTAGCGCTAGAACCGGCACTAGGGAAGAGGGCGACCCCCTGAAGTTACACATTCGTCAAGGGTGGTGCGCCTCCACTCTGTATTACCTCCTCGACCCTATGAGGAGTATGATTACTGGACCTGCAGGAGTTCTGCGGGAGCGCAGCAAAAAACGCGCACACACACACACATATACATGATATATGTAGATGTACAAAGTGTAATATGTTGCGTGCGTGGCGGGGCCATGACTGATGAGAGGCAATGCCTCGAGTGGGTCGTGATGCCCCTCCCCATCTTCATTAATGGCTAGCACTAGCATATTACCTTCTGCCACGCTGTAAATATGGTTTGTGCCTTTAAGCCATCCTGGTTTTTCATGTGCAGTTGTTTGAAAAATGAATGTAACCAAAGCTCCGATGCAAGACTTTCTTTTCATGCATTAAGTGGAAATAACATTGAGGCCATGTGACTTGCAATATGTGAGGCAGTAAGCAGCGCTTTTCACGTGCTGATGTCTCTTTATTGTAGAAATAAGATAGAATTTGACCAGTGTACTGTAGTAATAAATTACTCAATGCATATTTAGTAGTACAGCATTTGTATATAATATGTAATAATATGTTATTTAGCTCGATTTCATTTCACTGGTATGACAAACGTATATGTATAAATATAAATATATACATATACATATACAGCATATATGGAGGTGTGCAAGCTGTAATATGTTATCTATTGCTATTGTTAAGTGTATTATTGACTGCATTGTGATGAAGCGATCCACTAAATCTTTCTCCCTTATAAATGGATGCACGCGTGAAGTGAAGTCCACAGGAAGACAAAGTGAGTCTTGGGCAGCATCAAACCAGCTGGCCAAGCAACACCTAAAGGGAAGCTACACACTCGCCAGCACACCGCCAAGACCACCATTATCACAAAAGCCCTTCAATGCCCAGGTCTGCTGTCTGAGCAAATGGCAACCCCTCTGCAAGGTGCAAGCGAGGACTAGCTTCCCCGCCAAGACGTCGTTGATGGGCATCATTTCTGCTGGTTCACAACAGGTACATGACAGCATCATAATCCAATCCGACCACCATGCTGGATACACCACCTTGCAGCGGTGCAGGAAAAAAGGCTGTCTATCAAATATGCAGTCATGAATTATGATGTGCATTGTGCGGTGAATACCACAACCGACACATTTCAGGGCTTTTCCGTGTTGTGTTCACTGATCCATAATTTACCTGTGTTTCTTTTACTGCAGTTCAGGATTCTTGATGATGTACTGCATTCACCTGCTATACGCCCATTCTGCATGCGACTTTTGTCTCTCTGTCGCCGAGGCTGTCTGCAGGGCTTATGCTCAAAACACTGTGGGTGCACAACCCCAGCTCTACATCACTTTCACTTGGGAGAGGCAGGGGAAAGCCGCCACAGGCTCTGTGGCAAAGCCTCGCTGCAGTCAACCCCCTCGGCGTAAGGTCTTTGGCTGTGCGCAGTGGAAGTTGGTAGCAAAGCCTGGTATTTGGACCCGCCCTTTTAACTTTGCTCATACTGCACTTCATGAAACCTGACATTGTTGCACTGGGTTTAATTTGCTAACTGCCTAACAAATCTCTTGCAAATTCATCAAACAGCACCAAAGATATTAGTAAATGAAACTTGTATTGCCACTGCCCCGTTTACGTTTCCCCACCTCCCCCCGATGGATCAGCTGAAAATTTGATACTCCAACAGAAAGCAAAATCTGATACATTTCTGCCTAATTTCATGTAGATGCATGAATAGCGCCACATGTATCAGCAAATGCAGACTTCTTTGACCCTCACCTTTAAGGTGCCCTCCCCCTTGTCTGCGTGAAATTAAGAATGCAAAAAGTAAGCTAAACATTCTTTGTCTTGGACAAATCTCATGCAGAACCGCCAAATGGTACAAGAGGTATTAGCAAGTCAAATGTTTTATTTCTATCATTTAAGTTATCCCCTATATTGGATGTGCACGAAATCCAAAAGGCCTGAACTGGACGTGCCTTTCTAACTGCCTACAGCATTTGTAGATTAGTCAAACACTGCCAAAGTTATTATTAAATATTATTTGCCCCCTAAAACTGTTCCCTTCCTTGATAGGCTGGCACAAAACTTGACATATCAAGACAAAACCAATGCTTCCAAGCAGCTGCCAAACGTGTGTATTCTTCATACAGTGCCAAAGCCACCAGCACAACATTTGTTGCCCCCCACCCAATCTTAACTTCTCCCACCTTAACGGATCTAGATGATTTTGAAAATCTCATGCATGTTCGGTGTAACAGTGTTAAGGCTGTACGCAAATCAACAAATGCCTTTTCAATGGTCAAGAGAAAAAAGGGTTGTGTCTGAAGCCCTCCCATCACCTTTATCAAACGGTTATATCTCAAAAACTACTGAATAGATTGACAGCAAACTACAAACGTTCACTTTATGAGTCCAGATCTACATTCATGCCAAGTTCGATGCAAATCCGTCAAGACGTTTTGGCTGCAGGAGGGCCACTTGCCAGATGCTCTTCCCAACCACTGCTGTGCTCAGCTTTGTGTTGGCTGATGGCAGGAGGCTATAACTTGCCCGACCACCAAAGCCAAAACACCAATTTGCGAAACGTACTGAAACATGGGAAACTGCTATCAAGAGGACAGCATGGTGGGCAGCGCAAGTTACGCAGTGTGTTGTGTGCGGTGTGTATTATAGCTGCCAAATTTCTGTGGCTTTACATGTTTGAGCGAGAACCTTACGTCACTTTTGAACTGTGTTGTTTCAGTGAAATAATATCATAAAACATGGAAAACTATGGATAAAACTGGATTTGGACTATGGCTTTGAAGTCCACCTTGTCCACTCGAGAATCGGACACCAACTAACAAGAGGGAGAGCTCTGATGTCTTTAGTTGACTGCAAATAACCATGATGTGCCCATGAACATAACAACAGGGTGAACCCTTCCTATTTCTCCATACAAAATACAAACTTACCCGGATGGTGATGGCACCGGAGAGTGCAGTGGGGATGGCTTTGGAGACTGCATCCTGTCCAAGTTCCCTCAAGGCAGCAGATGCTCCTAAAGTCAAAAAGAGAAAGAGCAAAAATCCTTTAGGGCCGGTGCACCTTTTGGGATGTTACAACCAGTCTCTGTCTTGTCTTTGAACAAACAGATGGTGCTATGTTTTTTCAAACAGCCTACGACAATCCTCTGCATTAATGCTTGTCTGTCTGATCATTGCATTTTTTAAAATAAAATCCTTTTTTTAGACCGCCATTTTCGAAACATTTCATAATCCAGCAACAGTAGGGATATCACAACTGCCAAGTGGCTTTCTGTCATATGTGACACACACAGACCGTCTGGGTTTTGTAGCCAACAATATTTGTCATGCTATTACTAAGAGGCCCAGAAGAACTGCAAGCGTAGGCCTGCCAAATCTGGACCCATCTAATAGGGTGACATGTTAGTTTGTTGTGCAGCCATGCATTGTAACTTACAGGGTAGATGGAGATATGTATTCCCAGGACATCTTCATGTGTACGCATCATTGACATAGTAATCCTCATGCAAATCCTTAATAATTAGATTTTTTGTGTCTCCTTCTGATTATAGGGGTCCAGAAACCCAACCTAAATATAGCAGTCGCAAATGAAGACTGAAGGACAATTATCTTGAGACATGTGTCTAGAGATACACAGCACTGGCTGCACCAACAAGGGTGAAAAACTAAAGCCTGACACCGAAGAAAGTGTTATCATGCACTGCATTTATTATGATACATCGGGGCAAACTGAGTGCTGGAGTGTGAGGCAATGTGCGCCCACCCCCCTCCTATTTGAAAAGGCTCCCTTGAGCTGACGAGCTCTGGTTGATGCACCTGCGCCCAGCGAGTGGTACTCAGACCTGAGAAGACTTTGGGCAGCATCTCCAGCCCCCCCAAAAAAAGTGTTGCTCTCTACTGAAGAAGGACAATTATCCTGAAACACGTGTCTAGAGATACACAGCACTGGCTGCACCAACAAGGGTGAAACACTAAAGCCTGACACCGGAGAAAGTGTTATCATGCACTGCATTTATTATGATACATCGGGGCAAACTGAGTGCTGGAGTGTGAGGCAGTGGGCGCCCTCCCAAATGAAGACTCATGCACATCTACTTGATGAGCATATTTTAGGGGAAGATTATGAGTTTGGTGGTCCATAGGGAACTAAGGGGGCCCTACAAGAGCAACTGGTGCCTCAGGCAATGGGGATGCATGCAGGGGGCACATGTTGTGCTCCCCTGTGTGTAGTCACACCCTTTTCTGCACGGCATGGACTGCAGAGTCCATGCCGTGCAGGAACGTGCTTTGGCGTTCAAAGGCACCGCCATGGGAATGCTAAAGGACCGCTCGCCGCACAACGAGAAAACTCATAATCTGTTGGGCGGGCGGCAGTGAGCTTTGGCAGTGTGGGAGCGGGCGGTGGCATACCGCCCTGCTTCCACACCACCAAACTCAGAATCAGGTCCATAGTCTTCAGTCTGACTAACAAAAATTTATAAAACTGAACATGACTACACAGACATGACCCGACTAACTCCTGAAGAATCCTTTGGTGGTGTTTATTCTGTGTATTTCTGGGTATTTTACTTAGTAACCCTAATTTGTCGTAAGTGAGCCCTTGTTACTGCCTTTTATACTAGTCTATGTTCTTATCTATTTGTATTTCTGATCTGTATGTCTATGATTGCTCCTGCTGGTTTATGCTATACAATTAATCTATGTAAAGTGCACTGATACATGTGGGCCTTTTATACACGCTATACAAAATTACTAAAATAAAAGAAGTAACAACTGAAAAATGTTGAATGCAGATGGAACCGCCCTAAACAAACGAAAACCCACCTAAATGCTGTGAGTAGAGATATGGCTTCCTTTTGTCTCAATATGTTGTAAAGTCCATGTCCCACCCTCCCCATTGGTTACTTCCTGCCTGGCTTACTCTTCAGTTTAGTAGACAGTCACACAATGCTGTTTTGTTTACAAGAGATACCTGGCTTGTATACATCCTGGCTGGAGCCCTATGGGGCACTGCATGCATAGGCCGGAGCCTTGGCTAGGGCGTGAGCAGGCAGGGAGGGTCCATGTTTGCTCTGACCCATCTCCAGGTCACATTGTTAGAATGTGTCTCCCACAGTGTCCCTCGGAGTGCACTTTGACCTGACAGCAGCGGGCAAGATGTCGCCTTTCTGCAGCTCTGCCCTTGGAGACGTACTGTGGAGGGTGGGGGTGGTCTGGTAAAAATAACCTTCAACTCCCAGGACGCAGAGCTTAACTTGAGCGGTGGCTGCAGCCCACCAGCACTCATTTTTGAGGACCGGCTCTTATTTTCCCCCATAAGACTTTGACCCAGAGCAAGAGAGAGAAAACACTAAAAGTGGAAAGGAGGAGGAAGAGAAAGATGAAGCAAACAGAGAGGACGGGAGAAAGCAGGAAAGAAAAAGAACCGGAAAGAGTGAGATAAAGAGAAATTTTGCACAGTGCAGGAAAAAACTAAAAATACATACACAGGTACTAGCGCTGCTTCTCTTGTAGAAAAAAAGCTCTTGATTTATGAAATTGATATGTTTATTTCAAACATATCAACTTTATGCACGTCTTTTTCAGATTTGTAAAACGTTTTATCATGAGAACTATCACTGAAACCGGAATTCGTTGCGATTGATGTTCTAGACTCTTAAAATGAAGCCCCAATGAAGTCTTGATTTTACGCGCCAATTGGAATTTCTGCATAGCTTATTTCTATATATTTTTTTCACAGCTTACGTATGCTTCTGCCTAGACGTGGGGGTTTGCAAGGTCGGAGCCAGTGGTACATAGTGCATCATTCTGCAGAGGGAAATCTGAATTCCCGCCCAAAAACATGTCTCGTCCCTTAGCCGTTCATCTTACTAAACTCTATTGTAAGAAAAACCCATGCTTTCATTTAACTTTTTCATGTTCTGCCTCACCACCCCTCTGTGTTGGGGCAGAATCCAAGGATTTGATTGGTCACACCAAGAAGGCTCTGATTTGTCTTAACCCCCACAACATTCATCATCTGAACTACAGTTCTGGATTTTTGGTGAAAAATAAAATACAACAGGTCTTGTTCTTGAAACATGGTCATTACTTACCAATTTAGATCAATAGCCAGCCGTTTAGTATTTAAAGATTTGTGAGATGTTGTACTCCTACTTCAATTGTATAAAAAGTTATAAATTCCTATTTTTCATTTTTGGGGGGTAATTTTTAAAGTTTGCTCCTGAAATCCCATGGCTGTACTTTCCCCTCCTGACACTCTAGAGATCAGGTGCCAGTGATCAAACAGACCATTTTGTTCGTTTAACTCATTTCCTTTCAATTACATTTTTCTATTTGTTTGTGAATTGTCCTAAAAGGAAAGGCCCGTGGGCTTCGGTGGACATCAAAGTTTTGCTTGCTTCGATTTTACTCTGAACTTTTGCGGGGAGGCTTCAATATACTCCACTGAGTAGTCAGTTTCTGAGATGACCACCTCAAGGCCACAGCTAATTTGGTCATGAGTCCGGAATGGGGAAAGTATCCCAAAGAGATGACGTAATAGAAAAAAGCCTTCGAGGTCATGGTGTTAACTTGCATGGTGAATGATAGTTCGAAGATAACCTCAAAATGTCTTACTGAGCACGAGGGCGTATGCAGCACCCATGCTGTGAGGTCAAATTGATGCAACCACCGCCTGATCCAGGATCCACAATCGTCAGCTCCTCAAGAAACCGGTCACCTTCACTCCAGAGTACGACTATGAAGAATACTACCCCATCTGGCTCTGGATCTCTGAGGCAGAGTCCACCAGAGTGGGCACAGGCCCCACTCTGTTGACGCTGCTCCTAGGCCAGCAGCCCTGATTTCAATATTCTTACATATGACTTAGGCAGGCATTGCAAGGCAGACCAAGCCATCACTCACATTGACAGGCGGGCATTACGTAAATACCTTGTTAGCGGGATCCTTCTTTCGTAGTGGAGACACACCAAAAGAGACGTAGCAATAAACATCCATTATCAGCCCTTAGCACCAGTGGAACTCCTTGGGAGTGGATGTGTGTCCTACATATACACCTGTCAGGTTATCTTAACACCCACTACGCAGCCGAAAATGGTTCGGGCACCACTCTGACATAAGGGAGATTCAGATTCGCCAACTTCCCAAGGTATTCAAAGTGTGAGAGGAGGGAACTTGGAGGGGGCGGTGTTTGGGGTGGTAGCATGGCAAGAGTCCATTACCTCCCTAGCCAGGAAAGTGCTTTTGGAGGGGCGGGGCCTTGGAGGGGGCAGGGCATTGTGCAGATTGCTCCCAGAGAGCCTCTCTAACTCCATCTTAAAAACACAACAGAGATGTCAGGGGCTGCCACTGATGTCCTGGGGAGGTTGTAAAATGCCAATGGCTATCAGATATGCCTCAGTCTCCACAAAATGAGTTGGAAACCCGCTCTCTGCAATGGTTTCTAAATCACATTCTATGTCACCTCGTGACAGCGGTGCCATTTTTCAATCTTGCTTTTCCAATTTTCCTCCATTTCCGGCTGCGCGGTGCAGGTTACGGGTCACTGACGTGCATCAATTGAATCTCTCCTATTTCTATGTATGGTTTCACAGGATTACAGATGGTGTAAACAATGAGACTCTTCTGTTGGGCAGCTGCCCCCAACCCAACCCAATCAACCTTTTCTTTAGCCCGCCTCAAAGCAATCAAATCTCACTTGATAGCCAAGCTGGGTTATGTTTATTCCACACCACCATTCCTACCTCACTTGAACCTACTCAGAAATGGAAGAAACTCAGTCTTCTCTAACCACGAAAAAGTATTTTGTTAAAGGTCCAAATGTTTTTATTGAATGCTGAAAAAAAAACATGATAACTAGATGCAACCAAGAGACAGACAGATATCCTGGTCGGATCGTGGCAGGCTCTGTACTTTTCATCACTGAACACAAAGCTGACCAACTCATAGCTTCAGTCCCAAAGAGAATGAGGCGGCAACCACCACAAGCACGTATGAGGCAGTGGAATGAGCCCAGGGACCTCAAGAGGAAGACCTTGTCAAACCTGCCTCACAAGCTCAGCGTGGGTCACAAGTGGAACCGAGAACAACTTTCAACCCATCGGCTTCTCCTCTCCTGGACTTCTCGGTAGACATTCCACAAAAATTATAGGGGTTTGCAAACATCCCTCTAAAGACATTGCTAGTTTTGAGAGTGAGCTAAGTCTTTCCAGGATGGGCTTTGAGGGGAGGGGGGCAAAATCCAAGAGCCTTTTGAGAAAGGAAAGTTTTAGAAAGAGTTCTGAATGTGATATAATGACATAATCTAAGGCACGATGGTCTGCCCCAAGACCCAGAGAGAATTGTTATTCCGCTGTACACTTATCTGCCCATGAAACAGTTTTGCACTCATGCTTAATTTGTTACAAAAACACTCTAAGTGGAGGGGTCGAAAATGTTTATAAGGAGCACACAGCAAGAACTGTCAAGTGTCAGGTTTGCCAAATAGCCTTTCTCTTTAAATCTTGTTAGTTCTTTTTCATCCCTGCTCGCTCCCTTTATCCGTGTGTTATTATTTTTCTCTAATCCCCTTTTCTGCCTTTATCTTTTTTCATCTGGGTCAAAGGTTTTAGAGTTTGGTGGATGGAAGATAACTCTGCCATACCAAGGGATTACTCTGTATGCCACCATAAGAATTGTCCAAAGGCCCTGCAGGCAACTCTGTACATTGACAGGAACTGCACAGGTGTTCCTGTCAATATATGAATACTGTGATAGATGGCACCATCAGACACAATGGCTGTCAATCAAACTTTTCAAAAGTTTTGTTGTTTTTCTAAAACAAACTCCCAAAGTGTGAATTTGTGTTAGAAAAACAAAAAAAGAACCCCCCCCCCCCCCCACTATCTGGTAGTTTTTGCCCAGGGTGTGGGGGCCATTATACTTTTTCATGTCCCTTACTCATTGCTTTTCCTGGCAGTGACAGACAGGAAAAAAAGAAGACTTTACCCTAAATAGGGCGGACAGTGTTAAATCCTTCCTCTGACGGCACCTCCTAAATTGAGCCATCCGAGGAAGTATTCCATTAATGGAGCTCATAGGAGCAACTGAGTTTGAATTTAAGGTAGAGAGGGAAAAAAAGATCAAACAAATCCCACCAAAAATGTGAATAATTGTTAAAATGTATATATATACATATATACATATATACATACGTATATATATATTACCTACTGGCGGTCGCCAGTAGGTAGTTATAGTTAGGACCCTGTTTCCATAGGAAAACCGCAACATTCTATTTTGAATAACTTTGGCGCCGGTCGACGAATCCTCGCGAAATTTTCAAAACTAATGGGGCGCTACGCTCCGCTCCTACCCTGAAAGTCTCGGGGGGATTCGTCAAGCGGGGGCTGAGATAAAAGGGGGGGTCCCAAAACGCGTTTTTCCCATGCATTTTTCCATAGGACCTTTAGACACAGCTACAGCCCGAACAGCTGAACAGAGTTCCCCATAGCACAACAAAAAAGCAAACAAAACCTTTCACAACGAAGCGCATAATATGTCCTCCATGCGCGCACGGTGCGCGAAGCGCACCGTGCGTACATGGCCCATCCAGCGTAACGTGGGCACGCGGTGCGCTACGCGCACCGCGTGCCCACCCAGCGTGCACGGCACTAACTGCGTAAAGTGGGCGCACGGTGCGCGAAGCGCACCGCGTGCTCACTGTGCGCGCACGGTGCGCGAAGCGCACCGTGCGCGCACGGAACGAACTGCGTTAAGTGGGCGCGCACGCCACGAATGGCGTAAAGTAACTTAGCATTTAAAAAACCGTACAAATTCACTGAAAAAAACCATAGGTTTCACACACGTTATAGTTAGGAATTAGCATTTAAAAAACCTTGCAAATTCACTGAAAAAACCATAGGTTTCACACATGTTATAGTTAGCTGGACATTTTATTGATAAAAAAACAATGAAATTCCCCCGTTATAGTTAGTGCAGGCAACTATAACTCACGCTACCGCAATCCTCTGCTGATGCTAATACTGTATTTAGACAATTATTTGCCCATGTCTTCTTCCATTAAATTTTAGCTATACATATATTACAAATATTTTTTTTTCATAAAGACACATATGTCATCAGCAGAGGATTGCGGTCGCGTGAGTTATAGTTGCCTGCACTAACTATAACGGGGGAATTTCACTGGTTTTTTATCAATAAAATGTCCAGCTAACTATAACATGTGTGAAACCTATGGTTTTTTCAGTGAATTTTATATATATACATATATACATATATATATATACATACCTATGAATGGAGTGCAATATGCTATTTATTATTTATAGTTGAGTGCGTGGCGGGGCCATGACAGATAAGTCATTGCCTCAGGAAGCTCGTGATGCCCGCCCTTCCTTCTTAAAGGGATGTTTGCTCCCTGCCATGGGACTCCAGTGGTGCAGCGAGTTTGGAAGGCACTGTTGCACTTCAGCTTTAAATCTAGCAGTGAGAGGCCTGAGTCAAAAGTAACAAATATTTGACAGGATGTGCTGTGGTTATTACCGAGAGACGATGAAATGCTCATTGTGTGATTCATTTCAATATTTTGGACACAAGGCGCGGACCGGCTGAGCACAGAAGGGGTTAAGACTGCAAACATTGCCATAGGGGCTGCTGAGCCTTTGACACCGTCTGACATGCTGTGTGTGCAGAGCCCTGCGAGGCCTTTTTAAAAATGTCACACTTACTCTTCAGCTCACAAAACACAAATGTGTTTCCACTAGTAATGTCAAAGGGCGCATGCTCCATAGTTTGACTTGCTGGTGAGCGCAGTTGCTGCCTCTCCTCAGTGAGGGCGAGTTCATGCATTCTGGAGAAGTTGTGCCTTCCTTTCCAGCACACTATGAGCTAGGCCCCTCATTGGGAGGATGCCACCCTTCTTGGACTTGTTTTCACCTTCCACACCAGTAAAATGCCTTCTTAGATCCTCAGTGGTATCATCTGCCTTGAAACCCTTCCTCAACCACCAGTTTTTTCATCTCTATTGACTTACTACAGCTTAACCTCCGGCACCTCTCGGCCTCACACTTCTTTCAGACTGAAGAGGTTGGACAGGGCTTCAAGTGGGCCGGGTCCCTTTAGGTCTCAGAGTAGTCATTTAAACATGGACATTGACACGGGTTCCTGTGGGACCCTATAGTCATGTGTTCAACTGCACCAGCAAAAACACTAGTCGATTTCTGAACAATGGGTGTAAAAAAAGTCAAGGTAATCCATGTCGGATATTTTGTTACTGTTTATATCCCACGTGTGCATTCAGAAGAGAGGTAAAATAGGGTGCGGAAGAATAAAGAGATGAGGTGTAAGATGTGCAAATGGACGCGATGTGTAGAAAAAATGGTGTATGTGACTAACATAGTGTAAACTGGAGTGATTGAGACACTCCGAGGACCACTACCCCTTCCACTACTCCTCAGTATTTTTTTTTTCTTTCGGGAGTTTTATATAGCGCGAACTCGACCCGAAGGTATCAGAGCACTTTACATGAGCACCAGTTGTGTTACAGACGGACACATCCATTTTGTTAGGCACGGGGAGATTACATGATTTGCCCAGAATCACAGGATGCTGAGCATCCCTGTTGAGACTCGAACCCGGTTCCCCAGCTTCGAGGTCAACTACTCTAGCCATTAGGTCTCACAATTTCAGAAGTGATACATTCTCGATATTATTTACAAAAAACTCATTACAGTTACGCTTTATCTTAAATAGCAAACAGCCTTTAACAAAGCCAATAGTCCTGGCTGATTTTAGGTGCATGACAGTGCTCGTGTTATTTATCTGGATGCAAAAACAAAAAGCTCAGAGAGGAAGATAAATGTTGACGGGGTGGCTGGCTCTGGGAGTCGCAGAAATGTAGTTCACATGTTTAAGCCTTAATTGCTTGGGCCACATCCTTTTTGGACCCCTCCCCTCTTTCACCCCACTTAAAAGTCCTGGGTCGGGAGGCATGGTAAGCATTGTCACAAGAGGGGGTGATGAAAGTGCGAACAGCAGTAAAGTGCAGAGCTCGCGCTCACCCGACCCTCTCTCCGAGACTGTAAGTAATTGGGAGAGGAGAGTTGAGACAGAGCAAGGGAGCTGCCTGTCCTTTCCTCTCAAACCCGGTGTGCCGAGAGACTAGGCGAAGGTTCAAGTCGCAGGCAGAGCCCGAGAGGTTCACCTGGAGGGCCGGAGGACTTTCACCTGAACAACCACACAGGAGCCAACCTGCACGGCGGGCACCAACTCAAATATGTGCAGCGCGTGATAGATCACATTCCGGGCTCCAGAGAGATCCACTTGAGTCAGAGCTCGCGAGGCACTTAAGGAAGGGTTGAGCAAGATCAAGCAAACACCCCGAGGGTGAGCCCAGGCCTCGCGCGGCCCCGCCCTGCAAGGCACGCGCACGCGGCCTGTTTACGCACGGCTCTTCCTTAGCTGGGGCGAGGCTGAGGAGTCCTCGGTTCATGGCCAGGACAGCCCTAAAGGGTCTGGGTGTCACCACCTGGAGAACAATTTTAATGCAGGTCCTACGATTTGCGTAGAGCGAGTTCGACCCACCCGAAAGGTGGTTAATCCCAGAAAAACGTTTTAAAACATGAGGTCAAAGATTCATTTTATTGCACGACTCTCCGTGAGAATAGGCGTCTGGCTTCTCGTAAAATCAGACGTTTCCTCCTCGTAAAATGAGGCGTCTTGCTTCTCCTAACATTAGTGGGCCTCGCTTCTGGTAAAATTGGGCGTCCCCACTTCTCGATTCTGCGGTTGCAGATTAAGCATAGAGCTTGGGGTAGGACCATTTTTGATTAATCACACACCAATCCTGTTGCCAGCCTGACCAGCTCCCAAACAACTTCACTGATTTTTTGACGTTCTTCTGCATAGAACCACTTTCTCCTGTGGGCGCCCTTCTAGTCATGCAAGCCCTTATTGGTGCAGGAGGTAAGGCCAGTGCGCACAGATCCCTTGTTGATGGATTCACCTTGATGAAGCAGGAAACAAATTCTATAAAACAGTCGCCGGACACATTAGGAAGTGATGTTGCAGGAAGTGACGTCACAACACTACAATTGTATTACAAAATAACTATTTTAAAGCAACACATACATTAATTAGGAATACACATGCAAATGTGAAAATACATTTGAGTGTGTATTCCACACCTGAGGAATCTTAAAAGGCTCTTTTGAGCAGGAAGTAGTATATTGGATAACTTCACCTGTGTTTCTTTGGTATTTCATCACAGTTGCTTGTAAGCAGCATGTCTGTGCTTCAAATGAGGAACTAGTCTCCTGTTACAAGTGTCAAGAACCATGAATCAGGCGTCATTAGATTTCCTTCGCTGGGTGAGAAAGTGTTTGATTGTCAAATAATTGAAATATGAGTAAAATGAACTGAGAGAGCTCCTTCTACCACACTGTATTGGGGAGCAAAGGAGCTACATATTCAGAATGTGTTACACGCCCATGAAATTTTTTAGAACGCTTTTGCATGCACATGTATATTTTCCTTCCATGAAGTTTACAAATTACTACTTTAAAAAATAAACGGGGTTTATTTGAAAGTTACATTTGGAGATTGTCATTTTCACTAGGTAAATAAATGCCCTGGGTGTATTTTGTTTAAACTAGGGATAATTTTCTGGTGGGAAAGTGTCGTTTCCTGCTGGTATTTTTTTACCAGACACAAAACACCAAAGACTCTCGCTCACAATATAGGGGCGGCATTGACACCTCTTTAAACAGAATATGGTACTAAAATTGTAAACAATAAGCAGATTCTTTTGTAATTGCTAGCTCCAAAGATTACACCATCCTGGCCGGCCCATTGTCCTAGTAAAAATGATGCTGACAAGGACTAAAGACACCCTCATAGCCACACTGCAAGACAGAGGACAACAATTGCACCAGTGAGCAGACACAGCAGCGGGGCATAAGGTGACCCCAAGATTTAAAACACAAGCATACACAACTCCTCCAAGCTCAGCTTTTGGCTACCGGGAACAGTGCTAATGATCTAAAAGCAGCGGATGCATGTGATCCACTTATGCCTACTCTCAGCTTATGCTCTATTGACTGTTCCATTTAGTAGGGCAGTATGCATCTTTGCTAGGTGACGCTATGTCATTGGGACCCACTGTAAGCTGTTGCTTGCATCCAGCTGAAGTCAG
Organism: Triturus cristatus; assembly: GCF_964204655.1. Taxonomy (NCBI): domain Eukaryota; kingdom Metazoa; phylum Chordata; class Amphibia; order Caudata; family Salamandridae; genus Triturus; species Triturus cristatus. The sequence continues at coordinate 322,712,623 of NC_140590.1, read as the reverse complement.
CTTTTACAACCTCCCAGAATGCACTATGTTTTTACATAAAGTGCTGAGCTATCAACATGGTGTCCTGCACTTCTGAAAACACATCTCTTCAAGGAGCAGGTCATTCACCACTGACAGAGAACCTCGCCTATGCACAACTCGAAGGCTGTCTCCCACTTATGTACACAATCTCACGTTCTAAGCAATTTATTCAGAAATTACCTAAGAACCAGTACACCAGAGACAGCATTTTAGCTAATCCATACATATACGAATAATCTTAAACAGTAAGTATGTATCAAAGGAAGGAAATAAGGGGCTGAGTTAGAGGAGGATGGTAATGGTGGGGAAAAGCGACCTTTGCAATCGCAGAGCCTTTGCACCTGGAATGTTATATGGTCGGGAAACAGCGACCTTTGCAATCACAGAGCCTTTGCACCTGGAATGTTATATGGTCGGGGAACAGTGATCTTTGCAATCACAGAGCCTTTGCACCTGGAATGTTATATGGTCGGGGAACAGCAAGCTTTGCAATCGCAGAGCCTTTGCACCTAGAATGTTATATGGTCGGGGAACGGCGAGCTTTGCAATCACAGAGCCTTTGCACCTGGAATGTTATATGGTTTGGGAACAGCGACCTTTGCAATCACAGAGCCTTTGCACCTGGAATGTTATTTGGTCAGGGAACAGCGATCTTTGCAATCACAGAGCCTTTGCACCTGGAATGTTAAATGGTCGGGGAACAGCGATCTTTGCAATCACAGAGCCTTTGCACCTGGAATGTTAAATGGTCGGGGAACAGCGAGCTTTGCAATCACAGAGCCTTTGCACCTGGAATGTTATATGGTCGGGGAACAGTGATCTTTGCAATCCCAGAGCCTTTGCACCTAGAATGTTATATGGTCAGGGAACAGCGATCTTTGCAATCACAGAGCCTTTGCGCCTGTAATGTATATGGTGGGAAACAGCGATCTTTGCAATCGCAGAGCCTTTGCACCTGGAATGTTATATGGTTGGGGAACAGCGAGCTTTGCAATCACAGAGCCTTTGCACATGGAATGTTAAATGGTCGGGGAACAGCGATCTTTGCAATCACAGAGCCTTTGCAGCTGGAATGTTATATGGTCGGGGAACAGCGAGCTTTGCAATCACAGAGCCTTTGCACCTGGAATGTTATATGGTCGGAGAACAGCGATCTTTGTAATCACAGAGCCTTTGCACCTGGAATGTTATATGGTTGGGGAACAGCGAGCTTTGAAATCACACAGCCTTTGCACCTGGAATGTTAAATGGTCGGAACAGCAATCTTTGCAATCGCAGAGCCTTTGCACCTGGAATTTTATATGGTCGGGGAACAGCGAGCTTTGCAATCACAGAGCCTTTGCACATGGAATGTTAAATGGTCGGGGAACAGTGATCTTTGCAATCCCAGAGCCTTTGCACCTAGAATGTTATATGGTCAGGGAACAGCGATCTTTGCAATCACAGAGCCTTTGCGCCTGTAATGTATATGGTGGGAAACAGCGATCTTTGCAATCGCAGAGCCTTTGCACCTGGAATGTTATATGGTTGGGGAACAGCGAGCTTTGCAATCACAGAGCCTTTGCACATGGAATGTTAAATGGTCGGGGAACAGCGATCTTTGCAATCACAGAGCCTTTGCAGCTGGAATGTTATATGGTCGGGGAACAGCGAGCTTTGCAATCACAGAGCCTTTGCACCTGGAATGTTATATGGTCGGGGAACAGCGATCTTTGTAATCACAGAGCCTTTGCACCTGGAATATTATATGGTTGGGGAACAGCGAGCTTTGAAATCACACAGCCTTTGCACCTGGAATGTTAAATGGTCGGAACAGCAATCTTTGCAATCGCAGAGCCTTTGCACCTGGAATTTTATATGGTCGGGGAACAGCGAGCTTTGCAATCACAGAGCCTTTTCACCTGTAATGCTATATGGTGGGGGAACAGCGAGCTTTGCAATCACAGAGCCTTTGCTACCTGACTTGCATGTTTTTTGACTTAACATGTTTGTCTAGCTAAGACCGTTTACCCGACAGGACCTTTTGTTGATTATACTAAGGTGTACCCAGGTCGTGAGGGCCATTGGGTTACCCCATTGTTGTGTGTTCGCAGACACAAAGAAGGCATGGCCACCAAAAGAGTATTGCTGAAATATCGGAACCTCAATAAGAAATGTGCCCCTAGAGCTCAACAGACTCTACCACTAGAGTACATCACTAGAAATATTGTTGCAGCGGAAAAAGACTGGGGGTGAAAGCTCCTTTATGCACTAATCACAGTGATTTGAACATGATCTGTTCATTACCCGGGAGACAATGAAGCTTTGCCAGGGCAGAGAAGATATGCATCCTTAACTTCAGACCCAACACCAGTCTAGCAGCATAATCCTGGATAAGATTCAGCTTGTAAATGAGATAGGCAAATCATGATAAACAGAATTTCAGTAGTCCAAGTGTGCCGCAATTACAGTATTTGAAATTTGCACCTTATGCAGAAAAGACAAATGATGCAGATTACGGTTTAGTATGTGCAGCTGGAAGAAACAGGCTTTAATCACAGTCATTATTTTATATGTTAAATTCACTCTGGAATCAATCTTTACACCAGGATTGTCCCCATAAGTCACTGGGATGGGCCTGAGACTCAACGAAGGGGCCCATAAAAGGAGCTTATTATCTAACAGGGCACAGAGTCTCAATCTTGTCTCTAAAGCGTGTCAGGGGATGAACCTCATCCTCAACGTCATCCAGCACTACACGCTAGAGAGACACTCAAACCACTGAGCAGCAATCCAGTGGGCATCACCTGGGATGTTTAGGATGGTGAGTGCCATCTGCACAAGGACAGAGATCATGGTCTTTGGTCTATGTCTGCCAAATGTATGGAGATCCTTTTGGCCGAAGGATGCTTCCTTTCCTGGTCCTCAACAGGACTCCGTAAATAACGTAGGCATTAAATTCGATAATGCCCTCTCCTTTCAACCACAGATCCAGACTTTGACAGATTCCTGCTTCGAGCTGCTATGAATGTTGAAAAAATTCTTGCCCCTACTGTCAGAGGGTTCCAAGGGAATGGTAATCCAAGCATTAATAGCTTCCAAATTGGACTACGGGAATGCTCTTTACCTGAATCACCCTAAGTACCTTCTGAGCAGACTTCAAGTAGTGCAGAACTCGGCAACCCAGATGCTTCTAAATCTTCCCATTAGAACACATATGTCCTCTCATCTGAATGCTCTCCATTGGTCTCCCTTACAAAAGGATTCTTTTTAAACCCCTGGTCCTGGTACACAAAGCTGGATATCTGAGAAAGAGGAAACATGGCTACGTCCCTTCCAGAACTTTATGTTTGGCCAGAGTTCCCAATATTCGTCTGCTCAGAACAGGCAGTAGATCTTTCTCTTATCTTGGGCCAGTTATATGGAATTAACTCCCTTCAGAGCAATGTAACACAATTGAGCTCCCTATTTTTAACGAAAAACTAAAGACTTGGTTCTTTCGAGAATTTCGTAGGACAATCATTGCCGTTATGCCTGTTTTAGCGAAGGGACACTCTTTGCATGAATCTTATTAACATAACATAACAAGAGTCTAAAGTCAAAAGACTGAACCAAATGGAGCAGGGGAATCATACACAGATTAAACAAAACGGGAGACAATATGAAGGCCTGCAGAACACCACATGAAAATGTTGCGACTGATGAGGTGAAAGTTGGAAGCGGTACTTGATACGATCTTCCTGGCAGGAAATCCAAAAACCATGATAGCGCTAAACATTTCACGCAAAGATCTTAAAGCCTGTCCAACAGAATCTGATGGTTCACTGTATCAAACGCTGCTGAGAGATTTAACAAAACCAAAACGGTCCAGAGGTTATTGTGGGCACAGTGATGCAGACCACCCTTCGCTGCCATAACACCAAACGACGTGCGATGGCTGGAACGAAAACACATCTGCGCAGGGTGTAAGAGTTGGTTGATTTCAACAAACTCTGACAATTGACAGGAAACAACTCTTCCTAGCAGTTTAACCAATTACAGTAGCTGGGAAACCGTCAATAACTGGCCAAATTGTCGGGGTTAAACCATGACTTCTTCAATAGAGGAGTAACTTAGGCAGAATTCAACATTATAAACATTCTATGCACAGAAATGTAGTTTTGAGGCACCTATGTCACAAATAGTTGACAGACAAGCTTTGAAAGGTTAGTTCAATGTTGATGAACCAATAACTTGAGCCAGAGCTTGGCCTGTCCATCTACGCTGTGGTCATCCAAAATTAGCATTTTGTATTCTAAGTACCATAGGAATTGTTGCTGTCTGCTACAGCAGGGAGATAGAATTTTACTCAAAACATGTATGTTGAATTTGTAGCAAATCTGTTTGGTAATGTAAAAATGTGTCATTTAAATGTATACATGAGCTTTAATTAATAACTTCGGCAATGTGTGGCTAATCTTTAACTCATTTGGCAGACAATTGGCCGGTTAAATAAAGTTAATTGTTTCAAAAGTCTTGCCGATTGGTCAAGCGGCAGCAAAGTTTGCGGAGACGATCCCAAGGAGACAGCTAAAAGACGGCTAATGCCTCAAATGCACAGAAGACATGCACAACTCACATGAGACTGGTGTGCCAATGGCAGGCCATCTGATCACACACAGAGCCAGTAGGGAAACCACCTCTCTCATTATGGGCACAGTTTCCACGGCTGGGCTTTTGTGTGTCATAGTAATGAATTCTGCATATTGTTGTCTTGGTTCTTGTCCCATGAACTGATTAGACTGACACACCTGATAGCAATGATTTATAGGTCAAACGTTCAGGACAGGGAGCAGAGTCTGAGAGGACATGGAGTGAAGTGGTCCCCACAGCAGCCAGCTGAGCCCAAGGTCTAGCCAATATTGCTGTAACTTAAATTCAAATCAGGTCAAATATGAATAATTCGCTGATGAGCGCTATGTAGTGTAAACAAACTGATGGACTCAATCGCAAAGTTACAGGAAGTGCACATTTTATCATAAAGTAGAGATAAAAAGCCAAAGTAAACAAAATAAAAGAGATTCCATAGAGTGCAATGATATTAGTAAAATCACCACAAAACTCAGTCAATGCACTCAAATTAGAACGTGCCTAGTGTTTATATTGCAGACACCAATGGCATAAGGATTTCTATGTCTGACATAGCACAGAACATCCTTGGCATTATGGAGCCCTTTGTCGCGTAATGGCGGTTCTGGGATAATTGGTGATCATTCTCAGTATATTGTGGGGATCCTTGGCATAATGGTGCAAAGATGTGGCATAATGTTACCCATCATAGGCACTTCGGGCATTCCTGCCACACTGTTTCCAACCTCTGGCATAATGCTGGCCTTATTTGGCATTATGTATTGGGCATGATGGCTTCCCTTGCAGAATGGTGGTCATTTGTGGCATTCTGTGGGGTTCCTTTGCATGACTGATCGTGCAGAGCAGCCTGGCACAATCCTTGGTATATTGTGGGAATTCTTGGTGTTATGGAGCCACTCACTGGCACTGTTGTGGCCGTTGTAAAATGGTGCCCATTCTTGCCATATTGTGGGCATCACTGATAAAACTGGGCCCACCATTGGCATAATGGGGGATTCCACTGCCATCTGGGCTTCAAGGCAGTATCTTCCCAATAGTAAAAGAAGTACATTTAAGTACTTGATAAAAGTATGTTTGGGATTAAGTGTGCATTTATTCAAAATGAAAAACTGATATTTAAAGACACAAATATTATTTTTCTTGAAATGGCAAGCTTGTGTTTAGGTTAACTGTGTTTATTAATCCACAACAAAAAAAAAGTTGTGTTTAATAGCAAACCCTGTACATTTTCAGAAACTGGCAAGCAGATGTCTTAGGTCCAGGTTTTTGAATCTCTAAATAGATGATGCAAGTGATAATACATGTTAAATTCAGAAGACGTGGTGGCATTTGCTCCTTCTGTGCCAAACTCGTTCATTCATGACTTCTAAGACACATTTCACGGTAAAGCTTTTCATGCCATGCTCACTGCTGACGTCTGCTGTCTGAACATATTTTGACATATCCTGTTTGCTGCAAGAGCATGTGTGGAATCTGTCTCCAGAGCAATAACTCTTCTGTCAGAGCCTTTTCAGTCAGGTCAGCCCCTGCTGTTCATGGCATCAGATTGTGAGAGCTGTGAGCTTTAAAAGGTTTCACCCAGGTCTTTCCAAGTGCAGCCTCGCAGTCATAATATATGCAATGTCAGGGTACGTTGTGGCATGGTATGGAATGGTGTGGTATACTATGGTAGCTTAGCCACTCTTTTAAAGACCATTATTGCCAACAAGTGGCCTCCTGGCACTGACAAAGGTTTTGTGGAACTTAACCATAACATCAGCAAGTCAGATGGACTACCAGGTTAGTATACTACATAAATCAACATGACGTTTAAGGCCCTCAGTAGATAGGAAAGGAATGGACATGATGTAACAAGTGGAATGCAGAAAGAAACATATGCTGTGCACATTTAAAAAAATATATGCAGTGTGAAATGCAATACCCAAGCCGCCTTTAAGTTTTCTGTAGTAGCTATGGCTTTTCAGTCAGTTTCAAGAGAAATTATGCTAGACAAGGAACTGTTTGTCACCAATATTTTTATGCCACACTGCGGGCCTCATTTACATAAAAATGGCGCGGCACCGCAAGCCATTCTGCTGCGCCAAGCGGTGTCATTTAAAAGCACAAGCATGTGTCGTATTAACAACAATACGACACATCTGTGTGCTTTCCCCTGCGCTGGTGCACAATTGGCTGCCATGCACCAGCGCAGGCACCCTTACGTCATGTTGCAAAGGTGCCTGCATAGCAGGGATGATTGTTTGTGTACGGGACGGGACACCTTCCTGCACAAAAACAATAATTTATGGCATTTTCCTCTTTCTATGCGTGCTGCAGAAAGAGTGAAAAACAAGAAGAAATAAATGTATTTATCCTCGCTGCGCCACTCCTACACCTCCCTTGAGTACGCATTCCCAGGTTTACGACACTTTGTAAATCTGGGAATGTATCAGGTTCCATGGATGTTGCATGGGGACACCCACGGAATGCCCCTTTCACGCAGAGTAATGCTTGAAAGGGGTCCACATTTACAAGGCCATGAAAAGTCACTGCGTTAAAAAAAGAGATGGCCTTGTAACTGAGGCCCTGCATGTCCAACACCCAGAGGCAAAGGGAGATTTACTGGGTGTGCCTCAGACGTTGCACAATTTCACGAGTGCCCCTTCTGACCGTATTGTTTAGTAAATAATTTATGAAAAAAATGTGCTGCAACAATTCTGACTTGGTCTCTTTTTTGAAAAATGTTCTAGGTGGAGCACCCCAATCTTCCCTGGAATAGGCTGGGCTGTCTCACTTCACACAGTTGGAATTCGGGCAAAGTATTCACACCCAGGCCCTTTCAAACTTCACCAGGCACCATTGAAAAAGAGAACTAACAAACAGTCCCACCTACAACAAAAGATAAAATCCACAACAGCATTATAAAATGTGGATGTTTACCGAAATATATAATTCCCTCACCACTTCACCCCAAAAAACTTGCAAAATTCACCAAAGAGGCCGATTCTCTGCACTACAAGTCATGTGTCACCAGTGACACCATCGTTACTGAGACACCTTTACTTTGACCTATTGCTGAGACCTACATACTTCACATTTAGAAATCTTGTCAGCTACATGGCTCAGCGAGTTAAGCGGCCCCTGTTCACATTATTGAGAACTGCAGGACACAAGTTCAAACCCTACTTGGATTTTCATCTTTCTAAGATCAATAACCTAAGTGCCATCAAAACAAGTAATAGTCAAGCCCATTACCTACAGAGCTTAGAAATGGCAAAACGAAGGTGTAACATCCTATGTAAAAACATGTTATTATTGCTGTGATCCCATGACTTTGTACACTAGAAATAGCCAAAACGTTCAAAATATACAGGGATCCAAAAAAAAAGCCACATGTTTTAAATTCAATGTAAAAAAATGAGGAAATGTTTAAAACATGGCCACAGGCTCTCGCCCCCTACCAAAAAAGACAGGTGCTATATTTTTATTAATATGTTTGTCAAATTGTTTCTTCTTTTATTGTTTTATCACAAAATATTATACTACAAATAACTTACATAATACTGATGGCTAAAGGAGTTGTTATATAGGTAGGAGCTGGGTCTCAGGAGTGGAGTCTCAGGAATCTGGATCAATAATACAATATAATAAATATGTCAGGACATGATCAGCTGGGAAGGGACCGCCAACACACAGGTCGCATCTTTAGCCAGATCCTAAATGGTACCGCCCATGACAAAATACTGGAGTTCAGCTGTAAAAAGTTACTTAACCAAGCAACATTTTGAGAAAGCCTCAAATCTAGGCCTCGGCTCAGGTAATACTATTAGCAAAACTGAGCAATCCCATTATGGACAAAGGAGGTGCCAGGGTTCAGGTCTTATTGGGCCTATCAGATGCTTTTGTATCATGGATCAAATCACTCATTCATAATCATTAAAGGAGAAACGCACCTGGTAATAGAGAGTGGGTAAAACAAATTCAGGATCACCCAAGGGGAGAAACAAAGTCCTCTATTTACTTGTAAGGAATCATTTCAAACAATTGTGCAGGTGATACTCAAATCTATGTGAAAATATTTAATAAAGAGAATGATCAGCTTAATAAAATGTGCCAATCGCATTCTGGCCACAGAAAGATATATGAGCCTGACTGAATTCAAAGTCAATCCCAGTAAAAGAGACATTCTAAATGTGGTCACTCCCAGAGGAAATTGGCACGACCATTTTAACCTAGAAGTGTTACATTCACTCACCACTCCACAACAAGACTCTGAACCAACCTCACCCACCCAAATAAATGTTGTAATAAAAAGTATGATTTGTTTCCAGATCCTTATAATATAAAGCTGTTGGCAGACTACCAGAATATTGACTCCTAAATATTTTAATACCAAAATATTGTACCAAGAATGTTGATACTAAAAACACAGTGAAGGTAAGTATATATAGATAAATATGTTTACTGTACTAAACACATTATATATATGTGCCTTGACTATATAGATATATACATTTATATATATTTTTTGAAGGTATTTAGATGTGTAGATATGAATAGTAAATCTATATCTATCTCTACATACTTACCCCTACAATAATTTAGTTGCTGATAACCTTGCTATAATATTTTTGTAGCATGAAATTTTTGTGGTTGATATTCTGACGTACATCAACCAGAAGTTATATCATCTCTCTGCGATAGAGGCATACTGAACTAAGTTATCTATGATATGGAATAATCTGACGAGGAAGGATCCAATATGCCAAAATGCAGCAGCAATACTCCTAACAGACAAACAGAAACGAAAGCATGTGATGCCGGCTCTGAAATCCTCAAACATGCTTTCCCGCCACAGGAGAATTGATTTAACAACCCTATGCTAAGCACCTATGATACTATTCATGGCTGCCTTTAGACCAGTTCTTAATTTGAACTGGTGGTTTCCGGTGCTCAGCACTTAAATGTCAACACCAGCTCTAGTAACAGCCCACCCCATGGTGGCGCTGTCTGTCAAGTTCTGAGATAAGCACAACCAACAGTGTTTAATAAGTCAATATACATTCAAAATGAATAACATTGGTCCATCACGCCATTATTATAGCTTTGGGTGGCCTGGGATACTTTGAATTGTCACACTTGTATCAGTGCGATGGTTAGTACTTGTGTGGGTTCTGTCATTGCCAGCGCTGGCAGGGGCAATGATTAGTGCCAGCAGCGGTAGCCTCCCGTGAAGGGCCCTGGCACTTACTTTTTTACAAATCAAGCAATGTCTTAGACATGAAGAAAAGAAAAACAAAGTGCAAGCCAAAGCGGCCCCTAAGATCGGCTAAGAATGCGCTTAAAACTGAAACCCATTCAAAAAGACTCTCTAAACACACAGATATTTAGGCCACTTTGGCTACATTTAAAGCTCTTCAACCAGACTTGCAGCTACACAATGAGCTCCTTGCAGAGCATAAATTAATCAATGTATGCTGTAAATGTGCCAGCCATCAAAGCTTGTAAATATGCTATTGTTACTATATTCAGGAAATCAATTAGTTGCTTAATTTTATGAGATGCCATTATTTACAGATTGCCAAATTTCACACATTTCTTGCTGCAGTGAAAATTCTACGTTAAGATATTTTATGGTAACGGAAACACTGCTTATTGTCTCATAGAATGGGTTTTATAAAAATTCTCTTCCTAGCTGCAAAGCCTGATATATTTGATTGTTATCTCCAGTATAGATATAATCACCTGTATCAAGGATCTGTTTAAATAACTTTAATTTAGATAATTAGGCACTGCAGAGGAACATGGCGTACACCGTGTCTGCAGATCGTCAAAAATGGATATGCTATCTACTACCATAGTGGAGGAGCGGCATTGGAGGATTTGCCTCTTGTCAGTCATGGCATACCTCCACCCACAATGGTACAAATGGCATATTACACAATGTGTATATGCATATTAGTACATATATAAATTATGCTAAGTTGTAGGACCTGCGCAAAGCCAGCCTCTGCCCCTAAAGCATTCTTTGTACAGCCAGAGGTTGGGCCCAGAAGGCTGTGGGATGTAGAGCGGATTTGACCCGAGGGCATCACAGAGTTCCAAAAGCAGCAAATACCTGGAATACATGTGGAGTAAATACAGACCTATTGTGACAGAAAGTGATGAGGTATACAAAATTGCATAAGCAGCACTACGTCAGATACATTTGGAGTGAATATTGATACAGGGTGACAGTATGTAACAAGGCATACAAGAACATTAGGGAAAGATGCAGATATAGTTTTGAAGTAGTTACGGTACACATAATTACATAGCGCTTTACAGGGCATCACTACAATTTTACGATATTGCCGGAGAGATAGGTAAAAAGAAAAGTACATAGTAACAATAAAAATGCCAGAGCAAGAATGAGCAGTCTTTGAGATCGGTGGTGTAGCTCTAAGGAAGCTGGGGTAAGGCCTTGTGGGGGCAAGGGGGGTTAAGGGGTCTCCAACCTTTTGTGTACTGAGAGCTACTTATGTTCAATGAAATGCATTGACAGCTACTAATATTATTAGTGCTGTATAATTTAAAAAAAAAATTGTATATGTATAATAATTCAACCATTATATGTATAATAATTCAACCAAGCAAACACGTTCTAATTGAATAAGCTGGGCTGCACACAGGTGAGCTACTCCGAGGTAGCTGGAGAGCTACAATAGCTCACGAGCTTTTTGTTGGAGACCCCTCATTGGAGGCACAGTTTTCCTCGAAGTAGTGTTGCACTGATTTATTTAGAGGTTGCAGGGAAAGTACCCGCGGGCTAGTTAGGTACTCTAAGGGGGTGGGTTTCGTTTTTTTTTTAAGAGTAAAAGCTTCAGTTTCTTCTTGAAGGGCGGTAGGGATTCATTTTCCCGCAGGTTCTGGGGCAGGGAGTTCCAGATCCTAGGAGCATTCCCAGAGAAGCATCGGGTGCGAGATTTCTCCCTCTTAAATTTAGGTCGAATCAGAACTAGACTGTTTGAGCTTCGTAGAGCTCTCTTTTGACCCGCTTTTGGTCATTTATTTGTGAGGTAGATTGTTTTTTCAGAGTAGAGCGCTTTGTGAGGTTTGCAGGCAGTTTTTAGTATGACCCTTGCCTCGATTTGTAGCCAGTTGAGTTGCTTGAGGGTGGGATTGATGTGGTCAAAGAGAGTTCCCCCCCCCCCCATCTAAGTATGGCCCTAGAGTGGAGAGTACCTTCAATGGGGTAGGTAGGATTTTGGGGGCGTGATGTGATGTGATAGGTGATTTCACTAGTGATGGACGTGATTATGTAAATGTCATGTATTTGATGGAGTCATTAGTGAGGTCATAAGCAGTAGGATGAGGGTGGGATACATTGCTCACCATAACTATTGTTTTTCAGTGTTTTGGGGGCTGGAATCCTATCCATAACTTTCATTTGAGGGGGGTTTTAGGAGAAAGATAGAGTAAATTGTCTACATATGTGTGCCTATATTGATGCTGTGAGAGCAAAGAAACATAGCGGGGAACCGTGTACTATGACCTGTGATGCAATCAAAGGTTTCTTCGATGATCAACTTTCGAGGGATGTTGACGAGGTTGATAGTAAATGACTGCATGAAGATGCAGACCATGGGCGAGAAGGTATCCGCAGTCACAGCCTTCCGGGAAGGAGGCTAAACCACAATGCATGGCAGCGTGGGGGTGCCACAGAGTCAGCTGACTCGCAAAGACGAACCACACACCTGCCGCTAATAATTACGCGGGATCCTGTTTACAGGGAGTCTGGTGGAAACCGTCCAATAGAAACAGAGGACCTGGGTAGACCAAGAATTCTTGAAACATGCACTGGCAAAGCCAATAGATTTGGCTTTAAAGTGGTAGCAAATACAAACACAGACAGGCACAAATGTTCTACAACGGCTGTTTAGCAAGCAAAAGCCAGACTCACTGTCAAAGCTGAGGACAAGAAGTAAAAAGCAATTGCTTTCTGCACAGAAGGCATGCAGGACAAAATAGTGAATGGTGTGTTATGTTATTAGGACTTCTAAAGCGCAACGAATACCCGGAGGTGTCTTGGCGCCAGCTAACAAGGCGTTGAATGACACAGAGGGACGGAAACTGGAGGCTAAAGAAAGTTAAAAAGCCAGGTCTTCAGCAGTTTCCGAAAGGCCAGTATGTTAAGGGCATTTATTATGCGCCTCGGAAGCTCATTCCAACATTTCGAGGCACACAACACGAAGCTCCCTCCGCCTAAGATGCCCGCAATGTAATGATTGGAGGCACTTTTCAAATAGAAACTAGCACTTTATGCATTTAAATAAAATGCTCCCAAGAGGACGAAATTATACACCAGACGGACAACAGCATGCACGTGATGAGAGAAAAGCACTCTTTTGGCGGGACGTAAGCTCACTCTATGTGTAGTTTTATGAATTGGTAACAATAGGTTTGCAGATAGCTGTGCTCAAGCCAGACCTGAAAGGCCGGGACTCCGAAGCATGATAGATGCGGCCCTCCGGCTGCCACTCGCTTGAACCCGTGACCTGCAGGGTGCTGGGGGGTCTGAGCTGCAGGCAGGGTTGGTGCCTCGCTGCTTATCTTATCGGCTGACAGCAGCGCAGATTGCGGTGGCAAACAGTGCACTTGCGCCGTGTGCTGGAATGTTGACATCGACTGTGCTCCTGTGTGGACCGAGGGTGGAGGGACCTGGGATATTACTCAGGGCGACGTGAGCTCCTGTGGAAGAAATGGCAGATAAGAGTGATGCGGTGAGATTTGAAAAGCACATGTATACACCATGTCTGACGGGTGATTGGCGTTGCGCCAGCCCTAAGGGCTTGCGAACGAAACAAACAGGAGCAGCTTACAAAACTATAAACCGGCGTCCAGCTACCAAAATAAATAGGGCGCAGTACCAAAAGGTTAAATATGGACGAGCGTTTGTGTCTACACCCGTCAGTGCGCACAGAGGCGCGCGGGCTTTACACACATGCCCAGGGACCGAGCCTGCAGCCTGGGGGTGACTCCACGCAAGAGTGTGTGGGCTCTCCACACCTGCGTCAAGGTGCGCACAGAGGTGTGTGGGTTCTTCTCACACATGCCCAGGGGCCGAGCCTGCAGCCTGGCGGTGACTCCACGCAGGAGTGTGTGGGCTCTCCACACGTGCGTCAAAGGTTCCTCGGAGGAAGGTGCGCACAGAGGTGAGTGGGTTCTTCTCACACATGCCCAGGGGCCGAGCCTGCAGCCTGGGGGTGACTCCACGCAGGAGTGTGTGGGCTCTCCACATCTGCGGAAAATGCTGAATCTGCGTCCAATGTTAGGTCAGAAACGTGTGGACTCTTCACACATGTGCACCATAATCCGAGCCTGTTTCCCGCAGGCGGTTGCACAGAACCGTGTGCGCTCACCACACACAAGTGTGTCGAAGGGCTTACTCTACTCCCGAGGAGGCTTCACACACCTACTACAGGCGTAGCCGGCCTCTTGCACATTGATGCATGGGGGCTCGCCACAGGTAAATCATGAAAGGGGCTGCACAGAAAGGCACGTCGGCTCGCAACACAAATACGTCAAAGGCTGAATCTGCCCCCCCTGAGAAGGCCGAGCACAGATGTGTGGTGTGGGCTCTGTCTTCACACATGTGGACCAGGCCGAGCCTGGATCCTGGAAGTGACTGCACACAAGTGTGCGAGCTATTAAACATGTGCATCCCAGAGAAGGGTAAGTAAGTAACCTGAAGCCTGAAGAGCTCCTCCTGATCCTCACACATTGTGCACTAACACGTGCCTGCCCGAAGAGCTCCGCCTGATCCTCACACATTGTGCACTAACACGTGCCTGCCTGAAGAGCTCCTCCTGATCCTCACACATTGTGCACTAACACGTGCCTGCCCGAAGAGCTCCTCCTGATCCTCACACATTGTGCACTAACACGTGCCTGCCCGAAGAGCTCCGCCTGATCCTCACACATTGTGCACTAACACGTGCCTGCCGGAAGAGCTCCGCCTGATCCTCACACATTGTGCACTAACACGTGCCTGCCGGAAGAGCTCCGCCTGATCCTCACACATTGTGCACTAACACGTGCCTGCCCGAAGAGCTCCTCCTGATCCTCACACATTGTGCACTAACACGTGCTGCCTGAAGAGCTCCTCCTGATCCTCACACATTGTGCACTAACACGTGCCTGCCGGAAGAGCTCCGCCTGATCCTCACACATTGTGCACTAACACGTGCCTGCCGGAAGAGCTCCGCCTGATCCTCACACATTGTGCACTAACACGTGCCTGCCTGAAGAGCTCCTCCTGATCCTCACACATTGTGCACTAACACGTGCCTGCCTGAAGAGCTCCTCCTGATCCTCACACATTGTGCACTAACACGTGCCTGCCCGAAGAGCTCCTCCTGATCCTCACACATTGTGCACTAACACGTGCTGCCTGAAGAGCTCCTCCTGATCCTCACACATTGTGCACTAACACGTGCCTGCCGGAAGAGCTCCGCCTGATCCTCACACATTGTGCACTAACACGTGCTGCCTGAAGAGCTCCTCCTGATCCTCACACATTGTGCACTAACACGTGCCTGCCGGAAGAGCTCCGCCTGATCCTCACACATTGTGCACTAACACGTGCCTGCCGGAAGAGCTCCGCCTGATCCTCACACATTGTGCACTAACACGTGCCTGCCTGAAGAGCTCCTCCTGATCCTCACACATTGTGCACTAACACGTGCCTGCCTGAAGAGCTCCTCCTGATCCTCACACATTGTGCACTAACACGTGCCTGCCCGAAGAGCTCCTCCTGATCCTCACACATTGTGCACTAACACGTGCTGCCTGAAGAGCTCCTCCTGATCCTCACACATTGTGCACTAACACGTGCCTGCCGGAAGAGCTCCGCCTGATCCTCACACATTGTGCACTAACACGTGCCTGCCGGAAGAGCTCCGCCTGATCCTCACACATTGTGCACTAACACGTGCCTGCCTGAAGAGCTCCTCCTGATCCTCACACATTGTGCACTAACACGTGCCTGCCCGAAGAGCTCCTCCTGATCCTCACACATTGTGCACTAACACGTGCCTGCCCGAAGAGCTCCTCCTGATCCTCACACATTGTGCACTAACACATGCTGCCTGAAGAGCTCCTCCTGATCCTCACACATTGTGCACTAACACGTGCCTGCCGGAAGAGCTCCGCCTGATCCTCACACATTGTGCACTAACACGTGCCTGCCTGAAGAGCTCCTCCTGATCCTCACACATTGTGCACTAACACGTGCCTGCCCGAAGAGCTCCTCCTGATCCTCACACATTGTGCACTAACACGTGCCTGCCCGAAGAGCTCCTCCTGATCCTCACACATTGTGCACTAACACGTGCCTGCCTGAAGAGCTCCTCCTGATCCTCACACATTGTGCACTAACACGTGCCTGCCTGAAGAGCTCCTCCTGATCCTCACACATTGTGCACTAACACGTGCCTGCCCGAAGAGCTCCTCCTGATCCTCACACATTGTGCACTAACACGTGCCTGCCTGAAGACCTCCGCCTGATCCTCACACATTGTGCACTAACACGTGCCTGCCCGAAGAGGTCCTCCTGATCCTCACACATTGTGCACTAACACATGCTGCCTGAAGAGCTCCTCCTGATCCTCACACATTGTGCACTAACACGTGCCTGCCCGAAGAGCTCCTCCTGATCCTCACACATTGTGCACTAACACGTGCCTGCCTGAAGAGCTCCTCCTGATCCTCACACATTGTGCACTAACACGTGCCTGCCCGAAGAGCTCCTCCTGATCCTCACACATTGTGCACTAACACATGCTGCCTGAAGAGCTCCTCCTGATCCTCACACATTGTGCACTAACACATGCTGCCTGAAGGGCTCCTCCTGATCCTCACACATTGTGCACTAACAAGTGCCTGCCCGAAGAGCTCCTCCTGATCCTCACACATTGTGCACTAACACGTGCCTGCCTGAAGAGCTCCTCCTGATCCTCACACATTGTGCACTAACACGTGCCTGCCCGAAGAGCTCCTCCTGATCCCCACACATTGTGCACTAACACATGCTGCCTGAAGAGCTCCTCCTGATCCTCACACATTGTGCACTAACACATGCTGCCTGAAGAGCACCGCCTGATCCTCACACAATGTGCACTAACACGTGCCTGCCTGAAGAGCTCCTCCTGATCCCCACACATTGTGCACTAACACATGCTGCCTGAAGAGCTCCTCCTGATCCTCACACATTGTGCACTAACACATGCTGCCTGAAGAGCACCGCCTGATCCTCACACAATGTGCACTAACACGTGCCTGCCGGAAGAGCTCCGCCTGATCCTCACACATTGTGCACTAACACGTGCCTGCCGGAAGAGCTCCGCCTGATCCTCACACATTGTGCACTAACACGTGCCTGCCCGAAGAGCTCCTCCTGATCCTCACACATTGTGCACTAACACGTGCCTGCCCGAAGAGCTCCTCCTGATCCTCACACATTGTGCACTAACACGTGCCTGCCCGAAGAGGTCCTCCTGATCCTCACACATTGTGCACTAACACGTGCCTGCCTGAAGAGCTCCTCCTGATCCTCACACATTGTGCACTAACACGTGCTGCCTGAAGAGCTCCTCCTGATCCTCACACATTGTGCACTAACACGTGCCTGCCGGAAGAGCTCCTCCTGATCCTCACACATTGTGCACTAACATGTGCCTGCCGGAAGAGCTCCGCCTGATCCTCACACATTGTGCACTAAGGACCTGATTTATATCTTGGTGGTATGGATGCTCTGTTGCAACAGCAGCATCTCTGCTCCCAAGATAATGCTCCACCCACCAAATTTAGATGCACGTGGGCCTTCGGTTTAATCATAGTGCAGACTATTCCATCGCTGCTGTGATTAAACCCCTCCGGCGGCCCTGCAGAGCAAGGGCTGTCAGAGGCAGACCTCTAATTCCACCCACCTAATAGAGGGGCATATCAACAACAACCGGCGATAATTATCTCTAAGCGCACTTAGCGCTAGGATAATTATCGCCGGCTAGCGTGAATTTTCATCGCTGAGATAGCGTGCTATTAGCAATGCTTATCTCAAAAGCGATAAAAATCCTCACGCTAACAGGCTAACGTGGGATTATCGCTGGAAACCCAGCGATAATCTCACGTTAGCTTGTTGATAGGGACAGGCAAACTTAGCCATGATATCCTCCTCCCATAGGATATCATGGCTAAGTCAGGAAAATACCAGACGTAAAAAAGCAGCGTTAACTGCGGTTAGCGCTGCTTTTTTTGTCTCTAACAGGGTTAGCGATATTCTTGATAATAGGAGAAATGTCGCTTAGTGACATTTCTCCTATTATTTTACTCTGGAACGCCCCCTTCGCATCTCATTAGAGATGCAAGGGGAAGCGTAGAGAAAAAGGGCGCTAACATGCGAATTTGCATGTTAGCACCCTGTTGTTGATAGGGCGCTAGTTTTATCTCTGCTTTTTTGGCATTTAAAGCCAAAAAAGCAGAGATAAAGCCCTTGTTGATATGCCCCATAGATGGGTGGAATTAGAGGTCAGTTTTCCCTGCCCGTCACGGCCAGGTAAGGTCAGTAAAAACTATTAAACGCTCCTCTCGCCATGGTAGAAGACTCCCACGGGGATTAGAGCATTTTCTCTTTTATTTTCAAAAAGAAAATCCTGCTTCCGTATTTTCTTTTTAAAGAAAAAAAAAGTTTGGTGTAGTGTTCCGCCATGATGACGAAAGCTCTTCACCAAACTGTAAACAACATTGACAGGAAACGCAGTGACAGGGTTTCCTCCCAGTGCTTTAAAAATGACGGCCAGCTTGGCAATCATTTCTAAATTTGGCAGGCAACAGAGTCATTTACTCGATCTCCCTGGTGGAGAAACGGGCCGCCCGCCTAAATATAAATCAGCCCAAGTATCTGTATGAAATTGTAACTCATGATCCTCATGCGTTGTTTTCTATGGGCCGCCCATAGAACACCTGGGCCCGTATTACAGATAGGGCGCATTATCCATGTTTGGGCCTCAGAGCACCATAAAGCAGGTGCGCCGGGTGTGAACATGGAAAGTGCGTCCTATCAGGAAGAATGCACTCGGGGCAGCCACGAACTTGAGACCCCAGGACAAGGCATTGAAGAGAAACACCAAGCCAGAGCTGCCGTTTAAAAGCTGCTCCGTGTTTCTCAGTGTAGGCGGTAACCCACCTGCACTATTAAAAGGGATTAGAGATCCCCTTGCAGGCGGCTGCAGTGAGTGACAGCGCCTGCCTGCAAGGGGATGTCTGCCGGATCCATGGGACCCCCTTTTATCTCTTTAGAGGACTGCATTTAGAAGGCTCACTAAAAGGCGGCACCTTTTTGTGGCGCATTTTCAGTGCACCTTTCAAAGGCATTTTTGCTTCTGCACCCATGTCGGTAATATGCTGCTTGTCAGAGACAAAGTGATCCCCTCATTTGCATGGGGCTTCACCCCCATGCAAATGAGGGAATGCCTCTGAGGATAGCGCTGGCCCCACATGTGCGCCAGCACTATCTGTGTTTCAAAAGGGGCCGCACACTTATTGTTTTCGCATATTGTACACCAATAAGTGCTTGAGTAACAGTGTAACTCATGTTTTTCATGTATTGTGTGCTAATAGGTACCTGTGTGACAGTGTAACTCATGAGCCTCACACATTGTGCACTCAGTGCCTTTATCACAGTCTATGTCTGAACCCTCAACGGGCCTGTCTGACAGTGTAACTCTTGGTGTTATCTCTCTGTGCACTAATACATGATGTTTGGTAATGTGACTCCATATTCCTCACAGTGTACACACTAATGTATTCCTGCTTGACTGTGCAACTCCTGAAAACCCCACCCTGCTCGTTTTGATCCCCACAGTGTGCACTAACAGGGGCCTGCTTAACTGTGAAAGTCCCTTTTCTATCTATGCACCCAAGCTCTGGAATAATATGCTGTATCCATCAGGAATGGCCGAACGATGCTCCACTTTAGATAAGGGTTGAAGACTCACCTCTTTAAACAACACTACATCCCGCGGCGACTCATCCACTAAGGCGGAGAAGCGTCGCCCACTGCTTTTGAGCAGTGAAACATAAAATGATAATAACAAAGGTTAGTATCCTTTTATTTTTCCTCGCTTACTTCCTGCAGCTGAGCCCAGGGCGGACCATCCGTCCTGTCTAAGGCCGGCCAAACCTTAATGCGCACTTAGATTTCTCCACGCAAGCTGTGCTTTACAGCCGGTCATTTGTGTTTATTATTTTGCCCCATGCTGCCCCGTGTGCTGCTCCACCACTTAAATGCCACAGCAGCCGCCACTGAGAGTGTCAATTTTATGCTTGTCCAGTACCCTGCACAGTGCCCGCTGCCTTTTGGTGAGGTTCTGGCTATAGAAATATCACATACATACATACATAAGTAGGTACTGACAGCAGCAGTGGCCCAGGAGACCTATCCCAATGTCCACACCTTAGCCCGCAGTGAGTGACCCCCACCCCCCATGAATCCTACTTGGTCTCAGGCTGTAAGGCTGTCCTGGTCGTTTGATTTTGCTGTGTCGTTCCCATTACATGGCTGTACCATCACATTTCTCAGAAGAACACCCTTCTGTTCTTCCCACTAAGCCTCTCCCTTAAGGCTTAAGGGCATTACTGACCAGCAGATGCCTGTGTCCCCAGACACAAATCATACAGGGAAGAGGATGTGGCGTAACAGCCAGAGCTGACTCCTGGCCAGTCCTAGCCCGAGATTTTCACGTAGTGCCCCCGCACCCCCAAAGCTGCTGCCTCACCCCCACAACTACCTTTAGATTTAAATCTGTGACTTGCTGTTTGCAGATAGCTAGATAGTGCAGCACGTGCGTTGGCCCACTCAGCTTCCTATCCCACGATTTTCCGTGCACATCTCCGGGTATGCCGTTTCCTTCCTGCAAGGTTTCCCGGGCTTGGTGAATTTGTTTGCTCTACTGAAGCCAGAATCAGAGGCTAGCCCAAGGGCAGGCAAAGTGCCCTGAATGAGTGGCGTGCCAGCCAGCACCCAGCAGAGTGCCCTCCGGCTCCTGGTCGAGGCGCCAACAATCTCCCCCGGACCAAAGGACGACTGGACAAACGGGCCCGACCCCCGAGCCCCGACTCCACCCCCCCCCCACCCCACAGCAATCCCCTGCCGCAGGTAGAAATGTTTCACAGGTCACGGGGACTCTGCTTGGGAAAGGTCAGCTCTTAATTTGAATAATATATTCATCTCGGAAGGCCTCATGGTTTTCTTTCGAGTGGAAGGATTTCAAAAAGGCCTTTGGGCAGAAACAGAGCAGGGACTGAGGGGGTGGGCGGGGGGGGGGGCGATACAGAGAAGGGAATTTAGAGAGAGAGGGAGAGAGGGCAACGCTGAAGACCTAGCACATTAGGGATAAAAGTGGTGGGGGAGTGCGAATAGTGACTAGCGCACAAGCAATAACACTGATGAAAAAGGGAGGGGGGGGGGGACTGGAGACAACCTCAAGTGCTCAGAGGGAGCAGTGGAAGGACGGACTAGGCGGGCCCACAAAGACACGGCTACTCGGATGCTGGGGAATCCTTGATTCTGCTAAGATGAATTCTCTCTCACGGCGCTGACCATTGGCTGAAAACATTGGGCCTTAGTCAGCGTTTGGTGGACGCGGGACCTGCCCGATGTGCCATGAGCTGCATTGCAGTGAGGTGGCATTAATGCTGTCTTCATACAGCAGACACCGCCACACTTTGGCTAAACAATGACCAGCCTTACACCTCTACGAGCATTTTTTTTGATGCCCATGTACCCCCGAGTAACAAGGTTACTGCCACCTCGAGGTACACTCCTCTGAAACACTCGCTGCTTTCTAGCTGAGGGGACTGGGCCCTTTTGCCAGAGTCATAACTGGCAGGAAAGTTGATCATGGTAATGCTCTTTTGGCGGTGCCTTCTAAAAGCAATATTAACAAGCATTGGCAAAGCCAATAAATCAGTCTGGGTTTAATGTGGTAACAGATGTAGAGTTAGCACATTAGAGCGACCCACTCGACAGAGAGCCAACAGGAGTGGATTGAGAGAGCAATAGTCGTAAAGCAGTCCATCATGCTGTTCAATGCAAACAGCGGGGTGAAGGCGGAAGGATACAGCCAATAAACCAGTAGCATCAAGTGAGAGATTAATATTCTTCTGGGTTGAGTGAAGACATGATTGACAAAGTCAGCAGCCAATGGCTGAAGCAGGCTGGTAAAAGAAACCCAATGGTTCAAAGGGGTGGACCCGAAGCCCACTATTGTTTACTAACTGCCCGGTCAAAACCTAGTCCCATAAAAGTAGCAGCTTTCAAGAGCTCTGCTACTAGGGCAGTGTAGGCTTCCCAAACCAGCACCCATTTCTCCCCCAATCACATTGTGTCCTACTGTCCGACCACTGCAGTATGACCTGCTGACAAGAATCAATTGGCACCCCATAAACTGACAGAAAGGTTCACCAATGATGCTTGCTGCATGACTCCCATGACACTTCCAGGCACTCAGAGCAAGTGGCGCTGTAAGAAGGGCCTTTAAGACCTGCCACCTCCAGTAATGTCTCCTGTTTTCATCAATAGCGCTTAGTCACATTGCAGGATGTTGGCACTTTATAAATATATTAATTGATTGATTGATTGATTGATTAATTGATTAATTGAACAATAACACATATTACGACTGACAAAGATTTTTCCCATGAGTGGGTGAAATAAATCTCACCCATGTAAAGTAATACATTTGTGAATAGGATCCTGAGTGAGAGAGCAAAGCTGGAGACCATGTCAGACACACACAGCAATGAGCAGACTGCATGGGCCTGGGAGAGACACAGAAGAAGGACTGCACCGACAGGCAGGTAGGGCAAAGCTGGAGACCATGTCAGACACACACAGCAATGAGCAGACTGCATGAACCTGGGAGAGACACAGAAGAAGGACTGCACCCAGACAGGCAGGTAGGGCAAAGCTGGAGACCATGTTAGGCACACACAGCAATGAGCAGACTGCATGGGCCTGGGAGAGACACAGAAGAAGGACTGCACCGACAGGCAGGTAGGGCAAAGCTGGAGACCATGTCAAGAACACACAGCAATGAGCAGACTGCATGGGCCTGGGAGAGACACAGAAGAAGGACTGCACCGACAGGCAGGTAGGGCAAAGCTGGAGACCATGTCAAGAACACACAGCAATGAGCAGACTGCATGGACCTGGGAGAGACACAGAAGACGGACTGCACCGACAGGCAGGTAGGGAAAAGCTGGAGACCATGTCAGACACACACAGCAATGAGCAGACTGCATGGACCTGGGAGAGACACAGAAGAAGGACTGCACCGACAGGCAGGTAGGGCAAAGCTGGAGACCATGTCAGACACACACAGCAATGAGCAGACTGCATGGACCTGGGAGAGACACAGAAGAAGGACTGCACGGACAGGCAGGTAGGGCAAAGCTGGAGACCATGTCAGACACACACAGCAATGAGCAGACTGCATGGACCTGGGAGAGACACAGAAGAAGGACTGCACGGACAGGCAGGTAGTGCAAAGCTGGAGACCATGTCAGACACACACAGCAATGAGCAGACTGCATGGACCTGGGAGAGACACAGAAGAAGGACTGCACCGACAGGCAGGTAGGGCAAAGCTGGAGACCATGTCAAGAACACACAGCAATGAGCAGACTGCATGGGCCTGGGAGAGACACAGAAGAAGGACTGCACCGACAGGCAGGTAGGGCAAAGCTGGAGACCATGTCAAGAACACACAGCAATGAGCAGACTGCATGGACCTGGGAGAGACACAGAAGACGGACTGCACCGACAGGCAGGTAGGGAAAAGCTGGAGACCATGTCAGACACACACAGCAATGAGCAGACTGCATGGACCTGGGAGAGACACAGAAGAAGGACTGCACCGACAGGCAGGTAGGGCAAAGCTGGAGACCATGTCAGACACACACAGCAATGAGCAGACTGCATGGACCTGGGAGAGACACAGAAGAAGGACTGCACGGACAGGCAGGTAGGGCAAAGCTGGAGACCATGTCAGACACACACAGCAATGAGCAGACTGCATGGACCTGGGAGAGACACAGAAGAAGGACTGCACGGACAGGCAGGTAGGGCAAAGCTGGAGACCATGTCAGACACACACAGCAATGAGCAGACTGCATGGACCTGGGAGAGACACAGAAGAAGGACTGCACCGACAGGCAGGTAGGGCAAAGCTGGAGACCATGTCAAGAACACACAGCAATGAGCAGACTGAATGGGCCTGGGAGAGACACAGAAGAAGGACTGCACCGACAGGCAGGTAGAGCAAAGCTGGAGACCATGTCAGGCACGCACAGCAACAGGTGTTACTATTACCCAATTGAATGGCATTCGATATAAGGATGAACGGCTGAGGTTGCCTTGCCATTATCTTAAGGACACAGCAGCGGCTGGCAGTGAGGGCCTAACTGGCTGCGCCATATGAAGCACTCGCGTCTACAAAGGAATATTCTAGATGAACGCCCACATCAGGGCAGCATTGCACTCTCTTTTCTTTAAGATGGAGTGAGCGGGGAAACGTTTGATCCCCTTCAGGCATATTTAGGAATAATAATATTGTTATTAAGTATTGTTGGTATTATAATTATTAAATAATAATAAGTATTTTTGGCATTATAAACAATTGTAATAATAATATAGAGTTGTGATTAATAATAATATTAACGATAAGAATGCTAATACTATTAGTAGTGTGTATTGTTGATATTATAAATAATGGTACTAATATATTATTATTAATAATAACATAATAATAATAATAATAATAATAATAATAATAATAATAATAATAATAATAATAATAATAATGATAATAAGAATAAGAATAATAAGAATAGTTGTTGTTCTTGCTGTCCTCGTTATGATTGTTAATAATGTTAGCTGTAATAATAATAATACAGCATTAGAGCCCGCTGCTGAGGGCTGTAATGGTTGTTAAAGGCCCTGAATCTGAATTATAGGCCCGAGGCGAGGGCTGCGGGTCCTTCACACCCAGTGTGGTCCGAGGAAGAGGGGCACACGGATATTCAAGGCCATTAGAAGTGAATGATATCAACCCACTGAGGGCGGAAGTTCTACACTTAAAAGGCAGGACAGAAGGACACGCGCTGGAATGTTGGAGCCGAAGGTCTGCACGAGCCACTGGTGTCTGTGATGGAGCTCTCGTGATTCCAGCCTTAGAATGGTCATGAATGATAGTATAGGGCACAGTCACAGCAGTCATTTCCTTTCTGGTAACAGAGGTTAATTGCAGTGTAGTGCACCCCGTGTATAACCTGCGGGACAGGGCCGGGTCACAGCCAGTCAGATAGCTCAGTGCGCTGATGCACCTGTGGGAGGCGGGCCTGTGTAAACAGCAGGTCACAAGTGTCAATCATAACGCATTTGGGCAGAAAGTTGGTGCACGTGCTGCAGAGATATGTGTATAATCGGCATGTCATTGGCATAGTCCATTAGTACCGACTCAGCCTTTCATCTGTCAGAAATCGATAAAAGGCGTACCACTGACTTGGGCAACAGGATTCCCAGACACACTTGCAGAGTTTACAACAAAACAGCCACGTTATAAAACATATTTTCGCATTACATATTAACTAAGCATCAGTCTCCGCTCATTGTTCCAAGAGTGTGGGCGCCTGGACCAGCCCTGCGAGACTGCAGCTGTAGGACTTCTACAGACCCTTCATTCTGGGCGCGACTTTATTTGTGGGCATCGCCATGTTGGAAGGTATGAGGACTGCGCCACTAGGAGAGAAAGCACCATGCCCAGGATCACACATTATGGACCACTGAGATATTACACCTCGGGTCTCTTGGTTGGGAGACAGCTGTTTCCCCGCGCGGCGGTTGCCTCCCTCACCCCCTCGTTTATCTTGCACTTGTAAACAACAAACAACCAGGACAGGGATATATTAGATATGTTTGTTTCTCGGCTCCAGTTTCTTAACATTGAATCCCATGATCAATCATAAAATGAATTTGTCCAAGATCAAACAAGAAATGAAAACGTTAGTCTCTACCCAATCCTTAGGTGCTCGGTAGCCTGAAGCTAATACTGAAGGCAGTTCTGAGACCAGGCGGGGGGTGCCTCGACGGCCCCACATCAGTAATACAGGTGGGAGGGAGGTAAGGGTGCCAGGCTACCGAGCTCCAACCCCTGTGAGATGAGAAAGGGTCCGCGGGTCTGAGCCTCCTGCCCCTCCCCCCCCTGTAATGTAGGTGGGAGGGCTCCGCTCACGGCTCAGGTCAGGTGTGGTGCAGCCGGGAGCGATGGAGAGGCCACAGGGGGCATACATGACATACAGACACTTACCAACTGATGTGCTAGTGGTAAAGAAGGGGGTGTTGTATGCGCTCATGTGGGAGGGAAGGAGGTATACACTCTCTAGCTCCCACAGAAATCGTGCACGTGGGTAAGAGGCAGGGGTATACATTCCCTACCCTCACAGAAGTTGTGCACGTGGGCAAGAGGGGGGGGGGGCGTTCCATACACCCCCCCCCACACACACACACACAGAAGTTGTGCTGATGTGGAAGAGGGAGAGGTATACATTCCACAGCCCCCACAGAAGTTGTGCAGATGGGGGAGAGGGAGGGGTATGCATTCCATTGCCCCCACGGAAGTTGTGTAGATAGGAAGAGGGAGGGTGTACATTCCATTTCCCCCACAGAAGTTGTGGGGGGGGGTAGGATATACATTCCATAGGCCCCAAGACGTTGTGTAGACGGGGAAGAGGGAGGGGCATACATTACATAGCTCCCCCGGAAGTTGTGTAGATGGGGAAGGGAGAGGGGTATACATTCCATAACCCCACAGAAGTAGTGCGGGGGGGGGGGCAGGATATAGATTCCATAGGCCCCAAGAAGTTGCGCAGGTGGAGAAGAGGGAGGGGTTGCACTTCTATAGCCCCCACAGAAGTTGTGCAAATAGGGATATACATTCTATAGCCCACAAGGAACTTAGTTTTCCGGGTGATGATTGAGGGGGTATACATTCCATAGCCCACACAAAAGTTGTGCAGGTGGGGTGTACTTTCCAGATCCCACCCAGAAGTTGTGCAGGTGGGGTATAGATTCCGTGGCCCCCACAGAAGTAGTGTAAGTGGAAAAGGAGAGGGAGCACACACTGCATTGGTCCCTGCAGGTGTAGTGCTGGCTGGAGAGGGGGCGCAAACTCTGGAGCACTCCCACCCTCCCCACTGCTCTTGCAGGACACACCGCACAACCTCCGAGAGGGCTTCGGCGGGGGCCTGGCTGTGCCTCCCCGGTCCCGCCACCGCCT
Organism: Triturus cristatus; assembly: GCF_964204655.1. NCBI lineage: Eukaryota > Metazoa > Chordata > Amphibia > Caudata > Salamandridae > Triturus > Triturus cristatus. Next base: position 322,685,639 of record NC_140590.1, on the reverse strand, counting down.
GGTAGCAGGTGCACGGCGCGCAGTTAAACTCACGCAGGGCGGCGCTCACCTGTCTGGCGGGTCCGCCTGGCGCCTCTGGAGCCGTGAAATCCGCCTCCGGTTAATCCGTGATCTCAGGCCGCGGAAAGAAACATAATCCACCGACCGCCGTCCACTCTGCCACCACAGACCCCTGCGCCACCAACCAGGGTCCACCAGCCACCTCCTCTGGCCTCCGGGCCACCAGCGTCCGCGCCGCTCCGTTCAAGTCAACTCTATATGGAGTTCACGGGGGCAGACCCATGCCCAGCTCCACGCCCGCTCTATGCCCTTCCTGTGCCCGCCTCGCGCCCGCTTCAGCCGGTGTTGCTCACGCAAGTCCGGATCGGTGTATGAGCGGCAGCCTCACCTCCCTGAGTATTTCTTAAAGTGGGCAGGGAGAGCAACACACCCATGCATTCCACAGGTGTCGTTGGCAACAGCGCTAAAACACAAAGGAAACTCTCCGGGCAGGTTTTTGGGAACAGGTTGCATTGGACCTGCCTGCAAAGGATGTGTCATTACTGTGGAAGGCGGTGACAAGGACAGGCGAGCACAGCGCCTAGAACCGGCATAGACCACTAAAGGCACTAGAAGAATGCTTTCTCTATCCCTGCCCAACAGCAAGCTCCAAAACGCAACTGAAACGTCATCACACAGGAAAATACACTAGAACTGGAGACGCGCTTACCAGGTGTAACACAGAAAGTACAGGTGCCCCTGTCCTTTAGGAAAACCTCTTGGCACTCAGTGGAGAGCTCCCGAAGGTGAGCTATTCAGCCCTGAAAAGCAACGAGCTGATAGACGCGCTGCGCCGTCGGACAGTGCCTTGTCCTGGCACCTCAGGGCCACACAACTACAACCACTCTTAGATTCGGGGTGACGCAGGTTTTTCTCTACCTCATGTCGGAGAAAAAAAATAAAATGGTCAACATTACAAATTTGGGCTGATTAAAACCCCTCTTTGGTAAATCTCCAAAATTAAGAGACTCTTTCTTTTCATAAAAAATGGGAAGACATTTAGCAGAAATCAACAGAAAAAGGAGACAGAGGGAATAAACCCACAGGACACCCTACACCCAAGAATCTCCACAACACACAAGGAGAGTCTGGCTCAACTCGCTCCTGGCACCAGTGACAGCTGCATACCACACACACATTACACAGCGCAACCGAATAGTTCAATTAAAGAAGAAAAAAGGGAAAGTATCACCAATATACCCTAAACACCGAGGAAAAACCTATTAGTGTCATATAGAAAAAGACCCTGTCCAAATCAGGCACGGATCCTAAGTAAAACAGGGGGCGGACCAATTACCATAGGCGATGCTAAATGACATCACACTGAAGGACGTCTCCGGAAGTGACGCCACAACCCTAACTTCCATGATATGCAATCACACAGGAACGCCAACAGAACCTTTTTGATTTCTTTTTAACTTCTTATACACCACCTCGGTTTTCTGTGTTATCAATACATAATGACTGAATGTTTTAGCCTTTTCAACGAATGTGTTTACGTTTTAAGATGCTTTCGGCTTATTTAGAAATAAACCAGAACATTTAACTTAAAGACTAATCGGTTGATGTTACCTTACTATTGGCGTCTTTCACCAGCTGCAATGACCAGGGCGACTCAGATTCCTGCCTCTTTGGGGCTGGAAGAAGGATGGATTTCTTGGTCATTCGCAATGAAGTGACTCAAAGATAACCCCCTCCTGGACCATCTCACCTCAAAATATGTTCTGTTATGCAGATCTTTAGAGCGCCCTATCCCCGGGAGGGTAGTCTGGCGCTGGAAATAGAAGATGCTGCCGGGGAAAGACGGGTTAAACAGCCCAGTGGCGCTCTACAAGTGAATCTTGTGCCACACAACGTTTAACAAATGCAAACAGAGGTGTTTGCTGGGCGCAGGGTGCGGCTGCTCTCACGGTCTTTGGCTAAGAGGCACGGCGTCCCCACTCTAAAAATAGCGGGAGGACTCGTCCACCCGCGTCCTCCCCCGTCCAGCCCATAGTTGTGGCCTGGTCCAAACAACGAACACGTACCTCATGGAACAAAGGAAAGCGAAAGCGGGACCTTCAGTGGTACTGGTGGGAGAGCAGCTCACAGTCCTTTTGCAAGAAACTTTTGGGGAACTGATCAGAAACTCTTATGAATGGGAACCAAGACCCCCAGGCAGAGACACGTGTATCAACGGGTGGCCAGATTTCTGTCTGATACCTGCTGTTTGAACAAGTTGTGGGGCCCAGTGGGTAACGAGAAATGATGCCCTCCACCCCTACAGAATGTTACATGGGGCCCACGAGGTTTCCCTGTCTCAGGAAATTGGCCATGGGCTGCATACCCGGCCCCCTCCCTCCAAGAAGGATTGGGGGTCTCCTGAAGTGTGGCGGGCCCTCCACGCCGCAGGGGCTGCAGGGGCCTGTGCTACTCCCCTGTTGTAAGCACCTATTACACGAGACCCCCTTCACAGCCCGCTAATAACCACCACATTCTGTCCTGAACATGGGTACAACATCCATCCCTTTTTGTCAGTCTCTTGGTTTGTGTTTATGAACTCAGGGGCAGATTTACAAGAACTGGTGCATCCCTGCATATTAGCAGGGATGTCCCAGTTAATTTGCATGACTGGAAAATAGCCTTGCGCCACCATGGATGTGCCGCATTTACAATGCGACACACCGTGGCGCAAGGATAGACAGATGCGTGACGCATTTTGTCGGTGTAAGGGCAGCGCATTGCTGGAGTTGTGTCGCAAGCGCTGCACAACTCCAGAATGCCTATTCCTAACATGCGCAAAAAGGAAGCAAGGAAAACCCTAAAGGTCAGATGGGACCAGGGGTAGACAAGTATTTTTAAGGAACAGTGGTCCCATTCAAAAGGAGTCAGAATAAATATCACAATTACTACCATGAGAAATTGGAGTACAAAGGAGAGATCAATGCAGGTTATGAAAGAAAATATTTATAGTAATAATTAGGAAAACGTAGTAAACAATTCAGTGAGTGAACTAGCCGTAAGGAGGTTAGAAGGGAAATCAGCCGATTTACTTAACCCAGGCTGGTGACTTCAAAAGGTGACTTTTTAATGAACAGTGAAAGTACGTAAAAGTCAGATCAGCATCTCATACTCAAACAACAGATATACAATAAAGTATTGAGTTTAGAGACGAAGGTCAACGACGTTTCGATCCCCATACGAATAGTGGGATCTCTTCAGGACAAGGCGATAGTAGGGGTGCCTGGGAAGTTAGCGTATTAGCAAGAATGAGGAAGGGCCGGAAAGCCTCAGGAGCGGCGATGCAAGCACGATAAGGAGCGAAAGGTCCGATCTCCGCAACGGATGGGCGCGATCACGGATGCAGGGCAGGGTGGTGCGAACCGCGCCGGGCCCGGCGAACGGGATAGGAGTGAGACCTCAGGTGCGTGCAATTGTGGAGGGTAGACGTGCAAGTAAACTTAGGAGCGGAGATCCGCGCCGGTAGTGCCGTAAAGATGTGGGGCAATTTCTTGGGAGAGAGAACCGAAGCCCGCGGTGAGGTTGGGTCAGGAGCTTCCGGGAACGGGGAGTCACATGGGAAGCTGTCAGACTCCTCTTCTGCCTTGAGAACCCCAAGACTCCAACAGGACAGGCTGCAGTTCACAATTGATTCCTTTGGGTCAAGAGCTTCCGGGAACGGGGAGTCACATGTGACTCCCCATTCCCGGAAGCTCCTGACCCGACCTCACCGCAGGCTAAAAGGGATGCAGCTCAGAAGAAGTGGGGGATCGGGAAGGAGCTGAAGATGCCTGCGGTTCACCATGGAAGGGTCTTCACCACCCTGTGACATCAATACACCATTGTCCATCTGTGTAGTCCCATGGACGGTGGGTACCAAGGACCTGTTTGTTCAAGTTCCCCTACATCTTCCAAGCACTGAAAAGCCATGGGGTGCTACAAAAACGGTATCGTAGTCTATGGTCCACACAAGAGGCAGGTCAAAGTGCTGGAGGAAAGCCACAGTGATAAAGAGGCTGATATTTGGAAGTCAGTGCCCACCTGTGGTGAGTACCTAGCCATCTGAATGGTGGGCTTGTGTCTGGATCCAATGAAGATTCCCATGATGTGACATCCACTGAGGTGTGAGCTCTAACGCCTTCTTCCCATCTGAGCTGACGCTACATCCGCTCTACTGACATCTTTGCAGAACCACATATTGTGAGAAAGTGGCTCTGTATATACTGTTCCCTAATAGGTACAGGGTTTACAGAGTCCACAGTCCCCCAGAGGCTGATAGAGGTCAAAGTTAGGTATGACCTTACTCTCAAAAGTGGTAGCTTGGTCGAGCAGTAAGGCAGTACCAGAGGATAGTGTAAAGCATTTATTGTACACACTCAGTCAGAAAATGGTTTCACACACTCAATAACTGAACTCTAGGCCAATGGTTTGTATATATAAAATATATGCTTGTTTTATTTTTAGAACCACAAAGGGGGTAAAAATATACTTTCTCAGAATGAGAGGTTGAATATAAATACTTTTGTCTTAAGCAATAAATTTGTGTAAACAGTCACAGTTGGTTGCAATAAACAATCCTATTTCCTAAACATAACAATGCATTGAGCTCAATGGTAAATTCAGGTTATTTGTAATAAATTACTTTTCAGATTACTTTTGGAATTCCAGGTCTGGCTCCTAGATCCAGCCTTGGGTCAGTATTCAGAATCAAGTGATGAAAGTCGACTTAATAACTGTAATGATTTTTAAATAATATTTAGCTATTTCAAAAGTTAGCACTTAGAAAATATTTCAAAGAAAACATTCAATGGATCTCTAAGGCAAGAAATTCAAATTGCAGGTAGAGTACTTTATCGTTACTTTAGTAATCCAGGACTGGGTACCTAGACCCAGGACTGGGGTCCTTATCAAAAACAGGTAAGTAATTTCGTTTGCAGAAATGGTACGATTTTAAAAGAATATTTCAAATTTGCAAAAATAGACACTTAGAAGAAATTTCACAGAAAAGCAGACAATGGTTTCCTATGGGAGAAAAATGAGTTAGAGGTAAGTATAGTTGTGAGTACTTTTCAGGGTCAGGGCTGGGCACCAAGATCCAGCACTGGGAGCTCACCTAGGAACAGGTGAGTAAATTCGTTTTTGTCACTTGGCTGATTTTTGGTGAATTTTTACAGTTTTGAAAAGTTCACACTTAGAAGATTTTTGAAGAAAAAGCCAGTCAATGTTACCCTATGAGGAAAATGAAGTTAGCGGTTTAAGGGTAAGTACTCGACTGGCAGAGTTGAAATTCCGGGCATAGACTCAGGGGTCCCCCAGTGTCAGGTAGGTACAGTTGGTTCACCCTCAGCGGTTTCAGGACGGCCGGGTGCAGAGTGAGTTAGGCCCAATGTAATCCTATGAGGGATAGGGGGGCCTTGGTTGGTGGCTGCTGTCTGGCAAGCCACGCGGCTGTGGGAGCTGGGCTCCTGGTCACTTACTCAGGGCAAGTGGGGAAGTAAGTTAGTGTAGAGAGTGCACTGCCAGGGCCACTCGGGCGGCTGGGTGCAGGGTGCTTTTGAGCCTTCGGGCGCTCAATGGAAATCAATGGGAATGTTCCGGTTTGGAAAAAGGCTGCAGGCTCGGGGACGAGGATGATTCCGGTGCCACCACCACTTCGAGGGGTAAGTTGGGTAGTTGTAGGTTAGGTGGGTACCCCGGGATTGGGCACAGGGGGCCGCAGGGCGCCGGGTGCAGGGGTGCCTTTTGACGTCGGGAATCTTACCCTCTGGTTGATCGCGGTTGGGGTGGCACTCGGTTCTGAGGCTGCAGGCTTCGTCCGGGATGTCGAGGGGGGTCCTTGGGTGCCGGACTCGGGGTCACAGTCGCCGTTGGGTCGTCCTCAGGGTCTTTGTCCACTCCGGCACTGGCCAGGCTTGGCTGGTGCAGAGTGTGTTGGGTCCGCGGTTCCGGGCTGCTGCCAGGAGTTAGGAATAGGTTTCTCGAGTAGAGCCTCTACTCATGGGAGTCCCAGGGGCTTAGAGCCAAAATGTAGCCAGGTCCTCCGGGGTTGGTGAGGTTGCTGGCCACGGGAGATGCCGCGCTGGTGCAGGTTCGAGAGTCGACAGGCCGGTAGGGCTGGGGCCAAAGCAGTTGGTGTCTTCTTCTCTTTTTAGCAGCTGCAGGGCAGGTCCTTGGTCTTCTTGCTCTTCTTGTAGTTTTCTATCTGGAATCTGGGGAAGGAAGGTTCAGGGTGCCCCTAAATACTAGATTTAGGGGCGTTACAGGTAGGTGAAGGCCAGGGACCAATGGGTCCTTGTCCTGGGGTGGGTACACCCCCTATCCTGCCTCTCTCCTGTGGGAGGGGGGCAGTAGCCTAATCCTGATAGGGTAGGGCCTCCCATCTTCAAGATGGCGAGAGCCCGGAGATGTGCTTCACCTCGCCTCCCCCACCTGAGGGGTGGGGTGGGCAGGCTGGCACATCCCCTGTCCTTGTATGGGGTTTCCGGCCAAGCTTCCCGCCAGAGTGGGGGTTGCAGTGGCCTGGGGAAACTCCAAATGGCGGCATGCCTTTGAAGCTTCCCTTTGCTCGTCCTGGGGGAGGAGATTTCTCACCTCACCCAGGATGTGCATTGTTGCAGGCCCGGGAGAGCAGGAGCTCTCCCACCCAGGGGTCCAGCAACGTGTCTGCTGTGTGGCAGCCTGGGCAGCCTCAGAGCAGACGTGGATTGTAGGTTAGCTGTAAGGGGGCATCTCTAAGATGCCCTCTGGGGTGCTTAGTACATTAAATCCCACACTGGCATCAGTGTGGGTTTAATGTGCTGAGAAGTTTGATACCAAACTTCCCAGTCTTCAGTGTTGCCATTATGGTGCTGTGGAGCTCGTGTTTGACGAGCTCTCAGCACCATGTACTCGTACATGGCAGCCCTGTACTTACAGTGCCCAGGAATGGACCTGGGTACTGTAGGGGCACAGGGCTCCTGCTCCTGTGCCCACACCATAGGAATAAGGCACCCAGCCAGAGGGGTGGCTGACATATGCCTTGGCAGTGTAGGTGATGGGCATGGCACACAGAGATGGGTGCCATGTCGACTCTTTGTTTTGTCCTGCACCCAGACACTCAGCCTGCAAAGGCAGTGTGTGTGTGTAAGGGCACAGGGCCTCTAAGGATGGCACAATGAGTGCTGCAGCCCTTAGAGGCCTTCCCTGGTCACAAGGCCCTGGGTACCTAGGGTACCATTTACTAGGGGCTGACATGTGGCCAGGGTTTGCCAATTGGGAGTTTGTATTTTAGGGAAGGAACACAGGCCCTGGGCACCTGATTGGCAGGAGCCCAGGGCACAGCAAGGAAAAGTACATCAGCTATTAGGCAAAAAGGGGGGGGGGGTTACTGCAACAGAAACCCACTTTCTCACACAAGCCCCCCCCAGCCGAAAGGCCAGGAGATTTCTGCCAAAGCTGGGAGAGTCTACCTAGTCTTTCAGGCGAGGAAGAGTTGGGGAAGTGGTTTGAAAGTTGCAAGGCCTACTCTGCCTTACATCCTTCTGCCTAGGTCAGTCCCTTTGGGGAGCAGGCCTGTCTTATTAGTTTCAGGACCTAACTCCCAAGGCTCCTCTCCTTGTCTTTTACTGTCCTTGTCCCATCTTTCTATTTTGGGTTTAGAGGTGTATACCTCGGTAGTTTCTAACTTAGCCAGGGCTAGGCCCAGCTTACCCACAGAGGGTACCCACAGCTTGAGCAACCCCACCATGACCAATAAGGTCAGGGGGCCTGACTTGCTATTTGGCAGGGGGTTAGGCCACCATGCCAAGGTTAGGGCTGCCATGAAGGCTAACACCCAGCAGAGGCTGCTGACAGCTGTCAGTGCCCAGAACCACACCTTTAGCTCCTGACTGGCAAGTGAGGGAGCTATTTTATAGTTCTCTTTGGGTCCTGGCTGTTGGTCTGTTTGAGGATAGGGGGTCCCTACTCTTGGTAGGGAACACCCCTTCTCCACCCTTTGTTCTGCCACCTGAGGAGCCACTAATTCAGGCTGGACAGTTGCCTGACTAGTCAGGTCTTGTTGTTGGCTAGGGGGGGCTTTACCAGTGCCATTGTGGGAGTTTTCCCTTACTGGGATAGAATCTCCCTGGCTCTCTGGAACTGTGGCTAACAGTTGCCCACCTTTCCTACCCTGTTTCTTCTCACTCTTTTGGGACTCAGCTGCACTGACTGCAGGTTGAGCCCCCACAGGTTCTTCGGGCGAGGCCAGGCATTGGGCCAGCACCTCTCTTTGTCTCAGTTCCACATCTAAGTGATCATTCCCCAAGAGACAATCAAGGGGGAGGTTTTTACTGACTATCACTTTTCTCCATCTAAGGGACCCAGCTGTGGCTAGGGGCACTATAGCCACAGGCCTAACAGTGACTCCCCCTGGGACAGTTCTTACCCTTCTTGTTTCCCCTGGGACATATTGGTGGGGGAATACCAACCTGTCATGTACCACAGTGTGACTGGCACAGGTATCTCTCAGGGCAGTGGCTGGGATTCCATTCACCAGTAGGTGGTGGAAGTGTCTACTTCCTTCTGGGATCTCCAGCTTGCTTCTTGGGCCCATTCCCCAGTTGAAAGCTAGGAGGACTTCCTCATCTGAGGACCCTCCCTCCCAGGCTACACTGGCAACCCCTGGGGCTACACTAGTCACCCCTGGAGCTGTACTAGGAACCTTGCTTTTAGGACAGCTAGAGTCCTGGGTGTGGTGTCCAGCCTTCTGACAGTTGAAACACCATATTCTGTTGGGATCCCAATTCTTACCTTGGTACCCTGGTTTAGTTTGTGAGGTGTCTTTGGGCCCACCCTCCTGGTCAGGTTTTTGGGGGGCTACCTGGGACTCCTTTCTTTTATCCACAAGGGGTTCACTCTCTTTCTTCTGGGGAGGCTTTGGGACCCCTTGGTTTTGGTCCCTCCCAGTGGACGTCCCAGTCACCCTAGTCTTGACCCAGTGGTCTGCCTTTTTTCCCAATTCTTGGGGGGATTTTAGACCTAGGTCTACCAAATGCTGATGCAACTTTTCATTTGTGCAGTTACTCAAAATATGTTCCTTCATGAATAAATTGTACAATCCAGTAAAATCCTGCACACCATGTCCAGCTAACCAACCATCCAGTGTCTTCACTGAGAAATCTACAAAATCAATCCAGGACTGGGTCTGGGTTTTGTGAGCCCCCCTGAATCTAATTCTATACTCCTCAGTGGTGAATCCAAATCCCTCAATCAGAGCTTCTTTCATGAGGTCATAGGATCCTGCTTCTGGCCCAGAGAGGGTCAGAAGCCTGTCTCTGCAGTTACCAGAGAACAGTTCCCACAGGAGTGCCCCCCAGAGAGGTTTCTTTACTTTTCTGATATCACAAGCCCTCTCAAAGGCTGTGAACCATTTGGTGATATTATCACCTTCTTCAAATTTAGGGACAATCCCTTTGGGGATTTTAGGGTCAGAAGTTTCCTCCCTATCCTTGTTTTTATTATTGCTGCCACCATTGATGGGTGCTAAACCCATCTCTCTCCTTTCCTTTTCTAGAGCCAGGAGCCTGGACTCTAGATCTAATCTTTTGGCCAGCCTCACAAGGCTGTCCTCTTCACTGGGGGGTCCCCCAGTGTTGTCTCTGGGACCAGAGCCACCTGTGTGGTCTCTAGGTGCCCAGATGCTAATTCTTGAGTTGGAGGGTATGGGTGCCATCTCCTCCCTAGGGAATAGTAGGGGGAGGTTGTTGTCCACCTCCCCTGTTTCCCTTTCCTCATCTGACTGGCCATCACCATGTTCAGATGGGTGGTCTTTAGCATACTCAGCCAGGAGCTCCTGGAGCCCTTGTTTGGTTGGATGCAGACCCATTTGTAAATTTTTGAGTTTACATAAGGACCTCAATTCCTTGAAAGACAAGTGTAAGTAAGGTGTGAGGTCGAGCTCCTCCACCAGGTCCAAGTTATTATTATCACTAATAGCTGGGTTTGTTTGAGACATTCTAACCTGACAGTTCTAACCCTCTACCCTGACTATAGTGACTTTTATTTTTCTAAAATTCTAATGGGACTTAAGCAAGGCCCTAGCAAGACTTTTAGTAATTTTGGAAAAACCAATCAGAATTCTAGAGGCAATTTTTAAGAGTTCTGTCGTGTGATCAGATGGTAACCAAGTAGTCCAACAAATGCAAGTTTGTATCCCACCGCTGATCCACCAATGTGAGAAAGTGGCTCTGTATATACTGTTCCCTAATAGGTACAGGGTGTACAGAGTCCACAGTCCCCCAGAGGCTGATAGAGGTCAAAGTTAGGTATGACCTTACTCTCAAAAGTGGTAGCTTGGTCGAGCAGTAAGGCAGTACCAGAGGACAGTGTAAAGCATTTATTGTACACACTCAGTCAGCAAATGGTTTCACACACTCAATAACTGAACTCTAGGCCAATGGTTTGTATATATAAAATATATGCTTGTTTTATTTTTAGAACCACAAAGGGGGTAAAAATATACTTTCTCAGAATGAGAGGTTGAATATAAATACTTTTGTCTTAAGCAATACATTTGTGTAAACAGTCACAGTTGGTTGCAATAAACAATCCTATTTCCTAAACATAACAATGCATTGAGCTCAATGGTAAATTCAGGTTATTTGTAATAAATTACTTTTCAGATTACTTTTGGAATTCCAGGTCTGGCTCCTAGATCCAGCCTTGGGTCAGTATTCAGAATCAAGTGATGAAAGTCGACTTAATAACTGTAATGATTTTTAAATAATATTTAGCTATTTCAAAAGTTAGCACTTAGAAAATATTTCAAAGAAAACATTCAATGGATCTCTACGGCAAGAAATTCAAATTGCAGGTAGAGTACTTTATCGTTACTTTAGTAATCCAGGACTGGGTACCTAGACCCAGGACTGGGGTCCTTATCAAAAACAGGTAAGTAATTTTGTTTGCAGAAATGGTACGATTTTAAAAGAATATTTCAAATTTGCAAAAATAGACACTTAGAAGAAATTTCACAGAAAAGCAGACAATGGTTTCCTATGGGAGAAAAATGAGTTAGAGGTAAGTATAGTTGTGAGTACTTTTCAGGGTCAGGGCTGGGCACCAAGATCCAGCACTGGGAGCTCACCCAGGAACAGGTGAGTAAATTTGTTTTTGTCACTTGGCTGATTTTTGGTGAATTTTTACAGTTTTGAAAAGTTCACACTTAGAAGATTTTTGAAGAAAAAGCCAGTCAATGTTACCCTATGAGGAAAATGAAGTTAGCGGTTTAAGGGTAAGTACTCGACTGGCAGAGTTGAAATTCCGGGCATAGACTCAGGGGTCCCCCAGTGTCAGGTAGGTACAGTTGGTTCACCCTCAGCGGTTTCAGGACGGCCGGGTGCAGAGTGAGTTAGGCCCAATGTTATCCTATGAGGGATAGGGGGGCCTTGGTTGGTGGCTGCTGTCTGGCAAGCCACGCGGCTGTGGGAGCTGGGCTCCTGGTCACTTACTCAGGGCAAGTGGGGAAGTAAGTTAGTGTAGAGAGTGCACTGCCAGGGCCACTTGGGCGGCTGGGTGCAGGGTGCTTTTGAGCCTTCGGGCGCTCAATGGAAATCAATGGGAATGTTCCGGTTTGGAAAAAGGCTGCAGGCTCGGGGACGAGGATGTTTCCGGTGCCACCACCACTTCGAGGGGTAAGTTGGGTAGTTGTAGGTTAGGTGGGTACCCCGGGATTGGGCACAGGGGGCCGCAGGGCGCCGGGTGCAGGGGTGCCTTTTGACGTCGGGAATCTTACCCTCTGGTTGATCGCGGTTGGGGTGGCACTCGGTTCTGAGGCTGCAGGCTTCGTCCGGGATATCGAGGGGGGTCCTTGGGTGCCGGACTCGGGGTCACAGTTGCCGTGGGGTCGTCCTCAGGGTCTTTGTCCACTCCGGCAGTGGCCAGGCTTGGCTGGTGCAGAGTGTGTTGGGTCCGCGGTTCCGGGCTGCTGCCAGGAGTTAGGAATAGGTTTCTCGAGTATAGCCTCTACTCATGGGAGTCCCAGAGGATTAGAGCCAAAAGGTAGCCAGGTCCTCCGGGGTTGGTGAGGTTGCTGGCCACGGGAGATGCCGCGCTGGTGCAGGTTCGAGAGTCGACAGGCCGGTAGGGCTGGGGCCAAAGCAGTTGGTGTCTTCTTCTCTTTTTAGCAGCTGCAGGGCAGGTCCTTGGTCTTCTTGCTCTTCTTGTAGTTTTCTATCTGGAATCTGGGGAAGGAAGGTTCAGGGTGCCCCTAAATACTAGATTTAGGGGCGTTACAGGTAGGTGAAGGCCAGGGACCAATGGGTCCTTGTCCTGGGGTGGGTACACCCCCTATCCTGCCTCTCTCCTGTGGGAGGGGGGCAGTAGCCTAATCCTGATAGGGTAGGGCCTCCCATCTTCAAGATGGCAAGAGCCCGGAGATGTGCTTCACCTCGCCTCCCCCACCTGAGGGGTGGGGTGGGCAGGCTGGCACATCCCCTGTCCTTGTATGGGGTTTCCGGCCAAGCTTCCCGCCAGAGTGGGGGTTGCAGTGGCCTGGGGAAACTCCAAATGGCGGCATGCCTTTGAAGCTTCCCTTTGCTCGTCCTGGAGGAGGAGATTTCTCACCTCACCCAGGATGTGCATTGTTGCAGGCCCGGGAGAGCAGGAGCTCTCCCACCCAGGGGTCCAGCAACGTGTCTGCTGTGTGGCAGCCTGGGCAGCCTCAGAGCAGACGTGGATTGTAGGTTAGCTGTAAGGGGGCATCTCTAAGATGCCCTCTGGGGTGCTTAGTACATTAAATCCCACTGGCATCAGTGTGGGTTTAATGTGCTGAGAAGTTTGATACCAAACTTCCCAGTCTTCAGTGTTGCCATTATGGTGCTGTGGAGCTCGTGTTTGACGAGCTCTCAGCACCATGTACTCGTACATGGCAGCACTGTACTTACAGTGCCCAGGAATGGACCTGGGTACTGTAGGGGCACAGGGCTCCTGCTCCTGTGCCCACACCATAGGAATAAGGCACCCAGCCAGAGGGGTGGCTGACATATGCCTTGGCAGTGTAGGTGATGGGCATGGCACACAGAGATGGGTGCCATGTCGACTCTTTGTTTTGTCCTGCACCCAGACACTCAGCCTGCAAAGGCAGTGTGTGTGTGTAAGGGCACAGGGCCTCTAAGGATGGCACAATGAGTGCTGCAGCCCTTAGAGGCCTTCCCTGGTCACAAGGCCCTGGGTACCTAGGGTACCATTTACTAGGGGCTGACATGTGGCCAGGGTTTGCCAATTGGGAGTTTGTATTTTAGGGAAGGAACACAGGCCCTGGGCACCTGATTGGCAGGAGCCCAGGGCACAGCAAGGAAAAGTGCATCAGCTATTAGGCAAAAAGGGGGGGGGGGGTTACTGCAACAGAAACCCACTTTCTCACACATATCCCACCTGTGAACCAGCTAACTGAGATGGGAGACCACTGCTTTCTGGACATCAGGGACCCTTCGAGGCGCATCCCACAAGCAGTAGATGGCCAGGAGACTTCTGTTGGAACAGAACAAACAATACCAAAGGTACTGCGTGCTACAAGGGAGCCCTAAACAGGCGGTAGTGGGGTGGTGGCATGGGGGCTAAGCAAGACCTGAACTGCCATACACAGGGGAGATGACCCAAAGCTCTGACTTAACCATGTGACAGTGAAATGACTTCTTAAGACGCACAACACATTACCAGATGGGGACCTTCCCAGCAAGTGCACCTTAAAGGTTGTCCCACGGACGTAGCCTAGGCTACTCCTGTAGTAATTATTGCGGGGTAGTATTAATGCCCACTGTAATTTGTTGCTTCTGAATCACATATGCACCACAGTATTACAGCATGTGTGAACAGAAGTAAAGTACTTTTAATAGTTGGACAGCCAGTTATTAACTTGTGTCATTGGTTTGTTGAGTTCTGAGTGTCTAACCCCACACCGCCGCGCCGGGAAAGTCTTGGACTGCTTGGATTCGCTACCCTGAGGGTCTCGTGCCAAAGGGCTGTACTTGGGGTTCAGTTTTAGGATCAATAGAAAGGTTATCAGGGATAAAGTCTCTGATTGTCACAATCTGAGCCCAGTATCCCTCCTGCTTGGGGCCCATGATAAAGTTCCCACAGCGAAATACCTTAAACTTGATGAAAAGACAAGCTATGAGAAATCTGAAGAGGAAATAGAATGCCAGTCTTAACTTCTGCACTCTTACAGAGTAACATAGACCAAGGCTCATGGGCAGAAGGTGACAAGGACACTAAAAGCCAGCATAGTCAACATTTCGCATTTTCTATGGATAGTGTGGACTAAACAAAAGAGTTATTTTCCTGCCTTAATTCAGAACCAGAGTGCGCAGATGCTTCATTGGACATAAGGTTTCCCGCTACCCTGATTTCAGCATACCTCTTGTAGGAGTCCTTTTGGCAATAAATATAATTTGGACATTTTAAAGCTTATAAATAGACTGGCACAAAACCAGTCAGTTTATCATGATACTCAAGATCAAAAGCACACATGCTACTTGCTGCTGAAAAACAAGATCACACATTTCCCATGAAAATGTTATTGTTTCAAGAGAATGTCTTCTATAATACCATTTGTTATTAATGTTGGTGGAGTCAAGTTCAGCACTATCACCGCTCAGAAGAATTGCCCAGACCCCCCTGAAAGCACGTTCTTCTCTGGCTCAAACAGGTGGATTACTGGCAGTCACACCTATATGGGGAACGTCAAGAGATTTCCTAGGAAGTCAAGTTCTAACCTGTCCTGCAGCCACTTACGTCACTTCCCCCACAACATGGTCAGTGCCAAGGTGGGGAAAACTAAAGTCAATATTACAGTGAAATACAATTAAATGAGTCAGTATAGTGTTGAAACTAAATTGGCCATGACCTCAGAGGTGGAATGTTTTCAATATTAAGAAACGTTTGCATGTGCAAGAGGAAAATACTACTGATTTTATTCAAGTTACTCAAGATTACTCAAGATGGATCAGTTTCCAGTATCTGGTTTCCAGTATCTGGTTTACATGCACCTGGTTCACAGATACTAGCGACAAGCCGGTGTTGCTTGCTAATTATCAGAAAAACCAAAGCAAGCTTTCACACTTCGGGGTGCGCATACAGGATAACAATTTGTAAAACCATGTGAGTCATTACGAATTGTGCTTAGTTAGACAAATACACTATTAACATATATAGATAGAGCAGTAGTGGCCAGAACCATATGGATCATATTTGAAAGTAAACAAAAGAGACAGATTCAAAGTTTTCCCTCTAGTTTTTAGTTGGTTAACATGTGCGTTCTTGTTAAGTAGAAAGCAGAAATATCACAGTGCCCCGGATTTCTCAGCTGCAGTTTGATAAGTTATCAGGTCATCAATGGGATTACATATATGCCCGCCCTCACCTGTCTTTTCATAAAGTGAGTTGACTAAATACGTAACCCAGTTTTCAAGGCAGAGACAGACTGTATTAATGATAAAGGAAAGGAATTGAGTCTAAATATAGATGGAGCAGCATCATTTATAGCTTTACCCTTATATCTCATTTATAAGCAACAAATATGTATTCAACTTGTGTTAACCATATTAACTTGTTTGGATTTAATAAAGAAATGTAGTTGGTGACCACATCTATATGTGAAAGAAAGTTACCTGAATATCTAGTTTTATTTTAGCCTTTGTATCCACTTTTATCCCCACTGTATAGAGAACCGAGCACTTCTTTATTCTAATTAACTTATTTGGTTGTGCTTACTGTAATGGCTTAGAAGTCATACCCCTGCCTTGTAAGTAGGCCCATGTTTGTACGTTGCACATTAAAAATGTTGTCCCGCATGTTGTTTTTCTCTCCTCTGCAGGTGCTATGTCACAGGCATTGTTAGCTAGGGAACAGTTGTTATTGTATTACTTCGATAGCAAGGTTCCCAGGGATGAAGCCCTGTTGTGGCCTTGTGAGATGAGATTGTGGGAGAAGTCGTCTATACCCTGCAGGCTTGGCAGAAGGTACATTCAAGGAGGAGATGATGTCTAGGCTTTGTGTGGCAGTGGGGAAGTAGGGAGTCTGCCTGCTCCCAACACACACTGCTATTTGATTGGTTCTTGTAGTGGGAAACAGCGATAGCGAGAGTCTTTTGGGAACGCCCTGCTGTTTTAAGTTTTTGTTCCTTAGTTTAGTTAGAGAGACCCGATCCTGACTTCGCTGAGAAGACACATCTTCTCTGCTCTGCGGATTCTTCCCTGCCTGTAGTGGAAAGGCTTTATGCCAGACCACTCCTGCTTTACTGGAGCCATAATCTGGGTTCAGATGCTGACACCTTTTTTCAATTCCCCTTAAAAAACCTTTTTTGGGGCTTTTGTAGCCTTAACTTAGAGTAGTAGCGTAGGGAACTTCCTTTATAGAACACTCCGTTTGAGTATTCTGCCTTTTATGTGTGGTAGTATTTAGTATCATGTTTTATGTAATAGTTACATCTAGATTTCTTGACCGTATCGATCTTTAATTTGAAGGTACTTTTAATGTACTTGTGCTAACTGATTTGCCTTATGATTTGACTAATTTGTTAATAAAACCCATTAAGGTTGAAAGTCTATTCTCTTTTTTTATTTCCGTGGAGTCATAATGGCTTTATTGTACTTGAAAGTGTATTCAAATGCTAGCTCCTAATTTTCTCTTCACGTCGACTAGACATGGGTCATACGAAAGAGGGGAGTTTATTTGATGGTGTCACCCGGCGATTGAGATTCAAGAACCCTCGCTCCATCATGGACCTCAACTCACAAGGAAGCTCACAGTGCATCAGCAGGGGAGATATGGAGCACCACAACTAGTGAATAGTTAATAATATCTTGAAAATGTGTGTTTAAGACACAGGTTCAAGCAGGACCCTAATTAGTAACAATGACTTTCTGCCATACTCAGGAAGAATCCACTACAAAATCTGTCTTTGAACTAAACATTGAAAGGAAGATGATGTTACCCCAAGATCTGTTATATCAGACCAATGAATGAACACTGATAAACAACTCCACCCCTCGCCAACTATGCGGGGAACCTAATGACAAATGGACAGTTGAACTGAGAGTATGAAAACTCATTACAATCTCAAGACTACCTACATGGGTAGGGGATAGACAACGTGATTTATCTCCAAAACCAACACAGCAAGTAGACAAAGGACTAAGGGCGCGATTTAGAGATTGCAGAGGAATACATCACAAATGGGATCAAGTACCCTCTCTGACAGACTCTCAGCCTGCCTGCATTACGCAGAGTGGAGCAGATCGTCAGCTTCCTGTCGGCGGTAGTTTAGTCGACAGAAACTCACTACAAGGACTTAACGGAGTGTTGGTCGTCGGAGTAAGGGCATCATACTACCCGCCCAATTTAGAACAGATGGTGTGATTTTCTTTTTTCCTGTCTGTCACCGCTTGGTTAAACCTGGCAGGGAGGAACAGAAAACAATTAAATGACGGAAGTTTCTCTGAAGGTAGAGAGATCACCACTGGCCCAGCAGCAATGCCTACATTTGGTGGGCAGTAGTCTGCCAGAGTGGCAGGCGTAATGTCCTTTGCTACCCCGACGAACAGACAGATGTTCACCTGCCAAACCCTACATCAGGCCCTTAGGGTCTTCAGATTTGAAAGGGTCTGTGTGTTATCAGTGATCTCTCCTCTGAAATATAAAATGATCGTAAAATTGAGGGTTAAAAAAGAACTTGGTACAAGTAATCCACATAAACATATGGCACCAATATCTACACTTAATAGGACTGTTGAGGCAGATGGTGAATACAGTATATAGAAACCAGTCCTAGATCAATTTATCTTAGAAATGGAAAGAAAAATATGTTTGAGAATGGCTGGAATACTGTACGACTGGGGGACAACAATATGAAGGAGAATTATTCTAATTTGCCCAATGCACCTTTCCAGAATCTTATATTTTTTCTTTCAGCACCAAAAGGCCCAGATTTCATGATAACCAGTACCTCAAGGAGGAGACGGTCTAAAGATAACCAACACCGTCTCAGACGTAGATCCGTGAGTCACAACAGATTTGTTTTGGAAAAGTTTGGAACTCTAACAAAATTGTCAGACTCGGCCGGTAGCCCAGGATCTTTTTGGGGTATATTGGTACAAGAAGATCCTAGATTCCTCCTGATGGAAAGGAAATCACTAACTTTGAATTGGCAAAACCGTTGGATAAAAGCATATATCAACTATGAAAAGGGATTGTTACACGAATTTACATACTATGCTAATTTCACATTCTAGCCACTTGAACAAACCCACACTTAAGGTGCGATTTTTGGCATTTGAAGCACCCATCTTGAGTCCTAATTATGGATGATACATTTAACCAAGTTTCAAGAAGCTGATCCCTAGACAAATATCCTGATGCTTTTGCCCAAAATTAAATGATCAGGGGGATTTTATAATGACCATACTGCAAGCGATATCATTGTTCAGAACATCACTGTTTAATATAATACTTTCGAGACTGAAACAGGTTTCCTGAGACTTTCTATCCTTATATCTGTAATGGATGAACATATGAAATGGAATTTTCCAAACCTAGAACTAGCACTGGCTGAGATATTTTAATTAAAAAGTGTAATGCCACACAGATATGATTTGATAGAAACTGTCCAATGGTATCTCTCATCGGTGGTGGAAGCTCTTGCAGATTAACATTAGAAAATGTTTGCTCTTATCCTTCATTGACTTTTTTTTCTCTGAGAAAATTATCAAAAAACTTAAAATTAACCTTCACCTCTCCTTCCCCGGGTTTCAAAGATATCTCCAGTATGTGACTCATAACCGGTTGTTAATCCTGACCGTTGATGCACGGGGGCTGTAATGTGGGTATCAGTGCTTTACTGTATCGTGGCCGGCCTGACGGTTGTAGGCCCGTATTTGTTCTTTTAAGATGCACGAATAAAGGTTTTTAAAAAAAAAAAAAAAAAAAAAAACATTAGAAAATGTGCACTGAGAGAAATCATCATGTGAGTGATAGAAAAAGTTCAGGGCAAACATATTATCACCTGAAGCCATATGAAGTTTAACAGATTAGTACTGTGGGAATCCCAGTCAAAAAATTAAGTGTATAAATTGCATGGTTATGAATTGGTTAGTAAATGCAGAGATAATGCCAACATAGTACATGAGGAAAAGTTCATATCACTGAATGTTCACAGAGAAATCATGGCAGGAAGTACCATTTACTTGTGTTTGAGAGTGATTCATGCTTTTCTATTTGGCTGTACTTGCAGCTCCCTATTAAAACATGGTGCCATGGCATGAATAGTGTTGTTAGCTTGAAAGATTTCCTAACAGTTACCTTTTATTTTGTATCCCTTCATGAACAAGTGTATGTGGTAAAGACAAAGGTGCAAGGACACTGGATTGCATTGAAGGCAAGCTTGCATTTAGGAAAAACCTAATAATGTAACATAGGCACTGAGAGAGTTTGAACAAGGGTGAACTAAAAAAAAGTGAAGACACTCAGCAGTTAGCTCAGGCACAAGGAAAATGAGGGTGTTTTAAGAGCTTTCAAAAATGAATGCATTTCAGAAATAAGTCTCATAGGTTTGGAGATTTGTCACAAATTCTCTCACATCAGGAATCCTATTTAATGGTTCATTCACATTTGTGTAACTCAAGAGATGTCTAGGTTAAGAGCACGTTTACCTTGTGTAGAACTATGGGGCATATTAGCAATGGCAGTATCGCCGCTTTAGCGGCACTTTTGGCCGATAAAGCGGAGATATTTTTATCGTCGCTAACACAACTTCTCCCTATTAGCAATGCCCGCGAAGCGATAAAAAAACTTGCGCTATCCGCGATTATCGCTGGAGTTTAACACCTGCTAAAATTCTGACTTAGCCATTGTTTTCTATGGGAGGTGGATTATACGGCTGAACCCTCACCTGCCTATTAGCGACCTTTTCCTTAGCGATGGGAATTCATCGCTGGAATTCCCGCGTTATTGCTGGAGAATCGCCGCTATCCCTGGTTTGTTATCGCCTTGGAGATAAACGTTGATAATAACGCGTTATCTCCGCGATGTAAACCAGCGATAGCCAGCGATAAAAAATACAGCGGTTCTAAGGCAGATAGGATTGTCCTTCAAGTACACTAATGGATGTGGATAGCTTCGAAGGCCATGGAGAATACTTTGAACATGATACCGGCTTCAGAGGAAGCCAATGAGGATTTATTACACTGAGTCTTATTTGATAATACGTTTGGCTCAATTACCAGACAGTCTGATGAAATGAAAGTAAAACAGTTTTGACTAGTGGCATATTTCAGAAGTGTAAGGAACTGGATTATTAGTTGAGAGAGTTGAAGAGCGGCAATCACATAATAAACACAATCCTTGTCAGGGTGAACTACAAAAAGTCACTAAATTAGCCTGTGCTTAACCCTCTGGTACCTTGGCACAAAGCAGTCAGGTTTGCCTTAGAGGCAATGTATAAAGTATTTATTCAGAATACAAATAGTAATAATGTGAAAACGTAACAAAAGAAAAATCCCCAACCCATTTAGAAAAATAGACTACATTTTAATTAATGAAATGACACCAAAATGACAAAAAACAAATCTGTATGACCGGAGGCAAGAGTTTTAAAAGTTGTAGGTGAAGATAGCTCCAAGAACCACAAAACACTAGTCACGTTTTTCTGGTCACGCTAGACCAGGCGGAAGTCACAAACTCAGGCCCGCTGTGATGGAGCGTAGGGCGGATACAAGGACCAGGTTATTCGAGCTGAAGTGTTATCTTCTCAAAGTCTGCACAAAAAGTTTTGTTTGCGGTAGGGGCCACCAAGAGGAGGCTGTTGGTGTGAGGAGCAAGTCGAGCATCGCAAACGGCCGTTGCTGTAGTATGAAAAGCCAGTTGTTGCTGGAGATTTGCGTTGCTTGCTCGTGGTGAAAGGTCACTGTCATCACAAAGTGTAGGTCTCGCGTTGCTGGTCATCGCGAATGGCGTTTGGCAGTTGGTGTTGGTGTTTTTGCGTACAGTCGATTCGTTGCATGAACATGTCACTTTGCGGTCAAGAGGAGCCTAAAACATCTGTAGCTTCACCTCTTCATCAGAAGGAGTTCTCACTTTTGCCAGCCAATGGTCCAGAACTTACTCCAGCATAGGCCACCAGCAGGACTCAGGCAGATCCAGCTGGTGCTGGTCAACTGGTTGGCTGCAGAGAGGCCTCTGCAAGCTTTTTGTGTCCATGTAGCTCCCACATGTCAGCCAACTGATGCTTGGAATCACTCTGGTTAGCCTTGGCTCAGGGAAAGCAGGTCCAACCTTCCTTTTTCAGTCAGCAGGGCAGTTCCTCTTCCTTAGACAGCAGGACAGCCCTACTTCTGAATATTCTGCAGGCCCATGGCCTTTCAAGGAAAAAATGCCATCCCGTAAGTCAGCTGTCCAGTAATGCTGACTGTCACCTGCTTATTGAAGGACAGGAATGTTACTATTAGTCAGCCAAGGTCCCAGTGGTTTCCTATAGATGTAGAAAAGGCTGCTGACAAAATAGAGAGGATAGGTACCCCGCATGGGAGATTCTGAGCTGAGGACCTAAACTAATTCATTTTGAAAAACTGTGGCCTGCATGAAAGGCATAAAGAAGAGCCATTTTAGGGGGAACCCCCTTTCACCCATCTGAATATGTAAGACCAATTAGGCTCGGCTGTCACGTGGTTGGCTAAGTCACAGGCTGGCTACTTTGTTGGAGCTAGCTAGCAAGCATGAATAGTGTCAAAGACTGACAGTGTGTCACCAAGCACAAGAAGAGTGGTTGGCTCCGAAATAGTCTAGAAGCGTTTGTCACTCACAAGAAACCTGTTGGCTCCCTACAGTGTATTACCCAACCAGCTTCATTCTATTCTGATACACAACTACAAACACAACGAGTATGTCACCAGTGCACAAGGACAACGCCAAAAGTCTTTGAGGAGTGGCACATGGGTGGTCTCATCCTAACATGTCCAACCCTACCATGCTGGCACACTATAGGCCTGATTACGGCTTTGGAGGTGCATCGCTGGGTCCGCCCTGCCAAAGCTGTAGTCAGTTCCGCACGCCAGATAAGGAGTTTCCTCCTGTCTGGCGGGCTTTGTTTTTGATGGTTCCACGGCCATGCCCTGAATATGGGCACCGCAATGGGAACACTAAAAACAGTTCTTGCATGGCATGGACTGAAAAGACCATGCCATGCAGGATCTGGGATGCATGCATACGGGGGGCATATTTTGTGCTCCCCTGTATGCATCCACATGCGGAGAAGGCTAAAGGGCCCCTTTGTTTCCTGTCCACCACAGTGTTCATGGAGTACAAACCTCCATGACACCGCCAGTGTCGCCAAGCAGATTAATACCTCCTGACCGCTGCAAAACTGCCAGGGAATGGCGGTTCCCTGGTAGCCATGGTGGGCTGTGGCAGTCAGACCGCCCAACTCATAATATGGCAGTCGGGAGACCGCCACCGCCTCACCCCCACGAGTCTGGCAGGCCATGGATCACTAGACTCGTAATATGGCCCTATGTGTGCAAGTGAAGTAGTGTAAGATAGTAGATACTGTGAGGGTACAGAATGCTGTGCAGAAAATTATATACTCCCAGACGGGGCCAAGTTCAACACCGCCTCTGTACTACATACCTGACTATAACTTTTTCGAAAATAATTTGGAGACTTGACCATACAATGCAGGTGCTAACTCAAAAACAGCTGCCATTTCAATGAGGATCCCTAAGAAAGGAAGTTTGGAGACAAAGCTCTTGTACCCTTGCTCATATGAAAGTGTTAATTTGTACTCATGGGATCAGAGTGTTAGATTTAGTATAACTCTTATGAGTGGGAAGATAGATATTGATTTGCAGAGATGCAGCTGAATTTAACCCAGGGCACAATGATAAGAGATGCCACTAAAGCAGTGTTGGTTCAGTGAGGTTCCACTTAATACTGTTATCTCTTAGCTGCATGACAACATCTCTAGCACAAGCGATTGCCTGCCTGGTTTGTACAGTGAAAACAAGGAAGAGTAAATATGTGAAGTTTACAGATCTATAAACCAGTGTAAACCAGTTCTTTGGAGTTCAAGGAGTTTTAGAAAATATGTGGAGTAAATTGTACTATTTTGACAAAGGTAATAATATCAGCAAAGAGTACATTTAAGGGGTTGCATGTGGTAATAGATAAAAACAAATCCAGCAATATGACCCCCAAGGCATTCCTATAAGTACACCAGTATCTACAGATCTGTAATTGATGCAAACTTTAAAATCAGCAGAAGAGTAAGGGGATACATTTAACAGTAGATGGTCTAATTTAGACATCATAGCATGACAGAAAGACACCCTTTTGCGCCCTCAATGATATTACAATGGCCTCTTGGAGAACTGGAGGAGACCCCGTAACCAGGAAGCACCAGACCCTTTTTTTAATTACGTCATTCAAGTTTACCCACTTCTTACCAACTATCACTGACCAAGCCAATAGGTCTGGCTTTAAAAAAGCTGATATAGTCACACAGCATTTGTTCATCCCTGCATTTGCATGTATGAGCTCATTCAAATATATTTATATATGAGAGAAATATCTCATTAAAGCTATTGTTGCTTAAGATATATATGATTTCTTATTAAAGATAACATACAAAGGATATATTGGATTAAGATATATTGGGTTTGGTGGTACTTGTAATGGTGGCAATAATGGTGGTGGTGATAAAGGTGGTTGTAATAGTGGTGGTGGCAACTGTAGTGGTGGCTATAATGGTAGTAGATAAGGTGGTAGTGATGATGATGGTGGTAGTAATGATCGTGATACTTTTGGGAAAAACTGTTCTTATTAAGCATTTTTTCCAATATGATAGTATAATGAACATCGACAGTATAGCTGCCTACGGATGTATAACTCATATACAAATTGCAAATTTGTAAGTGAGAATGGAATTGCACATTCATTCAAGTGTTCATTATGAATCCATGTGTAATTCTGTCAGTGTGAACCGTATAAATCTTACAATCCCAGTCGAGTTTAAAGGTAAGGCATCTCAGTTGTTATATGCATAGCTATGGATGATTTGGAGTGAAAGTGACATCAGTGTGGGAGAGTGAATGGCTAGTGTATAAAGTGTAAGTTGTAGGGGTCTGGGGGAAGCAGGTAGTTCCCTCTGTTGTGGGACCTGAGGGAGCTGAGGTGGCGGTGTAATGCTGCCACATTAGGCCAGATGCTAGGTTTATTGTGTCCCAGTTTCAGTGAAAGTAGTCACTACTTATATCCATTGTTTCCTACAGATACGTCTGCATTCCTCTAGGCATAGGACAGTGTCCTCTACCAGTGCTCAGTTCTCTATGTCCACTTTCTACTGGAGGGCCATGTGGTGATTTCCAGTGCTGTGCAATATCCCTGCGGGCTATGCCCAGGGCTAGGTCTTAGAATCTATTACCAGATTTTCTAGATGCTTGTCTGCTTTTCTACTATGTATCCATATGCTATGGTCATTGCTTTGAATGTGTGACTGAGGCATGTCATTTTGTGTTTTATTCTGAGGTATCAAATAAAGACAATAGGTAAGCTATTTGTGTTAAGAGACTATTTTAGTGTAAGGGTGAAGTGATTCCTTAGTTACTTGAATGAGGCGCAGCAGTTGATCTCTGACTAATTAAAGGTGATGATTCATGTTTGATTCTACTAACTCTGAAGTGCTGATATATACAGAAAGCACACTTTTTGTGATCAGATTGTTTTTAGAAATTACGGTTCAAAAACTTTGTATATTTAACTCTACGGATCCAGCCAAGCTCTGATTGGTTGACCGTGATTATTCATGATGGATCCGTGAATCAGCGAGCTGACCGTGGGATCCCATGGCTGCCTGCAACCTGAGGAAAATATTGCTGCTGTCATCTTAGGACGCAGGGACTTAGGCATTGAAAAAAAACCTTAGACATTCACTGAAAAAAGCAAAGGTTAAAGGGACGTTATCGTTAGGTAAAATGTCTGTTAAAACATACTGTCCTAAATGAACAAAACCACAGAAATTCACCAGTTATAATTATCTCAAGAAACTATAACTCATGCCATAAAGTAACTATAACTTATACCCTCACCATGCACTGCTTCTACTCTTGCATATTACATCACATATGACATGTTCAATGACTAAATTGATAACATCTCTAGTGACATCTGATGATAACACTGTGCATGGGGGAGCACAAGTTACCCGAGTTATAATTACTTTAGGGCACGATTTATAATCACTTGGGATAACTACAACTGGTGAATGTTTTCGTTTTTTAATCATTTAATACAGTTTTTGTAATTGATAATTTAAACTTATTAGACAGTCCCTTTGACTATTATTTTTTTAAGTGAATATCTATATCTATATCTATATATATATATCTATATATATATATTCACTCAGAAGTAAGCATAACAAAGCCTCAACTCGATGACTTGTTGGCATTTTATTTCCAAATGGACCCAGCAGCACATTCTTGTAGTGCATTTTTTTATATAGCGCTCCGCACACCCCCGAAAGGGTCTCTCAGGCGCTGTGCACATACCGCTGTGGAACCCTTCCTGGCCTTTCCCTGTGAAGTGCCCACTCCTGGGCACCCACAAGGTGAAGCCAGGCATCCTAGCACTTTTGGGGCCGTTGTGGAGATTAAGCAAGCTATTGCCCAGAGTTGCAGAGTGGGACCCATGATTAGAATAGGCACCGAGGCGAGAATTATCGGGTCCGGGGAAATTGAGCCCAAGACCCGCCAAGTCGGGAATTGAACCCTGGTCCGGGCCAGACCTCTGCATCAGGGTCTGCCGCTCTAACCATTGAGCCACACTTCTCCCTTACGCGTTTCGACTGCGACTCCAGCCTTGATCATAGGTGAGCAAGTCAATAGTGCAAAAGAGTCCATGTTAAATAGCTGTAAGCACATGACCAGTGGTTAAATCTCTTCCTGCCGACTCTGACAGGATTGGACAATTTAAAGAGTTATTGTTTTATTAGTGGCAGCAGGAGAAGAGCAAGCTGCAATTTATTTATAAAATGTGACTTTTATTTTTAACACATGCACTGATATGCATTTATGCTATTGAAGACTGTGTGGTTCAAACGCTATTAAGCATGTATTTCCAAACCCTTGGTCTTCATGAACACTGATGGTGCATTGTGGGAACAGTAGGATTTAACCACTGGTCACGTGCTTACAGCTATTTAACATGGGCTCTTTTGCACTATTGACTTGCTCACCTATGATCAAGGCTGGAGTTGCAGCCGAAACACGTAAGGGAAGAATGTGCTGCCAGTTCCAGTTGGAAATAAAATGGCAACGAGACATCGAGTTGAGACTTCGTTATGCTTTCTTCTGTGTGTGTTTGATTACATGCTGCTCCATGCCCGTTTCGAAGCCACCCTGCAGGGATAGGGGCTCCCATCATTTAGAGGCTTTTGTGTGGAGTGTTAGAATTAGGACCTATTTTCCATAGGAAATCCACAACATTCTATTCCCAATAACTTTGGCGCTGATTGACGAATCTTCGCGAAATGTTCAAAACTTTTGGCCAGCTCCCGTCCGCTCCTATTCTGAAAGTCTCGGGATGATTCGTGTAGCGAGGGCCGAGAAAAAAGGGGGGTCCCAAAACGTGTTTTCCCTATAGGACCTTTAGCCGCAGCTACAGCCCGAACTGCTGAACGGAATTACACCAAATTTGGCAAAGAGGTAGTCCTCAGTTCAGACTCGAGCCTTTTGCTTAAATGATGTCAATCTGTTCAGTAGTTCCTGAGAAAATGAAAGTTAAAAGTACATATATATCTATGGCCGCGCTGGATCCGCGCACCCTGAGCGCACCCTCCCGATCACACGCTGAATGCTAATTGGCTGTGAAGTGGTTGTCAACATTCGAAACCAGGAACTGTTGGCAGCCATTTTGTGCCTCGGTAGAAGCGAGGCTGAAAAAGTCTGTGGAATAAGTGTGCAAAACGTATAAAGGGGGCAGGGTAGAAATACCCTGACATTCTAGACCTGCTTAGGGGGTCCCAGAAGGACTCCCAGGGCCCCCCAATTATTATTATTTTTTTTAAACCGCAAAGTGCGCGCAGGGTGCGCGGATCCTGCCGTAAAAAATAAATAAAATAAAACGGAGCTTTTTTTATAATTAGCCCCCGGGAGGAGCCAAATCGCGGGGGCAAAATTATAAATTTAAAAGGGGCTCAGAGGGGCCCCCCCAACCCCGGGGACCGTCACCCCCCAGGGCTACAAAATAAATTGGGAGGGGCTCAAACGCCCCTCCCAGTATAATTTGTGGTCCCCGGGGCTTTATGTATTGAGGGAGGGGGCTGCGTGGCCCCCCTCCTGGAGCCCTCGAGGGCCCTGGGGACCGCCACCCCCCAAGGCCGGCTCCTGCAGTGTCCTGGGGTGCCCACCCCCAGGACACTGTTTGCTATGAGAGGGCTGGAGTCTCCCACCCTCCCATAGCAAACTTGGTTTCGATTTTGAAAGAGAGAGCAGGGAAACCTGCTCTCTCTTTCAAAATCCAAACCATGTTGCTTTTCCACACGGGGAGCTGCATGTCAGCAGCTCCCCATGTGGAAAAGCAATGCCGGCTCCCGAAGGACACGCGGGGAGCCGGCTGGGACCGTGGGGACATTGGGTTCCCCCCCACGGTCCCAAACGTTTTTTATAAGCCCCGGGGGTGGGGACCCCGGGGATAATAAAAATTAGTGATAGGGGCTATTTTTTTTTTTTACGGTAAAATTAGGAGTCGCGCATCCAGCACGGCTCTCAGCGCGGCCCCCTGGTGTGCACGCATTGGATGCACGACTACTAACCTGTAGGGTGCGCGACTCCAGTGCGTTTGGTGCACGACTTCTACGCGTCGGATGCACGATTCTAACGCGTTGGGTGCGCGACTCCAAAAAAAAGAAAAAAAACAATGAAAAAAATAATATAAGTATATTTAAAAGAATATAACATAGTAAAAAAATATATATATTTTAAAAAAATATATTTTTTAAAAATATGTGTAGTGTAATTTAAAAAAATATATATATAAAAGTAAGTAGATTAAAAAAATGTAATTAAAGAATATAAAAAAATTATAACAAGGAATACATTTTAAAAATATCATTTAAAAAACCTTTGAAATTCACTAAAAAAACAATATATGTTTCAGACATGTTATACTTAAGAATTAGCATTTAAAAATCCTTTGAAATTCACTAAAAAAAAACATAGGTTTCAGACATGTTATAGTTAGGAATTAGCATTCAAAAAACCTTAGAAATTCACTGAAAAAACCAAAGGTTTTAGGGGTGTTATAGTTAGCTGGACATTTCACTCATACAAAACCATTGAAATTCCTCTGTTATAGTTAGTTCAGCTAACTATAACTCGTGCGCCCGCAATCCACTGCTGATGATGTCACATATTACATCATTCATGACATGGTCAGTGACATCACTGATGACATCACTGATGACATCTCAAATGACATCACTGATGACATCACTGGTGACATCATCCACGTGACAACCTGAAACACTTCATCACACAGTAGTATAACCTTTAATCATTCAGTATAAAATATAGAGTACCATGTTTAAACCATTGACACACCAATACAAGTTTGTAAAAACCCACTTAGTCATTTGTAGATCTACACACACACATCTAAACACTTACTTATACATTTACTCATACATGCTGAGAAAGATCAATAGCACACTATTAAATATACTTATACACCTATATCGACATTAGACACCAGCACACATCCTATTCACTTATGCAAACATCCTACTCACTTATGGAAACAATTGATCATACTTACATCGATTCAGCTACACACTTATACAAACAACACTTTATTTATTCATATAGATAATAACTCATACTTAGTGTGTTATAAAATCACTATTATAAGTATATAGTTTTCCATACAGTCACTCAAACTATCAATCAGTATCATGTATACTTATTTATATACAACAACTGTCACATACATTGCCTTTTATATTTCTAATTTGTTGGACATCTGTCATTGAGAAATATATTTACTCATCAAAACACCCATAAAGACATTCACTCACCCAAACAACTGTTTTCACATACAGTTTTAACCTCATATATCTACTTAATCAACTTATTTACACATCTTTTACACAGTTACACGCCTTCCATCCAACTCCACACACATTCACTGTCTCTTACATATACTCACTTAACTAATAAAAAACTAATATAGAGTTTCACATAGCTAGTAACCAACTTATACAGTAGTTTTCACAACAAGACACAGAGTGAAACAAATATTCATACAGTTAAATCACTATCCCATATATTTAGTGAGACACTTTAAATGAGTCACTTACACAGTCAATCACATTAGTATTAAATCCTCCATCCAGACACTTCTACATCCACTCAGTCTTCAATGTAGATTCCTATATATATAATACTTATTTAAATATCGAACCAAACCACATTCACTGGATGATGTCATCAGTGATGTCATCAGTGATGTCATTTGAGATGTCATCAGTGATGTCATCAGTGATGTCACTGACCATGTCATGAATGATGTAATATGTGACATCATCAGCAGTGGATTGCGGGCGCGCGAGTTATAGTTAGCTGAACTAACTATAACGGAGGAATTTCAATGGTTTTGTACGAATGAAATGTGCAGCTAACTGTAACACCCCTAAAACCTATGTTTTTTTCAGTGAATTTCTATGGTTTTTTAAATGCTAATTCCTAACTATAACATGTCTGAAACCTATGGTTTTTTCAGTGAATATATATATATATATATAATATATATCGAGCACGATCCAGCATTAATCCATTGAACGAAAGAGCAGGAACGGACCACCACACAGCCAAGTATTTTTTCAAATTACAGTGCTTTATTCCATATTTTCAGCCAGCATGACGCGTTTCGACCGGGGAACCCGGTCTTGATCACATGACATGCCCCGATCACCTACGTGTTTAAATACAGGTGTAATTGAACATTAGCCCCTCCCAGGAGTAAATAGAGACAACAGACTAAAAACTCTCAAGTTTTCTTGTTGCATAGTCGCTGTTATGTGTACACATCTAATCCAATATATATTTTTTGTAATTGCAGGAATAGATGTGTGAATACAGACAATTATAAATATAATTATAAACATAATGGTTTTTAAGTTTTAAAGTTTTAAAGTTTTAAAGTTCTAGTGGGCAAGTGCCCATAATTCAACATATATATATTTGTTTGAATCAAAAAGGAAGCATAAATATGCATATCAAAACAAATATAAACGTAATAACAATTATGTTATAATGGGCAAGTGCCCAATATTTAACATATGTATCCTCGTCTGTACACAGGAAGGGGAGCATGTATATTTATATACCTGCATTTTCTCTCTCAATTGCTTTTCTGATATAAAGTGCCAAGTGCAAAAACCAAAAATTATCTAAGTACAACACATTAAGAGTTTCTTCATAGGGGTTTAGCATTAATACTAAGATACCTGTGATTAAATTTATAACTGATTATTTCAGCGAAAATCATGTCTCATGTTCAGTTTCGCTAATTCTTTTAGAGCTCCTTAACAGTACAGTGCATGAAAATGGTAAATAAATAAGGATAAAAAACCGTGTGCAAACAGCAATTAACAAAGCCACCCACCTCATAAATATCAGATAAAAACCAGTAAAAACAAGTAAAACTAGTTAAAATCCAATAAAATGAAGATCGTAGCTCATATAAAAATCATTCTTACACGATTAAAACATCAATCCTAAAAACCATTATCATAAATAATTATTAATAGACTTCTAATTCTTTGATCAGGTCATTTGCAGCAGGTTTAAAATACAACGTTCAAAGACCAAATTTTTGCCCTCTCACAAAGTCCTTAAATAAAATTGTACAAAAGATACTCCATAAATTATCTACAAAAAGTTGTGCAGGTCTTCCCCAGTGTTTAAACCGTTTGGCATTTTAGTATCTAATTGTACTATATACTGGCTTTCTAATCTGCGTAATTGTTTCTCTCTGTTACCACCCCTGATGGATTTTGGTACGGCATCTATGACAAAATACTTAAGGTCATTTAAATTGTTCTGATGCACTAGTTTAAAATGTCGAGCCACAGGGTAGTTGGAATCAGAGTTGACAATAGCCCGTAAATGCTGAAGAATGCGGTTAAAAACGTGAAGTTTTGTACTGCCCACATATTTTAATTGACAAGTGCATTCCAGGACATAGACCGCATAGTCAGTTTTACATGTAAACTGCCCTTTAATTTTACATGTGTTTGTGGAGAAAGCGTCTAAAAACTCCGTTTTATTAATGCCAAATTTGCAAGCCCTGCATGAGCTACATCTGTAAAAACCTGTCTTATTCGTTAACCAGTTTGTTTTTTCTTTTTGTACTTCTGGGCTAGTCTTTACAAGTGCATCCCTCATAGAGGGTGCTCTTCTAAATGTGATAGATGGTGAATCCTGTATTTCTGATGATAATGAAATGTCAGATTTTAAAATAGGCCAATTTCTTGTAATGATACCTCTGAATCGTTTATGATGACAACTATACATGGTTATTAATCTGACTAATGATTTCTCTTTATTGGATTCATCATTGGTGCTCGGAGGAATCACATCTTTTTCAATATTTGTTGTTGTGTCTGGAGGGCTTTGTATTTTGGCTAAAGCAGTTTTAAGATCATGCATTTTATAACCTCTTGTTAAGAATCTCTCTACTGATTCATTTAGGCAAATAGTTAGGTCTTGTTCATTACTGCAAATTCTTTTAATTCTAAGAAATTCCCCATAGGGAATACTTTTGATCAAATGTCCAGGGTGGGTGCTGCTAGCATGGAGAATCGAGTTCCCCGCAGTTGTTTTTCTATGAAGTGTTGTGCCAATAATATTGTTAGTAATATATATCTCAACATCCAGGAACTCAACTCTCTCTTTGCTAATGTTTGCTGTAAATTCCAGGTTAAGATTGTTGATATTGATAGTATCAACAAATTTTTGTGCGGATTCAGTGGTGCCATGCCATATTATGCAGACATCATCAATGAAACGCCACCATCTTACTATGTTAGATATGTCTGAATTTTCCAAGATGTGTTTTAGGACATGCTCCTCCCACCAGCCTACATGGAGACATGCATAGCTGGGGGAGAAGCACGCTCCCATCGCCACGCCCCGTAGTTGTTGATAAACTTCTTTGTTGAACAAAAAATAATTGTTATTTAGGCATATATGTATCATAGTCAATAACATTTTGTTATGTTCATTGAATTTTACATCCCTGCTTTCGAGATATTGTTTTGTGGCTTTAAGGCCATCTTCATGATTAATGCTGGTGTAAAGGGAGCATATATCCATCACAATAAAACAATATTCACTGTTCCATGTAATCTCCCTAAGTTTGTTTAAAAAGTGGCCAGTATCCTTTATATATGAAGGAAGCATTTCTACAAAATCTCTAAGAAAAAAATCAACATACTTGGACATAGTTTCTAATAATCCACGTTGGGCAGATATTATAGGTCGCCCAGGTACTGGGTTTATTTGTTTATGTACTTTAGGTAGGAAGTACAATGTCGGTGTATATGGGTGATCAGTTTTCAGGAAATTATATTCTTCTTTGCTAATAAGACCCATTCTTTTCCACTGTGCTAGTTCCCTAAAGACCAGATCTTTTACTGCTCTTAATTCAGAAAAAGTTGCCTTCCTATAACATAATGGATCCCCAAGATGTCTATAGGCTTCTTTAATATAGGCATCACGTGGCCAGAGCACAATATTGCCCCCTTTATCTGCATTTTTCATAATTATGTTGTTATGCTCATTGATTTTCTTAATTAATCTCGAATATTGTTGTTCATTATAACTTCTGTGTTTATTTTCACATAATATATTTCTGTTCAACGTTTTCAATTCATCAACAACACAGTCACTGAAAATGTCTATAGCATCCCGTGGCATAATTGGAATGAAAGTTGATGGGGGACGGAAAGGGCTGGTGGCTGGGCTGGTACTGATAATCCCCATTTCACGAAGCTCCTCCTGTGTATTCCCCATTGTTTCATCTGCATGGCCTGCTAATGAATAGACATTTCTCAACATAGGCACATCTGATACCTGGAATTGATTACTCGGTTGATTCTCTATATTGATCGCTGTAGCTGTATTGGTTGCTCTCCTAAGTTTGTGAAATTTTACAAGTTTCAGTTTTCGTATAAATTTAAAAACATCAATTCGCGATTGTATATATTTAAATCCTGATTTGGGGCAAAATGAAAGTCCTAAGGCTAAGAGTTGAGTTTCTGCCTTGTCCAGGTTCAAGTCAGTCAGGTTAATTACAGTGTTATTATTTTCTTGATTTTCTTTACTTTTTACTTCTGGAGAGGTCTCCCCCTTCCTCTTTTGCCTCTCCAATTGCCTCTTCCGCTTGCGCCTCTCATTGCGGCGCTTGTTTCGTTTAATCCTTTTGGTTTCTGTTGTAACCTGGGCCTTAGGGTATTTTTCCGGTCCTCTATGATAAACCCCAATTCTTCAGATGGAGTAAAACTGGCAGAATTGGTTATTCCTTCATTTGAAAGACTGCCTTCATCTGATTCACCACTGCTTACCAGAGAACTTGCATCTGTATCAGACAAAACAATAGCATTGTCTTCATTTTGTGTTTGGGTTGTTGGTGCTTTTTGACCCAAAGCTTGTTTTTTCACAGATTCAAATTTTTTGGAGAAAGTGAATATTTTTCCCATCTCATAATCTTTTTTGTCCCTGGCGAATGTAAAAATTTTTTTGCTCCTTGATGACAGTCTCATGTTTATCTAAACGTTTCTTAATGTCCTCTTTTCCTTTTTTGATTACATCTTGTTGATCCATGGTTTCGAGTTCCTGATTTAGTTTATCTATTTGTTTAACTATTTCCGCTCTATCAATTTCCGCGTATTTTATCAGTATGCATACCATGTTCATTGATGCATCAAGATTGTTTGTGGCCCATTCTTGTAGCATTAGGGGGTTGGGGTTCTCAAACGATGGTGCAATTAGGACCCGCAACCCCCTTGGAACTCTTCCTGCCTCTTTATATTTCTGCAGGGATTTTCCTTCCCACCATTTTGTTAGTTCCGTACGTTGTAGTTTCTCTAATTTCCTCAAAAGTACTTGGACATTTTGTTTCTCCCCATTGTCGGTATTCGGATTGCTCTTAGTGTTCATATTACTACTTTCCGGTACATTTAAATACAATGCGTCCGCAGCTGCCTCGCGGTCACGGAGCACGTCTGCTGCTGTAGCCATCGCGGCGTTCTTCGTATGGAACTTAAATTGTGCACTATTCGCCGAAGAGTATATGTGCTTTTACTCCGCTCGGCTCGTGTTACTTGTTTTGGACTGTGTTGAGTCTCTTCACCCTCTCAAATGTCAATGTTTATAGACACTGTTCAATGCAATTGCATGCGCGCGGCTCACCTCAGAACATCCCGTTTTTTCTTCGGTCAGTCCTCCGACTCCAAAGCAATTCCCGCGTTGCTCCTGCGAGGTTTCGCCGCAGCAAACAGCAATCAACAATCAGTTGTCGTATCTCTCATGTGACTTCAGGGGGGCTGGCTCTCAATACTCCTTCCGAGTTCCTCCACAAATCGCGAACGCGATGTTTGTTACCATGAGCCTGCCACTTTCCGAAGAGGGGTCCGTATGTGGCGGTTGTAACAAAAAACCGCCAAAATGATAAATCGAGCACGATCCAGCATTAATCCATTGAACGAAAGAGCAGGAACGGACCACCACACAGCCAAGTATTTTTTCAAATTACAGTGCTTTATTCCATATTTTCAGCCAGCATGACGCGTTTCGACCGGGGAACCCGGTCTTGATCACATGACATGCCCTGATCCCCTACGTGTTTAAATACAGGTGTAATTGAACATTAGCCCCTCCCAGGAGTAAATAGAGACAACAGACTAAAAACTCTCGAGTTTTCTTGTTGCATAGTCGCTGTTATGTGTACACATCTAATCCAATATATATTTTTTGTAATTGCAGGAATAGATGTGTGAATACAGACAATTATAAATATAATTATAAACATAATGGTTTTTAAGTTTTAAAGTTTTAAAGTTTTAAAGTTCTAGTGGGCAAGTGCCCATAATTCAACATATATATATTTGTTTGAATCAAAAAGGAAGCATAAATATGCATATCAAAACAAATATAAACGTAATAACATATATATATATATATATATTGTCCAACAAAATGCCCAACAGCTTTTAGGGGCGCACTCACAGCCAATTCACCATCCGGCTTTTTACAGGGAAGAACCACGCCTTGCTGCTCCCGGTTTCAATCTGCTGACCTGACGCGTTTCAAGGCCGTCCGCCTCTTTATCAAAGGTCTCCATGTAATGACACTCACAGGCAGTTTCCACAACATTCACTTTTATTAGCAAGCCACGCCCTCAGTGGGCCGCGCTGGTGCACGTCTTGCTTTCTGGGATAGGTAGTTCCTTCGGGAAACAAAACAATAATTTCTCCTTTAGTAGGTCCTGTTAAGCTGCCACATTAACACGCATATTTATACCCCAAATGGGTCCAGAGCAGCACGTTGGTTTGCATTGTCCCAATTAGCTGCGCCGTGTACGGGTCACGATCCAGTTCTGACCCACGGCCTCCTCAATATTTGAAAGGATGTTGCTGCCCCCCACGGTATGAGCGCCGTGATTAAACATTGTCCAACAAAATGCCCAAAAGCTTTTAGGGGCGCACTCACAGCCAATTCACCATCCGGCTTTTTACAGGGAAGAACCACGCCTTGCTGCTCCTGGTTTCAATCTGCTGACCTGACGCGTTTCAAGGCCGTCCGCCTCTTTATCAAAGGTCTCCATGTAATGACACTCACAGGCAGTTTCCACAACATTCACTTTTATTAGCAAGCCACGCCCTCAGTGGGCCGAGCTGGTGCACGTCTTGCTTTCTGGGATAGGTAGTTCCTTCGGGAAACAAAACAATAATTTCTCCTTTAGTATGACATGGTCAGTGACATCACTGATGACATCACTGATGACATCTCAAATGACATCACTGATGACATCACTGATTACGTCATCCAGTGACTGTGTGTTTCTGTAAAGTTTAAATATATATTTTATATATTTATAGTGAAAGGCCTTTGGAAGAATGAGTGGATGTACAAGTGTGTGAATGGATGATTTTCAAGGTGCGTAACTGACTCTATAAGTGAGTCATTAAATGTATATTACTGCAGACTAGTGACTAAACTGTGTGAATGTCTGTATGTGTCTGTGTGTAGGTGTATAAGTGGCTGCGTGGTTTTGTGAATAGCTATATGAGTGTCTATATGGGTTATTGATTGGTTGTCTGAGTATCTGTATGGGTGCCTGAGTGTTTGTGTGGGTAGGGTGTGTGTGACTCTATGCATAGATGTGTGAGTGGGTGATTCTATGGGTGCATGGTTTTAAGAGTGCATCTGTGATGGACTGTATGGTTGGGTGAGTGTATGTATGGGTGTGTTAGGGATTGAATGTATATCTCAGTGGTACATGTGTGACTAACTACATATGTGAAAGGCAGTATATATGTGTGTAAGAGTATATAAGTGGGTGTATGTGAGAGTGTGTGATTGTGAGAGTGACTGTATGGATGAGTGTGTGCTTGTATGAATGATTGTATAAGAGCGTAAGAATGTGGTACTATTTTTATGATTAAGTGAACTTGAGTGTGTTTAACTGTATAGGTGAGTAAATTGGACTGTGTTTAATTACTTGCACGACTGACTAGGTGTGTCAGTACCTCAATGGATGATTGGCAGGGTGTGAGTATCTATATAGGTGTATAAATGCATATGATAGTCTTGTACGGAGTGACTGTAAGTATGAGTGACTGTACAGGTGAGTGAGTGGAGGTGTATGTAGACCTAAGGGTTAATGAGTGGGTATGTAGTTATTGGTATTGGAGTATCTTTCAAAATGGCCGTCTGAAATTTTGAGTCGGTGTATCAAAGGTTATATTAGGGTGTGAAAAGATGCACTAATTAATCACATGGATGATGTCATCAGTGATGTCATCAGTGATGTCACTGACCATGTTATGAGTGATGTAATATGTGACGTCATCAGCAGTGCATTGCGGGGCGCGCGAGTTATAGTTAGCTGAACTAAATATAACAGGGGAATTTCTAGGGTTTTGTACGAGGGAAATGTCCAGCTAACTATAACGCCCCTGAAACCTATGGTTTTTTCAGTGAATTTCTAAGGTTTGTTAAATGCCAATTCCTAACTATAACGCCCCTGAAAACTTTGGTTTTTTCAGTGAATTTCAAAGGTTTTTTAAAGGCCAATTCTTAACTATAACGTGCATGAAACCTATGGTTTTTTCAGTGAATTTCAAAGGTTTTTTAAATGCTAATTCCTATTTTCAAATTCAGTGTGTCAATTTCATTATTATGTTTTTTTTCAAATAATTTTTTATCACCATTTTTTAAACTTATTTTTTCAATTAAATATTTTAAAAATTAAAAAATGTTATTTGAATTTAATGGGTTTTTCAAACATATTTTTTAATATTTTTCAAAATATTTTTTTAACTATATGTTCAAAACTTAATTTTATATATTTTTTTCCATGTTTTTGGATCCGCGCACCCTATGCGCACCGTTCTCGATCCCTACGCGGTAGCATCCGCGCAGGGTATGCGTTGGGTACGTGTTTAGTGCGCGATTGCAATGCGACTGGTACGCGACTCCCAGCCTATATGCGACACGTTCGATGTACGTAACACGACGTTTACGCGATGCGTCATATGCGTCTATGACGCGGTAGGTGCGCGGATCCCGCTAAATATTTAACATTTAAAAAAACATATATATGTATTTCATGTGAATATTAATTGAAGACAAACTCTAAACTAGCCTTAAAACTAATATATTTTTACATCTAATCCTTGAAGAACCGGGCTCATTAAGCCTGGCGGCGCAGGGTACGCCTGAAATCTTCTGAGTTCGCCTTCCAAATTACAGAGACACGGAACACTCTGTCTGGCATAGGAACTTCAATTTATTAGCTGCAGCTAGGTACAGTTGTCCTAGAAGTACATCAGTGGTAGGTTCTCAGGAGACTGCCACTTCAATCCATGGCTCACAGTCTTTTGTAGCGCTTGAATCCCCTAAAGCAACAACCCCCTCAATGTGCAATAAAAATACAAATCATCCACAAGAAAACATTCTCTTGTACAAGATACAGGATAATGGGTAATAGAAATTCCTTCCCTAAGGTCGTGTTCTCTACCTGACCCTATAGGTCAGGCGGCATAGCCATTCCTTGGTTAAATTAATTTACGACAGGACGTGTTTGCGTGTTGAAGATGGTGATTCGTAAAACAACTGGAGAGGCAGAGAACGGTCACCAAGGGTCAATAGATGATTATCTCGGGGATTAGTTGCTTCGAGCCGGGTCTCAGAATGGACTTAGCTCAGGGAAACAGGAAAGGTTGTGTAATATGTGCACCAGTATAGAATGAGAGAGAAACGCTATAGAGGTTGAAGGTGCCTGAGTGAGGGCAACAGCGTAATGGCATTACTAGGGAAGATGGGGCCGTATTTGAATTTCCTCAGACCCTCCTGTTGCCTTCACTCAGGCAAAGAAACCAGAGGATGGTGTTAATCTGAATTGACTTCAATAGCCATGAAATCTACAAGCTGTTGTTGCAGCATTATCTTTGTGTTCGCTGCTTTCAGTGATCCCGGATTTGGAACACACAGGGTGGCGCAGAGCCCGCATATAGCTGGACCACATTGTAGGCAAAGGCAACATGAGAAGAGAATGGCCAAAGTTGCTCCGACAAAGGTGACAATCTTCGATCCCCATGGAGACAGTAGTCCCCCAAACCATCCCATCAGAGACCAATTCCCTTCATCCTGGTGAACGGACTCAGCGATCTTATGTAGCTTAGAGATGGCTTGGTATACTGTAGGGGCGTTGTCTGGAATAAAAATGCAACAGCTAGATCCGATCAATCTGCATACGCCCCCACGTTCAGCAAGGATGATATCTAATACCATCCTGTTCTGAAGCGTGACAAGGCGGTCAGCAGCGAGTTCTGCAGTGATGTTACTCAAAGCTCCAGCTGTTTCATTGACAGTGGCTTCTACAACTCGAATTAGTTGTCTTATGTCTCTACTTTTGGCTATTGAGCCCCAGAATGGAAGGAGTCCTTTCAAGACATCCCCGACTTCTTGTCCTGACGTATCCTGGTCAGACGCCACCCCTCTTTTCTGTAAATGATGCTTGCCATCTGCTATATATGTAGGGGGCAACAACCAAGCGATATAACAAGTGCCTCTCCAATTACCAGGTAGAGAAGTGTAAGCCTTATTTCCACACACGAAGTATGTATTACGTGAGGGACCATGCGAGGCCAATCTGTCCCATTCAATGTCACAATATGTTGGCAATTGCTTGTACCCTTATATTCTAACCCTCCTTTCCTAATACAGAATGGTGCTTGTC
Organism: Triturus cristatus; assembly: GCF_964204655.1. Lineage (NCBI taxonomy): Eukaryota > Metazoa > Chordata > Amphibia > Caudata > Salamandridae > Triturus > Triturus cristatus. The sequence goes on along the minus strand of NC_140590.1, from coordinate 322,646,093 downwards.
CAGGTACCACTAGAAAAGTTTGTCCTTTTCGAGAGGTTCTATTAGAGGGCAGAAAATGCAAATCTGTAGATTTGGTTTAGCGATCAGCATATTCTGATTTCTCACTATCCGTCCCATATATCCTTTTTCTGTCCCGCCAACATAAATGGTATAGATGTACTCCCAAGCTCCTTACTTCTCGAGTATCCCCATCTCCAGAAAATACCCAACTGGCGCTCAATTCCCACCATGCACTACAAGAGCCATTAAATGAAAAAGGAAGGGTAATGTATGGCATTCCAGTATTCACCGAACTTGGCAGAAGACCGCAAACCCAACAGTTCGTCGCATTAGTGGCCAATTGATGTTGGTGTAGCATGGAAACGAATGTGTTGTTGCGTAATTCACTCCTTCTTGACTCAACATGAGGTGGTAGAGTGACATGTGTATGCATTTCAACTGTAACTTTGGGAGTAGGCTGTGTAAAAATTACGTGTAGTCCCCATCCTATACAAGACAATATAATACATATCAAAATCAATATTATTAAAGCCACTATAAAACGATTATGCAATAATTTACAATGCTTCGTGCTCATTGTTTGTATTTTGTCCATTCCCTTGTTAACAGTCATTTCCAGCTCTAAATATTGCCCGTGACGGGAGGTTGCTTCACTCAGCTGTGATTGTCTGTATTTCTTTATACTTTCCTACAAGTCCCACAGGCCTAGAGCCACATTTGGGTCACAATTCTGAGACTTACGATCACGGCCCTGCAATCATGTGGAAATCGGGATAAAGACAAAAGTCAATGAAGCACTATTGAGGTATTTTGTTCAGTCTGGGCCTCAAATCGTACCTCTGGGAACCAGGTACAGTTTGTTCTTGGAAAAGGAGATGTGGTTTAGTAGTGTCCAATTTCACTGCCGGTGGTATAGCTGTCTGGAGGACCTCGTCGTCGTCTTGTCCTGCTCTGGCAAAGTCTAGGCGCGCATCGCTGAATAGTCCAAATCTTGGTACTCTTCCGGTTTCAGAGTCACTAATTCGTTTATGAACCCATTGATCATAAGGCAATGGTAGGGGCACTTTCTTGCAATGTACCCCATGTACCCAGTTCTTTTTGCCGACCACCTTTACTGCAGTACGCGTCGTCAGTAGCACCTGACGAGGTTCTCTCCAGCGAGGTTCCAAGTTCTTTGACCTCTGGAAGTTTTTGACGCAGACCCAGTCTCCCGGCCGTATGGTGTGACCAGGATCCGTTGAAGCCTGGGGCCAAGTATCTTGTACCTGTTGGTGAAGGACACGTAACTTAGTGGTTAGATCATGTAAATAGTCAATTAACAATGGATGCTCTATCTCTGAGTATTTCTTTGGCCTTGGGACTCCCCAAACATTTGCAGGGCGTCCAAAGACAACCTCATAAGGACTAAGCCCCATACGGGAATGGGTGGTTGTTCTGGTGGATAAGAGAGCCAAGGGCAAGGCATCAGGCCAGGCAAGACCCGTGCTGGCTTGTATTTTCGCCAGTTTAAGCTTAAGGGGGCCATTATAGCATTCCACCAAACCTGCTGACTGAGGATGGTTTGCTGCGTGGAATTTTTGCTGAATGCCAAGGCCTGTACATACTTTCTGCATGATCTGACCCACAAATTCACTTCCGTTGTCACTCCAAATAATTCTCGGTAACCCAAAATCTTGGCAGAAACTCCTTCAGAAGGACTTTTGCCGTGGATAGAGCAGTATTTTCTTTCAGGGGATAGGCCTCTACCTATCGGGAGAAGGCACATACCACAACAAGAACGTACTTCAGATTGTTACATCGTTCCATGTGGATGTAATCTATTTGTAAAACCTCAAAAGGGTAAGTTGGGGAAGCAAAGTGTCCTGCTGGTGTTGGTGTTCCCTTCCCCGGGTTATGCATCAAGCATACAATACAATGCTTAACCAGATTGTCTGCACATTTAGGGATCCCCACATTCTTCCATACCGGAGCCAGAAGCTTGCATATACCTTTAGCGCTAATATGGGCTGGACCATGTGCCATGGTAACTATTGGGAGTACATAAGCATCTGGTAACAACCAGCGTTGATGTTCTGATAAGTCTGTCCAGCACCCTGTCGCATCCAATCTTCCTATACTTTCTTTCCACGTACTCAATTCTTTCTCTGTGGCCTCTGCCTGGATCATTTTCACACTGTCCACAGTATTCTCACACATCCCTCCTTGTGCAACCCATCTAGCAAAGCCCGCAACATACATGCGGCTTGTAGTGTCTCTAGCTGTCTCTTTCGCTATATGGTCTGTGAAAGCATTTCCTTGACCTACATCATCAGTGATCTTCTTATGTGCACTACACTTCACAATCGCTATCTGAGTGGGCAGGGTGAGTGATTCAAGGAGGTCATTTACCAATTGGCCATGCTGTATCTTAGTGCCATGGGATGTGGGAAACCCTCTTTCCTTCCACAGGCGGCCAAAACTATGGGCCACTCCTAACGCATACTGACTATCAGTATACACATTCACCCTTTTTCCTTCAGCCAACACACAAGCTCTAGTCAGTGCTATCAATTCAGCTGCCTGGGCTGAGTTATGTATAATACGCGCTGTTTCTACAACAGTGTATAAGGTAGTGACTGCATAGGCTGAGGTCGTTTCACCATTGGGAAGCTTAAAACAAGAACCGTCCACCCATAAGGTCCCATCCGGGTCCGGGAGTGGAGTATCCTTTAAATCAACTCTGCATTTTGTCTCTTCCTCCGTGCGGGGGAAGCAGTCATGTTGCTCCTGAGTGTCATTTTCTACTGGAATTGGCAGCAATGTTGCCGGGTTCAAGGTATTACATCGCTTAATGTGTATGTGGCTAGCCAAGAGCGTCAATTCGTACCCCGAAAGGCGTGCACTCGTGAGGTGTTGGGTCTTTGTTCTATTCAGGAGGGTGTCTACTGCATGCAGTACCATGACAATAAGAGTATTATCTAATACCAATCCAGCAGACTGGCGAATGGAACCTGCCGCTGCTGCTGTAGCCCTCAAACAGCTAGGTAATGCCTTGGACACTGGATCTAACGTGGCCGAAAAATAGGCACAGGGACGTTGCTTGTCCCCAAATCATTGCGTTAAAACTGATAACGCGCAACCTTCTTTTTCATGAACATAGAGTGTGAAAGGCTTACTGTAATCAGGAGTACCTAACACAGGGGCAGAGCACAAGGCAGTGCGTAAATCAGTGAAACTTTTCTGACATTCCGCAGTCCATGGAAGCGGGTATGGTGTGTCTTTAAGAGTGAGTGCCAACAAAGGTTTTGCCAGAAGGGAAAAATTGGGGATCCATTGTCTACAATAAGAGGTAATACCCAAAAAGGCACGCACCTCTTTTTGCGTACATGGAATAGGCATTTGGGCAATTGCTTGAATACGTTCTGGGGTCAATCGCCGTCCCTCCTTTGACAAGAGATGACCTAGGTAGGTAACCTCTTGGCAGCAATATTGCAATTTTGATGGTGAAACCTTGTGGTTGTGGTCAGATAAGTGGCGTAATAGTGAAATGGTAGCATTTTTACAAGTGTCTTCAGAATCTGCTGCAACCAACTGGTCATCCACATATTGAATGAGAGTGGCCCCTGGTGGTAAAGACATAGTATCGAGCTGTGATTTTAATGCTTGACTATAAATGGAGGGGCTCTCGCAATAACCTTGAGGAGCCCGCTTGAACTGGAAGCTTCGGCCTGCTAAGGAGAAGCCAAAAATATCCCTACTTTCCTCAGCAATGGGAATGCTGAAGAAAGCATTTTTGAGGTCAATGACAGAAAACCAGGAAGCTGAGGCGGGTATCATTGTCAATAGGGCATTGATATCCGGGACAACAGGGAATTGAGGTACCACAATCTTGTTGACCTCTCTGATATCAATCACAAAACGATAGACAGGTGGCTGGGAAGGGTTGGTTTGTTTAAAAACAGGCAGAACAGGGCTATTGCATACATTTCCCCTAGTCTCTTCGACCACATCGTTTTGTACCAAATCATGAACTATAGTCAAAAGAGCTTTTTCGCCGTCACTGAAAATTTTATATTGTGTAATGCGAGGAAATTTAGTATTAGGCTTGAGGGTTACAATGTAGGGAGAATCCGCAGGAGGCCCACATCATTGGGGCCGGTGGCCCAGAGGGTGGCTGGAAGAGATTGTAATTCAGGGGGAAGCTGATCTTTAGACAAGTACATCGGTGAGGTCAATTTTTTACCTAAGGTAAGACGTACACCAGAAGGGGAACAGTGTAATGTCGCATACAATCTCTTCAATAAATCCAAGCCCAACAAATTTTCACCACAACCAGTTGTTAAAAGGAGCGGGGCCTCCAATTTGTAAGGACCTATTGAAATGGGCAAAGGGCATGAAACTGGGTTTTGAACTGGGGCGCCAGAAAAACCTACAGAAACATTTGTACAGCCAGACAAAGGTGCCCCAGGGAGTTTAGAGTGAATAATAGAGCTCTTTGTTGCACCAGTGTTTAATAGGAATGGCTCTGTAACACCTAGTGCTTCCACATCAACATAAGGCCCACTTTGGTCCACTGGAACTGATACTACTCCCTTACTTTGTCCATGGCTGTCCTAGCTGGGTTGGGAATTCTGACTCTCATCCTCAGTATAGCAATCACTGTTGTAATAGTTGGTAGACTGAACACTTTGCTGATCAAAATAATTTGTGGAGTTTCCAGGGGGCATGGAACGTTGGTTATTAGGCGGCGTACCTCGTCCTCTACCTCTTGGGGCTGACTGATAACCACCCTGGCCTCGTGACGCGGGAATACCGCTCGTGCGCTGTAACAAAACCGGGCAATTATACTTTAAATGGCCTTCTTCTTTACAGTAAGCGCATTGATTTTGGCCCAGTGGGGGTCGGGGAACGAAAGGCCCAGACCTCTGCAACTGTCTCTGGAATTGTGGAGACGGCTGATATTCACGTTGGGCAGGGCGAGGAGGATAAGCTTGTTGTAAAAGAACTTTTGTTTTCAACTCTTTGGTCTTTTTATCAAGTTTCTCTCTTTCCTCTTTATCCCTATTTTCATAGTACTGGGCAGTAGCCAATATCTGGGCCGAAGAGGAGACCGACCGCCCATGCACTTTCAGAATTCTTCAATTTATTAGATATTTCCGGAACCAAATTTGACACAAATTTGTCTACAAAAAATCGTTGGCCACCTTCCGTGCTCATATCCTGACCACTATGATCGATGAACGTTTCCTCGAAACGAGTGAAGAAATCAGAGACGTTTTCATCCGCTTTCTGCTTACAAGCTGCTAACTTATCCCAATTAACTCGCAGAGGTGGCATCATAGTTTTCAGTAAGGTAATGATCCTAGCTGGGAGTTCTGTAATTAGAGCCTCAGGTTTGGCATCACCCACTTGGAGTCTGTCCGCGGCGAGTATGGCAGCCCAATCACCCCCCAGTTCCCCCACATGGGCCTCCTTCCAAATCCTAGCCCATAACGGTTGTGGGACCACATTACCCATTAGCATGTCTATATCGGCCAAATTCATAATACATGCATCAACAGTTAGGGACAACTCTTTGTAGTACCCAGCAGGATTTTTACGGGGGTCCAGTAAGGACTGCTTAAGGGCCAATACCTCAGATCGTTTCCACGGAACGTGTACCCACACACGTTGAAAGTGAGCAGGTAAAAGAGCATTACCACCCTGAGCTGCAACCTCCTCTCTCCACACTGGGGGAACCTCTCTCATGGGATAGTGTTTTAATTTTCACCTGACGGACGAATCGCGTTTTGGCAAGGACCGGCAGACAAGCATCATTCTAAAAGTGACAAGCGTTCCTACCGCGTCCTCAACCTCTGCGCCCACAATCAGCCCTTTATCAAACTTGGCCTGTACATCAAGCAGGCCCTGAGGGGCTCGTCCCAATCCCATATCCTCCCACTCTTGACTTAAAATGTTACACATAGTATCAAAAACATATCTCTGCGTTGGCGCCTCCCACTGCTGAAAGGTGACCATAATATCTTGCACACTATACTGGGGGCCATTCGTGATACAACTTCGGGCTTGAAGATCTAGCACTTCCCGTTCCTCCGGACCTGGGAGCTGACTACGAGTTTGTCTACGAGGAGGAACAGGGGTCATTTGAAATGTCCCAAAGAGAGGGGACAAAAGGCCAGAAACGGTATCGATCATTCGCCTCCGAGCGGAGGGAGAATTCGTCATTAGGACAGGAGACAGACTATTAGGCGGGGCAGAAGAGGGAGTAACATTTACGAAGGGAGCCGAAGGTAAGGGAGAGCTCGGTAATACCAAAGAAAGCTGTGGTGGGGGTGCAGGAACCGATTGAGGAGCGACAGGTGGGACAACAGGCGGAACAGGCGGGGCAGGTGCTAATAATAAAGGTGCATTAGCTCCGGGGGCAGGCGGTAATCCAAAAGGTACATTAGCTCCCTGCGCATAGGGCGGGGGTAATCTCAACAGATGGGACATTAAAGGATCCTTCTCAGGGTCCACATTTTTCTCCGTAGGGGAAGTCGGCAACACTGGATAACATTTATCTACCGCCATACGATGTTGCCTATCTGAGACCTCAATCGCATGATCGGTTTCATTATTTTTAAACTGTTGCGCAGCTTGTAAGATAGACATATCCCTCCTATCTCTTTTACCTTGTTTTATTTCTTTCTGTTTGGCCTCCTTACGCCATAGGCGAAAAGAGTCAAACATAGCCGGCCGGGCTTTTCGCTCAAACAAAGTGTTCTCCAAATTATCTAAAATATTGAGCTCAAAACTGCCGTTCTGTGGCCATCGTAAAACACCATCTTTCCTAGTATAGCGAACCCATGCCTCATTAAAAGCTATGGGGCCAATACCATGTTTAGAATATACTTCATAAGTGGGAGTTCCGGCCGGAGGAATTGGACAAGGGTCCTCCAGTCGGGAAGCCCTATCGCGATTACAACAAAACCATCTTCCAAACTTACTGAAACCAGGCATCGCTACCACAATAGTTTCTTTACAAACTTCAAGGGGGTTAATTAGTCACTTTACAGTACAAAAAAAACTGCACTCACCCCTCGGTTTCGGCTTTTGCAAAAGTCGAACAAAGACAAAACAAAGACAAAGGAGTGGCCACTACACTTAACTTAACCAGATGTTTCCGTACGCCAACTGAGGTCCGTCTGATGTCTCGCGATACCAATTACCAAGGGAGCCAAAGCGTGGCCGCAGTCAGGGCAGCAGGTCTTTGCAGCCGTTGGAAGGGAGAAGCCACACGGTAAAAAACCTTCGGTCCACTTACGACATGCAGGGGTCGATCACGTGGTGCGCGTCCTTCGGAATTTCCTTGCGGGGCTCCTCACGATCCTCGGGCTGGACCCACGACCTCTGAAGCGGCCTCACAGAGGGCACCAATTGAAGAACCGGGCTCATTAAGCCTGGCGGCGCAGGGTACGCCTGAAATCTTCTGAGTTCGCCTTCCAAATTACAGAGACACGGAACACTCTGTCTGGCATAGGAACTTCAATTTATTAGCTGCAGCTAGGTACAGTTGTCCTAGAAGTACATCAGTGGTAGGTTCTCAGGAGACTGCCACTTCAATCCGTGGCTCACAGTCTTTTGTAGCGCTCGAATCCCCTAAAGCAACAACCCCCTCAATGTGCAATAAAAATACAAATCATCCACAAGAAAACATTCTCTTGTACAAGATACAGGATAATGGGTAATAGAAATTCCTTCCCTAAGGTCGTGTTCTCTACCTGACCCTATAGGTCAGGCGGCATAGCCATTCCTTGGTTAAATTAATTTACGACAGGACGTGTTTGCGTGTTGAAGATGGTGATTCGTAAAACAACTGGAGAGGCCGAGAACGGTCACCAAGGGTCAATAGATGATTATCTCGCGGATTAGTTGCTTCGAGCCGGGTCTCAGAATGGACTTAGCTCAGGGAAACAGGAAAGGTCGTGTAATATGTGCAACAGTATAGAATGAGAGAGAAACGCTATAGAGGTTGAAGGTGCCTGAGTGAGGGCAACAGCGTAATGGTGTTACTAGGGAAGATGGGGCCGTATTTCAATTTCCTCATCCTATAATTTTTTTTAATTCAATTTCGCGAATCCGCGCTGGGTGCGTGCTGCGTAAGCGCAGGGTGCGCGGATCCCATGTGACCTGCAAAAAAAGAGATTTGATTGGTTCATTACACTTCCTGTTCTAACTATTGAAACAGCATCTCTTTGCAGAGAAGAAGATTTTTTAGACTAAGTTTACACTTAGCTATAACTTTTTTCAACTAAAAATGGCTTCAGGGCAGCAGGCATCACCTGCATCTCCTCATACATCTGAGGATGAATTTTTGGAGGAGTTACCAGGCAAAGAACGTTTTTCTTCAGTGGATTTGCAAAAGAGTGCTGTCACGAGGGGATCCTAACAAGAAATACTCGTGCGGCACGGCAAGTATGATGAAGCAACTGAGGACCCTTCATCCGAACAATCTTGAAAGACAAGAGTGCCAACGGATGAGAAACACTCCTGCGCCTTCCACCTCATCGCAGCCGAGCACTTCAAGAGTGCATCCATCAGCCCAAAACTTGGACATCCGTCCTCAATTTCAATATTTAAAAGTGCTCTGCACTAAGTGCAATGCGACTTTGTGCTACGGTGAGCAGTCGATCGATCTGATCCGCCGCCGGCAAGAAAGTCACATTTGCTAGTTTTTTAAAAAAGTTTTTTTTTGTTCCCTGAAGTTCATTGTTTGGTTCCTCCTGTTTTGTTTTTTGTTTTTTTCCAGAAAAACCAAAAAAATCACAAAATTGTTAGAAAAACAAAAAAAATATGAAAGAAGAAAAAAAAAAGTTCTTTTAAGAACTAACTTTCCTGGTTTAAAAAAAGAGCTAAATTTCTTTGTTAGTGTGTGAAAGTTTAGATGAATGTATGTGTAGTACGTAATTGAGTGAATGAATGCATTAGTAGCGTATGGTGAATGTATAAGTGCAGAACTATGAGGAAGTGCTGCAACATCACACAGTAACCTCTTTAACTACAGTGTGCTGTAGTACTTCCGAAGCTCGGGGATGCAACATATGTACATAGATATGTTGCAAATCTATGCTTCTCTCTGCACGGCTGCTTCAACTGCAGCCATGTGGTGACACAGGCACCCTTGCACCATAGTGCAAGGATATCTGTGTCATGTGCTGTTTGTCTTTGTGCAGGAAGACACACCTTCCTGCACAAAAACAATGAGAAAATGCATTTTTCTCCTTCAATGTATGCTGAACATTTCAGCATGCATTGAAGATATAAAAATGTGGAGAAATGAAAACAATTCTCCTTGTTGTGCTTTCCTACACCAATTTTAGAATGGTGCAGCATTCACACACATATCGAGATTTATGATTTCTGATAAATCTAGACATGTGTCTTGTTCTATGAGTATTCAGTGCAATCATGCACAACAACACTTATAGAACACCCTTTCAACGCAAAGTGGTGTGCATAATGAGGTTGTATTTACAAGGAGTATAAAAAGTACACAGAGTGCCTTTTCCTCTCTTTGTAAATATGAAAGAGTGTCTTGCACAATAACTATGTTACAAAAAGTGACATATTTCCGGTTTTAAAATTCCTTGCGAATGATAGAAGGTAACCACAGAGTTTTGTCTGCAAAGATGTTCAAAGAAGAATAATTGAAATGATTGTGGTCCTTCAATAGCTACAATGGGAAATATTATGAACCCCTCAAATCTCTTTTTTTGCAGGTCACATGATATCTGATTATGGTCAGATTTCAAAACTACATAGGTATAAACAGAGGGCCTCATTTATGAAAAGTGACGCATCACTGCGTGAAAACAGTGATGTGTGACTTTTCACTTCGCCCTCCCTGCGACTCCAATGATGCGTCATATTTACAGTATGACGCATCATGTCGCAAGGAGTCACAGATACGTCAGTATTTCTGACGTATCTGTAGGCGCAAAAGTGACGCATTGCTGGAGTGTGTCACAATAGTGACGCAACTCCAGCAATGTGTCCTTTCACATGGGGCAAGCCCCATGTGAAAGGGCCTGCGTCAGTCTTACGCCTGCTGTGAGGCATGCGTAAGATATTGACGCATTTGCACCCTAGAAGTGGCGCAGTGAAATCTCGTAGATTTCACTGCGTCACTTCTCTGATGCTTACTTACGTGGGAACGCCCACCCTGCATACATTATACCTGACGCAGGTATAATGTGGCGCAGGGGTTTACAAAGTGACGCATCTAGGTAGATGCGTCACTTTGTAAATATGGCGCATCATGGCGCATGTTTTACGCCACTGGTGTGTCACAAAAAGTGACGCACGGGTGGCGCAAAAGTGACGCAGGGGCTCATAAATGAGCCCCAGAGTGTTTTTAGAAACGTGTTTCAACTTTGTAGCTTCTTGCAGACCTCCTCATTCTGCAAATTGAGACTTAGTTAAACTTACCTTCACAGTAAAAGGAATACAAAATGGTATACATTTTTTTAGATTTTCATTGCAATCTAAATTCATATAAATTGCTTATTTTAAAATTTGGATCTGTGAAAGAAAAGGAAAAAAAAATTATAACATGTAATAATACATTTTTTACAACACAGCATAATTTCCACAAAGTAATTTGTTTTCCTTTTTTGCTGTTCTCAGAATATATTAAATTTCACTAAAAATAGTGATTTCAATCGTACTCATCACTTAACAGCGGGCAAAAAAAAAACCAATCAAAAAGATTGTTAAAAAAAATACCCAACATGCTATTCTCAACAAAATACCACAAGATACAAATCACAGATATATAAAATGCTTACAGCTAACAAAATTTTATAAGTTTAACTTACAAAAACTGTAAATGTTGTCGCTTTAAAATATTCACCGATGAATTTTTGGAGGACGCACCACACCCACAACGTTTTCCTTCAGTGGTGTGGACATTTTTTATTTTCCAGAGGGGCAAACAAAGATCAAGATCAATGCCACCTTGGTCACGTGCAAGATTTGCAAAAGCGTTCTGTTGCAAGGGGATCCTAACAAGAAATACTCGTACGGCACGGCAAGTATGATGAAACACCGAAGGACCCTTCATCCAAACAATCTTGCACGAGAAGAGTGCAAACAGATGAGAAACACTCCTGTTCTGTATCTGTAAAAAAGAATCACAAATAAATGTATATTAATAACTTTCAAATTTATACTATTCCATTACTGTACAAACACATTTTATATAAAAACTGACTAAGAAACTATAGCCCTGAACCACAAGTGTGATGATCATTAAAACACTACATGCATAGTGCATACTACTTTGAAGCAGTTCATGCCCTAAAGCCTACCTCACTAAAAGACTACATGCTAACTGACTGAATGATTACAGTACTATAAGGAGACACACTGGGTTAGTAACAGGGTGTTTGCTAGAAGTGTATGAATACTGACTGGGGAATTGAAGGTGTGAAAGACAACTGTGTAGGTGGTTAGAGGACTGCATGCATACTGGATAGGCATTTGAAGCAGTCCATGTGCTAAGGCCTGGCTCACTGCATGAGTACTTGGGTACTGACTGAGTGATTAGAGTACAGCAAGGAGAGTGCCTGGGTGAATTTATAAGTGGTAGGCTTTTGGCGCAGGGAATGGATTAGTACTTGGTACTGAATGGGTCATTAGAGGAGTGCAAAGGGAGTGACAGGATGTTTGCTGGACTGTATGGATACTGACTAGGGAATTGAAGATGTGAAAGACAAGTGTCTAGGTTGTTAGAAGACTGCATGCATAGTGGATAGGGGTTTGAAGCAGTCCATGTGCTAAGGCCTGGCTCAGTGCATGAATACTTAGGCACTGACTGAATGATTAGAGTACTGCAAAGAGAGTGTCTTGGTGAATTTATAAGTGTTTGGGTTTTGGCACAGTGAATGGATTGGTACATGGTGCTGAATGAGTCACTAGAGGACTGCAAAGGGACTGACAGGGTGTTTCCTGGAAGTGTATGGATACTGACTAGGGAATTGAAGGTGTGAAAAATAACTGTGTAGGTGGTTAGAGGACTGCATGCATAGTGAATAGGCGTTTGAAGCAGTCTATGTGGTAAGGCCTGGCTCACTGCATGAGTACTTGGGTACTAACTGAATGATTAGAATACAGCAAGGAGAGTGTCTGGGTGAATTTATAAGTGGTAGGCTTTTGGCGCAGGGAATGGATTAGTACTTGGTACTGAATGGATCACTAGAGGAGTGCAAAGGGAGTGACAGGGTGTTTCCTGGACTGTATGGATACTGACTAGGGAATTGAAGGTGTGAAAGACAAGTGTATAGTATGTTATAAGACTGCATGCATACTGCATAGACATTTGAAGCAGTCTATGTGGTAATGTATGGTTCACAACATAAGTACTTAGAAACTGACTAAATCATCAGACTACTGCTAGGACAGTGCCTGGGTAAAACTTTTAAATTTTCAGTTCTGGCACAGTGAAGAGAATAGTACATGGTACTGCACCTTAGTGTCAAACTCTGACTCATTTTATCACTGCATATGAAAAGACTAGCTTCTAATGCTACTAAAACTTGAAATATGACCGGTTTTAAAAGAGTAATCTGTCAGAAAATACACGATGTTACCCAAGCCTTCTCTCACAGTGGTTCCCAAATGCACACACAGTCACAGTGTGATTCTAGACATGCACCACTATCCCTAGGAGTTTACCAAAACTCATTCACTACAGTGGAAGTGGTAAGTAAACTGCACACAATCTACATATTTCAGGACTGCACTTCAGTGTCAATGACTGACTCATTTAATCAAAGCATAAGCCATAACTCTCTTCTAATGCTACTAAAACGTGACAACATGACAGGTTTTAAAACAGTTATCTGTCAGCAAATACACGATGTTACCAAATGCTTCTCTCACAGTGGTTCCCAAATGCACACAGACTCACAGTGTGATTCTAGACAAGCAACACTATCCCTAGGAGTTTACCAAAACTCATTGACTACAGTAGAAGTGGTAAGGGAAGTGCACACAATCTACACATTTCAGGACTGCACTTTTGTGTCAAAGCCTGACTCATTTAATCAAAGCATAAGCAAAAACTGCCTTCTAATGCTACTAAAACTTGACAACAAGACAGGTTTTAAAACAGTTATCTGTCAGCAAATACACGATGTTACCAAATGCTTCTCTCACAGTGGTTCCCAAATGCACACAGACTCACAGTGTGATTCTAGACAAGCAACACTATCCCTAGCAGCTTACCAAAACTCATTCACTACTGTGCAAGGGGTAAGGAGACTACACACAATCTACATATTTCAGGACTGCACTTTTGTGTCAAACCCTTACTCATTTAATCAAAGCATAAGCAAAAACTGCCTTCTAATGCTACTAAAACTTGACAAGACAGGTTTTAAAACAGTTATCTGTCAGCAGATACACGATGTTACCAAATACTTCTCTCACAGTGGTTCCCAAATGCACACAGACTCACAGTGTGATTCTAGACAAGCAACACTATCCCTAGCAGCTTACCAAAACTCATTCACTACTGTGCAAGGGGTAAGGAGACTACACACAATCTACATATTAAAGTACAGCACATTAGTGTCAAAGCATGACTTATTTTATCAATGCATAACCAAAGACTGGCTTCTAATGCTACTAAAACTTGACAACATGACAGGTTTTAAAACAGTTATCTGTCAGCAAATACACGATGTTACCAAATGCTTCTCTCACAGTGGTTCCCAAATGCACACAGACTCACTGTGTGATTCTCGACAACAACCACTATCCCTAGGAGTTTACCAAAACTCATTCACTACTGTGGAAGTGGTAAGGGAACTGCACACAATGTACATATTTCAGGACTGCACTTTTGTGTCAAACCCTGACTCATTTTATCAATGCATAACCAAAGACTGGCTTCTAATGCTACTAAAACTTGACAACAAGACAGGTTTTAAAACAGTTATCTGTCAGTAAATACACGATGTTACCAAATACTTCTCTCACAGTGGTTCCCAAATGCACACAGACTCACAGTGTGATTCTAGACAAGCAACACTATCCCTAGCAGCTTACCAACACTCATTCACTACTGTGCAAGGGGTAAGGAGACTACACACAATCTACATATTAAAGTACAGCACATTAGTGTCAAAGCATGACTTATTTTATCAATGCATAACCAAAGACTGGCTTCAAATGCTACTAAAACTTGACAACATGACAGGTTTTAAAACAGTTATCTGTCAGCAAATACACGATGTTACCAAATGCTTCTCTCACAGTGGTTCACAAATGCACACAGACTCACTGTGTGATTCTCGACAACAACCACTATCCCTAGGAGTTTACCAAAACTCATTCACTACTGTGGAAGTGGTAAGGGAACTGCACACAATGTACATATTTCAGGACTGCACTTTTGTGTCAAACCCTGACTCATTTTATCAATGCATAACCAAAGACTGGCTTCTAATGCTACTAAAACTTGACAACATGACAGGTTTTAAAACAGTTATCTGTCAGCAAATACACGATGTTACCAAATGCTTCTCTCACAGTGGTTCCCAAATGCACACAGACTCACTGTGTGATTTCAGACCACAACCACTATCCCTAGGAGTTTACCAAAACTCATTCACTACTGTGGAAGTGGTAAGGGAAATGCACACAATGTACATATTTCAGGACTGCACTTTTGTGTCAAAGCCTGACTCATTTAATCAAAGCATAAGCAAAAACTGGCTTCTAATGCTACTAAAACTTGACAACAAGACAGGTTTTGAAACAGTTATCTGTCAGCAAATACACGATATTACCACATACTTCTCTCGCAGTGGTTCCCAAATGCACACAGACTCACAGTGTGATTCTAGACAAGCAACACTATCCCTAGCAGCTTACCAAAACTCATTCACTACTGTGCAAGGGGTAAGGAGACTACACACAATCTACATATTAAAGTACAGCACATTAGTGTCAAAGCATAACTTATTTTATCAATGCATAAGCAAAGACTGGCTTCTAAAGCTACTAAAACTTGACAACATGACAGGTTTTAAAACAGTTATCTGTCAGCAAATACACGATGTTACCAAATGCTTCTCTCACAGTGGTTCCCAAATGCACACATACTCACTGTGTGATTCTAGACAAACAGCACCATCCCTTGCACTATACCAAAACACATCTAATTCTACCAAAATATAAAAACAGCACAGTTATCTGTCTGCAAACACACGAAAAACACAAATGCTTATCTCAGAATGGTTTCTACATGCACACACACAGTCAATAAGATTGTAGAGAAAAAAAGTACTCCCTACACTTTAGCAGGAGAAATACATTAGTCTGATTAAAATCAAAATAGTCTACATACATCCCCTCACAATTAAATACCTCACCTTTTTGTAGATTAAGAAGTATATCAGTCACACACCAGATTTTCTTTTACAGAATCTCTGCACTGTGCACCTCTCAGCAAAAACAAAGAATGGAAAAGTTTCCCTTTCATTTTCCACACATATACATGTAAACATCAAATCACAATCCATCACACATAAATTCAAAAGCAAACACACATTTCTATTGGTTAAACATTTCAACCCTTTCCAAATGAAATACATTTCAACCCTTCCCCCAATCTGCCTTCTGCCTGTTACCATAGAAACAGGTCGTGGAACACTGCACTGAGCACACAGGTCACAAGTTCAGCACACAATGTTGCTAAACAAGACAGCAAGTGTGCTTGACTTATCAACAGATCAGCTTATCATATATAATTTTCCTTACAAACTGTTTTTGTTAACCAATAAGAATTATGCCTTAAACAAACAGAAATATACCCCCTACCTTTCAGTGTAGAAAGTTGTAATACAACCAATGATTTCTTGTCTTTTTTCAATTTTTTTTCCCTTGGATCCGCGCACCCAACGCGAGAGAATCCGTGCACCCAACGCGATAGGATGCGCGCACGCTGCGCGCATTTCGCCGTTTAAAAAAAAAAGGGGCCCAGGGGGTCCTTCTGGTGCCCCTAAGCACCTCTAGAGGGTGAGAGTATTTCCACTCTGCCCCCTTTATATGTTTTACACACTTATTCCCCTTGCTTCTACAGCCTCACTTCTACCGAGGCAGAAAATATCCACCAACAGTTCCTGGTTTCGAATGTAGACAGACACTCGATAGCCGATTAGCATTCAGCGCGCGATCGGGAGGGTGCACGCTCGGTTCGGGGAGGGTGCGCTTACGGTGCTGGTAGGGTCCGCGGATCCTCCCCGGCCATAGATATATATGTACTTTTAACTCTAATTTTCTCAGGAACTACTGAACGGATTCACACCATTTATGCAAAAGGCACGAGTCTGAACTGAGGACTACCTCTTTGCCAAATTTGGTGTCATTCCGTTCAGCGGTTCGGGCTGTAGCTGCGACAACAGATCCTATGGGAAATTGCATGGGGAAAATGCGTTTTGGGACCCCCCTTTTTCTCGGCCCCCGCTTGACGAATCACCACGAAACTTTCAGGGTAGGAGCGGAGCGGAGCTGGCCAAAAGTTTGGAAAATATCGCGAGGATTCATCAACCGGCGCCAGACTTATTGGGAATAGAATGTTGCGGATTTCCTCTGGAAAATAGGTCCTAACTATAACTATCATATATATATATATATATATATATATATATATATATATATATATATATATATATATATATATATATATATATATTGGAAACAGACCACTCCCACTCCGCAGGGTGGTGGTGGACTCCCCGAACACACTGTGGTAGCTTGGCTCGAGTGGTCAGGAAACAGGCACCGTGCTAAGCATACAATATACCCATACAATAACCATGCGTGCATCCGTTCCAAAAACGACTCTACACCGTAAAAATTATGAAAATATTCTTCTTTATCTTTTTCTCTTAGTTGCTGATTGGAAAAATAAATAAGTCAATCACAATATACAAATTTTAAATAGTGCAGGTCAAATAAATACTGTCTGGAGATTCAATAAATAGGGATGATCATAAATACAGGGGACATAAATATAAGTGCAGGTAATACAGGCAATTAAATATTCTGAGGCAATAAATACTGAACCAATAAATATTGTACACCAACAAGTCCTGTAGACCAATAAATATAGTGAAGCAATAAATAGGTTAACACAATAAATACAGTGCCCCCAATAAATAATTAAAAGTATACAGCAGCACTCATGTAATCAGATCACTTTTCCCTTCCTAAGGGCTGATTTGGCCCAGGCACAGCTTGTAGGGTTGTGGAAGGCTTGAGGGGTTCTACTCCCTGACTGGGACAAGGCTGAGGCCTAAACTGAGGTAGATCAAGGGGGGAATACCAGTGCCCTGGCTTTCTCTCTCCACCCAACCTCTCTAGGTTAGTCCCAATTCACCCCTGGCACAGTCAGGTTGGTTCCAGCACCTCCCTAGCCCCTTAGAGCAGTCTCTCAGGTCTCCACAGGGCCTGAGGCGCCCTCTACTCCACTTACTGCCCTTTTTCTGATGTTCCGACGCCGCTGGAGTCGTGTCGATGCCGTGAGGCGGTTCCGGTTCGGTCTCGGCGGCCTCGGCACAATGTCAGTTCCAGACGACGCCGGTAGGCAGTTCCGGTCCGATGTCGGCGGCCTCGGTTCAATCTCGACCTCCGATTCGACGGCGTCGGGCAGTCTCTACTCGATGTCGACTTCGGGCGGCTCCGGTCCGATGGCGCTCTCGGCTTCGATGACGTCGGCCGGCCTGGCCTCGATGTCGACTTCCGGCGACTCCGGGGTGCGATCCTCACCCCCGACCTCCGGTGCTCCTCCTCTCAGGTTCCGGGCGACTCCGGAGTGCGATCCTCACTCCCGACCTCCGGTACACTTCACCTCGGTCTCCGACGACTCCGGAGGGCGGACTTCACTCCTCCGATGACGCCGCTCACTCGACCTCGGTTAACTTCCTCCTCGACCTTTGGTATTCCTCACGACCTCCGTCGGCGCCCTCTCACGGCCTCAGGCGGCTCCGGGTACGACGTCTGCTTCTTCAGTCAGCGCCGCTTCTCCACCTCGGGCTCCAGGTCTTAGGCTACTCGACGCCGGACTCCAGGGAAACCAGTTTCCAGGTCAGGTTCTTGCTGCTTTCTGCTTCTAAGGCCTGTTCCTGCTGTCCAGGTCCTTAGGATGAGTTTGTCTGGCTTCTTCCCACACAGGGCTACAGGCTGGGATCCATCAGTAGGGACAAGTATCAAGGGTGGGTTTATGGACCCCACTCCAGGCACAAGTTTCCACCCCTGCTGCTTCACTCCTTCCTCCTTCACTGTTGTGCTGCTCTCTCTTCACCAGTCAGGTGCCAACTGCCAGCTCCAACTGCCAACTCTCTCTCTTAACTCCCCAACATTCCAAACCGCCTCCAACTGTCACAGGGTTCTGGAATGTTCTGGAAGGTGCTGGTAGGTTCCAGTGGATGCTGGTGATGTCACAGGTGGCCACCATTTTGTGCTTCAGGCCCTCAGACAGAAGTTTCAGGGGTAGGTAAAATGGCTCCCTGAATCTGCAGCAACACTAAAAAGTCTGGTGGTTCCCAAAAAGGAAAAATTCAAACAGGGTTTGAGGCAAAAGTGGGACAAAATAAATAATGATGAGGAGGGACCACCCAAAGGGCTGACAGGTCTAACACGCGTCCCCCCCAGCCGAAAGTGGGGAGAGCTACCCAACCCCTTGGGAGTTCTCATCACTAAGGCGGAAATACCTTGAGAGACCGTCTGCATTGGCGTGGTCCACTCCAGGCCGATGTTCCACCTGAAAGTCCATCCCCTGTAGGGAAATGGACCACCTCAACAACTTGGGATTCTCCCCCTTCATCTGCATCAGCCAGCGAAGGGGTCTGTGGTCGGTCTGAACTAGGAAGTGCGATCCAAACAGGTATGGCCGCAACTTCTTCAGAGCCCATACCACTGCAAAGGCTTCACGCTCTATTGCACTCCACTTCTGTTCCCTGGGAAGTAGTCTCCGGGATAGGAAGACCACGGGTTGATCCAGACCCTCTTCGTTGAGCTGCGATAACACTGCCCCAATGCCATGTTCTGATGCATCTGTCTGGACAATGAACTTCTTGGAAAAGTCTGGGGCCCTTAAGACCGGGGCCTCGCACATGGCTTTCTTCAATCTCACAAAGGCCTGCTGACAGGCCTCCGTCCAGACTACCCGTCGAGGTTGTTTCTTGGACGTGAGCTCCGTGAGGGGGGCTACGATGGTACCGTACCCCTTCACGAAGCGGCGGTAATATCCCGTGAGGCCCAAAAATGCTCGGACCTCAGTCTGTGTCTTGGGGGGTTCCCAGGCCATGATGGCCTCGATCTTCGCCTGGAGGGGTTGCACCGCTCCCCTACCCACCAAGTGTCCAAGGTACACTACCGACCCCTGCCCGATCTGGCACTTGCTGGCCTTGATCGTCAATCCAGCTTGTCTCAGGGCCTGGAGAACAGCTTGCAGGTGACGCAAGTGATCCTCCCAGCTGTTACTGAAGACGGCTATGTCATCCAGATAAGCAGCAGAGAAACTCTCCATTCCGGTGAGGATCTGGTTTACCAGGCGCTGAAACGTGGCAGGTGCGTTCTTGAGCCCAAAGGGCATCACACAGAACTGGTAGTGGCCATTGGGCGTGGAGAAGGCTGACCTTTCCCTTGCTCCATCAGTCAAAGAGATCTGCCAGTACCCTGAAGTAAGGTCAAAGGTACTTAGATATTGGGCAGCTCCCAGCCGGTCAATCAATTCATCCGCCCTAGGGATCGGATGAGCATCAGTTTTGGTCACTGAATTCAGTCCCCGATAGTCCACACAGAACCTCAGTTCTGGTTGGGCACCCGGTGGTGCAGCTTTCGGTACTAACACCACCGGACTAGACCAGGGGCTGCTAGAAGGTTCAATCACTCCTAGCTCCAGCATCTTAGTGACTTCACTATGAATGCTGGCCTTCACCTTGTCTGACATCCGGTAGATCTTGGACTTCACAGGTGGGCTGTCTCCTGTGTCCACGTCATGGACGCACAGGTGAGTCCTACCCGGGACAAGGGAGAACAACGAGGAGTACTGCCCCAGGACCTGGCGACAGTCCTCCTGCTGTTCAGGAGTTAGAGATGGGGAGAGAATCACTCCCTCCACCGACCCATCCTTCTCTTGAGACGCAAACAGATCAGGGAGAGGCTCGCTTTCCACGTCCTCTCCTCCGTCAGTCACCATCATCAAGATGACTTCGGGCCTCTCGTGGTGGGGTTTGAGGCGGTTGGCATGTAGCACCCGCAGGGGCTGACGAGGGGTCTTCAGGTCCACCAAGTAGGTAGCCTTACCCTTCTTCTCCAACACCTCAAAGGGTCCTGACCAGCGATCCTGGAGGGCACTAAGCTCTCCTGGTTCGATCACCCACACCTTCTGGCCAGGCTCCAACTCCACCGGGTGAGCATTGTGGTCATACCACGCCTTCATCACTGCTTGGCTGGCTTCCAAGTTGTCAGAAGCTTGCTTCCACAACTTAGCCATTTGGCTCCGGAAGGCCAGCATGTAGCTCACCACATCCTGGGGAAGCTTTCTGGGAGTTCTTTCCCATCCGTCTCTCACCAGGTTGAGAGGTCCACGTACAGGGTGCCCATACAGAAGCTCGAAGGGGCTGAAGCCCACTCCCTTCTGTGGCACTTCCCTGTAAGAAAAAAGTAAACAGGGTAGGAGGACGTCCCATTTCCTCCGCAGGCTTTCAGGCAGACTTCTGATCATGCCCTTTAAGGTTTTGTTAAACCTCTCCACCAGACCATTGGTCTGGGGGTGGTAAGGAGTGGTGAACCGGTAGGTCACTCCACACTCCTTCCACATTGCCCGCATATACGCTGACATGAAGTTGGTCCCCCTGTCGGACACAACTTCCTTGGGAAAACCCACTCGGGTAAAGATTCCCATCAGGGCCCTTGCCACAACAGGTGCTGTTATGGTCCTCAGAGGTATTGCCTCTGGGTACCGTGTGGCATGATCCACCAGAACCAGGATAAACCTGTGACCAGCTGTAGTTGGCGGATCTAATGGACCCACAATGTCGATGCCCACCCTTTCAAAGGGGGTGCTAATGACAGGAAGTGGTTCCAGGGGAGCTTTCAGCTTCACCCCTGTTTTCCCACTGGCTTGGCAAGACACACATGTCCGGCAGTAGGTATCGGACGACACTTTCATCTGAGGCCAATAAAAGTGTGGGACAAGACGGGCGAAGGTCTTGTCTTGCCCCAGGTGTCCTGCCAATGGTATCTCGTGAGCCAACTCCAGAAGGAAGGCTCGATAACGTTGAGGGACTACCAAGGCTCGTGACGATCCGTGTAGGGGTGCCTTGGGTTCACTGTAGAGGAGGCCATCCTCCCAGTAAACACTGTAGTTCCCTTCAACGTTCCCTGCTGCCTGGGCTTCGGCCTGTCGCCTCAGCCCCTCAAGGGTAGGGCACTCCCTCTGGCCCTGGCAGAATTCCTCCCTGGACGGGCCTCCCTCCACGTGCCACTCGGCCGGGATGGGTAGGTCCTCCAGGTTGGTAACGTCCCCCTCCGCAGACTCCTGGTCCACCACCTCCGGTGGCCTATCCGTCCTACGGGGTGGAGACGCCGAGGCAGGCTCCTCCTGTCCTCGGTTCTTCCCTTGACTGGCAGCTGGCTGGGCCTTTGTTCCAGGCTCCAGCCGAAATGAACTCCCTCTTCGGGTAGTCGCGGACCTTGTGCTAACACAGGCCCAGTCAGGTGTACCCAGCATCTCGGTGTGAGTCCGGTATTCCACCTCCTTCCAAGCGTTGTGCTCCATATCATTCCCCAGCAGACAATCGACTGGCACGGCAGGGCTTACGGCAACTCGAAGTGAACCTGCAACCCCCCCCCATTCAAAGGGAACCTCGGCCACGGGATAGTGACCTGTTCTGCCGTCAGCCATCGCGGCTGGGTGGAGTACATCGGGAATTACCTGCTCTGGAGACACCAGTTGACTACGCACCATAGTCATACTGGCTCCTGTGTCTCTCAGAGCCTCCCCTCTTTGGCCGTTGATGGTGACCCATTGCCCATACTTTGCGGTATTTGCGGGCACCTGGATCTTAGGAACCATCTCCCGTTCTCCCAGGGACACTAAAGTGACACCCGCCCACTCCCTTCCCTTAGTTAAGGGCATCTCCTCCCCGAGCACTGCACTAGCTACTCCGGGGGTCTTTCCTCCAGTGGGAGGGGGTGGTCGTTTCTGGCACTTCGGATCTCCTTTATAGTGTCCAACGCCACCGCACTCGTAGCAATGGACAACCCTTGGCTGCTGACTCTGGCCAGGATTAGGGTTTCTGGGTGGGTTAGCCTTAGAGGTGAATCCTGTTCCCTTCCCTTGGAAGTTATTTTGGGGGCCTTTGGAGAACTCCTTTTTCTTTTCCCCTCCCTCTTTCTTCTGGGGGGCGCCCTGTCCGGCCTTTTGAGTATCCCCTCCAGTCCCCCTTGTGGACACCCGGGTACTAGCCCAAATGTCCGCCTCCTCAGCAAGCTTCCGGGGACTGGTCAGCTTGCTATCCACCAGGTGTTGCCGCAGTTCAGGGAAACATTTCTCGAGCAGGTGTTCCTTCAGTACTAGGTCAAACAACTCCTCGTAGTTCCTTACTTCACTGCCCTGAATCCAACCTTCCATTGCCTTCTTCGCATAGTCCAGGAAGTCCACCCAATTCTGTGTGCCCAGTTTGTGACTACCCCTGAACTTCTGTCTGTACTTTTCGGGTGTTAGTCCAAACTTCCTTATGAGCGCCAGTTTCATGGTGGGGTAATGGGTCTGCTCATCCTCTTCGAGGGCCAATAAAGCATCCCTACCAGCTGGAGGCATGTACTTGTACAATCCCCCTCCCCAGTACTTCTCTGGAACCCCATGGGCCCTCAGCGAGACCTCATAGGCCGCTAGCCACTTGGCGATATCGTCGCCCACCCCATAGCTAGCCACTATGTCCTTTGGCAGGTATGGTTTAGATTCCCTGGTGATCTCTTGGGTCTGGCTGCCACCATTAGGAACAGGTTGTGCCCCGATTCTCAAGATCTGAAGATCTATTTCTTTCAGTCGCAATTCATGGGCCATCCTCTGCTCCTCCTTCTCCTTTTCCAGCCTTGCTAAGTCCCATGTGAGCTGTCTTTTCTCCCTCCGGTCTGTTAGCTCCACTTCAGACAAGCCACCGCTAGAGGCACTGCTGCCCTTCCTAGAAATGGTTCTGGGCCCTGCTGACAGGTTCCCCACCTCAGGTTGGTACATCTCAGCCCCCTCAGGGTCAGGCTCTCCATCCCTGTCTTCCTCCTCAGCCTTGCTTTCTCGGCGTGCCTCCCCCCAAGCCCTTAAGCTGGTTTGGAGTGCACCCTTCTTTGCTCCTGGGGGACAGTACACCCCCTCCCGCTGGCAAAACTCCCTGAGTTGGGCCACAGTGTACGTTTCTAGATTTTCTAGTACAAACTCCATCTTGCCCACTCAGGTTAGAGGACAGGTTTTGTGCAGTAACTATGCAGGGGGGTACCTTTAATAATACCTCCTCCCACCACCAGAGTAAATTTGGAAAAAACAAAAACCCACAATTAGGAAGGCCGCTTTGAGAAAACTCCCGGTGTAGGCCTATGGACTACCCACAGTTATTGTTGAGTATACGTAGGCACAGCTCTATCCCACCGCTGAACACCAATTTATGTTGGAAACAGCCCACTCCCACTCCGCAGGGTGGTGGTGGACTCCCCGAACACACTGTGGTAGCTTGGCTCGAGTGGTCAGGAAACAGGCACCGTGCTAAGCATACAATATACCCATACAATAACAAAAACGACTCTACACCGTAAAAATTATGAAAATATTCTTCTTTATCTTTTTCTCTTAGTTGCTGATTGGAAAAATAAATAAGTCAATCACAATATACAAATTTTAAATAGTGCAGGTCAAATAAATACTGTCTGGAGATTCAATAAATAGGGATGATCATAAATACAGGGGACATAAATATAAGTGCAGGTAATACAGGCAATTAAATATTCTGAGGCAATAAATACTGAACCAATAAATATTGTACACCAACAAGTCCTGTAGACCAATAAATATAGTGAAGCAATAAATAGGTTAACACAATAAATACAGTGCCCCCAATAAATAATTAAAAGTATACAGCAGCACTCATGTAATCAGATCACTTTTCCCTTCCTAAGGGCTGATTTGGCCCAGGCACAGCTTGTAGGGTTGTGGAAGGCTTGAGGGGTTCTACTCCCTGACTGGGACAAGGCTGAGGCCTAAACTGAGGTAGATCAAGGGGGGAATACCAGTGCCCTGGCTTTCTCTCTCCACCCAACCTCTCTAGGTTAGTCCCAATTCACCCCTGGCACAGTCAGGTTGGTTCCAGCACCTCCCTAGCCCCTTAGAGCAGTCTCTCAGGTCTCCACAGGGCCTTAGGCGCCCTCTACTCCACTTACTGCCCTTTTTCTGATGTTCCGACGCCGCTGGAGTCGTGTCGATGCCGTGAGGCGGTTCCGGTTCGGTCTCGGCGGCCTCGGCACAATGTCAGTTCCAGACGACGCCGGTAGGCAGTTCCGGTCCGATGTCGGCGGCCTCGGTTCAATCTCGACCTCCGATTCGACGGCGTCGGGCAGTCTCTACTCGATGTCGACTTCGGGCGGCTCCGGTCCGATGGCGCTCTCGGCTTCGATGACGTCGGCCGGCCTGGCCTCGATGTCGACTTCCGGCGACTCCGGGGTGCGATCCTCACCCCCGACCTCCGGTGCTCCTCCTCTCAGGTTCCGGGCGACTCCGGAGTGCGATCCTCACTCCCGACCTCCGGTACACTTCACCTCGGTCTCCGACGACTCCGGAGGGCGGACTTCACTCCTCCGATGACGCCGCTCACTCGACCTCGGTTAACTTCCTCCTCGACCATTGGTATTCCTCACGACCTCCGTCGGCGCCCTCTCACGACCTCAGGCGGCTCCGGGTACGACGTCTGCTTCTTCAGTCAGCGCCGCTTCTCCACCTCGGGCTCCAGGTCTTAGGCTACTCGACGCCGGACTCCAGGGAAACCAGTTTCCAGGTCAGGTTCTTGCTGCTTTCTGCTTCTAAGGCCTGTTCCTGCTGTCCAGGTCCTTAGGATGAGTTTGTCTGGCTTCTTCCCACACAGGGCTACAGGCTGGGATCCATCAGTAGGGACAAGTATCAAGGGTGGGTTTATGGACCCCACTCCAGGCACAAGTTTCCACCCCTGCTGCTTCACTCCTTCCTCCTTCACTGTTGTGCTGCTCTCTCTTCACCAGTCAGGTGCCAACTGCCAGCTCCAACTGCCAACTCTCTCTCTTAACTCCCCAACATTCCAAACCGCCTCCAACTGTCACAGGGTTCTGGAATGTTCTGGAAGGTGCTGGTAGGTTCCAGTGGATGCTGGTGATGTCACAGGTGGCCACCATTTTGTGCTTCAGGCCCTCAGACAGAAGTTTCAGGGGTAGGTAAAATGGCTCCCTGAATCTGCAGCAACACTAAAAAGTCTGGTGGTTCCCAAAAAGGAAAAATTCAAACAGGGTTTGAGGCAAAAGTGGGACAAAATAAATAATGATGAGGAGGGACCACCCAAAGGGCTGACAGGTCTAACAATATATATATATATATATATATATATATATATATATATATATATATATATATAATCGTAGCTACCTAGAAACATAGTGAAACAGTCACTATCTGCATGGAATTCTTACAAAACAATAAACAAAAAATATGAAATCCCTTTAAGAGCAGTATTCAGTGTTTGTCATTTTTAGATTTTTAAAAATATTTTTAGAATGATGCTCTCTTAACCTGGTCACCTAAGTGGAACTCACCAATTAAACCTTGCTCACATCAGATAAATCACACAAATTCTATGTACCTCCTTTACAATATTGAGTAATCATGTTGTATAGAAAAATAATAGAAAATACCTTTACCGGGTGAACTAACGTACGGTGCTCACATGAACAGGGATCACCATTGACATAAAAGAGATGATGCGGTAACAGACTCAATTACTGGAACATTATAATTTACCATAGTCCCATTTTTCATAAAGTTAACATTGCCTTGTCATCCCAGAATAACATAAATATGGACAATTAAGGCTTACAAAAACAGTTAATTCATGATCCTGTGCCGTGTCACAAAATTACATTTCCAGGTTTCCATAACAATAAGTCACCCAAAATGGCCATAAAAATGTCCAATTGTAAAAACATCTTTCCCTTATATTTCATTATCGCATCTCAAGTTCATGTGGTGCTCCAATATTTATGTCGACCATTACCTATTCTGTTAAGGAAAGTGTAAGAAATAAAATCAAACATCTTTAACAAATGATACAAAGTAATCTAGAAAATAGAACATTTCTCATCCCTGTATTGGAGGAGCAAAGCTAGTTTCTCTTCAATATTGAACACAACTTGTTTCCGTGAGTGATGCTCCATTAGATACAATTATTCTAGTTTATATAAAGAGCTAGTTTTATCTCCAACATATATGACTCAAAAGACAGTAAATGGCGTTGTACAAACCTTCATCTCCACCATGATACTGCCCGGAGTACCTTGTATCTGTTTTAAAGGCCCTCAAATGTTCCAATATGTGCTTTTGTACTGGGAAAGTAGTACTCCGGAAATATCTTTTTGGCACGGGAATAGCAGTGTATAAACTGCAAAAAGTTGATTTGAAAGTTAAATTGTTTTTAGGTTGTTATGGGGTTACATAGAAAGGTGTCCTGGATAAAGCATATTTAATAGCATTCTTATATGTTTTACATTTACTGAAAGGTCAAAATCCCTCTCTCCTCCTAAATCCAACTACCCTTGCTGTCAACTTATAAGTGGTTATGACCTAATGTATCTTTATGGGACCTGGATCTTCTAAACGTGATTTGGGGACTACTGCCCAATTGACTTCTAATAATTGGTCCATTTAACAGTCATGTCCAGTGTCTTGTAAGGATCTTTCTTATTGGTCTTGCATTCTTGCTGTAAGTTGTAATCAATCTAATTTCTGTCATCCTTATCTCATTAATTAATCCTCATGAATAGCAGGTCATCCCTAATATAACTTTAAGTACTGCTTGTTCTAAATCACTTTAGGGTAACCTTGGTCTTTCAAGCTTTGTATCATAAATATTTTCTCCTGAAATAATTACTCATCTGCTATACAGTTGCACGTTGCCCTTAACAGCTCTCCACTTAAGTGAAAATGGACGGGCACTTAACGTAACCTATTTGCCTGCTGTGGGTTTCCTAAACAGTATTATGTGAATTTTGCCATCCTTTGTGTTAAATTTGATATTCATATATTCAATTTTACATCCACTAGTATTCGCTGTAAAGGAAAGGTTACGTTCATCGTCATTCAGCTTCTCTGTGTATTCCAAAGGCTCTGCAGCATGAAGTGTTACTCGACTTCATGCTGCCCGAACGACTGCTGAATTATTATCAGTAATTTTCGAAGGAAGATACGTACGCCGTGTGGGGAGAGTTACCCGGCACTCCGTTTTTTGGAACTTTAAGCCACCCGACTTATAAATCTGCTAAAATGTTCATTTAAAATAAGTAACACTCCAAATAGAATTTGTACGTCTTGAGGGTTGATTGATATACGACTCGTTTCATGTGAACTAAAAGACACGTGTCTTTCTGATTCTTTGAAATAAGATTGACTACAAGAGTTTATCAATCTACCATTGATTATTGAAAGCGGAGATTGGAAACATCTACACTGGATTTGTTAAAGATTAGACTTCCAGGGGTCAACTTTTAATCCATTTGTCCTGAAGATGGTCTTACGAAGTGAAACCTAAAGACCGAAACGTCGACTTTCACACTGTTTTCTATATAATTATTGAGTATTGTCATGAAAAAGTGTTTGATCTATTTTTGAGTGAAGGAACCATTGAGTGTATTATTTCCTTCCAATATATGTATAGCTGTCTACATTTTAGGTACCCTGAATACCATTCATTGATATAAATTTGTCTTTTTTTACACACCCGTTGCTTCTTTTGATTATTTGCCTATTTGCCTATTTGATTATTCGATTATTTATGTATTCTTTCTTTCTAATTATGTTGAGGTGATGCACATACATATGACTAATGCATAGTGTATAGCTTACAATACATGAACTTTGAGAGAGATTTGATCTATAGGTATATCTCCATCCTATATTGAATAATAAAAAATTATACAACTCAGTATTTAAAAAAAATCCCTTGAAGGCATCCTTCTACCAGTACGCTTTTTAAATAAAGCAGTTTTTTTAAACGCAGCCTGTTTTCCTTACAGGAAAACGGGATGCATTTCAAAAACGAAATATGAAACGCGAAACACTCGCAGTTTACCACCTACTTCAAGTAGGTGGTAAACTGCAAGTGTTTTGCGGTCGCAAATGCGGTCACAAAACATTGGACATTCGATTGTGACTCGCTATTAGGAAAGGATACCCCTTCCTAATAGCGAGAGTCGCAAACACTATTTTGCGAGTCACCGACTTGCAAAAAAGCGTTTGTACATGCCAGGACCCTTTTTTATAGTCGCAAACGGCCGATATCCCGTTTGCGACCGGAAAAACGGTCGTACATCTGGCCCTTAATTTCATAGGTAATTTGATTACACCCACCTTTGCCTCAGCCTATTTGAAAGTTATTTTAGGACAAAAGGACAACTGGTTCAGGATTTGTTCCTCAAATGTGCTCAACATCCTGTCAGAGAAAAGAATTACTGTCTAGTTAGCCACTTATTTGCTCCACGACTCGAGTGGGTTACTTTTCTTACAAGTATTGGGCTGTTTTCAAGATTTTCAGCTTCTTCTGTGCCTTTGTCACCTTTTCTTTGTTCTTTCTCTTGTTGTCTACATCTAATTCCCCTCTATTCTTTCCTATTGTTTAACTGCATGAAGCGGAATTATTCTAAAAACAGACAGGCATAAACGTATATATAAATATATATTGTGACATTATGCTTTTATGGTGTCAAACATTTAAAAATGAAATGATGACTACACTTCATCATTTATTGCACCCAGAAGATGGTGCACACTGTCGTGATCAAGACTGCCGTTAGCAGTTGAAACGCGTTGATAGTTTGTCTCTCGAAGCACTTTTAATAACGCTTTTTGTTGATTCACTCACCGAGGAGTTCATCTTTATCCCTTTGTTTGTCTGTGGATACATTTCCTGCATATATATATACAAAAACCTGTGCATATTTTGCCTTTCTCTCAATAGGTTCAAGAACCTGAATAGTCTGGATAATGAGATCAAAATACATATTTGAGAAAAAAACACAGAAAAAAACAATGTGAACTAAATAAGAATATGATGTAAGGGACGTTTGTATTAATGCTGCTATGTGTGTATATATTTATGTAATGCACTTTCACACTAGCACTTTTTTGCATATTTTGCACATTGTTATATATCATTTAGGGACTGAAAAGACCTATGTTTATAAGTGTTAACGGTGAATCAAGTATAAGGCAAAAGAGGATAACTGCATCTCTCTCTTCTTTTTTTCTGTACATATAATTTCAATCAGCAAAAAACCCTCAAGAAGAAGCACTTGCTATAATTTTTCTCAGTAGGTTTTGCTACTTTAGAATTAATTTCTATCTACATCTGTACAATAATTTGAGATTGATGCCATGAATTTATGAGCACTATGCCATTATTCAGGTTTAATTTAACATATCTCAATCTGAGGAGTTTTAGTATGATGCATTATGGTAAAGCCAGTATGTCCGACAAAGGAAACTGGCCTTTTTCTATGTTAATACTTGTGTCTTTTAACTAATTTGTTTGAATGTATCATGTGCTTTTTAAGTTCCACACTATATATACATTGTGATAGGCAAAGCGTGTCATGTGATTAAGACTGCCGTTGGGCAGTCGAAACGCGTCAGGCTGGGCACTTGCTTCTTAATACTTTTTGCACTAGCACTTTGAAAATCTGCATTATAAAAAGAAGCTTTCGTTACCACGCTGGAGGTTCGTACCTGTTCTTGGATCAAGAATGTGATCGTTTCAGGATTGTGGTTTCTCTGTGATTCGAACGAAGAACGGCTGTCTTCGTTATTACGGACCCTCCCTCCTTGGTGTGGCTGGCCAGCATACAGCCGATATCACGGAAGTGACTGTACTCTATCCCGGAAGGGGTATCTCTGTAGCCAGCCCCCCGCACGTTGAAGCCGGTAGTCGGAGTGCTGCTTCACTGAAGGAATACAGTAAAAGGTCCTGAGGAGTCGGAGGACGCTGAAGGTACCGAATCGCTGTTCCATAAGGTGAGCAGCTGTGCCGACCGATAAAGTAAACATTGCGGATAGTGGGGATAGTGCTGTGAATGTAACATACCGAGCGGAAAGAAACGTTTGGTGTTAACTTAAATTCAATGCAGATTTTTTGAAAGCCATGTTGTCAACAGCGGACGCGCTTAAGGACCGTGAAGCAGCAGCAGACGCCCTATTTTCTAATATTTCTGAAGTTGAGGCAATTTGTGCTGAACAGACTAACAAATTAAATACGAACAATGATGTTAAAACTCTTTTAAAAAAACTGGAGAAACTTCACCGCGCTGAGATGACAAAATGGTGGGAAATGAAATCTTGACAAAAATATAAGGAGGTAGGAAGAGTTCCACGAGGCCTCAGGGTGATGATTGCGCCTTCCTTTGAAAAACCAAATCCTTTGATGCTAAAAGAGTGGGCAACCAATAATTTAGAGGCCTCTATGAATATGGTATCGATATTGATTAAATACGCTGTGATTGATTGAGTAGAAGTGCTTAAAGAAATTAAAGATATCAATGCACTGTTAGAAATCGATGAACACAAAGAACAGATTGCCAAAGGACATGAAGAGATATCAACGAGGCTTAAAAAACATGAGGAAACTATCAAAGAGAGGAAAATTTACAAATTTGCAAGGGATAAACGCGACTATGAGACCGGACGCGTGTTTACTTTCTCTAAAAAATATGATAACATCAAACACCGTGCGCTCATAAATGAAGATAACAAGAGCACTGCAACTACATTGGGCACTCAAGCTGATGGCAATTGTTCTTCAATAGAAATTAGCAGTGTAGACAGTAGCTTGGAATCTGATGACAGTATAGGACAAAGGGCACCCCAAGTACCGATCAATTTCACACCAGGAGAAGAGCTTTCTTTTTTAGTAGAGGACCGCCGGAAAACTCTGAGACCACGCAATCAAGCGCAGAAACCAGAACTAGAAGGAACCAACGGAGGAAACAGAGGCGGAAAATCAAACTACAAAGGCAGAAACAAGAAAAAATTCAACAACAAGAAATAAGACAGGTACCTAATAATGTTAATGATAATACTGTAATCAATTTGTCTGACATTACGCTGTCCATGGCGGAAAAACAACTATTGGCCCTTGGACTTTCATATTGTCCCACAAACCGTTTTAAATCCACGCAAACAAGAGTAGATGTGTTTAAATTTATTCGAACACTTAAATTGAGAAAGCATTTCCAACTCAAAAATGCAGCGGATATTGCATCCCAAAGTAGATCTACATCAGGATTAAGCTCTAATCTTCAAGTGGCAGATGTGGACACACTTTTGGCAATACAATCTTTGGCTAATTCAAATGACATTCCAGAAAATTTAACACAGGAAAACCTATACGCAGCTGGTATTACCGGTAACACACCAACTATTAGCCCATTTATACCTCCTTCTACTTTTATCCCAATGATGCCAAGGGATGCTTTTGATGTATTTAGTGAATGCATAGTAGATGATTTGAAGAAATTGAACTGTACTGTTATGCAACAAAACAGACAGCGCAAATACTCTGAAACGCAATACACTAAATTAATTCGTAAATTATAGGAACATACAGAGGCTATAATTAACAACGCTGATAAGGGTGGAAATATTGTTTTGTGGCCAAGAACCATGTATATGGAGGAAGCTTGGTCACATCTCAATGATACCAATTGTTATAGGAGAGCTAATTTTCAGGAACTCAGACAAAACAAGGAATATGTTTTTGGTGAATTGGCACAGTGGAAGCGTGTTGGCTTATTATCCAAAAATGAATATAACTTTTTTTTAAATGATCATCCAATGACTCCATTTCTATATTTCATCCCAAAAGTGCATAAGAATGTGGTACTGGTCCCTGGCAGACAAATCATTTCAGCACGAAAAAGCCTATTGTAGGCTATGTCAAAATATGTTGATCATTATCTACATGAATTTGTGGAAGAACTGCCATCTTTTATCAGGGACACTGGGCATTTCCTAACTAAACTGAGGGATGTTGACTGGGAGGAGGGTTATCTTTTAACAGCGATGGACATTAGTTCTTTATATACCAGTATTCACCACTGTGATGGTATCAATGCAATTAATTATTATTTGGATAAAAGAAACATAGTCATGTACGAACATAGCAAAATGTTGGTTAAAATGATAGAGATTTGCTTGACTCATAACTTCTTATTTAACAAGGAAGTGTTCCAACAAGTACGTGGAGTGGCGATGGGGGCATGCTTTTCCCCTAGCTATGCGTGTTTACACGTGGGCTGGTGGGAGGAGCATGTCCTGAGGACCACCCACCAAGATATTTTCGACCAGCATGTTCTCCACTGGTGGAGATTCATTGATGACGTGTGTCTGATCTGGAAAGGTCCTATTGAAAGAGCCAAAAGATTTGTAAATGATTTGAACATTAATGCACTGAATCTTAAATTTACATCAGATATTAGTGACAATAAGATACAATTTTTACATGTTGAGATTTTTGTAAAGGAAAACAAGATTCACACTAAATTACATAGAAAAATAACAGCTGGAAATTCAGTGCTTCATGCGAACAGCTCACACCCCCAATATCTTGTACGAAGTATTCCCTGTGGGGAATTCTTAAGAATTAAGCGTATCTGCAGTCATGAAAGTGACCTCAAACAATGTCAAGCTGAAGCTTTCGAAAGGTTTATAAATAGAGGGTATAAAGCTGCTGATCTTATAACAGCTCGTGACAAAGCAAACAGTGTAATTGATGTTAGTTTTTTAATGTTTTACCTGAGATTCCAATGTCACCTAGGCAGATCAATGAAAGCACTGACATTTTGGCTACGAAATCCATTGACAACATAAGACTAATAACCAATTTTTGTCGGCAAGAAAGACAAGTTCGTAACATTTTATACAAAAATTGGCCAATCATTCTTTCGGACATAACGTTGTCTCGAATTATGCCTAAACTACCTAGCCTAACCTTTAGAAGGGCACCCTCAATGAGGGATGCACTGGTAAGGAACAGTCCAGAAATCATAGCTTCAAATAGTTGGCTCTCAGCAAGATCAGGATTTTTTAGGTGTAGTTCATGGCGTGCATGTAAATTTGGAAAAAATGTTTCGCAGTATGTCACAGCGTTTAGTCCAGAACCAGTTACAAGGACATTATACTTGCAGAACAGATTTTGCCATATATGTCCTAGAATGTACTTGCCACTTACTTTATGTGGGCAGTACGAAATTACAGGTATTTAACAGAATATTACAACACCATAGAGCAGCTGTCAACTCTGATCCTAATTATCCTGTGGCACGGCATCTCAAACTTGTTCATAATAACAACCTAAATGATCTTAGTTATTATGTTATTAGTGCAGTACCTAAGACTATAAGAGGAGGCAATCGTGAGAAAAGGTTGAGACAGGTAGAATCAGAATTCATTATGTTGCTTGACACTAAAATGCCGAATGGACTTAATAACAGTGATGATTTTGAACAACTTTTTATAACTTACTACTTTATGACAAGATGGATCTCAGGTTTGCTTTTGGATTGGTGTGTATTCTTCCTTCATGTTCCGGGTTTTAGTCTGGGCTCCCCTAGATTTTATCTGGTTTTTGAGTGAGGAGTA
Source organism: Triturus cristatus (assembly GCF_964204655.1). NCBI lineage: Eukaryota > Metazoa > Chordata > Amphibia > Caudata > Salamandridae > Triturus > Triturus cristatus. The sequence goes on along the minus strand of NC_140590.1, from coordinate 322,612,147 downwards.
CTGCCGGTTTAAGGTTCTGAGAGTTTTATCGTAATCTTGAAAATTGTTGTGTTTTATTGTTTTAAACCATCTGGCTGCTATATGTATGTTCTTTTAGATTGTAGCTCAACACCCTATATATACAGGTAGGGTGATGTTTTAATCCGGTGGAATTTATATTTTTTACCAGGTTTTATTTGAGGGTTCCTCGATTTTACTGGGTTTTACGGGACTTTTTGCCAGCTTTTAACATTAGAATACCAGCTTGACATTAACGAGTGGGAACTTAGTTCTAAAACCTAGGTTTTTGTTATACCACAATGATGTCACTCATATGATCATTGTTCTGTTTCTATATATATTTATGTATTTATTTATTTATAGGTATTTATTTATTTATATATAGAACATGGGGTGTTGTAACTATACAAAAACCTGTGCATATTTTGCCTTTCTCTCAATAGGTTCAAGAAACTGAATAGTCTGGATAATGAGATCAAAATACTTATTTGAGAAAAAAACACAGAAAAAAACAAAGGGAACAAAATAAGAATAGGATTTAAAGGACGTTTGTATTAATGCTGCTATGTTTGTATATATTTATGTAATGCACTTTCACACTAGCACTTTTTTGCATATTTTGCACATTTCTATGTATCATTTAGTGACTGAAAAGACTTATGTTTATAAGTGTTAACGGTGAATCAAGTATAATGCAAAATGAGGATAGCTGCATCTCTCTCTCCTTTTTTTCGGTACATATAATTTCAATCAGCAAAAAACCCTCAAGAATAAGCACTTGCTATAATTTTTCTCAATAGGTTTTGCTTCTTTAGAATTAATTTCTATCTACATCTGTACAATTATTTGAGATTGAATTTATGAGCACTATGCCATAATTCAGGTTTAATTTAACATATATGAGGAGTTTGAGTATGATGCACTATGGTAAAACCAGTATGTCCGACAAAGGAAACTGGCCTTTTTCTATGTTAATACTTGTGTCTTTTAACTAATTGGTTTGAATGTATTATGTGCTTTTTAAGTTCCACACTATATATACATTGTGATAGTTCCAGCGTGTCATGTGATCAAGACTGCCATTGGGCAGTCGAAACGCGTCAGGCTGGGCACTTACTTCTTAATACTTTTTGCACTAGCACTTTGAAAATCTGCATAATAAAAAGAAACTTTCGTTACCACGCTGGAGGTCTGTACCTGTTCTTGGATCAAGACTGTGATCGATTCAGGATTGTGGTTTTTTTTTAATATATATGTATATATATATATATATATATATATATATATATATATATATATATATATATATATATATATATATATATATATATATATATATATATCCTTTTCCAAATTGCTTGGATACAGCCACCGCAAACACCAAATCAGCGGGTGCGTCGTCAGGCGAACCTCCAAGCTTGGTCCGCTGAAATAGAAACAAAGGCTCCTCTCAGAACAAAAGGACACGCAGTGTCTTGATAAATGCAGTCAGGGTTTAATCAGTGGCTATGTCGGACGCGTTTCGCCTGAACCAGCAGGCTTGTTCACCAACAAAGTTTTGTCAAACAATCCCACCATTTTATGCTGTGCACGTGATAAAGTCATGTGAGGACTACAAAACAGTTGTAATAGACAAAAGACTGGTAGTTTCTGCCTGCTAAATACCAAAAAAGCCGGTAAGCCGCGTCGGAGTATGTATACAAACGAAGCAATATACAATAAAATGTAGACAATGTTATTGAATCTACAAATTAAAATTATATTGTATCATGGCTTTGTCAGGCACAGTCCTTTTAAGGAATAGCAACATGCCCCTGATATCGATTGCATTATCGATAACGCCCATGTGGGCATAGATAGCTCCAAACTTTCCGTTTAACTTGATTTAGCTAACCACATAGTGTAGTTCGTCACATATCATAAAAATAAAGTGAAATTATTCAGCCAACAATAAGCTTATTGACAAAACAAAAATACAATGAAAAAATATATATACAAGAAAACTATAATATACTAAACTTAAAAACGGAAATCTCAGGAAGGTTAATTTAAGCTCATCAAAAGCCCCTTAAATTACAAAGGTGTATACAGATCTTCTTCCATATTAAGGCCCATTGGTGCTCTCCTGTTCAATTCCACAATATAGCGTGATTCCAGTTTTCTCAAGCTCTTCTGTCTATCTCCACCCCTCACATTAGGGGCAATCGCATCTTTAACAAAATACGTTAAACCAGTCACATCACTACCATGAAAGGCTGCAAAATGACGTGCCACAGGGTAAGCTCTATCTACATGTTTTATAGCCCTCAAATGTTGAAGTATTCTCTTATGGACAGGAAGAGTTGTGCTGCACACGTACTGAAGATTGCAAGGGCAACTCAGAACGTACACAGCAAACTCTGTTTTGCAATCAAATTGCCCCCTAATGTTCTTTTCAATTTGCAAGCAACCTGTCATAAACTTTTTTGTATTTTTGCCATGCTGGCATGCTTTGCACTTCAAACACTTGATAAATCCATCTTGACGTTTTAGCCATGATGTTTTAAGGGGCTGCTTCAGGGATTTAGGTGCCATGTTACTGACCAACATTTGTTTAAATGATTTGGCTCTTCTAAATGTTATCATAGGTTTCTTTGATACAATTTGACCCAAAATTGGATCATTTCGTATCAAATGCCAATGTTTCATCAAAATACTGCGCACTTGCCCATGTTGTTTATTAAATGAGGTCACCAATCTACACTTGTTGGAGCCCTGTGATTGATTCTGCCTACGTTTACTCGTTTCTGATGGTTGAAATATAATTTCTTCTCTTGTTTTTTGCTTGACCTTGTGAATTGCACTCTGAATGCACTCTTCCCCATATCCTCTTATTTTGAAACAAGAGCGTAAGGTATGTAATTCTATCTCACTGGTGGCAGATTCACTACAGTTACGTACTGTTCTTAAACATTCCCCATAGGGGATGCTTTTAATGAGGTTACTGGGATGAAAACTTGTTGCATGTAGCAACGTGTTTCCTGCTGTAGGTTTTCGAAATATTTTGGTATGCAGTTTACCATTCTTCACATACACAGTAAGATCTAAAAAGTTCACTTCATTATTACTCACAGTACTGGTGAATTTTAGATTAAGATTATTAATCTGGAGATTTTTAACAAAACCATTGGCTGATATTTCAGTTCCTCTCCATATGACGAACAAGTCGTCGATGAAACGACTCCAGTGGAGGATGTTATTTTGCCATTCTTCTTGGCACTGCTGACAGACCACCTGCTCCTCCCACCAGCCCATATGCAAATTCGCATAGCTGGGGGCAAAGCAGGTGACCATCGCAGTGCCGCAGAGTTGATGAAACAGTTCCCCATTAAAGAGAAATAAGTTATTTTTTAGGCAACATTCCACCATTGAGCATAACATTTGTGTATGAGCCCATAGGGAAATTGGTCTTGTCCCCAAATTATATTTAATGGCATTAAGCCCGTCTTGATGTTTTATGCTTGTATACAGCGTAGTTACATCGATGGTCATTAAAAACATGTCATCTTCCCATGGCAGATCATAGATGCTCTTCAGGAAATCACCTGTGTCTTGAATAAATGAGGGTAATAGCTTTACCATTGGGCATAAGAATGAGTCAACAAACCTGGAAGTGTTTTCTAAACCACTCCCAATGGCCAAAATAATTGGCCTCCCTGGGGGATTGTTCAAATCTTTATGAACTTTTGGTATTAAATAAAAGACTGGAGTTACTGGGTTATTGATCTCTAAATACCGAAATTCATCGTGCGATAACAGACCTTGGTCGTACCACTGCTGTAATTTGGTATTAAACACGCGATTGCTTTCTGACATCAGGTCAGGGGGGACCCTTACATAGTTGTTCTTGTTATTAAGCTGTTTATATGCTTCATCTAGATATTTCTGTCTGCCCCATAAAACTATGTTCCCACCCTTATCGGCATTCTGTACAATACAATCGTTATTTGAGGACAGTTTCTTAATAAGAGCCATACAATTTTTTTGTTGCTGTGACCATTTTTTATGTTTAGACCCTGTTCATTTCTCCAGATTCTTTAAATCATTGATTACCAGTTCATTAAATATGTCTACTGAATCCTTTACAGTTGTGGGGATAAATCTTGAGCAAGGCCTAAAACCTGTAGAAACACTTTCCCCAATTGGAACACCTTGTTCTAGTGCAACTTCCTCTGCATTCTGTGATGCAGCTTCTGCAGCAGCTGAATAGTCATTCTCTTGTTCGTTGCCCATTTGTCCCAATTCCAGTATTAAGTTCATATCATTGACCTGTAGATTTCGTAGGTCACTCTGTATTACAGTACCTTTTTGGGCTACCGGTACCCTATATTTACCAGGATTCATTGCGAAATGTTTCTTAAGTTTCAGCATTCTGGTGTACTTGAATGTATCAATTCTAGTAGACACATAATTAAATTCCGCAGGGGGACAGTATGACAGACCAAGTTGTAGAATTTTTTCTTCTTTAGTTGATAACGGGATTGATGTTAAATGAATTACTGCCGTGGGACTCTCAGACGAAGTTGCGTCATTTACTTTTTCTTGCTTCTCCCATTGCCGGTGCCGCTGTCTGGCCCCTTTGCGCCTCTGTTGCCTCTGCCTTTTCCCCTTCCGGGTCCTGCATAATTGGTTGCAGTTCTTGGACGGAGGTTGAACCTCCTTTCCTCTTGTAAAAAAACAAATTCATCCAGTACTGAGGGGATTTGATTACGTGTGAGGCCACTAGGTCCTTCATCTGCAGATGTCTCAATCTCGGAGCTTTGCACACTACCTTGTTCTGACTGGGCTGTCCCTGTCGTTCTCATTCCGGGGTTCATTTTTTGTCTACGGACATTATCAAATTTCTTGGCAAATGTACATATTTGTCCTTGTTCATAATCGTCCTTATCTCGCATGAATTTGACTGCTTTCCTCTCTTTGATTGAGACCTCCAATTTGTGCAGGCGTTCTCTCATATCTTTTTTTAATTTACTTATCAGTTCTTGGTCCGACTCTTTCTCCAGCATTTCCGTTATCTGCCCAATTTCTTCCATTATCTTAGTCCTGTCAATATCGGCATATTTGATTAGAATTGCGAGCATTCTCCGCGAGGATTCTTGATTATTATCGGCACACTCACACAACATATTGGGATTAGGATCCTCATATGTAGGGGCTACTAGAATTCTCAAGCCCCTAGGGATTCTTTTGACTTCTAGGTACCGTTGTAAAGACTTCGCTTCCCACCATTTTGAAAGCTCACTTCGTTTTAATTTCTCCAATCTTTTCAATCTTGCCGGCACATCCGATACTTTATCATTGGATATTAAACTTGTTGCACTCCCTGCACCTTTCTTAGTGACCTGCTTGTTATCGTCAAAAATCGATAGGGCTGCTTCTTCCCTTTCTTTCATTTCCGCAGCCGACATCTTAAACCCTGTAGTTTTCTCGTCAAGAACCGCCAATTGCTGCTTTCCTAAATGGAAGCTGCTCTTGCTTATACTTGTTGGCTTCCCCGCTTCCCCTCACGCACAATCGACACAGCTCACCTGGGAGACGGCGCTTCCGCGGGTCCTCCGACTCAACCGGACCCCCGTAACTCACTCTGGTTCCTTTGCCGAATATTCTGCAGACGCTTCTCGCATGAGGGGCGGGCGGCGGCACCAAAGTCCTTTTCCAAATTGCTTGGATACAGCCACCACAAACACCAAATCAGCGGGTGCGTCGTCAGGTGAACCTCCAAGCTTGGTCCGCTGAAATAGAAACAAAGGCTCCTCTCAGAACAAAAGGACACGACGCAGTGTCTTGACAAATGCAACCAGCGTTTAATCAGTGGCTATGTCGGACGTGTTTCGCCTGAACCAGCAGGCTTGTTCACCAACAAAGTTTTGTCAAACAATCCCACCATTTTATGCTGTGCACGTGATAAAGTCATGTGAGGACTACAAAACAGTTGTAATAGACAAAAGACTGGTAGTTTCTGCCTGCTAAATACCAAAAAAGCCGGTAAGCGGTCGGAGTATGTATACAAACGAAGCAATATACAATAAAATGTAGACAATGTAATTGAATCTACAAATTAAAATTATATTGTATCATGGCTTTGTCAGGCACAGTCCTTTTAAGGAATAGCAACATGCGCCTGATATCGATTGCATTATCGATAATGCCCATGTGGGCATAGATAGCTCCAAACTTTCCGTTTAACTTGATTTAGCCCCAGTGGGCATAGCTTTTGTATTTAGCTAACCACATAGTGTAGTTCGTCACATATCATAAAAATAAAGTGAAATTATTCAGCCAACAATAAGCTTATTGACAAAACAAAAATACAATGAAAAAATATATATACAAGAAAACTATAATATACTAAACTTAAAAACGGAAATCTCAGGAAGGTTAATTGAAGCTCATCAAAAGCCCATTAAATTACAAATGTGTATCTTCTTCCATATTAAGGCCCATTGGTGCTCTACTGTTCAATTCCACAATATAGCGTGATTCCAGTTTTCTCAAGCTCTTCTGTCTATCTCCACCCCTCACATTAGGGGCAATCGCATCTTTAACAAAATACGTTAAACCAGTCACATCACTACCATGAAAGGCTGCAAAATGACGTGCCACAGGGTAAGCTCTATCTACATGTTTTATAGCCCTCAAATGTTGAAGTATTCTCTTATGGACAGGAAGAATTGTGCTGCCCACGTACTGAAGATTGCAAGGGCAACTCAGAACGTACATAGCAAACTCTGTTTTGCAATCAAATTGCCCCCTAATGTTCTTTTCAATTTGCGAGCAACCTGTCATAAACTTTTTTGTATTTTTGCCATGCTGGCATGCTTTGCACTTCAAACACTTGATAAATCCATCTTGACGTTTTAGCCATGATGTTTTAAGGGGCTGCTTCAGGGATTTAGGTGCCATGTTACTGACCAACATTTGTTTAAATGATTTGGCTCTTCTAAATGTTATCATAGGTTTCTTTGATACAATTTGACCTAAAATTAGATCATTTCGTATCAAATGCCAATGTTTCATCAAAATACTGCGCACTTGCCCATGTTGTTTATTAAATGAGGTCACCAATCAACACTCGTTGGAGCCCTGTGATTGATTCTGCCTACGTTTACTCGTTTCTGATGGTTGAAATAGAATTTCTTCTCTTGTTTTTTATTTGACCTTGTGAATTGCACTCTGAATGCACTCTTCCCCATATCCTCTTATTTTGAAACGAGAGCGTAAGGTCTGTAATTCTATCTCACTGGTGGCAGATTCACTACAGTTACGTACTGTTCTTAAACATTCCCCATAGGGGATGCTTTAAATGAGGTTACTGGGATGAAAACTTGTTGCATGTAGCAACGTGTTTCCCGCTGTAGGTTTTCGAAATATTTTGGTATGCAGTTTACCATTGTTCACATACACAGTAAGATCTAAAAAGTTCACTTCATTATCACTCACAGTACTGGTGAATTTTAGATTAAGATTATTAATCTGGAGTCAAGACACTGCGTCTTGTCCTTTTGTTCTGAGAGGAGCCTCTTTTATCTATATATATATATATATATATATATATATATATATATATATATATATATATATAGATATATATTATCTACATGCGGTCGCCAGAAGATAGTTATAGTTAGGACCTATTTTCCATAGGAAATCAGCAAAATTCTATTCCCAATAAGTCTGGCGCCGGTTGATGAATCCTTGCGAAACTTTCCAAACTTTTGGCCAGCTCCACTCCGCTCCTACCCTGAAAGTTTCGTGGTGATTCGTCAAGCGGGGGCCGAGAAAAAAGGGAGGTCCCAAAACGCGTTTTCCCCATGCAATTTCCCATAGGATCTGTTGTCGCAGCTACAGCCCGAACCGCTGAGCGGAATGACACCAAATTGGGCAAAGAGGTTATCCTCAGTTCAGACTCATGCCTATTGCATAAATGGTGTGAATCCGTTCAGTAGTTCCTGATAAAATTAGAGTTAAAAGTACATATATATCTATGGCCCGGGAGGATCCGTGGACCCTCCAAGAACCGAGCGCGCACCCTCCCGATCGCGCGCTGAATGCTAATTGGCTATTGAGTGTCTGTCTATATTCGAAACCAGGAACTGTTGGCGGCCATTTTCTGCCTTGGTAGAAGCGAGGCTGAAGAAGCAAGGGGAATAAGTGTGTAAAACATATAAAGGGGGCAGAGTGGAAATACACTGACCCTCTAGAGGTGCTTAGTGGGTCCCAGAAGGACCCCCTGGGGCCCCCCCCTTTTTTTTAAACGGTGAAATGCGCGCAGCGTGCACGCATCCTATCGCGTTGGGTGCACAGATTCTCTTGCGTTGGGTGCGCGGATCCAAGGAAGTATTTTTTTTAAAAAAGACAAGAAATCATTGGTTGTTTTACAACTTTCTACAATGAAAGGTAGGGTGTATATTTCTGTTTGTTAAAGGCATGATTCTTATTGGTTAACAAAAACAGTTTGCAAGGAACATTATATATGATAAGCTGATATGTTGAAAAGTCAAGCACACTTGCTGTCTTGTTTAGCAACATTGTGTGCTGAACTTGTGACCTGTGTGCCCAGTGCAGTGTTCCATGACCTGTTTCTATGGTAACAGGCAGAAGGCAGATTGGGGGAAGGGTTGAAATGCATTTCATTTGGAAAGGATTGAAATGTTTAACCAATAGAAATGTGTTTGCTTTTGAATTTATGTGTGAAGGATTGTGATTTGATGTTTACATGTATATGTGTGGAAAATGAAAGGGAAACTTTTCCATTCTTTGTTTTTGCTGAGAGGTGCACAGTGCAGAGATTCTGTAAAAGAAAATCTGGTGTGTGACTGATATACTTCTTAATCTACAAACAGGTGAGTTATTTAATTGTGAGGGGATGTATGTAGACTATTTGATTTTAATCAGACTAATGTATTTCTCCTGCTAAAGTGTAGGGAGTACTTTTTTTCTCTACAATCTTATTGACAGTGTGTGTGCATGTAGAAACCATTCTGTGATAAGCATTTGTGTTTTTCATGTGTTTGCAGACAGATAACTGTGCTGTTTGTATATTTTGGTAGAATTAGAAACCAGTCATTGTTTATGAATTTGTGAAATGAGTTATGTTTCTATACTAAAATGTAGTACTCCTTCTAGATGAAGAAATGTGTTTTGGTATAGTGCAAGGGATAGTGTTGTTTGTCTAGAATCACACAGTGAGTATGTGTGCATTTGGGAACCACTGTGAGAGAAGGATTGGGTAACATCGTGTATTTTCTGACAGATAACTCTTTTAAAACCGGTCATGTTGTCAAGTTTTAGTAGCATTAGAAGCCAGTCTTTGCTTATGCATTGATAAAATGATTCAGGGTTTGACAGTAAGGTGCAGTACCATGTACTATTCTCTTCACTGTGCCAGAAATGAACATTTCAAAGTTTTACCTAGGCACTGTCCTAGCAGTAGTCTGATGATTTAGTCAGTTTCTAAGTACTTATGTTGTGAACCATACATTACCACATAGACTGCTTCATATGTCTATGCAGTATTCATGCAGTCTTCTAACATACTATACACTTGTCTTTCACACCTTCAATTCCCTTTTCAGTATCCATACACTTCCAGGAAACACCCTGTCACTCCCTTTGCACTCCTCTAGTGACCCATTCAGTACCAAGTACTAATCCATTCACTGTGCCAAAAGCCAACCACTTATAGATTCACCCAGGCACTCTCCTTGCTGTACTCTAATTATTCAGTCAGTACCCAAGTACTCATGCAGTGAGCCAGGCCTTATCACATAGACTGCTTCAAACGCCTATTCACTATGCATGCAGTCCTCTAACCACCTACACAGTTGTTTTTCACACCTTCAATTCCCTAGTCAGTATCTATACACTTCCAGGAAACACCCTGTCACTCCATTTGCAGTCCTCTAGTGACCCATTCAGCACCATGTACTAATCCATTCACTGTGCCAAAACCCAAACACTTATAAATTCACCAAGACACTCTCTTTGCAGTACTCTAATCATTCAGTCAGTGCCTAAGTATTCATGCACTGAGCCAGGCCTTAGCACATAGACTGCTTCAAACGCCTATTCACTATGCATGCAGTCCTTTAACCACCTACACAGTTGTTTTTCACACCTTCAATACCCTAGTCAGTATCCATACACTTCCAGGAAACACCCTGTCAGTCCGTTTGCAGTCCTCTAGTGACTCATTCAGCACCATGTACTAATCCATTCACTGTGCCAAAACCCAAACACTTATAAATTCACCAAGACACTCTCTTTGCAGTACTCTAATCATTCAGTCAGTGCCTAAGTATTCATGCACTGAGCCAGGCCTTAGCACATGGACTGCGTCAAACCCCTATCCACTATGCATGCAGTCTTCTAACCACCTAGACACTTGTCTTTCACATCTTCAATTCCCTAGTCAGTATCCATACAGTCCAGCAAACATCCTGTCACTCCCTTTGCACTCCTCTAGTGACCCATTCAGTACCAAGTACTAATCGACTCCCTGCGCCAAAAGCCTACCACTTATAAATTCACCCAGGCACTCTCCTTGCTGTACTCTAATCATTCAGTCAGTACCCAAGTACTCATGCAGTGAGCCAGGCCTTAGCACATGGACTGCTTCAAATGCCTATCCAGTATGCATGCAGTCCTCTAACCACCTACACAGTTGTCTTTCACACCTTCAATTCCCCAGTCAGTATTCATACACTTCTAGCAAACACCCTGTTACTCACCCAGTGTGTCTCCTTATAGTACTGTAATCATTCAGTCAGTTAGCATGTAGTCTTTTAGTGAGGTAGGCTTTAGGGCATGAACTGCTTCAAAGTAGTATGCACTATGCATGTAGTGTTTTAATGATCATTTCCGGTTCTTCAGCGCTTGGCTGTTTACATTTAAACACGAGCCCGTCATTGCGTAACTGACTCCGGGCTCGGCGGACCTTTTAGGTGCAGACTGCTGGCTGAGGACTTGGACGATGTGAGTACCTCCGTTCAAGAGAACGCATTGTTTGTCCCGTTTTGTACGGTATGATGTGGTATATAACTTTGGAGATCAACGGGTTGTGTCAGAATAAACATCTTTCCCGTTTTTCTTCCTTGTTACCACAGCTGTTCTGTAGTCCCGCACTCCGCCTTCTTGCCCAAGGAGCACGCACTTATCTACTTATACGTAAGCTCCCAGTATTTCTTATTTTGCATTTCTTCTACTTTGGCTATTACATCGCCATATTGAAGATGTATATAATTTTAATGTGCCTTTTTGTAAACGTGATCTATATTTACACTACTATACCATTTTTTTGCAAGACTATTGATCAAATTGTTCAATTACACTGTCCATATAGGCCTTGTCCATATGGATTTTGGCATGTTTACAATTTTGTAATTCCAGACATCTCAATGTACGTGAAAGTTGTCGAATATTTACATAGGTCATGTAAGTTTGCATGGACCCAACAGTTGAGTCTATGTGCCCTGCTTAAGACTCAATTTGTTTTCTGATGAAGATAAATTTAGCAATTATTATGTATGCTGACTAAACAATAAATTCTTTTTCAGATATACGAGGTCTTTTGCGGAACAGTGGAAGACCTCTACTGTAACCGTGAGTTTATCGGTTCTTTGCACCTGAGGTTAGGGTAAGCCTTAGCGAGCTTACACCGCCAAGGTGCTTTTTCTCTTTTTTTGCAACTAGGTCCTGATGAAAGCTTAGTGAATAACATTGACAAGCTGAAACATGTCGACCACTTGACCACTCAAAGGATAAGTCTGACCAAATTAAAGTCAGAATTAACTATCCTTCATAATTTTTAATCCATTCCTGTCTCGGCACTATTAAAATGTTCTGGTGCACGATACATGATTTTTAATCCTTTTTGATTATTTCACTCACATATCACCTCACTTTTTCTAGTTTGAAGTTGCTGCTCCGCTCTAAATCAAGCGTTGAAGCACACCAGAGGTGCACAAGGCACCCCTGGCTAAAACCCCATGATGAAGCATGTCACTAACTATGTTGGTGAGTGAGGGTTTTATTTAATCTTTCATCAGATTTATTCTACTTTGATCAAATTGATTCTGTTTGGCACCACGTTAATCAAATAGGGCATCACCGTTTGTGTGAATTTCCCTTTCTTATCACACTCTTTTGTTGTTATTACAGTGTTTTAATGATCATCACACTTGTGGTTCAGGGCTATAGTTTCTTAGTCAGTTTTTATATAAAATGTGTTTGTACAGTAATGGAATAGTATAAATTTGAAAGTTCTTAATATACATTTATTTGTGATTCTTTTTTACAGATACAGAACAGGAGTGTTTCTCATCTGTTTGCACTCTTCTCGTGCAAGATTGTTTGGTTGAAGGGTCCTTCGGTGTTTCATCATACTTGCCGTGCCGTACGAGTATTTCTTGTTGGGATCCCCTTGCAACAGAACGCTTTTGCAAATCTTGCACGTGACCGAGGTGGCATTGATCTTTGTTTGCCCCTTGGGAAAAGTAAAAAATTCCCACACCACTTAAGGAAAACGTTGTGGGCGTGGTGCGTCCTCCAAAAATTCATCCTTAGATTTGGTGAATATTTTAAAGCGACAACATTTACAGTTTTTGTAAGTTAAACTTATAAAATTTTGTTAGCTGTAAGCATTTTATATATCTGTGATTTGTATCTTGTGGTATTTTGTTGAGAATAGCATGTTGTTTTTTTTTTAACAATCTTTTTGATTGTTTTTTTTTTGCCCGCTGTTAAGTGATGAGTACGATTGAAATCACTATTTTTAGTGAAATTTATGTTTAAAACGTTTTTATTGAAACAAAACAAACCATGGGGGAGGGGGATAGGAGGCAGGATACATGGAATACAGTCAAAGAAGAAGGGATGCATCTCCAGAGGGTTGACAATAGGTGGCGCGGTGGCTCAAAGGGAAGAACACAGTAACTGAACGCTAGAATCACAAGCTGTGGAGTCCCACGCGCGTATCCGACACCCCAGAGCTGAGCAAGAGCATCCCCCCCATCAACACCTCAACAGAATACAATCCCCCCCCTCCCATCCCCCATCCCCCCAGCAACAAAACAACAACACTCCCCCCTCCCCCCCGTCCTATGGTCCCGCATCAAAGTAGCCCTAACCAGGAAACCCCGCTCCCCCCCCCCTCCCCGGAGGTCCCCATCTCGCATGTAAGCTAGTCCGCCGGGGTCGCCGGCGGCCTCAGCCTGAGAAGCCGAAGGTACCTCGGGCAGGTGAGCTCCCGGAATTCAGTGGACAGCAGCGCTAGAAAGGGTTGCCATAGCTCTTCAAATTGGTCTATTTCCCCCGCAACCGTAAGCGACAGCTTCTCCATCCCCAACACATGCCAGAGCCTATGCAACCAACCAGTGATGGAGGGGACGGTGGATGTGCGCCAGTGGACCAGAATGTTCTGAACCGCAGACCCCAGCGCTATTGCAATCTGCCTACCCCTGCGGGACTTCAGTGGGTACATTAGGTCATTGGGGAGGCCCAGCAGGACATACGCCGGGAGTCGTGGCAGCTCTATCCCAAAGTGCTCATCCACCTCGTCCAAGACTTCTTTCCAGTAGGCGGTCAGCACTGGGCAATCCCATAGAATGTGTGTAAGGGTTCCTTCCTGCCCGCAGCTCCGCCAGCACCCCTTGTCAGTGTGTTTATGCATTTCATACAGTCTCTCCGGGGTGTAGTACCAGTATGTGGACACCTTAGTGAATGTCTCCGTAAGGCCCGTGTGATATGCAGAGTGCCGAGCCCGATACGCAATGTTGTCCCAGTCCTTGTGGCTGAGTGTCCTACCCAATTCCCTGTGCCAACGCTCCCTCCCCGGATTGTAGTAGTGAAACGGCAGGGGTTGTAGGTGTTTGTACAGATCAGTGATCAGTTTAGCGTCGGAGGTCCGAGTAGCCAACCACCGCTCGTACGGTGTAATTGGACGGGCAGCGGTGGCACGCACCTGAGGCTGGAGGGCCCAATGCCGAACTTGCATGTAGCGCAATCTGTCCAGCTCCGTCAGGCCGAACTCCTGGCGGAGTTGCTGAAAAGGAACCACACCTTCCGGGCCATAGATCTGGAAAAGTGCCCTGCAGCCCGCCCGTACCCAGTGGGAGAAAACCCCCGGCTCCATCCCTGGGGAGAAGTCCGGGTTGCCCGTAATGGGCGTGAGCGGCGAAGGGAAGGTGGTAAGGCCCCGGGTCTCACAGACCGCGTCCCACACACGCAGGGGGACCCGCGTAACAAAGGAAGCGTAAAGATTAGGGGGACGATGCGGGCGGCGCAAGAATGGAACCTCTTGTAAGGTGCGGCCCGCCACTGCCTGGTCTTGGAAGAGCCAATGTTTGTCGGACTCCCACCTGCTCCACTCCACCAGATAGCGAAGCTGTGCCGCCTGAAAGTACTTACGGAGGTCCGGAATGCCGAGACCCCCCGCTTCCGGAGCGAGCGTGGAGAGGACCCTCTTCATGCGTGGCCTGCGGCCCTGCCAGACAAAGCGGGAGATGTCAGCCTGCATTTGTCGGATCCAGCCCACCGGGGGTTGGAGCGGAAGGGCTCGGAAAAGATATAGTATCTGGGGCAGCACCGTCATTTTGACCGCCGCGATTCGCCCCAGCCAGGACAGCAGGCCTTTGTTCCATCGGCCCAGCTCGTCCTTGATCTTCCTGCTGAGGGAGGCATAATTGGCCGTAACCATCTCCGATAATGTAGGCGCCAACAGAATCCCCAGATACGGCACCGTGGACGAGGACCACTGCATGGGGAAGAGCCGTTGAAGATCCCTCCTGGTTTCCGCAGCCAGGGACACGTCTAATGCCATCGACTTGCTCATATTCATTTTGAAGCCGCCCACCCCCACAAAGGCGTCCAACTCTCGGAGGCAAGCAGGCAGCGACCTCCTAGGGTCGTCCAAAGTCAGCAGGACATCATCCGCGTAGAGACTGACGGTGTGGACGTACCGGCCCATCCGGACCCCGACAGCATCCGGATTATTACGGATCCTCTGAGCGAACGGCTCCATGTAGAGGGCAAACAGGAGCGGCGAGAGAGGGCAGCCCTGCCGCGTGCCGCGCTCGATGGCGAAGCCACCAGAGCTACACCCGTTTACCCGCACCGACGCTGAAGGATGCTTATAGCAATTAAATACCATGGTGCGGAACTTATCGCCGATTCCCAGTTTTGTGAGGACCCGCTCAAGATACGGCCAGTGAACTCTGTCGAAGGCCTTCTCCGCATCAACGGACAACAACATCCGCTCCCCCGAGATCCTTGAGGCCTTCTCCAGAACATGCGTCACCCTCTTGGTGTTGTCAACCGTCTGTCTACCGGGCACAAAACCAGCCTGGTCCGCCTCCACCAGGTCGGGGAGGTGTGGACCCAGCCTGGATGCGAGAATCCCCGTGTACAACTTGAGGTCGACATTTAGGAGCGAGATGGGCCGGTACGAGCCGCAGAGGGCCCGGTCCTTCCCAGGCTTCGGGATTACCGCGACCGTCGCCCTCAGGAGATCCGGAGGGATGGCTCCCGGTTCGGAGAAAGAATTAAACAGCCGCGTAAGAACAGGGGCCACGGTCGTGCAAAAGGTCTTGTAGAATAGCGACGTGTACCCGTCCGGGCCCGGGGCCTTGCCATGTTTCAGCCGCGCGATAGCCGAAATCACTTCCTCCACATGGATGTCCCGCTCCAGGTGGTCAGCCTGAGCCGGGTCCAGTACCGGGAGGGTCACCGACTCCAAATAGCTATCGGCATCCCGTGGCGAGGAGGGCTCCTCAGCATACAGCGCCTCGTAGAAGCCGCGGAAAGTCTCCGCTACCTCCGCGTCCCCGGAGACAACCCCCCCGTCCGCACCCACCAGTTCTTTCACCACGCTGCGCTGTTGCGCGACCCGGAGCCGGTGTGATAGGAGCTTGCCACATCTGTCCCCCCCAGTGTAGTAGGCATGTTTCAAGCGTAAGGCGGCGTACTCCGCCCTATCAAGATCCAGAGCGGAGAGGAGCTTCCTCGCTGCCTTCAACTGCCTCCATACCCTCGGCGCTCCCGTACGGCGGTGGACCTGCTCAAGCTCCCGGACTTGAGCTGTCAACTCATCCCTCTTCAGTTGCCGCTCCTTATTCTCGGCTGCAGAGATAGAGATGAATTCCCCCCGTAGGACGGCCTTCAGTGCCGCCCACTGTGTCGCCTGCGAAGTGTCAGTGTTGCTGTTGTGAGTGAGATAGTCCTGTATGACCTCCCCGACGCGTTGTACCACCGATTTTTTGTGTAGAAGTGTGTCCCGGAGGCGCCACACCCCCCGAGAGGGGGAGGCCGCCGGCCACCGGAAAACGCCGGTGACTGGAGAGTGGTCAGACAGGGTCAGGACCCCGATGTCCGCCGCCGTGGCAGCGGCACGCATCGGTCCACTCACCAGGAGGTAGTCCAGCCGTGAGTAGGTGCGGTGTGCGTGCGAGAAGAAAGAGTAGTCCCTATCCGTGGGGTGCAGGGAGCGCCAGAGATCGTGCAAGTCCATTTCCGCAATCCGGGCCTTCCCAGCCTGGGACAGTTCCCCCGTCTGCGGAAAGCGCTGCGCCGATCTGTCCATCCCAGAGTCAAAGACAATGTTGAGGTCTCCGCCCAAGATAATGTGTCGGTCTGGGGAAGCAGTGACCTCCACCAGCGCGGAATCTAGGAAGCGCTCTTGATGCTCGTTTGGGCTATAAACGGAGCCAACCGTAAATGCTATGCCTCCCAGGCGCATGCGATACGCAAGGAGCCTCCCCTTCTGTTCAGCACACTTATGCAACACCTCCCCCCGAAAGGAGCTCGCTAGGAGGATGGCCACCCCCGCCGTTTTGTTCGCTGCCGAGGAAAAGAACTGGGTGGGGAACTTAGCAGAGCGCATCCTATGGCAATCTCGGGGCAATAAGTGTGTCTCCTGCAAAAGGCAAATGTCCGCCTGCGTCCCCTCCAGCAACGACAGGATCGCTCTGCGCTTCACCGGGTTATTCAGACCCTGGACATTAAGGGTCACTACCTTTAGGCCCGGCATTCCTCGCAGGGATCAGGAGCGCCATGCAATGGGTAGGGAGTCAGCGGGTGGGGCCGCAGCGCGGGACAAGCCAAAGCAAAGCGGGCATAGACAACATCGGACGGGACCTTCCCAACCCCAAAACAACCCCCTCCCCCACCCAAAACACAACCTCGGCAACTAGCCATCCCCAAACTCAAACACCCCATAGTCTCAGTCAAGCCCCAAAACGGGCAAGTCCGTAGAAAAGAGCAAAGTGGACGTCCAGCCACTCACCTCCTCTCGCTCCCCCTAACCCCCCCGCCCCGTGCCAAGCATGTTAAGAAGCTAGAGACCTCTCCCCCCGGAGTGTGTGTTAGGCCGTCAAGGCCACGCTAGAGGAGCCGGTCGAGTCCCCGGCCGCCGCCCTCAGGGCATCAGCCCTGTCCGCCCTAATGGTAGGGGAGTCCGGGCGCCCCACGCCGGCCGCTGAGCGCCGCCTCGTTGACCTCCGCCGATTCCGTCCTTCCGAGGACCTCCATGACGGCGTAGCTCCCTCCTCCTCCGCTGCCGTGAGCCCCAGGACACCACAAATGTCTTGCAAGGAGCGTAGCTGGTGTAATACTCCGTTCCACCGAAAAATCAGGCGGAAGGGGTGACCCCAAGAGTACGGCGTCTCATGCTCGCGCAAAAAGTCAGTGGCAATCCTAAAAGACCTGCGTTTCTGCAGAGTGATGGCGGAGAGGTCCTGGTAAAGCGCCACCGGCCGATCCCGAAAGGTCAGGGGCTGTTTCCTGCGGGCTTCAGCCATGATGCGCTCCTTTAGTGGAAAGTCGGGCAGGAAGGCCAGAATGTCCGGTGGGGGAGCCGATGGCTGGCGCTGACGGCCAACCCTATGCGCCCTGTCGATGCTGATGGGAAAGTCCGCGGCCTCCCCCAGGATCTCTCGGAACAGGGCCCGCAGGTAGCCCCCTAGATCGGACCCCTCATCCGCAGTCGGCACGCCACGCACTCGGATGTTGTTCCTCCGAGATCTGTTCTCAAGGTCCTCAGAGTGGGCCTGGAGCTCCACACACTGTTCCCGGAGGCGAAGAACGTCCTGCTGGAGATGGGCTATCTCCTCCGCTCGCTGTTGGCCCTCCGTCTCCGCCGCTTCCACACGCTCACCTAGGCCCTCCACCTCTCTGCGCACTTCTCGGACCTCGCTGGCCACCTCCCGCTTCAGTGTCTGGAAGTCCTCCCTGAGGGAGCTAAACAGTTCCTCCATAAAGGCCCTCGTGACGGGTGGCTCCCCTCCAGTCACATCTGCCGGAGCCCGGGAGGGCCCCGGTGAGGGCTGTGTCCTGTCCCGCAGGTGCTGGGCCCCGCCGAGCATGTCCGGCAGAGTACGGTCCCCTTTCTTCGGGCCTCCTTTTCCAGCCATCGCCAGCTCCGCAGTCGGGCACCGATCCAGGCGCCCCAGGGATGCTCAGCCGCCGGCAAGCACTCGGCCCGGGTATCCCCCACAAGTGAGGTCGCTGCGTCACAGGTGACAAGATGGCGGCCTAGTCCGGTCACCGTCAGCCGCAAGAGCTAGCGTGAGACAACCAAGGGGACCGCAGCGGAGGGGTCCCAACAGCTCATCCCTCCGGTAGTCAATCCAGCAATAGCGGGGGGTCGCCCGCAGCCAGCAGCCAGGACTCCAGCGGAGGCCGCCACCACTGCTCCTTTGGGGACAAAATGGCGGCCGGGCGGAGCAATCCAAAACGACTAGGCCCGGCGACACCTCCGGGGCCTCCGAGGCACCCCGCAGTAAAACAAGTTCCACCACCAGCCCCTGATTGTCACGCACAGGGGGCCAGATGATCCGACCCCATCAGAGAGTCCGCCGTACCTCGGCTAGGGGTCAGGGCTTCCGCAGTGCAAGGTGTCGCCATCAACAGTCCGAGTGCCGGGGCACCCGTCCCAAGCCTTCCACACCGTCGGGCCCCTTCCCGCCAGGCTCCTTCAGTCACCGTCGAGCGGCGGGCCAGATCCCCTCCAGGCCGCAACTTTCAGCACCAGGCCCAGCCGAGGCGCCCGGACAGCTCTCCAATACGCTCCGCCCCTCGGGCTCGCCGCCGTCGTCCTTTGATCTCGGGCGAACTTTTGGGGGGGTTCCCCCGGGGCGATCCGGACCAAAACAGCACCGGTGTATGCCCCTGATGTTCCGCCACGCTCCTCTCCCGCGCTGAGCCTCAGCGGGGGGAGAGAAGCATAAGAAAAGGGCTTTAGCTTGGCCGGGCCGGAGGAGCTACGGGAGGAAGCGTCCGCTCACCCCGCCATCTTGGCCACGCCCCCCTTTTAGTGAAATTTAATATATTCTGAGAACAGCAAAAAAGGCAAACAAATTACTTTGTGGAAATTATGCTGTGTTGTAAAAAATTTATTATTACATGTTATAATTTTTTTTCCTTTTCTTTCACAGATCCAAATTTTAAAATAAGCAATTTATATGAATTTAGATTGCAATCAAAATCTGAAAAAAATGTATACCATTTTTTATTCCTATTACTGTGAAGGTAAGTTTAACTAAGTCTCAATATGCAGAATGAGGAGGTCTGCAAGAAGCTACAAAGATGAAACACGTTTCTAAAAACACTCTGTTTATACCTATGTAGTTTTGAAATCTGACCATAATCAGATATCATGTGACCTGCAAAACAAGAGATTTGAGGGGTTCATAATATTTCCCATTGTAGCTATTGAAGGACCGCAATCATTTCAATCATTCTTCTTTGAACATCTTTGCAGACAAAACTCTGTGGTTACCTTCTATCATTCGCAACAAATTTTAAAACCGGAAATATGCCACTTTTTGTAACATAGTTATTGTGCAAGACACTCTTTCATATTTACAAAGAGAGGAAAAGGCACTCTGTGTACTTTTTATACTCCATGTAAATACAACCTCATTATGCACACCACTTTGCGTTGAAAGGGTGTTCTATAAGTGTTGTTGTGCATGATTGCACTGAATACTCACATAACAAGACACATGTCTAGATTTATCATAAATCATAAATCTCGATATGTGTGTGAATGCTGCACCATTCTAAAATTGGTGTAGGAAAGCACAACAAGGAGAATTGTTTTCATTTCTCAACATTTTTAGATCTTCAATGCATGCTGAAATGTTCAGCATACATTGAAGGAGAAAAATTCATTTTCTCATTGTTTTTGTGCAGGAAGGTGTGTCTTCCTGCACAAAGACAAACAGCACATGACACAGATATCCTTGCTCTATGGTGCAAGGGTGCCTGTGTCACCACATGGCTGCAGTTTAAGCAGCCGTGCAGAGAGAAGCATAGATTTGAAACATATTTATGTACATATGTTGCATCCCTGTGCTTTGGAAGTACTACAGCACACTGTAGTTAAAGAAGTTACTGTGTGATGCTGCAGCGTACCATACGCTACTAATGCATTCATTCACTCAATTACGTACTACACATACATTCATCTAAACTTTCACACACTAATAAAGAAATGTAGCTCTTTTTTTAAACCAGGAAAGATAGGGGCATATCAGCAACACCCGGCGATAATTATCGCTCAGCGCTCTTAGCGTGAGGATAATTATCGCCAGGTAACGTGGATTTTTATCGATGAGATAGCGTGCTATCAGCAACGCTTATCTCCTCAGCGATAAAAATCCTCACTCTAACTGCCTAACGTGAGATTATCGCTGGAAACCCAGCGATAATCTCACGCAATGTGGCGTTAGCTTGCTGATAGGGACTCAGAAACTTAGCCATGATATCCACCCTCCATAGGATATCATGGCTAAGTCAGTCCTGAAGCAGCCATAAGGAAAGTAGCGATAACAGGGGTTATCGCTCCCAAGCTGCCATGGGTGGGTCTGAGCACCTCTACACGAGTGATAGTAGGAGGGGGGGCCTCATCAGGGGGACAGGAAGACGGGGGCACACTGACATGGGTTGCGGGAGGGAGCGGGAGGGGGGAGCCCAAGCGGGAAGAGTAACTTTTCCTATGCATAAATAGTCGCACTGTTGTATGTAACACTCTCCGGTGGGGTGCTGGGGCACCTGAGGGAATTGTATTGGTTGTTGGTATGAAAATAATAAAAAAATGTTTCAACAAACAGGGGTTATCGCTACTTTTCCTGACGCTATGCTTCATAGCGTGGGGCTTGATGATAGGAGAAATGTCGCTTAGCGACATTTCTCTTGTCATGTTAGGTCAGGAATGCCCACTTTGCATCTCATTAGAGATGCAAAGCTGGGCGTAAAGAATCCCCACACTAAAGCAAGGTTTCACGCGTTAGCGTGGCCTTGCGAATTAGGCGATAAAATTATCGCCGCTTTTCAGCCGAAAAGGGCCGCAAAAGCGGCGATAATTTTTTATCGCCTGCTTGTAAATATGCCCCTTAGTTCTTACAAGATCTTTTTTTTTTCTTCTTTCTTCTTTTATATATTTTTGTGGTTTTTCTAACAATTTTGTGATTTTTTTGGTTTTTCTGGAAAAAAACAAAAAACAAAACAGGAGGAACCAAACAATGAACTTCAGGGAACAAAAAAAAACTAGAAATAAAAACTAGCAAATGTGACTTTCTTGCCGGCGGCAGATCAGATCGATCGACTGCTCACCGTAGCACAAAGTTGCATTGCACTTAGTGCAGAGCACTTTTAAATATTGAAATTGAGGCCGGATGTCCAAGTTTTGGGCTGATTGATGCACTCTTGAAGTGCTCGGCTGCGATGAGGTGGAAGGCGCAGAAGCAGGAGTGTTTCTCATCCGTCGGCACTCTTGTCGTGCAAGATTGTTCGGATGATGGGTCCTCAGGTGCTTCATCATACTTGTCGTGCCGCACGAGTATTTCTTGTTAGGATCCCCTCGCGACAGCACTCTTTTGCAAATCTTGCACGTGATCAAGGTGGCATTGGTCTTATTCTGCCCCTCGGGAAAAGTAAAAAATGTCCACACCACTGAAGAAAAACGTTCTTTGCGTGGTAACTCCTCCAAAAATTCATCCTCAGATGTATGAGGAGATGCACGTGATGCCTGCTGCCCTGAAGCCATTTTTAGTTGAAAAAAGTTAGATCTAAGTGTAAATTTAGTCTAAAAAATCTTCTTCTCTGCAAAAAGATGCTCCTCCAAAGAAGGTCAAAGAAGAATGATTGAATTGGGTGAGGTCTTTCAATAGTTAGAACAGGAAATGTAATGAACCAATCAAATCTCTTTTTTTGCAGGTCACATGGCGCACCCTGCACTTACGCAGCACGCACCCAGCGCGGATTCGCGAAATTGAATATAAAAAAATTATAGGATTAGATCTAAAAATATACTAGTTTTAAGACTAGTTTAGAGTTTGTCTTCAATTAATATTCACATGAAATACATATATATATTTTTTTAAATGTTAAATATTTCGCGGGATCCGCGCACCTACCGCGTCATAGACACATATGACGCATCGCGGAAGCGCGTAAACGTTGCGTTACGTACATCGAACGTGTCGCGTATAGGCTGGGAGTCGCGTACCAGTCGCATTGCAATCGTGCACTAAACACGTACCCAACGCATACCATGCGCGGATGCTACCGCGTAGGGATCGAGAACGGTGCGAATAGGGTGCGCGGATCCAAAAAGATAGAAAAAATAGATATAAAATAAAGTTTTGAACATATAGTTAAAAACATATTTTGAAAAGTATAAAAAAATATCTTTGAAAAACCCATTAAATTCTAATAATATTTTTTAATTTTTAAAAGAATTAATTGAAAAAATAAGTTTAAAAAATGGTGATAAAAAAGAATTTGAAAAAAACATAATTAATGAAATTGACACACTGAATTTGAAAAATATAGAAATCCAATCAAAATCATTAAACATGATATCTTCAGAGATAAGTTAAAGATAGGAATTAGCATTTAAAAAACCTTTGAAATTCACTGAAAAAACCATAGGTTTCATGCACGTTATAGTTAGGAATTGGCATTTAAAAAACCTTTGGTTTCAGGGGCGTTATAGTTAGGAATTGGCATTTAAAAAACCTTAGAAATTCGCTGAAAAAACCATAGGTTTCAGGGGCGTTATAGTTAGCTGGACATTTCCCTCATACAAAACCCTAGAAATTCCTCTGTTATAGTTAGTTCAGCTAACTATAACTCGCGCCCCCGCAATGCACTGCTGATGACGTCAAATATTACATCACTCATGACATGGTCAGTGACATCACTGATGACATCACTGATGACATCTCAAATGACATCACTGATGACATCACTGATGACATCATCCTTCTGTAAGAGTGGCAGACCTCCTCTTATCCGAATATAAACTTTGATACACACATTGAAAAATACAAACTAAGGTTTTGAATACTATAGAGATACCAATACCATACTATAACGGGGGAATTTCAATGGTTTTGTACGAGTGAAATGTCCAGCTAACTATAACATGTGTGAAACCTATGGTTTTTTCAGTGAATTTGCAAGGTTTTTTAAATGCTAATTCCTAACTATAACGTGTGTGAAACCTATGGTTTTTTCAGTGAATTTGCAAGGTTTTTTAAATGCTAATTCCTAACTATATAACGTGTGTGAAACCTATGGTTTTTTAAGTGAAATTTGCAAGGTTTTTTAAATGCTTATTTATGAATGTATTATTATATTTTTTAAATATTTATTTTACAATAAGCTACCTATGTATATAGTTATAGATTGACTGTATCCTGTAATATGGAATGGCTCAGCTCTTTTTTTTTTATTTGGATAAAGCATAGTTAATATCGTATATAAACTTATAAACACTTTAAAAATTATATATATTTTTTTGAGGGTTTTTGACCGTGCGTGCACGGTGCGCGCATGCGTACGTGCTCCGTGTGCGCATGCGTACGTGCTCCGTACGCGCATGCGCGCGTGCTCCGTACGCGCATGCTCCATATGCGCATGCGCGCGTGCTCCGTACGCGTGTGCTCCGTACGCGCATGCACGCGTGCTCCGTACGCGCATGCACGCGTGCTCCGTACGCGCACCGTGCGCGCACGGCAAGTCATGTGATTAAGAAACAACACTTTTCATTGGTTTATAGTAGTTTCAGGTCATGTGATTAAGAAACAACACTTTTCATTGGTTTATAGTAGTTTCAGTTCCAGAAACTTCCAACACCACACCCACTCCCCTCATTATTTCTTCTGATTCCCTGGGAGAAGGAGCTGAGCAGCTTTTCCAGTACTCCAGTACTTGAGAATGGCAGAGCAGCAGTCATCTTCTGGGAGTGAGCAGGAGACCCTTGTGCTATAGAGACAGAGGAAACAGAAAGACTCTTTTATATGGCAATTTTTTACATTTCCAGAGGGGCAGAAGAAGGTGAATGCTCCAAAAGTCACCTGCACTATTTGTGGTGTTGTCTTATCAAGAGGAGATCCTAAAAAGAAATACTCTTTTAGTATTTTCACTATGATCAGACACGTTAAAGGAGTACATCCTGTGGCTTTTGCTCGAGCTGCTAGAGACAACCCTCCAGCAGCTCAGCCGAGCACATCCGCAGCGCACGGTGCTCGCTTATAGATATTTATGTACTTTTAACTGCAATTTTCTCAGGAACTACTGAACAGATTGACACCATATATGCAAAAGGCACATCCCTGACCTGAGGACTACCTCTTTGTCAAATTTCAAGTAATTCTGTTCAGCCGTTCGGGCTGTACCTTCCACTAAAGGTCCTATGGGAAAATGCATGGGGAAAACGCGTTTTAGGACCCTCCTTTTTTCTCAGCCCCCGCTCGACGAATCACCCCGAGACTTTCAGGGTAGGAGCTGAGCGGAGCGCCCCATTAGTTTTGAAAATTTCGCGAGGATCCGTCAACCGGCGCCAAAGTTATTCAAAATTGAATTTTCAGATTTCCTATGGAAACACGGTCCTAACTATAACTATCTACTGGCGACCGCCAGTAGATAATATATATATATATATATATATATATATATATATATATATCAAAGCTCAAATTCCCTCCAATCACAAAGGAAATAGGCACTCACGGGAGACGTTTAGAAGATAGTTTATTCCGATAAACCAAACAGACGCGTTTCGGCGGATTGCCTTCCTCGGTGTTTGATCGCACACCGGGAGGACGCCATTTTAAGTGCATGCGAAAGCTGTCATCATGAAAACAACAATCATAGAAAGCGGACTTGCACATCAACTAAATAAGCGTCCGCCATTGCTAAATTTGCAATAATAACATTTTCAAATAGTAAATACACAACAATTTACAACATTTGATTGTTGAATACGTTTTGAAAACAAATTATATACATGCTCGCACATACTTGGCCATTTAACAAAATTACGCCATAAATTGGCTATTTGAAAGGGTGCAAGCTGAGCTGCCATATATATATATATATATATATATATATATATATATATATATCCTCCCAAAAATGCCCTGCATTTAAGGACGCAACTCCTTATATATATATATTTGTGTATATGTATATATACATATATATACATACATACACATATATATATATATATATATATATATATATATATACATATATATATATATATATATATATATATATATATATATATATATATATATATATATATATTAAAGCTCCAAGTTCGCCCCAGCTGGCGAGGGTGCACTCCGGGATCAGCAATGCCCCATAGACTTCCCAGCACACAAGTAGCAGCCTGACGCGTTTCGCTAGTATAGCTTTATCAAAGGCCGTTTCCCTCTGCATCTCGGCAAAGTACGCAGCTCCTCATATTCAAATCTGCCGCCTTCTGATAGGCTACGCTCTAATGAGTCTCTCATGGCAGTCACCCACAGGATTGTGGTATATGTAGTCCTGCGTTATCTTCCCTGGATGGGTGCCGGTTACGGAGGTCCACCAATGCACGCCCTGAATGGGCCCTATGGACTGAGTGGTCTTGATTCCGGCACTGGTCCCCTCGAGCAAAGCCAGGTGTGATTCCCAGCTCTCGACCCGCTTCTTTTCTCGCGGTGGTGCACCCTCCGTGGCAGGGCCTGCCACGTAAAAATTAAAGCTCCAAGTTCGCCCCAGCTGGTGAGGGTGCACTCCGGGATCAGCAATGCCCCATAGACTTCCCAGCACACAAGTAGCAGCCTGACGCGTTTCGCTAGTATAGCTTTATCAAAGGCCGTTTCCCTCTGCATCTCGGCAAAGTACGCAGCTCCTCATATTCAAATCTGCAGCCTTCTGATAGGCTACGCTCTAATGAGTCTCTCATGGCAGTCACCCACAGGATTGTGGTATATGTAGTCCTGCGTTATCTTCCCTGGATGGGTGCCGGTTACGGAGATCCACCAATGCACGCCCTGAATGGGCCCTATGGACTGAGTGGTCTTGATTCCGGCACTGGTCCCCTCGAGCAAAGCCAGGTGTGATTCCCAGCTCTCGACCCGCTTCTTTTCTCGCAGTGGTGCACCCTCCGTGGCAGGGCCTGCCACGTAAAAATTAAAGCTCGAAGTTCGCCCCAGCTGGCGAGGGTGCACTCCGGGATCAGCAATGCCCCATAGACTTCCCAGCACACAAGTAGCAGCCTGACACGTTTTGCTAGTATAGCTTTATCAAAGGCCGTTTCCCTCTGCATCTCGGCAAAGTACGCAGCTCCTCATATTCAAATCTGCCGCCTTCTGATAGGCTACGCTCTAATGAGTCTCTCATGGCAGTCACCCACAGGATTGTGGTATATGTAGTCCTGCGTTATCTTCCCTGGATGGGTGCCGGTTACGGAGGTCCACCAATGCATGCCCTGAATGGGCCCTATGGACTGAGTGGTCTTGATTCCGGCACTGGTCCCCTCGAGCAAAGCCAGGTGTGATTCCCAGCTCTCGACCCGCTTCTTTTCTCGCAGTGGTGCACCCTCCGTGGCAGGGCCTGCCACGTAAAAATTAAAGCTCCAAGTTCGCCCCAGCTGGCGAGGGTGCACTCCGGGATCAGCAATGCCCCATAGACTTCCCAGCACACAAGTAGCAGCCTGACGCGTTTCGCTAGTATAGCTTTATCAAAGGCCGTTTCCCTCTGCATCTCGGCAAAGTACGCAGCTCCTCATATTCAAATCAAAACCACCGCGAGAAAAGAAGCGGGTCGAGAGCTGGGAATCACACCTGGCTTTGCTCGAGGGGACCAGTGCCGGAATCAAGACCACTCAGTCCATAGGGCCCATTCAGGGCGTGCATTGGTGGACCTCCGTAACCGGCACCCATCCAGGGAAGATAACGCAGGACTACATATACCACAATCCTGTGGGTGACTGCCATGAGAGACTCATTAGAGCGTAGCCTATCAGAAGGCGGCAGATTTGAATATGAGGAGCTGCGTACTTTGCCGAGATGCAGAGGGAAACGGCCTTTGATAAAGCTATACTAGCGAAACGCGTCAGGCTGCTACTTGTGTGCTGGGAAGACTATGGGGCATTGCTGATCCCGGAGTGCACCCTCACCAGCTGGGGCGAACTTGGAGCTTTAATTTTTACGTGGCAGGCCCTGGCACGGAGGGTGCACCACCGCGAGAAAAGAAGCGGGTCGAGAGCTGGGAATCACACCTGGCTTTGCTCGAGGGGACCAGTGCCGGAATCAAGACCACTCAGTCCATGATATTTTAATGTACATTAGATAGAAGATTGTAGGAAATATGACAAGATCCGAAAAAATTAAAAAATGAAAAAATGAAATAATAAAAAATGAAAATTTATCACTATAAGACCACTAACCAGCTGAAATATGAAAAATGTTTCCTTTTTATTAAATTTTGAGATTATGCGAATTCTTGTACTTACCCCTTTAAATACGACATTCTAGACGAAGAAAACTCTATGGTCCAGTTGAAGGCACATCGCCGAAACGCATAGACCGTTTGTATCCCCTACCTTGGTGATGGAATAAATTATAAAATAATCTAAAACTGCTTCGAGTCCTGATTGGGGTGCTGTGGATGCCTGCTACTGCCGGACGGGCAGTTTGGTGATTTTCTAAATATATATATATATATGTATAGGTTTCAGGGGCGTTATAGTTAGCTGGACATTTCCCTCGTACAAAACCCTAGAAATTCCCCTGTTATAGTTAGTTCAGCTAACTATAACTCGCGCCCCCGCAATGCACTGCTTTTGACATCACATATTATATCATTCATGACATGGTCAGTGACATCACTGACGACATCACTGATGACATCTCAAATGACATCACTGATGACATCACTGATGACGTCATTCATGTGATAAATTAGTGCATCTTCTCACACCCTAATATAACCTTTGATACACCGACTCAAAATTTCAGACGGCCATTTTGAAAACCATAGATACTCCAATACCAATAACTACATACCCACTCATTAACTCTTAGGTCTACATACACCTCCACTCACTCACCTGTACAGTCACTCATACTTACAGTCACTCCGTACAAGACTATCATATGCATTTATATACCTATATAGACACTCACACACCGCCAATCATCCATTGAGGTACCTATGGTTTTTTCAGTGAATTTCTAAGGTTTTTTAAATGCCAATTCCTAACTATAACGCCCCTGAAACCTTTGTTTTTGTTAGTGAATTTCAAAGGTTTTTTAAATGCCAATTCCTAACTATAACGTGCATGAAACCTATGTTTTTTTCAGTGAATTTCAAAGGTTTTTTAAATGCTAATTCCTATCTATAACTTATCTCTGAAGATATCATGTTTAATGATTTTGATTGGATTTCTATATTTTTCCAATTCAGTGTGTCAATTTCATTAATTATGTTTTTTTAAATAATTTTTTATCACCATTTTTTAAACTTATTTTTTCAATGAATTCCTTTAAAAATTAAAAAATATTATTTGAATGTAATGGGTTTTTCAAACATATTTTTTTATAGTTTTCAAAATATCTTTTTAACTATATGTTCAAAACTTTATTTTATATATTTTTTTTCCGTGTTTTTGGATCCGCGCACCCAACGCGAGAGGATCCGTGCACCAAACGCGATAGGATGCGCGCACCCTGCGCGCATTTAGCTGTGTAAAAAAAAAAAAAGGGGGCCCCAGGGGGTCCTTCCGGGACCCCCTAAGCACCTCTAGAGGGTCAGAGTATTTCCACTCTGCTCCCTTTATATGTTTTACACACTTATTCCCCTTGCTTCTTCAGCCTCGCTTCTACCGAGGCAGAAAACGGCCGCCAACAGTTCCTGGTTTCGAATGTAGACAGACACTCGACAGCCAATTAGCATTCAGCGCGCGATCGGGAGGGTGCGCGCTCGGTTCGGGGAGGGTGCGCTTACGGTGCGGGTAGGGTGCGCGGATCCTCCCCGGCCATAGATATATACTTTTAACTCTAATTTTCTCAGGAACTACTGAACGGATTCACACCATTTATGCAAAAGGCACGAGTCTGAACTGAGGACTACCTCTTTGCCAAATTTGGTGTAATTCCGTTCAGCGGTTCGGACTGTAGCTGCGACAACAGATCCTATGGGAAATTGCATGGGGAAAACGTGTTTTGGGACCCCCCTTTTTTCTCAGCCCCCGCTTGACGAATCACCACGAAACTTTCAGGGTAGGAGCGGAGCGGAGCTGGCCAAAAGTTTGGAATATTTCACGAAGATTCGTCAACCGGCGCCAGACTTATTGGGAATAGAATGTTGCGGATTTCCACAGGTCCTAACTATAACTATCTACTGGCGACCGCCAGTAGATAATATATATATATATATACTTGCCTATACTTGTCTGTTTTTAGAACCGTTCCGCTTCATGCAGCTAAACATAAGGACAGAATCCAGGGGAATGAGTGGTAGGTTGTAGACAACAAGGGAAAGAACAATGAAAAAAAGTGACGAAGACACAGAAGAAGCTGAAAAACTCGAGAACAACTGCCCAGTACAGAATGTTTTACATTTGTTTTCTGAGATGATGGAGGTGTGTGGTATGAGAGAAGCTGAATGGTGTGCAACTGCCAGGCCTCTGAATATGTCTGGGAACGTCAGAGGATTTAATGCCAGGGAACTCAGCGCCTAGCCAAAGGCAGTGAATATACCATGCAACGCCCTGGACCTAGAGCAGGACGTTGCTGCTCCTTTTCCCTAATATGAATTATTACAAAATGCAGATTGGCACAGATTTCTTTCATTTTTACAAGCCATAAATAGCAATGTATATCCCTTAGGTTG
Organism: Triturus cristatus; assembly: GCF_964204655.1. Lineage (NCBI taxonomy): Eukaryota > Metazoa > Chordata > Amphibia > Caudata > Salamandridae > Triturus > Triturus cristatus. The sequence continues at coordinate 322,581,934 of NC_140590.1, read as the reverse complement.
GCGAGGTTTGAATAAATTTGTCTCTCATGTAAGTACTGTTGAAACAAATTTAGCTAGAAAATATAAAACATACACTGTGGATGAGAGTAGAACAATTTTTCCTAAAATCATAATCATGGTGCAAATTCCAATTGACCAGTAATAAATGTCTTTTGGGCTAGCTTGGGCATATGGTGAGTTTTAAACTAATACAATAATATATTTCTATTTAGAGATAGGAGGAACTCGCCGAATATGACTCCGCGGAATTCCCTGAGTAACATAAAAACTCTGCGAGATTCCGCGTAGTTCCGCCAATAGGTAGAAACAGGCACATTGTGAGGCTTGCGCTGTTATTTAGCACCGGAAGCACTTTCTGTGCTGAAAAACTTGTGCGGATGTCACCACGAAGCATGCCAGAGGGTGCAGCTACTTGAGTTCATTTTGCTGCTGCTTGAGTAGATTTTCTACTAGAATGGCAATCTTCTAACTGCGAACGGTCCCGATTACCTGCGACCATCTGCATTGGAAGAATTTCCCTAAATGTTTTCCTTGCGACCGTAAATAACGCTAGGGGATGCCAAATTTCGCTCACACTCACCAAGTTACCGCCCTGGAGCTGCAGGCAAGAAAAAATTCCACCAAGTGGTGATTGGTGGAATTTGGCCAAAACTCTGTGTTATAAGAGTAACGTGGAGTCGCCAAAATTCCACCAGCGGAACTGAATATTTCGCCCACCCCTATTTCCTAAAAGTACATTTTGTTTCTGTGTACGCAGTCTAGCTTGTCTTTCATGCCTGTTTCCTTGTACACCTTTTGAATTCTATATTCACAAGGTTGAGAAAACCCTAAGGAATAACATTTCATGATGTTTTAACCAATCCTCTTTAAAATTATGCACTCCACTCCTAAACTGCTTTAAATACTTGCTAATTATAAATAGCCACAATCGCCAACATTATGAGATCCAGCAAAGTTTTTGTTGCATTACTTTCTATTAGGGGTTAATGCAATATTTTTAACTAATCTATAAGAAACTGTTCACTTCAATGCATTATTGTTTTAAGTTAATAAAAACCACAACAACATTGCCATATACACAACTGCATAAATAGCACCTCAAATCTTAGTGAAATGTAATACTTGATTAGTAATGATTTCTTAAAGGTTGTAGTCGCAACAAAGTCCGGGCTTCCCTAAGTGTTTAATGAAACTTGAACCATGAACTTTGTGTTAATAAAGCGCCTTGGTGTTGTCAACACCTAACCAATGGTAAATAAATCATCAAACAGTCATATTGTAATTAAGGTTACTATCGGTAATGCCACATTTCTTAATTGTGGTCGTGTCAGATATCGGCTCTTCCTAATGTTTAATGAACTTGGACCATCAAACTTCCTGGTTATAAAGTGCACTTGTATTATTAACATCTAAACCAGTAATAGGTATAATCATCAAACAGAGATATTGTAATTAGGGTTATTATCAGTAAAGTGCCACAGAGCTGGTAAAATCTATAGCATCATTATAATGTTTTCCAACAATAAAACACTTCATTTGAATAGTGTTTCGCATAAAATCAAGAATGTAATCAATTTAAAGCCCTTTTATTATGGCCATCCTGGTAGTTCTGATACCCCTGTCGTTAAAGATGTTTTTCAGTAGTTCTTTAAAAATGGACATGTACAAACCAGGTGCATTATACCCTCCTTTATGGCTACGCATAATCTGCATGGCTTTGGGCTGTTATATTTCCATGACGGTTTGTCGTCCAAAGATGGCCATGCACCAAATCGAATAGGCATCAGTTTTCTCTTGAGGTGCACCCAGTATGTTGTGCTTAGATATGCTTCCGGTTTCAGGTTGTTATAAGAGTGTAATACCATCCAGGCGTGCATACGGTTGGTTAGTGTATGTTTAGCATTTAAAGGTGAGTACATTTTGCAGATTTATTTATGGCTTGACATGGCTGGGTGAGGTAGGTTCAGGTTCCATAGTTTTATTATGTTTGTTACTTTCAATGATGACGGCAAATATTCACTGTTGATGGATTGAGGGTCCTTTTGCAATGACTGTCATTGAACACTAATTAACAAACATATTTGGTTTGACCATATTTTGTAGCATGTTTGATGGTGGAGTAGCTGCTCCCTAGGATTTGTTACATGAGTACAAATTCCAGGCGAACTTGTGCAGGTGAGGTGTTCTGTGGAAGACCGAACACTCGCTGAAACGCGTTACTTTGCAGTTTGTCCAGAAGCGAGGCGTCTTTACCGTGCATGAGAGCACTTGCATATGTCAGCGTTGGGAGCAGTTCAGCCACTGTAACTGCCAATCGTGGCTTAAAGGATCCGGTTTCTCGCCAAGAGCACAGAATGCATAAATCAGTGCATTTTCTTTCTTGATGATATACTGTTTGTGCACTTGGAAGTTCAGTCTCTTGTCTATGTACAGTCCAAGATACTTACATTTGCTGACTTCCTCTAAATATCTAATCTCCAAATTTGATCCTGAGTGGTGGGCCAGGTCAATTCCAGATAGAGATTATTTTTGTTTTAGTCGTATTAATCTCTAATTTATTGACCTTGGCGTATTCTGCTTGTTCTGGGAGTGATCTTTGCAGTCCTCTTGTTTGGCTGAGTACGACTATATCATATGCATAAGAAAGGTGCGCCAAGCTTAAGGGGCTCAGTCGTGGCGGGGGGAGTTTATCTGGTCAAGTCTTGGAGGCAGGTCTGCCATAAACAAGTTGAACAAATGTGGGGCTAAAACACACCCTTGTTTAAGGCCAACTTTCATAGGAATGCTCCATGAGAGTCTATAGTATACCATCAGACAGTCTAACTTGGATCCTAGTGTGTGTGTGCAACTGCTCGATGGCATGCAGTAGTCTATCTGGGAGCCCCCACACTCTTAATTTCCCCACAGAAGGCCCTGGCCCACCCAGTCAAATGCTGCTTTGAAGTCTATAAAGCATAAATGCAGCTTTTTCTTAAAATGCCTACAATTACCTGCTATTGTTGTTACTGTTTGATATTCACTGTAGTTCCACATCCTCTCTGAAACCCTGTCTGATTGATGGGGACGATATCGTTAGTGTTTGACCATTCTACCAGTTACTCCAGGATTAGCGTTGAATAATATTTGGCTTCTGTATCTATCAGTGCTATTAGCCTGTAGTTGGTGGGGTTGGACCTGTCTCTACCCTTAAAAAATGGGTTTATTATTGACCCGCTCCAGCTACTAGAGATTGTGCTTGTTAATTGCAGCTTTATATAGTGCCGATAATGGGGTTGCCTAGTATTTGGAGTCGAGTTCGTGAATGGCCTGCAGAATGTCGTTTGGCCCTGGCGCACCGTCTCTTTGCCCTATCATTATCACTTTCTCCACCTTCGCTATTGAGTAGTGTTGGTTGGCCAGTTCAGATGACCCGTGTGGGATGCTACATGGGTTAGATATACACAGCTTTTTGAAGATGATGATGTCTTTTGCTTCGGCAAACCGAGCGTTGCTGCTACAATCTTGCTCTGAGATTTCCATTTGGAAGCCTTTGGTGAATGTCTTGGTCAGATGGCTGACCCAGGTTTTCTCTGGCACACTTGAGCAGTTTATTACTCTTGTGTTTCTATTGATGCCATTTACAGTTTACCAGAAAGCTCTGGTGTTGGTTTGTTTGGCATTGAAAAGGAGCTTTGTCCAGAACTCCTCGTTTTTGTTTACTGGTCTTCCCAGAGGTGTCTTTTATATCGCATCCTCAAGTTTTTTTTTTAATCTCCAACATATGGGTTGGGACGTTGGATTTGCTTGCACCCCTAACTACACTTCTTAGCTCCCTTTTCAGTGCTAGGCATTGTTTGTCAAGCCATCTGTTCGCTTGACCGCTTGCCTCCCAGTAAGGTTTAGAACAGGAGCACATGTTAGCAACCTTGTTGAGAAGGACTTCTAGGCTTCAGTCTGGCTGCAATTGGGGAAACTACTAGACTCCAATATGTCTTTCACCTTGTTAACCAGCTTCGGTCGTGAGTGGTTTGTCCAAAAGGCACTGTTTACATGCGGGCTGCTCTTCGCGCAATGTATTGCAGTGCAAATAAGCACTGTCCTGTTCTTTATGACTCTAAAGTGGACAGTGATAAAAGGAGCACTGCTGTGCAGATCTTCAAGGAACGTACTGTGAGTTCTCTGTTTCAAGCCTGACTGTTGGACCTGATTCTCATCAGGTAGTATTTCCCTAAACATTTTGCTTTTTCCGCTCGGGTTTTGCTGATTTTGTTGTGTGACCTCAGAGCACTAGGCACTTTCTGTCTGTAAATACAGTATGAAAGTGCGCACACCTTCCTACCTGGCACAATGTTCTAAAACCTGTGTCCAGCCTGACATTACAGGCTTGGGTGTGCGCACTCACACCAATGGTGCTAGGTACTACGTGTCCCACTTGCTTGTGCAGGCTTATGTGTGCGCACTTGCACCTATGGTGCTCGGGACTCTGTGCACAGCCTGCTCTTGCAGGCCTGTGCATGAGCACTGGCACCTAAGATGCTTTTGACTCTGTGTCTAGCCTGCCATTGCAGGCCTGTGGGTTAGCCCGAAACTGGTCCCAGGATGCTTGTTTTTGGTCCAGGGAAGACATGGCTTGGTAGTTCGGTCTGGACTGTTCCTGTGAGGCACAGGGTCAAGACTGATTTACATATGGCTGTGTCTTAACTGAGGTAGCGAAGTGAGCTAAAGAACGGTGATGGATTCAACCCAGATCTGCGATTGGGGATGACTGTGTAAAAAGTTTCAGTGCTCCGTCCCTCATCTCCTTGAGTTTGCTTTGTTCGCCCTAAGTTGGCAGGGTATGCCCAGACGTGGGTCTCTTGCCCACTTTGCCACTGGATTCAAGCTAGCCTGGCTGTTGAGGGCTGTTAGCCTGAAACCGGTCCCAGGATGCTTGTTTCCGGTCCAGGAAAAACATGGCTTGGCAGTTCGGTCTGGACTGTTCCCATGAGGCACAGGGTCAAGAATGATTTGCATATGGCTGTGTCTGAACTGGGGCTCAAAGTGAGCTAAAGAACGATGATGGATTCAACCCAGATCTGTGACTGGGGGTGAGTGTCTGAAAAGTTTCAGCGCGCCATCCATTATCTCCTTGTGTTGGCTTTGTTCGCCCTAAGTTGGCAGGGTATGCCCAGAAGTGGGTTCCTTGCTCACTTTGCAACTGGATTCAAGATAGCCTGGCTGATGAGGGCTGTTAGCCTGAAACCAGTCCTAGGGTGCTTGTTTCCGGTCCAGGGAGGACATGGCTTGGCAGTTCGGTCTGGACTGTTCCCATGAGGCACAGGGTCAAGACTGATTTGCATATGGCTGTGTCTGAACTGGGGTCGCGAAGTGAGCTAAAGAACGATGATGGATTCAACCCAGATCTGTGACTGGGGGTGAGTGTCTGAAAAGTTTCAGCGCTCTGTCCCTCATCTCCTTTTGTTTGCTTTGTTCACCCTAAGTTGTCAGGGTATGCCCAGACGTGGGTCCCTTCCTCACTTTGCCACTGGATTCAAGCTAGCCTGACTGATGAGGACTGTTAGCCCGAAACCGGTCCCAGAATGCTTTTTTCCGGTCCATGGAAGACATGGCTAGGCAGTTCGGTCTGGACTGTTCCCATAAGGCACAGGGTCAAGACTAATTTGCATATGGCTGTGTCTGAACTGGGTTGGCAAAGTGAGCTAAAGAACGATGATGGATTCAACCCAGATCTGTGACTGGGGGTGAGTGTCTGAAATGTTTCAGCGCTCCATCCATCATCTCCTTGTGTTTGCTTGGTGCGCACTTGCACCCAGAATTGTTAAATACATAGCCAGTCTGTCATTGCAGGGTTCTGTGGGCACACTGGCACCAAAAGTGCCAGGGTCTATGTGTCAAGCCTGCTATCGCTGGCCTGTGTGCTCCTTAGCACATGTGCGCTCAGGTACTGTGGAATACCCAAGTGTGTTTTCACTACCTATGAGACTTGATCTTCCTATAGACTAACATGGGGAAGTATTTGACATTACTTTGGGCTGCAACATTGGATTGCAGTAGAGCAGCATCGTGATGTTTATGGATTTGCAGTGCCAAACCCTTTCCGATGGTAAACATAGTTTAGGCATAACTAGCGTAGAAATGCCACTTATAGACTATGGGCATTTTTATGTTCTAAAACTCTTTGTGTGCCTTGGGGTCTAGCTCCAGTCAATATCGGAGTCTTGGGGAGCACATCTGCACATTCCCCAAAGGCAGCTATAAACCATGGGCATGCCCTGGAATAACAGACCTCCGCCATTTGAGGGCCGAGTGGAATAGATTGGTAGAAGTTGTGACAGTTAGCCTCCAGCGTGCGGATCATGGCCCCACTTAAGATTAAGAGCTGCCTTCCATGGCTCCATGGGAGTCTGGCCTGACATTTAGGGGAGACATCTGTGGTCCAAAGGGAGAACCCTTGAACCACCCCCAACTTCGAAGGCACACTTCAGTTTAACTACTGGTGCCATGTTTCAGCAAAGAGACCCGCTTGTAGGGACATGGTACCAGACAAACAGGACTGTATGGTGCACACTGCCAGAGGAATCTGTCATGAATATGGAGGTTAACTGTCTGAATAGTGGCTGGCCCTGGCTGAAAACCTGCTGAAGTGTGGTGCCTTGAAGTGTGCTCTCCAAGGATCCATCAGAGGTCCTCCTGTTATCCAGGAGAAATCAGGGATATCAAAGATCTCCTACAAGGGGCCTACACCAGCTAGCTGCGTCATCTGGAGAGCAGTGCCCTTGCAAGTGCCTACATCGTCTGCTAAATCCCTATGGGCAGCCAGGCACGGACGATGGGCTAAGAACTATGTCTGGAGACCGGATTGCCTAGTGCGAAGCCCCAGAAACCTTGCCTGCATCGAAGATGTGTAGTTCCTGTACTGCAGGGACACCGACACTCATAAGCGTCTTGTTGGTGGTGAATAGATTCACCAGTTGTGGGACCCCGAGTGGCCCATTTCGTTGTTTGTGCTGCATCTCTCTTGTGCGTCACAGCGCCTGCATGCTCACTGCATGCAGTGTACGACCATCAGAAGTGAGGGTGTACTCACAGTAGTGCCTCATTTTACCTCATAAGGCTCTGCTGAACTTGCACCTGTGTGTGTGAACAGACTGGTCTGGTGTAACCAAAAACAATGTAACTATAGGTTGTGCCTCATTTCGAGGGAGGTGCGGAATTTGCGACTCTTCCTTTTGCGTGATTGGAACTGCCTGGTGCAACCCATATCAACATGCAGCAGTCATTGTGCCTCAATTCCAGGGAGGTAGGGAGTATGAAATTCTTCGTGTGTGTGACCTGTAGTGTCTGGTGCAACTCACCCCAACACACACAAGACCTTGCACCTGGACTACCTAGGCACGACTCTGATCAACGTGGACCCGACGGAGCGCCTACTGCACCCGAGAGACTCCCCTGCTTTATTCCTCATTTATCGTTGCTCCCTTTCTGACCCTCATCTCGACTGACCAACTGGCCTCTCCTCACCTGGCTCCTCCCAAAGACATTGTGCAGCCAGGTAGTAGCGAGAGAGATTGACTGGTCTGTAGGTAAGCTTCTAAGACAGTTTGGGAGTGGGTCAAAAGACTGCGTGACTCCTTTGTGTTTTGCAACTTGTGGATGCTTTCCTGAGTGACGGCAAAACCTTGTTGTTTATGTCTAACTCTTAATGAAGACTTGTTACTTTCTCCACCTGTTTCAGAGAACCCAGACTAAGTGGGACCTTAGGGCCTTCCATCTAGGGTCCTAGGACCGTCGGGGTAAACTGATGGGCAGAGGGAGGCTTGGGCCACAGGGTCTGCAGAGTATTATCAATTGACCTACTGAGTATCAGTGCACCGCATTAGGGTGCTGGGTGCGTATGAGTGTAAAAACGTTCCTTATGGACTGGCTAGTATCAGTAGCATCGTGTAGCAGTGCTGAATGAGAGTGTGTGTGTGCCGGAGTGACCATGTGTACCGCCAGTGTTTCAAAACATTGGCCAGCGGTGTGGTTTTATTTGTTGATTCATACCAAAAGCACTTTACATTTGACACTGGTTTTGCATGCATGGCCTCAGCCTGCGGAGCTGCTAAAAGTGGTCTAATCTCCTGAATGTACATGTTTCTGATGTTGTTGCGACCTAGGGTGCATGTGGGATTGAATTACAAGGATTGTTGGGGTGGGCTTTGTGTGTATAACATGTTGCACTGCATAAGGGTGCTGTGTACTGTGTATGGGGTGAGGTTAGATTAGGAACTTGCCCCAGTGTTTGTTCATACTATCACAACACAAGTGGGCCTAGTACTGCTAATAATATTGTGGTTTATGTCCAAAAGTACATGATGTTTATATTGCATTGATTATATATGTGTGTTGAATACAAAAGATTTTCACATACTTCTTATGTGAAGTTTCTTTTGTACCACTTGGGGTATTTATCATGAGTGAGTGCTGTGCTGATGCTGATGCTTTACACATTGCCTCTGTGGTAAGTCTGAACTGCTCAGTGCCAAGCTACCCAAGGGTGAGCACACGTTGTACAGCGAGTGTAATCACCTGTCCTTGGTGGTGGATTCGGCCTGGCTAGGGCTTTGTCTAAGCCAACCACAAACCACTGCTTCCCAACACTGACCCTCTCTAAGTTGTACTTTGGTAAGAGTTCTGGAATTTTGTTGGAGGCACACTAATTTAGCAGGCTGAATTCTGGTTGAAGAAACCTGTTTAAAAGTATGTAGTTACAGTTACAAACTATCTCAATCTCACTCACCCTACTACTTTAATTAATAAAAGCACAGAATGCAATTTGGTTTGTTGTGTGCATTCTATATTAGGCCCAGGGAAATTGTCATTATGTTAGCATAATTTGCGTTACTTCAGTATGTTCACACTTACTTATTATGCAAAATTCCTAAAATTAGGCTATTATGCCACATCATGTAATTAGATGCCATTCCCAGCATAAATTTACCTCAAGCGAATGGGAATAACACAAATAAATTAGTGCAATCAGCAGTTATTTGTGGTGCTTTTTTTTTTTTTGCACTATGTTTTTAGACTGAAATACATATTCCCATCCAAAGTAGATGCAAGGGCATCGGATATGTCTCCCTGCTGGAAACAAAGGATATTGTCAATGTATCTGCGCCAGAGTACAATGTGTGTGTTAAACTCTGCAAAGTTGGGGTCCCATAGCCAGAATTTCTCCACATGACTCATGAAGATACAGGCGTACAGTGGCGCAAATGTGGCCCCCATAGCAGTTCCGCGTCTTTGTCTGTAGATATTTCCATTGACTTTATGTAGCCTTACTACATACAACACTTCACAAATAGGGCATCTGCATATAGTCCATCAGATGGCACCCGCACGGGGCAAGTCGTACTATATTAACGAAGACACATATTACATTTCACTTCTAGAGAGTAGTTGAATCTGCTCACTACTCATAAAGAGATGGTTATTAGAGAAATACTCCCACCTTACACTTGTATACCATCCATATGGGTTATAGTGTTCCCACCCCACTCCAAGATGGTGCCCAATTTGGGATCTACACCGGAACTTGACCGGACTCCCAACCCCGACCCGACACACTAGAGAGTCACGCCCTTTTAAGGCATCAGCCCCCAGGGACTGGTGCTGATGCCGACTGAGACGAAAGATACACGCCAGGCATATTGCCTCTGACATACAAGGTAAGAATAGTCTGCGGACCCCGCCACATTCCCTAACCTCCTTCCCCTTATACCTGCGAGAGCAGTGTTTGACGGTATACTCTGTTTCCTTAAGAACAGATTCACGACACGACAAGCGTGCCGAATGGGACCATACCAAGTCCTGTAAGACCCGACCACGGTAATCGTGAGCTCCCGAGCACGCTACCCCTGACATTTCCCGGTTTATACATAGTCTCCTCTGGCCAAGGCCTGCATGCTTAACATATCCCTGTGTATCTTAGGAGTCATTTACTGTCCAGAGGCCCTTTCTAGCCACAAATTATCACCACACATGGGCCATATAATACCCCAACAATACTGTAGATTTTCAGCTACCATTAGCACACGGGACAAACAGACTCTGTCTTTTACCGTGTTACAAGTTACCGCCTGTGTCCACCACCCATTTCACCTTGGAATCTGTAACCGCAATTTCAACTAACCAGTATACACATTTTCTCATCTATTCCTCCCCATTTTGTACAATGAAACTTGGCCGTGTGACCTGAAAATCGTCTAAAATATGTATATATACTATTATCTATGTGACTATTATAAAAATGTATACATGTCCTCAAATGAATTTCTAACTTTGCTGTGGCATGATTCATTGGGACCCATTGCACCTTACTCCACCTCGCTATTATCACTACTTTTCTCCTCTGATTTTCTCTCCGATTTATCTCCTATTATTATCTTTTGCCTCTTATCCTTTTCCAATTATTATTATTATTTCTCTTCAATATGTCTCCCCATCTCCCCAACATTGATTATCCTACTTAATCACAACTTTCTTTTTTCCCCCACCACATACCGAAAATGGCTGTCATCTGTCTTTTCCTCCTCTATCTTTTTCCTTCCCCCGCTTCCTTTATGTCCCTCTCCATATTTTTGTTCTAAAACATGCTATCAAAAACGTTTTCCATCACCTTCCTGAATATCCTTTCTCAACTTTCACACTTGGTGGCACTGAACTTTATGCTGAATATATGTTTATTGAATGTCGATTATTTTATCTTTGCACTGCATATGTAAATGCCTAAATTCTTGCACTTTGATCACTGCACGTTTTGATTATCTGTAAGTACAGCCCTGAGGAAGCCCCAGGCCGAACGGCCATGTAGAAGGGGAGAAACATGTGTTGGCTGTCACCTTTATTTATCTGACTCTGAATTTTGGACAAGAGTCATACCTCCTAAATACTTTACAAAGCAACCTTGTATTGGAATCTTTTCTGCGAAACAAGACAATTCCTAACTTGTCCTGACTAACTTGTAAACTTATCGTCTTCAATGGGGAAGGGGTCTCCCATTGTCGAGGATAAGTAAAATACCCAGATTTCATTCCACTGATTACTGTCATTAAGGGATTGGGACCCAGTACCCCCTTTTATCTTGAAGATGTTTTCATAGGGGACCTGAAACCCCAAAAACCAGATGCAAAATTAAAAAAGTAATCTTCTTGAATTCCGCACTTCAATCTACTGTCCTCCAAATAAAAAAATAGCTGTCATAGGGCTCCACTTGCCTAAACCAAGATCTGCTAATCGTCTCAAAGACACCACATGCCACTGAGCATCGTAAGCAATGCTTTGCCAACATAAGTCTGTCACCCAAGCTGGAATATAAGAGGTAAAACTCTCTGTATGCACAGGCAACCGAAAGTTGTTTTTATGTTACGTTTTGATATCTGATCATCTGTGCCACACAAGGCCGGTTTTAGCGCTGGTGGCGTCCGGTGCGACAATCAACTGCCATTTCCCTCTTTCAGGTCTCAGACAGTCGCCATCACTCTTCAGACCCTCTGACATCACTGAACCAACAGTCTCTAAAGGCAAACGGCTCATCTTCATCCTTACAGCCTCAACTAAAATACACTGCAAGATCCTAATGCCCTTGAACAGGACGGCTGACTTCACATCTCCTTCACCCCGCTTCACGCCAGACCACTGTGTCAAGTTCAACCCAAAAGAGAATTAACATTCTCTTTTTCAGTGCCGTTTCTAGCGCTGCTCTCCATGAAATGCTAGTCAACCCTTCAAATGCCCAGCCGTCCAACTTGCTGCTCAACATCTAGAACACAGTTGTGAGAACCTATGTAGAACTCAACGGTCCACTGAGAGCCTTCAAACATAACCCCAAAGCACCATGGGTCACCCAAGAACTACTGGGGAACAAGTGCACCAAAGGCAAACAAAAAAAGGAACGTGCAAGTGCTAATCTCTGAGGCAGCCTCCCCCAAAACACAACACTTCACTCTGCAGGAAGATCCCTCATCATCACAACTAAAGCCACCCATTGCAAGGTCACCATCAATAAAGCAGCTAACAGAAACAAATCTCCCTTTACACACCTCTTTAACATCCTTAACTGCTTAGTCAGTCAAAGAACCTTCTTGAATGTCCTAAAGATATGAGAGATTCTGTCCCTGCTGAGGAAACTAGGTTTTGACCCATGTGATCACCCATTTACCCATCAAGAAAGCGGTCTCGACCCAGCCATAGAAGCAGATCAACAATAAAAATGTTCTATAGGAGTGGCCATCCAATTTCAGACCACGATGCAGCATCATTGTCAGGTAGTCAATGTTGCCCTACTCCTCAGTGACAGCAATTGCCCCTGACTCTTGATCCAGCTCAACCGCTCTGCAGGATTCAACAGTTATTTACTGAGCACTGACTCATACCTCGGAAACACATATGGACATTTCTGACTCAGTCTTGTCAAACACTACCATAAAATCCTACAGAGATCCCATAAAATGTCCTTCTCTACTTAAGTCTCCATATGCTCCCATATCTTATTCAACCTCTTCATTAAATCCCTTAGATCCATAAAACTGGCAACATTACCAAGAGCCACCAATCAATCTGGAATATCAACTCTATCACAAAACATCCTTACCTGATGGTTACCAGTGACTCAAAAGATGCCTTGAGATAATCTGAAGTTTGATATCATGAAACTACCTAAAGCTCAACCAACAAAGATGGAACTCCTCGTTTGCCAACAGCTCCAAGCATTCCCAGATTCAACCCTGCCTCAACATTAATCTAGATGGCTTTACCCCTGGCAGAAAGACAATGCAAAATCACTTGGACTCACTCTTGACATGCTGATTCAAAGAATACATCACCAGGAAAACCAACAATCATGGTGGTAGCTCTCCCTCGTAAAGAAAGTTGAAGCATGTATTCAAGAAACTGATTTCAGAACAACTGTTCAAGCCCTGGTCCTCTCCCACCAAAGGAAGACATATTTCATGCTGCAGTCACCCTTCTAATCAAGGGCTTGAGTACGGTTGACCACATCACAGCAATTGTGAAATAAGTAGCTTTGCTCCCACTCCAAGCCCACATCATCTTCAAGACCAGCTGCATCACTTAAAAGGCCATCATGATTGTCTCCTTGTCAAATCTGGCCAACTCACTTAACACTTCAGGTAGAAAGCACTACAACAGTAGCCCGCCTACAGCATGATGAAATAAAAAAAGAAAAAACAGATACTAATCTTTCTGTATCCACACACCTAGGATTTGGAATAAAGTCCTATGGAAATCAGACCTACTCTGACCTTTCTGAAACTCAAAAAGAGGTTGATGGCACATCCCATCAATTGGCATTTCTCCCATACACAGTGGACCTACTTGAACCCCCCTAACTGCAAAAGAACTGAATTGTACTGCGGTGTTGCCAAGCAATCTTGGCCAAATACAGTAGATTTCTCTTGAGCCCCCTCAGGTAGTACAGGTGTGCCAACTTACCATGTGGAGTGGGGAAAATGGGCAGGTGACCTGTTTGCTTCTAAAAATGACCCTAGGCAGGAAAAGCCAAACCAGCCAGAGACAAACGGGTTAGATTGCCCTTACCCTATCCCAAGAGTCAGCCCAGACAAGTCATCTGGACTAGTGCAATAAAAGGTTTTTAATGTAGGCCAAAGCAATGCAGAATGTATGCAAAAACATGATAGTAGCAAATGTCACGCTTATTGTGGCACCCGAAAAAATTAAGAATATAAAGAGTTTCTAGAAATCTAACGTAATGTCATTAGTATTTCTTCTGCTTACAAAGCACTTGCACCCAATCATTAGCAGATAAAACGTCTGCTACCGTGAGAGGTGGAATACAACAATCACATACCTGATGCCAAGGAAGACCAACCATCAGCTAGCATGGCCAGAGCCTGCAGCAGGCCATGTTAGGCCAGATGTCCTTGAAACAGTGATCCCCCCTATTGTAAATGACTGCCCTCTCCAGCTGAAGCAGAGCATGGCCTCCTCTTTCTAGTGTGTTTACACAAGAACCATAAGAATGTGTCCCGGTGATGCTAATGTATCATGATAAGAATATCATGGGAATTTGTGTAGCCTTATTCCGCTGCGTGTCTATGCCGTGTAACTACACCTAAAACAAATCCTATTCCACATTAATTCTAAATGTGTAAACTAAAAGCACCTTATTATGATATCACGAATATTATCGACATGTATGTGCGCAATACAGCAAAAAATGCAGTCAGAGGTCAGAGTACCTAAAGGTCACAATATTGATAAAATATGTCTGCGTTGGGTTGTTGCCTACTGTTCAGCGCTCCACAGGTTTCCAACTTAGGAGCTTATTTACAAGCCCCTTGCGCCGCAGCTGCAGCACTTTTAACATGGGAAAGAATTTAGTACCGACCGTGAAAGGGGCTTGTAAATAAGCCCCTTAGATTTCACTATAAAAATACCACTACATTTATACATATGAAGGCAGAACTTGAGGAAATGAGACTATTCTTGGCATCAATCAATCAATCAGTCATTTGTAGAGCGCACTACATACCCGCGAGGGTCTCAAGGCGCGGGGGGGGGTGCTACTGATCGAACAGCCAGGTCTTGAGTGTTCTCCTGAGGGTCAGCAGGTCTTGGGTTTGTCGTAGGCTCAGCGGGAGGGTGTTCCATGTTTTGGCAGCGAGGTGGGAGAAGGATCTCCTGCCGGTGGTAGCTCCCCGGATGCTCGGGACGGTGGCCAGTGAGAGGTCGGCAGAGCGTACCTGGCGGTTGGGAATGTAGAAGGAGAGACGTCTGTTGAGGTAGGCAGGGCCGGTTTTGTGGAGTGCCTTGTGTGCGTGGATGAGGAGCTTGAAGGATATCCTCTTGTTGACGGGGAGCCAGTGCAGGTCTCTCAGGAGGGGGGTAATGTGGCTGTGGCGTGGTACGTTGAGGATCAGTCGCGCCAAGGCGTTTTGGATGCGTTGCAGTTGTTTGATGAGCTTGGTCGGGGGTTCCGCGTAGAGGGCGTTTCCGTAGTCGAGTCTGCTGCTGAAGAGGGCCTGGGTGACTGTCTTTCTTGTATCTGTTGGGATCCATTTGTAGATCTTGCGGAGCATGCGGAGGGTGTTGTAGCAGGAGGAGGAGACGGTGTTGACTTGCTTGGTCATTGAGAGCGTTGAGTCTAGGATGATTCCCAGGTTGCGTGCGTGGTCTGTGGGTGTCGGGGCTGTCCCTAGTGCCGTCGGCCACCAGGAGTCGTCCCAGACTGAAGGGTTGGAGCCGAGGATGAGGACCTCCGTCTTGTCCGAGTTCAGCTTCAGGCGGCTGATCTTCATCCAGTCGGCGATCGCCTTCATTCCTTCGTGGAGGCTGGCTTTGGCGGTGATGGGGTCCTTGGTGAGGGAGAGGATCAGTTGAGTGTCATCGGCGTAGGAGATTATGTTGAGGTCGTGCTGTCGGGTGACGTGTGCAAGCGGGGTCATGTAGATGTTGAACAGTGTCGGGCTGAGGGAGGAGCCCTGGGGTATGCCGCAGATGATCTCGGAGGCTTTGGATCGGAAAGGGGGAGGCGGACGCTCTGGGTTCTGCCTGAGAGGAAGGATGTGATCCATTCCAGGGCCTTGTCTCGGATCCCTGCGGCGTGGAGGCGTGCGCGCAGTGTGCGGTGGCAGACGGTGTCGAAGGCGGCGGAGAGGACTAGGTGGATGAGTGCCACGGTCTCACTGTTGTCCAGCAGGGTCCTGATGTCATCGGTGGCGGCGATGAGGGCGGTCTCGGTGCTGTGGTTGCTGCGGAACCCTGACTGCGATGGGTCCAGGATTCTGTTTTCTTCGAGGTAACGGGTTAGCTGTCTGTTGACGATTTTCTCGATGACCTTGGCCGGGAACGGGAGCAGAGAGATGGGCCGGAAGTTCTTGAGGTCTCTTGGGTCTGCCTTGGGTTTTTTGAGTAGAGCGTTGATCTCGGCGTGTTTCTAGCTCTCTGAGAAGGTTGCGGTCTCGAGGGGGAGGTTGATGACGTTGCGCAGGTGGGGTGCGATGGAGCTGCTTGCTTTGTTGAAGACGTGGTGTGGGAATGGGTCTGACGGAGAGCCGGAGTGGATTGTGCCCATGGTGTTGATGGTGTCATCGATGCTCACACTGGCCCAGGCTAGCAGGGGGTCATAGTCGATGATGTGAGGAGAGTCTGTTGTGTTGCTGTCTGTTGGGGCTGTCTGGGTGTTGAAGCTGTCGTGGATGTCTGCTATCTTGCGGTGGAAGAAAGTGGCGAGGGAGTTGCACAGGGCTTGCGACAGCGGGATGTCGTTGGTGTTGGAGCTGGGGTGGGAGAGTTCCTTCACGATGTTGAAGAGCTCCTTGCTGTCGTGTGCGTTGTTGTCGAGGCGGTCTGTGAAGGAGGTCCTCTTGGCAGCCTTGATGAGGTGGTGGTGGTTGCGGATCGCGTCCTTGTGTGCTGCGAGGCTGTCCGGGATCTGTTCACTGTGCCGTTTCTTCTCTAGCTTTCGGCAAGCTTGCTTGGAGGCTAGGAGTTCTGGGGTGAACCAGCTGGCCCTCTTGCTGGTGTCTCTGTAGGGGGGTTTCTTCAGCGGGGCAAGGGTGTTTGCGCAGTCCTCGATCCAGCGTCTGAGGCTGTGGGCAGCGTCGTTGGTGTTGGAGGGTACGGTGGGTGGGCTGAGAGCGAGGTTAGCATGGAGTTGATCTTCGTTGATTTTGCTCCAGCAGCGGCGGGGTATCTGTTGGGTGCGGTGGTGTGTGGTGTGTTTCTAGAAGGTGAAGTGGATGCAGTGGTGGTCGGTCCAGAGGAGTTCAGTGGTGTGGTTGAAGGAGACGTGCGGGCTTGAGGAGAAGATGGGGTCGAGCGTGTGGCCGGCGGAGTGGGTGGGCGTAGTGACGAGTTGCCTCAGTCCGAGGTTATCGATCAGAGTTGTGGTGTTGCTGTTGTTGTTGTTCTCAAGGTGAAAGTTCAGGTCTCCGAGGAGGATGTAGTCGGTGGAGGTCAGGGCGTGCGTGCTGATGAGGTCGGCGATGGAGTCGCTGAACTGGGGACGGGGTCCAGGGGGTCGGTAGATGAGGGTGCCTCTGAGGGTGGAGTTAGGATCTGTGTGGATCTGGAAGTGCATGTGTTCGGCGGTGCTGAGGGTGTCGTCGGTGCTGGTCGAGACCCTGATGCTGTTCTTGTGGACAATGGCGATTCCTCCTCCGACTCCGTTGGTGCGGTCTCTGCGGGTGATCTTGTAGCCGTCTGGGATGGCTATGGCGATGTCCGGTGCGGAGGAGTCGTTCATCCACGTCTCAGTCAGGAAGGCGACGTCCGGGGATGTTGTGTCGAGCAGGTCCCAGAGCTCGATGGAGTGTTTGCGTGCGGAGCGGGTTTTCAGAAGTATGCATCGGAGGTGGTTGAGGTCTTTTTTGGCGGGTGGTTCGTCTGTTCTGAGGCTGGTGTAGCTGCAATTCCGGCAGGTGAAGTGAACGTGTGTGTGTTTCGGGGCGCCTTGAAGCAGGTGTGGGTCCGTCCGGGGTTGAGGGCATGCATAGTGCTGGCATCGTAGTGGCGGCGTTCCGTGTGGCGGGTGCAGCGACCAGGGGTTCTGGTGCTGGGCGCAGTCCAGGTGCGGACGGGCGCAGACGGGCTTGCCTTAGGAGTGCCTTTGGCGCGCCAGCGCCGCGCCCTCTGTGCGCGGCCTCGTAGCGGCTGGCATATATGGGGAGGTGGGAGGGAGGAGCAGCTGGGAGGTGGGGGCATTGAATAGGCAGTCAGGGGGCGGGGCCGCAGGGGACGCAGCGGCGGGAGCGGAGCTGGACGACGAAGGGCACAGAAGGCAAAAAAGGTACAAAGTAGGGTACAGAAGGCAAAAAGGCACAAGGTAAGGGGGCAATGAGTGATACAGAAGGTGAAGAAGGATACAGAAATACGGGGGCTGCGAGGGGAATAGAGGTCAAAAACGGGCACAGCGGGCACAGGGTTACCGGGGCAACGAGGGAGCAGAGGCAAAAACGGGCATGGGGCAGCGAGGGGAACAGAAGGAAAAAAAGGCGGGCACAGAGCAAGTACAGGCAGCGGGGGAGGACAGAGAGCAGCAGTTATGGGCACAACAATACGGAGAGCAGTACAGGAAAAAACAGTGAGAACCAACCTATTCCAACTTAATCAGCAGCGGCAGACACACAGGCTGAGATGCGCGGCGGGGGAGCACCCTACCAGGTAGGGTCAAGGGTCGCATATGATGGTAGCACCCAGGCCTAATAGAATGCCCCTACCCATAAAGATGGTGCATCTCACATATGATGACAGTGAGCATTTGAAACTGCTCCTGGTCATATGACACTTTACTTAGCAAAACAGTAGCAGGCATGTCTTGTTTCACCTCACGTATGACTGTTCTACCTAGATATATGAGCCACAAAGAGGTTGACTGTGCCGGTAATAATTCTAGAGGGCATTCTTCTTGAAGTACTTTGAGAAATAGCCTCTATTCTTTGTGTTTTCCTTGATGTTCAATCCCTTTTCTTCTTTTCCTATTTTCATCTCTTTGTGTATCGATGTGTATGTTATTTGCATACATTTCTTCAGCATAAGGGTTTAGGGACAGATAGCTCAGAGAAGGTTGTTTAAAATTGTATATAAATATGACACCTTTATAATTGTGTGTAATAAATAGAAATATTTAGTGAATACTTTCTTTCCATGATTAATCATTATAACATATCACACTTGTGGACATACATTCACTTTGCATATAACTGTGTATCTCATGGGGCTTTCCTCTGTATTTTTGATTTGGTGTATAATGGCAGTACTTTTTCCTTTTCAAACTATATATAGACATTGATGGCATTATCATTACATGTTTCTACTTGAGCATAAGGGGGCTGTATGTGGTCCTAGGAGGCTGTCTTTGACTCACTAAAAATTGGGGTCAACTAGTATACCTTTGCAGACTTCCACTAGCATGCTCGGTGAAATGTGGCCCCTATAACTTTTCACTGTGCTCACTATCAGCTATTCGAGGTGCTGGCAGGCATTTACGCCTGGCACATGTAGCCAATGACCTAATCACATAACTACCACTAATAGACTATAATTCCATGCTAATGGCAGGCTGTGTGTTATACTGAGACCAATGAATAACATATCCATGACCAAATTTCCCTTTCACAAAAAAGATTTGCTCTATATCTACTGGGATAGGGTCAATCTGGGTGATGTTCTACATGCTATTGCTGAAGAATTAGACAAATCCCACTCCACTTTCTGCAGACACACTACTACCACCAGCACTAAGAAGACACAGTCTATGCACTAATTCCTACCAACATGATGTAGAAGTTTGTTTTGTGCTTTCATTTTTTGTTCATTATTAACAATGAACATAATATAGATCTACACTTGAATGTATATGTACGCACTTGTATGATGTTATTGGCTTTGAAACAATTTTGATATGACCTGTTAAAGTGCTTTTTCTTGGCTGATGCAAACTAGGCCTCAGCTACTCCTCAACACCATCTTGCTAAAAATGGATGTTTCACTCTGGACATTCACTGTTTATAATTTCCGCTGCACGCAGTCAAACAGTCATATTTGTTTATTTCCAATTGATGCTGTTCTCGAATTTAGGGATGACTGGGATACCTTTCTGATGCCACTAGGGATGTTGTCCAATGTAGTTTTTATTGATTTTGAGGTTCATTTGGGATTTAACATATTTTTCATCTTTCTTATTATTTTGTACTAGGATCCTTCATGGCAATAACTTATACATCGGCACTTTATGATTTCTGTTCTATGTCCCTTGAATATTGTAATAAATATTTCTACATTTTCTAAATCTACCGTATAACTCACTTTTGGAGTCTATCCTTCCCTAATTGACTGTATTTTGGTTATGCAGTTTTTCACCTTATCTTGGATCACCTGGCCCCATGAAATTGATGTTGAACACCATCTTAGACCCACCCACCCGTGGACGTGCTATTGAGGTGTCTTTTGGGGAGACGGAGGGGGACAGGTAAGGTTTTAACCCAAGGCACCCACAATGTGAATATATAGTCATGCAGTGATGTGACAAAGGATAGCAATGTTACCTTTATTCTTACATACAATGGATGTGCTTATGTTAATGCTATAGTACGTGCTGGTGTCATTCCCACTCCATCCCTGCAGGTCTGCTCCTATCACCAGCACCAACAGATTCTCCAACAAATCCCTCACACAGGTCCCTCTCTCATAAGTGAACTTGGCAATTCACAAGCAGTGTGTCTTGAAAAGATGAGGGTGTGAACGAGATACCCGTTGTAAGAAATGGGGTTACTGGTTGAGGGGGGTGAACCCCTACTCAAGCAGCAACAATATTCCTTGTCAGGGCGGAGCACAAGCAGACTCCAAATTTCCCTGTGCTCAAACCTCTGGGAGCTTAGCATAGAGTAGTCAGACTTAACCAAGAGCCAATGCATAAAGTTTTTATGTAGCACTTCAAACAGTTCAGTTCAGTTCAATAATCTTTATTCGGTCATAACAATGGCCATGAAAACACAGAATTAAAAATACATTGTACATCATATAGTTATTCAGATTCAGAGGTAATTAAGAAAACTTCACACATCAATTAAGATGGATTTAAAACATCATTAAATATAATTTATGTATGCATTTAGCCAATTGTATAGAATTGCTGTATTAGCACCCCTGGAAACTAGCACTCATTTAAAACTATTAACAAACTCATCAGGGCTAGAGTAAGTATCCATATTAAGCATACCTCCTCTTCAGTTTTATTGCAGATAAAATATAGTTGAGGACAGAGAAACAAATTGTAGCAGTTTTAAAACATTTTATAAAGATCAGCCCCTCTTGGAGCAACGTAAAGTGCTTGTGCTTTAAAAGTGGTAGTAAGAAACTTCTTCTCAAGCTACTATACAAGGTGCAAAAAAATATAAAAGGCACTGTGGTTTGTGGTGAGAAGTTATTGCATGGGCAGCCCAGAAGAAAGTCAAACCAGGAACCAGAGTTAGGGAAAGCAACCAAATAATGAACTGTATGTAACTTGAAACTTGTGAGATAAAATCTATGTTGTGGTTTTTCCAGCCAGGTTAGATACTGATCTATCCCAGGCATTGAGGAAATGGCCAAATAGTTAAGAACTGAGGATAAATGGTTTGACCTGGATATTCTAATCTCTTCATTTATCATTGTAAAAGTTTTCCTAACTATGGGCCATATTAGCAACAACTTGCGATAATTATTGCAAACCGCGCCTAGCGTGATTTTTTTTATCGCCTATCGCTGGATTCTATCGGCGAGATAACGCAGTATTACCAACGTTTATCTCCACGGCGATAAAAAATCCAGCGATAGCGGCGAATCCTATCTTTAACGTGAGATTTCCAGCGATAAAAATCTTATCGCTAAAGAAAATATTGCTAATAGGCAGGTGGGGACTCAGCCGTAGAATCCACCTTCCATTGACTATTATGGCTAAGTCAGGTTTTTACCAGGTGTAAAATCCTGGCGCTAATCGCAGTTAGCACACTTTTTTTATCGTGCCGCGGGTATTGCTAATAGGCGATAGCTGTGTTAGCGACTGCTTTCAGTTGCTACCAGTTTGGGTACGCCCACTTTGCATGTCATTAGCGATAAATATCGCTGACATGCAAAGCGGGCCCCAAACCGGTCGCTATTGCCTGGAAGCTGTCGCTAACTGCTGTTAGCGACAGCTTGGTAATTGGGCGATAAAATAATTGCCGCTTTATCGCCAAAAAGTGCCGATAAAGTGGCGATCTAGCCCTTGCTAATATGCCCCTATTATTATTATTAGAATTTGTATTGCGCATAGCTGCCCCAGCAACGGGGCGTCCCAGCGCCACCAAAGACCATAGACGTGAGCCAAGGGAGAAAAATTAAAATTTAGACAGGGAACAGCCAGGTCTTTATGGCTTTGCGGAAATCAAGGTGGTTCTGGATCGTTCTGATGGAAGCAGGGAGCGAATTCCAGAGTTTCGCAGCAAGACTGCGAAAAGAACGGCCACCAGCTTTAGCTTTCAGAACTCGAGGAATGCTGACCAATGTTTGGTCAGCAGATTTAAGAGAACGCCGCGGCACGTAAAACTCTAACAGGTTGGCCAGCCCTAAAAGGAGCCCGTAGGGTCAGGATCCTGGGCAACCGAGCATGATTTCGGAAGAGCCACCAGAATGCGAGCCGCTGCATTCTGTACTCTCTGCAGACGCCTAATGCTGGACTTAGTGGTGCCCAGATAGAGGGAATTATAATATTGCTTCATTGTTGAGAGGCTCCCTCAGTGGAGTGGGTGCTTCATCTGGTGTTCCCTGACCTGCTCTCTGCTCCTGACATTGCTGGCCGGTTTTCCGCACCTGGGGCCTTGACGCTGAGTGCCTCCCCTGCCGCCGCTCCACAGCATCGCGCGGCCACAGCAGGGGGAGACTACAGCTCCCAGGTTGCCTAGCGGCCAACTCCCGTTCTCCTCGCGCCCGGAGGCGCAGAAAAGGGAGAGGCTTCCTCCGCGACGCGGGACGCGCGCGGGCGACGCCGGGCGAGGCCCGGACCAAGGGCGGGCCCGTTTGAGCCCGTTCGAGTATGAGAGGGACCAGGCCGGGATCATCCTCTGTCATCTACCGTGGAATAAAGGTACTTCTCTGGAAAATTTAGGAACCTTGTGTTCCATCCAATCGTTTTGAGTGAAACAGTATGTCGGATCTTGGAAATACGAGTAATACCACAATAAGGGCGAAAACGCTAACTGGTACCCTGGACAATTTCATAGTTAGAGCGAACTCGGTAATTGATCAAGGCATAATACTCATGGAGCGACGGGTGTCGCAGGACTTGGCCATGGCGAGAAGATCCTCAATGGGCCATTTTGCGACCGTACGAACACCTGAACGCATTTCGAATGGCAATCCCGTAGATATTCAAGCCTATATTTACCACTCACAAACTGGAGTAAATGTACCTACAAATAGTACACAATTGATAACACCAATGGAGGTTGTTCAAACGCCAGCAGGAAAAAACTCCCCGGAGATATGTAATACTAGAAAATTAAGGGATAGGCGCGAGGGTGCTATCCCAAAAACAAAGAATATAACTAGGACAAAAAATAGTAATAGGCAATCAAAGGCTGTCAAAGGCATAGGAAAGCGTGATACCATATCCAAATCAAAGGATGAAATTAGTAAGAAGACATTGACCAGGCATAGTATCCATCTCCTGGAAAATCCACCCCAAGATCTAAATAGTGGGGGTGTCGATGTCATAATAGATATGGATAGGATCGAGGCAGAGGCGGAAGTAAATCCCCTACTACTAAAGCTGAGAGCTCTGCTAAAAGCTTCCTTAGAACCCCTAGAATCAAGACTGGCACGGATTGAGAATCAGCTCTCGCAGTTAGAACAGTCAAATAGGGGCCTAATAGAAAATCATCAACGCACAGCCAATGCACAGGGGAAAAAACTACTAAAAGAAAAAATTACCATCTCACCTGCCCTGATACCGATTGTTGATACCTCACTTGTACCTGTACCAGCAATCCCGGTAACTCCCACAAGAACTTGCTCACAACTCCTAGAACAGCCCATTTCAGCTAGTGTCCCCCAAAATGAACTAAGTGAACCATCTCTTGTAGGGGCGCCTCAGGCGGGTCTCTGTTTACCACCTGAAACTGGCCCATACGTGGTCGTATTGACCTGTGTTCCAGAACTAGATAGCTCCAGCCATGAATCATATATGTCCCTGAAAAACAAGGTAACACACTGGCTTAATACAAATCGAACACTCAACCGTTATAACACAAGTGAAATACTGATGGTGCGGAGAATTTCGTGGGTGGGGCACAGCCCAAAAACAATCCGGGTCGACTGTGTGGTGGTAAACTTTAAAGATCCCCGCACAGTTGAATATATCTGCTCACGGGGAAATGAACACACAGGTTCATCTATAGCAACGAGACTGCTTTCTTACTTCTATCCCAAAACGAATCTAATTGAGCCTGATGGCAAGTGGATATGGGCGAAGAAACCTATGCATGAGGGATGGGAAAATAGAGGTCAACTATCAATAACTAAGTGGAAGGAGATACCCACCCAAAATAGATTTAGTTCCCTGGACCTGGTGGACTGACTACCCTCAAGTAGAGCAATCAGAACAACCAGTAAGGGGTATGATCAAAGAAATTCCTTAAATGGTAATTATTTGAATCCCAACAGTGAGAGGAAGTTTGACAGCCAGGAAGGTTTAATAAATACGCACATTACAGCACACTTAGCGGACCTAGGACAAATCTGTGAAGACGAGAAGTTTATGACTGACACCTCATGTAATTTAGTAGATCTAAATCAGATAGTTGGCCAAGTCACAGTCACCATACGAAATGAGTATGAAGTTTCATCAGGATTGATCCAGAAAACTAATGTCTCTGAGAGGGAGGGAACTACTACTAAGCATAGGGATAAGGGCGACTCCCTAACACTTCTCTGCTAGAATGTGGCGGGCATAGCTAGTAAAATAAATGATCCCTCGTTTGTCTCCTTTATAAATAAATTCTCTATTATTTGCTTACAAGAGTGTTGGGAAAGGGAAGCTATCCATATAAATGGCTATCGCACTTTCCATACACCTGCGAAACAAACAACAAGGGGCAGAAATTCTGGGGGTCTCTGTACATATATATCAAATACGATAAACATTACGATAAAAAATGATACAAGGGATTCATGTTATTATCAGTTCTTCCTCCTTAGTATAGGAGGAAACTATGACATTAATTTGATTAATTTTTATAACAACATCCCTGGAAATGAATTTGTTAAAGAAATGGATGACCTTACAAATCGTGTGAAAAATATCAGTGATGTCGAAACGAAGGGGTCTTGTGTGATTTTTGGGCAGGGGATTTTAATTGTTATTTGTGCACTAACAGTCATACAGGCGTGTGTGGTCTGAATAACCTCGTGGGAGACCCTTGTACTCATTTTACCCACACTACTGAAGAGAAACTTTTTAATACTTTACTTTTTGAGTTAGATCTGGGTTTTGCGAATGAAGTTTGCAACCAACAGACGCCTTTTCACCCTACCTTTAATGGCAGGGGCTGTAATTCAGTGATTGACTTTATACTGGTATCAAATAGTTATCACTGTTATATTTTACAGCTTGCTATAGGCGATATTGCACTTAGTGATCACTTCCCCATTAGCCTGTGTCTGGAACTTTTGACTACTAATAGAAAAAATTATGATGTCACAGAAAATCTTTATAGACACAGACTAACTCTGGCCAAATTAAATGGTTATTCAATAAAATGGAACAAAGTAGACCCTGTCGATTTCTTGGAAGTCCTGATAAAAAACAACTACAAAGACTTCATGTTGTGTTTATCAGTAGATGGGGACTGTAGTGAAATTATTTCTGCTTTCTGTGGTATCTCAGTAGAAATAAAAAAGGCCCTCTCGGGCACTCTTAAAAAGTATCCTAGACAAAGGGACAAGGGATGGTTTGATCTAGATTGTAGGAAGACACATGCAGGCCTGATCCAAACACTCAAAAGAGTACCAAAAGATCCCTTTGAAATTAGAAAGGCGAGAGTGTCCTACCACGCTGCAAGGAAACACCGGAAGAAAATAATTAAAAAAGAAGCGTGGGATACTCTACATCAAGCCTGTATCTCGAAAGATACTACAGGGTTTTGGAAAGCGGTAAATGCACCCTTTTTTTGCATCTAGAAACACAGATACCATTGAAATGGCGATAGATGAAGACACCTGGGTAGCCCATTTCACAGAACTTTATAAAAAAGACGCTCCGCAAGAGGCAGAGGAGGAAGAATCAGCCCATTCTTTTGAGAGCTTAGATGGCCTGTTTCCCTTGGAAATGTATTTTACAGTAGCTGAGGTGGAAATAGCCAGTATAGACAGTGCAGCAGGAAAGGCCCCCGGACCAGACGGAGTTCCTGTGAACATATATAAGATGAATATGGATCTATGGGCGCCCCTGTTAACTAATGTCCTAAATAGTAGCAATAAACAAGGTTTTCTACAAACATGGCAAGAGGCAATAGAGGTTTCAATTTTTAAGAAGGGGGACCGAAACGACCCTAAATGCTACAGACCCATCTCGTTGCTAGACTCTTTTATGAAAATAGCAGGGAGAGTAATACTAAATAGGCTGCAAACATGGGCAGAAGACTCAGAGATCCTTTCAAGGTTCCAATATGGCTTCAAAGCCGGATTGGGCACTGAGGAACAAGGGTTGAACTTAGCCATTATCAGAGGAAAATATGTCGAGGCGAAAAAAGGCAACCTCTTTTTAACTTTCGTCGATCTTAGTTCGGCGTTTGACTGCCTTAATCACGAAATCCTGTGGGATACTTTAATGGAATTAGGCATTGATCACCACTTATTACTCTTTGTCAAGGAATTACATAGAGGGGCGGGAGCAAGAGTAAAATTTGGTAAAGAGGGCCAATGCTCAAGGAAATTCCCCATAAAAAAAGGAGTACGACAGGGTTGCATTTTAGCCCCATTTCTGTTCAACCTTTATATTAATAACGTGGCAACCCATTTAGTTAATGAAAGTCAAGATTACCCTCAAATAGGAGGAAATTCAGCCCCCATCTTACTCTATGCGGATGACGCGGTAATCATGGCCAGGACCCAGAGGGGACTACAAAAAACACTTTGTTCTTTCTCTGACTATATGAGTGATAGGGGCTTAAAAATTAACATAGGGAAAACCTTTACTATGTGTTGCTCACATAAAAGGAATACCCAATGCAAGATCTTTTTAGGGAATTCAAGGATAGAACAAACTAAAACCTTTTCTTATCTGGGAATAGTGTTTGAACAAAATGGGTCTTGGTCCGCTGCCGCGAACACAAGAAAACTAGCGTTTTCTCATGCTATTGGGGCAATACAACAATTCGCCAATAAAGTGGGAGGCAGGCCAGTACATATCTTACTTGAAATTTACAAATTAAAATGTATTTCAACAGTAATTTATGGGGCAGGAATGTGGGGGATAGCAGACACTCGAGAGATTCAACTCTGTGAGAACGCTTTCCTTAGATACCTGTTAGCAGTACCAAAGTCAACCTCTACGTATGTTTGCCACAAGGAGTTAGGTCTGACCTATGTTACAGATCTTATTAAAATGAGTCCTAGTTTACTGTGGCATAAGGTGTGGACGACTAAGGAGACAGAATTAAATAGGAACATACTTCAAGATTGTTTAAAGCTACAGGGCGCATCAAACATTAAGTGGATCACCTATATTAAAGCTTTTTTTAAGGAGATTGGGTAACCTGAATTCTTTGACTCCCCGGATCTCCTAACAACAATATCACGAAAAAAACTAAAAGAGATTTGTCTTATTACTTTAGAGACAAAACGGTGGCAAGTAGAAGGAAAGAAGGTCTCGGTAATGGAAAATTATTTAATTTTACAGAGACCTGGGCTACAGGATTATCTAGTAAATACCCAGAGTTGTTATTCTAGGATGCTATTGACCCGTTTTAGGGGGGGCACTTTTTTTAGATGGATCACATTCCCGGAACCGAATAATTGGTCAAAAGAGATGATACTTTGCCCCTGTGACGATACTTCACAACAATCATTGATACACTGCATTTTGTTTTGTAAATTTTATACACTGCCACGAAACAAGTATCTAAAACTTTTATTGAAAGGCTGGGGATTAAGACAATGTAGATTGGCACTGCTAAAATTACGCATGTTGGAAGATGAAACGTCAACATATTTGGTTGCCATGTTTTTAAAAAGTGTAATTAGATGCAGACTATCAATGAACTGAAAATTTTATCTGATTAACCATTCGGAAATCCTTTTAAAGTTTTAAATGGATTGTTTTTTAATAGTTTTTATAACAGTTGATATGATATTTAATTGTGCTTTTGTGATTTCTCTGACTAAATCGAATAAAGCTATTTTCTGATTCTGATAATAGAAAAATAAGATACCTCTGACACCATCAATAAAACGTACATATAGTTGCCAGTTGGATTTTTTATTTATCCCTGGACGGCAATCAAATTTAAGGCAAAACTGTTTGTACTATTTCATCAAGACTTGTTGTTCCTATGCAAAGCCTATTTGGACATTGAGTCAATGATGCAAACAATTTGACATACGTCTGTAACAATAATTACAGCACAAGAACAAATACACAATAACTTACATCTGTACAAATTCACGAATAAACACAATGTAAGAAAACAAATGGACAATTCTTATACACTTATACAGATAAAGCTCAGTAGGTTTATACACATATAAAGAATGGTCCTACGTTTTTCTTTAGATAAAGGTACGTGGACTCTTTGACATAGAGTCCTCACGATACAAAAATCTTTTTTTGGGTGCCCCTAGCCTGCATTCAAGCCGGAGGAATACAAACTCAGACGCGCTGCGTTTTCCCCGCTTTACAAAAGCACGCAGCTACAATTCATTTGGTGCTCCAGCCAGGAAGACAGGAGATAAACCATCCTTCCTCAAATGAAAGCCTAAAAGACCCTGCTCTGACTAAAGAAGCTACGGATTCTGATACTTATTTACCACCATGATGATATTAAGAGTCCTCCGTAGAAATATATTCACCCTGATGAAGACCTCCTAGATAGGAAGCGCCACACAGAAGGTCGAAACGCGTTGGTAAACTTACGGCGGAGGCGAGCCTTGAAGGACCCAGAATGAACTAATGTCAAATCGATTTTGACGAATTCCGAAAAAAAGAAAAAAAAAACATTCAAATATAGGGCTTTGGAACTGGTTTCTAGATTAAAAGGCGACCTCCCCCCCTCTTTTTTGGCACCCAAAAAAAGATTTTTGTATCGTGAGGACTCTATGTCAAAGAGTCCCCGTACCTTTATCTAAAGAAAAACGTAGGACCCTTCTTTATATGTATATAAACCTACTGAGCTTTATCTGTATAAGTGTATAAGAATTGTCCATTTGTTTTCTTACATTGTGTTTATTCGTGAATTTGTACAGATGTAAGTTATTGTGTATTTGTTCTTGTGCTGTAATTATTGTTACAGACGTATGTCAAATTGTTTGAATCATTGACTCAATGTCCAAATAGGCTTTGCATAGGAACAACAAGTCTTGATGAAATAGTACAAACAGTTTTGCCTTGCATTTGATTGCCGTCCAGGGATAAATAAAAAATCCAACTGGCAACTATAAGTACGTTTTATTGATGGTGTCAGAGGTATCTTATTTTTCTATTATAGTACTAGATTCCAACCTCTGTACCCCTTAACAGAATCATTCCCCTGTTTTTTTACAGATAGAGGGAATTGCCATAGTCCAGTCTAGATAGTATTGTCGCCTGGACAATGGTTTGACACACTTTGGGCGGAAAGAAACCCAAAAGTGGTTTCAGACCTCGCAAAAGCCCAAAACAGATCCCTGCCACTGCTTTCGATTGAATGTCGAAAGTCAGGCCACAGTCGAACCACACGCCCAGGTTCTTCACAGCCTCCTTGGTCAAGGGGGTGGGTTTAAGATGATCCGGCCAACACTGCTCAGACCACAACTCCCTGTCCTTCCCGAACAATAAGACCTCAGACTTACTGGCATTCAACTGCAAGCAGTTTGCCGCCATCCAGTCCACCACCACTAAAAGGTCCTCTTTGAACTTGTCAAGATTGGCACTGCATTTCTTAGAGAAGGCGATCACCAATTGGGTGTCGTCAGCATATGACACCAATGACAATCCCCTACATTTGGCTACCGAAGCCAGGGGTCGGACATAGATGTTGAACAGTAGGGAGCTCAAAATCGAGCCCTGCGGCACCCCCTAATGCAAAGCAGACTTCTGTGAATAAAAAGGTGGCACGGAGACCTGAAACGACCTCCCCTCCAGAAAGGACCGGAGCCAGTCCAAAGCCACATCCGTGATACCAATTTCCTGTAGGCGCTTTAAAAGTATCGCGTGAGAGACGGTATCGAACGCGGCACTTAAGTCCAAAAGGACTAAGGCCACTGAATCACTGAGATCCAGACTCACCCGGATTGCTTCCGTCACTGCCAGCAGGGCAGACTCTGTGCTGTGATGCGCTCGGAAACCATCTGAGAAGGGTCCAGGAAGGCATTCTGCTCAATAAACTCAGAGAGAATGGAATTCACATGAGATTCAACCAGCTTCGCCAAAAAAGGCAGCTGGGAGATGGGGCGATAGTTGCCCAACTCAGCAGGATCCAAAGAAGGTTTCCTTAGCAGCGGAATGACTTTGGCATGTTTCCATGCCCCAGGTACGGATGCTGAAGACAGAGAAAGGTTAACTAGATCAATGTTCACAGGAGAAATAAGGGCATGAAACTGGCAAAAATGGGCACGTGTCAAAGGGTCAGCCGGCGAGCCCGATTTGATTTTCAAACACAGGGACTCAAATTCCATGGGGGACAAGAGAGGAAAAGAGTACAGAGTGTTGCCCGCCGAGAGACTGATAACACCCGGGACAGCCACCTCAGCAAACGAAGCCAAGGTAGGCAGGCCAAGGTTTATCTTCTCAACTTTGTTCACAAAGTACCTAGCCAGCTCATTACACTGATGGTTCGAGGAAATAGGGGAAACCCCAGTTGCGTCCGCGCTCTTCATGCCCTTAAGCAGAGAGAAGATCATCTTAGCGGGGTTCATATTGACCGAGATTTTATCGGCCACATACTCCGCTCAAGCTCTCTGGATTAGGTTGTGGTACAGCTTGATGGCCGCTCGATATTTACTTTTTGCTGCCACACAATAAGAGGGTCTCCAGGCATGCTCAAGCTGTTTACAGCCCTTTTTGGCTATAGTTAACGAGTCATTGAACCAAGGGTTGGATGGCCCGCGATTCTTCCCTCCCAGTTTAGCGGGGATACAACTATCCAAGCCTAGCATCAACCACTCATGAAAACGCGAGTTTGCCAGCTCCATGTCCAGTGGCAACTGAGGCCTGTGGCTGTACAGGAAATCAGAAAATAGACTGATGTCCAGTTTATGCCAGGGACGTTTTAAGACTGGGACTGGACGGTTCAGGTCTACCTTTCCCTGCAGCCGCAGCGAGAACAAGACCAAAAAATGGTCCGACTAGGCCTGTGGAACCGGCGGCAGAACCTCTAGCGAGCTTAAATTAGAGAAAATGGGGTCCAGTAGGTGGCCTGCCACATGCATGCACTCAAGGACACGCTGAGCCAGCTTGTAGACCTCTAGGTCAGCCAAAAAAGAGGTGATCTCAGCCTTCCCATTATTCTCAAGATGGAGATTAAGGTCGCCTAAGATGGTAAAATTCGCTGCACTGCTTGCGCGTAGCATGACTCTGTTCAATAAATCTTCCCTGAACAGGCTGGAGGGACCTGGAGGACGGTAGATAAGAAGGCCAGACACCGTGAAGTTATAATTCAGCCTGATTTTGAACAGTGCACTTTCACAGTCCACTATGTTCTCCTTACTGAAACTACAGGTATAAACATCCTTAACAACGACTGCAATACCGCCCCATCTGCAACCCCCTCTGTTTACACACTTCATCACATAACCTTGGGGAAGGGCCAATCAGGGCTCTGCAACCGAGTCTTGACTAAGCCATGTCTCTGTTAGGAATAAGTAAACAGTGCACTAATCAATATTGAGTAGTGTCCCCCTTATAGCACAGCCGAGGTGGGCAACAAGGTTGCAAAAATTGATCAAGGTTTACATGGTAAGTTCCAACTCAAATATTTATTGTGGATAATTCATCAATGTTTCAATCTTCGTTAAAGTCACGAAATTTGTAATTTGCAAGAGAAGATAATTCACTAGAACCAAGGACGTGTGGAGTAATCCTCAATGCATTTCGGGTATGGGTCTACCCTTCATCAGGAGAAATCCTATAAAAATATGATAAAAGGGAGAGATGTGTCGACCTGTTTTACTGAATATAAAGATGATAATAAAGGTGAATATTTTAAGCCGCCTAAAACCAGAAACACCGTGTACCAATACCGGTAATGAAACGGAAACGAAAACCCGAAGTTACGAAATGTACGAGTGAAAGAAGAGTGAGATAGCGAATATAGAAAAATGACATCATAAATGGTCAAAAATGTGCCAAGATATCACAAAAGTAACGTACTTGCAACTTAATGGTACATCTATGGGCAATTGTGCAGCTCCCAGCTACGCACAATTGTTCATGCATAAATTCGAACTTGATCACATCATTAACAACGAGCAATGGAAATCACACGTTCTGTTATTTTTACGTTACATCGATGACATTTTTTTAATTTGGAAAGGTTCTGAACAACCATTAATTGAAGTAATTGATCGACTCAATGGGATTGATGAACGTCTGAAGTTCACTTTCAACATTCATAAAGATGCCATTAACTACTTGGATGTACTGCTGTATATCAAGGACGATCGGATTGAAACAACTCTATACAGAAAGAACACAGATAGGAACAACCTGTTGCATTTCTCTAGCTTCCATCAGCCATCTCTGAAACAACATTTACCGTATTCACAATTTTTAAGAGTCAAAAGAATCATTTCTGAACCTTCTCAATTGGCACAACAAAATTCCGTCATGGAAAAGCGCTTCATTGACCGGGGATATCCCAAAGATACATTGACTACCTCCATTGAACGAGTTAAACTCAGATCCAGATCACAACTGTTGAAGACCACTGACAGCAAGAAATCAACATCTAGATCAGTTATGGTCACCAAATTCTCCACCGAAAGCTTCAGTATTAAGAAAGCTGTTTTGAGACACTGGCCTATGTTACAGATTGAACCTGATTTCAAAGACACTTTTGTGGAAAGACCACTTTTTGCATACGAAAGAAGCAAGAACCTAATGGAATTCTTGAGTTTTCACCCGTCTTGTGATCCTGTTTTACCCTATAAAGGAACGATACCTTGCCACAACTGTGGACATTGTAACAACATTATCAAGGGCAACTTTACTCAGCATCCCACACAAGGGTTTAAAATCAAGCTACATTTTACGGCTACTTGTGACTCTAAAAATCTGATATATATGCTCAAATGCCCGTGTGGCCTCGTTTACATTGGTAAAACTGAGAGGAAAATCAAGGTTCGCCTGACCGAATACAAAAGTAACATTCGTAATAAGAACTTGAAATCTATTGTAGCAATGCACTTTCTTGCTAAAAATCACAATATCAGCCAATTGAGATTTTTGATATGTGAAATTGCACCAATAAAAGAAGGCAGAGACAATCGGAAATTCCTACTCCAGAGAGAAACTGCATGGATTTATAAAATGAACGCTTTGGTACCACACGGACTCAATGACCGCGTTGAACTCAGTTGTTTTTTGTAACCATTGTTCTTTGTGCCCTGTCCCTCTGTATCTTTATCTCAGTCTTACTTGACTTGCTCTGACTTTCTGTCTTCCCTATCCTCTATCACTCGCATTATTTTCAATTTCAATTTTTCCCACTCCGGACATTACCCACTGACCTTTTTAAGTTCATTTCACTTATGGTTCTCACTTTGTCTCTTAATTTTCGTTTCAGCCATCATCTTGTTTCATCTTCCATAGTTTACCTCTATTCCACACTCAGCCTCCTTTTTTTCTCTTTTATCTCCATTTCATTTGTAACATTGTCTAATTTTTCAGCTTGAATCAGCCACACGTTGATTCAAATTGCCCTTGTTTTGATTTAATTGCACATTTACATCGAGATTCACCATTCCAACATGGCCGCCATATCAGGTTTCGATATTAGCAGCCCCTTTTTACTTTCCATAAACCACTACACCTTTCGAGGTTCGCAGTATGAACACACGCTGACTGCACTTGCACGCGGGGAAAGGCTGATTATCTCCGTTAAACTTATCACCGAGGTACGTTTCATTACGCTATATCAACAATACACGTTTATTTGTTGCATGTTTATCAACTTGTAGTTAGCGAGCATGTTCTAACCCAGTTCACGCACTAAAGTTTCGGTATGTCACCTCATTTAAGTTTCGGCATACTGTTGTTTATATTCGGGCACATTCATGCACTCAAGTTCAGGCACGTTACTTTTGTGATATCTTGGCACATTTTTGACCATTTATGATGTCGTTTTTCTATATTCGCTATCTCACTCTTCTTTCACTCGTACACTTCGTAACTTCGGGTTTTCGTTTCCGTTTCATTACCGGTATTGGTACACGGTGTTTCTGGTTTTAGGCGGCTTAAAATATTCACCTTTATTATCATCTTTATATTCAGTGAAACAGGTCGACACATCTCTCCCTTTTATCATATTTTTATAGGAATACTCCTGATGAAGGGTAGACCCATACCCGAAATGCATTGAGGATTACTCCACACGTCCTTGGTTCTAGTGAATTATCTTCTCTTGCAAATTAGAAATCTCGTGACTTTAACGAAGATTGAAACATTGATGAATTATCCACAATAAATATTTGAGTTGGAACTTACCATGTAAACCTTGATCAATTTTTGCAACCTTGTTGCCCACCTCGGCTGTGCTATAAGGGGGACACTACTCAATATTGATTAGTGCATTGTTTACTAGTTTATACGTCCTGGTTTAGGGGACGTTCTCCTCTTCAGCACGCCTCAACTTTTGAAAATCATCAATTCAGACTTTGGTGTGCGTTGTTTCAAAAACATTCTGTTAGGAATAACACATCCGGCGACTCATCAACTAAAAGATCAAAGACCTTGGCATGATGTTCCACTAATGACCAGCAATTCAGACTTAGAAACTTAAAATCCATGTGGTTAGATGGGCAAAGGACAGACTCCTCCAATGGGAGTTGAAATGTGCAAAGCTTACATTTAAAAGGGCAATCCTGGGGCACCCAAGCTAACGAAGGGCAATTTATCTCCAAAGTCAGGAGCTCCTCACGCGAATACCTGAGAGGATCAGCGGGAAAATGAGCAGGGGTTCTGGAGACTAGCAACGATCCGGCGCGGAAGGGTGCAGGCGGGCTTGCCTTTGGCGCGCCCGCTCCACACGTCCGCTGCGCGGTCGCAGCTGTGCCTCCATTTGAAGAGCCAGGGGAGCAAACAACTATCCCACTGACCTGCACTCCACCCAAGATGGCGGTCTCACTCCTGCCGTTCCAGGCGAACTGCAGCCTTTCCCCCAGCCAAGCCGCCTCCCAACAGCTCGGTGCCCTCCCCGCAGTAGAACAGTGCACAACAGACAGGTGAATGCTAAAATATCAATAAATGCGGCGCTAGTCTACAAAGTGATTAAAACAATGCCAGAAGTAAGCGTAGGCAAAAGAAAAGCCATGTCCTTAGTTTGGGACCCAATGCTATCTGGAAAATCAAAAAGGTTAATCAAGCCCATATCATTAAAGCTTTTTCTGACATATGAGAACTGAGGGATAGAGCATCTATTGTCCAAATTCAGACAGTCACTCAAAATGTCTCAAAGAAACCTGCTTGAGGGGTCCATCAGATTTTAACACAGAGTAAAAGGGGGACATTTTTAATCAAGGCACTCACAATGTGAATATATAGTCATGCAGTGATGTGACAAAGGATAACAATGTTACCTTTATTCTTACAAACAATGAATGTGCTTTTGTTAATACTATAGTAAGTGCTGGTGTCATTCCCACTCTATCCCTGCATGTCTGCTCCTATCACCAGCACCAGTAGAGTCTCCAACAAATCCCTCACACAGGTCCCTCTCTCATAAGTGAACTTGGCAATTCGCAAGCAGTGTGTCTGAAAAGATGAGGGTGTGAACGAGATACTTGTTGTAAGGAATTGGGTTACTGGTTGAGGGGGGTGAAACCCTACTCACGCAGCAACCATAATCCTTGTCAGGGTGGGGCACAAGCAGACCCCAAGTTAACCTGTGCTGAACCCTCTGGGAGCTTGCCAAAGAGCAGTCAGGCTTAACTTAGAGTCAATGTGTAAAGTTTCTATCTAGCACTACAAACAGCAATAAAGTAAAAATACCACGCAAGAAAAATCTAACCCCAATTTCGAAACAAAATTGAGTATTTTTTAATAAATAAAAGAACAAAAATCCAATCAATAGAACAGGTGTAAAAGTGAAAATAGTGCCAAAAAGCACAAAGCGCCAACTGTAGATATCTGGTTGTGCCAGAACACGATAAAGCCACAAGTTGAGGCAGACAGAGATGGAGCGCAGTCCAGGACTGGAGTGGCACCACTTGGGAGGGTAGGACTCACAGATGGCAGAGGCCAGGTGCTGGGTTCAAGGTTGCTGGAGCCTTCTGTCGCTAAAGCTCTAGTCAAGAGGCCAGCCAACTAGTCCTTGGAGTCACTTTTGGATCCTGGGTTCCACAGAAGCAGGTCTAGTCTTCTCACTCAGGTAAGAGGGCAACAGGTCAACACAGCAGGGCAGCAATCCTTCACAGCAGCAGTCCAGCAGAGTGGCAGTCCTTTCAGCAGGAGAGTAGTCCTTCTTCCTAGCAGAGTGTCCACAGGTCCAGAAGTGTCCTGAAGAGTTAGTTTCTGAGGTCCAATATTTATACCTGGGCCATCCTTTGAAGTGGGAGAATTTTCTAGAGGTTGGTCTTTGAAGTCTCCAGGCATCCTACCTTCCCTATCCTGGCTCCAGACTCCCCCCGTTCCCCATCCCACCATTGATGGCCCAACTGGGCACACCTAAGCTCTCTATTGTGTGTGGCTGTCTCGGATGAATACACAAAGCCCAACTGTCAGCTATACCCAGTCGTGCGACACAGAAATATGCTGCAGACACTAAACGGCCAAGACAGGAAAACACCAATTTCCTAATAATTGCATTTTCAAAATTATTTTTTACAATCTGACTTCACCGTGAGAGAGTATTTTTCATTACAATTCTAAAGAAACCAAATATGAACTGTTTACCTGCTCTCTTTTTCTTTTTAAATGTAAGATAAATCTAATGTTAGCCTATTGGAGGGGTAACCCTTGAAGTAGTGAAAACCAAATGTAAGGGTTTTTCACTACCAGGACATGTTAAACTAAAAAGTGCATTCCTACTTTTAAATACGATGCACCTTGCCCTCTGGGCTGTCTGGGGCCTATGCTAGGGATGGCGGATATGTCTTAAAAAAGAAAGTTTTGGCCTGGGAAAAGGTTTATTTTACCAGGTTGACAGGGCAGTTTAAACTGGAGAGGCAGGCTGCTATGGCAGTCCCGAGGCATGCTTGAAATGCTACTTAAGGGGATGACACAAGCAGTGCCATAGGCCCACTAGTAGCATTGAATTTGCATGCCCTGGGCAGCAGTAGTGCCACTTTACTGGGGACTTTCAAGTAAATTAAATATGCCAATTGGGTATGACAATTTTATGATGTTTTAGGGAGGCAGCACAAGCACTGTAGCACTGGTTAGCGGTGGTAAAGTGTGTACAGTCCTTAAGCCAGCAAAAACGAAGTCAGCAAAACAGGAGGGCGGAAGGCAACTAGTTAGGGGGTAAACCATATCAAGGTTGGGAGATCTGACCTCCATGTTTTCAACAGTACTGATGTACTCACCTCTATTCTATGGCTGAATCTGGGTATTCTTACAACAACTATTTCCTTACCTTCAACATCCACCATCCCTCCAGATACACACCAGAACTTTGGATACACATGCAGAATTGTATGAAAGGATGTGTACATTTCCCCTTAAGTGTCTGTTAAGCCCACTCAGCAGTCAAATCAGACAAATAATCTTTTTTATGCGAGCACCAATGTTATAACAAGAATTCCAATTGTCCCACTCACGTTACCATGGGTCCCTTGGAAGGTAGGGATTTTGGGCGATTGCCCACTTTGCCCATGTCAAAAAAGTCTCGGCAAAGAGCACATTTGCCCACAAAGTAGTTATCTTCCGTGCTAGAAAATGCTATGCCAATGCGTTCTGTTAGAGAAAAAAAATACGTTTGCTTCACTTTAATCCTTTTTAGGTCTCGCCTAGCGATGCAGCGCCATGCGCTGCACGATAGGCGAGATCTATTGTTGTCAACTTGCTTTAGAAGGGGGACAGGACATGTGCACGCGCACAAAGGGCTGCAGTTGTGCACGCGTATGGCGGCGTTAGCACAACTCCAAGGACATGAGATGTGCACACGTACAGGTCGCGGCGTTTAAGCAGAATGCGCGCATGGCGTGCTTTCGCTTTTGCTTTCTCTCCCGTCCTTTCTGCTGCCGTCATGTGTTGCCGTCCAGTTCTCGCCCTCCTCCCGATGTCTGCGTTCCTTCCGAGCGCGACTACACCCCCTGGGGCAGACACATGCTGCACACAGGGTGCATTCACGCTACCCCTTGCACCCGGCATGTAATGCACTGCACTTACAACAGCGCCTGTGCATACTCACCTCCTCCAGCGCCCCTTAGCATTGTATGCCCAGTAGGCACTTTACAGCACTGCGCGCTCTATCGCACTTTGCTCCAGCGGCACTACCTGTACTGCACCCCCACTGTCACGAGACCATGGACGGACTCACCTAGGGTGTCAGCCAGCAGGCAGTGCAGAGGCAGCACGCCCAGCACCAAGCAGGAGCCCCGGCCGGCTTCCTGGCTACCCGGGAGCAGAGGCATGTTCCTCAAGCGTCGGTCCCTTCCTCCTCTCCCAGGTTCCTCCAGTGCTAACTTTCAGCCGGCCCTCCGCTCCTGCTCCTGTCAGTGTCCACCCTTGCCCGCTGCTGCCTCCTTCCAAGTGAGACTGATGGGCGGACGAGGTGGCAGCGTGGCAGGCCAGTCCCGCCTCGCACCCGGGTACTGCAGGAGTTCCTCTCTGGGCTCCCCGTTTGCTGTCACCCAGGAGTAGCGCAGACTTCCAGCACTTTCTGTGGCTCCTCCTATCACACTGTGGGCAGGAAACAGAAACACGGAGGCCGACTCTTTTCATGGCGCACGCTCCTCGCAGGGATTTCGCGGCCTAGTCGCTTGTGCACCACTCGCGGGCTTGTGTGTGCATGACTAGTGGGATGCTGCTTTCTGATGGCACCTCACAGGCATATCGCAGGCCAGGAGATGTGCACACCCGGACAGGAGATGTGCACGCGTATGGCGTCTAGTGCCAAGAGATAGCAACAGAGATAGCTCACAGGCACACATACCTGCGGCAGGACTGTGGCCACGCTGGGACATCCGGCGGTGAGTTTGTTTCAATTTGTTTTTGCGGAGCGTGTGCGCAGGGCGCATCCCCACCTGGCTACCATGGCTTGAAGTCTTGTGTTCAACAGTGCCAGCCGACACGACCACACAACTCGCGGGACGCTGTCTTTGAGCAATGGCGGCCGCCCAGAGGCGCAGGATGCATGTACTCATTGAACCCAGATGCAGCAGATCTTCATGTGTGTGCAGGCTGGTACGGTCTCTTTATTTTAAAGTCCACTCATGGCATGAGTGACTGTACTCTGGGCTTGCCCCAGGCTCTTGGAACATGCAATAGGATTGGTAGAGGCTGCACAAATCGCATCTAACGTGTCACGTCTCTGCTGCATGAAGAAATTAGTGTAACACCCCACATGTCTGCGTTATGAGTGAGAATCCTAAAACCCACAGACTGCACCGATCCACACCCAACCCCTGTGCGTTGTTTTTGTGCACCTAATAAGTCTTAAAAATAACGGGAAAAGTAACACAAAACACAGCTAAGTAAAGGGACTTTAACAAAA
Source organism: Triturus cristatus (assembly GCF_964204655.1). Taxonomy (NCBI): domain Eukaryota; kingdom Metazoa; phylum Chordata; class Amphibia; order Caudata; family Salamandridae; genus Triturus; species Triturus cristatus. The sequence goes on along the minus strand of NC_140590.1, from coordinate 322,542,347 downwards.
CACTTCATTCAGCCACGTCTGCCTCCCTCCCCTTCAAGAAGCATAGTCCCCACTGAAAAAAACGTCTCCAAGGCATCAAACCCAAAACCTTGCACCACCTGCTGCCTTAGCATCCAACAAACCCCGATCCTGCAGCCACCCCCCAGCCAACCCCTCCCTCCTAATCACAGGACCACTACCAAGCAGTAAATGATGTACCAGGGAAAGGAGGGACCCCCTGTTATGTTGCAAACCTGATAGGACCCCTTTTGCTTTGCTCCCTAAGGCCATAGTCATTGAAATCCGCGCACCAGGCTCAGTGGGGACCTCTGCCACCTTGGTGCAGAAGCACAGCGGCCCCATATGACTCGCCATTTGCCCATCTTTTGCTCCACACAGACACATACCTAAAAGGGAGGGGGGGTAACTGTGGCTTGCAGCTTCGACTCTCGCAGCAGTGCTAAGCTTCCTCCCCCACGGCGGCGGCCGCCCCTCAGGGGCCAATGCATCGTTGTTCACACACTCTCCACAGCCATCATAGCACAAAGACTGTACTGCCCCCTGGTACATGACACCCACCCCCATGCATGTTGCCCTTTATGCCTAGTACTTTCACAATAAAAGCACTACATCTACCCCACTTGTTCAACATCGCTACCCCAAGGGCCGTCACTCCTCGATATTCACTTCTAATATCTAGGGACCTCAGCACCTCTAATTCCCCCCCCCCCCCGCCCACCACCCCATTCTGCCATCTCACCTGAACTTTTTGTTGCAAGTGTTGTTGGGCATCATGGACAGAGGTTAAGTTGAATTGTACCTAAGTGTCATCAGTGGTCCATGGTGGTGGTATCTCATCAAAATAGGAAGAGTTAATCAGTTAATCTCTGCACACCACACTTCGAAATTGAGAAGCCATCAACATTTCCTACTTAGAGCCATTAAAACAAGTGTCTGCAATACAATAGGTCTTGCATTTGTGATAATTTAAGCTATTGGCACTATAAATGACAATATCTTTTATTTATGTGTTTAAGTGCATGTTTACGCACTTACAGGTTTTCAAAACACATAAATAAAAGGCATTGTCATTTACCGTGCCAATAGCTCAAACTCTTGCAAATGCGAGACCTATGGCATTGCAAATGCTTGTTTATATTGGCTATCAATAACATTTGCCAAAAAACAAAAACAAAACAATCATTGACAACGTCAAAGGTCTATCAGCAAATTCCAAACTAGTCAATGCTTGTTTTTCTGTTTCCTGTCAGAGCAAACCTTTTATGCTCAATACACCCTGGAGGATTCCTGAATGGGCGCTTCAGCTGTGCGCTCACAGTCCCCAGTAGGACTGCCTGTGCACTCATGACACAACGTGTGCTCATGCAGTGATTTCATCCCTAATTCCTCCTGGCTATGCACACGTACGTCCTTTAATATTGACCTTTCAATCCATATTGTTTTATGGTGTGACCTAAAACAGCAACTATTTTTAGCTGTTCTGGGCGTTGACCACTTTGCCTGCGCAGATATTACTCACTGGAGGCACACCTTGCGTCTTTACAGCTGGGTGACGAGCACAAACCAGCTTCTCTCTATGCAGGCACCTTATGGATGTCTGCTGGCACTGGGTAAGACACCAATGGCTAGAGGTGGTGCTGAATCGAACCCTAAAGGCCTGGATTCGTGTTTTACCAGCTCCTGGCCTCAGGGAAGTTAAACAGGCAGACTATAGGCGCTGCCTTTGTGTTATATACCTAGGGGTATTTCAAGAAGATTTTAAGCCCTGTTTGCATTACAAAAGTGAAGCAAATCAATTCCAAATCTTTTCTACCTATTTTCTTTCCAGCGCAAAACCTATTTTGAAAATCACTTGCAAGTAACGCAAAGCAGGGCATAGCCAACTTTGCATTACTTAGCACAAGGGGGGCGTTCCATGGGTGGTGCATGGGTGTTTTCATGCAACCACCCAAGGTTTATGATGCAAAACCCTATTTACTAAAACAAGTAGGCAGGGTTTTGTGGCAAAAACGGTGCCTGTTTCAATAGGTGCTATGAAGGAGAAACGCTTTCATTTATCCTTTCTTTTCGACTTTGCATGTGTGCTGCACTGTACAGCACACATACAAAGTTGGAAAGGCTTTAAAGTTAGTGTAAGCATAGTGTTATGTACTGGAAGGATATCTTTCCAGTATAGAACCTATGGTAGACTCCCGGAGGCACACTTTCACTATGGTACAAGGCTGTGTCTGTGGTGCACAGCAGCACATTTCTGCGCCGGCGCTACGGAGAGGGGAGGAGAGAGCCATATTTCTGTAAATGTGGCGCCCTCCTGCTCTCTCCATCATATGCAGTGCAGAGATTGCAACAGACTGCCATAAGGGTCAGTATTGATAATTTCGTGCGGATTCCGAGCACCAGAGACCACCGGCTCAAATTAAGCACTGGCGGTGACTCTTGATCCAGTCATCTCAGTTTTACCCCCATCTTGGAGACACTAACCCCAAGAGACACCCGTAAGATGTTTATGTCCTCAAACATACAACTGCCACAGAATTATTCATTCACATATGCAAGTTTGTCCCTCCCCGCCAGGTGTATGCATGACGTAGATGTGTCCAGGCACACTGATGTACATAGTGACAAACTCACATGCGTACACAGATACATGTATCGCTATTGATCACAAAAATGTCAACACACCTACACAGACATATGGCTCACTTCATGATATAATTATATCTCCTTCCTCTGTCCTACATTTACCCTATGTTTTGCCAAGTTTCTTTGCTGTAATCAGCCAGAGTGATATCCCCATACCAGCCTATTAAGACATTGCAAAGTGCACATGGAAAGAAAAGTCTCTGCATCTGGGACATTTCGACTACCGTGTTTAAGACGCCTGGGTGAGAGTACACCATGTCTCCCAACCAATCGCAACTGACAGCGGACTCGAACAGAGTTGCATGCTCGCACCTCTTCTATTTCCATTATTTACAGCCGACTGCTCTGTCCTGAGGAAGAATATTGCCTCCAACCATAGGAAGCAAAAAGTTCCAAATACTGCAGTATGTGGATGGATGAGTCATTTTGGACCAAATAAAGGCAGGCCTGCAGCGCGCCCTTGATGACTTACACGCCTATAAATCTACGGAGCAAACAAATAGCGAACAAATCAAAAACTAAAACCATGATCTTCGGAAAATATATTTTTTAAAGTACAAAGAAAATTGGTTCTTATGCTCAAGGCTACTTGATCAAACGCCACTCTACAATTACATAAGTAGCTGGATATTAGACACTGGCACAATGTTCCCATATACGGCTGGAGATTGGCCTTGCTAACACGGAACTTGCATACCAAGCTGCTTGCTGGGCCTGATACTCATCAGGTAGTGTTTCCCTAAACCTTTTGCTTTTTCTTCTTGGGTTTTGCTGCTGGCCTCAGAGCTCTGGGCACTTCCTCACTGTAAGTGCAGTGTGAAAGTGCATGCGCTTCCTACCTGGCATGGTGTTCTAAACCTGTGTTCAGCCTGCCATTGCAGGCTTGTGTGAGCATACTTGCCCTGGTAGTGGCTAAACCTGTGTCCAGCATGCCATTGCAGGCTTGTGTGAGCATACTTGCCCTGGTAGTGGGTAAACCTGTGTCCAGCATGCCTTTGCAGGCTTGTGCATGTGCCCCAACACCTCTGGTGCCTGTGGCTTAGTGTCCCGTCTGAACTTGCTGGCATGGGTGTGCGCACTCACACCAATGGCTCTAGGGATTAAGTGTCACGCCTGCCCTTGCAGGCTCATGTATGCACACTTGCACCTATAGTGCCCGGGACTATGTGTCCAGCCTGCTAGTGCAGGACTGTGGGTTCGCACTTGCACCCAGAATAGTTAAACCCATAGCCAGGCTACCATTTCAGGCTTCTGTGAGCGCACTGGCACCGAAAGTGTCAGGGTCTATGTGTCCAGCCTGCTATCGCTGGCCACTGTGCGCATTAGAGCACGTGCGCACAGGCAGTGTGGAATAGCCAAGTGTGTTTTCACTACCTATGAAACTTGCTCTTCCCATAGACTAACATGGGGAGGTATTTGACATTACTTGAGGCTGCAACAGTGGACTGCAGTGGAGCAGCCTCATGATGTTTCCTATCCATGGATTCCCAGTGCCAAAACGTTTCCAATGGTAAAGGTTGTTTAGGCATAACTCATTTAGAAATGCTACTTATAAAATTAGGTCACCATACGGGGGTTGGGCCCTTAACAACAACCACCATGGGCCTTTGTAACATACAAATAAAAAATGATTGGTGGCTGCGTAGTTTAGAAATGTATTTAATTATCATACAGATCATTTTACTCAATAAAGGTGACCTCAAATTTTCTTTGACACATTAATACATCATTTTTCAAGTTTCGTTTTCATTTCAAAGCCGAGGATAATACCAACTATCAATTCTGCAATACACACATTTTAAAGCATTGTGCTAAATATCAAACTAACAAAAACTATTACCAACGCATATACAATGACAAAAAGGAAACAATATGTGATTTTCAGTGTTCAACCAGTCCTAAAATTGGAGGACCAGGGCGTAATATTGACAGAAAACACTCTTGGTACACAGTATAGGGTTCCGGAATCATCTAATATGGGCTAGAAGGCAATCATTGAAACCAAAATTAATTGTAGTCCTCCATATTGATGTGCGTTATACACGGATACCCCATTGTTCTATGGTCTATGCGTTTCAAACCCAGTTTACTTTAGGGTTCTCCTCAGGACAAGTGTGTAGCCCCATCTGTCCAGGGCCTTATAGTTGTGCCCCTGAAAATGTGTTTCCTGCAGAAGGACTAAGTCAGGCTTGTGCCGTTCAATAAATTGAAGTACCAACATGCGCTTTATCTTGGACCCCAAGCCATTTACATTTCAGGCCATCACCCACCCACCTCCTGGCTCCCCCACAGGTGCATCTCCCTACATTTTGTCGATCTCAATGCAGGCCATTCTGGTAGCGAGTTCCAAAGTCTCTGGTGACGTCCGTAGCCGATCCTGTAGCTATAAGGCAGTCTGGGACTGTTCCTTCAGAACCGGCACCTTCTCAGACGACTGGAAACGGGTGGAGGTCAAACCCCTCCTCAAAAAACCAATGGCTGACCCGACGGACCTGAAAACGTACCGGCCCATCTCTCTCCTCCCCTTTGTGGCCAAAGTCACCGAGAGGATCGTAAACGCTCAGCTGACCGCCTTCATCGAAGAGTACTCCATCCTTGACGCCTCCCAGTCAGGATTCAGTAGCAACCACAGCACTCAAATTGCCCTCCTTGCCGCCACGGACGACATCCGCATGCTACTAGACCAGGGACACACTGAGGCCCTCATCCTCCCAGTCCTTTCCGCAGCCTTCGACACTGTCTCACATCGCGCACTAGCAGCCAGACTCCACGACGCGGGGATACAAGGAGCCGCCCTTGACTGGATCCAATCTTTCCACTCTGGCAGAACATAGCGGGTTGGACTCCCTCCCTTCCTCTCCGAACCCACTGACATCAACTGTGGAGTACCCCGAGGATCATCGCTCAGACCCACGCTTTTCAACATCTACATGTCCTCCCTCGCCACCATTGTCAGACAGCATGGGCTCAGCATAGTATCCTACTCCGATGACACCCAACTCATTCTCTCACTCACGAAGAATGCCGAAAGCACCACACTCTACTTCCAGGAAGGAATGAAGGACGTCGCAGCATGGATGAAAGAGATCTGCTTGAAGCTCAACTCAGAGAAAACCGAGGTCCTCAGCCTCGGACCCAGCAATTCCGCCTGGGACAACACCTGGTGGCCCTCCGCCCTCGGAAATCCACCCACCCCTACCGACCATGCACAAAACCTCGGCATCATCCTCGACTCCTCCCTCTCCATGAACCGCTAGATCAACACCGCCGCTTCTGCCAGTTTCAACTGCCTGCGCATCCTCCGCAAGACCTTTAAATGGATCCCCCCTGACTGCAGAAGGACCGTCACCCACGCTTTGATAACCAGAAGACTGGACTACGGCAATGCCCTCTACGCCAGAATCAACAGAACTCTTCTACACAAACTCAAAACCATCCAGAACCCCGCAGCCAGACTCATCCTCGGTACGCCACGCCACTAACACATGATCCAACACCTACGAGACCTCCACTGGCTCCCGGTCGAGAAGAGGGTCACCTTCAAACTCCTAACGCACGCCTACAAATCCCTCTACAACATCGGACCCAAATACCTCAACAAGAGAGTTTCCTTCCACGTACCCAAGAGGAACCTCCGCTCCGCCGACCTCGCCTTGGCAGAGGTCCCCCGCATCTGCAGAAACAGAGTAGGCGGGAGAGCCTTCTCCTACATCGCGGCCAAGACCTGGAACGAGCTCCCGGTGAACATCCGACGCTCCCCTACCCTGCCAACTTTCAGGAAGGAACTCAAGACCTGGCTCATCGACTGATCCGGAGCTGCATAAACACCGTCCCCCCCCCCAGCGCCTTGAGACCCTCACGGATGATTAGCGCTCTTTATAAACCCCCTGATTGATTGATTGATTCCAGGTTCTGCCAGTAATTATCGTCACCCGAGGAATCACCGTCCCGCATTCTAGGAGGACAGGATCTCTTCGGACCTTTTGGGTGTCGGGACTTCTGCGTGCACCACCCATCCAGCCAGTCCCAGGCCTCCGCTGGGGAGAGAAAGAACCCTTCCATAAGAACTTTTAGCTTGGCTGGGAATAGCATCATGTATTTTAAGTCCTTTTCTCTAAGGGCCCTCTTGACTTCCTCAAAGCTCCTCCTCTGTTTCTGCACTTGGTAGGTAAAATCAAGGAAAAAGCGAATCGTGGAATTTTCAATATTTAAGGTCTCCTTGTGTCCGTGCTGCCAGCCGGATGACATGCGGACTATGAAGGTAATGTGGTGGGGCCCCTGGTTTTAGCAGTGAGATTGGAGCCCTGTGTGCCTTTTCAACCAAGAAGAACTTCGATAGACGTTTGGGTCTCAGGTGATTTGCGATCATGTCTTCCACAAATAGGTCTTTGGGCTTCCGCTCCTTCAGGCAGCCCTACTATGCATATATTATTGCGCCTTGACCTCCCTTCCTGGTCTTTGACTCTTGCTTCCAGAGCCTCTTGTTGTTTAGTTAGTTTGCACACTTGCTCCTCTGAGGACCTCTAGGAGGTTTGGAGCTCTTGGATGTTAGCTTCTGCTGTTTGTACCTTATTTAACATCTTCTGGAAGTCTGCTCTAAGTAGCCCCACTTTGAATGTGACTGAGTCTATTTTGGGTTTCAGGGAGTATTGAAGGCTTTGTATCGCCGCCAAAATCACCCCCAGGGAGGATTCCCCTGAGGCTGCTGGAGCCGTGGGCAGAGTTGCATCCTCTTGGTGAGGCCTAGGGACCGTGTACTTATCCATCTTGTTTGTTTGCGGTGGTAAGTGGCCCTTTGATTTCACCATGTCCTTCAGTCTTCCACTACTGTGTATTGTGGTCATGAACCATCCTTCACCAGGTGTCGTCTCTCCCTCCGACCCCCAGGTAGTTCGGTGCCGTGGTGAGTTCTTGGTCTGTAAATGTGCCCCAGGGCTTTAGGACACCGAGGTAGGTCACCCAGGCACCGCACCCCAGGGCCCCAGACGGCCAACGTGCAGTCCAATGCGGACCACTATGTAAGGCCAATGCTTTGGGTGGATGCCCCAGCTCACAGTAGGTTACAGCCTCTCAGCTGCGAGGTGTTCAGCGCAGGCTTCAGTTCCAAGTCCCCGCTGAGTAGGTTCCGTCACCTCCGGCCGCAGCTGCCCTACCCTTGGTGGCCGCTTGCCCTCCTGCAGCCTGGGGGGCGAATGTTGCAAGATCCCTTGGGTCATGTGTGTCGGGGTCCCCCCTGGCCTCTGGCAACATGGCACCTAGGCTGTGCAATGAATGGGTTAACCTCCATTTCTTCACTGCTGCAGGCCAGGCCATAAAGGATTTGGTCCTGTACCCAGCCACAGGGTGTCTCAGCCGCATTCTCACCTCCTCTTCTTCGTAGTGAATCCTGCACCCATGGGGCGTTCAGGGGTTCTACGGACTATTCCTTCCTGGCTGCAAATAGTACCGCCCGTGTGGAAGCCGGCATCAGGGCCTCTCACCCAGTGACTGTTTGCCCTTCTGTAGTCAAAGGGTACAAGTGTTGCGGACCCTGTCACCCGGCATTGAGGAATGTTAGTTGCACGCTGGGCACACTCACCCACCCGGCACCGCTGACTTTTCAAGGCCCTCAGGATGCTCCTTCACAGGTAGGGCCGTCTCCAGTATGGCTGCCACCGCAGGCTTGCTCCCGCTCCGCAGCGTCCGAACGGGACTCACGTAGCTGCCGCGAGGCCCAGAATCGGCCGTGGTGATTTCACTGCTAGTGTGGAAACCCCCTCACCCCCTTGCACCAGAGATCACAAGTGGTGCAGCGGACACACTCACCTTCTCTGCGCCGTTGATCCTCTCGGGTCCTCTGGGATCTCCTCCATGGGCGGGCCTGTCCCGGTAAAGGTCGCAGCTGCAGGCCCGCTCTCTCTTCGCCAGGTCCACTCAGGCATCCATACAGCAACCAAAGGACCCGGGAACTGGACCAAATTTGGCTGTGGCAGACCCACCATACGTAGGGTCTCCTCCAGGATCGTATCAGGCCGGAGGTATAGACGGATGGGGTGCCGCAAGTCGCTAGCTCTCCGGAGCTCCTCTACTGTGCGGCCATCGTAGTTAGCGACGGGCCACACCCCAAAATTAGGGCATTTCTATGTTCTAAACCTCTTTGTGTGCCTTGGTGCCTGGCTCCAGCCGATACCGATACCGGAGGCCAGGGGAGCACATCTTTGCATCCCCCAATGACAGCTATAATCAATGGGCATGACCTGGAACAACAGACCTCTGCTGTTTCAGGGCCCGGTGGAATAGATTAGTAGGGAAGTTTGTGACACTTAGCCTCTAGGGCCAAGTGCCCCACTAAAGATTAAGATCTGCAGTCCATGGCCCCATGGCAGACAGGCCCGAAATGTGATCCCTTCTCCAGTCCCTTGATAAGGCCGGATTCTTGCCTACCTGGTAATCTCCAAGAATCCTCACCGGTCGCCAGGATCCTTTTATGTGCCAGATAGCGTGGAGGGGATGAACACAATTATCAAAATATAACTGCCAAAATTAGACTTCATTTGGAAAGGACCACTGACTCTGAATCTAAAATTTGTAAGATTTTATTACAACCAAAAACAACTGAACATACAAACACCTCAAAACGAGGTGTAAAAGGTAAATGGGCACTAATACAAAAGCTAGCCTACGTAAGATTCTCATCCGACTCAAAACGAAAAGGATTACAGATTCCAAAATCATCAAAAAGGCGATCGTAAGGCCAATGTCTAAATTGGGAATCATTAGTCAAAGAGAAATGTTAGTCTGTCCCTACTCTATCTCTAAGGTGACATCCTCACTTAACATTCCCATCCCAGGCAAGAGAATCAAGGAAAAGGTGTCAGAAGTGAAGACTCCTTTAAGGAGTACCTTCACTTAGTCAGAGCTCGTTCTAAAATGCTCCTTCTAGCTTCCCGTCTAAACCTCTTCTGCTCAACCCACGGGGCACTGTCCCTAATACAAAACCCCAAAATCGTAGAACACGCCCTTCGGCAGACCTCCTCAGCCAGGTCTTCTCTCGGTAGTTTTCCACAAAGTTGTCTTGCATCCAACGACGGTTAGCTTGACCTTGGGTCCCAGGCACCTTGCGCAGCAAATGTATCTGTCTCACATTACAATGCACTCCCCTGTTGGCTTCCCACAGCATCCTAACTCCTAAAACAAAGATCTGTTCTCCCTAACGAGCTACATGTCCTTGCACCTGCAACAGAAACATGGGAACGAGAAAAGCCAGTTCACATCTTTAAGATTTTACATTTCCCTGCAACCCAAAGCCTTTACCAAGGGAATCATTTTCGGCCTACAACATTAGCTAACATAAGGAATGAACAGGCCTTCCCTTTAGCATATAGGTGGTCAGGCCTTTACACATTAAACACTATTAAACCACACTCCAAGCATTAGTTCACTATTTTCATATATATAAATAAGCAGCCTACACGTAAGCTTTAACATGACACACGTTTAGCCTAATACATTGCATTGTACAAAAACTAATGATTATTCGTTTTGTTGATTACATTCACAATAACTTGCAAAGTTAATCCTCACAAAAGCATTATTACATTTCTAATCACCTCTAAGTTAAACGATTACATCAATACATTTCTATGACACTTCTAAACATACATTGATTAATATGAGGGTGCTGACTAACGGTGAATATGATGCACCCCTACAAATTTCAGAATCTTGCGACGCTATATCAGTTCCCCCCTTTGATGACAAATGTCATCACACCATCACAACCTCATTCCCTTGGAGAAAGAACCGACCTAAACAGTGCTTGTTGCCATTCTATTTTGTCGGAACCTCTCCATTCTCTTAAGATTCTGGTATTGACTGTCCTGCAGTCTAGCCATTCGCCTCTCACTCGATCTAAGAGCTCTCTCACTTCCCACACGACTGAATCCTCTACCAATCTTCTCCCACACCCCGTCTTCAGTCAAATCCGCAATCTCTTGGTGAATTGTGGTAATGTTGTCAATATATTTCTCCAAATCCTTGCTATTATCTGGAATATACGTGCAACATTCTTGAACTTTCAACAATTTACAGACTCCACCCTCTTTTGACAATAACACGTCTAAAGCAAGACGATTTTGCAAAACCATAGTTCTTATCGACAACATCTCTCAATCCACCAACAACAAAGACCTCGCCGTATTCATTGACAACTCATCAACCACAGTCGCCAACTTTCTTATCTTCACATCATTCAAAAACACACCCAAACTTGGTATCATTGCTCCAAAGATATCACCAATCACTGCTCCTGCACTTGCAGCTCTCCGCACTTTAGAGTGATGTCCAGTCTCCAAAAGATTTAAATCTTCCGTATGATAAATCTTCGGAAAAATAATAGCCAAATAACATGTACCATACTAATTCGCAGGCAACCTCACATAGGCGTTCCTTCCACACACAAAATACACAGTTGGAATCACTTGCACCGGACCTCGCAAAAAGTTTTTAGCAGAGTCCTCCATGGTAAAGGTATGATCGCACGTACTCTGTCCTACCGAGACTTTTTCATAATAAGTCTGAGGAGGTCTCACACACAACTTCCCCTTCTGCTTCTGATCTAGCGCTATGGGTCCATAACTTCCCTTAGATCTGTGTAACTTCTCCTCCTGAGTCCAATCTACTGGACTCTCTCCTGTATTCCGTGTCTGAGTTAGTTTTCTATATCTATCCTCCATCTGGCCAATAAACTTCTTCTCTGTTTCTGACAATAAACACGTTAGGTTATGTCGGTGGGCGTAAACTGTATCCAAACTCAAAGTCGGTATGAAATACTTCCGAAGTCTGTCCTCTGACTTATAATAGTCGTACTTATTCAAATGCTTATAAGCCGGTACTTCAGGAAGTATTGCATCATAATTGGAAAATAAATACTCAAATTGTCTTCTCTCATAAAAGATGCTAAGCAATAAGCTGCAAGAAATCCCATAGGTTAGTGGAACATGATGGTATCTAATACCCTCATCCACGGAAGAAGGTAGCTGCATGCACACATAGCAATCTTTCGCATCCATAGCATCAACATACTCATACAACAGCTTCGCATAAGCATTAAGCTTAAAGTCACTTCTGGACAGATCCATATGAAACCTACGACTCTCTTCAAGTCTTTGAGCTCCTATAGTAACCTCTGTCTGGCTAGAGGTGGTAGGTGTAGGTGTCCCCTGTACCTCCCCCTCCTGCTCATGGGAAACGATATATGAGGCTACCACTATCACAAGTATAGCAGCTATCACTACCCCTAAAAGTGTACCTTTCACTAATTTAGCTCTACGGTGGGTTTTTCCAGCATCCGCCATCCCTGCAACGTTCTCAAGATTTCAGTTTAACAGCAACAAGAAAAAGTCTCTTATCTCTTCCGAGTATTTCCTGTCAAACCAGTTCACACATCGCCTTGAAGCTGGAAGTCCCCTAGCAATTCTCAGTTCCTTATTCACACAGTCCACAAAAAGACTTCTTTAGCCCTCTTTCAGCGTTCTGACGGAAAGACCCTAACTTTATTCTTCTTCCACTCGGGCCTAGGTTATCTTCTTCTTTTGGACCTTTATGTACAACAAAGTTTTACTTTGAATCCAGAATGATATTCGCTCTAAAAAACAGCTCTAAAACTCCTTGCAAAATCTCAAGATGAAGAATCACCAACTCCTGATGTGGTGGTACAATAGCAAAAGTCGGAAAAACCAGCGTCTCCAGAATCAACTCACGAACTTTACTCAGAAGCGGTGGATTCGGAATATTGAGGGTCAATATTCCTTCGATTTCCAATCCTGGAACTCTCAGTAGCACTTCTATCTTCAAGTTCGGAGAATTGCTGATCAGTGTCAAGGATCTCAGCCTCCCCGTGCTCGGTATGCCTGGCATCAGTCACAGCGTATGTCCACTCCGGCGAGGCGTACCTTTGACACGGCACTCTTGCTCTCCTTGACCTTCTCAGATTCACTCGATCTCGCTCTTCGTCACTCTGCTCAGATTCAGACGTTTCAGAAACTGGGGCAAGATCTCTTCCAGGTGCCAATCGCAAGTTTACCTGTCTCTGGTTCACGGGCCAAACTCTCTCTGCTTCAGTGGCACTGCTGCTCTCCCTTCGAGTACCCTGTGCACTATTTCCTTCTTCAGCAGAATTTGACTCTACTCCACCCACAACAACACTTTCTCCGTCTGAGTCAAATTCGGGGCTTCGATTTGCACAACCCCTTTCAGCTCGGTCTAGTGCACAACTAACTGCATCAGCAACCCTCACAGCTTGGCTTGCCCTCTCAGATGGCTCGGCCACCTCAGCTGGATTTTCATTCATGAGAGGGGCTGTATCTTCCAAGGGTGCTGGAACTCTGCGGGTATGAGAGGAATGCACCCAGTTCGGCAGTCCCCCACACTTCACTGCCGTGTTCGTAACCAGTATTACCTGGTACGGCCCACGCCAACGAGCCTCCAGGCAACTCTTCCTCACCTGTTTACGCACAAGCACCCAATCCCCTGGGCACAGGTCGTGGCACAGGTCACTTGCGGCTGGAACAACTGCTGCTTGCACCTGCTGAGACACAGAACGGACTACGTCAGCCAGGCCCTTACAGTAGTCGAGAATCAAGTCATCAGTGATGTTAATTAACGCAGTAGCAGGTATTGCTGGTACTCGCATTGCTCTCCCCATGAGTATCTCATGAGGTGACAACCCAGTCCTCCTATCAGGAACACTACGGAGGCTCATGAGAACTAAAGGAAGTGCGTCGGGCCATTTCAGTGATGTCGAAGAACACACTTTTGCCATTCGTGCTTTCAAAGTCCCATTAACTTGTTCCACAATCCCAAAAGCCTCTGGTCGATAACTGCAATGCAATTTCTGATCCCCACTTAAGGCAGCACAAAGCAATTTCATGATCTCACTATGGAAATGTGTCCCTCTGTCTGACTCCAAAGAGGACGGGAAACCGAACCTCAGGAGAAGTTCTCTCAGTAACAGTTTAGCTACGGTGAGTGTGTCACATCTACTTGTTGGGTAAGCCTCCACCCATCTTGAAAAGACACATACTACAACTAAGATGTACCTCAACCCATTGCATTTGGGCATCTCAATGAAATCCAACTGCATCCTATTGAAAGGCCCTCCTGACCTCCCAATGTGGCCCAAAGTCACAGCAGTTCTCTTTCCGGCAGTCATCTGCTGACATGTAACGCACCTCTGACATACAGCTACTGCACGAAACTTCGGATTGTCCAGGTCTGTCGAAACACTCGCATCATCACGTCTCTACCAAGATGTACAGCACCATGTATCAGTCGTGCCATTGGATTCAACAAACATTCTGGCAACACAGCTCGGCCATCATTCGAAGTCCATACATCCACATCTCCCTTTTCACATCCAGCTCGTATCCAACTGTCTCGTTCCTGATCAGTAACTTCCTCCTGCACCCGTTTTAGTTCCTCCCATGTATCAGCCATGGTCAATATCATGCTGAGGTCGGTTCTCTCTTGGCTCTTTTCTACATGGCCTTCAGTAAATATGCATTCATATTCTGCGCAAAACCGGGCAACTTCCTCCGCATAGCTATTAACCCGCAACACTAAATTGTTCCCCTTGCTGTGCGCAGAACATTTGAACAACTGTGATTTCCTCGGGACATTGCAATGCGTCCAACAACTGTCTCACATATTCCCCATTTCTGATGGGCGAACCAGAAGATGTCATGAACCCCCTCTGTGACCATAACTACCCGAAATCATGAACGACACCAAACCCGTACTGACTATCGGTGTAGATCGTTACCCGAATCTGGTCAGCAGCCAAACAGGCACAGGTCAAAGCAATAAGTTCAGCCACCTGTGCGGAGTATACTCCTTCTAAACAAGCGGCTTCAACCACATCTGTGATGGTACATACAGCAAACGCTGCTCTCAGTCGACCAGCACTGTCTCTTAAACATGAACCGTCCACGAAGAAAATTTAATCGGGGTCTGTGAGCGGCTCATCAACAATGTCTGGTCTTGGTTTGGTGCAAAATTCAGTCACATCGAGGCAATCATGGTCCTCACAATCTTCATCATCTACGGTTGGAATAGGCAATAACGTAGCAGGATTTAAAACAGAACACCTCTTCAAAGTCACATTCTCTGCAGCAAGTATAACTTGCTCATAGCGAGTCAATCGATTATTCGTGAGGTGCTGTGTTTTAGTCCTTTGCAAAACAACAATTGATGGACAGAATGCAGAACAATGTCATACATTCACCCAAGTACAGACATCTGGGCCTAAATCCATCGTTTATTTGCTCACCATGCCATTCCAGTTTGAACCCAGCCATATGCAAATCAGTCTTGACCCTGTGCCTCATGGGATCAGTCCAGCCCGAACTGCCAAGCCAGGTTCTCCCTAGACTGGAACCAAGCATCCTAGGACCGGTTTCAGGGTTTCACCTCTCTTCAGCCAGGATAGCTTGATTCCAGTGGCATGGAGAGCACGGGAGTCACGTCTGAGCATACCCATCCCACTCGGGGTGACAAATGCAAAACAACAATTGATGGACAGAATGCAAAACAATGTCATACATTCACCCCAGTACAGAGATCTGGGTCTAAATCCATCGTTTTTTTGCTCACCATGCCATTCCAGTTTGAACCCAGCCATATGCAAATCAGTCTTGACCCTGTGCCTCATGGGAACAGTCCAGCCCGAACTGCCAAGCCAGGTTCTCCCTAGACTGGAACCTAGCTTCCTAGGACCGGTTTCGGGGTTTCACCCCTCTTCAGCCAGGATAGCTTGATTCCAGTGGCATGGAGAGCACGGGACTCACGTCTGAGCATACCCGTCCCACTCGGGGTGACAAATGCAAAACAACAATTGATGGACAGAATGCAGAACAATGTCATACATTCACCCCAGTACAGAGATCTGGGCCTAAATCCATCGTTTTTTTGCTCACCATGCCATTCCAGTTTGAACCCAGCCATATGCAAATCAGTCTTGACCCTGTGCCTCATGGGAACAGTCCAGCCCGAACTGCCAAGCCAGGTTCTCCCTAGACTGGAACCAAGCATCCTAGGACCGGTTTCGGGGTTTTACCCCTCTTCAGCCAGGATAGCTTGATTCCAGTGGCATGGAGAGCACGGGACTCACGTCTGAGCACACCCGTCCCCCTCGGGGTGACAAATGCAAAACAACAATTGATGGACAGAATGCAGAACAATGTCATACATTCACCCCAGTACAGAGATCTGGGCCTAAATCCATCGTCAACACTCCGTCCATCATTTCCTTTGGTTTTTGCTTTGTTCGCCATAAGTTGGCAGGGTATGCTCAGACGTGAGTCCCTTGCTCACTTTGCCACTGGATTCAAGCAAGCCTGGCTGAAGACAGCTGAAGACGGCTGAAATGCCAGAAACCGGTCCTAGGAAGCTTGTTTACAGTCCAGGGAAGACATGGCTTGGCAGTTCGGGCTGGACTGTTCCCATGAGGCACAGGGTCAGACTGATTTGCATATGGCCATGTCTGAACTGGGGCTAAAGAACGGTGATGGATTAAACCCAGATCAGTTGACTGGGGTTGAGTGCTTGCAATGTTCAACACTCCGTCCATCATTTCCTTTGGTTTTTGCTTTGTTCGCCATAAGTTGGCAGGGTATGCTCAGACGTGAGTCCCTTGCTCACTTTGTCACTGGATTCAAGCAAGCCTGGCTGAAGATGGCTGAAATGCCAGAAACCGGTCCTAGGAAGCTTGTTTCCGGTCCAGGGAAGACATGGCTTGGCAGTTCGGGCTGGACTGTTCCCATGAGGCACAGGGTCAGACTGATTTGCATATGGCCATGTCTGAACTGGGGTGGCAGAGTGGGCTAAAGAACGGTGATGGATTAAACCCAGATCAGTTGACTGGGGGTGAGTGCTTGCAATGTTCAACACTCCGTCCATCATTTCCTTTGGTTTTTGCTTTGTTCGCCATAAGTTGGCAGGGTATGCTCAGACGTGAGTCCTTTGCTCACTTTGTCACTGGATTCAAGCAAGCCTGGCTGAAGACGGCTGAAATGCCAGAAACCGGTCCTGGGAAGCTTGTTTCCGGTCCAGGGAAGACATGGCTTGGCAGTTTGGGCTGGACTGTTCCCATGAGGCACAGGGTCAGACTGATTTGCATATGGCCATGTCTGAACTGGGGTGGCAGAGTGGGCTAAAGAACGGTGATGGATTAAACCCAGATCAGTTGACTGGGGGTGAGTGCTTGCAATGTTCAACACTCCGTCCATCATTTCCTTTGGTTTTTGCTGTGTTTTAGTCCTTGTCATCAACAGTTCAACAGAATGTGGTACATAAACTGTAAGCGGATGACCCATTACAATACTCTTGCATCTTTCAATACTGACACCTGTTGCAGCAACGGATTTGAGACATCCAGGCAACGCAGAAGCTACCGGGTCTAAAGTAGCTGAAAAGTAGGCAACTGGTCTACGGGCACCTCCAAGACTCTGAGTCAAGACTGCCAATGCACAACCTTCCCTTTCACAGCAGAATAAGGCAAATGCCTTATTGTAATCAGGCATCCCCAAAGCTGGGGCACAGCACAAGGCTTCTCTCCGCCTCAAGAATGATCTCAAACAGTCTTCGTCCCATGGTACCGGATCACTCACATCCTTACGCGTCAGCCGTTGTAAAGGCTTCGCTTCAAAGAAGAAATTGGGAATCCATTGGCGACAGTAGCCGACCATCCCCAAGAACATTCTGACTTCTCTCTGAGTGGTAGGCACAGGCATATTCATAATTAGCTCAATACGGTCTGGTGACACCTTTCTCCTGCCTTTCTCAATTCTGTGGTCCAAGTACTGCACTTCACTCAGGCAGTACTGCAGCTTGTTAGGAGACACCTTGTGTCCATTCTCTGCCAAATAATTCAGTAGGGCAATTGTATCAATCCTGCAAGCGTCTTTGGTCTCCGACGCAACAAGCAGATCATCAATGTATTGCACCAGAACAGAGTTCTGCGGCAACACAAGACCTTCAAGATTCTTCTTCAAGATATGATTGAAGATAGACGGGCTCTCCGTATACCCCTGTGGGATACGACACCACGTTAACGCACGATTCTCCAGCCGAAAAGCAAAAATAAATTGGCTTTCCTCATGTAGAGGGATCGAGAAGAAAGCTTGACACAAGTCAATCACTGTGAACCATTCAGCTTCACATGGGATCTGAAACAGGACCACAGACGGATTTGGCACCACTGGACAACATGGAACAACTATCTTGTTAATCTTTCGCAGGTCTTGTACGATCCTGAACTTCCCAATTGGTTTCTGTAATCCCTTGATAAGTGAATTGCATGGGCTACCCATGATCTCCTTTAGAATTCCCTGCTTGATCATCGACTCAATTACATGTTTGATCCCTGCAATAGTTTCAGGTGACAAACTATATTGGGGCGTCCTAGGGAACTCTACATTTGGCTTAACCTGGATTTTCACTGGGTCTACACCCTTGACCAATCCGATCTCTTCTCCACTGAGGTCCCAAACATCAATTGACATGGAATCCCTCAGATCTAATGGGAGTTCTTCCACTGTCAATGCCGGATACATTTCCACGCACACACGCTGATTCGCAACCTTGAAGGTCGCATCATCATCCCTCGTCTGTACCTCTACTTCCTTTGGGGTACAATAAATGGTGCAATTCAGCTTGCACAGCAGGTCTCTACCTAACAGGCAAACTGGACTGGAGTCACACACCATAAACTGGTGCCGATCTCTGAAATTTCCTATCTTCACTGGAATTGGCTCGGTCAATGGGCTAGTCATTTTCTTATTTGCTACACCAACGACTTGGATTGACTGTCCTGAAAGGGGTAGGTCAGGGACTACTGCAGATCGTACAGTAGACCGAGTCGCACCGGTGTCAACCAAAAAGGTTGTAGGGTGACTATCAATGTCCGCTTCCACAAATGGTCCCCTCTGATCTACCTCCAAGACTGCTCCAAGCACGCAGTCCTCTTCCCCTCTCAAGCACGGTCGTGCCAAAGGATCTGGGCTGTATTCCTCACTTCCTTCAAACATGGGCATCTGTAGGTAAGTTCGGACTCCCTGTTGCGTATTCGGTATCCTAGGTGGTTGAGGAACCTGCATCTGCGGAACACCAGACCCCCCTTTGACCATCTTCGGTCGAGTCACTGTAGGGACCATGTCCGCCACAGGAACCTGAACTACCTCTCCTTCTTGCTGTATCTGATTTAACGGGTTCAAAGGACACTCGCATTTCCAGTGTCCGATCTGTTGACAAAGATGACACGCAGTGGTCTTTTTCAATGTCTTAGGATCAATTGACTTCGGTCTTCCCTGACCCTGGGCATTCTGGTTTCCTCCTTGATTATTTCCCTGTTTTCTTCCTAGGGTCCCTCCATTAGGCTGTCCCTGAGCTGTTTGCATCTGAACAAGCATCAATTTGTCTTTCAACTTCCTGTGCTTTGATTCTATCTCATCACTACAGTACCTAGCATACCGTAAAATCTCATCCACTGGCTTATTCTGCCAACAAATCAAATGCTGCTGTATCATGAGACTAACTTCTGGCCTCAATCCCAACACAAATTTCGAAACAAACTGTCCCATGTCCTTCGTGTCTAACACATCTAATCCACTGTACTGTTTAAACGCCTGCAAAAGTCTCTCATGCACCGTCTCTTTTGGCTCTTGCACTGTCCGATCTATCTTCACCCAATCAATGTCCTGAGGTGAGATTTTCGACTTCAACCATGTGATCACCTTCTCGAACTTTTTCATTACAATGGGCGACGGACCATTCGAGATTGGGTCCCTGTGAGGCTCTGCGGTTGGCCACTCAACAGTAATTTTACATGCTGACCATAAATCACTCGGAACCACGATGTCAAATAATGTGTTCAAATCAACCCACAACACCTTCAAAATTTTGACAAACCGATCAACTTGCTTGTACCACTCTACGGGCTTTTCCCTCAGCCGGGGAAAATCATTTGTAAATGCAGCCAAATCACCCCTACTCCACGGTACATGCACATATCCTCCATTCTGTACCTCTCGTAAAGGGAAATTCCCTACCTCTGTCATCCCTCCACCTGGGGGTGGCGTCTCTCCTACCGTTCTTCTCGAACTTTTCTTCTTGGACCATCTTTCTTCCCACTTATCAAGCGTGATCCATGCACGCATTGCTATGATCAAATCCTTGACATGGGTTCTCAAACCCATGATTCTCTTTTCTTCCAATTCCTGATCACTATACTGCAATCTATGACTTCCTTGCAATGATTTCGTTTTGGACAAGTCCACATCATACTTTTTGGCCAATTCTGACAACTTCTCATGTGCAGTTCGTGCCTTGCGAGTCACATCCTTCGCTACAAAGAGTAACTCGTCTTGTTCGTACATGCATGTTCTCTCAAGAGGCAAATTCCCACTTATGATCTTGTCTACCTCTGCCTTTAGCCTAACAACATCTACCATTTTCCCCTTCAGGGTTCCCTTCAGTACTTCCCTACAAGGTGCACCATCCCTTTCATCATAATCACCTTCCCGTTCATGAGATCTACTCCCTTCTGACATACTCATAGGAACTGAACGATTCACTATTGTGCCTCGTTCACTTTCTGCTGTTCTCACACTCTGATTCAGATTCCTCAATGGCAGTGCCCACATCCGCAAATCTGATCTTGACTCGGCCAAAGACCTCGGCCTCACTGGTCTCATATCTGTCTGTCCCCTAGAGGAGTCTGCCGTAGTTGGCAATGGCGTACTCCATTCTATAGGCTTTCGAGTTTGCTCCATCCCACTCACTGATCCATTCTCTTCAACCTCACTCCTCGTTCCTACAACTGACTGCACTGAGCTTCCAACTTTCTCTTGATCTGGGTCGTAAACAGAAACAATGGGTCCAATGTTGACCGGTACCTTTAAAGCATCCGGTAACTGCGCACCTCTCCCAACCTCTGTGCTGCCTACAGGCTGGTTTCTAGTACTCTCAGCTCCTGTCGAGATCTTCCCTTCTATTCTCACTTCCGACTGAGTCGGTCCTCCACTATTCTCTTCTGACTGAGCTGATTTTCCCTCACAAGAATCGGGATTGTATGGAGGTGGTCTCTCGGACAACAACCTCTCTAGCAGGCTATCGTCTGTATCACTGTCATCATCCTCCTCTACTCTCTTTATCCTTGAGCCATCAGTTTTTACCAGTAGTGGATACAACCTGTCTCCTTCCATCGTTTGCACTCTCCACCTTTTCTCTTCTGCATCCCATCTTGCATTCTGTAATGCCTTAATCGACTTTTTCACCCTTTCCTGACTTCGATCTCTCTTCCTATCATGCGCTGCTCTAATCCATGCATGCAACGCTTCAAACTGAGTTGGTCTTGGCAAGGGTCGTAATGCCGCCATCACAGGTTTCAACTGGTACAACACTTCCAATCTAAACTAGCCATATCGCAGGAAAGCTAGCTCTCCTTCATTCTGGGTCATTTTATGCCAATTTTCAAGCCAAATTATAGTATGCAACCCTACATTTCTTGCCATATATTGCGCTGGAGTATCTTCGGGAGGGGCCTCTTCTCCCCCACGAGTAACCACATGTTTGTCACCTCTACACAATTCTCGGAAAACTTTAAAACATTTCATGATGAACAAATTTCAATCGAACACAATGTTTTCGTTTACTTCCTGATGTCAAACCGCACCAATAACAGCGCGACTCACACAAACAGACCTATCACAGCGCGGCACCTTCTGACGTCACCCGTCCTCCCCTTGCAGCAGTTCCCCTCCTTCACAGCACACGTCTCACCCTTGCATTCGTACCATTCATACGCTGAAATAACCATTTGTCCCAAACAAGTTACTTCTCTGACTGTCCGTCCACAGTCTCTCGAAGTTGTCGACCTCGGTTGGCAACTGTCTGTCCACGTCCGGCCAGACAATCACCTCTGATAGGTTACAAATACTCAAATTCCACGTACAACAACCCACAACCAGCGTCGGTTTCTCACGCACTCACACATTCGCTCCCCCTATCTAGGTCCAGGTGATCGATGACGTCTCACGATCCCCTTTCGGTGGTCAACAAAATCTACCTTGGGTGTCTTCTACACCACAATCACTTAAGCTACTCGTCGAGCCTAAGACTTTCCCGGGCTGCGCGCGCTCACAGCCTGATCTCACAATCACTCAACATTCACTCCAACTCCGCAAGACATCACACATCAAAGCAACACCACAATCTACAACATCTCACCCTATTCATACTCACTCCTCCAAGAACTGCTGCTTTCCGCCACACTGCTACTCTCCGTCAATCTCCATCAACCGCCGTCGTCCGCTGCTTGCCATCTGATGAGTCACCATCACCTGACTTCTATGGGTCTCAAGGATCTCTTATCCTAATCTAGATCGCCCCTCACTATCGGATATAACCATCCTACTCTGCTACCAACTGATAAGGCCGGATTCTTGCCTACCTGGTTATCTCCAAGAATCCTCACCGGTCTCCAGGATCTTTTTATTTGCCAGATCGCGTGGAGGGGATGAACACAATTATCAAAATATAACTGCCAAAATTAGACTTCATTTGGAAAGGACCAGTGACTCCGAGTCTAAAATTTGTAAGATTTTATTACAACCAAAAACAACTGAACATACAAACACCTCAAAACGAGGTGTAAAAGGTAAATGGGCACTAATACAAAAGCTAGCCTACGTAAGATTCTCATCCGACTCAAAACGAAAAGGATTACAGATTCCAAAATCATCAAAAAGGCGATCGTAAGGCCAATGTCTAAATTGGGAATCATTAGTCAAAGAGAAATGTTAGTCTGTCCCTACTCTATCTCTAAGGTGACATCCTCACTTAACATTCCCATCCCAGGCAAGAGAATCAAGGAAAAGGTGTCAGAAGTGAAGACTCCTTTAAGGAGTACCTTCACTTAGTCAGAGCTCGTTCTAAAATGCTCCTTCTAGCTTCCCGTCTAAACCTCTTCTGCTCAACCCACGGGGCACTGTCCCTAATACAAAACCCCCAAATCATAGAACACGCCCTTCGGCAGACCTCCTCAGTCAGGTCTTCTCTCTGTAGTTTTCCACAAAGTTGTCTTGCATCCAACGACGGTTAGCTTGACCTTGGGTCCCAGGCACCTTGCGCAGCAAATGTATCTGTCTCACATTACAATGCACTCCCCTGTTGGCTTCCCACAGCATCCTAACTCCTAAAACAAAGATCTATTCTCCCTAACGAGCTACATGTCCTTGCACCTGCAACAGAAACATGGGAACGAGAAAAGCCAGTTCACATCTTTAAGATTTCCCTGCAACCCAAAGCCTTTACCAAGGGAATCATTTTCGGCCTACAACATTAGCTAACATAAGGAATGAACAGGCCTTCCCTTTAGCATATAGGTGATCAGGCCTTTACACATTAAACACTATTAAACCACACTCTAAGCATTAGTTCACTATTTTCATATATATAAATAAGCAGCCTACACGTAAGCTTTAACATGGCACACGTTTAGCCTAATACATTGCATTGTACAAAAACTAATGATTATTCGTTTTGTTGATTACATTCACAATAACTTGTAACGTTAATCCTCACAAAAGCATTATTACATTTCTAATCACCTCTAAGTTAAACGATTACATCAATACATTTCTATGACACTTCTAAACATACATTGATTAATATAAGGGTGCTGGCTAACGGTGAATATGATGCACCCCTACAAATTTAGAATCTTGCGACGCTCTATCACCCTCTATACTGTCAATCTCTAGTGAGCCTTCTTTCCCTGTTTCCATAATGACTCTACCCTTATGCATGGCATCTAGGAGGTTTTACAAGGAGGGAGAGGATTTATCTGCCTTGTTTGCAATCTGAACCTTGAAAAATGATCCCAGGGAGGGAGTTCTTTTGGTGTTCTACAGAGGTCTAGCCATCCCCCGTTGTTCTCCTTGACCTTTTTTGAGGGGGAGGGGGAATTGCGGGGGGGGGGCGATGAGGCAGGAGCGTGCTCCAAGAGCTGAGAATGGGATGTGCATGTATTTTTACCAACAATAAATGTTGTTTCCGTGACTGCAATCAGGGGCTCGAGTGACAAGACCATACCACTGGCTGTGCTCTGTTTCCTTGCACCACTTACCAGACTAGACGGGGCTTTACATTTGTTTTACTGTGTCTCAAAGAACATCGGCCCCCACCTGCCGCCTCACAGTGCACTCACCGTTTCCCTCTGGCTTTTTTCAATTTGACGGGCTCTGCTATTAAACCCTGGGGCCCCTCGTTACAACTTGACACGACCCCCTGTGCCAGGCTCATGTGGCGAGTGATGAGACGCCAGCTTCGTTGCGCCCTGTAAACCCGCGAGCAGCTCCCATCCTGTGCCCTCACCCCCCCCAGCACTCTCAGGAGGGGAATCCCCGCGGAGGCCAGACGCCGCCTCCCTCCACAGTGCGACACCACAACAGAGGTTGTCAGAAAGATGCCACCCGCCCTCCCAAACGTCCTCACCAACCAGTCACACCTCTCTCGATGGCCGCTTTCACCTCCCTGCCACAGCCTAAGTTAGCTTCGCACTACATCCGCGCTGTTATGCACGCACTATCGATCCTAGAAGAGAGAGCTCCCAGCTGGCACACTAGCTGGCTGCCATGTTCACCTCTGTTGCGGGGGCGCGCATCACCATCAACCAACACAATCTCCTCTCCTGCTTGAGGAAGTACTTGGAAAAGCAACCAGAGGCTGTGATAGTGATACCTCAAGGAGCTTGCTTAATGAAGAAGAAGTGTGTGGAAGCCCTAAAGGGGCAGAGGTGGATTAAGGACTTTGCATGTACAGACAAGCTGTGTTGTTCAAAGGGGGTGGCGATTCTGATAAAGAGCTCTGCGCATACTACCCTAGGAGATCATATATCAGATCCTGGGGACATTGGTTAATATCGATGATTCGGATACATAGAACATGGTATACAATAGTAAGTTTTTACGGCCCGCATATTGTTGACCCTGGCCCTCTTCATGCTCTATATTGTCAGCGGTTGGAGGTAACAGTGCCAATAGAGATACAGGATGATTATAATGTACTATTGAACCTTTCTCTTTATAAAGCTACTACGAAAAGCACGGCCAACTCCCCAAAGATCATAGCACAAATGCGCCAGCTGATGAAGGACGTGGGATTATGTGACATCTGGTGACAAAAGGTCGATAACGCTAAATGATGTAATTTGAGATGTCATCGGTGATGTCATAAATGATGTCATAGAAAAAGTAATCAGTGATGTAATATGTGAGGTCACAAGCAGTGCATGGCGGGGCACAAGTTTTTTTTTTTTTCTTTCTTCTTTTTTCTTATTAGATTTCCCAGACTTTAGCCATTTACATGGTGTGGACTTTTAACTACATATGTACTTATTTCTCTATACTTGACATTGGACTCCATCATTTATACTTTCAATCGCTAGGTACGTTACCTTGCGTCATCCACAGCTATGGTATTGCTCTGTTTTCTTTGTTTAGTATTAATTTGTTACTATATGTTTAGGGCTCACAGCTCTGACATATGGGTTCTTCACCTCTTTACACATGGAGATCTGCATTTGTATAATAGGGACTTTTTCCTTGGTGCGTTCACTTATCTTGCGTTTTCACACTCCTTTTTTCCAATAATATGTGATGTGGTATTCGGGTTTTGGGGTATGTGGCTTTCCCTGAATGTGTTTGGTGCTTCACGAAAATCTTTTTCTGTTTCCTCACACTCTTCTGGAGAGTTTTTTTCTTTGACACGTGTTGGTGTCTCAATACTCTGTTTTGGGTCTCTTGATAGTAGTGGGACTAAATCAGTCTGTTGTTTTATAACACGTGATTTCTTGGCTGGATGTAATGAGAATTTACTCTATTTGTTTAACCCCTTCGACGCTCATGACGGAACGGTTCCGTCATGAGCGTCGGTTGAGCTGTGCTCATGACGGAACCGTTCCGTCATGACCACGCCCGCGCAGGTAACGGTCAGCACCGCGGGGGAATCCGCCCCGCATGGAAGGGGTTAATGATTTTATTGATGTTGAATATGTTTATGTTTACAGCCTTGAGAAAGTCTGTAGTACTGACAAGTACTGGCAAAACACGTGTTGGCTGTGCTCTATTTTGGATATTGATTTCTCTTAGAAATAAAAAGAACATCCTCTGCTGACATCACGTGGACCTTTCATCATATTTGGTGGATCTTGGACTGTCACACATGACTTTTTGATGTATGAAAATGCTCATTTGATTTTGAACGACGAAAGGTCCCCATTATTTGTTATTCAGCTGGACCTTCTTACAGGATTTGTGGATGTGCTGCATTAGCTTCTGTTTTTCGGGGCACAAGTTATAGTTAGCTCTGCTAACTGTAATTGGTGAATTTCTGTGTTTTTTTCAGTTCAAAACATTAATGTTGTCACTGACGTGTTAATCATGGCCCTGCAGCAAACCCTCCACATGCAGCCAACCCGTGCTGTGCAGAGACAAAGGGTTTGCCACCAGGCCCTGCGGCCAACCCCTGCAAAGGCACCCAACCCCACACTGAGCAGTCCTGCAATGCAAGGGGTTGTTCACAGGACCTGGCCACAGGCCCTGCAGCCAACCACCCGCATACAGCTGGGATGGAGCAATATTCTGATCTGTTTTCCTGCCCTCATCAATGATGATATGCCCCCAAGTTTTTAATTTCAGGACAGGGAACTAAGACCCTGAGTCCTGCAATGGCTATCAGCAACATTTTTCTCATGTTGCTGGCAGCCAATCAGAGCACTTGCTCCCGCGGGAGTCTAACTCCAGCGGGAGCGAGATGGTCCAATAGAAATAAAACTCCCTGGGCCAATCAAAACGCTCTAATTTTAAAGTGGCATTCCAACGAGAATCTCTCAAG
Source organism: Triturus cristatus (assembly GCF_964204655.1). Lineage (NCBI taxonomy): Eukaryota > Metazoa > Chordata > Amphibia > Caudata > Salamandridae > Triturus > Triturus cristatus. The sequence continues at coordinate 322,515,773 of NC_140590.1, read as the reverse complement.
ACTCTTGCGGACTCAAACATCCAAATATACAATTATTTTTGTCCTGTAAGTTCTCAAAAACCACTAAATGGATTTAAGGATTTACATCAAATCACAAACTGCACAATTTGTGGCACAAGATTTAGCTTCCTGTCAAATTTGATATAATTCCATTCAGGGGTTTTTGCTGTAGCCATGTCTAAAAAAGTCCATGGAAAATGCATGGGGATGTTATGTCTTGGGACCCACCCCTTTTTTCTCGGGCCCTGCTTGATGGATCACCCCAAAACTTTCCAGGAAAAAGCTGAGGTGGATGAACTTTTTTTTAGAAAGTTCTGTGAAGATTCGTCAAATGGGGCCATAGATATCAGTAAACCCAAAAAATGTTCTTTCTATAGCAAAACAGACCTAACTATACCTACCTAGTAGCAACCGCCTCTAGGTTATATATATATATATATATATATATATATATATATATATATATATATTCACTTAAAAAACCATAGGTTTCACACAAGTTATAGTTAGCTGTACATTTCACTCGTAAAAAACCAATGAAATTCCACGTTATAGTTAGATCAGGTAACTATAACTTGCGCGCCCACAATAAACTGCTGATGACGTCACATATTACATCACTTATGACATGGTCAGTGACATCACTCATGACATCAATGATGACATCTGAAATGACACATTGTGCATTGCGGTCGCGCAAGTTATAGTTACCTGATCTAACTATAACGTGGAATTTCATTGGTTTTTTACGAGTGAAATGTACAGCTAACTATAACTTGTGTGAAACCTATGGTTTTTTAAGTGAATTTGCAAGGTTTTTTAAATGCTAATTCCTAACTATAACGTGTGTGAAACCTATGGTTTTTTCAGTGAATTTGTACGTTTTTTTAAATGCTAAGTTATGTATTTATTTTTAATTTTTGCGTGGGACCAGGGCACCCACATTAGAGGCTGGGCCCGGGGGGATGCAGTCCCCGGGGCCGAAATCAGCCGAGGCCCCCCCATTATTTATGTACAAAATAAAAAGGCTGGGCCCCGGGGGATTTGGTCCCCAGGGCCAAAATCAGCCCGAATGGGAGGTCGTGCGCCCCCCCATTCAAAAAAGGCCTGGCCCGGGGTGATGGGGTCACGGGGGCCGAAATCGGACCAAGGAAGGGGGGCCTCATGGCCCCTCCCAAAATATATCAAATACATATTTAAAAAAGCCTGACTAGCAAGTTGCCAGAGGCCCCTCCCCTTTTCAGCAGCACTCTGCAAACACACCTCCTGGCGCACAACTGCTTGGGGGATGAAGTCCCCTTGGCTGATTTGGGTCCTTGAGGCTCAACAACCACTCTGGTTACCTCCAGTAAGTCCCACACAGAGGGTTTGCTGAGAAGTGATCAGAGCCCTTCCCCCTTTCTCCACCACTCTGCAAACGCGCCTCAAGGCACACTACCGGTTGGGGGTTGAAGTCCCCTTGGATGCTGAGGGTCCTTGGGGGCCAGAAACCCCTTCTGTTACCTCTAGTAAGTCTCACACAGTGGGATTGCTGAGAGGTTGTCAGAGGCCACGCCCCCTTTCTGCACCACCCTGCAAATGCACCTCCTGGTGCACCACTAGTTGGGGGATTTAGCCCCCTTGGCTCTTGAAGGTCCTTGCCGGCCAACTACCCCTCCAGTTACCTCTAGTAAGTCCGACACAGCTGGATTGATTAGATGTTGTTGTTGGAGGCCATGCCCCCTTTCTCCACCACCCTGCAAACGCACCTCCTGGCGCGCAACTGGTTGGTGGATGAAGTCTCCTTGGCTGCTGACGTTACTTGGGGGCCAACTACCCTCCTATTATCTCCAGTAAGTCCCACACAGTGGGATTGCTGAGAGGTCTTCGGAGCCCATGCCCCTTTATCCACCAATATGCAAACACGTCAACTGGCACACAACTGGTTGAGGGATGAAGTCCACTTGGATACTAAGGGCCCTTGGGGGCCAAGAACCCTCCTGTTACCTCCAGTAAGTCCCATACAGTGGGATTCCTGAGAGCTGGTCAGAGTCCCCGCCTCTTTCTCTGCAAACGTTACTACTAGATAAAAAACATACAAATTCACTTAATAAAAATAAAAGATTACAGGGACTTTGTAGTTAGGAAACAGAATTTGAAAAACCTTAGAAATTCACGTAAAAAACAAAGGTTACAGGGACGTTATAGTTAGGCTCAGGTTTCACCCAAACAAAACCAGTGAAATTCAGCAGTTTAGTTACTATAACTTATGCCCCTGCAATTCCCTGCTTATGTTTACATCGCTCATGACATGGTCAGTGACATCACTCATGACATCATGGATGACATTGCAAATGACATCACTAATGACATCATCCACAGAACCTCTCATAAACCTACTCACACCCACATGCAACCTCTCGTACGTCCACACAACCACTTACATACCTATTCACAGACCCATACGGGTACTCACACACCCACTCAATCCTCCATAGACCTACTCACACACTCACTCACTAACTCATATAGCCACTCACACAACCATTCACTCACCCATACAACCACTCCTACAACCAGTCACTCACCCACATAGCCACACTCTCACCAATACAGCTACTCACACACAGACTTATTCACCTCCACAGCTACTAACACACCCACTAAGACACCCATAGAGCCTCTCAGCACAGCCACTCACTCACCCATACAAGCACTCACTCACACACTCACACAACCACTTACATACCCATTCACACATCCATACAAGCACTCACACATCCACACAGTTCACCCATACAGCCATTCACACAGACACTCACTCTCCAATACAGCCACTCACACAACTCACTTAACCAAACACATACATTCAAACAGCCACTCACACACCTATACAGCCACTTACACACTGAGTCACTCACTCACACATCCATTCAGACACCGACTCACTCACCCATACAGTCACAACACACCCACTTACCCACCCATAGTACCACTTGTACCACCACTCACTCACCCATAAAGCCACTAACACACCCACTCACTTATCAATACCACCACTCAAACAGCATCTTACTCACCCACAAAGCTACTCACACATCCCCTTACATACCAATACAACCACTTACACATGATACACACAAGGATACATACAGTTACACAGCCACTCACAAAATATGTTAGGAGTAGTATAACTCAGAAGTAGAGCACCTAGTATACTAATTTAACTTTTGTAGTAGGTTAGTATGTATGTTTAACACCCATAAAAACACTTACGCTCACTTAATGATGTCATCAGTGATGTCATTTGAGATGTAATCAGTGATGTCATTAGTGATGTCACTAACCATACCATGAGTGATGTAATATGTGAGTTCATTGTGGGTATGTAAGGTATAGTTAGTTCAGGTAACTATAGCTGCTGAATTTCACTGGTTTTGTCAGAGTGAAATCTGAGCCTAACTATAACGTCCCTGTAATCTTTGTTTTTTTAAGTGACTTTCTAAGGTTTTTCAAATTCTATTTCCTAATTAAAATGTCCTTGTGAGAATCTGGCCTGGTACATGATGTCCATTTATGTAAGTGGGCACCTCGCACCTGTCCAGACAACCCTTATGGGGATTTAAGATGTCTTGGACAACCTTAGAAAGCTCTCAACGTGGTTGCTGTGGAGAGCAGCCTTCAGGCTTAGTCCAGAAGGAGTATAAAGCAGCTTGTTTTACCAGAATGCAATCTTATAGAATAGATAAAATGAAAACTAACCACAGAAGGTATTTATAAAAATATGTATTTATTATAATAAACTCTCTAACATGTTCAGATATCTCCTACCCAGAGATAATCACAATGCACACAATACTTTACAAAGAAACACAGTAAATAGCACAGAATACACAGTGGGCCCCGGGGGGAACCAAACTATATACCATAAAAGTGGTATAAGAACCACGACTCGGGTCAAGATAGTGTTGAGAGGACGTAGAAATGCTGGGGACCCAAGGAACCACCCAAGGTGAGTAGATAGGGACCCCACGGACAGCTTGTGCATTGTGGGAACAGACCGCGTGCTCAGTACAACCCTATGGGAAGTCACAATTGGATTTTTAAAGATTAAGGACCCTTCCCGGTGGACCCTGAAGAAACACCCTGGAAGACAGAAGGTTGGAGAGCCACCCTGCCCGTGGATACCGTAGTACCCACGGTACCTACACCAGGGAAGTTGGGTGCATAGGTGTGAAGTGGTGTCGGAAACAGCCATCGAACTGAATGGAGGACTTCAGGAAAGTGCCGCTGCAGAAGAAGGAGAAAGTGTATGGTAGAATCCAAAGCTGGATTCTAGATTAGAGGTTCCTGCAAGCAGAGGGGACAGAGTCTATGTCACTCAGGAGTGACCAGGAGACTTGGAAGACGAATGCCCTCTGATGTCGGGTGTTGCAGGATGGATGACCATGACCTTGACTCTGCAGCTGTGAGGACCAGGCAATGCTCAGGAAGACCAGGAGCCATGCATGACCTGTGCCATAACAGATGTCGAGTGCTGAGGGGTCAGTGTCCGGCGGGAGCTCTAACAAGCCTTAGTAAATGCAACCAACGTAGAAGACAAAGAAGGTGCCATGTCGGGGCCAGCAAGGTACGGGGGACTCACCACAAGCAGGGGAGTCATGGCAGGCCCTGAGCAATCAGGGGAGTCCAAAAGAAACAAAGGTGGCCTTCACTTGGACCCACATGCCGGAGGTACTGTAGTCACGAGAGGACCTCAAGCAGCTCACCAAAAGATGTAGGCCACGATGCACACGATGTGGTGTGGCTGAAGATTCTGGTCAATGGTGGTGCTCGAGGTTGGGGCTACTTGGAGCCTGAAGATCTCCTTGGAAGGAAGCTAACAAGCCTTTACAACTGCAAGTTGGCGGGGTGCACAGGGGTTTGTTTATTGCAATCCCCACAAGGGATACTGGCCTCAAACTTGGTGAGAGGGCAGGGCAGGCCTCAGGAGCTGTGGAAAACCATCACCTGTGTTGCAGAACCTAATGGTGTCCAGAGGAGCTCAGGATCAGCAGACCAATTTACTTAGTTGCTGTGCCTGCGAATGCAGGGGAGTGACTCCTTCACTCGAAGGGAGATTTCTTCAGGTGTCTTTGATGCCCACAGGCCTTGGAAGGTTTGTGTATGGTGCACAGGCACAGACGATGCAGCAGACTGGAAGGGAGACAAAGTCGAGCCCAAACGAGGTCCAGAGTGCCCAGACGGTAGAAGAAGTGGTGTCAGGTCTGAATTTGTCCCACAATGAATCTAGGCACCCACCCACAGGTAAGCCCTTAAGTACCCTAAGGAAAAGGTTGGGATGATTCAGGGGATCCTCCCTGGGGACGGTCTAGACTAAGGGTGGGCGTAGCAGGCGTAGTGCCTCTATGCGGATTTCCATGGACTTTGAAAAAACTCTGTGGAAATACTCTACGCTCTCTCCCCACTCCCAAATTAATAAAAGAATTTAAAAGAAGGCACTTACCTGCATGGCTGTCTCCTCCTCTGCCTGGCTGCTCTCCTTCCTGCTCCTCGCCGTCCTTCTCCTATAAAAAAACACTACGTTGTGCGTCTTGCAAGTGCGCACACGCAAGACGCACAACTTAGTGTGTTTTTTCATAGGAGAAGGACGGCAAGGACAGCGAGGAGCAGGAAGGAGAGCAGCCAGGCAGAGGAGGACGCAGCCAGGCAGTTAAGTGCCTTCTTTTATTTTTTAAATTAATTTGGGAGGGTGGAGGGGCTAGCTAACTCCGCTCCGCCACAGAGGGGAGTTTTTGCCTAACTCCACGTTTGAAATGGAGCGCGGAGTAGGCAAAAAATTTGCAAACTCCATTGACGGAGCGGAGTTACCCACCCAGGGTTAGTCTAGACAGGGGGTAGGTTACTCCCATGTCCTTTGACAAGTTTCGTGCCAGAGCCAACGGCTCCCAGAGCTGGTTTGAACTGGACTATGCATGGGGACACCAAAAGTGCCCCTCATACAGACTGACGGGCGCACCCACCCTGCCCCAATACACTGAATCCTGTCTGGGAGGTGGTCACATCTCCCTGTGACAGGATGCCTATTGTTCTGCCTGCCCATGCTCAAGCTTGGCTCAACAGCAGGAGGGAAGAATCGTGTCTCTGGTTGGCAGCAACCATTTTGCCAACCAAATAACATTACAACACTAATTGAGTGTGAGCTAAGATTGTGTTTACACCTTATGTTTTGAATTTCCCTACATTTTAGACTTCACATTCCTGTTACATTTCTGATAAACGCAATTGTTTCTGACTATCCAACGTTTTTTTGTCTCAAAATTCAGGGCGGATAAAAACCAGTGTGATGAGAGGAAAGTTTATTTTCAGTTTCTCATACCCTGGCGACCAAGAATGAGATAATATGAACATCATTTGCAACAACTTGTTTTGCATGTAATCTTAAAAGTGTGCACATTTTTTCGTTTGCAAATTATTAACTCACAATTTATGGGTTGAAATCCTAGGATTATTCTAAAGAATTCGGATGTCCTTTCTACCGGTTGGCAATATGTTTGCGTTAGATTAAGTACACAACCGAACAAACAGCAGACCTTGTTCTCCGGCTTCCATGCTCATATTTACTTCCTCGCCACAAGAGACTGCCGCTCGCTGCGGCTGGCTGTTCTTTGCCGCTTTGCAGGAGCTGACATCACTTTTATTGTACAGTGCTTTCTGCCTCACCTTTGCAACAACTTGGCGCTGTAAAGAGCAGATATCGCTCCAGTCCAACCCAATGGCGCTCAACAACCTCTAAAGGTGAAGTAGAGCTTGCCTGGATTGGAATCTTTTGCTTGGATTGAAATCTTTAGCTGAAGGTTGCACACACAGCTGAGCCGCAGGTGCATTAACCTACAAATCTCTCCTGCCTATCAAAGTATGCGGCGGGGAAACATGGACATAACGGGGTGGTCTGTATATAGCAATGTGGGGGATTTCTCATCAGTCATGTGCCTCAGAGCTACACCAGGGGCACAATCAGTCGCAATAAGGGCTTTTCAGAGACACCGACCTGTGGGTACATCATCCGAAGTCCTACAGGCCAGTCCTCTGTACTGTGAGTCGCTTCCTCTGTTGACAACTACCGAGACTTTCTGGAACTTTCCTCTATTCTGCCCAAGCAAGCCATGGCGAAGGGGCCTTCTCTCACTTACGCTGCTAACTGAAATACTGTTAGTTTTCTCTCTGCTACAGGGCAACGCGACGGCGGGGCGTGTAGAGTGCTCTTGGACTGAGAACAAAAATGCTGTTGAGATTTTGAAAGAACACAGACAAAACACAAACCGCAGAGCATCATTTAGCAAACCTATATTAACAGATGGGCGCGGGGCCTTCAGCCCTTTCAGTCACAACTTACGGAGGAAAGAGTGCAGTTCTGTGTGTGCATTTTATGACTGTCACACTTTCAGTTTGTATATAAATAGACCTAGCGTTGACATTGCTTGGGCTTTCCTAAGTCAAATTGTGCTTTCAGAGCTGGTGTTTCTTCCTGGGCAGGTTCTCAGGTGGTGGCCACTCTACTTGCTATAAGGACATGACTATCTGATCTCTGGACCGGAAGTTGTTTGTCTCTTTCCCCAAATCAGGCTCTTCCCCCAAGGCAGACTATTCACCGGATGACAGATTGTCCAGCAACAATTAAAGTCCCCTTTGTTTTAATTTTTGCATCACATTATGAGCTCTAGGCAGGTTCTGCTTCTACAATCATTGCCCTGATGGCCACTTATAGCAACCAATCTGGTGTCACTCTTCCTTGTTTGGTAGGATGGGCCCTGCCTTGCAGGTTGGTTTCCTGGTGGTCTGGCATTGCCTTGGTATGCCTGCTGTCACAGGACCTCTGGCACTTCTAACCTTGAATCCTGGATGATGTTTTCACGCATGGGCCCCAGTGGGACGGTGTCCCCAGCCGTGGCCCTTCCTCCCTGACTTCATAAAAAAGCTCTCTCCCTCCAGGCATGGCTGGTCTTCGCCATTTACCCCCCACCCCCCGAGGGAAACTACATTTGTTAAACACTTATGTTTTAAAATGCTAGATTAACTCCCCAGCTGTCTCTTGGAGCTATGGGACACATCACAGCATCTTCAAAAATGGCGTTGCTGATGCTCACATCTGTTAACCTTGGAATGAGCAGATCATTTTCCCACCCCTGAGGGTGAGTGCCTGTGACATGCAGTTCTGTACACAGGTGGACCTCTGCAGTGGGCGAAACAAATACACTATGCTGTCTGGCTCAAATTGAAATGCTAATATGTGGCCTTCATGTTACATACGGGTCTCTGGGGAAGGGCTAATTAGGACTCGGGACTTGAAACCAACAGGTAATGCATAGATAGATTCAACATACTTACAACATACCTCTTTTCAACTAATGTGTGCCCCACATGGAGGGGTGTGTACTGCATCATTATGCACAGACACACATCTCATACTCCACTCGAGTGATTGCTGTCTCGCCACCTGCCGGCTCTCCCTGCAGTCTCAAGCAGATGAAAGATGTCCTGCCGCTGCCTGTGCTTGTTGTTTATTCTGTGTATGAGATAAATGAGCATTTCTGCTGCTCTGGCTGTGCCTGGTTTCATTGTGAGGGAAGCCAGCACTGCTCCTCCTTGTGCTGCTGCAGCCTTCTCCGTACTTCCCTGTGTAGGAGATAACTATACGGTTGCTGTCTGTGCTGTTCTGTGTATGTAGGTGAGAGTGAATGTATGCACTGGTAGCTTGTTTTTCTTCGTAGTGCCTTCCACTGCTCTTCTGCCACTTCTAAGCACTTTAATTAACTGATGTTAGCAGTAGCCACTTTATAGTACTCAATTTACCAACATCAGAAGGATGGAAGGCGAATCCTTCCCTGCTAGGATTCGATCTTGTAACCTTCACACCACTTCATCTGGTAGCAGCCAGCACTCACCTCAGTGAGCTACTGTTAGTGTTCACGAGGCTTGCACTGCTGCTTGAGGGCTTTACTTTATCTGTGTGCGCCAGAAGTGATTTGGCTGGTGCTACTGTTGTAGCCCTTGTGTCTGCATGAGCCGAATGACACTGCTGCTGTAGTGCTGTGGCCTAGAGGTATGGCCTGCATGAGAAGCTATGCAAAGAGCAAATCAAAAGCTTAATAAATACATTTTTCGGTCTAGCACACAGACCGCTTTAGCTGTCTCACCAGATTCATCTATTAAAAAAGTAATACATAAAAATATACATACATATAAGCATACATACAAAGGCTTTCGCTAAATAGAGACATTTTTCAGTCTAGCATACAGACAGCTTTAGCTGTCTCACCAGCCTTATCTAATAACAAGCAACTGCAATGCAATAGGTCTCGCATTTATGAGAGTTTGAGCTATTGGCATTGTAAATGACAATGCCTTTTATTTATGTGTTGTTTTTAAAACACATAAATAGAAGGCATTGTCATTTAACAATGCCAATAGCCTAAACTCTCGCGAATGCGAGACATATTGCATTGCAAATGCATGCTATAAAAATTAAACAAAGCGTTAGGAGAGAGCGTGTCCTGCAAGCAACAGCAGGCAGTACAATGCTATTTGAGAAAATAGTGCTCGGAGGCTGTAATTAAAGCCTATTGAGTAACAATACAAGTAACAGGGGATGTCGCCATGGGAGGTTACAAAATGATAGAGATTAACAACAAGAGAGGGAGGGAGTTTTTTGGAGCCACTCTTAGTCCCCCAGGGCTGGTATAGGTAAACAAAGAAAGAGTGTGTCCGTCTAGTTTGAAAAAAGTGCAGAAGTAATTCAAAAGGGGGGAATCACTCTGTTTTTAGAAGAACCCTCACTCACCAACCTAGTTGGTGACATGCTTCATCATTGGGTTCCCACCGGAGAGACCGAATGTCTCCCCGGTGTGCTGCGACGCCTGATTTGTGTGTGAAGGCAGTGCAATCCATGATAGTGCTAGTTAAAATGTGTCACAGTTTTAAACCAACAAACAACTTTAATGGTGGTAAGCTGGACACAATTAAAAACGGTGTGGTGGACGTGAGAACTCTGGTGATAAATTGACCAGCTACGTCCTAAATTCAGTGCAATGTGGTAGAAGTGGTCAACATGTTTCTGCTTCTGATGTTATTACATGAAGCATTCTTCAGGACCTAGTGTTAGACCCCCACGGCGGTATACGCCCGCTAAGGCGTATCCTGACCTGTGGGGTCTGAGACCGCTGAGACTTACGGTTGTGATAAAATAACTCTATAGGATTTCTGAGAGCTTTCGATTGTGAAGTCAGATTCAACGTCACTACATGAGTCCAGGTGGGGGGCGGGACTTGTAGTCACACTTACGCCAAAGTCGCCAGCCCACAGGGAACCTACTCAGCCTCGGGCTGAGTAGGTTCCCTGTGGGCTGGCATGTCACCAACTAGGTTGGTGAGTGAGGGTTCTTCTAAAAACAGAGTGATTCCCCCCTTTTTAATTACTTCTGCACTTTTTTCAAACTAGACGGACACACTCTTTCTAGGTTACAAAATGAGACAGTGCAGTATTAAGGAGGGACTTTTCAGCCTTTTGACCAATGAACAGCCACAGCTTATAATGGACAGTGACACAAGGCAATGAGAAATGTGGGCGGAGAGTGGGTGAAGCTTCAAGTCCCAACCTCAATACAGCATGCCTCGCAGAGCAGCGCATGAAATGTCCAGGCTCGACTCAAAAACGTAATACATAACAAAATACATAAATATAAGCATACATACAAAGGCTTTGGATAAATAAACTTTTCGGTCTACAATAGATAGTTTTTGCTCTCTCACCAGCCTCATCTAACAAAAAAGTAATACATAACAAATAAATACATATAAGCATGCATACAAAGGCCTTAGATAAGGCATCTTCATCCATTAGTCTATTCAGCTGTCATTGCCATTTTCCTTCTGTCACCACAGCATACAGCATAGAGAATGGGTGAGCTCACTTTGGCCATTGGGTCTTTTGCACTGTGAGTGATGGCATTTGTCATGTCACAAGGTGACATGTATCTAAAAAGAAGGAGACTGCAGTACCAGGACTGCTGGGTCACTGCTTTACCCTGTCAATGCCTTTTCCTTTCAATACTTGGTCATTTTTAGGTCGAACATATCAGCGCATGCGCTGTCTGCAAGTCCTGCTGTCAACAATACAACCACTCTTATCCCACCTCCTGTTTACTGTTGGTGCTTTCCAACGTCACTCCTCTTTGCAGCCTTCTGTCTCGTTCGGCAGCCAAGCACTTCCTTTCCACGCTGAGGAGCACCGGTAAAGTACGGTGTAGTTACGCTTGCCGTCTTTATATCCTGTTTGGGAGAACTTTTTCTTTCTTTATTAATGCTTTAGGCCCGTCGCGGGCTTAGCGGGCCTTTCCCTTAAGCGTTTGTGTTTTTTTTGCCTTAATTTAGCGCAGCATCGCGAGCCTTTCTTTTGTTTAATTTAATACTTGCCCGCCTCTGCTCGAAAACTCCACCCTACTCACAGCCACCAGGCTTCCTTTTAAATGAGCGCTTCCCTTTACAACAAAGCTATTGAATTGATGTAGTAATTACTCCACCACTTGCCTACATGATTTTTATAAATTAAAATAATGGAATTGGACTCCACTTCTTTGTTTAATAAAAACAATCTTAGCGATATAACCATCTCTGTCATTATTTCCAAGTGGGGGAATATTGAGGCTGTTTTCTAAATGTGAATGACCACGGCATAGGGAGCTAAATAAACGGATTCAAGTGCATGTTCCTGTTGGCACGCAATTATTACCGCATAGTTCCAGTGGCCCTTAAAATAACTGATCAGCTGGAAATTGTTAGAAATGTAACCTTAAAATATGATCCCAGACATTTTTCGTAACATTATTTTTTTGTGTGCAGATTTATATAGTGTGAACTCGACCCGTAGGTATTGTTCCAGTGGCCCTCAAAATACCTGATCAGCTGGAAATTGTTAGCGATGTAACCTTAAAATACGATCACAGACATTTTTCGTAACATCAATTATTTTTTGTTTCATTTTATTTAGCGCAAACTCGACCCATAGACATTGGAGAGCTTTACATGAGCACCAGTTACGTAACATAACACACAATCATTTTTGGTAGGCACAGGAAGAATATGGGGTTTGCCCAGAATCACAGGATGTTGAGCCGACGCTGAGGCTCAAATTGGTTTCCCAGCTTCTAAGTTGACAAAGTACATGCCAGTATTACTCACCGTGATCACGGGATTTTACATTATAGATATAGCCTAATGAGGACTTTTATTACCAATCGATGATTCTTTCAACTATAACATTTAGATTTTGGATATATTTGGCCACCATTGTCAGGGGAAGATTGTTCGTGAATTTCCAACTTTGAGGAATTTTACTATTGATCGACGATTATGTGAACTATGCTTACTATAACAATTGGATTGTGGGTAGATTGTGGCTACAATTGTCAAGGGAAGACTGTTCATGATTTCCAATATTGAAATAGCAGTCCAGGCCCTGAGGAAGTATTTGGGTATTGTCCTATAGACGAAACACGTGTTGACTGTTGGCTGTGTCATCAAAGAACTGAATTGTGTACAAACAAGTCTTCTTGAGAGTACAAGATATTAGACTAAAGATCATGGACTAACATTTGATGTTATTGTTGTACATGGACCAACTATTTGAAATCTGATCATATAACAAAAATATTTTGCAGTGCTCAGGGAACTATTCTCTTTACCTCTGACCGTGAGGCCACAAACACTCGCTGTTAGTTTTTATGTTGATCTATAAAAGGGAGCTAACGAAAGAACAAATTTTAAACCTCCCATAAGATTGTTTATAATTGTGAAATACGTGTTTATTGTAGGCTTGTGAAGTATGTTTAACCAATATTAGCATTTTAGTACCACGAAGACGCCTATATCCTCATATTGAACATTCTTTGATAAAACTTAGGTTGTTCAAATGCAAAGAGCCAGCTTGCCTATTGAGCGGTGCTGTATTAAAAAAAAATGTTTATTTAATTGCCTAAATTTGACACATGCAATAAAGCGCTTTATAATAGAACCAGACGCTACACGTAAGGCACAATGATATTGAGTGATTTGCCCAGAATCACAAGATGCGGAGTTGATCCCGGGATTCAAAGCTGTTTCCTAGTTTCAAAGTCTCAAAATTTAGCCACCCCTAGGCCACAGAGGCCCTTGAAACACAGCAACCACACCGTACATCTTTACTGGTAGCAAGTGTATTTAGCCTTAAGGTTTCAATTAGAAGTCCATATAACTAGTTCTCCCTGCATCATTTTTTTTAATATGACACATTACAAAGAATCCTAATTTAAAGAAACCCCTAAATTTTCTTAACTAAAGTTTTTTTTGCAGTTTCATATAGAGCAAACTCTCCCCCAAGGTATTGGATCACTTTAGCTGAGCACAAGTTACATTACATTACATTGTACAAGGACACATTCATTCTTGGTAGGCACGGGGAGAATAAGCAATTTACCCAGAATACAGGATGCTTAGGCAACGCCAAGGCTAGAGCCTGATTCCCCACTTCCAAAATCCGCAGCTATGGTCTGCCGATCAGATAATATTTAAATAGCTATTACCTCAATAAGCATTTCACTGAAAACGCGGCTAAATGTGAGTATACAGCCAGGGGGATATTCACAAGATCGTGTGATAACTACCGCAAGAGTAGCGTAACGCAACTCTCAACATCGCAGCCTATCGTGGGAAAACAACCCCGTGTCAATGTGGAATTCACAACAAGACGGCCTCTTGCGAAAGTTTGCTGAAACCGCGGCCAATGCCCGCGATACAACTACCTCGACGGAGATAAAAACACAAACCCCAACGCCAAAAAACCTGCGATGGGCCAAAGCGTGATGAGGAAATCAGCAATAAGCAGCGCCAGGCCTGCAACGCACAACTGGCAGGTGGGAAAAATCACCATAAAAGTAGAAAAAACACCCAAACACAAACTGACCAACATCCAAGCACCATGGAGGCAGTCAGAGCAGGCGCAGAGGACGAGCGCAAAACCACAAACAGCCCAGACGACCAGCCTGGGACCTCGGGTACAGGGAAGGGCAAGGACAAGGACTAGAAGAAGAGGAAGACAAAGTTCAGCCCGCAGGCGAACAGGATCATAGTCACGGAGGTGATGAAACACCATCAACAACTGTTCATCACCTCCAACGTGTCATTGGGCACCAAAACTGGAATATGGTGGGACATCGTGGACAAGGTGAATGCCGTCGGAGAGCACAAGAGGACAATGGACGAAGTCAAGAGGCAATGGAATGACATCAAGAGAAAGACGAAGGACAAACTCGCAGCCAACCAGAAGGCAGCAATGCAGACTGGAGGTGGGGGCCCAGCGCCACAGCTCATGCTGGATGACATGGAGGAGCTGGTGTCGACAGTCATCAGTGTGGATACTGTGGCCAGAGTCGGGGGACCGGACACTGCTCGACAGGACACAACACAACCGCAACAGGGTGAGTGACCACCAGGTACTGGGGGGACGGGTGGAAATGGCCACGATGGCACACATGCACAATCAAGCAGAGCACAGTGCACACCCTCAATTACTCTGGGTCATCGTCCAGATCCATAGACTGTCACAACGTACAATGCTGTCTGAATGTCAACATGTACCATGCGGCTACATACATGTGGACACATTGCAATACACCATCTCCCCTTCACATTGCAGGCCCACCGTCAACACCACCTGCAGAGCAGTCCCAGCCACTCTTCACTGATGACGAGGAGGACAACCCCAGCATCGACGCACAAGCCCTCCTAGACATCATTGACATAATTTGCGACTCACCTCAAGGATCAGGGCTGACCAGCTGCATCGAGGAGACCCAAACCACCCAGCAGGAGACACCCACGGCCCCAACAGTCTCCCACGACCCCCAGGAACAACACACGGCCTTCCAACGCCGTGTGCTGGAGGCCCAGAGGGAGACGGCTGAGCAGGTGCAGGTGGGGTTCGACCTCATGACTACCAAAGTGGACGCCATCCATGGGTGTCTATGCCCACTCCATGGTCTCCAACGAGCCCTGACTGACATCGCTGGAGTCCTGACACGGAGAGAAGAACACCTGTCCACTCAGAGGGACACAAGCGATACCAGCTGTGGGCTGGCACACATGCAGAGGCTCATGGAGGACATGGGGGCGGAAAGGATGGCAGCCACCGCTGTACATCAGCAAAATGTAGCAGGGATCTACCATGCCCTGCAGATCATCATCATGGCATTGCTGCCACAAGGCGTGGCGCAGATGAATGCTGCTGCCCCCACACCATCCACATCTCCGCCCCCTGGTGTGCCATTGCCTCACAGTGCGGCAGACGTATCCACTCTGGCACCTGATGTGTCAGTGGCACACAGTGCCTCCGCCGGTGCTGCAACAACCACAGGTGGGGCATAGCACACATCCGGGGACGAGGACGTGGATGGGTTTGTGATCAGGAGGCACTAGCATTCATTTACACCACCTGGCTTGTTTCTGCTTGGTGCCGCACATGGCCTCATGACCGTCCACTGACCCCCGATACACTCCGATGCACTCACCTTGGACAGCGACATGGACTACCATATCATGTTTGATGACCAATGACACGGCGACCAGATTGCGGACTGTACCCTCCCTCTTCCACAGTACTTGTCATCCCCGGATGGACTCTGGCTGGCCCTCCACGGGCCCATATTGTGTAGTGTGCTCAACATTGCCCTGTCCCGCTCCAGCTGCAGAACTGCACTGGATGTGCAATAAACATCCAGTGATGCACTGCTGTGTCATGTCTTTCATCATTCACGTATGAATGTGGGGACAGTGATTTCCCTTGCGTCAATGATGCTCATCCTGTGGGATGCCAGTCAGAGGTTGCCACATTGCATATTGTGTACCGAGTCCCGTGAACACTACAACAGGGACACTCGCATCAGTCACTTCCATGTCCGGACATGGACTGAACCACGCCCAGAGCCCACGAGTCATTTTTGCAGGCCCTGCGCTGGTCAGGCGTATGGCAGGCCAGACCACTCCGCTTACGCTCCGAGGGGTCCCTCATTGCTACCCGTCACAGGCGTACACTCTGGTGGTGTGCAGGTCACTGGTCTAGTTGTCCGCATGTCACAGCCACTCCCTGAGGGCAGGTTTGCACGCACACCACACCCATCCGGCACCGACGATGTCACATTCCTCTCTGCCGGTGTTGACTGGATGACGGACGCTCCGCGGTTCTCAATCATAAATGCCACATGAGTTGTTGCACCCAGGGTTAGTGGCACCCGGGGCCTTGCGGCCGGCATGGGCCTACCACCACGTGGCGCTGACTGGCGTTGCACAGGGTTAGTGTCACCCGAGGCCTTGCGGCTGGCATGGGCCTACCACCACGTGGCACTGACTGGCGTTGCACAGGGTTAGTGGCACCCGGAGATTTGTGGCCAGCACACGCACCCCGCCACGGGACGGTGACTTTGGGTTCACTGAGTCAGTGGCACCTTAAGCTGCTGAGCAGGTGTGCAGCCTGCGATGAGCCTCCGTCCCGGCAGCTCAGGTTTTGTGTGCCCTGCTGGACCGCAGTGTAGGCCAGAGCCAGCGGGCAGCGCGAGCTTACCGCCAGGTGGCGTCGCTTCCGGGTTCCCAGAGTTAGTGGCACCCATTGGGCTGAGCGGGTGTGCAGCCTGCGATGATGCCGGGTGCACTGGTGTGTCCTATGCCATGGAGTAATCAAGACCCAGCACCAAACGTGAGACCTGGTGGCCTGCGGACGGGGCTGCATGGTGTTGAGGGTGCCATGTCCACGGGCCCCGGGCTTGTGGCTTGCAGCGGCACGTGGTGGGACCTCCTGTCTACGCGCCGGTGGCGGAAGGTGAGCAGTGAGGCCTGGATGTGCATGGGCGGCGGGAGGTGCTGGGGTGCCTCTGCCTGGGTGTGAATTGGCGGGCAGACGATTTTGTCTTGTGCAATTGTGTGTACTGTGCCAATTGTGTATCTGGACTCTGTTTCAGATGATGGGTCTGTCTCAGATGTGTGACCTGGTGTACTGCTATACATACTGGCAAGTGGTTGGAGACACACCGGTGGCAGCAGGTGAGCAGTGTGGCCTGGGTGCGCAGGGGTGGCACTCTCTCTTGCTCCCCCTCTCTTCTTCTCTCTCTCTCCTCCTCTTCTTCTCTCTCTCCCCCCCTCTTCTTCTCTCTCTTTTCCCCTCTTCATCTCTCTCTCCCCCTCTTCTTCTCTCTCTCTCTCTCCCCCTCTCTTCTTCTCTCTCCCCCTCTTCTTCTTCTTTCTCTCTCTCTCTCCCCCTCTCTTTTTATCTCTCTCTCTCCCTCTCTTCCTCTCTCTCTCCTTCACTCTCTCTCTCTCTGACCTTTGTTGTGCGCAGGACACACCTTCTCATCATGATTTTTGTCTTGCAGGCTGTGACCTACGCCATGTTTCTTCATTTCATTTCAGTGTTCATGTTAATAAAGTTTCATTTGTTGCTTCAAAAGTGAATGTGTGATGCTTATTTTTGTGACGACACATGCATGTCACCAGTTGTGTTTGTGCGACATCAAGCGGATTATTTTGGACGTGTTTAGGTGTAGCTGATGTGACATGTCTTTTGTCGGGGGGTGCCGGGGGGGGGGTGGCAGTGGGTGTTGTTGCCCTTTTGGGCCTCCAGGCTGCGTTCAGTTGCCCAGGTGCATCTGTTGCCCTTCTGATGTGGCTGTGGGCTGTGCTCCCTTTTGTGGTGCAGGCTGTGATCCGACTTTTCACCAGGTCAGAGCAGGTGTCATTTTCCTGCTGCTAACGCACCTTTTCGCCTGTTTTGTATTCTTATCACAGTTCTGTCTGGTCGTTGTGAATGTTGTGGAGTGATGTTGTCGCAGCTTTTGGCACGGTAACGGGTATTGGGTTTAGAAGTCTCGGTGTGCAAAATCAGGTTGGTAAACAATTCCTCCATTGCAGTTGGTGTATCAGATTTAACTGTCCATGTGTGAGATAGGAATACATGCATTAATGTAGGTCCCATAGTCTATTACTATATACAGTGGGATAATGATTCTGCTATAGTGACCGGTCTGGGACCATCTCCAGAGCTCCCAAGTGACGCCATGTCGTCTGGTATTTTCAGCCATTGGTGATAATTTATCCAACATCATTAGACATACTGTGTTTTCGAGGCCATATTTACAGTGTCACAATTTCCATGATGCAGCATATTTTGGAAAAAAGCTAGGCGTGGGTGAAGAGGCCACGCATACGTGGCCACTGGACACCTTGTCTTTGGCAAAGTTCATATTGCTGCAGGACCGGCTCAGCCATGTAACACTCTAAGGTTGCTGAATTAACTAGCGTTAGAGACAGTGCTTGTCCTATGATGGATACGGGACCAACAAGATTTTGAGTCTTCCCTGTGATATGTCATATTATGCGAGAAGATGTAACCCATGCCATACATTACAAAGATCTAGCAAGTCTTCAAATAATTGTTTCCTTTCTTAGGGCGTAGAACTCCAAGGCAACTTGTAATACTTTTCAACTTAAGGTGGTAGTATTTTATTTACTATACCACTGGATCACACCTTCAACCAAGTCCCTGTCCCCTGTAAGATCCTTGGTCCATTGAACTTTTCTTGTCAAGAGCTGCTCTTGTTACAGGTAACCTGTAATGCACGTTAGATGTGCTGTATATAGAAGCATGCCAACGAGTAAATTGTTATGTACTGCAAACACTTGTAAGCTGCTCAGTTCACTCAGTCAAATGTTCTACTGGTGGGGAGCCATTTCCTCCTTGTCTGCTAGCTCTATGTGTATATGTGATTTGTAAAGTGCCAGCCTAGACAAAAAAGCCTGGAGCGCGATACAGGGGCAAAGGCAGAGATTCCGTCAGCAAGTGAATGGAAGGGTAGCTGAGTTCAGAGGGTGGACGTGACTACTTCATCCTGATAAAGTGTCCTTTGAAAAAGTGCATCCCCATGTACTTCCTAAAATGGAGCATGGCTGGGACGGGTCTCTAAATCCATAGGGTAGATTATGTTATTTCTCCTGGTTTGTATTACATTACTTATGCTGCTTTGTGTTCGTAGTGTTGCCCTTGCTGCACTGTTCTGCACATGGCGTACAGGTAACACTGCTATAGCAGCAGTGCTCTGGAGGCTAGATAAAGTTAATACTGGCACTGTCACACTGTTGCTGCAGGTAACACTGCAGCTTTCACCCATTTTTCTGCATCTAATGCTGGTGGGTATGTTCCTTGTTGCTTTTCTTCTGTGCAAAATACTCTGGTGGTACTTCTGTTGACACACTGTTCTTGGCTGGTATGAATATACTGCCTGTGTTTTGTTGTTTGCATTCGCCTGGTGCAATGCTACAGTGGTGTATGTAACATGTGTACATTATAAAATGAGATGATGTGCAACAAATGCAGCATGACAGCTATTTGAACTTTAGAGTCCGAGTGCTAAACCTCTGTTCAGCTTCATCAATGTTTTTCAAGAAACAGCGGCGCCGGTACAAATACAAATCCTACACCTTTTTTAAATGTATTATAAAAACCTTACTCTTAGAGAACTAAATGAAACACCTTAAGTAAACTTTCACTGCAGTGCTTCGGGCGAGTACCATGCATTGCCCAACAGCCTTTCATTCCTCATAGAGATGTGGCAGGTTTTCAGATAGTTAAATGGTCAACTGCAAACTGACATTGTGATTTGTTTGTGCAATGCACTTAACAGGACTGAAAACACTAGAACACAGTGTAGCCCTTTGCTATGTCCCAGATACAAGCCGAGTACATCAGCTGGCGAAGAGTCTATGTGTTTCTGAAGGCAACCAAATCTGACATGCAGTTCAGGGTCCTGCCTGCTTCCTCCTGCGTTATTCTTGCCCCGTCCCCTCACACTCCTCCCATGTTATGTTGCTTTCCTCTGTTTCCACCTCTTTACTGCACTGTATGCCAGGCCATGATCTCCTTGTTTTCTGTTACGGTGTTTTAGAGCAGCCTCTGCACAGCACAGTATCCTCATTTCTCAAGCAATGCCGAGCTGTCTGCTAAAGCACAGCACCATACTTGCTTCCTTTTTAGGTCAAGCCTACACAGCGCTTGCACTGTCAGTCTACCTGTTGTCTGTACTTTGTGGGGTCTAACTCCTCCCACACTTTGGATTGGCTTTTGTGTGCGTTTTTAAAAATTGTAGCCTGCAAATAGCTAATGGTAGGTGCATGTTCCACCTTTCCTGAGAAGTTCACTCCCATGGAGTATGCCGCGGGTACGAGCAGAGACGCGCATGCAGTCCCTGTTTGCAGTCTGGTGCATTGTTACTGCTGCGGTTCCGATCGTTATGAGGAAGCAGTGCTGAAGCTGTTTAACCCCTCCCAGCCCAGCCCATACTACCGCTTCTTCCCTCTCTGCCTACAGCTTTTTTCCTTCACAAATGTGAACTTTATCAATTGACAGCTAAATAAAACAAGAACAAGAATCACAGAACACCCTGTCAAGCGAATAAAGCTTTCAAATCCCATGAATTAGTTACGCTGGTTAGTTGCTTACTTTTATTGCCACGCTACGCTGATGCCATTATTTTCTCTGAAACACACACGGCATTCATGTTTGTTTTCCCAAAACAGGCAAGAGCAAACCCCCCCCCCATGCTCCGTTATCACTGCCCAATCAGAGCAGCCTCTGTTTTAGGGAGCAAGCTTTGTTATTTAATGACAAGTGTATGACTTAATCTGGTTATATTTATACTATTTTTTTGACTCCGCTAACATCGTGTGTGCGGTTTTCCTTAATAGCAAAAACAAGCTTATAAAAAGGCATTTTTATTAGTGCACCCCACTTAACTTTCACTCTTTCATAACTACCATCTTTCTTCTCTAGTACTTCAGCTTTTTATTTCTGACATTACCTACACTTTTAGTTCTCAAACATTCTCTTTATTTTGTTTTGAAAAAATACGCTCGCAATTTGTTTCACAACAACTTTTCACATTCTCCCCTCTACTTCTTTCGCTTTCTCCCTGATTTTCCTATATTTTCCTACAATTTGCAATATCCGTAATATTCATTTCTATCCCTTTTGCACTTCCTCTATCACCCTTTCTCTTCCTTCACTTTCTCTCCTCTGTCTCTTCCCAATAATCCGCTCACCATTCCCACCTACTTTTCCGGTATACTACTCTTCTACCTTCTCTCTTTCTGTATCTCACATTTACCAACACTTGTCCTCTATTTCAATTCATATCCCCTACATTTATTCTCAATATAACATACACTATTTATTCCCTCTCTTTCATTTTTACTAATTCTTGCTGTTGCTTCCTTCAGAGACGTCAACTTCCATCTCGCTATCAACAAACATAATTCCTTACTCTTTCTCTCTCATTTCAAAACAGGCTGAAATAGCTGCCAGCAGCCACACTGCTCTACAACATAGCTTAAACACGCTGGCTAAGTCAAGAACTCTAGCTAAACACTTATAAGGACCCAAAGGCGAGACCTATTGGCTATGCCAATGCTTGTTGTGTTTTGTAATATTCCTTGCTTGCAGTAGCGGCATGCATGCATTAAGAGTGGTTAGCTGGGAGGTACGAAAATCAAAACTACAAAAATGACTTTCAAAACTTGCCGCACGATCTCCTCCTCTTCTCGAAGCTCCAATTCGGGACCCAGGAAATTGCACTACCCAATCCTGGTGTTGCTCTCACAGCATGAGAGAAGTGTCAGGATTGGTGGGAGTGGCATCCATCAACGCTCACAAGAGCACTGGATGCCTGCTTTTTCTCTAACCCATCTGACTTAGAGAACTGGGTTAGAAAAGTTTAAAATGCACATCTCTGGCTGGCTGTCGCATGGCCAACGGGACATGCGCACTTTCAAGATAAGTGCAAAGCGCCTTGCTGCCACTCAGCAGCAATTGCCCCGCCCCGTCCTTACACTCCGTTCAGGACGGGTTGGTTGCTGAAAAATAGAATTGAAATAAATAAACTTTATTACTATTTTATATTTCAGCTCTGGGGCTTTTGGGGCATTTTTTTAACGGGGCGACACTCCTCCTCTCTCACGGAGGAGCCGCCCATGCTTGCTTGTTCAAATTATGTCTTCAGGTTAAATTAATTGAGAGTCAATGGTGCACCAGTAAGAATTATTTTACTGCGATGTACATTAAAACTAAGAAAGGTTTCTTTGTCTGTGTTAAGTACACGTGACTGCTGAGAAGCGCACCCTTCGTTTGATGTCATGGTTTATGAGCTTGCATAAAGAAAGAAAGAAACCAACCATGGCACCAGCTTGTCAAGGACAGTCATATTGGCTATGCCAATGCTTTGTTTAATTTGCATTCTTTTACTTGCTGTGCTGTATTTGTATAACTGAAAGCAGCAAAATGCAAAGCGAAAACACAGAGGAAATGCTTACAACACACGCCCAGTACATTTAGACCTGGGACTTGACACTGGGCTCAGGCCACATCCAAGCCACTGACCCGGTTTTGCCTCTTACCTGGGAGAAAAGAAACAAAGTTTCTGGATGGAGTTGTACAGTGTTTCTCCCCATGTCTCAGGGTCATTGATGGAGGTAGGTGGAGTATATGCGGAACTGTAGGACAAACCCCTTCTACAGGGTACAAGGCTAGGGGTTCTTGCTATTGTGTTAAACAAAATGGGAGGCAAGAGCTATCTGGACAGGTCAATTAATTCCACGCCCTGCTTGTCTTCTGGGTAGTACCTCTTCTTCAATATTGGAGGGGCTGCATTTGTTGAAATCCTCAGGGCTGGTATTTGGAAGGGCTACTTTTTTGTGTGTGTTGTGGGGGGGTTCGTTTCCTTCTCAGCAGTTGGAAGCAGGCTGCTGTTGCTTCTATAATCATAGGAGGCTTCCTGTTGGTGGAACTTTAGGTCTTTTTTGAGGGTTTGCTGCTTTCCAGTCACCCCACATTCAAGATGTACAACTTTGGGGCTTCGACTGTTGTTGTCTGTGTTGGTGTAAAGATTCATCTCCCTCCACCCCCAGTGTAATCTCTGGAAGTGGGGGAAGGGTTTCATTTGTGCAGGTCCCTCCTGTGGATGTTCTTTGAAGAGTGGATCTTGCTGGGCGCTAGCTTTCATCCTCCCCGCTAGGATCAAGCTGCTTGCATGACAGAACAATGTATTAAGAACCATCATCTGACACAAATAGAATGTAGTAATATCGTTTACAAAAATATTGTGCCGCTGGGTGTAGATTTTATATTATTAACTCCAACTGAACAATGTTTTTGTGAATGATAATTAGGACACAATATTTATGCCAGGCAATAGTCTGACAATGAAATTCTGGTACCACACTATCAAGCCTTGAAACTGAGGCAGGGAGGGGACTTCTCCTCTTGAGAATAAGCGAAATTGCTCTGATTTTAGCCTATAAACCCTGTGTCTGCTGCACTAGTTGTTTGAATCTCTAGTGACTACAAACATTGTTGTCAGCTGTTTCTTATGTTCATTCATACAGATGATTTTTTGTTGTCCTGCACCCTGAGACCAATGCTGCATGTTTGCTTTTTTCAGGACTTGTGCTGGGGAGGTCCCAACTTCACTTCTTTTGTCTGCTAGAGAAGCATGAATACCGGATGACAGCAAAGCAGGTTTTAAGCAAATCTCTACTTGAGGTAGAACTACTGTTGGGCATTTTTACTCCTATGTGCCCCTTGTGGTGACCAGTGGCAGGTTTGGTTTGCTTCTTTCTAGACGTTTTTTAGATCTCGCCTGACCCAGCGCATGCGCTGGTCTGGCGAGACTTATTAAGAGGGCTCCAAAAAATGCTACCAGGCCAGCCTAGAGCTACAGTGCATGTGCGCGGGCACGCGCACCGCGCTTGACCGCGATTACTTTCGTGGCTGCACAGCCGCTTTGATGTTTGATCGCGATCACTTTCACTTTCGCGGCCGCACGGCCGCTTGGCATACCCAGTAGGTCCTGCCTTTGGGACCTTATAAGTGTTTAGCCATGCCAGTGCTTGTTTTTCTTCAGGTATTGTTTGTTATTTGTGTGTTACTGTGAATGCCAAAACATTCTTTGTGGGGTGAGCAATAGTTGGCAGGATTGGCGTAAGACCTCCAGATCAAACTTGGGTTCTGATGTTAGGGAACTAATTGCTGAGGTATGAAAAATGCATTAAAAAACGAAGGCAATTCCAATGCTGAATTTCTTACTATTCTGGAGCTGTAGACTTGCCTTATGGTAGATCTCTCTCTCTCTCTCTATCTCTATCTCTCTCTTGCTCTTTCTCTATCTATCTATCTATCTATCTATCTGTCTATCTGTCTATCTATCTGTCTGTCTGTCTATCTGTCTGTCTATCTGTCTATCTATCTATCTATCTATCTATCTATCTATCTATCTATCTATCTATCTATCTATCTATCTATCTATCTATCTATCTATCTATCTATCTATCTATCTATTTATCATAGGCCTTGATCAGCTTGATGATGCTGGAGGACATGTCAATATTGATTGGGGGGTTCTGGTTACTGTTCCAGTTTTCCCCATGTAGGCTATTTCCTTCTTTAAGCTATTATTAACAAAAGTTGCTGTTCGGTTTCAAGCCATTTTCATGATATTCATACCATTGTGCAAGTGCCCGTAGGTGAAAAGGACAGGAGTGGTAATTCTATGTATGTAAAAAAGACATCCCTTGATTACACCTACTGTAAACTTAAAATTGTGAATTTCAATTTCAATTTAATTAGAAACAAGCGTTTAAAAGGAAATGGGAGAATTGTATTTCCCCTGTATAGATCATGATGATGGGCATTTCTACCATCTTTCAGTAAACTCTAACCTTGTAGTTCAGATTTTATGGAAGGAACAAGTGTTTCCACTCTTCTCAATATCCACACATTAGCAATATGAAGTTTAACTGTGACACGAGGAAAGGGGAATTGGATAAGAGAGAAAACAGAGACACTGCCTATAGCCCCTGGCTCCCACTCTGCTGAACACTGACATCTATGTAGAGGACATCTAAAGGCAAAAGAAATACCTTTGTTACCTGCTCATCAAATGGAACCATCTTTCACTTGACCTAACAATGGCATCCATTCAGTGTATCTCTAGTTCTCAGGCTCTGTAGTACTGATCTATAAAGTATTCAGGTGCAAATGAAATAGCACTCCTGTAATGCGATTTTACATGCATTTTTAATTGGCTGCAAAACATCCAAAACAAGAATAGAAGGGGAATAGTCAGGAAAAATTAAATTACAATTAGTACCAATAGGAGGATTGTGCTCTCTTTTCAGTTTTACAAATATGGATTTGGAAGTTGAAGGGCCGATTCACTAAGGCATGTAAGTGAAAGAGTATTCCTATAGTACAAGTTCCTGTACTCAAACCTTCCTTTGTGAATCTGCCCTCTTCGGGTTAATTGAACACTAATCTTCCTGAAACTAGAGCACGAATAGTTACCTCTATACCTAAAGGTACTCAAGCCCTTGGCATGTCTCTCACTACCTTTGCTGCGGAGGTAGCCACCTTGTATCTTGTGAGTGCACATTCTGTGATGGTGATATACATTCAAGGTTGTCGTTCCATAAACTATACCATAACAGCCATTCATCATAATTATGTAATCACACTGTCACCACTTAATGACTGCCCTAGACAGTTCGAAACAGCTGACCCATAATATGTGTATTGTAAATATAACAATAGTCTTTGAAAGTGAAAAAGGATCCTGTCAATTTAATCAAGTAAATAAGATCCAGGAAACGTGCAACAAAAAATGGTTCTAGGTTTCTTTAAGATATCTAAATATCAGTCCTTCAAGTATTACCTACTGGCGGTCGCCAGTAGGTAGTTATAGTTAGGACCACGTTTCCATAGGAAATCCGCAACATTCTATTTTGAATAACTTTGGCGCCGGTCGACGAATCCTCGCAAATTTTTCAAAATAGGTGGGGCGCTACGCTCCGCTCCTACCCTGAAAGTCTCGGGGGGATTCGTCAAGCGGGGGCTGAGATAAAAGGGGGGTCCCAAAACGCGTTTTTCCCATGCATTTTTCCATAGGACCTTTAGACAGGGCTACAGCCCGAACGGCTGAACAGAATTACTAGAAATTTGGCAGAGAGGTAGTCCTCAGGTCAAGGAAGTGCCTTTTGTAGGTTTGGTGTAAATCTGTTCAGTAGATTCTGAGAAAATAGCCTTTAAATCAATATATATATCTGAGCCAGCTTACGGTGCGCTTACGGTACGCTTACCGTACGCGTACGGTGCCGTGCGCGAGCGCGATTCTGATTGGCTCTTAGATCTTAGTAAACATTCGAATCGGCCGAAACCAGGAAGCGGCGGCCGCCATTTTCTCTCTCGCACTGAGAGTGATTTCTAAAATATAAAGCCCAAAAACATGGAAAGGGGCTGTTTAGACAGCTCCCACACACATAGCCATGTTGGGGGAGTCCCCATAGATCCCCCAAGGCCAAAAACGGAATTTTTATTTTTTCGGTAATTTCGCCGATTACGCTTACCGTACGCGTACGGTAAAAAATTAAAAAAAAATAATAATTATCCACACTCTCTCCACCACGTGTGCAATTGGTGCCCGCAGGGCACCAAATGTGCATGGCTTATTAGAGATGAGATAAACTAAAATATTTAAAAAAAAAATAATAAAAAAAAAAATTATCCACACTCTCTCCACCCCGTGTGCAAATGGTGCCGAAGGGCACCATTTGTGCATGGCTTATAAAATATACGAAAAATTAAAATATTACCTTTCAAAACGAAGTGCATCATATGTCCTCCATGTGCGCACGGTGCATGGAGGACATATGATGCACATCTAGCCCATGATGGCCCATCTAGCGTAACGTGGGCACGCGGTGCGCGTAGCGCACCGCGTGCCCACCGTGCGTGCACGGCACTAACTGAGTAAAGTGCGCGCACGGAACGAACTGCGTTAAGTGGGCGCGCACGCCACGAATGGCGTAAAGTAACTTAGCATTTAAAAAAACGTACAAATTCACTGAAAAAACCATAGGTTTCACACACGTTATAGTTAGGAATTAGCATTTAAAAAACCTTGCAAATTCACTGAAAAAACCATAGGTTTCACACATGTTATAGTTAGCGGAAATTTTACTGATAAAAAACCAATGAAATTCCCCCGTTATAGTTAGTGCAGGCAACTATAACTCACGCGACCGCAATCTTCTGCTGATGACATATGTGTCTTTATGAAAAAAAAATATTTGTAATATATGTATAGCTAAAAATGTATGGAAGAAGACATGGGCAAATAAGTGTCTAAATACAGTATTAGCATCAGCAGAGGATTGCGGTCGCGTGAGTTATAGTTGCCTGCACTAACTATAACGGGGGAATTTCATTGGTTTTTTTATCAGTAAAATTTCCGCTAACTATAACATGTGTGAAACCTATGGTTTTTTCAGTGAATATATATATAGCTCAGATATAAAAACATAACTCCAATTGTTAGACTAGCTCTCTATCTTCAATCTTTCAAACTCACATCCAAGGAGGAACAAAGAAGCACCCCCGCTTCTGTGCGTTCTGATGTCAAGGCCATGGCTGCAGCAACGATGTATCTTGCAACGTTGCCATGAATCCCGAGTAAACTTATACCCAATAAACTCAAATGGCCTCTGTCATTTCCAATGATGTGAGAGTTCAGCAGACTTATTGAGAAATGTTGTTTGTGCCGATGCATACTGTGCTCTATAGAGAACCTCCCTTCCCTGGGATAAACTCAGCAGGAGTTAGTTTCAAATATTGTGTTCAGGTGACCCCCCCTATATGCTGCTGAAAGGTAAGCCACAAACCATAGCAGCATCCTTTTCACACCCACGAGCTGGAAGTTAAAATAATTTGTTGTATTTATTTTATTTGCATTTTTTTGTAAAGAGGTTCTGTTAGAACTGCCAGTCTTAAGGTGGTCTTCCCCCAAACCTTTGCCTTCCCACTCCATTTTTTGCTGATCTCGTTTGTCCTGGCTTTAGGACTCTGCACACTTTACCACTGCTAATTTAATGTAATGTAATGTAAAAAGAACTTATAGAGCGCAACTAACACCCAGCGGTTTCTTGGCGCTAAAGCATAAGGGAAACAAACAATCCGTGGGGCTGGAAGCGTTATTTGTAGGCATTACGAAACAGGTGAGTTTTTAGAAGGGACCTAAAGTGGGTGTGGGGGGAGGCTAGCCTTAGGCCTAAAGGGAGGGCGTTCCAGAAGGACGGGGCAAGGAATGAAAACCTCAGTCCTCCCTGTTTTTTACGTTTGAAGGTCGGGATCTGGAGTAAAGCCAGATGGGAGGAACGGAGATTGCGAGAAGGGACGTATGGGTGCAGTAGTGAAGAGATAAACGAAGGGCCTGTGCCAGCAAGGGATATAAAAATAATACAGCCCAGTTTGAACTTGCACCGCTCAGAAACAGGAAGCCAGTGGAGGGATTTTAAGAGAGGGCGTACGTGTTGGTGTTTGGGCTGAAGATGAATAAGCCGTGCGGCCTGGTTCTGGATAAGTTGTAGCCTCTTTAGTTGGTATACCGGTATGCCAACATAAAGGAAGTTGGCATAGTCTATCCTAGAGATGACTAAGGCCAATAGGACCAGGGTGAGGGCCTCAGTGGTCAAGAAGCGGGCAATCTTTCGAATTTTTCTCAACTGGAAGAAGCTGGAAGAAACTACTGCGTTAATCTGGGGTTTCATCGTGAGGTCATTACTAATAATGACCCCAAGGCTTTTTACTGAACTGACAGGGTTGGGGGGAGGGCCCAACCTTGTGGGCCAAAAGGTGGATTTCCAGGAGTTGGCTACACCCCCGACAAGCACCAACTCTGTCTTGTCGGGGTTGAGCTTCAGATGATTCGCCCCCATCCAGTCACTGATGTGACAGAGGGTGGTTTGAAAGTTGTCGATGGATTGGTCCGTAGAGTTGATGTCGAAGACCAGCTGAATGTCATCCGCGTAATTGAACGCGGTGACACAGCTGCCTCGTAGGGACCGAATAAGGGGGGTGATGTATAAATTAAAAAGAAGAGGGGATAAGGAGGAGCACTGCGGGACGCCGCAGGTTAGCTCGACCTCGTCCGCAGAAAATTGAGAGAGCCGAACCGCCTGACGGCGGTTGCTCAGGAAGGAGCGGACCCAGTCCAGGGCAGTGTCCTGGATGCCAGCCTCCCTGACACGGCCGACCAGAATGTCATGGTCGACCGTATCAAAGGCGGCCGACAGATCCAGGAGCACCAGAACCTGGCTGATGTTGGAGTCCACCCCTCTCCGCAGTTCCTCCATGAGAGTATAACAGATTCAGTAGAATGATTGGGTCTAAAGCCGGCCTGTTGGGAGTCAAGGAAGTGAGAGCCTTCGATAAAGGTACTCAGGATGTTAGTCACGTGGGACTCAAGAACTTTGCTGAGGTAGGGGAGGAGGGAAATGGGGCGGAAGTTGCTCATAATCGTAGGGTCTGCTGTGGATTTTTTGAGAATAGGCATGACCTCAGCGCTTTTGAATGACCCGGGACGATGCCAGAAGAAAGAGAATTATTCAGCCATGCCAGAGGGGGGGAAGGACAGGCTATAAAAGCCTCACGGAGGATCAAGGGAGGACAACAGTCAGTGGGGGATCAAGAGGCAACCTTCTTTAGGAGGGCAGGAAGCTCTGTTTCCGAAATTGGAGGAATCTGGGTCAAATGCATGGGGTTGGGAGAAGGCGAGGAGAAATCGGGCCCGAGTGGGCGAGGCGGGGCTGAGGACAGAATACTATTGACTATCTTCTCGACGAAGAAAATATTTAGGGAGTCACAAAGTGCACGGGAGGGGAGAGGTTTAGCAGTAACCCTATCTGGATTTGACAGCTCCTCCACGATGGAAAAAATGTCTTTGGTTTTGGTGGCAGAGTCAGCGATCTTGTTTGAAAAATAAGTGGTCTTATCTTGTAGGACCGCTATTTTGTAGTCTTTGAGCAGGGTAGTGAAGCGTAGTTTCATGTCTGGGGCGTAGCTACGCCGCCACTGGCGCTCGGCTTGCCTAAGGCCCAGCTTCAGGGCTTTGAGGTCCTCAGTGAACCATTTTTGGGCGTCGTGCAGGCGTTTAAGTTGAATCTGTCTGAGTGGAGCCACGATATCACTGGCTGACTCCAGCCAGTGTGTGAGGGCAGAAGCTTGGGTGTCGATGGAGCCCAGATTAAAGGGGGTGGAGGTTCTAAGTAGGGTGACAAATTTGCTGAGATCGGCCTTGTTCCAATTCCGGGCCGAGAGGTTGCCTTCCAGAGGTCTGCCAGGGTCGGGAGTGGCCGTGATAGAGAAGGAGATTATGAAATGGTCTGACCATAGGCAAGGTGAGATGAGAGGGGCATATATGTCCAGGTTGGATGTCCAAACATGGTCCAGAATGTGACCCTTAATGTGGGTGGCTGACTTTATGTGTGTCAGGCAGTTCATGCTAAATAGGAGGTCAGTAAATGAGATAGAGCAGGCATTCTCCTTTACGTCAGAAGGCCAATAATTGAAATCGCCTAAGACCAAGATTTTTGAGTTATTAATGATAAGTTGGGAAAGCATGTCTCCAAACATCGTGGGAAAATCAGGCATAGATTGGGGAGGGCGGTAGACTAGGACACAGATAAATGGGGTAGCTAAGGATTCCAGTCTCAGCACAAGGTAATCGACCGAGGGAATGCCGACTGAAGTCAGGGCGGAGAACCGGATGGAATTTTTGATAATCGCTGCTACCCCACCTCCGGGCCTGCGGGGAGCTCTGTTTGCCTGGAGAATGTAGTAGCCAGCGGGGATTGCAGCGAGTAAATCGGGGCAGATTCCTCATAAAGCCATGTCTCCGTTAACAGCAGTATATCCGGTTTCTCAGAGTCTAACAAAGCAAAGATTTCCAGCTGGTGTTTTGCCAGTGAACGTGTGTTGAGATAGGTCACTGTAAGGTTGAGGTATGGAGTCCGTTTGTTAGATGGAGGATTGATAATTGAGGGGGGAGCTGAGGGCGGAGAGGTTGCTATCTCAGGAAATGCATCTCTAGTGCAGAGAAGCCCCAGCGGTTCAAAGCCCGACAGAGTCGCGGGGGGGTGGGGTAGACCCATGAAGATGTAATCGAATCAGGTCTGTAGAAGTGTATTGGATGAAGCCGGCAGGGGGACATGCCCCGTGCCCCGGCCGGCCGCGGACGGGCGCAGACGGGCTTGCCCTAGGCGGGCCTTCGGCGCGCAAACGGCGCGCCCGCTGCGCTCGTCCGCTGCGTGTCCGGAAGATACACATTCTTTGTAGGCGGCTGGGGATGTTGGGGGGGGCGTGTCTAGCAGTAGTGGGCGTGTCCTGGGGAGTCCCAGGAATGGCGGCAAGATCGTAATCTTGGGCCCGCGGCAGCGATAAATCCGCTGTGCGGGGGGTGCCTGGTGAGTACAAGTAAACAATAAGTGCCCAGAGCGGGGATTTCGGAAAGTTTAAAACAAAAGCGCAGTTTTATACAATTTTTAAAATCCGCGTGCTATCGGTCCTCCCGGCTTCCGCCTCAGGAGGTTGCTTTCTATGCTAAAGTGCATGTGCTCACTCCTTAAAATGGTAACATTGGCTTGAACCCATTTGGCATATTTAATTTAGTTATAAGTGCCTAATAAAGTGGCACTACATGTACCCAGGGCCTGTAAATTAAAGGCTACAAGTGGCCCTGCAGCACTTATTGTGCCACCCACTTAGGGAGCCCTTTCAAACATGTCTCAGGCCTGCCTTTGCAATATGTGTGTGCAGTTTTAGACTGCTATTTCGATCTGGAAAAATAAACCTTTTTCCAGGTCCAAAATGTTCTTTTTAATACATATAAGCCATCCCTCAGGTAGGCCCGGGACAGCCCAGAGGGCAAGGTGCAGTGTATTTAAAATGTACTTTTAGGTTTCGCATGTTCTGGTAGTGAAAAACTCTTAAATCCGTCTTTCACTTCTGCAAGGCCTACCTCTTCTATAGGAAAACATTGGAGTTATCTTTTTACATTTAATAAGCCGTAGCTTCTAAATGGGATTACGTGCCCAATCCATGTTTGGTGTCTTTGGATTTATAATGAAAATCCCAACTTAAGGTGAAGCAGGATTTTTAATTACTATTTTGAAAAGGCAACTTTTAGAAAGTTGCCATTTTGCTGTCTTGGACACTTGGTGTCTGCAGCCTTCTCTGGATCACATAACTGGGTGTAGTGGACAGTTGGGCTTTGTGTGTTCCTCCTAGACAGCCTCACACAGAGAGATTTAGTGTGCATGTTTGGGCCATCACTGGCAGGATGGGAGGGAGGTGCTGGGCACAGTCCTACTTACACTTGTATAGGCTGTGTCCTGCCTTTACACAAAGGGCTGCATACTCACTGTAGTTTGTCTGGAGCCATCGCAAGGAAGTGGGGGGGAGGGGACACCTGTGCTCTTCCACGTGAAACCTCTAGAAGCTTCTCTCATTTCAAAGGCAGAACTGGATATAAGTAATAAACCTCAGACATCAACTCTTCAGTACACTTCTGGACCTGTGGATACTCTGCCAGGAAGAAGGGCTGCTGTGCTACTGAAAGGACTGGCACTCTGCTGGATTGCTGCTCTGAAGGACTGCTGCCTGCTGTGCTAACCTGCTGCCCTCTTGCCTGGGAGAGAAGGACTGGACCTGCAACCTGAACCCTGGACCACCAGAGTTACTTCAAGGGCTAGTCTCTTGTAACCAGGTGCTCTGCCAGCCAGCCCAACTGCCGATCTAGCAGAACCTCCGCATCACCTCTGGTGCAACGATTTTCCCAGCACAAGGATTCTACAACAACCTCACAGCTATCATCGGAACTGCCACTGTGCAAAGCTTCACCGACGCAGGCTCTCGCACTGCAAATCTCTCGTCGACAGCAGGCTCAACAATGCAGGTTCTCACATCGTTGTCTCACAGCTCTTCAGAACTGACGCAGCCTCTATGGCAGACTTCGCATCATAAGCCCTTGTTGACGAGATCCTCAATGACACAGGATCTCACATTGCAGCTCCACAATTCCTCGGAATGGATGCATCGCCTCGGCTGCACGGCGCATCCTGTGCGCGGGACTTTGCAATGCTTTGCAACCAGGATTTACGCTACGCTGTTCAGCAGGCACAACTGTGTCCCTGTAGCAAGTCTGCGCTCCATCGCGGTCAGTGAACTTGTGGCTCTGTCCTGGTTTGGCAAGACCAGATATCCACAGTTGCCGCTTTGTGGTTTTTGGAGCCATTTTTACTGTAATCTTTAAACCTGCTTATCTCTGGTTCAACATATAGGATTTTTGTAGTTTTGGTCTTGTTTTATTTATTAAAAACTGCTATATCATTCCACATTGGGGTGGGATCCCTTTTGTGGTGTGTTTTTACTGTATGAAGTGCTGCACAAAATACTTTACACATTGCCTCTAAGTGAAGCACGACTGCTCTGCACCAAGCTATCAGAGGGTTGAGAGCTGGTTAATTTGGGCTTTGCTGTGTCCTCACCTTGATAAGGATTGTGGTTGGGTTACTGGTTGAGGGGGGTAAAACCCTACTCAAACTGCAGTTTCTAACAATCCCATGGTATCTGTAGAGTGCTTAAATACTGTATTAGTTAGTACTTATCCTCTTTTTAAAGCATATAGTGCCACACAGAAACCATGTTCATATACTTCTGACTATGCATGACAACGAACAGTAAGGATTGTATAATTGGCTTGGCTCTACTGATAATATGGTATAATAACTTTCATTATCAGAGGCCCCACTCTTGCTTTGATATTTGTAAGATAATTTAACAGAAATATCTCTTTCTAGTGAGTGAACTTGTTCCTTCATTGAGTTCTTCAAGGCTGTCTTGTGAATGTTGCTGCTGCTTCTCCTATGAGATGAGTGCTTTCGCATTTCTTTTCAGATTATTAATACGGTTTCTGTGCTCTGTGTTCCAAGATCTGTTCTGTTTTATAAGTACAGAAGAAAGTTTCAACCTACTGTGAGTGACTGGCAGTATTTACTTACATGGTATCAGCTGGGGGAAAAAACATCACTACCTCTTTCATAAATGGTAAATCAAACATTATGCCTAACATTGTCATCCTTTAGTAGTATACTGTGACAACTCATTTACCCATTCAAAACTGACAGGAGTTCAGTAGAAGCATTTATATATGGTCTTACCTTGGGAATTTCAGAATTTTGGTCCACAGGTCTGTGCTGTTGAGTTTGGTGTATATGGATCTGATTTAGAGTTTGGTAGACGGGTTACTCCTTCATAACAGGTATCCCGTCCACCTTATTGCAAGTGCATTAGATCCTTTGTCACTTGTCATGAGGGATATCCATCACATTTGCGAAGGAGCTACCCATCCCCCAAACTTTAAATCAGGCCCTATGTCTTCTCATCCACTTTCAGAAAGGTGTCTGAACTCTCGCTTTTTCTCTACACCAACACCATTTAGAGGTCTGGGGTTTTGGAAATCTATTGTAACCTCCATTGCGCCTACTGCGTTGAGTTTGCCTCCTTTGTACAGCTGGATCCCCGATCACTCACCGAAAACCTCTTTATGATGGCACTGGACCTATGCCCGTGGGTACAGAATGGTGCTGTCGGTAGTGGCATGATTGCATGCATGCACATTTGTACATTCTGCAGATGTACATTTTCTGGTATTAAATACTCACCTTAAGTCCATCTATGTCCTTTTGTGCTCAAGAGAGTTTCACCTGCTTCAGTGATGGACACTCACGTAACCTTGCTCGTTCGTTGGCAATATCTGTGATATTGTGGGCCTCGGGATGTGACATAAATGGGTGCTTACTTGTATTTCTGTTGTCTTTTGGTCCAACATATCATCTCAATGGGTTTGGGGTCTGCACAATTCCCTGGAGAGTTCTCTGGCTCGTAGCATTCATTTCCCCGCAGCCGGCATGACAAAGCAGTTACATGGTCCTTGTTTTGGTTGCTGTCTGTTACCCTCCTGTAGTTCTGCAGGGCCGCCCTTGGGAAGGAGAGAGGATTCCTTCGAAGATCTCACTTGAGCTCCAGGGTCGCCTTGGCATGTGTTGTTGGGGTTCTAATATTCACATTCTCTAGGTCACTGCACAGGGAACCCAATCCCTTCAGGACAGAAGATGTTACCAGACTCCATCTGCTTAGGTACTGCAAAGTGAGATCCTGCATGTGTTTGTTATGTTGCTCTGATATAGCAATGTTTTATTTTTGAGTGCATCACTTTTTCATAGTCCGTTTGGTTACAGAGACGTTTATCTTCTTCTGTCAAATGTGTACTTTGTCTGTAACACATCTGTGTCATTGCTTGGCTCCCGCGCTCTCCTGAGTATGCGTACTCGGTGTAGAAGCCTCCTTTTTTGGCCCTTTGGATATGCTTTTAGCATCTGTTGCATTAGGCTATGTGGTTTATATATAGCACCTGCCCACTTCTTGACACCTTTGAGTTTTTACTTATGTGGCTGCTTCTGTGGGTTTGCCCATGGAGGGTCATCTGTGGGGCTGTCTTTGGACAGGTCATACTCTGTTCAGACTAATAATGTGCTGGATGTTGAGTTTTTCCTTCGGTTGCACGAAGAAGAAAAAGGAGGGGCTGTTGTTCCCAACCAGAAAATCCCATGTGGGGGTTGGGGTGTTTTTAGCCTTGCATCAGTGGGGACAGGTAATTTCACTTGTTCCTAATCGATATCAGCTACATCAGTTAGTTTTTCTTCGGAGTCTTGGTAGACCTAGAAGTGTATACAGGACAACGCTACTTTCCTGTGGGTTAAGGGTTATTTATGTGGCTGCATAAGTACGGGCCGTTTGAATTGATGAGAGCGCTTCCCTTACTTCTAGTGTCATGCAGGTATGTTGATGATCTATGTAATCCTATAGAAAGAGTTTTGATTTGTTGCCTAGATTGGTCAAAGTGTTGTCTCTCTGTATCTGTCATTTGCTAAAGGCAGTACGGTCTTGGTACATTAGTTCAGGCCTCATCTCCTGTACCCTTGTCTCCCTG
The DNA here is from genome assembly GCF_964204655.1 of Triturus cristatus. Lineage (NCBI taxonomy): Eukaryota > Metazoa > Chordata > Amphibia > Caudata > Salamandridae > Triturus > Triturus cristatus. Next base: position 322,479,793 of record NC_140590.1, on the reverse strand, counting down.
TGCCCGTGTCTCAATCCTGTTATCTAAGAGCAGAGTAAGCGTACATGCTGTGCTGCGTGAAACGGAGAGAGGAGGAGAACGCCAATTTTACTGAAATATGGCACCCTCCTCCCCTTGTCCTAGCACCGGCGCTGAAATCAGCTGCCGTGCGTCATGGAGACACCTTTGTGCCATAGTGCAAGGGTGTCTCCGTGAGTCTAGCATAGGTTTACTACTGGAAGGGTAGCCTTCCAGTACAAAATACTATGCATAGTCTGACTTAAACCATTTTCCCTTTTTGTATGTGTGCTGTACAATGTAGCACACGTTCAAAGTCGGAAAAGCAAGGAGAAGTTAAAGCATTTCTCCTTCCTTTCGCCTACTTCAAAGGGGCACGGTTTTCTGATGCTACACCCTATCTACTTTATTTAGTAGATTGGGTTTAACGTCAGAAACCTTGGGTGGTTGCATGGGAAGGTACGCCACCTTGAATCTAAGTAATGCACGTTATTTCCAGCAAAAACAAGTTTAGCGCTGGAAAGTAAATCGGAAAAAAAATGCGCCAATTTGTGTTAATTTTGTGATGCAAACACTGAGTAAAATCTTAGTAAATCTCCCCCCTAGTATCTCCTTTCAAAAACATATGTGTTTCCTAACACACCTGGAGAGTTTGTTTAGAAAATTGACCCCCAATTACTTGGTCTCTTGGGGTTTTGTGTTCTCAGTGGCAAACTCCTGTCTGGAATTATGGGTTTACTTAACAAAGCGTTTCCATAAGGGGCGCATTGGGAGGGCAGTTGTAAGATGAGGGTTTTTCCCAACAAAGGTGGTTGGAAGGGTGAGAAGAGATGTTGCCAACATTCAACCTAACCTAAGTGAGTAATGGAATATCCAGGTGGGAGCACTGCCGGGCGAGGCGCAGGGGTTCAGTTTCTACAACTTTCTACATAATCTGAGGCAGCTATGGCAGTAGTATGGTGCAAGGACTACTATTTCATGTTAGCTAAGGGTCAGCTGGATGGATGTATACAGATAGTCACAGACAAAACTGAGTGGTAAGCAGCCGCGGCCCGTGGAGGGAGTTCCGTGGGGCGGTAAGGCGGGGCAGGGGAGGGGCAGGGTGGGGGGTTCTAAAAACCGGAATATGGATAATTACAGGTGAGTAAACAATTAAATAAATAAAACGAATTTCGTAGCGCAAAATGCGATGTAGCGCGCGCTACGAAATTCGTTTTATTTATTTAATTGTTTACTTACCTGTAATTATCCATATTCCGGTTTTTAGAACCCCCTACCCTGCCCCTCCCCCGCACCGCCTTACCGCCCCACGGAACTCCCTCCACGGGCCGCGGCTGGTGGTAAGCAGAAAGAAAATCAGATAGACAAAAACACAACTGTCAAGAGATAAATCTAAAAGAATACCATCTTTTCAGGCCTCTTTTTACCACTCTGTGTTAGGCTATGCTCTCACTGCCAGTCCTTGTCTCGACCACCTTACACCAGTGTCAGTGTGAGGGAGCATCTGTTGATTTCCATGCCATGGCACTTTCTGTTTTGACCAACAGCAATGTTAGATCTAGAAATCTGTTCTCTGCCCTTTGCAGGCATGGCAAGAGGACAAAAGGTTGATAAAAACACCAACTCCAGAAAAAAAGGTGCAGGCATGGGGTTTGGGCATTTATTTTAGTTAGAAAATAACTTAATAGTGCCAATCAATGACATCAAGGGACTGCAAACATTGTTGATGGCTGTTCTTCTTCAGAGCCAGCTATGGTGCAGTACAACATACGGTCAACAGATTGATAGGTTACCTTTACCTGCTGCATAGGACTTGCGATGCCATAATACCTGTTTTTTGATTGGTCAACATTACTTGAATTTTGTAAATATTGAAGCAAAGTTATGAACATTGCCTCCTTATGCTATCACCTTTTGATGGTTGCATGTTTTTTTGTTTGTCTTTTCATATTTTGTTTTGTGTTGTCACTAACAACTAGTTGTCACTCTTGTTTTTTTGCTGTTTTATTTCACTATCTCCTATGTGTGGTGCTTTTTGGATTTTAATTTTTAAGTTTTGTTCCTTATCTGAGCTTTAGTCTTTATTTCTTTCCTATTTAGTACTACTATGGTATATTGGGCATAGTTGTAGGTGACTCTTTACTATTTCCATATATCATGGAGATCATTTCTATCAACAATGCATCACACAATATCCAGATTTTCCTAGGTGACTTCAACATTCATTGCAATGACTCAAACAATCCACTAGGGAACTGCTCCAAGCCTGGAGCAGCCCTACTCATATTAAAGTGGCCATCTTAGACTTAATCATTAAAAAAAAGTATTTATAATAGCCAAGAAAAACACCATCGTTTTGGACTCTATCTCACCCTGTGGCTGGACCAACCACCACTGCATCACCTTCTCCATAGCTGGAAAGGTAGCCATCTCTAAAGGCCAGCATGTGAAAACAAAACTTTGGGATGTAAATCTCAATCCAGGCTTGCTATACACCACTAAGCACAATTTCCTGTCCCCTCCCACCAACATGGTTGATGCTCAAGACCTCACTAAGCACAGTTTTAACTCTTTGTCCAACAACTTGGACTCCATCGCCCCCAAACAATTAAAGAGAGTCCCAATAAAAAGATCCAACTCTTGGTTTAACAGTAGCCTCAAGGAGGAACACCCCACCCTCAGTCTCATAGAAAGAGCTTGAACACTGACCCTTTCTCTGACTAACCTTAAATTGTTGCAGATAAAATGAAGTGCCTACAATAGGAGCATCAGAGGGTCAAAATATCATATTTCCATCAGCAACTAGACACAGCCTTCAACTGTCCCAAACTCTTCAAATTGGTTAAACAACAATCTATTGGGAAATGCAATTCCACCACATCAGACTCTACAACACTACCTAACTGTCAAACTTTCTCCTCCTTCTTTTTTGTTATTTGTGTGTTACTGTGAATGCCAAAACATTCTTTGTGGGGTGAGCAATAGTTGGCAGGATTGGCGTAAGACCTCCAGATCAAACGTGGGTTCTGATGTTAGGGAACTAATTGCTGAGGTATGAAAAATGCATCAAAAAAAGGTCTAAACTAAGGCAATTCCAATGCTGAATTTCTTCCTATTCTGGAGCTGTAGACTTACCTTATGGTAGATCTCTCTCTCTCTCTCTTTATCTATCTATCTATCTATCTATCTATCTATCTATCTATCTATCTATCTATCTATCTATCTATCTATCTATCTATCTATCTATCTATCTATCTATCTATCTATCTATCTATCTATCTATCTATCATAGGCCTTGATCAGCTTGATGATGCTGGAGGACATGTCAATATTGATTGGGGGTTCTGGCTACTGTTCCAGTTTTCCCCATGTAGGCTATTTCCTTCTTTAAGCTATTATTAACAAAAGGTGCTGTTCGGTTTCAAGCCATTTTCATGATATTCATACCATTGTGCAAGTGCCCGTAGGTGAAAAGGACAGGAGTGGTAATTCTATGTATGTAAAAAAGACATCCCTTGATTACACCTACTGTAAACTTAAAATTGTGAATATCAATTTCAATTTAATTAGAAACAAACGTTTAAAAGGAAATGGGAGAATTGTATTTCCCCTATATAGATCATGATGATTGACATGTCTACCATCTTTCAGTAAACTCTAACCTTGTAGTTCAGATTTTATGGAAGGAACAAGTGTTTCCACTCTTCTCAATATCCACAGCGAATCCAACACATTAGCAATATGAAGTTTAACTGTGACACGAGGAAAGGGGAATTGGATAAGAGAGAAAACAGAGACACTGCCTATAGCCGCTGGCTCCCACTCTGCTGAACACTGACATCTATGTAGAGGACATCTAAAGGCAAAAGAAATACCTTTGATACCTGCTCATCAAATGGAACCATCTTTCACTTGACCTAACAATGGCATCCATTCAGTGTATCTCTAGTTCTTCTCAGGCTCTGTAGTAATGATCTATAAAGTATTTAGGTGCAAATGAAATAGCACTCCTGTAATGCGATTTTACATGCATTTTTAATTGGCTGCAAGACATCCAAAACAGGAATACAAGGGGAATAGTCAGGAAAAATTAAATTACAATTAGTACCAATAGGAGGATTGTGCTCTCTTTTCAGTGTTACAAATATGGATTTGGAAGTTGAAGGGCCGATTCACTAAGGCATGTAAGTGAAAGAGTATTCCTATAGTACAAGTTCCTGTACTCAAACCTTCTTTTGTCAATCTGCCCTCTTCGGGTTAATTGAACACTAATCTTCCTGAAACTAGAGCACGAATAGTTACCTCTATACCTAAAGGTACTCAAGCCCTTGGCATGTCTCTCACTACCTTTGCTGCAGAGGTAGCTACCTTGTATCTTGTGAGTGCACATTCTGTGATGGTGATATGCATTCAAGGTTGTCGTTCCATAAGCTATACCATAACAAACATTCATCATAATTATCTAATCACACTGTCACCACTTAATGACTGCCCTAGACAGTTCGAAACAGCTGACCCATAATATGTGTATTGTAAATATAACAATAGTCTTTGAAAGTGAAAAAGGATCCTGTCAAGTAAATAAGAACCAGGAAACGTGCAACAAAAAATGGTTCTATGTTTCTTTAAGTAAATTAAATATCAGTCCTTCAAGTATATATAGTTCAGATAAAAAAAACATAACTCCAATTATTAGACTAGCTCTCTATCATGAATCTTTCAAACTCACATCCAAGGAGGAACAAACCAGCACCCCCGCGTCTGTGAGTTCTGATGTCAAGGCCATGGCTGCAGCAACGATGTATCTTGCAACGTTGCCATGAATCACGAGTAAACGTATACCCAATAAACTCAAATGGCCTCTGTCATTTCCAAGGATGTGAGAGTTCAGCAGACTTATGGGATATGTTGTGTGCGCCGATGCATACTGTGCCCTATGGAGAACCTCCCTTCCCTGGGATAAATTCAGCAGGAGTTAGTTTCAAATATTGTGCTCAGGTGACCCCCCCAATACGCTGCGGAAAGGTAAGCCACAAATCATGGCAGCATCCTTTTCACACCCACGAGCTGGAAGTTAAAATAATTTGTTGTATTTATTTAATTTGCATTTTTTTGTAAAGAGTTTCTGTTAGAAGTGCCAGCCTTAAGGTGGTCTTCCCCCAAACCTTTGCCTTCCCACTCCATTTTTTGCTGATCTCGTTTGTTCTGGCTTCAGGACTCTGCACACTTTACCACTGCTAAAGTGCATGTGCTCACTCCTTAAAATGGTAACATTGGCTTGAACCCATTTGGCATATTTAATTTAGTTATAAGTGCCTAATAAAGTGGCACTACATGTACCCAGGGCCTGTAAATTAAAGGCTACAAGTGGCCCTGCAGCACATATTGTGCCACCCACTTAGGGAGCCCTTTCAAACATGTCTCAGGCCTGCCTTTGCAACATGTGTGTGCAGTTTTAAACTGCCATTTCAACCTGGAAAAAAAACCTTTTTCCAGGTCCAAAATGTCCTTTTTAATACATATAAGCCATCCCTCAGGTAGGCCCGGGACAGCCCAGAGGGCAAGGTGCAGTGTATTTAAAATGTACTTTTAGGTTTCGCCTGTTCTAGTAGTGAAAAACTCTTAAATCCGTCTTTCACTTCTGCAAGGCCTACCTCTTCTATAGGAAAACATTGGAGTTATCTTTTTACATTTAATAAGCCGTAACTTCTAAATGGGAACAGGTGCCCAATCCATGTTTGGTGTCTTTGGATTTATAATGAAAAATCCCAACTTAAGGTGAAGCAGGATTTTAAATGACAATTTTGAAAAGGCCACTTTTAGAAAGTTGGCATTTTGCTGTCTTGGACACTTGGTGTCTGCAGCCTTCTCTGGATCACATAACTGGGTGTAGTGGACAGTTGGGCTTTGTATGTTCCTCCTAGACAGCCTCACATAGAGAGATTTAGTGTGCATGTTTGGGCCATCACTGGCAGGATGGGAGGGAGGTGCTGGGCACAGTCCTACTTACACTTGAATAGGCTATGTCCTGCCTTAACACAAAGGGCTGCATACTCACTGTAGTTTGTCTGGAGCCATCGCAAGGAAGGGGTGGACACCTGTGCACTTCCACGTGAAACCTCTAGAAGCTTCTCTCATTTCAAAGGCAGAACTGGATGTAAGTAATAAACCTCAGACATCAACTCTTAAGTACACTTCTGGACCTGTGGATACTCTGCCAGGAAGAAGGGCTGCCGTGCTACTGAAAGGACTGGCACTCTGCTGGATTGCTGCTCTCAAGGACTGCTGCCTGCTGTGCTAACCTGCTGCCCTCTTGCCTGGGAGAGAAGGGCTGGACCTGCAACCTGAACCCTGGACCACCAGAGTTACTTCAAGGGCTAGTCTCTTGTAACCAGGTGCTCTGCCAGCCAGCCCAACTGCCGATCTAGCAGAACCTCCGCATCACCTCTGGTGCAAAGATTTTCCCAGCACAAGGATTCTACAACAACCTCACAGCTATCATCGGAACTGCCACTGTTTAAAGCTTCACCGACGCAGGCTCTCGCACTGCAAATCTCTCGTCGACAGCAGGCTCAACAATGCAGGTTCTCACATCGTTGTCTCACAGCTCTTCAGAACTGACGCAGCCTCTATGGCAGACTTCGCATCATAAGCCCTTGTTGACGAGATCCTCAATGACACAGGATCTCACATTGCAGCTCCACAATTCCTCGGAATGGATGCATCGCCTCGGCTGCACGGCGCATCCTGTGCGCGGGACTTTGCAATGCTTTGCAACCAGGATGTACGCTACGCTGTTCAGCAGGCACAACTGTGTCCCTGTAGCAAGTCTGCGCTCCATCGCGGTCAGCTTGAACTTGTGGCTCTGTTCTGGTTTGGCAAGACCAGATATCCACAGTTGCCGCTTTGTGGTTTTTGGAGCCATTTTTACTGTAATCTTTAAACCTGCTTATCTCTGGTTCAAAATATTGGATTTTTGTAGTTTTGGTCTTGTTTTATTTATTAAAAACTGGTATATCATTCCACATTGGGGTGGGATCCCTTTTGTGGTGTGTTTTTACTGTATGAAGTGCTGCACAAAATACTTTACACATTGCCTCTAAGTGAAGCACGACTGCTCTGCACCAAGCTATCAGAGGGTTGAGAGCTGGTTAATTTGGGCTTTGCTTGTGACCTCACCTTGAAAAGGATTGTGGGTGGGCTACTTGTTGAGGGGGGTAAAACCCTACTAAAAAAACTGCAGTTTCTAACAATCCAATGGTATCTGTAGAGTGCTAAAATACTGTATTAGTTAGTACTTATCCTCATTTTAAAGCATATAGTGCCACACAGAAACCATGTTCATATACTTCTGACTATGCATGACAACGAACAGTAAGGATTGTATAATTGGCTTGACTCTACTGATAATATGGTATAATAACTTTCATTATCAGAGGCCCCACTCTTGCTTTGATATTTGTAAGATAATTTAACAGAAATATCTCTTTCTAGTGAGTGAACTTGTTCCTTCATTGAGTTCTTCAAGGCTGTCTTGTGAATGTTGCTGCTGCTTCTCCTATGAGATGAGTGCTTTCGCATTTCTTTTCGGATTATTAATACGGTTTCTGTGCTCTGTGTTCCAAGATCTGTTGTTCTGTTTTATAAGTACAGAAGAAAGTTTCAACCTACTGTGAGTGATTGGCAGTATTTACTTACATGGTATCAGCTGGGGGAAAAAACATCACTACCTCTTTCATAAATGGTAAATCAAACATTATGCCTAACATTGTCATCCTTTAGTAGTATACTGTGACAACTTATTTACCCATTCAAAACTGACAGGAGTTCAGTAGAAGCATTTATATATGGTCTTACCTTGGGAATTTCAGAATTTTGGTCCACAGGTCTGTGCTGTTGAGTTTGGTGTATATGGATCTGATTTAGAGTTTGGTAGACGGGTTACTCCTTCATAACAGGTATCCCGTCCACCTTATTGCAAGTGCATTAGATCCTTTGTCACTTGTCATGAGGGATATCCATCACATTTGCGAAGGAGCTACCCATCCCCCAAACTTTAAATCAGGCCCTATGTCTTCTCATCCACTTTCAGAAAGGTGTCTGAACTCTCGCTTTTTCTCTACACCAACACCATTTAGAGGTCTGGGGTTTTGGAAATCTATTGTAACCTCCATTGCGCCTACTGCGTTGAGTTTGCCTCCTTTGTACAGCTGGATCCCCGATCACTCACCGAAAACCTCTTTATGATGGCACTGAACCTATGCTCGTGGTTACAGACTGGTGCTGTCGGTAGTGGCATGATTGCATGCATGCCGATTTGTACATTCTGCAGATGTACCTTTTCTGGTATTAAATACTCGCCTTAAGTCCATCTGTGTCCTTTTGTGCTGAAGAGAGTTTCACCTGCTTCAGTGATGGACACTCACATATCCTTGCTCGTTCGTTGGCAATATCTGTGATATTGTGGGCATCGGGCTGTGACATAAATGGGTGCTTACGTGTATCTCTGTTGTCTTTTGGTCCAACATATCATCTCAATGGGTTTGGGGTCTGCACAATTCCCTGGAGAGTTCTCTGGCTCGTAGCATTCATTTCCCCGCAGCCGGCATGACAAAACAGTTACATGGTCCTTGTTTTGGTTGCTGTCTGTTACCCTCCTGTGGTTCTGCAGGGCCGCCCTTGGGAAGGCGAGAGGATTCCTTCGAAGATCTCACTTGAGCTCCAGGGTCGCCTTGGCATGTGTTGTTGGGGTTCTAATATTCACATTCTCTAGGTCACTGCACAGGGAACCCAATCCCTTCAGGACAGAAGATGTTACCAGACTCCATCTGCTTAGGTACCGCAAAGTGAGATCCTGCATGTGTTTGTTATGTTGCTCTGATTTAGCAATGTTTTATTTTTGAGTGCATCAGTTTTTCATAGTCCGTTTGGTTACAGAGACGTTTATCTTCTTCTGTCAAATGTGACATGTACTTTGTCTGTAACACATCTGTGTCATTGCTTGGCTCCCGCGCTCTCCTGAGTGTAGAAGCCTCCTTTTTTGGCCCTTTGGATATGCTTTCAGCATCTGTTGCATTAGGCTATGTGGTTTATATATAGCACCTGCCCACTACTTGACACCTTTAAGTTTTTACTTATGTGGCTGCTTCTGTGGGTTTGCCCATGGAGGGTCATCTGTGGGGCTGTCTTTGGACAGGTCATACTCTGTTCAGACTAGTAATGTGTTGGATATTGAGTTTTTCCTTCAGTTGCACGAAGAAGAAAAAGGAGGGGCTGTTGTTCCCAACCAGAAAATCCCATGTGGGGGTTGGGGTGTTTTTAGCCTTGCATCAGTGGGGACAGGTAATTTCACTTGTTCCTAATCGATATCAGCTACATCAGTTAGTTTTTCTTCGGAGTCTTGGTAGACCTAGAAGTGTATACAGGACAACGCTACTTTCCTGTGGGTTAAGGGTTATTTATGTGGCTGCATAAGTACGGGGCCGTTTGAATTGATGAGAGCGCTTCCCTTACTTCTAGTGTCATGCAGGTATGTTGATGATCTATGTAATCCTATAGAAAGAGTTTTGATTTGTTGCCTAGATTGGTCAAAGTGTTGTCTCTCTGTATCTGTCATTTGCTAAAGGCAGTACGGTCCTGGTACATTAGTTCAGACCTCATCTCCTGTACCCTTGTCTCCCTGTGCCCGTGTCTCAATCCTGTTATCTAAGAGCAGAGTAAGCGTACATGCTGTGCTGCGTGAAACGGAGAGAGGAGGAGAACGCCAATTTTACTGAAATATGGCACTCTCCTCCCCTTGCCCTAGCACCGGCGCTGAAATCAGCTGCCGTGCGTCATGGAGACACCTTTGTGCCATAGTGCAAGGGTGTCTCCGTGAGTCTAGCATAGGTTTACTACTGGAAGGGTAGCCTTCCAGTACAAAATACTATGCATAGTCTGACTTAAACCATTTTCCCTTTTTGTATGTGTGCTGTACAATGTAGCACACGTTCAAAGTCGGAAAAGCAAGGAGAAGTTAAAGCATTTCTCCTTCCTTTCGCCTACTTCAAAAGGGCACGGTTTTCTGATGCTACACCCTATCTACTTTATTTAGTAGATTGGGTTTAACGTCAGAAACCTTGGGTGGTTGCATGGGAAGGTACGCCACCTTGAAGCTAAGTAATGCACGTTATTTCCAGCAATAAACAAGTTTAGCGCTGGAAAGTAAATCGGAAAAAAAAATGCGCCAATTTGTGTTAATTTTGTGATGCAAACACTGAGTAAAATCTTAGTAAATCTCCCCCCTAGTAGCTCCTTTCAAAAACATATGTGTTTCCTAACACACTTGGGGAGTTTGTTTAGAAAAGTGACCCCCAATTACTTGGTCTCTTGGGGTTTTGTGTTCTCAGTGGCAAACTCCTGTCTGGAATTATGGGTTTACTTAACAAAGCGTTTCCATAAGGGGCGCATTGGGAGGGCAGTTGTAAGATGAGGGTTTTTCCCAACAAAGGTGGTTTGAAGGGTGAGAAGAGATGTTGCCAACATTCAACCTAACCTAAGTGAGTAATGGATTATCCAGGTGGGAGCACTGCCGGGCGAGGCGCAGGGGTTCAGTTTCTACAACTTTCTACATAATCTGAGGCAGCTATGGCAGTAGTATTGTGCAAGGACTACTATTTCATGTGAGCTAAGGGTCAGCTGGATGGATGTATACAGATAGTCACGGACAAAACTGAGTGGTAAGCAGCCGCGGCCCGTGGAGGGAGTTCCGTGGGGCGGTAAGGCAGGGGAGGGGCAGGGTGGGGGGTTCTAAAAACCGGAATATGGATAATTACAGGTGAGTAAACAATTAAATAAATAAAACGAATTTCGTAGCGCGCGCTGCATCGCATTTGGCGGCATGTGAAAACAAAACTTTGGGATGTAATCTCAATACAGGCTGGCTATACACCACTAAGCACAATTTCCTGTCCCCTCCCACCAACATGGTTGATGCTCAAGACCTCACTAAACACAGTTTTAACTCTTTGTCCAACATCTTGGACTCCATCGCCCCCAAACAATTAAAGAGAGTCCCAAAAAAAAGATCCAACTCTTGGTTTAACAGTAGCCTCAAGGAGGAACACCCCACCCTCAGTCTCATAGAAAGAGCTTGAATACTGACCCTTTCTCTGACTAACCTTAAATTGTTGCAGATAAAATGAAGTGCCTACAATAAGAGCATCAGAGGGTCAAAATATCATATTTCCATCAGCAACTAGACACAGCCTTCAACTGCCCCAAACTCTTCAAATTGGTTAAACAACAATCTATTGGGAAATGCAATTCCACCACATCAGACTCTACAACACTACCTAATTGTCAAACTTTCTCCTCCTTCTTTTTTGAGAAAACCTAATCAATTGACAATGATCTCTGAAATGCTGTGACTATCTTACTTATTGAACCCTACCACAGCACACCTCCATTGCTCAGGAAGTGTGTCCGGGCCACCAGCTCCTCAGACCTAAAAATAATGCCTCTTGGTCCATATTTCAGACATGTGATAACTATGACATCTTCAAGTTACTGATTTCCACAAAATACTCCAACCATTTCAATGACCCTCTCCCCTCCAAACTCCTGAATGAGTCTTCACACCTCATTATACCATTATGGACCAGAATTATCGCCACCTCCCTTACACAAGGTGCTATGGAGGATTGTCTTAAAAGTCGTCAAGTTACCACTATCTTAAAAAAGCCAGGCGCTGACCTCTCGGATCCCAACAACTACTGCTCCATATCCAGCATGCCAACCTTGACCAAACTCTTGGAAAAATGTGTTCATCAACAGCTCTGCAATCACATTGCTCATCACCAACTCTTTGACCACTGCCAATCTGGTTTCAGAACAGGTAACAGTACTGAAATTGCTATGGTCCAAATTGTCAGTGACACTCCACGCTTACTCAATTAAAATTAACTCCTGTCTTCTAATTCTACTTGACCTATTATCAGCGTTTGACACGGTCAAACACGATACTTTCCTGAACCTCTTAGACACAAGATGGGTCTTTCTGGTACTCTCTTAAAAGGGTTCCGCTCATTCCTACATAACAGATCCCAAAGAGTCCTTATCTATCATGCCTGATTTGATCAGGTGCCTGTCACAAACGGAGTACCCAAATGTTCTTCACTTTTCCCCGCCCTTTTCAATCTTTACATGGAACCCCTAACCAAAGTCCTCGAGTTCTCTAACATCTCCTACTACATGTACGGTGATAATGCGCAACTTTACATGAAGATTGCCTCTCCGGATGACATCAACACCCTCAATAGCATCCTGACCAAAACTCAACACTGGCTGAATCTCAATCACCTCAAACTTAATGCCCTCAAACCCGAATTCCTACTAATCTCTCCACCTCTAACATCAAAGACTGGCTCCCACTTCTCACCACGTTAAACTGTACTCCATATATTATGGATTCAGCAACATCCCAGGAATATTACTGGACAATAACCTCTCCATGCTGAATCACATCAACGCGACAACAAGAGGGGCCAATTACCAACTTCAGCCTTAAAGGAAACTAAATCCCTCCTTGCCCAACTTAGATCTCAAAATAGTGGTTCAAGCACTCATGATCTCAAAACTGGACTATGGGAATGCTACCCTCGTTGGCCTACTGAAAGTAAAACTAGCCCCTCTGAGGGCTACCCTCAATGTGGCTGCACCGCTCATCACAGGCACACAAACAAAGGATCACATCATCCCTACCCGCCATTCCCTGAACTGGCTTCAATGTGAATCGAGGCTCAACCTCAACATTGCCTGCATGACATACAAAGACATCCACCACAACACTCCCTGCTACCTGGCTCAGAAACTGGTTCTATCAGGAGGGAACAGATCCTCTTGTAGTACTAGCTCCCTTCTACTGAAACCCAAGAAAGTTTACAAAAAAGAAAACTTACAAAAGAGCTTTCTCTGTAATTGCCCCAAAAATGTGGAACTCACTTCCTCTGGAGACCAAGACCAACCCCTCATTTAGGCGAAGATTTACAAGCCCCTTGTGCCACTATTGCGTCACTTTTAACTTGGGAAATGTGATGCAAAAGTGGTGCAAAGAGCTTGTAAATCTGCCCCTTAATCTTTTAATGTACAAAAGTGCCTTCTTTATTAGGATGCATCCATACACCTCAGCCTGCTGCCACCAGCTTCAATCTCCATCCACCACCACATTTAAAGGCATACATTCTATACCTGGAACTTAACAAAGTCAAAGCTTCACGTCACATTAGAGATTCTTTACTATGACCTAAGAAGAAGAAGAGAAGGATACTACCCACGTCTTTTCAGTTATAGTTACAAAAGGACTGAGAAACATTTAGCATTTTGAATGCTTTTTGAGGATTTTTGCACCCATGGTGCTATCAGCATAATGTGCTTCACCTGACTCTTAACTAATTTATGGAATCCATTCAGGTGCAAAGCAGATTCTGTCTTTATTATTTTATGTTGGTATTTCATGTGGTGGAGACCAAGCTTTAAGGAGTGGCGGGGAATTTACAGAGAACATCTTTGCAGAAGGAGAATCCACAATATACATGTAAATGGTTAAACGAGGGTGTGGTTGAGAAATGAGTTGTTAAACAGTACTGACACTGCACCCCAGACAGCTGGTTATTACTTGACATTGTGTATGGTGGCACATTTTTACACAATTGAAGGTTTTCGATTAGAACCAGGGTTTTATGATTTTTTCCCTGAAGATTCTCAAAGTGGGCTTACTGATCCAAATTGAATCGCAATTTGGAAGGGTTCTGTAAGGGGGGTTCCAAACTGCGAGTGGGTATGGTATGTACCAATGGTTTGTGACTATAACTCCAGTCACAAACCATTGATAAGTTATCAACTTCTAATTTGGGGTGGCAACTGATTCTCCAATGAGAATGTGTCACGTTTGTGCCCCTTCTCCTTATGAATCGGAGTGGAACCCTGGGGGGGTAGCAGTAGTTTAGTGAAGTTTTCCAAAACACAAAGGGCCATATGTAGGTAGCATCACATTTACCGATTCATAAATACCGAATTTTACAGATTCGGTATTTATGAATCGGTAAATGTGATGTAGGTAATCATTCGGTAAATTTTACCGAATCGGAAAAATTCGGTAATTATGAATCGGTATTTACCGATTCGGTAATGAGGCATACCTTCCCATTGATTCCTATGGGCCTCTCAATGGGAAGGTATGCCTCATTACCGATTCGGTAAATACCGATTCGGTAATGGGGGGAGCATATTCAAGGGTGGCAGGGTGTCACATTGACACCCTGTTGCACCCCTGAATTTTGCATGTGTGCACATGTGGCGCACATGTATGTCTGCCACATGGCACTCTTAAATCTGCAAAATATTACTTTTTGCAAGGTATTCGTTATTTATCACCAACCTGTATTTGGTGGTAAATAACGAATTCTTAATACTAATTTTCACTCTTTAGAGTGCTCCCTACATATGATTTCAGGATTCGGTATTTACCTAATCAGTATTTTACCGACTTCTTAATTTCCGATTCGGTAAATACCGAATCCAGAAATCAGCCCCCTACATCGCAAATGCCTAAATACCGGTCGATAACGGGATATTTTCCGAATTTCGGCCGTTACCGACCGGTATTTGGCTTCCTACATGAGGCCCAAAATCTTTTCTTTTTAAAGCAGCATCAGTTCCTTTAAGGAACTCTGTTTTGGAATGCAGTCAGAGGGATAGTCGTTTGCGGTCCCTTGTAGGTCACCACCCTGTGATTGTAGCCAATCACATGGCGTCACAAAGTGCGACCTGCCAAAAGAATATTAATTAGACTGGTCATTCTGCGACTCCCTGTGATTCCTGATTTTGAGAACCGACTTATTAGTACATAATCTGTGCACAAAATAAAGCATTGGTCGCAAAATAAATGTTCAATTTTGCAACCACCTTATGTGACGAGGAGGTTAGTATGCCTGACCCTGAATACTTAACTCCTTAAGCTATCTTGGTGGCTGTCACAAACTATGCTGTGGCACGGTAGCAGCGAGCATACATTTAGCAGACGGGATTAAATTTATAAAGTGACATAAAATCTCATTACTCAAAATGTGGCTGCTGGAACATTAGGGGAGTTCGAGCTTTCAATTTATTAAGCTTTTTAAGATGCATGGGCACCAATTCTGTCAAATTGTGAGCGACGAGCCACGTCATTACTATAACAAGAAAAATCGGCATAAAATACAATACCAATATGTTTTACTATTCATAAAATACTTAGATCAAAACCATGTTGCCTTGTATACAGGTACAAATATTCACAGCAATATGCAGCCATAGTTAACCCATTTGATAAAGTCTTATACACCATCAAAAATGTATATTTGTAATCTTGAGAAGAGCTCGTAGCACTCAACAATGCAGCTTAACCGGCAGTAGTTAAAAGATTTGCCTGACATAAAAAGTTTACTAACAAAGTCCAACCTATTGTCCTCATGCAGAAAAAGAAAGCAAAAGTAACAGAAAACGCTGGAAATCGAGCTCATATTCGAGTCTCTGACTCTACCATCCTAATACTCTTGAGTTAATCACATCCAAAAACATACATCAGGACATCAACAATTTATGTATGCACTGTGCTTGCTGGTAGTCTACCCAAACGTCTCTTATACATACTTAGGGGCATATTTACAATAACTGGCGCATCCCTGCATATCAGCAGGGATGCGCCAGATATTGTGCGCCACAGCTCCCGGCGCACCATGGGGCAAAAACGGCACAGATGCATGACATCAATCCTTACGCCTGCTTCAGGCAGGCGCAGGGTTTTGACGCAGCATGGGTCTAAAAGTGACTGAGTGAAATCTTGTAGTTTTCACTCAGCCACTTTTAGAAAGCGTTCCTGCACCGGAACACCCCTCCTCCCCCATTGCGCAGGAACGCCTACATGTGGCGCAGGGCTTTACAACGAGACGCATCTCCCAGATGCGTCACGTTGTAAGTACCCCGCACCATGTCGCAGGATTTGCGCCGCCGCTGCGTCACAAAAGTGACGCAACGGCGGCGTAAATGAGGCGCAAGGGGCTTGTAAATCTGCCCCTTACTGTGCACCAAACAACCTCAGCTGTGTAGGCCGGCAGAAGGATGGACACTTCTTGGCCTTCTTGGGCCATATGATTGGTTGGACGCACTTTCTTTGCCTGCGCCACAGTGCACTCTAAGTTATGTGCACCAAGCACAGGCAGGGGCAATAAGATCTATCATAGAAGAAAATGTACTCTTCTCAGCGCATGCATGAGCTCTAACACTCACGCCTGCACCGCGGAGAATGCGACAGTCAAAGGCAGAGCCAAGGTTCAAACCGCCGCTCTGCCTTACACTTCCAGCTGAATCAGCAGGAGAGGTGCTTTGGCTCCGCCCACATGGTGGGAGCCAGGAGTACGTTTTGATTGGGCAGAAGTTGTGTGCTTTCACCAAAAAGTGCGTGCCCTCCACACAGTGGTTATCGTTTTGCTGATTTATCCAGCTGCCTCAGCGTGAACTTTCAGGGGCACACACTTATCATTGTAATGCTATTAAAGTGTCTCAGATAAGTAGATGATTTATGGTGTTTTTTCTCTGGCAGCAGCACAGATTGGAAAAGGATGTCATTAATGTACATTAATTGTTAAGTCTGGCTTGACAATGCATTCATAAGCCAGAACTATTGGCATTGCCAATGCTTTTTTTAGGAGCTGGCTAGATCCCACCCATTGTAAACAGGTGAGATGTGTGAATGCAACCACCTGTAGGAGAATGTCTAAAGGAGGAGCCTGGGGCACGTGCACTCCTTCCAAGGGTGGCAATGGGGAGGGAAACACTGATACCGTGTCACAATCAGTGCGCCTCCAGGCACCTTCTTTACCATGAAGCCTGTGTCTCTAAGACAGAGTGTGCACTGACAACAGCTTCCACTCCTTTTCAGGAGGCTGCACTCTCATGCAAACGAAGGAACGCTCCATTGTGATTTCATCCTTGCATATTCTGCTGCCCCTCCTGTATTGTCAAAGTGTCCCGGCGGTTCAAAAAGCTGGCGTAATTGCCCATTACGCCTCGGAGACACAGTGAACCCTGGTCACAGAACTTAAACAGAGTTCACTTGCACATGCAAATCTCTCTCATACTGCTTGAATGAGAATGTTCCAACACAGCCACACTTCTAAATCTTTCAACACAGGCAACACCTACAGAGCTTATAAGGAGTCCAATGGAGCAAAATCTGCTTTGTGCTAAAATGCGTAACTGGCTGTAGGATTGAAAGTCCCTGGTGAAGCAGCCTCGTGCCACCCTGCTCTTCATTTTCACATTCTGATCATTTTCCTGTTCAGAAGCCTCAAGTCATAAGTCCACTAAAAAGTTGCTCTTTGTCTTCATGTTTCATGCTAAACTCAAAAAGGGGCAGCTGGTACCCTTTGAAAGTGGTGGGGCTAGTGAAGTGTCTCACCACTTCCCAAAAAATCTAAATAAAACAACCCCACCCTTCAAATGCCCAAAGTAAAACAACCCCTTCCCTCCAAATGCCCAAAATAAAACAACCCCTCCCTCCAAAAGTCAAGAAAACACAAGCAGAATTACATTTCAAATGAATAAATAAAATAAAAGCTACTTACCCATGATTTCTAAGTCTTCCTCTGTGTTTCTCTGTAGTCTGATGCACGAAGGTTGATGCACTAACCAATCCAGATGCTGCTTTCATGCTGCTAACCATCATGAGAGTATCGCCAGGATTGGCTGGAGCGGCCTGGCTAGACGCCCTCAGGGTCTGTTGGCCTGTGCTTGGTCTCCATCCAGCTGTCTAAGACAGCTGGGTGGAGAGCTTCAAAGTGCACATGTCACTTTGGTCATCGCATGACAGCTAGCCAAAGTGACAACCACGTTTTGGAGCGTCCAGCCAGCCACTGCTCCTGTCCTCTGCTGCCAATCAGCAGCATAGGACACGCCCCGCATGTCTCTGGGCTCAGGGTCGGCTGGCTGTGCTGCAGTGCGCAAATCGGAAAAATAGAATGGCAATGAAATCTTGTCATTGCCGTTTTATGTTTTCCTGCGCAGGTCGCAGTGGGTAACGCTCCCCCGCCCTTGTGAAGAAACCGCCTCTGGACTCAAAGTGGTACTCCTTTTATCAAGGGTGACTACTGTTCACCTTATGAGGTCATGACAAGCATATCAGTTGGTGGCAGCTGAGACAAAGCTATTTTTATGTGCCCACAGCAGTGAGACTGCTGCTGGCTCACCCGGTGTAGTCTAGTGCATGTGAATAGTTCTTGGATGCCGAAGGTACTCAGGCTGGGAGCGCCTGTATTTAGCTACTAACACTCAAGAGTGTTTTTCTTGGGGTTAGTAGCAGTGGCGGCCGACACGATGAAGAGGTGGAGGGGTGGGTTGAGGGAGCGCGTGCCAGGTTTAACATTTATCTTTTTTTAAACCACTTACCTGGAGCTGGCCACCTTCCGTGCCGCTCCTCGGTCTTCCTTGTCCCAACCGGCCCGGGGGCAGCATCAGACTCCTTGTGCAATCCCCGCGCTGCTCTTATGCTATGGGAACAGTGCGGGGATTGGCCTGAGCTGGCTGAAAAGGCGCTCCACTCAGGACAGAGAGTCTGTGCTGTTCAATACAGCCGGGTTGGAGAAACCTAAGTGTGCATGTGTATTTGGCCAGCCTGAGACGGCTGGCCAAACGCACATGCGAACTTAGAAGTGCACAGAGCACTCCTCCGCCCGTCTCCAATGCCCCGGCCCCGCCCCTCCCTACAGCGCTGGCGCAGAGCCAGCAAATGAAAAATTAATGTATAGTAAAATATTGATTTATTATTCACCTGCTGGCTCTGAGCCAGTGGGGCGACGCTCCTCCACCATTGCGGAGGAACCGCCCCTGTTTAGTAGTCATCAGTGATGTATTCACCCAATTCGCATTCCTCCATCTACTGCTTTCTCTGTTGCCTTCTTGTTAAAGCCAAGGGTATGTGTCTAGTTTCTATTTACACAACTGTGAATAAATAAAACCACTTCTAGCAGGTCAGTATTGAACAAATGACTGCGGCCAAGGGCATAGCCATTGCGCCACACTTGCAAAAAATATATAAGCTGCCAGAACATCCCCCTCAATCTTGTATCTCCTAAGCTCCTGTAGAAGCAGACCCTAGCACAGCCCTGGCCTAGCCCACTCTTTTTGTAGCTTCATTCTACAAAACCAAATGGACATTATGAAATGCCTGCCATCCACAAGGAAACAAAAGTGCCTGTGTGCCTTTGTTAGCTGGTTGCCATGCAACTGTACAACACCAACAATAAATATGCTTTGGAATGAGTGTTTTATCCTGTATTTAATCATTAGCTGTCTCTGGTGTTAGTTCTATATAATCTAATATATTTTCTTGTGTAACGCTTTATGATTTTGCACTCATCCTACTTCTATGATACCGGTCCCTACTGATAGTTGCACGTTTGTATGTGAAATGCTGGTATGGATGGTGACTGTTAAGTGACTCGATGATTGGATTGCATGGCATGTGGGCACAATTAAGGTGAGCTCCTCTATTTTTGTTGAAATCTTGTTTCTGAGTTCAGAACAGAATCCTATACTTCATTCGTGTGACAATGGCACAACATTAGTAGTGATGTGCATAAAATTCCACAGCAGCCCATATTTAGGTATTGTTCTCTCTGTGCAGCGACCTAAGAAAGAGGTCTACCAATGGTGTCCTTTAGCAACACATCCCATTCAACTGGAGTCTAGACAAATGACTTAGGACTTTATAACGAGTCTGGCAGTCCACGGACCGCCAGACTCTCGGGGTGAAGTGGTGGCGGTCTTCCGACCTACTCCTTACGATCAGGGTGGTTGGGCCATCCTGGGACCCGCCCAACCGCCAGAGATCGGAAATCCCTGGCGGTGGCGCAGCGGTATTGAAGTCACAATATGCTTGACGAGTCCAAAGTATATTGCGAGTTTCCTCATGCCACACTTTTCATGGCAGTGCAACCGCCATGAAAAAGTGTGGTGGTGAGCAAAGGTGGCTCTACAGGGCCCCCTTGTGCCTCCCGCCATGTGGATGCACACGGGGGGCACAACATGTGCCCCCCTTTGTGCATGCATTCCAGTCCTGGATTTCAGAAGTCCATGTGGTGCAGGTACTGCCTTTGACTTTCCCATTGTAGAGCCTATTTCATAGGCACCGCCCTTGGAACACCAAAGAACTGCCCGCCAGACAGAAGAAAACTCCTAATCTGACAGGTGGTTTGTACATGGGTCTGGCAGTGCGGGAATAGGGCAGTTCCAATCCCACACCACCAGACTCATACTAAGGCCCTTAATGTTCACTGAATTCCATTGAGGTGTGAGATTTCAGGTATTGCGGCTATATGAGGAGTTCCTAGTGCCATCACACACTGGCCTCTTGGAGGGGAGGCAGTGAGAGGCACTGGATTGGCGTTGATGTAATTGCACCATATGCCATGTAACGTACTATGGGCATTTACATAAGGCCACCATTTTGGTTATTTTGGCACCCCCAGCAATCAGATTTCAGGCCAGAGCGTAATACTTCATGGAGAGGGAGGTGGTGCATGCTGGACCACATTGAAAATCACCACAGTGACGGATGACAATAATCGTGAGTGATGGAAGGTCATTTATTAAATTGAGACAGTCGCTACACATACTCTGTGGAATCTAACTGAGTGGATTGTCATTTTGTTTTAAGACAGGTGCTGATCAGTAACTGTACTCTGTGTGATCCTTTCTTATTAGAGCACAGTACAGAGGGCTGTCACTCAGGAGAACTGAAGTGAATCTATGGGTTTTATCATCTTTTACATTGACACTGCCTGAACATGTTGAGGGGCTTTGCCTTGATACAACTTTGGCTGTCTTAACATTCATTTGTGTTTCTTTACAGCATAGTTTCACAACAATGTGTAGCCTAACAGGACCATTTGTACACAACCATGGTAAACCACCTGTATGATGGAAGACTTCAGATAGAAAAGTTGAGAATTATTTAATTGAGATTCATGCTAAAAAGTATGATCCATCGAGAAAGCATTACTGTTTAGGAATGTAAGAACTAACTGCTGGATAAGAGGTGTTTGATTGATCAATTTATGGAAACTTAAGCCCCACAGAATAGCTCTGGGGTGTGGAATTAATACAAACAGGTTGTAAGACTGGAAACGCAATGTGGGGAGGACCCAAGTGTTGTGGTGAAACATTTTTTTTCAAGAAAGCAAAAAAGCCACTAAACAATGTATGAATACATCACCAATCTTAGGATTATAGCTTCAGCGTGTGACTTTGTGAGAAATGTCAACACACACTTCACAAACCAATTAATATCATAAGGTTTTTCAGTAAAACAAATACAGAAAAAAACTGTTATGGTCTTGTAAACCCACACTGACAGAGTCAATTAGTGTGGCAAAAGGCATTAAAAGGTTGATTCTTTCATCAAAGGTGTTGGCGAGTGCAGGTGATGGGGGTGGGGGTGATAGTGCAGTGCAAGGAAGTGAGAGAAGAGGTGGAAAGGATGGCAGAGAGGTGCCAAACAGATGATTATCTCATGTTACAGGTGTGGTTCTAATTTGCACATGTGAATAATTCCATGATATGTCCCTTGGTAACCAAACTTTGCCTGAAATGATGGAAACTAGTTTGTAAATCTATGGACACCCATGGTTGTTGTACACGTGGAGACTATAGTTTCTGTGGAAGGTTTAAAGAAAAATCCTTCACAGTCTGAATCATGTGGCAGAATGAGTGGAATGGTTTTCTGTATCAGAGTTGGTATGAGTGGGGTCCGTTCTGCACTTAAATTCGGACTAGTTGAGGTAGAGCATTGGTTCTTGACCTGTGGCCCACGCCTATTCTAAGGGTGTGTTGACCCATATGACCTCTAACCATTGCTTTCCGCCAACAGTCATACACATTGGGAGCTAAATAATGGTATAAATAAAGGGGTTAGAGAACAAAGAGGAAATGGTTTTAGCAAGTTACAGTAATACTTACTTGAAATCAACAAAATGGTTAGCTATCTATGCATGCATAGGTGGGCTTACCAAAGGCCCTTCCAGACTGCACATTCCTCCATCCGCTGCTTTACGCGAGCAGGTACTTACATACTCCAAACACCAACACTTCTTGTATTGGAGAAGGGCCATGCTTGACCTTTTCAGCAGAGCTTGTAGAGTACCATTTTTGCAGTAGGCAGCATGCACTCTGGCATAATTAGCACCTAGTCTTCTAGCTTTTATGCAATCACCATATTTGTTTCCTTTTGTCGCAAACGTCCTTCATGGTCTCCAGCTTTGTGTCAATTACTGCCGTGTGTCCATCCAAGGCCAGTCAATCCAGTTGCAATGCCTCGCCCACCACTACTGCTGATAGATCTGCATTCACGATTACCTACTGACGTGGGAACAAAACCTGCACCTTATATCAGTGTGTAGTCTCTATCATAATTTAGATATGCAACTAGAAAAGAAAGTACATCTGCTGAATTTATATATTGTATAATTGTTTGTGTATTTTTTATCCCATCTCTTTTGGTCTTCAAGAGTGTGATTAAAAAGAGGAAATTGAACTAATTTCAGAAAGAATCTAAGATTAGCTGGGGTGCAAAAGAGGCTTCAGACACAAAAATGTCCTAAAAAATCTGCAGCGCCTGCAGCACACATAAAATGGAGTCTGCCTTAAAGTGTGCATAACAATTTGACAGCATTATCAGACAGTTTATGTGGATTTTGCAGGACGGGTCCCTAGTATAGTGATGGAACTAAAAAAAATCTGGTGATAAAGGATACAAAGCAAACACAAGGAGATGATGGACGGAGCTTTGAAACTTTTCAGACACTCACCTCCCAGTCACAGATCTAGGTTAAATCCATCATCGTTCTTTAGCTCACTTCGCCACCCAAGTTCAGACCGAACCATATGCAAATCAGTCTTGACCCTGTGCCATGGGAACAGTCCAGCTCGAACTGCCAAGCCAAGCCATACCCTGCCAACTTAGGACGAACAAAGCAAACACAAGGAGATGATGGACGGAGTGCTGAAACTTTTCAGACACTCACCCCCCAGTCACAGATCTGGGTTAAATCCATCACCGTTCTTTAGTTCACTTCACCACCCCAGTTGGACCCTGTGCCTCATGGGAACAGTCCAGCCCCCACTGCCAAGTCAGGTCTTCCCAGGACCGGAAACAAGCACCCTGGGACCGGTTTCGGGGTAACACCCCTCTTCAGCTAGGCTAGCTTGAATCCAGTGGCAAAGTGAGCAAGGGACCCACGTCTGGGCATACCCTGCTAATTTAGAGCAAAGCAAACACAAGGAGATGATGGACGGAGCAATGAAACTTTTTAGACACAGATAAAGGATATTAGATTGTATGCAGATGTGATATTTTCGAATAAGTGCATTGTTGCAGATTGCCATCTCATCCCAAAATACAGAAGACGTTGCGACAGTTGGGCAGTGCCAAGGTGTTGAGTATCATCAATCTGAAGGTTGCCTGTACTCAGCTTAAACTAACAAAGAACTTACAAGACGTGGCTATGTTCATAGTTCCATAGGTTCCCTTCCTATATGTAAGGCTGCTATTTGGACTCATGCAGCCTCTGAGTGAATCTCATTAGCTCATGGATCTTCTCTTTAAGGATGTTCATGCTCTTCAGTCATTTAAGGAGGACATTCTCATGGTTGCTGGTAACCAAGATCAATATGATACCATTGTGTGTATTGTTTGAACAATTTTGAGTGAGAGGGGGTGAAAAGTAAATTTTCATTGCATGAGGTTGACTGGAATCACGAGTAAGGGAACTGACCATAAGGAAGATCGTGTTCGATCCATTCAAGATGTCCTTAGACCCACTGATAAAGGATCATTATGATTTCTTTTTGTAGCTTTGAGCGAGTATTAACAGTATTTTGGATGTGGGTTTACAATTATAACTGAGCGGCTAAAAAGCCTTTTGAGAAAGAAAGAGAAATTTAAAAGGAGCTCTGAGAAGAGAAAAACGTTTACTCATGTAAACAAAGTTGACTCTGAGGGGCAGATTTACAAGCCCTGTACGGCACATTTGTGCCGCCGTTGCGTCACTTTTGTGATGCAGCGGCGGCCCAAAGCCAGCGCCATGCTGCGGGGTATTTACAACGTGGCGCATCTAGGGAGATGTGTCACATTGTAAAGCCCTGCGGCACATGTGGGCGTTCCAGCACAGGGCGAGGGGCGTTCCGGCGCAGGAACGTCTCCTAAAAGTGGCTGAGTGAAATCTATAAGATTTCACTCAGTCACTTTTACAGCCATGCTGCGTCAAAACCCTGCGCCTGCTTGAAGCAGGCGTAAGGATTGACGCAGCATGTTGGGAATGGGGCCCCTCGAGCCTTGCTGGAGCTGCGTCGCGCTTGCGACGCGGCTCCAGTAATGCGCTACCTTTCCGCCGGGCGATGCGACATGCATCTGCCCATCCGCGCGCCACGGTGCGCCGCATTGTAAATGAGGCGCATCAGTGGTGGCGCACGGGTGGACAGATGCGTCGCAACTCTTCTGGCGCATCCCTCTGATTAGCAGAGATGCACCAGAAGTAGTCAATCTGCCACTAAATGCTTAAGCCTTGAAACTGTATGTCTCTAGGCATTTGTATGGTGTGGCAGTCAATGCAAGTGCAATTGGTGTGGTGCTGTTTTTTGCAGGAGAATTTATAGTGAAGAAAGAACAACTGCTTTCCTTTCCCGTAAATTAAAAGGCACTAAAATTCACTCTACCACTATTGAGGGAGAGTTTCTAGCATGTGTGTCCGCGATGCACAAGTTGAAGACATATTTGTGGGGTAGTAAATTCATGATATGAACTGTCCATAAACCTCTGGTATATCTGATTAGTGAACGCGGTGTAGTTAAAGCTTCTTTTTGCCTCGTCAGACTCCTATCTAAACTGCAGGAGTTTGATTTTGATCCCTCTTATTCCCATGCAGGTCTAATATTTTGCTGTCACTCTTGCCTGTCTCCGAGTCTGGTGCACATGATATTGACGAGGTGTTACCCAGTGAGTGTGTGGTTGCATCAGTTGATGTCACAAACTAATACAAATGTGCAACTTCACCTGAGGGATGGCCTGAGGAGTGTGCTAAGGATACGGGTTAACACAGTGGCGGTGCGTCCATTGGGGCGCAGGGGCGGAGCCCCACTTAACGCACGCGACGCGGTGTGCTTGCACTTTGCAGCAAATCCAGCAATTAAGCTCAGCTCTTACTGTGTAGCGGCCGGGAGTCGGGACATCAAGGGGGTGAGGGCCGGGGGGCGAGCACTGACACTGACTGACAGCGGCTCGCAATGTATTTGCGCATGCTCGAGTTTGGCTCACGACAAGCACGAGCATGCGCATTTGCTGCACTGTCTGCCATGTACTATGTACTGAGAGGAGGGGGCCGAGAGGCCGAGGGTTGCCTCATGCAGCAGCCCCTTCTCTCGGTATCCGGGCGAGCCCTATCCATGCTCGTTAGCCAATCCAGGGCAGGCGCTGCTAATGCAGTGTCACTGGATTGGCTGAGAGCCTGAGACAGTCTCAGACCTCACCCCGCGCAGTAGCCTACGACGAAACTGCATTGGGTGCCGCGCAACTATGGCCAATCACTGTGGCTTATGTCTGAACACAGTGACAGCGATTGGCCATGAGGTGCGCAGCGCACTCTCTGCAGTCCGTCGCGTCATCACGCACGCGGTGCCACACTGTCTGCATACACACCTCGAGGCGGCGGTGTACAGTGTGTGTCAGCTCTCCCGGAGTCGGACCCGTCGTGTGACTCGTGTCGTCGAGGACTCGTGACTGACGTGACTGCCAGTGCCATCGTGACCGTGGTGTTTGTCGAGAAAGGTAAATGATTAGATTCGATTCTGTTGAGATTCTAGGTGGTGCGGACGGGACATGCATCTACATTGCTGCTAATACACTGAATAATATATGCATCCCGTGAACTTACTACTGTGGGAGATGTAAAAAAAAAAAATCGGGAGAATGGGGCCTTGAATCGGGTTACTGTGACTGTCATGTGTGGGCTTTGTAAGTGTGCTGCTGCAGGATCGGACATTTGAAACGCAAATGCACGTTTTCGTACATGCCAACATTTCAGAAGAGCAAAGTGGGAGATTTTAAAAAGAAAAGCGGGAGAATGGGGCCTTGAATCGGGTTACTGTTACTGTCATGTGTGGGCTTTGTAAGTGTGCTGCTGCAGGATCGGACATTTGAAACGCAAATGCACGTTTTCGTACATGCCAACATTTCAGAAGAGCAAAGTGGGAGATTTTAAAAAGAAAAGCGGGAGAATGGGGCCTTGAATCGGGTTACTGTTACTGTCATGTGTGGGCTTTGTAAGTGTGCTGCTGCAGGATCGGACATTTGAAACGCAAATGCACGTTTTCGTACATGCCAACATTTCAGAAGAGCAAAGTGGGAGATTTTAAAAAGAAAAGCGGGAGAATGGGGCCTTGAATCGGGTTACTCATGTGTGGGCTTTGGAAGTGCATGCTGCTGCAGGATCGGACATTTGAAACGCAAATGCACGTTTTCGTACATGCCAACATTTCAGAAGAGCAAAGTGGGACTCTGTGATGCAAGTGAGTTATAGAAAATCTGACAAATAAATGGAACAAGGAATGACTGCATGAAGCCTGTTCTTGGATCCACAAAAGCATCCCTTCTCGCCGCACGTGTATCGCAGATGAAGACAGATGGCAAAGGAACACAGTATAAAAGCGGGCACGCGCCGAGCTTTCCGGTGTATTCTTTGATGCATGAATCACTGTTCGAAACAACATACTACAAAGATCCACAAACATCTAATATACACTAAACCTCTTGATACAGTTGCTATATACACTATTAAGATGTTCAAGACATTACAACAATGGTAAAAGTCTATTTTTCAAATTAAGTGTTTGCTTTCATTGTCAAATCCACTATACTATGTTGTTGGTGATGAAGACAAAACCATAGAAACGCCATGTTCTCATCGGGATATTTTTAGCAATTCATCATTTCTACACTGTATATTCATCGAGCCTGCATTTCAAAATCATGAAATGATAGCATCAATGAAAAGGGCTTAGAAAAAGATCTAACAATTTCTGTTAGTAGCCTTTAGAAATGTGCTGGCAGAAATCTTAAGTTCTATTTTATGCCCAATAATTACTATTTGTAGCTTAAGCTAATGAGAATGAACAGTATAATTCGTACTGAATAAGCAGCTACCTATGTTATATGACATCTCTTTATTAATGTTATAACTGCACTTTCACAATTGCTTTATTAACCTTCCTGCTTTCTCAAATTTGCTTGACAATGCACCATTTCTCTTCTCTTTTTTCAAAATTTTCTCAGGGGAGAACCCCCCCGAACCCTCCTTATAGGGGTTCGGGGTTGCTCGCTACGCTCGCTCGCAACGGTGAAGTATACCAATCATTTTATGCCCCACCACTTTCAAATGTCACCAGCCGCCCCTGGTTAACAATTGTATTAACTAAATCCAAATGGTCGCACACTGCTGACCTACCTGCGTGTTACCCCAAAGAACTGTGGTCCCTGTAGTCAGCGTCGGCGGATACACCTATGCTCGTGTCGTGAGTGCAAGTGTGAATAGCGTTAGCCATCCCTGGACACGTGTTTCGAGGTTGTTGCCTCTCGTCAGCAGGGAGTAGTAAAGAGTGCAGGGTTGCTGTGTAGGCTGCTAAAATCATTATCAGGTATGTACCTCTCGTAGCAACGCAGGTGCGTAACCTGAGCCCGTCGACTCCCCGGCTCAAAGAGCCACTAAATAACTAAATCCAAATGGTCGCACACTGCTGACCTACCTGCGTGTTACCCCAAAGAACTGTGGTCCCTGTAGTCAGCGTCGGCGGATACACCTATGCTCGTGTCGTGAGTGCAAGTGTGAATAGCGTTAGCCATCCCTGGACACGTGTTTCGAGGTTGTTGCCTCTCGTCAGCAGGGAGTAGTAAAGAGTGCAGGGTTGCTGTGTAGGCTGCTAAAATCATTATCAGGTATGTACCTCTCGTAGCAACGCAGGTGCGTAACCTGAGCCCGTCGACTCCCCGGCTCAAAGAGCCACTAAATAACTAAATCCAAATGGTCGCACA
Source organism: Triturus cristatus (assembly GCF_964204655.1). Classification (NCBI taxonomy): domain Eukaryota; kingdom Metazoa; phylum Chordata; class Amphibia; order Caudata; family Salamandridae; genus Triturus; species Triturus cristatus. The sequence continues at coordinate 322,451,643 of NC_140590.1, read as the reverse complement.
CTGCTGACCTACCTGCGTGTTACCCCAAAGAACTGTGGTCCCTGTAGTCAGCGTCGGCGGATACACCTATGCTCGTGTCGTGAGTGCAAGTGTGAATAGCGTTAGCCATCCCTGGACACGTGTTTCGAGGTTGTTGCCTCTCGTCAGCAGGGAGTAGTAAAGAGTGCAGGGTTGCTGTGTAGGCTGCTAAAATCATTATCAGGTATGTACCTCTCGTAGCAACGCAGGTGCGTAACCTGAGCCCGTCGACTCCCCGGCTCAAAGAGCCACTAAATAACTAAATCCAAATGGTCGCACACTGCTGACCTACCTGCGTGTTACCCCAAAGAACTGTGGTCCCTGTAGTCAGCGTCGGCGGATACACCTATGCTCGTGTCGTGAGTGCCAGTGTGAATAGCGTTAGCCATCCCTGGACACGTGTTTCGAGGTTGTTGCCTCTCGTCAGCAGGGAGTAGTAAAGAGTGCAGGGTTGCTGTGTAGGCTGCTAAAATCATTATCAGGTATGTACCTCTCGTAGCAACGCAGGTGCGTAACCTGAGCCCGTCGACTCCCCGGCTCAAAGAGCCACTAAATAACTAAATCCAAATGGTCGCACACTGCTGACCTACCTGCGTGTTACCCCAAAGAACTGTGGTCCCTGTAGTCAGCGTCGGCGGATACACCTATGCTCGTGTCGTGAGTGCAAGTGTGAATAGCGTTAGCCATCCCTGGACACGTGTTTCGAGGTTGTTGCCTCTCGTCAGCAGGGAGTAGTAAAGAGTGCAGGGTTGCTGTGTAGGCTGCTAAAATCATTATCAGGTATGTACCTCTCGTAGCAACGCAGGTGCGTAACCTGAGCCCGTCGACTCCCCGGCTCAAAGAGCCACTAAATAACTAAATCCAAATGGTCGCACACTGCTGACCTACCTGCGTGTTACCCCAAAGAACTGTGGTCCCTGTAGTCAGCGTCGGCGGATACACCTATGCTCGTGTCGTGAGTGCAAGTTTTTAGCAGCTTACACAGCAACCCCACACATTTTCCTACTCCCTGCTGACGAGAGGCAACTACCTCGAAACACGTGTCCAGGGATGGCACACACCACGCATACTTGCATTCACACTCGAGCATAGGTGTATCCGCCGACGCTGACCTTCAGGGACCATTTTCATTGGGTGAACACGACTGGTAGGTGTAGCAGTGTGCGACCAATCTGGTTTAACTTTATATTCAGGCTCCCTTGAGCCGGTGGAGTCGACGGACTCATGGTTACGCACCTGCGCGCTACGAGAGGTACTAGACCTGATAACGATTTTAGCAGCTTACACAGCAACCCCACACATTTTCCTACTCCCTGCTGACGAGAGGCAACTACCTCGAAACACGTGTCCAGGGATGGCACACACCACGCATACTTGCATTCACACTCGAGCATAGGTGTATCCGCCGACGCTGACCTTCAGGGACCATTTTCATTGGGGGAACACGACTGGTAGGTTTAGCAGTGTGCGACCAATCTGGTTTAACTTTATATTCAGGCTCCCTTGAGCCGGTGGAGTCGACGGACTCATGGTTACGCACCTGCGCGCTACGAGAGGTACTAGACCTGATAACGATTTTAGCAGCTTACACAGCAACCCCACACATTTTCCTACTCCCTGCTGACGAGGGGCAACTACCTCGAAACACGTGTCCAGGGATGGCACACACCACGCATACTTGCATTCACACTCGAGCATAGGTGTATCCGCCGACGCTGACCTTCAGGGACCATTTTCATTGGGGGAACACGACTGGTAGGTGTAGCAGTGTGCGACCAATCTGGTTTAACTTTATATTCAGGCTCCCTTGAGCCGGTGGAGTCGACGGACTCATGGTTACGCACCTGCGCGCTACGAGAGGTACTAGACCTGATAACGTTTTTAGCAGCTTACACAGCAACCCCACACATTTTCCTACTCCCTGCTGACGAGAGGCAACTACCTCGAAACACGTGTCCAGGGATGGCACACACCACGCATACTTGCATTCACACTCGAGCATAGGTGTATCCGCCGACGCTGACCTTCAGGGACCATTTTCATTGGGGGAACACGACTGGTAGGTGTAGCAGTGTGCGACCAATCTGGTTTAACTTTATATTCAGGCTCCCTTGAGCCGGTGGAGTCGACGGACTCATGGTTACGCACCTGCGCGCTACGAGAGGTACTAGACCTGATAACGATTTTAGCAGCTTACACAGCAACCCCACACATTTTCCTACTCCCTGCTGACGAGAGGCAACTACCTCGAAACACGTGTCCAGGGATGGCACACACCACGCATACTTGCATTCACACTCGAGCATAGGTGTATACGCCGACGCTGACCTTCAGGGACCATTTTCATTGGGGGAACACGACTGGTAGGTGTAGCAGTGTGCGACCAATCTGGTTTAACTTTATATTCAGGCTCCCTTGAGCCGGTGGAGTCGACGGACTCATGGTTACGCACCTGCGCGCTACGAGAGGTACTAGACCTGATAACGTTTTTAGCAGCTTACACAGCAACCCCACACATTTTCCTACTCCCTGCTGACGAGAGGCAACTACCTCGAAACACGTGTCCAGGGATGGCACACACCACGCATACTTGCATTCACACTCGAGCATAGGTGTATCCGCCGACGCTGACCTTCAGGGACCATTTTCATTGGGGGAACACGACTGGTAGGTGTAGCAGTGTGCGACCAATCTGGTTTAACAATTGTATTAAGTTTGTTTACTCTGGCCGACCCAAGGATTCTAGAAGTGTTGATAGGCAGTGGAAGGGTTTCCATCAGATGGCTGAGTATGGAAAAAATGGATTGTTTTAAAGGGGCGTTTGTTTGTTTCTCCTGAGTCTCTCAAGAGCAGATTACTCAAATTTGCAGATGAGTGACATATAGGAGCAGCAGTAACTAAGAACATTCTTAAGACTAATTACTGGTGGCCTGGACTGGACAAAATAGTTGAGGAGTATGTGAAGTTTTGTAAAGATGACTTAAACCCCAAGGCCCAGATTCACTAAGATCTGACACGGAGCAATGAAGAAAGAAGCTTTAAGTGGAGAGAGCAGGAATGCACCATAATTATGATCCTACGGCGCATTCCTGCTCTCGCTCTGCGCTGGCACACTTATGACTGCCAAGAGCCAACGCAGGCACCCTTGCACAATGGTGCTAAGGTGCCTGTGTTACAGGCAGGATTGTTTCTAGCAGGAAGCAGCACCTTCCTGCATAAAAACAATCCTCAGAGACATTTTCCTTTTTTAATGTGCGCTGCAGGACGCAGCACACATAGAAAGAGGAAACAATGAGGAGAAATAAACATATTTCTCCTCGTTATGCCTCACCTGGAAAGGATTGGCATTTTGATGCAGTCCCAGGTTTACTAGTTTTAATAAATCTGGGAATGTGCCAAAAACCATGGGTGGATGCGTGGAAACACCCACCCTTCACCCATGGAACGCCTTCCCAATGCGGAGTAACGCATGGAGTGACTTGTGCTGCCTTGAGTTACTCCAGATTTACTCACGCAGAGCTGTGCAGTGTGGCCCTGTGTGGCATAGCACATCTGACTTAAGGGCTTGCGTTGCCTTGAGTCACCTTCTGTTACGCACGGGCAACGCATGCACTTGATAACGTGGGCCGAGTGGTGAGCAAAACACCTGTGAACTGCGTGGCCATGTCTGACAATCTGTTGGAAACCGTGGCCATTGATGTTCTAGGATGGTTTGGATATCTTCCAGTATATTTGCAGAATGTGATTGTTCTCATTGATCCTTTTACCAAATGGATGTATTATTCTTTAGTGAGACAACAATGGTGGTCACCATTAATGTTTAAGCAAAGTTATTATTATCTCTGATAATGGCAAACTGTTTGTTTCAGACACACTGAGAAACTGTTTCATGGGAGTGTTGTGTTGTATATTTCACCGTAGCTTTGTATTCGCCGCAGTCAAATGGCCTTGTAGAATGCACCAATAGAGTTATCAAACAATGTGTAGAAACTGTGGTACTTGCTGGGTTGGATGGTTAGGAATTTATACAGAGTAAAGGTGTGGAGCTATGTGAAAACACCACATTCCACTACTGAAGGCAATCCTTTTGATTTACTGGAGTCGTTTGGCATTTAACAATGCCTTTCTCAGATGGATGTCGAAAGGGACAAAGACATTGGCGGCTGCCGCATAGCTAAAGTGTGGGGGATGGCAGATTAGGGAAATAATTTTAAAAACGTACCTGTCGACGCCGGCCACCTCAGTGCTCTTTTACGGCTCTCCTCCTGGCAGCCACTGGGGCACAAGCTCTCCAGCCAATCCCGGCGCTGCTCTCATGCTATACCTAGCATGAAAGCAGCGCCGGGATTGACCTGAGCGGCTTGGTTTGCTGCTCAGACAGTGCCTAGGAGTCTGTGCTGTTTCTCCAACCCGGCTGTGCAACATAGCTGGGTTGGAGAAACCAAGTGCATCACTTCTCTCCCTTCCATGGTCCAGCCCCGCCAAGCCCTACACTGGTCAGTAAGTCAGCAGAAAATAAAAGGGTAATATTATTTTATTATCATTTGGTTTTTCACTGACTGACTTTGTCAAGTGAGGAGACGTTCCTCCGCCATTACGGAGGAGCCGCCCCTGGACAAAGAAGGGTGCAATTGACAAATAAACTTTTAGGGTGAAAGTTGCCCGGTCTTTAAAAAACACAAGTCTTTGCTATTTTGTTACAGAAATGACCATGCCAAGTGTACATCTGTGAGGGTTGGTGATTGGGTGATCATTAGGAAACCTGCTTTTGCTGCTAAATGTGATTCCTAGTTTTTTGTACCACATGGCGCTTCTCAAGGATAAAGGTGTCTGGAGTTTAAATAGAGTTACGTGTCTCCAGGATGAATGGGTTGAAATTATCACCGGGGGCACTGAGTCAGTGGATGAGGGAAATACTCATATGTTGCTGTATGAGCAGGCAATGTCAATTCTGGAGCAGTCTGCTAACTGAAGCCCTCCTCAGTCCTGCCTGCTGCACTCAGTTCGGATCCTGCCTCGGCAGCTCTTGCGTCTGAGTCGGATTCTGTGGAGAGTGAAGGAAGGAGTGGCTGTGGTGAACATTTGGATGCAGAGTTCAATCTGGGTTCTAGTAACGCAGCAGTAGATCCTCTGTTGCGCGCTAAGCAAAAGCGTGTTCCACCTAACAGATTCCAGGATTCAGTCATGGAGTGAATTGATATTTTTTATATATATTACTATGTATTTTTCCTGTGAAGAAGAAAGTATGTTATATCCTGTATTCGATCATTCTCTCTCTGATGTTGGTTCTATATAATGTGATATTTTCTAGAGTAACGCATTATGAGATTGCTCTCAACTTATTTCAATGACACGCGTCCTTGCTGAAGTTTGCATGTTCGTGTGTGGAATGTCGATATGGAGTTCACCTATTGATATGAAAAACATGTGCACACCTCTGGAAGTAAGGTGGTACCAGTGGCAGGATATCTTGGCTGCCTCCCCTGAAAGAGTAGAAACACACCCCGCGACTGAGTGAATGGTGTCTAGAGAACTTGCGGAATTCAGCTCAGTGCTCCATGGGGTCCACCTGTGTCACTTGCTGCACTGTAAAGTATGCCAGGGTTGTAGATGGGAGATTGCGACCTATCCCCACCCAAGAACCTGCTTGAGTGCAGCAATATGCAGTGGAGATGTATGAAATACTGCTGGGGTAGACCACTGATGAAGTGTATTTTACGATAAATGCCCCTCCTCCCTCTGCATTGTCTAAAAGTGTGGTCCATCTCCCTAGCTCTTCCTGGCCTCTTCCCTGAGTGTGCAGCTGACGGCCTCTGGAGGCTCGCAGGTGCCTCCCTTACTACCTCAACCCCACCTTGTGGAGTCTGATGAGGCCTGTGTGTCATGCCCACCAGCACCCAAAACAACAGTGAGGCCAGTACTAACTGTGTGCAGACATCACGGTAGGCAATCATTCACCCCTAATGGCCGAGGGCATTTGACCCACACATGAGCAGCGTCTGAACATGCGCGAGCAAATTACCTCCCCTTAACTAACCACAGATATATCCCCTATGAGCAGCTGAACTGAGACCGAGCTCTACTAACATAAGTGGGGACTCCTGTGGCTCCCAATGCCGGAAACGTGCGTATGGCACCGTGAAAATCTGCGTAGTATCACTGGCATAGAAGACAATACAAAGTATCCCGAATACCTGCATAGTAGACTGACTATCTATATTATTAAGAAATTTACACTTAAACGAAATACATTTTCATCTCCGATTTTTAAAGTGTACAATACAACTTGCAAAATGATTTATTGTGAGTATGTGCTATCTGAAATGTATTATCCACCTGCAACCAACCTTTTGGATTAGTCCTTGACTGTAAAACCTCACATCCCACCAAAAGCCATAGGGCTACACAAGAGGTACTTGGCTGGTCAGTGACCTGGCAAGCAGTATCTGGCTTCTCCGGTTAAATGGGAAACAGCAATGACCATCAACAGAATTGCATAGTCGCCTTTCAGTCCCACAGTCCTCAGAGAGCTGTATGAATAAACACTTTCATAAAGGGCTCTACAACGTACAATGGGGCAGATTTAATAGCCCTTGCGCCACTTTTAACATGAGAAAAGTGACGCACAAGTGGCGCAAGGTGCTTGTAAATACGCCCCAATGGGACAGATTTACAATCCCCGTGCGCCATTTTTGCGTCACTTTTCCAATGTTAAAAGTGGCGCAAGGCGCTTGTTAATAAGCCCCAATGTTTTTTAAGCCTCGTGACCAGGGCCGTTTCTACCATTAGGCAAGACTAGGCGGCCGCCTAGGGCGGCAAAAGAGCTAGGACGGCAAAAGGGGGATTTTTGTTTTTTAATTTGATCCTACGAACGTAAAGCTAGGCAGCTGCCTAGTCTTGCCTAATAGAAACGGCCTTGATTCTGAGGACCCTTCAGGGGGCGCAGACTGTCTCTCGCCGTATCCAGCCAGAGAGGGCGACGCGCGCCAAATCCCCACCCCGGGCCTTTCGTCTCTTTCTAATGCGCACAAAAAGTGCTGGAATCCCAAACAAGCAGCGTCTCGGCCTGTACAAGAGAAGGGGCTGGCAGTGCAGGGAATGTAGACTGTTTTAAACCGCTCACCACGGCTTTCCTAAACACCAAGAGCTCATAGAGACGGATGTAGTGAGAACTGATTTCAGTGCTTTGAGGCGCCCTTATGACGTCACAGGCGCTGTACAAATAATATGCAACGTAACGCAGGATGGAAGCGGATAGCGATCTACTTGAAAGGGGGCCATCCTCTGCTACTTCAAGGCACCCCCACTCCAGGGCTGTGCGTCTTCAGCACCAGCCACAGACCACCTGCGCGCAGTCTGCACACCGTGCACAGAGCTGAACAGACCCTCCAGACCGTGTTTAGTTATTTCTCATCATAGAATCAAATACCCTTCATATGATTCCTGTTGGCATAATGCACACCCGATGACGCAAAATTGCCCAAGGCTGCAATAGCAGTGGCAGTGCTCACTTCCCGGCAATTGTCAACACAACACATGAGACGCACAACGAGAATGGATGTCAACAGACTTACAAATGGAGGGCTAGACCCCAATGTCGCTCATGTTTTTCAATAAAAAAGCACATTTTGTCTCATTTGACCCTCATAAAAAATTCATATTTTTTTTTACCGCTCGGTACCTTTTTGAAGACATTGTTGGAAGGTTGAGCAGAGTAACTGCGTGGCGGTTGCCTCTTATCCTGTAAGTATCACATATAACATTTACGAATTTCGTTACTGGTAACTGGTTAATGGCAACTGAATGATTAGAGATTTGCACTTAAGTTGGCTTCATCTTCAACATGACTGCATGTTGTAATAATAATAGGCTGTTCGTCTCTAACAAAAATGAATGTGTCCCCATGATGTAACGCAACTTGTGTTTGTGTAAAGCGCTCTGATAACCGATACTTTCGGGTCAAGATCGCTCTATATAAAACTCCATAAAAAAAAAGAATTGAACCACTAGCCTAGTGCCATGTCTGATACCGTCCTCCGGTAGTGACTGTTTAGGCCAACGTCAATGTCCACGCTGGGATTTGTAAGCCAGTGCTTACCCCGTTAAAAATAAGACTACAAATCCCAGAATGCAACACACAGGTGGCCGCAAACCCAGGATTGGTTGACCGTGTTCCACAACATGGAACCACTTCTCAACTATGGTGAAGTGTGTATTCTGCCTTGCACCGGCTCAAATTCTGGTCAGGATTACTCTCATAGTGGTAACATGCACAAGCTTGTCAATAACTTCTATTCACAGCGCCAAGAAGCAGTTCATTCTGTGTTGTATGCCAAACTTTATTAACGTCTTGCCATAGTATCTGATTAGCGCAGATTTGAGCATCATGAACTATAATCTCCCTGACGTGGAAATCTTTTAATTGTTGTGATCAGCCTCTATTAAATGGATACAATGAAGATGATAACTATTTCAGGTGCCTCAGTGAAAAAAAACAAGCGTTGGCAAAACCACTAGGTCTGGCCTGGGAAGATGGTGCAAGTTACTATTTTTGTTGTTTCTGGTTTTGAAAACGAGGTGCACTGATGCCTCTGTGGTATTTAAACACAAGGCTCTATTGGGCATCTGTGTACATAGTTCTGTGAGTGTATGGCTACAGTAACGGTCTGGCCGGGCCTTCGTTGAGGCCGTTTGCAGGACTGACTGATGTGATCATGTTTCCTGATAGTAAATGCGAGTAACATAGAAGGGCTCGGCAGTAGAGGGTGTGCCTCTCTAGCCTGGATGACAGGGGGAGAGAGTGATGGTAGTAAAAGGGAGGGGGCGGCATTTTTCAAGTCTCGCCTAGGGTGGCAAAACACCTAAAAACGGCCCTGCTCGTGACACCGGTAGGCCACGAGCCCCGGCAGCGGCGCTGGGAGGCAGCATATAATCAAGGGCGAATTCTCCCCATCACAACCAAGATGACCGCAAAACAATGCGCCGGTCAATGGATAAGGCGAGAAAGGTGAGCCCGAGTGAGAGAGTAAGAAGGATGGTGTAAGGTGGAGTAAGGATGGCGGAAGACCAAGAGATCGGACTGGTTACAACACTCGGTTTGCAACGCGCATTGCACTGGGTATGACTGAGGAGCTGAGTCACGAGGCCCGGTGTAACGCGGGTGCGCGCAGAGAGGTGACACGCACCCGAGAGCCACGGGGCCTGGTGCCCGCGCGCTGCCAGGAATCTCAAGAATGCTGCGCGAGAGCCTGGGCGCCGAGAGGGTTAACACTTGTCTTCAATGCACCCATCCTCTCAGGGCTGTATTTACTTAGAGTTTTCTGTCGAACAGGCTGGACCTGTCTCCCGAGAAAGAACGCGAACTCACCTGTTATGAGATTACGCAATCTGGGTGGATCGTCGTGAAGGCAGGCGCACCGGCTGAAGAGAGATTCTGGATTTAGAGAAGACGCGCCAGTGCTCCCTGACTGGCGTCTCTGGAAGAGAATTTTAGGGGGGCAGACACTGAGCCACAAACAAAAGAGTTGGGGACACCTGCTATGGTTAGTACACACGCGCGCACACACACCTATTTGTTCAAAATGTTAACATCTGACTGTCTATGTGTATATAGGTTTCAAGAGGTGGTTTCAGGGGAGTGCGGGTACAGGCCAGGCCACCGAGTCCGGTTGCGGGGGAGGGGCCAAGTGGGAAGGAGGCGGGGGGTTGCCCAAGAGTATGGGGGGAGGGAGCTGATGGGCGAGGGGTGGGGGATGAGACAGGAGGGGGTGGGCAGGGATTTTCCTCGCTGGGGGTCCATGCCAGCTTTGGACGCGGGGGTGGCAAGGGAGGGCAGCTGTGGGCCGGGGCGATCGGTGGCCGACCACTGGGGCCTGGGGGGAGCCAGCGGGCGCGTCGGGTATAGAGGGGGGTGCAGGGGTACCGGGGGGGTGCCCAGGGGGGTGGCGCGGTCCACCGGGAGCTGGAGTCTTTGGTTTGGAGCGACGGGGAGGAGAGTGCAGGCGGTTGGGGGGTAAGGGGGTGGGGCACTCGGGGCAGGGGAGGGTGGCCCGGGCCGAGAGGTCTACCCCGTCACGGCGCGGGGGACATTCGTCCGGTGCGGTGGGGGCGGTGGGGGGATCCTGGGGGGACGCTGGGGGGTGCGGCGGAATAGGGGATAGGTTTAACCCCGACATGTTGGACTCCACTTCTTTCTTTAGATAGGAATGCATGGCGAGGTGCTCGGGAGAGCAGCATGCGGCTCCAATCCACCGAGGGGATGGGCTGGCTCTGCCTTATGTGGGCGGTTGCACTCCCGCAAGGGACCTTACGGTAGCTTCCTACTGGAGGCGGGGCGGTAAGACCCCGCCAGCCCCACCCCGACGGGTCGATGCGGCCACCGTGGGACGGGGGCAGAGGTCCGTCAGTTCAGATCGGGACCCAGAGGAGTGGCACACAGGGCGGAGGATAGAGAGTGTGAATTTGGGATAACTGCATAAACATGTAGGGAACGGGCGGGGCGGAGCAGGCTGGAGCCCGCAGAGGGCGGCCTATGGCAAGAACGCATGGGGCCCACAGGGCTGGAGTCCGAGGAGGGCGGCCCGTCACAGTTAGACTACAATGAGGAGAGAGTGGAGGAAGGGGAAATACTGGAGCACAGGCGGGGGATCGGAGTAATGTTGTTCCTAGTTTCTTGCAGGGTGCGCACCAGAGACCCAAGGCGGATAGAGTGACGGCCCTACCTGCTCAACTGGTTAGGCGGCGGGATCCAGTGCGGACGCTGACCTTGACGCCAGGTAAGGCGGGGAGCGGGTCTGGCGGGGCACCTCAGGTCAGGGTCTCGGTCAGCACAGATGCGAGGGGGGGACGGGGGTGCGCTTGAATAAAGGAATGTTCGTGCAGGACATAGGGGTGGGGCCGGAAGAGGCGGGCCCAGACGGGAGCAGGTCCTCGGGCAACAAGGCAGATGGGGGATACCCAAGGAAGATAAGGAGAGTCATGATGTCCCGGTGCGCAAGCTGCCGTATATGGGCATTACGAAGCCCTTGGGGGCACACTTGTCGTTGGCCACCAAGGAGAAGATATGGAAAGGGCAGTACGTGGATATCTTGAAGCTCCTGCATTGCGAGCTGACGGCGAAGGAAGGGTATAAGGAGGAGGAGCTGGAGTTGGCCAAGCGGCCAAGGGTGCCTCTGAACATTGAAAATTGGTCGACGGGTTTCTTGATATTTGCCAGTGTGTACTGCGAAAAGTACCCGGTAAGGTCTGTCGTGCTCTTTAAATACATGTACGTGATCCGGCGGGCGCAGGTCACGTACGGGGGTTACTCCTGGTCGCACTATGACAAAGAGTTTAGAGCGCGTTTGGCCTGGGACCCAGAGGCAAAATGGGGGAAAATCAATTCGGATCTATACCAGCAGACCATGGGAGGGGCAAAGCGACGGTGACGCACTACCTGGATGACTTTTTCCTGGTGGGACTGCCCGGTTTGGCGGACTGCCAGCAACAGCTGGACAGTTTTACAGAGCTCATGGGCTACCTGGGTGTGCCCCTGGTGCCAGAGAAGACACAAGGTCCCACCACGGTGCTGTCATTTCTAGGAATAGAGCTAGACTCGGTGGCCATGGAGGCACACTTGCTGGGAGACAAGAAGGTGCACATACTGTTGTTGGTGGACACCATGTTGGTGAAACAGAAGGTGACGGTGCGTGAGGTGCAGGTTCTTTTGGGGCATTTGAACTTTGCGTGCTGAGTGGTGCGGGCAGGACGCACTTTTTTCAGACGACTGGGGTTTTCCCTGTCCGGTTTGACACTACTGCACCATCATCTGCGCTTGTCGGCGGGTATGAAGGAGGACATGCACATGTGGTGGGCCTTTTTGGAGCGACTTAATGGTATTCCTATGGCACCTCCGGAACAGTGGGACTGTGACATGACCATCTCCTCGGATGCGGCAGGGGTGGGCGGTTATGGGTTGTATTAGCAGGGGAGGTGGTGCACGGAGGTCTGGCCGCCACATTGGCAGAACGGGGAAAGGAGCATCGCATTCTTGGAGCTGTTCCCCCTAGTGGTGGCAGTGACGGTGTGGGCACAGGAGCTAGCACACAAAAAGGTGATTTTCAAGGTGGATAACATGTCTGTGGTACATTCATCAATAGGCAGTCGGCCAGGGATCCACAGGTGCTCAAGTTGTTGAGGGTGTTTGTGCTGCAATGTTTGGAACATGACATTTTGTTTCAAGTCCGACATGTGCCAGGGGTGGACAATGACATTGCGGATGCTTTGTCTCGTTCACAGTGGCAGAGGTTCCATGGGCTAGCCACGGAGGCGGACGAATGCAAGACGCCGGTGCCAGCGGGTCTGTGGTCGGTAGGAGAGAAAGGGTCGTACAACTGGTAAGAGGGTCAGTGGCCCCTTCCATCTGGAAGGCGTACGAGCAGGCATGGTGGGAATGTTTGGACAGTGGGGCAGTGCGACATGACAGTCAATGGGTGAGGGGCGAACAAGTAGTGCAGTTTATTCTGGCGATGATGGACAGAAGGATGTCAAAAGTGACGATTGCAGGCAAGTTATCAGCCATAGCATTTATGGGGAAGTTGTGGTGGGGCTATGCACCGTCAGCGGGTGCATTGGGTGTACGTCTGTTGGAGGGATGGGTGCAGGAAAAGGGCGCCAAGGCCCTTCAGCGCCGGCCCATCACGGCGGGTATTCTTGGCGGCTTGATACGGCTCATGCCGAATATCTGCCACAACCGGGAGGAGGCCACTTTGTTTTCCACACTCATGTCGTGGATATATTTTGGGGCATTTTGGGTGTCGGAGCTGGTAGGGCCAAGGGGAAAACAGAGGCTGCGGTGGGGGGAGGTGGAATTGCGGTCCAGGGAGGTGGCGGTTCTTTTACGGCGCTCGAAGACCGACCAACGGGGAGTGGGGAAGTGGGTTGTCATGGGACCTGTGGTGGATCAAGCGGTGTGCCCAGCGGTGTGGGGGGAGAGTTTGACGTCCAGGGCGAGTGCGGTGGCAGGGGAGGTTTTTCGCCGGGCCAAAGGTGAAAGGGTGACAGCGGCTCAGCTGCTTTGGGTTCTTCGGCACGCCCTGCACGTTATGGGTGAGGACCCCAGACTTTTTGGGATGCACTCTTTTCACATAGGTGTGGCAACGGATGCAGCAAGGAAGGGGTGGGGGAGGGAGGAACTTATGCGCTTGGGGCATTGGAAATCGAACTGTTACAAGACGTACATCAGGTTGAGAGGTTGCGGGATGGAGGAGGAGGACTAAGTTGCTGTTCCCTTGTCTTACAAGTGTGTCTTTTCAGGTGCGGTGGCAGGGCCGGACGCGGCAGGATTGTCAATCCTTATCTTAGGACATTCTTTTGTGAAGCGAGCGGAGCACTCCGAATGGAATAAGAACAGGAGTCTTAATTTAGAGTTGGATCTTAGGCTTTTCTGTTGTCATTGGCAGGGAAGGGGGGCATGAGGTGGCATGAGCTATTTCCGGCATTGAGTAAGGTGGTCAGGGGGGGAATTTGTCCGGATGTTTTAGTCATTCACTTAGGAGAGAACGACCTGGTGCAATGCAAGGGCCTGGCGTTGTTGAAACAAATGAAGCGGGATTTGCTGGAGATTCGGCGGCAGTGGTCAGGTTGCCATATATTATGGTCTGAATTTATACCTAGGAGAATTTGGAGAGGGGCTGAGCGGCCATAGATAGGGAGCGACGGAAGATTAATAGGGACTGAGGATTTTCTGCGACAAGGAGGGGTTTGGAAGGATGGAACACCCAGAGCTGCGTTATGCTGCAGTGTATTTCTTTAGAGAGGATGGGGTTCATCTGTCTCGATGTGGCATGGAATTGTACATAGTGCAGCTGAAGGAGGCTTTGGGCAGGTCAATAGGTGTGTGCAGGTCCGAAATGTCAGGATGCCTGGGGGGGGGGGGTTGACAGCCATCAGTGACGACTTTTCGAGTGGCGTTTTTCCTAGGTCATTCGTGATATAATGATGTATGGTTACAGTTGTGAAAGAACATAAGAAGTTTACCTAGTTAGGTAGGTGTAGCAAAGTTAGGAATGGCAAGTTGTGTTTATAATTGTTGCAGGGGGGAACATGTTTAGGGGAGGGGGTGGAGGGTAAGGTAGGAAGACAATATTTAGTGAGGCTTAGTTTTGTACGGGACAGGCCAAGGGAATTTGTATGTAAGGTGCACCTGTTTCCAATAAAGCGGCCTTTTTCACACCAACAAGCTAGTCTGTGGTCTGTGCTGCCCCCCCTTTTGGCCCAATGGGGCTTTGGGGGGGGGCAGCTGACCAGCGGTAGGCCTGCCCCCCCCGGGGGTTTTTGGGCCGGGGGGCAGCCGGATCCCAGTGGGCTGGTTGGGCTCCTTTGGGCTGGCTTTGGGATTGCTGGGCTGGTTTTGAGCTTGTGGGTTTTATAACCGGCCATCTTATGTCACGAGCCACCATTTTGGTGGTTGTGCCACGACAGCCGGTTCAGGGAGGACTCTGTGCTTTTTTGTTTTGTCCCGCCCTCCCTCCCTAGAGATTTTCTTTGTCTTGCCTTTTCGGGATTTTTTCTTTTGGTTTGGTTAGCCATTTCAGTTTTCAGTTAGGTTGTTTTCGTGGGAGCAGGTGCATCGGGGAAAATGTTTGTATGGGGCTTGTCACTGGAACAGGTGCTGGTGTGGTGCGCTATGTTGCTGGGGGGTGTTTTTCCTAGGTCATTTGTGATATAATGATGTATGGTTACAGTTGTGAAAGAACATAAGAAGTTTACCTAGTTAGGTAGGTGGAGAAAAGTTAGGAATGGCAAGTTGTGTTTATAATTGTTGCAGGGGGGGACATGTTTAGGGGAGGGGGTGGGAGGGTAAGGTAGGAAGACAATATTTAGTGAGGCTTAGTTTTGTACGGCACAGGCCAAGGGAATTTGTATGTAAGGTGCACCTGTTTCCAATAAAGCGGCCTTTTTCACACCAACAAGCTAGTCTGTGGTCTGTGCTGCCCCCCTTTTGGCCCAAAGTGCGTGTGTGGGGGGAGGGGAAGGGAGGGGAGCGGGGGAAAGGGATATAAGGGGAATAATAATAAATAATTTTTAAAAACGCCGGCCACCTCGGAGCTCTTTTCCGGCTCTCCTCCCGGCAGTCGCTGGGGCACAGGCTCCCCACCCAACCCCAGAACTGCTTTCATGCTATACCTGGCATGAAAGCAGTGCCGGGATTGACCTGAGCGGCTTGGTTTGCCGCTCAGACAGTGCCTGGGAGTCTGTGCTGCTTCTCCAACCTGGCTGTGCAACACAGCTGGGCTGGAGAAACCAAGTTCCCATCTGTGGCCAAAATGACATGCTCACTTTACAGTGCCCATCTCTCCTCCCCCTCCCATGGTCCAGCCTTGCCCCACCCTACACTGACATCGGGTCAGTAGGTTAGCGGAAAATAAAATGGTAATATTGTTTTATTTGTTTATTTTTCGTGGACTGACTTTGACAAGTGGGGCGACGTGCCTCCGCCATTACGGAGTAGCCGCCCCTGGACAAAGAAGGGTGCAATTGACAAAGAAACTTTTAGGGTGAAAGCTGCCAGGTCTTAAAAAACAGGTCTCCTGCTCTCTGGGGTGGAGAGGAAGCAGATAGTGAGGGCAACAAGGTGGTTTAAATGGAGAAGAGAATAAGATAGATGGGGGAGTAGGTCAGGAGTGAGCTGGGAAAAAGGCGCAAACAGGGTTAATCCGATAAGGGTGCAGGAAGAATAGTCTGTCCCTCTACAGCAGGTGAGCTGAGTAGGGACGGGTAGAGGGTGGAACTGGGTGGTTGGATTGTTTGCTGGAGAGGGATTCTGGATTAGAGAAGGGGTGCCACAGTCGACAGGATGAGACTGAAAAGAAGGAGGAGGAAGCGAAAAGAAGTGTGTTTGGCAAGGAGGAAGCAGGGTGGTCTAGAGATTATGGATTGGGTGGAGTGGTTTAGAATAGGGAATGGAGCTTGGTGGTAGGGGGATGAAACTGAGTCAGACGATTGGAGGAATATGGAGTGGTTTGAGTTTGGGGGCGGGTCCATGGTCAGTTGTCGAGAGCGAGACTAACCTGGCCTGAGAGAGACCTGGTTGGGTCTGGTAGAAATTTGAGGTGGCCGCTGAAGAATCCGTGCCTCTGGGATGGGAGGAAGAGGAAGGAGTCCAGCGCATGAGCGATGAGTAGGGTAGGTGAGGGAAAGAGCACATTTTTCTAGTGCGGGGAGAGACATACCTCTCAATCATAATAATTCTTATTTTACATAATACTGGTATTGGCAATTTTGAAGTTTCTAAGTGCTGCAAATAACAGATGTAACAGTTGCACATGGTAGTCAATTTATCAGTCCCCCAAGAACGAAATAATACATTTCAGTGACTTGGAAGACGTCATCCTCTTTAGAATTATCTTCACCATTCAGCTTCAAAAGGATTCCCTCTTGGAATCTACCAAACAAGTTTTCCCTCCGTTATTTTTAATGGCTCCAAACATCTTTGAGATCACCTCATCCTCCCAACAAGGCTTCCTCTCTAAACCTCCACTGGAGTCACCCTTCAGTGCGCCATCTCTCCAAGAACGGTTTGCCTCCATTGACGTCAGTGGGATCACCCTGCGGATGCAGCTGAAGCTGATCCTCCAAGATGCTTGATACTGCGCACTCTGAATGACATGGAGAGTAGCGCTGCAGACTTTTCCTACTGTGCCCTGGTGAAGACCATGAAGGATGCACATTCTACGATAGCCAAAAGGCTTCTTTACTCAAGGCAGGAAGGCACCTTACAGAGCACTTGAAACAACTTTGCTCTTTCTGCCATCTTACAGAACACGTCCCGTCTGATATAGCCACATCCTAACTGCTCCCTTTCCTCAAATACTTTCTTCTCCTTTTTCTTTACAAGAGTCACACTCTGCACTGTTTTAAATTACTGAGCCAGGACTCTGATGTTTCTAGAGTGGTGATTTGTCCCTCCTCTTTGGGTGGCATTTATACCGCCTCAATATGACCGATTCCTAACCTCTAGCGCTTTATTTTCACCACTATTCAATCAACTGATCAGCGAGGCACAGTCACAGGGGTACTCTCTGCCAACTAACCTCCAGGTCCTGATGAGACCTCATAATTGCAGTAGAAGGCGAAATGCTGCCTACATCTTAGCAATCAGATCTAGTCTTTGACATTAATTTGTTGTGCTTGATTGTGAATTACTTTGAATTGATGTAATCCAGAGTTCAGACTGTTAGTTATTATATAAGCACATACTAGCATCCTTATTCAATTTTTTGTGTGGTCACTGGCATAGCGACCACTCATTCCTTCTTGATTTATAATTCAACCGCTTTCAGCAGATGCAGTGGTGAGGTCAATGTCTCTTTGGTTAGCTTGATAATTCCCTATAGTATTTACACTACTGTTTACTTGTTAAATCTCTTTAACCCCTTCCCTGCTCATGACGGAACCACTCCGTCATGAGCCACGGTCGCGCTGTGCTCATGATGGAGTGGTTCCGTCATGCTGCGGCCGTTGGCGGCCGCTCCGCCCACGCGGCGCCTTTTCCCCGCCTGTGCGGGCGTGTAACGTAAGTGGGCGGCGCCGTGACGGAACCACTCCGTCATGAGCACAGCTCGCCCGTGACTCATGACGGCGTGGTTCCGTCATGAGCACAGCGGCGCCGCGCTCACCGAAAACCCCCCCAGCGCCGCGGCGGAATTCGCGCCGCGGCAAAGGGGTTAAAAGAGTCCTTGGTGAACCATTGTTGTTTTTTTATTAGAATTACCCAGGTTCCCCTTGGTATAATGGTCAGCTCTTGCATATTACAAGTTTGGGCTGACATTCCCTGACTACTCCTGTTTGTTTTCTGTCTCGTTGGGGCAATGACATGGAAGGGCAGATGTCTGTGCTTTGTTTAGACCACCAACACATAATTCATGGAGACCTTCCCTGTTGTCCGTGGGAGGATCTTGAAATTCAACAAGGAAGTGACAGGCAGGGGTAGTATTGAATGAATCCCCAGCCATAAGCGTGTAGGTAGCAGTTAGCATTTTGTGTCATAATGTTGAAATAGCTTACTGTACCCCAGTCTAAAGCACATTTCTGTCTTTTCTGAGTTTGGGGCGCAAGACTTCTTTCGGTCATATTAATAGCTGAGAGAGCGTGTATATTGCTTAGTAGAGATTCAAGTTCAAGTTCAAAATCTTTAATCGGGTACACAGAGTAGCAGAAAAGCACAGACATACACAATAAAAATAAATAAATTCATTGTAATTTACAATGTGGGGATTCCTTCGTGCATGTGTGCAGCTAAGGATTCCCCGTGCATGCGCAGTAGCCCCGCTGAAGCGCATGACCAGATACAAGAGCCTTGGTTTATGTGCTGTATCTTGGGACTCCCGCACACACGTATTTTCCGTTTTATTCTGTATCTTTGAGATGATGCTAGGGTACAAGAAGGAAAAGGATATTCAGAATAATGGGAGCAATAGAACATCATGTGGAGATCTTTTCCATCATTACTTTTGATGTTGTGCAAGCCTCAGTTTTATCCAGTGGGGTCTCCACTGCAGCCTGGAGAAACCTCCTTTCGAAGGTTTGCAGCACAGCTGTAGCTAGGAGGCTGGCAGCACTTCGGGTGGCTTTTAAAGGATTGAGGATTAGTGGTGCAGAGCTAGAACATAATTTGCATTGCATCTTCAAAGAAAGGAAGCACTCATATTTACTCAGGAATCAAAGCAAAGTCTTCTGGTTTCCTAAATCTGTAATCAGCAGGAAGACAACAGAATACAGAGCAGCCTTTAATGTTTCAGCGCGAAACCTGCTCTGGTGCATTCCCAAGGAAACAGACAGGATGCAAGTACCAAAGAGTCTCGTTGCAGACTAAGCCCCGTCTCAGGAAAGAGGTGAGCAAGAGTCGCACCTTTGTTGTCGAATTCACAGCTTTCTTCAGGAATGGGAAACATCACCTTCAGATATGTGGGTACTGGGCAATTTCCATAGAGGATATACATTATAATTCCTGACCCTTCCCCAACACTCGGGCATCATCCCTGCAACTTGACCGAGATGCCCAATGAAAAGGAAAACTCTGAAACTAGGTCTTTTCTTTATTGAAGAACACTATTAGTTCTGTACCAAAGAAAGACGGGGGAAGGAGTATACTCACCTGCATCTCAGGTACCCAAGGCCAGGGGCGGCCAGTAAGCTTGGGCAGAGGGGGTCCGCCCTCACTACTTTATACGGCGGGTAACGAGAATATTCATCTCAATTACCATCCATCTCCATTCATTAAAACATGGCGAAGCTTCTCACTGCCTAATACTGTGCCTGTCGCTCTCTGTGAACTCTCGCTAACGCGGGGGTCAGGAAGCCAGGCACTTTTTTATAGGCATGTGCGCGAGTGTGCACGTGCCAGACAGCCCAGATTTACATATGTGCTTACCTTTTAACAGCCCTCTCCTTACATGCTTGGGGGTCTGACCCACCCCCTCATGACACGCTGCAGTGTCACTTTATCCCAACAGCCCCAGGCGCTTTGGACACCAGCCCTGTACTGCCCAGGACCGTACACCAATCAATCCTCTCTTGCACCTGACCCCAACCCTTTCCAAAGTCATCACAGAGAAGAGTGGGGTCAGCAATCACCAATGACCACACCCCAACCCATCCTGTGGCGAGATGGGAAAGGGGGGGTTACAGATTAAGCAGGAGTCTGAGCATGCGGCGCGATATCTCAGAGTTGTGACATTGCGTTGCATGCATGCTGCAAAGAGCTGTAAGGGGCATGCATCTTAAAGCAGCCACTGTCTGGGCAGTGCTGATGGAATCAAGAGGACATGCGCTATGCAGGACTGGACCCATGGTAGCTGGAGCTTGATTTTGCTTTTTGCGCTCTGGCCTGCGACCTGGAGACTTGGAGCCTGCCCTCCCCTCGTGACTTCGAAGAAGAGGTAAGCTGGTGGTCTATGCAGCTTTGAATTTGCTGTTCATTGTTGAGTCACGAAAACTCCCCCATAGAATCAATAACCAGACAGAGATGTGAACAAATTTGGAGAAAATGGCGGACTGCAGGGAAATGTTAATGTAACTTCTTGCCCAGTAGTTAAGGAATGGACTCTGATATGTAATGGTGCTGTTCGGAGTGTTATTACGCAGGGGCAGCTCCACTGCTATGGCGGAGGAGCATTGCCCCACTGAAAAATAAAATGATAATAGGATCACTTTATTATCATTTTACTTTTCATTACTCCCAGCCGAGGTTAGGGTAGGGGTGGGGCCATCCTGCCGAGCGTCACTGTCAGGTAGGAGTGTTTGGGCACTTGTAAGTGCCCATGTCTGTTCGGCCGGCCGTATCAGGTTCGCCAAACAGACATGCGCACTCATGTTTCTCCAACCCAGCTGTGTTGTACAGCCGGTTTGGAGAAAAGCC
Organism: Triturus cristatus; assembly: GCF_964204655.1. Taxonomy (NCBI): domain Eukaryota; kingdom Metazoa; phylum Chordata; class Amphibia; order Caudata; family Salamandridae; genus Triturus; species Triturus cristatus. Next base: position 322,431,227 of record NC_140590.1, on the reverse strand, counting down.
CCAGAGTCCCTGGGCCTGAGCGAGCGTCAAGTCAGCCCGCTCAGGCCAACCAGGGAGCTGTGACTCCCCTGGAACCCCGTGCAGCGTGACCAGCGCGGAAGAGGAGCACTGAGGCAGAGGGCACAGGAGCAGGTAAATTAAAAAATATATATATTTTCCCCTCACCCAGTCTCCCGCCCCCCCACATTGCATCACCACCCCAAAATTGGAGCAGCCGCCACTGTTATTATGTAGTACTAGATGAGCAATTACCACTATTAATTATCTGCCCCAGACACCATGCAGAGCCACTTAACATGATTGGGCCATTTCTATTTATCTTTCTTTCACTATAAACGGAATCACGTGGTGTCTCAGTTTTTGTAGTTAAGCAGAAGAAGCTAGTACATTTGTTTGTTCAGAATCACACAGCTTGATGAAATGGTCAAACCTGGACCAAATGCCTGGATTCCACTTTCTACCTTCTGTATTTTTGGCATCTGGATCTTATCTCCTTGTGTGGCATTGAGGAAAGAGATATAGCTTCAGTGGCGAAGGAAGATGTATGATCTCCTTTGGTTGCAGGGCACCAGGAATGTTTTGTATCCAGTCTTACTGGACATCCTGTAATAGAAGGAATAAAGTACACCCTCCTCTACCGTGTGCATAGATAGAATGTAATAATTATCCCTCGCAGAGGCACCGGACCCTGCGGCCTTGTGTGTCTAGGACTTGCCATGGAGGATTATATACACAGCTGGAAATGTTTTACCTTGTATCCTGCTTTCATGAATGTGTAAAGTGACTCGTACCATGCCCTCTAGCAGGAACAAAGGTATGTTTTTTCAGAGGACTGACATTGCAATGCTGCATTATCATGCATATTTAAGTACAACTCACAGAAACGGGATAGCATTTTCCAAACAAGTCTATACGAAACAGCCCCATTGGTAGTGTACTCACCATTTGTCCCTCTTTCTTTTTACAAATTTTCTTTTTGTGGAGACCCCCCTCCAAAAACCTAATGTAAATCGGGCTTAATCACTTCACTTGCAATGTAAAACTCATATCAACTGTTACGCCCTACCACTTTGAAATGTCACCAACCGCTGCTGCCCAAGGTGATTGATGGCTACAGAAATGTGGCAGATCAAAAGAGAGTAAACAATCACTTGAAGAACATCCTGTTCACAATAGAAACTCTCCAAAGAATCATTCCTCTGAACCACTTCATGCTCACACTGGATTTAACCACTTTATGTTCGACCTGGATTTGATGGATGCCTACTTGCAAATACATATTGCAAAAAACTTCCAGGGGTTTTTGAGATTCTAGCACTGGCAATTCAGGGTTCTCCTAGTCGGACTTTAGTCAGCAGCAAGAGCCCCTATGAAAAAGGTGGCTCCAGTTGTGGCACAACTTTGACTCCAGGGAAGAACCATTTTTCCATAACTGGACGAATGGATGACGCTTCATTGGAGGAAAATATTCTACAGATGTTGAAAGTAACAAGCGTAACCCTGTGTCATCAAGGATTTCTGTGAAATTTTCCAAAATGTCAGCTCAAGCCATTAAAACACACAACCTTCATTGGTGGCAGGTTTTAGGACATATGTGGAGGAAGTCTTCTGTCCCTTCACTGATCACTCATTTATCAGGAAACTCCTATAAGAAATTGGACAGAAGTTCAGGCGTCACTGGCAGGTTCGGTCTTCATGGTGCAATAAGTGATAATTCAGCTTTGCCCACTACTGTGGCATCTTCTATAGAATTGATGTCAGCCTTCTTATTCTATGGAAACTCCAATTCCTATAATGCTAGAAATAAACCACTGGATTTAGCCAAAAGGATAGTGATGCATCCACAGACTGCGAGGATTCTGACAACAGATGCCAGTTCTCTAGAGTGGGGAACAACATTGGGTATTCTCATAGTCCAAGCCGAGTGGTCTTTGATGACGTGTTACAAATTGGTGGGAGCTTGCAGCTGTTCTCAGAGCTTTATAACACTTCAAGCAAGTAGTTCATCACAATATTCTGATCATATCAGACAACAGTTTAGACGTGGCCTACATTAATCATCAGGGAAGTGCCTATTTCAAAGCATTAAATGATATAGCAGTCCAGTTAGTATCATGGGGAGAGACTCATCTCCTTGCAATTTCAGAGATTCACATCAGAGGGCAGGACAATGCTCAAATAGATCAACTAAGAAGATTATTTTCATCATCATAGAACCTGTTGTTATCCCAAACAATCTTTGCATCCAAGAACAATACTCCCATGCTCCCATTTCTCAGAGGAGCGAGCATGGGGAGTACATGCACCTCAGGATGCACTGTATGCTTTCTCTCCATTTCTTCTGGTTCCAAAACTACTTTTAAAGATTCAGGAGGTGGGGTCAGAGTTCACAGTTCTTTATTAACCACTCAGATATTGGGGTTCTATGCTTCAGGGTCTGGCTGTTCTACTTCCTTGGATTATTCCTCTACCTCCAAAACCTCTCACGATTTCTCCTCTACCTCTTCCTCTTAGTTTGTTTCTGATGGACTGGAAGTGAAAGGTTAAATTTACAGGAAAAAGTCTCCCTTTTACTTTGGCTGAAGGTATTCAGGCTTCTAGGAGGTTTAAAATCATTTTACAGACACTTGTCTACCCCTCACAATTTGCGTGCGGAACATTCTTCATCTACAGTCTGTTGTTCATTGTGGTCTGCTGTTAAATTTCTTTGGGACGGGTTGCCTCTCAACCTCTCTCTCTCTACCTTGAAAACTCAGTGTTTTTTTAATAAGGCATTCTGACCTGATGTCCAGGTTAAGAGCTTCTCTCTATTTAACCGTCTATCTCATCCTTTTGCTCCACCTTTGGATCTCCCTTTAGTCCTTAAATTAATTCAAGTCACATCCGTATGAACCACTGGTTGTGGATGACTTGAAATTCCTTTCCTAAAAGGTGGGTCTTCTGGTTGCAGATGCCTCTGCACGTAGAGTGTGGATACTTTCTGCTTTTCAATTCCACCCTTTATTTTAAAGGTTCTTGGAGGATGGAGTAGTTTGAAACCGTATTCTTCCTTTTTTCCAAAAGTTAATAATTATTTTCATTGTTCTCTAGAAATCTTTCTTTTTACTTTCTGTCCTTCAGATCATAGACAACAAATATTTCATTGCTTGGATGTTAAAAAAGCTTTGTCAAATTATCTTGACAGACCAAAAGAATTCAGAGAATCAGTTGATGTTTTTGTGACTTTGATTTGACAGGTAGCGGTAAGAAGGCAACTAAAATGACAATCAGTATGAGTTAAAGAGACCATTATACTAGCATATACTCTACAAGAACTATATATATCAAGTAACATTCAAAGAAGATCTACTGGAGGAATGTCAACTTCTTGGGATGAGTTTGAAAGAGTTGCTTTACAGGACATATGTAGAGCTGGCAACATGGGTATCAGTACATACTTTTTTATAATAATCTCATAATCTCTCCAAGGGTTTACACCTGGCTCCACCAAATTCTTTTGCTACCCCAGATGCCAGCATGAATGGATCTTGTTTCACTTTGCTTCTCTTCTGGAAGGTGAGGCAGCCTTAGTTCGGATGGACACCTTAATGGCAAAATGTTAAGTGAATCCCCATGGGGTGTTCAAACCCGTTTCCAGGCAGTAACAACTCATCGGATTTGTGCCTAGCTGGTGGTTCATCTCTTCTCTCTTACACTAGTTACATCCCAGGTGGACAACTTTAAGGTGGACACAATGAGTTGGATCTTCCCATCCTCTTTCGACTTCTTCCTGAGGGAGAAGGTATTTCAGGGGATTTGGCTCAAGTTCAGGGTGCGGATATTTGCAGGCTCCTCAATGCTCTGCTCCCTCAGGTTTTATGCCAGGACAAGTAATACCAGAGCAGTAGGTTGTGTGCCATGACTTCTTCCTTGCCTCAAGGATTCCTTCCCTCTATTCCCCCTACTAGAAAGGGTTCTGTTCCATATTCAGAGAGAAAGGGCACATGTTGTTCTTATAAAATCCCTCTCTCCTATGATCCATTTAGATTTCTGGATCTTTTATGGGCGAGGTGGCGGCTTGCCTTCCAATCCCCTTGAGGTGATCTCGGTCCATTGCTGAATCTGGTTTACTGTTTTCTTACTGGGTTTTCACTTCTCAGACCTAAGGTGTGCTCCTTTCTCCATCCTGGGATCTTCCTGTGGTTCTTAAGGCTCTGTAGTCTGGCCTCTTTGAGCTTTTGGCTGATGCTTCTTTGCAAATTATTTCTATCAAGATAGAGGCTTATTGGCTATCACCTCAGCACGCAGATTAGAAAAAAATGTGGGTTTTACCTTCTTCCGATTCTTCCCTACCCTATGTCCCAGAGTGTGTAGCTCCTACTACTTTCTCCCACTTTCTTACCTAACATAAAAACATAAAACATGTATTTGTAAAGCGCATGTTCACCCCCAGGGTATCTTGGCGCTGAATAACAGATGTTTATTATTACCCAACTCATTGGTACACATTTTATCGACCTCAGCAGGATGAAAGGCAGAGTGGACCCAACGGCACCATGAGGTCGAACACATGCTCCTACAGTGGACGCATTAGCCCACTAAACCACCAGACTTGGCACCCAGTACCTAAAGTTCTTTCTGATTTTCATTTTTAGCAGGAAATTGTTCTTTCCTTTTTGTGTCCTGGCCCTTCTTGACTGAGGAGGTTGTTCTACATTCTGTAGATTTGGAACTGCAGTTCATGTGCACCTTCAACATTTGCTTGTTATAGGAAGTTCCTTGCACATGTATTTTAGGGCTTTTTACAGACCTGTCAGTAGGGATGCCCTCATTCCTTAGAACTAGGTTGAGAAAAATGTTAGTCAATGTAATGAAGAATATTGGTAAGCAATCCTTTAGAATGCATAACTTTTGCTAAACTTTTACCAACCCCCTTATTCATCTTCAATCAGGGGTCCTAGAATAAAGTACAGCACTGAGGGCAGAAGTAGCCAGCGGCGGTGAGCTCCAATCCATGAACAGGTTTTAACATAACACTTACCCCGAGCATTCATAAACGTTTGCCATCCCTACAACAAGGCCAGACTGGCATTCTGCCAACTCTGGATTTCCTCAGTGTGCTGCAGGTAATGTCAGAGCAGGATGGGCTGACATGAGCCCCCCAGCCCCCCAACCATGCCACCACATCCCCATTCTATTCATGTCCTCCAGTAGCGTAGGGCTGGCCTGAACATTTTTTCCAGGGCTGATTCTGGCTTCTAGTCTGGCCTGCACCACAGATGTATTCTCACACATAAGATGTACATCTCTTCCCCTCACCCCATAGGGTCACCCCTTACTGTCCTCTCATTAGCGCTGGGACAGTGAGAGAAACATTGATTAAAAGTTGTTCTATAGCTACATAGATGTAACTAAACACAATAATAGCTTGAGCGTAAACCCAGTGATACTCAAAGTATGGCTCACGGGCCCTACTAACCTTCACGTGCAGCCCCCTGCTGAGTGAACTTTTGGAACACATTCATTTTTTAAGACATCTTGCAACAAATGTGTATAAAAATGACAAATTCTCTTCAAAATTCAAAACGTTTATTCATCAACATGCAGAAGCGTTTTACCTTAGTCCATATCATTATATCGAGAAGTATATTCATGCTTCCTCTCACCCTGACCATGAAAGTAGTGAACTAAGAGGCAAGACAGTTGTCCTGTCGGACCTGCTGGGTGGCCTGGGTTCTTATTATACATGGACATCATTTTAGTTTATTAAATCAAACAGAAGGTTTTGTACAGTGCATATCCTGAATACATATATTTCAAGGTGCTCTTACATGTGAAATGAAGAAAAGGGAGGTAAGGTGAAATAAAACAATTGCCTAGGATCACACAGTTTGGTCAAGTGGGGAAGCTGGGATTGATCGTAGTTTTTTTGGTTTTACATTGTGTAATTCTTATCTCATGCCAATTCAATTATGAGGTTAGTTACTTATTTTTTACAATTGACTCTCCTGCGGTAGTGATAGCAAGTAGAGAAGACTGGTAGAGAGATAGCGATTCAGATACTGCATTACACAGTGTTGTCAAATCTATGACTTTTCTATAGATAAGGGGAATAATTTAAACAGCTGTACGGAATGGCCACACCATGTATATGCTTTGCTTCCCCAGCACCCACCTTACAGAACACTCCAGCCCACAAAGCCCCACTCCAATCCCGCTGGCATCAGTGCAGCCCTCGGGCCCACCACGGACCATATTTTGTGGCCCCTGGGAAAATGTTTGAGAGTACACATGGTCTAACAGGTCAAATTACATTAATGATTATTAAGTATCTTTGAGAGTGATCTGATTGTTAGATCTGGCCTTTAAAACAGCTTGATGTGTATGGCCAGACTATATATTTTCTAAAAAAATGTGTACATGCTGTGCATACGAGGGCTTTTAGTGAGCAGGCTTAATCCATTGGTTGCTTAAACTGTCATTCACATTTTGCTTCTGCACACTACAGTATACAGACTATGGCAGTGGGTTTGCCTACTATATTCCCTGGCTTTTGGATGACTGAGGAAGGCCAGTGCACACTCATTCGCATCTGCATAAAACCAATTCTCTTCCATAAGAAAGCTGGTTCAATATGAGCATTTCTTAATTTATTTTTGCATTAAATACTGGCAATTTATTCTACCTGGGCTTCGGCTGCCCAGTGACAATGGGATTTATTTTCGGCCTGCTTTTGTAAGTTGCTTTGATAAAGTGTTTTAAGAGATATTGTAGCTGTATTTTATATGATTGCATGTCTATGTTCTGGGTTTTTTCTGGCCTCCACCCCAAAAAAATAGTAACCAAAAAAGGCATGGAGCAGCTGGTTCCCCTGTTACTTAAAAACACATCACTGGGAAAAAAGGCACATTTTTCAATGGTTTTAAATTGTATTTTTTTTTAATTGTAAGCTTGTGGCGGCCTGGTTTTAATGGGGGACATTTTCTTTTTGTGGTATATGCTGGCAATAAATGTTTTTTTTTTAAACCTATTGGCTTTGCCAATGCTGTTGAATGTTGTTGAGTCGTCAGTTTTGCCTTCGAAAAGCAGGTTAAAAGCAGCCCTGCCATTGGAATGATATTCTGTTCTTTGGCTGCTCTTGGAATCGCTGAAGCTACAGTAGGAGAATGTCGTCTCACACAGCTTCTGCCTCTGCTGTGATGCGGGAATAACATCCCTCAAACAAGCATTTGCAATGTAATAGGTCTTGCATTTATGACAGTTTTGTAAATGTGACACCCATTGCATTACAAATGCTAGTTTGTATAAACGCCCGTCCGGCACTTTAACTTTCACGTAGGCCGCATCCCTTTCTTAAGACGATCCGTGTCTAAAGAAAGCGCTGCCCCCATTAAAGTGAAAGTGCGGTAGGGGGCGCCGTTACCAAAAAAAATGTGTTTGTCAGGTTCACAAACAAATGATTATTTTGTAAAAGCGCTCTATACCGTGCTTTCACTTTCATAGTTTCCACGCCCTTTTCCTTGGACTCAGCTTGTTTAAGAAAAGGGCATGGAAGACACTAAAGTGTAAGTGCGGCATGGGACAATTAAAAAAAAGAAATTCCATAAATAGTCAAAAAAACATGTGGCCGCATTTTGCGCGGCAAATAAACCAAAGGCACACCACCACTATAAGCGTGGCGTGCCGTGCTCTGCTATGTAAAAAAAAAAAGAATAAAGCCTTACGAGAGAGCGTGTTCTGCCTCCAACAGCATGCATGCGAAAACCATTAAATGAAATAGTGCTCGGAGGCTGTAATTAAAGCTAACCAAGGAATAACACATGTAAGAGGAGGTGTCCTCATGGAAGGTTACAAATGAAAGCAAGACTGTACTAAGGGGGGACTAGCAAGCTTATTGAGGAATCAGAAGCCAGCATTTACACAGGACAATGACACAAGCCAATAAAAAATAAGGGCGGAGAGTGGGCGGGGCTTCAAGTCCATACTCTAATACAGCATGCCTCGCAGAGTAGCACATGCGCTGCCCAGGCTCCACCTAAAAACAGGGGGATGCATGATTCCGTTTTTTACGAGCCACTAAAGTACTGGAAAAGCAACTATTTTGCAATGGCGTAAAGGCTCTTGAATGCTTGTGCTCTGTGGAACATTCCAAAGCTGCCAGCAGGGGACATATTAGAGCTATACAAGCAAAAGTAAATAAACTTTTACATAATTGCAGCAAACAAAGGTTTAATTGGCAAGGGATACCTAACGACAGAAAGAGTATATCCGATCTGCGGTTGTTGCAGTTGACAGTGATAAGGCTGTTTTGGCAGCAGGGTGAGAACCACAAACTGAATTCTGTGTGTGAAAGTAAAGTAGTCCTCGCTGAACAATGCTGACTTCTCTTAAGGAAGAAAAACAGAATTTCTCTTGTGGACCAGCCCCACACTTTTGTACTGTGTAGTGTGGGGCATTTTTTAGGGTCAGTAGTAGCATATGGGCAGGGTCACTGTATTTATTTGGTAATAAAAATCAAATTATGCGGCAAAAGTGATTATGTGTCAAGAAAAGGCAAATTATGAAAATTTTCAGCAATGGATAGTACATTTGAATAATTCATTGGTACATAAGTTGATTATGACAGTCGAGTTTTGCATATTAGCGTATAATTTATTGCTTACTGCATAATGTCATTTTGATCTTTGAGAATTAGTAAAAGGTATGCTGTGGAAGAAGGGGATAACACACATTAACACCGTCTGGGCAAATGATTTTACTCTTCAGTACCAATTTAATACCGGACTACACCATTTTGCAACTGTACATGACCAATTGACCCTTTGCAAAAGGTCTGAACAGTGCTGCTGCTCCTTACTTGGTGCTTTATTTGTTTTAGTAACTCTTGATCTGTTTGAGCTAGAATTTTTTGTTTGTTTGTTGAGGTCTGCAAATTATACAGCAAATGGTGGCTTATGTGGCGAGTGCTGTAAATCCATAATTACAAGGGAAACGCTACAGCCACATAATTGCATAATTCTCTTGTCCCTGCCTAACGAGGATGCAAGTGGCTCACTCACCAGCGGGGAGAGAAAGAAGGGGTGGTTGACTGTGTCAGGAATACCAGGCACCCCTTGGCCCTATGTTTCCATCCAAGATGGAAATGGTTAAGGAGACTGGGACCCATTGCCTGCCATGTTAGCTGGAGCCACCAAAGTCAGCTTTCTTTTTTATGACCTGGTTTGATAGTTCAGCTGTCACCAGACAATTTTGTGCGCAGTACATGAGAGGGGCTTTGGCGCCACCCACATGTTGGGAGCCAGGAGTACATGATTTGATTGGGCAGAAGTTGTTCGCTTACACAAAAAGATTCTTGCCCTCAACACAGCTGTGATCATTTTGTTTAATTATACAGCTTCCTACGCTTGAAGTTTCAGGGGCACACACACACACGACACTGGAATACTATTAAAATGTCTTAGATAACTGCCAATATTAGTCTACAGTTCTTTGCTACCACACAAAGAGATATCGATTCCCATGCTATTTACTTGTAGTGCTCCACATTACCATACAACATTCCTTCAAAGCCAGACCTATTGGCCTTGCCAATGCTTGTTTTTCGATTGTACAGAGAAAAGTCCAACCCACCAATACGCCCCCATGTGTAAGAGGAAGGGTGAGTCATTCTGAAAAGATATCCATTCTCACAATTGGTCAAAGGGGTTGTAACAGAGACTATACCTCATGCAAGGAGACGTAGCTTTGAGGAGCCCTTAGTAAAACCCATACCACCAGAGCATGGTCCTCTCTTTAGGATGGATGTTGCTCTCACCATGGGCAGGTCATTGAGGGGGCATGGTGTTTAGAGTGCGCTTTACAGAGGCATTAGACCTGTAGGCCGCAAGTATAGCCGTTAAATAACATTCTGTTTGTTTCTCGGGGTTAGTGTTTGCAGGTTGGGTTTTGTTTTGTGATAGAAATAAGCCTCATTCCTAAACCAGGACATGTCAAGATAGGGATCAGAACATCACAAAATAAAATAAGGGATGGAGCATTGAAACTTTTCAAACTCTCCCCGCCCCCACAGATCTAGGTTTAATCCATCGCTATTTTACTCGCCACGTCACCCCAGTTTAGGCCCAGCCATATGCAAATCAGTCCCCATGGGAACAGCGCAGTCCGCACTGCCAAGCCGGGTCCTCCCTGGACCGGAACCAAGCATCCTGGGGCCGGTTGCAGGGTATCACCCCTCGTCAGCCAGGGTTGCTTGAATCCAATGGCGCAGCAAGCAAGGGTGCGACCCAAAAGGCAGCAAGACGTTCCAGCATTTCAACCTTCCAATTTCCATTTCATAGCCTCATGGCTTCTGTATCTTTGAACTTTTAACCTCTTGCCAGATGTGTAGCTTATCAGTGATGCAACCTCTGCAGTAGCACTGGAGCATAAGGTCGAAAGGCCCTGCAGGTCCACTTAGCAGATTTTTTTTTTATCTAGTGCTTGCCAAGTACCTTTTTCTATGCTCTTCTAGAATCAGGTGGGGGTTGGGAGCTTGGACTATGCTATGACACTAAAAGCAAAATCAGTCTCTGATAGGCACTGTCAACCCCAGATGTGAATGGGCATAGTGCAGTTGGCCTGACCTGTGTCACACTTGCCACTTGTGAAGTTGCTGGTTGAACACTTCACCATCCCCGCGGCAGGTCCCTCGGCTTCAAGTTTGAACCCTCTTGCACAGGTCCAGCCAGGAGAGAGGACAGGCAGTGGCCGCCGGGCGCAGCTATCAACGGAGCAGTATGTGCTGTGAAGGGGTACACATCACTCCAATTAAAATAGTATTATTTTTTTAAACTATCTATCAGGAGATGGGGCCTTTGGGGCATATCATCAAGGCCATGCGATAATTATCGCTCAGCGCTCTTAGCGCGAGGATAATTATCGCCGGCCAACTCTGAATTTTGTCCCAGAGATAGCGTGCTATCAGCAACGCTAATCTCCAAAGCGATAAAATTCAGAGCGCAAGGTGCCAATTGTGCGATTATCGCTGGAAATACAGCGATAATCGCACAAGGTTTGGCGAAAGCTTGCTGATAGGGCAAGGCATACTTAGCCATGATTTCCACCTTACATAGGATATCATGGCTAAGTCAGTCTTGAAGAAGGCGTAAGAAAGTTAGCGATAACAGAGGTTATCGCTACTTTGCTTGTCGCTCTGCAGGTTAGCGTGCCTATTGATAATTGGAGAAATGTCGCAGTTATGTCAGGGCAGGAACGCCCACTTTGCATCTCATTAGAGATGCAAAGATGGGCGTTGGGGGATAGGGCGATAATGCAAAGATTCACGTGATAGCGTGACCTTGCTGATTAGGCGATAAAATTATCGCCGCTTTCCGTCCAATTACGGACGCTAAAGCGGCGATAATTTTATCTCCGGGGCTTGATGAAATGCCCCCACGTTCTTTGCATGCATTAGGGTCTATGGACCTTTGCAAGCCACTGTCTCTTGCTATGAAATGTGTACACATCTGTGACCTGGCCTGGGCACCTTACAACGAAATTGGTTGTACGATTTGTTTTTGGGTAAGGGAGATCTATGGGCGGGCATCAGCCTTGAATGGCATATTTGCCCAACAGTCCAAAGCTAACATCTACTTAGTGCAATTTACTGCTCAACATTACAGTTCAGCTGGTCGCGAGGTGGCCTTAGACCAAGACAGTGCTTGAAATGGAAAAATATAAGTGCGGAGTCCGTGTACCAGAGGGCCCTTTTTGTTTCTGGGAAGTGCTGCTACTCGCCAATTAAAAGTATTACGTTCATGAAAATAAAAAGCGCCATTATTGACGTTCTATCCCAAGCCTCCAGCCATGTGCCTGTTATTTGTGCTTTTCAGTTTCTATTAAGCAGTTGCCATGCTTTTGTTGCTACATCTGCTGCTAAATGTTCTAGTTTTCCTGCCTACCACTTGCACAGTTCCTACTGTTGGAGTGTGTTGGAAAAAGAGGTTCAGTTATATATCAGGTGGGTGTATGTTAGGTGGCTTTATCATTTGATTTAAAAGGTCTCGTTTTGGGGGGATTTGTTTAGGATCTATTGCTGATTTTATTGTGGTATTCATTAACTGTGTATGCTGATGACTGATGGTCTTTTCTGTGCATGTGCTTAGAAACCACTTATACTGTACTGAAACCGAAAAACCCAGGTTCAGCAGCACACTGTTGTAAAGAATGCTCTGCGCGTGACATTCCTTCCCAGAATACTTGATGCGTAATCAGATCGTTATGTTTGCAGAGAGTGTAACAGTGGTTGCGGTTATACCTGTCCACAGACTACAAGCTTGCGCAATTTCAATCCATTCATTTATAAATCCTACTTTCAACGAAAACATCTCAAGACAGAAAGTAAAAGAGCGGTTCCAGCTACAGAACCCAACACCGCAGCAAACACCGGTACAACGACTGCACTCCGGTGACGTATATCACGAGGGCAATAGCATCCTGGACAGCTTACTCACAGCCAGTCGCAGAATTGATTTACGTTGATCTCTGTGCCCTTATAAAACATGGGCTGTACTTTTGCTGCATTTACAAGAATAGTTAACTAACGCAGGTGTACGCGTCAAGGATACCACGCACTCCTGTGGCACGCTCTCCCCTGGATTCCAAGCGCGCGCCCTGATAACTGGTTTACACGCAAGCCCGCGTGCTACCTTCACGCGACCAAAAGGACCGGCGCATGACAACCGGTGCACTGCCTATGTTGCAAAGCCATCATGTTTGTTTCAAAGCTTTATTGTGCAACAAGGGAACGTCGTATTCACTTAACGCACCCAAGAAGATAGCTGTACCGATACCAAGGATGAATTCAATACTAAGAAAACAAAACAAAACACACCGAAAGAACAACAGTGCGCAACAATGCGGATTAATAAGATTCATACTAATAACTGCATCTGAATGGAATCATGACACTAGAAGCTGGCTCATTATACAGCATGCCACCGGTGACCATGTATCTTGGTCTGTTATTCTAAGCTTGTCATTTCGAAATTTTACTTCATTGACTATGGTGACAACCTCATTTATTTGAATCTATTATTTAAAATGTGATTAAAATGGTTAGTTAAATAATATGTTTTTCTACAACCAAGTTAACTATCACACAGTGTTACCTGCAATTGCTAAACCTTAAATGTGAAAACGTCCCAATCTCGCCCCCGCCCAGGTGAACGGGAAACATCATGGGAGGAATGGACAGATGCTTTTAAGATATATATGCTAGCTTGCTGTTTAGAGAATTTATGCGATGACTGGAAGCAGGCTACTTTGTTACATTATATAGGTAAAGAAGGTTTACTATATAGGAGACTTCCTCTGTTAACAATTGCAGAAGCAGGAGATAATACATTTAATGTATAAACTCTTAAAATATTTATAATTGCATTTCGTAAACAGAATCAATGTTATTTTAGAAAGATATACATTTTCTCAAGTGGACAGGCTAGTAATGAATCTCTTGATAATTTTGTGACAAGTCTCAGGGCTCTACTAGTTAATTGTGCATTCACAGGGAATCATGATGAATTTGTGAGCGGCCAGTTGATGATGCAGGCATCAAATAAGTCAATTCAAGAAAAATGATGCAATGCACACATTCCTGAGTTGTGACAGGCTTTAGAAATTGCATGTGGGTAAGAATTAACAGCAAAATGTGTAAAACTAATGAGCAATATTAAACCAGGTGAACATAAACGTATGAATAAAAGAAGCCAAGCCAGAATGTGTAAATGCAGTAAAATCCAACGATATGATACAAAAAAGAATTAAGAGTTTAACAAAACCAGTTGGTTTAAGGAAATAGAAACAAGGAAGTAGTAAAATTGTTTTGTTTAATATGTGGCTGTTCTATCCAATGGGAAAATTATGCATAGCGTCCTGCAGAAAATGTCATTTGTGCGGAATGTGGGAAAATTGGCCATTATTTGTGAATGTGCAAAGAGGGTAAGGATAGACAAGCGAGTCACAAAAACATAAACAGTGTGATCACATTGGATTTTGACTGAAACCATGATGATTAATATGTTTTGGCTCTTAGTAATGAGAGCAACCGGTATAGTATGTTAACTGATAATGATGAGATTAAAGAAACAAAAGTAAAAGATCCCAAATCCAGTGTACAAACAGATTATATAGAGTTAGAAGTACTAGTGGCTTCCAGTGCAAGACACATCATTGTTGCTTAATAGTAGTGTGTAAGATTATTGAATTTGGGTAGTAGAGAGATAAAAGACAAAAGTAAATTTGAGGAGACATGGGGGGCAAAAGAAATGACTGGGTATTTAATTACCCAAATTTCTTTCCAATACAGGAAGAATTTATGTGGCTAAGAAAGGTGCACCATTTTTAGGCCGTAATCATCAAGCAGCATTGGAAAGGTTGCCAAGACCCGGAAACAAGGAACAAATAATGCTCGTCAACCTAAGTGGGAAGAAGAATGCTGGAAATATAAATTTTCTATGGTTTTCAGCGAGGCAATAGGAAAGCTCGAGGGTTTCCAACATAAGATCATTTTAAAGAAGGGAATCTAGCCTAATATCGTAAGGAACATGCCGTTATCCAGTAGAGAACAAGTCATAGAAGAAATACAAAACAATTGCGACAGTAATGTGATTGAAAGTATAGAAGCTTCTTACTAGTTGTCCCCAATTGCGGTGGTATGCAAACCAGATACTTCAGTAAGGGTATGCATAAACTTGCATGACTTAAATTGTTCTATTTTTATTGACAGACATCCGTTACAACGCAGTCTTTACACCACAATACGTTTACAACGTGGCCATTACAATGCAAGTCATTACAACGACTTGCGCTGGATGGCGCTATACACTAAGGAATAGTATGATTTACTATTCCAACACCTTCCCTACTGTTACGTAGGCTGGAGTTGAATTAGTAAATCATACTTTTCCTAAGTCCAGCGCCCTCCAGCGCGAGTCATTGTAAAGACTTGACGCCATGGGTGAAAGTTCCCATAGATATCATGGGACAGATGGACATGGTAATATGGTTTAAAGTAGAATTTATGAATGTAGTATTGAGGGGAAGGTGATAGAGTTTTCGGAAAAGGGGTTCATGGATGAAGGTTTTGCTGAGGAACGTGTGCCTGATAACGGATCAGAATTTTGCTTATAGGAAATTAACAAATATTTGGAGCACTGGAGTATTTTGCACAGAAGAACAGTAGTGTAGAATTCCAGGGTTAATGGTTTAGCTGAAAGGTTGTGTAGGATTGTAAAAGCTTCCAATGAGATGGCAGTGACCAACAGGAAATATGTTTTGGATCTAGTAAAACAGATGATATGATCATGTAGTACAACTGTACACAATGTGATGGGATTCACCCTATTTACATTTTTGAGAGGTAGGAAGCCCAGAACTATTTTTACAAGAATAGGTAGTGATTTATATAGTAAGATTGATTCTGAGAAAACAAGAGAGTATAGGAAAAACAAGGAACATAAAAAAATGTTGATGAAAGGAAGAGAATTAAAAGGGTAAATTTGGAGATTGGTCAATTTGCTCTCATAAAGTATCCACGGTATGACAGAAGGGTCAAAACTGGTACTCCAAAATCATGAAAGTAATAGAAGCAGTTCAGAATTATGTGAAAGTGGAAATTAATTGTACAGTATGGGATAAAGGAAGGACAGTAGTGTGTGATGGAATGTTCAGAGGTAATTCAGAGTCTGAATGTGACGACAGAAAAAGGACAATTTGTGTGAAACAATAAAAAGAAAGGTACAGAAATCATGAGGTTTGAAAACTATGTAAATCAAAATATGCACCCATGCAGTTCAGTTCTGTTTGTTGTAAATAGTTACACGTTTCATCCGATAGCCCATCTCCATTCTCAATTAACCATGCAATGTATGCAGTTATCAGTTTGGCATAGTTTTTTATTTGTTAATTGTATTATTGGGTGAAGATATGTTGTAAGGAATGTTGTGTTTTTGACATTCCTTACCAGAATACTGGATATGAAATCAGAAGGTTATGTTTTGTTCTGAGGGCAAATAATATGCCTTGTCCCAAATGCTGCTCTGGGGAGTTTCAAGTAAACCCTTTAAGGAATTCATGAACGTTGCCTAATGTTTACTGGAGAAAAAGACTAGAATGCGCACATCTTTTGCAGCGGGTGCAATAATGGACTTGTGATGGGGCGTCAATGAGAGACACTACACGAGTTCTGGGTATACGGGGTTTTATTGATATAAGTCTTCTTTTAGTCCGGCTAGTTAGCCTTTCTCTCGCGAAGGTAGCGGGATCCGTGGTGAATTAGGCCTCCGACGCACTCCGGGATGGTCTGCTCCCCTCCTTCCTCGTCCTTTCTGCGGTCACGAACTTGGCTCTCCGACGTGCCCCAAGGAAGAGAGAGATAAGGGACTATATTAGACTTGGAGTAGGTAAACGCGTATTCCTACCACCAGGGACCGGGAGTGAGGTAGCACCATACGTGTGTACAACCGAAAACGGAGTGACAGAAACTGTGAGGGATTCAAACAAAACAAAAAAGGTAAAGGGACTTGAGGAGGCGACCGGTTAACGCGGGTTCTCCCGCCTTCCCATCCAACCCGCTACCCGGTCCCGTACCTGTCCAAGCCACGCTCCTCCCCTGGGAACGTGGCCGGGCGCTTCGCGGAGTCCGTAGCCGCTGGGTCTCTCGTTCCTCCAACCTCCGGTTTCCGCCTGCTCTCGATCGTTCGTCTCAGTCGCGCCGTCTTCTCCGTCTCCGTCTCCTTCTCCTCCGTCCTTCCTCCAGGGATCGCTGTCCGTCCACTTCCTGGTTCTGCCTCCATTTGAACCTCCCGCTTGAGTGACGTCCTCCCTGGGCGGGGCTTGCGTACCAGGTTCTTCCCAGTTAAAGGGCCCGGCTCCAGCCAACAGAGGCAGTTCGTCTTCGTCCGCTGCCCACTCGTTCGGTGGAGAGGGGAGAACGTTAGGGACCCCTGATACCGGTGCCCACCAGTCTGTGCCCTCTTGAGTCCCCTGAGCCGACAGACTCGCCCCGTCACAGGACTCTTTCATCTTTCCCATAAGAAATGTAGTTCCAAGCAGTATGCTTTCCAGTGTCGAACATGTGACCAGCAGGCTCATGCATTATCTAAAGGTTTACTATCTTAAATAGGTGATGTAAGTGGGGTTGGTCAACCTTCTACCCTCTATCCTAAACCTTTTTATGCTCTGAATCCATGCATACGAGACTGGCCTATCTTTTTGACAACTGAACGTCAAGATAATATAGAAGTCCTAATCTCAGTGGGTACTCAAACTAGATTTATAGAGTAGAAAAAAGCAATTATTATGTTGTCGCCAGTACTCCTCAACCCTCATTTAAACCCTAGTATTATTGTTCAAAATTGCAAAATTCTTATGAGGGCCTTTTTAAGCATTAGTACCTGTTTTGAGCTTGTCAGAATGTGCTTTGGGCTAGTGGTAATCAAGTGCAACTAAAAAAGTGGCACTATCTGTTAACGGGTAGAAATAGAGATTGTGTTCTTTGTACTCCCATATTTGGTGGCAGACTCTAAATCGGGTGCAAAACAGCATGGCCCTACTTCAAGGCAGCATGCCACAAATGGCAGATTGCATGCTTAGGATTTTGGATGCCAATTATGTGTGAGGGTCTTAATTACCCTGTTTATCTATGCCCAACTGCCAGTGTGTACCTTTCTGAATCACCATATAAAAGTCTTAAATGGGGTGACTAACATGGGTAAAGGCTGCTAATAAATTTCATATATGGCTTTGATCCATATGCATCTCTCACTCTTATTTGAGCATTACGACCAAACTATTACCTCTTATGAAAATAATACAAGATTTATTAATTGTGTGGAAAAGTGTACTTTTTAAATATGCCAAGGTAATGTTTCGTATGGTTCAGAGTGATTTCTAAGTGGAATTACCCTCTTTGATATAAAGGAGTTATATGTGATTGACAATACGTAAAAATATCAAAAAATGTTTATTCACATGCTATAATATTTAATTGTTGTTCTTTTATAGGGCTGGAGCATTGAGGAGGCTGATCCAGAGCACTAATACAAAGATCAATGACCACAAATCCCATGTACCATGGCTCATGTTTGTCTTTAATGTGCCCTTGACATCAATTTGATGTGTCTGATCCAAAAATTGTACATTTGAAAAACAAGTGAGTCACATGTTGAATTCGTCAATCAATCTCAGCTATTGGCAATCCACTTTTTTTGCCTACCGTGCCATTCCAAAATGGGACCAGCCATGTGCAAATCACGCTTAGTCCACCTCCAATAGGAACAGTGCAGCCACAACTGCCAGTATAGAGCATGGTTGTCAGAATATTGTGAGGGAAATATCGATACTCCAAAATATCATGACCAAAATATTGAGAAGGTAAGTATAAATAAGTGATTAGGACACTCAAATGTTAAGAGCTCCTTATGAGATAAAAAGTGGATCAGGGCCAATAATTGGGGGTATAGCCCTTCTTCTAATGTTTGTCTTGCTTTTTCCCTTCTTTTAATTTAATACAGTCCACCCTCAGTGGGTAGAATTATCTAACAACCCCATTGTCATCTTGCCTCGGACTATACTGGTTGTTAAAGGCCCTCTTACTCGTTAGTAGGCCATTGCCTGTGGCTCAGTTCTAAAGCCGGGGCCACTGGAATCATTCAGCAGTGAGCACCAATAATGCAGCAGGGTTGACAAAATCATGCAAAAAAGGTAAGGTAAATTATGCGGCATAATGAGGCAAATTATTTGAAAGCAGTATTTCAGTATTTTGTAATTTTTATACATGGTAATATTGTCTGGAGAAAGATTTCATCTCTTCAGTACTGGTTTAACAACCAAATACAGAATTAAGCAACTGAAAGTTGATCCGTTAACCTTTGCAGAGGGAAGTCCACTGCAGGCAAACATGTTCCCACGTTTACAGTAACTTTTGATCCGTTTGAGCTAGAAACCTTATTTTTGTTGAAACTTTCAGATTATGCCGCAGATTATGAGTTATATGGTAAAAGCGGTAAATCCATAATTATCCGAAAAAAGAAGCTAAATTGCTCAGTTCTAGTGGCCCTCCTTATAACTCAGAGCAAGGGCCTTTATTAACCAGTATAGCCCTCATCATCGGGGTATAATGCTTTAATATAGATTTAATATTTTTTACTCCACATCAACGCACCTTGCAGGGACAAGGTACATATTAGTGTTAGGGATAGTAAACCTAGACTTCCCTAGCTATACGTACGTTACCAATATTTTGGTCTTCGATATTTAGGCTACAATACTTTAGCACAGTGATATTTCCCCACACAGTATTCGGGTAGTCTGGAGTCCTAGCAAGCAGAAAAATATACATAAAGGATGGAATGGAATGCAGCCTAGAGTGTTTACCAGAGCACGTACCAGAGACTGAAATTAATTCATGCATTTCATCCATCACTTTGTGTTTCTCTCAGTACAAATGACATCACTGCTTAGCTTCTAATAGAAAGCGCTTCATTCATTCATTTTTATTTCATCAGAGCATTGCATGTCCATATATTTATTTCATGCCACGTGATGGACCACAACTGGAAAACAATTTTTGGTGAATTTGAAAAATTCACGGTGAGATGCTAGTTATAATCTTTCCCAATAAACAATGATAATTTACCACTAGGATCCTCCAACTGATCTCTTTTCGGTCTATTACTTTTCCGATGGCAAACTCAAGTAGAACCACAATTTGAACACCAGGGAGGAAGACCCTTGAAAAAAACCCTGAAAGGTTGGGAGCCATGTGGCAAGCAGTGACCTGCTGCGAGAGATACAAATGCGCTGCCGAACGCCACACATACAAAGTGCACATGTGTGAACTTGATGTCTACTAGCATAGGATGTTTACTAGAAGGGGACCCCTCTGGTACAAAATGTAATGCTTTGACATACTTTTAAAACTTTTCTCACGTTGAATGTGAGCTGTACAAGTGAAGCATACATGCAATATGTACAGCATACATACAATGTGTAAAAAGTTAGGACAAACACAAGCATTTCTCCTCGACAGTGCCTGCCTGAAGGAGGCATTTTTTGTGTGCAAAGCCCGGTTTACTATTGTTAGTATATAGCGCTTTGAGTCAAAAACCATTGGTGGTAGCGTGGGATGCCCCATTAATGCAAAGTAGCACAGCATTCTATTTGTCTTGCTTCAGTGCTGCTTCCAGTGTAAATAACATGTCGCGCTGCAAAGCAAATCCTTTATCAACATTTTGAGTCACTTTACCGGACTTAGCAGCCGCACAAAGTTAACAATCTGCCCCAAGTGTGGTCATCATCTCACTATACAGGGCTCTAGCTCACCTTGTCAAAGTTTGCTAGAGCAAATAAAAAGATGTAAGGGGCAGTAATTAATAGGGTCCGAATCAAGAGTAAACTTAAACGAGGACAGACTGTGTACTACAAGAAACCTCTGGCGTTGTTTGTGGCAGACAGCTTGAAATCGGCACAAGGAAGGCCTGGGTGTAGAGACAGACAAGTAGCATAGATCACTAGGGAGGGCAGCAGGCCGGCTTGGGGAGATGCCAATGAAGATGGGACAGTGTCACCTTGGTGGCGAGTGCACCTTTGGTGGCTAGTGCACAAGAAGCAACTGCTTCAACTCAGGTTTTCGACTTGTTTCCTCGTCCAGATAGGCTCTCAGTGACCCACCATTTGGGGCTGAAGGAATGACTATGTCTTGCACATATATTGAGGGGGCGCTTGAGTCAGTTTTCAGTTCTGCAGATATTGTTTCCTGTTCATCTGGGTAGCTTTCATGTGGTATTTTTTTTTAAACTCTTTTTATTGGTACGTGCATAATACTTTATATATACTGATAATCAACATATTAAGGCTACAGTACAATTCCGTGTGCCTATCTTGTAATTTACAGTGTCTGTAATTGTTGGTAAACCACAGGTCTCATGTGGTAGGTTTTACCATGGATGAATTACATTACTTTCTCAGATGCCTGCCCGTGGGTTGCATGGTGTCTTGCACCATGCTTAGACATTCCAGCGCATTTTTTGGAGTAGCGTTGCTTGAAGGAGATTGGTTTTCGCAGTGCCAGATATTCTTGAACACGTACCTGGCCATGTCTCAGAGACGAGGGGTTCATTCAGCACCCCACCCAGCGAGCAAAGGCTGCTTTCAATGCCTGGAAAAGAGGGGCAAGGGTCTGCTGACCAGATTTTGCCTTATCTGCCTAGCGGTTAGTTTGGTTCAGTAGGAACATAGGTTGCCCGTGGCCAATGTAAATGCTTTCAAGGAAGCTTCCAGTTGTTGCTCACAGCAATGACCGGTCAGCCATTCACTGGGCTGTTAAACGGTGAAATTTAGCAAGACCACTGGAATTATGTGACAAAGAAGTCCCAAATTATGCAGCAAGAAGTTAAATTAAGCGGTACATTTTGTGGTACCATAATATTGCTATTTTGGCAGCTTGACTGACATTAATACTGTCTAACGAAAAGTTTACCGTCACTGGCATCAGTTTAATACATGATAACAGAAATCAGCAACCGAAAAGGAACTCGTTAATCTTTATGAAATGTTTTTCCCAAGGGGTCAGGGCGCTTCAGTGCCAGGGAGGCCTGCTATGGGATGGCCACTTGAAGGCCCGTAGCCCATAGATCTATCTCCTCTTCCTGAATGCAGAAAAGATTAAGTATAAAATTACCTTTTAGCAACATGTCTGTGTTGCTTTCAAATCCATAATAACTGCGTAACTTTTCAACTCCCGTTCTTATTTCTTTTGGACGTGGATTTAAATAGACATGTATGATGAACTGTGCAGAATTCCTTCCCCACCTTTGAGCCTTTCATGAGTACTGCAAGGAACCCATGCTCTTTACGGGGAAGGGAGGAGGCCTGTACCTTCAGACTAGAGCAGATTTTGATCGAGAGGCCTCCTCTGGAGCAACAGAACAACTTTATATTTATAGCCGGAAAAGTGTATTCGACATACCCTATAAGCAGCACTGAAGTTTGTAACCAGGTTTCCTGGAAAAGAATTACATGGAATTAATTCAGATATGTAATATATTCTTCATCACTGACTTTGCTACTCAGGCCCACAAGTTCCATGAACAGATCTTCGTTCGGGTCCTTTAACCTCCTAACTGCTGGGCCTTCCGTCCCAAATGCGGACTCTTTTTGGGCTATTTGGGGTCGTTTGCACTTAGGGCTCCATGGACTCTCTTCATCTACGTTTGGCAGGGGGATACTAAGTGGATCAGTCGCGCTTTGAGGGGAGGCGGGGAGGAGATTTCTCAATTGAGTCTCTTATGGTGGCTGTCAAGAAATTGGCCTGTGAAATGGAGAGGGAGGTAACTTTGCTCGTCCCACAAATCAGAAGCCACTGACTCATCTTTACCTGGCTCAGCATCAACCTTGGGGTTCTCCACTGCTCGAGTCCTTGAGCAACTCAGTCTTGGATTACTCCTGGGATTTACCGGTCTTGTAAAGAGGTGGGATGAAGAGTTTTGCGTAACTCTTATATCTGAAGTCCCGGACTGAGTACTCTCACTTATTGGACTGCTCACCCTAGGATCCTTGTTCCCTAGTGCCCCGATATCTGGAGTCGTGAACTGATCACTTTCGTTTACTTTCTTTCTCGCCATAGAAGTCTGGAATGGCAGGGATTGAAATAAAGTAAATATCTTGGGTGAACTTGGCGTCAACGTGCTCTCCTTTGAATAGTTTTCCTTTTTATGTATGATTAGTGGATTATGTGCGATTTTTGCACCCTACAGAATGTAAAGTTCCCTATGCTTAACTCCTGTCGATAGTGAGTTCCATCCATCCAACAAGTGAACTGAGGGACGCAATCAATCTACGAGTCAGCAGACTTCACCTACACCAACACAACCAATCAACAACTTCTGGGACTCCTTTTTTTGAGGGAGGCCCATTGGCAAACGACGAACCAGGAGGAGCAAGGACGGTAGCAGACGCAAACCCATTGAGATCCAAAATGGTGACCAGAAGTCAGAAATCTTAAATGAAGAGAAACACTTAGTGATCAAGAGATCCTTTTACCCTTTGAGCCCAATCAAAATCAAGACATTGTAAAAGGGCAATTCTTTTGTCCCCACTTATGACTCCAATGCTCTAGAGTTAAAAGTGAGCTTTTTCAAATTTATGCGGACTCTCCGCTTGAGAAATGTCTTTGAAAATGTTGTCTGTGATCCATTTCCCAAGGATGAAGGCATTCTTAGTGGCTTAAAACCTACAAACTATTACATGGCTACAGTCAGCCACAAAATTCTTGATTCATTCAAGACTATCATCAAAAAAGAAACTCAAAATTTATTTAAAGGCAAAAGAATACATCATATCAACTTAACCAACAAAGAAAAAGCTATCATCCATTGATTAGTAGTAACACTGACATTATATGTTGTAAAGCAGACAAAGGGGGAGCACTTGTTGTGATCAAGTCTACACACTACAATCAGAGTGTCAATGACCATGTTTTGGACACATCCACTTACCAACAATTGGAGTACAATCCCACAGGAGAATTCATGAAGATGTTGCTAAGCATCTTAGACACCGCTCTCAAGAAGGGGACCATCAATGAAACAGACAAAAGCTATTTAATACAAGAACATCCAAAATGCCCTGTGCTCTATATGTTACCAAAGATTCACAAAATTTGGTTGCACCACCCTTCAGACCCATTGTATCTACCAGGGGATTCATTCGTGAACCAATAGGTAAATATTTGGACCACCATCTACAACTTTTTGTACAAAAGATGACCACCTACACTAAAGACAGCACTGACTTCCTACAGAAGATCCAGGAAGTGGAAATTAATCATGATCAGGATATACTCATGTGTACTATTGATGTGAAATCTTTATACATGTCAATCCCCCATGACTTAGGTAATTTATCCGTGGAACATTTCCTGATACATTCTAACTTGGATGAAGATCTGAAGGTGTTTTTACTTGAACTTCTACATTTCACAGTTATTTTCGTTGGGACAAGAAATTCTTTTTACAACTTACAGGCACTTCCATGGGCAATTGTTCTGCCCCCAGCTACGCTAACTTGTTCATGCACAAATTTGAGAATGACCACATTCTTTCCAACGTCTGTTGGAAGAACAATCTCATCACATTCTTAAGATACATAGACAATATCTTTGTGATATGGAAGGGAATCAGAGGTGAGCTTATCTCGGCCATTGAAGCATTGAGTCATATAAATGACCGGATCGGGTTTACTTACGATATCAGTGACAAATGTATCTCTTTCTTAGATGTGTCTTTATCCATTGTGAACAACAAATTTGAAACTGACATATATACAGGAAAGATACCGACCAAAACAATCTACTATACTTCAACAGCTTTCATCAAAATTGCCTTAAAACCCATTTACCATATTCACAGTTCTTGAGAGTCAAAAGAATTGTCACCAGTCCTGACAAACTGGAAGCTAACATTCTTGACAGGACCGAACGCTTCAAAACCAGAGGATATCGGACCGAAGTACTTGACAATGGGTTGGTTAGATCAACAACCAAAACTCTAAAACAACTGTTAACTCCACCAAGAAACCTGACAAATCCAACAGAGTCATTCTAGTATCTTAGTTTTTTACTAAAAGTACTAGATTCAAGAAAACCATCTACAAACATTGGCTAATTATACAAATGGAGCCTGATTTCAAATGTATTTTTGCTGATTTTCCTTTGTTTGCTCATGAACGAAGCAAAAACATAAAATAACTCTTAGGAAAGAGAAGAAAAGTTAATGATGGAGCTGAATTCAAAGGTGCCATCCCCTGTCTGAATTGTAACAGCTGTAGCAATATCATAATAGGCAATCACATCAACCATCAATTAAAAGGGACTAAGATCAAGTTAAACATCACGGTTAGCTGTGACTCTAAGAATGTAGTTTACTTGTTGAAATGTCAGTGTGGTTTGGTTTGCATGGGAAAGACTGGACGTAAAATGAAAATCAGACTTGATGAGCATAAAAGGGCAACACCCGAATGCTAAATCTGTTATTGCTACTCACTTTTTGGAATGCAATCATAACATCTGCCAAATGCGTTATATGATGTTAGAGACCGTTGACCTTGTGGAAGGCAGAGATAACCAAAAGCATCTTTTACAACACGATACGCATGGGATAAAAAAATTGGACTCATTCATGTCTAAAAGGCTCAATTACTGCATCAAATACAGTTGTTTCCTAGAAGTGGAGATGTCTAGTTCCGGTTTCCTTTTTTTCCATCGGATTGTCGCATCTTTCACATTCATTTTTCTTACTATTATGCTATCTTTTTCTCACTGTTATGCTATCTTTTATGTGTTTCCCCCCCTTGTGTTTCACATATTTTAACTTTTATGTCATCATTCAGTCATTCATTTTTCAGTTTGAAGTCTGAACCCTTAAATCCTCACACCGAATTATTTATGTTGTTTCTGTATGTCTTCTTTAATTGTACCATTATGTTGTGATCTTTTATAATACTTGGTCTACCCTTTATTTATTTTTTATCTTTTATGTTTATTGTACATTTTCTCATTCTCATATTGTACATACCACTTTACACACTCCTCTCAGGGGTCTTACTGCCCTTCAATATGGCCACTTTATGTCGGCACCTGCTGTTTTTGTTTTGACACGCACGATTGACGCTAGATTCACTTGCATGATTATTCTCATTCTTTCATTAAGGCTGCTTCCTGGCGTAAGCTATACAGTTGTCATGTTTATTTTATTTTACTGAGCACTCCTATCAGGTGTCATACTCCCCTTCAATACGACCGCTTCATGTTGACATTCGCTGTTTGTTTTTGACTTGCACATGTGACGCAAGATCCACTTGCATGTTCATTTACACCCTTTCTATATGGCTGCACCCCGGCACGAGCAATAGTGTTGTCCCTCTTCATTGTGTCCGACACCTTTATTACGTCTGGGAGACCGCCCACGCAATCATGGAGATCAACTGAGGCGCAATGATGACTTGTACGCTTTCTCCATAAGTTTGTTCGTATTCGCTTCTTATTCTGTGACAACTTATCCTTTTATACTTAAACTTCTTGGCAATCTGGTTAATTGATAGAGCAGGTTTCATGCTTACTAAGTGTGTTTGGCACATTTAGGCACTGAGTTCGCTTTGCGTTGCTACATGTCCAATACTCTTGATTGTTTAATATTTTACTGGACAAAGTGTCTACTCGTATTGAACAGGTAGTTGAGTTATTCCACCTTGTTTGGTCACCACACACTTGGTTTTCTTTCAAGTGTGGTAAGTCCATAATGAAGCAACATTTTATGTAGATTTAGAATTGGATAGCTAAAGTGGCCCACTTTTAAGTCTTATTTCACCAGGCTTGCAAAAAGCACCATGCAGAGCCTAAAAGCAAGAGGAATTTTTGAGTAAGATCAGTCAGATGTCCATGAAAAGGGAAGCACCTTCGTGGTAAGGTGAGGAAAAGAGCATTTGTGTCCTGAAATTATAAACAAAATCCACTGGTAGCATTGGTTTCTTGGTAATTCTAGATTAGTGGGTGTGCAGTGTGGTACAGAAGGTGGAAAACGGAGAGGTCTCTGATCACTCGTTTGCTTGAACTCAATTCCATCCTCATAGAAGTAAAAATGTAGGGTGAAAGGGTGGTGAAAACACAATATAATTTTGTTTTCATATAGCTGCTTTATAGTACAGGCACTGAACAGGCACAGGGCCATCTGCTTCCATACTATGGGGCATTGACTTTGTTGAGTTTGGAACTAAACCTCGTGAAGGAATTTATATGGGATGGCCACCTACTTCATAACATTCGAGACTCAGCTTCGAGTCCTGTGATTTTACATGTCAGACAAATGCATTTTGGGAATTGTAGTATTGATTTAGTTGCGATTAATTAATTAAAGTGACATACCTGCTAACAATGATTTGTGGGTGAAAAGCGCTAGTCTAAAAACACTGTTGGTGGTGACATGGAGTGAGGTGGTCACCCCAGATTGAAACATGGCCAGAGGGGTGGGGGGCATCCGTGTTTGCCAGAGATGCTACTGTGTTGCCTCTGAGAAGGACCTTTAAAAGGGGCAAGGTTGAAAGATGGCAGCAGGAAGGCTGGCATCCTTTGCAACAGAGGACCGGAGGGAAAGGCCCAACAAGGTTTATCCCAGTGCCTGTGCTGTAAAGAATGGTGAAGGCAATATGTCATGTGTGCAGTCGCGGCTGACAGAGATAAAGACCAATGGGGTGGGTGGAGAGGGTGCATGGGAAGGAGAGGAGGTCGGCGGGAAGCACGAAGGGGGAGAGCACGGCAGTGTTGGAGGGTAATAATAAAAAAACAAAAAAACAAAACTTACCTGGTGCTGCCAGCCTCCTCGAGCACCTCTGTGCTTGGTCCCAGCAGTCCCTGGGACAGCATCGGACTCCCCATCTAATCCCCACGTTGCTCTCAAGCATGAGAGCAGCATGGGGAGTGGCCTGGGCGGCGCTGGATTAACACACGCTCAGGCACAGGTAGTCTGTGCTGTTTCTCCAATCTGGCTGTACAATACAGCCGGGTTGGCGAACCTAAGTGCGCATGTCAGTTTGGCCGGCCTGAAACGGCCAGGCAAACTGACATGTGTACTTAAAAGAGCACATTTACCACTCCTCTTCTCCCCTCCCATGTCCCAGCCCAGCCCCACCCCTCCCTACACGGGCTGGCTCTGAGCCAGCAGCTAAAAAAAAATAAGACAATAGTAAAACTTTGTTTTATTTTTCAGCTGCTTGCTCTGGGCAAGTGGGGGAAAGGAGCCACCGCTGCATGTGTGTATCTCCTTATTGGAGTAAAAGCTGTGCCTATGCATATACGTCATCTTTTTCTACAGGGCTCTGAGGGTCAGTAAGTTGCCAGTGACCAGAAGAAGTAGGATTACAGTAGCGCTGTCCAGCCCAAATATTGCTGGGTGGAGGAAGCTAGAATTAAGTGCGCAATGCCAAGGTCAGAGATCAGGTAGCGGTGAATGAGTGGTGTTGGAGGCTAAGACTAAGATTTTCCGGTGCCTAGTTGTAGGTGGGTGCAATTACAAAAGATGTAATAAGAAACGTAATAGAAGATACTTTCTTATTCATGAAGACAGGGGTCCAATCACAATTTACTAGTTTAGTAGTCAGATCTGGTCTAAATGTGTCAGGGCAAGGGCAGTATAAAATACATCCTTCAGGATTGGGGCAGGTTCAGATGCGGCGGCTGTTGGAAAGTGTGTGTCAGTTTGTGAGTGTGTATGGGGTGAAAGTAATAATGGCTCTTGCATATTGGTAGTCATTCTTGGCAAGTTGTGGGTATCCATGGGATGATGCTCATTACCGTGCCTAGAACAATGCTGGCCTTGGTACAATGGTGGTCATTTTTGGTAATTTATGGGTATCAGTGAGATGTTGTTGACTACCCAACCATAGCAAAATGCTGGTCCTCACATAATGGTGGTATTTCTTGACATCTTGTGGATATTCATGGCATGAAGCCAACCCCTGGAAAAATGCTGATCATGATACACTGGTAGTAATTCTTGATGCTGGGAAAGGCATTATGTTAATTCATAACATACTGTGTATTGTATTATGGTATTTATATTCCACTTACTAACTCTATGTGGGGCACTGAATTGCCTGCCTACCCCGGTAACATGCAGCACCATGCTGGTGTGTTGTTGGAAGAATGTGGTCTTTGCTTTGAGTTTACATGTGAAATGTTTGTTCGCTGCAAGGTGCCGTTTTCAGTTTATGGGATGCAGCGCCTAGCAGTGTGATGCATGTGGAAGTGTGAGAGGTAGACACTCATTTTTATAATAGGTCTTATGCTGGCAGATCTGATTAGCCTGACAGGTACCTTCATTGTGCGGGGAGTTTATCTTTTATGTTCTCGATCCAGTTTCATTTGCTGGCTGTGGCAAGAGGTTGTCCACTCTGAACATATGGATCTGAGAGAGGCAGAAGGTGTTGATAAACAGTGACGGGGGATTTCAGATATGACCAATAGATTGTGTTAGAATTCTCCTTTATATCAGTGCCATTGTATGTGTCAACTGAAGAGATTTGCCAAGATAGAACGTTTTAACATACTTTTCGTCATTATAGGATGTCAGTGCTCAGGTTATGTGACTATTTGAGACCGGCAAGGTGGAATATGTATCTTTGGTCTCAGCAGGCCTCCGTAGATAGGATTGAGTGCTTATTTAGGCAACCTGGTGTAACCTGTATCTAAGCATCAGGTTGCCAGCAAGTTTCCTCAGGTCCTTTCATAGGCATGCATGGCTCCCAACCTACCATATTGGTGCTCATCGTTTAGTGGTGGTAAAGCATGGCATTTTATGAGCAACCATAGTATGATGGTCCACAGGCATTAATGTGAATAATTCTGAATATATTCAAGTTCAAACAAGCTCAGAAGAGAAGAACCAGAGCAAGTGACACATGCAATGTGTACACAAGAGTGCCAGCTTAGCTAACCCTGTCTAAAAAATCTAGGGCACTGTCTTTGCCAATGCCCGGGTTTTGGACAGAGGGTTTAACAAGGTGAAACTGGTGCCATCTGTAAATGCTGATTTTAAAATTTCTAGTTGCACAAGTCCAACAGCCCCAGTAGGGCTGTACAGTGGA
This sequence comes from Triturus cristatus, assembly GCF_964204655.1. Lineage (NCBI taxonomy): Eukaryota > Metazoa > Chordata > Amphibia > Caudata > Salamandridae > Triturus > Triturus cristatus. The sequence continues at coordinate 322,401,575 of NC_140590.1, read as the reverse complement.
TTAATAGAAAAGCATTGGCATAGCCAATAGGTCTCGCCTTTGGGGCCTTATAAGTGTTTAGCCAGAGATATTGACTTTGCCTATGTCTTTAAGGTGTGCTGTACAGAAGTCTGCAGCATGCTGAAAAGTTATATAAAGAAGTGTCAGTTTTGTTGCCTTATTTATGACCAATAAAGCATTATGTACAACTGAACAACCAAATTAAAAAGTATTAACAATAAATAATGTCTTGAGTTATTTGTGTCCTTTCAATGCTGGCAACTTCTATCTGCCTGTCCCAATGGTTGCTTGTTATGGTTTTTTTGTTATGGGGGGCATAAATAACAGGAGGGTGAAGGTTGGGAAATAGTACCTGTATAACAGTCAGTGAGAGTCAGTCAGTTAGTCAGTCAGTCAGAGAGAGAGTCAGTTAGTTAGTCAGTCAGTCAGTGAGAGAGTCAGTCAGTCAGTCAGTCAGTGAAAGAGTCAGTCTGTTAATCAGTGAGAGAGTCAGTCAGTCAGAGAGTCAGTGAGAGAGTCAGTCAGTCAGTCAGTCAGTGAGAGAGTCAGTCAGTCAGTCAGTGAGAGAGAGAGTCAGTCAGTCAGTGAGAGTGAGAGAGTCAGTCAGTCGGTCAGTGAGAGAGAGTGAGTGAGAGAGTCAGTCAGTGAGAGAGAGTCAGTCCGTGAGAGAGTCAGAGAGTCAGTCAATGAGAGAGAGAGTCAGTTAGTGAGAGAGAGAGAGAGAGTCAGAGAGTTAGTCAGTGAGAGAAAGAGAGTCAGACAGTGAGAGAGTGAGTGAGTCTGTCAGTGAGAGAGAGACAGTGAGAGAGTGGAAGACCTGGGCTGGACTCTCTGGGTCACAGAACAGCGCAGCGTCACAAACAAGATATATGGAGCATAATTTAATAATCTCCGTGCGACTTGGAGTCTCATTGTAACTAGCCCCAGGCAAACCAGTAATATTGCTCAAGAACCGAAGAAGAAACAAATACCACTACACCTGGGAAGCAGTGTTGTGCTGTCATATACAGTGGGAAATCCAAGGTACATTTAGACATGGGTATCCACAAGGAATACAGAGCATAGTCAGAGACAAGTATAACACAAACGACTGAGGGAACCAACAACAGGCAAAACAATGAAGTAGAGGAATCAAGTATGAATGCTAACTAGTAGGATAAGCGAGAGAGTGGTAACAACCACCCCTGTTGCCAGACATCCATCCATTTTTCAAGAGAACCTTAATAGAGATCCACATCGGGAAGTACAATGAAAGAAACACAACTAGAAGGGAACTCACAACTAGATGAGGAATCACCAAAAGATGAATAAAACACATGATGGGTTGAAAACGATGTAAACATGCGAAAGCCTTGTTAAACCCAAAACGTGTGCCTCTTTGAGAGATGTGATGAAGCGCAGCCTGCTAATTAGTAACTTGATCCACGATGAGGGAGGAATGCAGCTGCCAGCCTGCACGCTGCTGCTCGCTCCCGAGAGCAAACCACCGTGGGAGTGAACATTTGAAGAAGAGGTGGGACATGCACCCGCCTTTGGCCATTTACGTGCTTTCATTATTGAAAGACACACACAAACGCCAATCAGATGTGTGGGAGGAGTCCGACCCACACAGAGACGTTTTGAGCCCTCACAAGAAGCCTCCCATAGGGCAGCGCATGAGCGCTGCGCTAGGCTCGACCTAAAAAGGCCTTCAGAAAGTACTCTGGTTGCTACCATTGTGTCTGGGTATAAATGACACCAGTGTGACCAACATAAAAGGCCTGTGGCACAGCTCCAATTCTACCCCAGTCCGCAAGAAGACCAGAACTGGGGGTGATTTGTGCAGAGGATGAGAAAAGTAAGGATAAGGAGTGTCCTTACCCCTTCACTTTAATTGTACAGCATACTATCGGATCTTGCCACTAGTAGGGTCATTTGGAACTGAACCCTAGTACTAAAATAGGCGCAAGGGCAATTTGAGCACCTTTAAGCACTAGCCCTGGGGAGATGCGCTCAATCTGAACTAACTCTTATGTTTGCAAGGGATATACCACTAGGCCATACAGAGTAATTACTGGCATGGAAAGTATTGGGGTAGGGGGTAAAAGAACAGCATGGATGACAAATGTAATGTGCGCTCGATTTTACCTATCGGTGTCAGTGACCAGGTAAGTGCTGGGGTAGAAAGTAATTTTGGCAAGTAGAAGCAGAGTAACATAAAGCAGTGGAAAAACACAATATATTAAAAATTCTTCCTACCAAAGAGCAATCGTAATTATTTACAATCTAACAAAAATCAGTGTATCACGGGAGACAGCCAAGCGTTCAGAAGAATTTCAATCAAATGTGGCACGCAGAAGTTACCTCCAAACTCCTTTCCTGATGGAGATTATTACTTGTGGAACAGAGTTTTGGAAGTGGGGGCTTCAGTGATCTCCACCTCCCTCAAGTACCCCACTTGCTGCTGGAGTCATTGGAATCATTATCCTCCCACGAGAGCATCAGTTTCTACAGGGCCACTCCCTCTCTCGCCTCAGCAGGATGTGAGTACATGCATTCTCTTTTTGGGAGTTGCCACGTTTAGGAAGCTGCTGGAATTCGACCGATGGAAATAATAGCCTTATAGCAAACAATATGGGCACGGCAGCAGCTTGTAAAAACACTTTCAACATTTTTTATCCAGATGTGTGCATTCTCTCAAGGCACACAATGAAGTGACAGGGAAATGATGGGGGTCAGTGAAGGGCAGATGCAGGTGCGAAAATCCCTTTCCAGCCAATCATTGAATGAAGTGATGTGATCCGTTGCCACATCCTACCTGAAACCCCACACCTGCTGTATAAACAGACGCCAGGTGCCCGGTTTAGAAAAAGGGGTGGAGGCTGGCCTATATGGAAAACTTTGCCAACAGGAAGCCACTGACATTCTGGCCTTTCAGAGCAATGAACTTTGATTCACTAAAATGCCGTGGCTGCCTAGTAGAATTGACGTCATGCGCTGTTCGGACGTCAATAGACCTCTTAAGTGACCTCTCGCCCACAAACTAGTTCCTCAACAGCTTCCTGTTTACTATCAAGGAGAGAGAGAGGAGAGGCTTAGAATGCCGGATAATATACCCAAGACTTCTGCCATCCGGTTTACTTTCGGCTGCTGGACTAGTACCTGGCTCTTAACTCTTTAAAACCTTGGGGCAGATTTACAAGCCCCTTGCGCCACTTATGCGTCACTTTTAACATGGGAAAGGTGACGCAAAAGTGGCGTAAGGGGCTTGTAAATCTGCCCCTTGTCTCCTTCTGCCTCCGTAATCTGCGTGTTTGTATCCTTTCTTTCTGTGACACGGGCTATTAAATTATTGGGCAGCTCTTTTTTGGGGGGAGGTCGGGGGGAGAGGGCTGCTGGTGAGGACACAGATTAGGAAGGCGCGACCGCCATTATAGATTTTAAACAGTTCTTTTGTTGGGTCGTGAGAGGTAATATTATCCGAGCTCTTCTCGACTGGGTCTCTTCTCCGTCCTCACCACACCGGTCTCCCTCTCCACTTCATTTAAGGGATATCATCGGTGTACCCGTGAGTAGCCATCTTTTTTTTTCAGGAGCAGTTTTTTAGGTATCGCCTGACCCTGCGCATGCGCTGGTCTGGCGAGACTTATTGAGAGGGCTCCAAAAAGTGCTACCAGGCCAGCCTAGAGCCACAGTGCATGTGCCACTTGGCATAGCCAATAGGTCTCGCTTTTGGGACCTTATAAGTATTTAGTTATGCAACTGTTGAATGGCTAAACACTTCTCTTTGCTCCCATACATGGCTAAAGTCCTCAAACTGGTCAATCTTCAATAGACAACCATTTTGGAGAAGAACAACGTAGTTGACCCCTCTCAGATGGGATTATGAGCTACAAAATAGCACGGAATGCACTCTTCTTGCTATCCTGGATAACATCACACTGAAGGTTGACCAAGGCAGGGCAGTGGCCTTGATTCTAGTAGATCTTTCCGACATTCGACCCAGTCTCTCATAGTCTTCTGATTAAGAAACTCCATGCGATAGGGCTCCATTCTGCCAGCCTCCAATTGGTTTGGACCTTTCCTATGTAAAAGATTCAAATCTGTCCAGTTAAACACACTCCGCTTGCTTAAAGGCATACCTCAAGGTTCTTCATTGAGCCCAACACTTTTTAAAGTGTACATCGCATCCCATGCCACATTGGTTTAAACAATAGGGATTTTACATTTGTTCCTAAGACAATGACATCCAATTGATCAACACCTTTTTTTGAGAAGCTGACAGAGACCAAACAATTTTTAGCATTCTGTCTCTCTGGGGTGGCTAGCTGGATGACGGCGCAATATTCACTGCACGCAGAAAAAACTGAAATTCTTCTGTTTGGCAGAGCCAAACATATCTGGGATGACACCTGGTTGCCTTCCACTATGCACACTGCACTGTTACCCAAACATATGGCAAAAAATGTAGGAATTATCATTAATCGATCCCTGTTCATGCAGGACCAGGTCATGTCCACGTGTGCTAAATTCTTTGACCTGCTAAAATGTCTTAGCAAACTCTTGAGATGGATTCCAAATGATTAGCGTAGCACTGTAGTCCAGGCATTAGTTGCGAGCAGATTGGACTATGAAAACGCATTGTATATGGGGATGGCTGACTACTTGTTCAAGCGTCTTCAGGAGATCCAAAATGCCGCTGCAAAATTTATTTGCAATAAAGACAGATATAGTTCTCCCATCTTTTGTCTAAAAACACTTCACTGGCTGCTCATACGAAAGAGCTAAATTTAAGCTCCTTTGCCATACCCACAGGGCTCTTCATGACTCCAGCCCTTTGGCAGAAGGTTGAATTCTATCAACCCACGGGGAATCTAAAATAATCTAACCTTGCTCTAGCCAAAACAAAACGCATCAAGAAGGCCAGAGCTGGTGGCTGCTCTTTCTCCTATGTGTCAGCAACCCTCTGGAATTCTCCACCTCTGGATAATTTCTCACTGAGAACTACTATGGGTCTAGATCAAAACTAAAAACTTGGCTTTTCCCAGAATGATGAACCTTCTTTCCCTGTACCCAGTGTCACCGTTGTGGACTAAACAAATGGCAGTATCAGCAATGTGATATTCCCCTGGGGATGAATGTTAGCGCTCTACAAATGCCATAAAATAAATATGTTTGTCGTGACACGTCCCTTCTTCTAAACCAATCCATTCCTCTTAACCACTCCTTGTCACTTAATCTGCCCTTACCCTATTTCCTTAGTCTCTACATTGCCTCAGATCCAGTGCCCATGAAAAGACACTAGTGCCAACCTTATTACATCGCTTCTTATGCTTTCTTCCTCCTCACCAGTTGTTTCATTGTAGCACTTAGCAGTCGTCCCCCACCTTTCATCCCATGTCCTAACCAGCAACGTCTTGCTTGTACCTCCTACCCCCTTCACTAGTTTCTGCATTGTTGAACATATATATTTTTCTCCTGTTCAGGTGAATGAGCGAGTGCTGAACCGACTGCACCAGGTTGAGAAGATCACACGGAAGATGAAACATGAGAGAAGGTACTTCCTTTTTATACTTTTAAAATGCACATGTCCCTCCCTACACTAGGCTCTTTGGGGCTAACTCACTCCACATCAAATCTGATATGAAAATCCAGGTCTCGTCAGTGGAGAATACTGGTGCGAGATTCAAACGATCACCTGGTAATTGGAAAAAAAGATTGCAGGTGTTCTCTGTCATGAAGTATTTCAGTTGGACATCTAGATGTAATCTTAATATTTTTATTATCCTAGGTGTCTCAATATTTTGACCTGCAAATCTGTTTAGGACATTTAATGTTGGAAGCCCTGTTGAAGGCAATGGAGTAGCAAATGTTGGAAGCCCTGTTGAAGGCAATGGAGTAGTAAGTGGATAATCATGACTGGTATACACCCTGACACAATATTCCTGTTTGTCCTCTGTATCTCCCCATTTAAACTAAGCATTTAGTTTTTTTTAGGTGTCGCCAGACCCAGCGCATGCGCTGGTCTGGCGAGACTTATTGAGAGGGCTCCAAAAAGTGCTACCAGGCCAGCCTAGAGCCACAGTGCATGTGCCACTTGGCATAGCCAATAGGTCTCGCTTTTGGGACCTTATAAGTATTTAGTTATGCAACTGTTGAATGGCTAAACACTTAGAAGGTCCCAAAGGCGAGACCTATTGGCTATGCCAATGCTTGTTTAGGTCTCGCCTGACCCAGCGCATGCGCTGGTCTGGCGAGACTTATTGAGAGGGCTCCGAAAAGTGCTATCAGGCCAGCCTAGAGCCACAGTGCATGTGCGCGGGTGCGCGCGCCGCACTTTACCGCGATTACTTTCACTTTTGCGGCCGCATGGCCGCTGTGATGTTTGATCGTGATCGCGATCACTTTCACTTTTGCGGCTGCACGACCGCTTGGCATAGCCAATAGGTCTCGCTTTTGGGACCTTATAAGTATTTAGTTATGCAACTGTTGCATGGCTAAACACTTATAAGGTCCCAAAGGCGAGACCTATTGGCTATGCCAATGCTTGTTTTCAACTTTTGAGCAAGCCTAGAAGTTCGAGCTCTGACGTCAGTTTACCTCCTATGTCCAATAAGAATACTGCGGAATTTACCAGTTGAGAACATCTGGATTTACTTCTCCCAATTTCTTTGCCCGCTGGAAAGAATCTTCTAACATAACACTGACTTATTGGTAGGGTGAGCGAATAGCTACTTGGCATCAATTTACGGATCCGCAAATTCCACATGCAACTCCAATTTAAAACATGAGTAAACACAGTCTGACTGGTCTGAAAAGGTAAGTCCTAAGGGTGGTGCCTATTGCTGCCGTTATAATTTAGAGCTGAGCAGGTAGGGAGGACACATGGGGAGCGAGATCTGGCTGATCCTATGCTTTGACTCCTCCAGGATAACGTTACATTGATCGGCAGACTCGGGGTGAAGTGCCCTGATAACAGTATGACGGTGGCACCTAAGAATGTAGCCTCCTTATCAGAGGAGGAGGGTGTTGTGTTTGGTTCTAGCTATCAACAGGGCTTTAAGTGGGCCGGGTCTCACCGGGTCCGAGCACCGGCAGTTTTTTTTAAGGAGGCCTCGAAACAGGTCTCTATCGGGCTCTGTTTTGTGCCCTGGCACAGGCGGTCAGTCTTTTTCCGGACTGCAGTGACAGCAGGCACATCCACGTGCGCTACTCACACTGCTCACTTCTCACTAGTGGAGAAGTGACGGCATGACGTCATACCAGGTGAGCATTGTAGGGGAAGGGAAATTCCTTAAAGAGAGTCATTTTCTCTCTGGAATTCCCTTCTCTTTGAAACTCAGGAGCAGCAACATTGTCGTGGTGTCCTCAGGGCTTTAAGTGGAAGCTTTTTCAATATTATATACAAGCCATAGGTGCTGCTTATTTATCTTATGCAACTAACAACCATTGACAAAGCCAATAGTCCTGACTTGTTGTAGATATGATGTTACTTGATGTATCATATATCTAGATGCAATGACACAAACAGCAAAGTACAAGTCGGGTGGCACACTATGCTAAGCACAGATTTTAGATTAAGTGTTTTAAGCTATGACCTTAATTACACTGGCCACGCCCCTTTGAGAGACCCTTCAGTTTTTTCATCCCACTTAAAGCCCTGGCTATCAACATGTCACTGTCATTGTTCTATCCTACGAGTCTTAGAATGTATTACGTGGGATGGAACGATGAGGGTGTAACCGGGGAGTTGATGGACAATGGCCGAGCAGGACGCAGATGTGTTTCGCCTGTCCTGTGTGCCGATGCCATCGTCTTCAGATTGAATAATGAATGAATAAACTTCTTGAAACAAAGCTTGAATCTTCCGATGTTTAATTACAGAAGAAAGGGCAATAGAAGGGTAATGTAGAAACCACTTAACCCTACCTCTGGGAAGACCAAGTCACAGACTGTTTGGGGGGGAAAGCCAACACAAGTGTCGTTGACCAGATAATGGGTTTTCGCACGTCGCTGTCATAACTTCCTGTCAGCGGGAGAGAGGAGGGAGGAAAACACGGATTGGTAGCTGTCACAAGACAACATAGGGCTAGGCACCATTTTCTTTTCCCAAGTTATACCTCATGCCAATTTTGGCATCAAGAACGATAAGAAAGGGGGTGTGGCCAACTGCCGATGGGAATGGCCGCATGGTAGCCGAGTACCGCTGCACCACTCCCGAAATATCCGTTCAAAATCATCCGCCCCGGCCAAATCTCCTTCCAGAGGGGTTTAACGAAGTTTGCTGCTGCTGCCCAGGGAGCATACGAACTTTGGGTGAAGAATCAGGGGTGCCCGTGTGTGGCTGCTGCCGTTGCTTGCGCTGACCAACGTGACTGCGCCGGAGGAGAGTATTGCTCCTCGGCGGACGAGATCTACGCAACGCCGCGGCTGAGGCCTGGGCCACGGTTGGATTCGGAAGTGGTGGACGAGAGACACCCGCATCCCTGGTGACGTCAAGCACACAGGAGACATCCAGTGGTGTATCCCGGCAGGTTGGTGGACGCCGGGGAGGGGAAAAATCTGGCACCTGCTGAGGCCGATCCCCCGCATTGCCGCCATAGCCCACAGTTGCACGAGGCTTGGAGAACTGGAGCGGGCTTCCCCGCGGCCCTAGAACCTAACGCGGTCCTTATCCTACCTGCCCCTCCACCTCCATAAGCAGACCTGCGGGCCGTTGTCACGACCAAAAATAGACCCGCTCACACGTGGAACCCCCAGAGGAAGAAGTAGAGCCACACAGAGCACACAATGGCCTCCACGGAGCACTGGGCGTCCAGAGGGGCCACAACATCCTACTTGCCGCCCGTAGTGTTTCAACTGCCTCTGCGTGAGTAATCAGTAGGGTCCCGCGGAATTTGCAGCCTTTTCCTTCAGCCAAGAGGGGTTAAGAAGGCGGCCATTATAGACCTCCGAGGGGAGGAGAATGATTGGTGCTCCAGGTGGTGATCGGTCCTGGGGCTGGATCAAAAGGGGATTTATCGGGACTATCCGAAGAGGGGCTATCCGTACTGTGGCCTACTGATTACAAAGGAGCCAGGGCCTCCAGCTACAGCGTCACGGCGGGTGACCAGAGCCCTCTGTGCTTCTGAGGTGTGCTAATTAGTGATCTATCGGCTCGGGGGTTGCGGTGCCATTTGCCAAAACCGACAGGCCGGATGGGGGGGTCCCACTGCAGGCGGCGGTGAGTAGCTGGCGCATCCCGGCCCTCCATCGCACCCTCTTCAGCGGAGCAAACATGGTGACGGGCCGCAGTGGGCGAACTGCCATGCAAGCCAAATTGGACAAATATGCGTGGCAGATGGCTCAAGAGGAAGGCCAGGGCACTGCCCCAACCCAGAGTGAGAGTTCAGAGCATACGAACAAAGATATTTTAGCGGCCATAACCACTGTACAGACATCTCTCGAAACCCGGATCGACACAGTCTCCGCAGAAGTTGCCTTAATCAGGGAAGAAATGAGGAGAATGGCGGATCGTGTGAGTACTGTTGAGAACACCACTAAAGATTTGGTGAATGATACAGCCCTTCTAAAAGAACAGGTGATCGAACTGCGAACTTCCCACGAGGCAATGACCATACAACTGAACGAATATGAAGGCAGAATGAGGCGCAACAACGTTCGGATTCTTAGCATTCCGGAAGGAGCGGAGGGGCAGGCAGCCGACCTGTTCGTTGATGGGCTGATCCTACAACGACTTCAGCCATGAGGACTGTCCAAGTGTTTCTCCATTGAATGAGCCCACCGTGTACCTGGGGGTAAGCCAAAGCCAGGTGCCCCCCCCACCGCTTCTTGCCCGAGTGTTTAATTTTCGTGACCACGATGTGATCCTCCAGACTGCACAGGCGCCCCCCCCCCCCACTGACATTACAAAACAGTAAGGTGTCCTTCTTCCCGGATTTCACCTTGAGGCTCCAAAAAGCAACGTCATAGCTTCTTGGAAGTGAAGCGGGCTCTCAGAGTCCAAGAGATCAAATATGCAAACTGTGCTTCACTGGACCTGAAGACGCCTGGGACTGGCTTGACGGCTGGCGTACAGTTGGTAAGAGATCACACAAATCTATAACTGTGGCCGACGGAGCCAGCGACCGGCCCCCTCCTCATTCTGACTCCGATTCTCAGAGCCCTACGGGGTGACTACGAACACTGGACAAGTAAGAGGGACTGTCTGTTAAGTCTTAGCCTTTCACATTCAGCTGGGCAATAGGTGTTGTACTCCAGCTGTAGTTTCTTCATATATTGACTGGTGAAATTGATTTTTTTTTCTATATGATCCTTAGTTGACCGGATATGTTTGATACGTGTGCTCTGTCTTTGCACTGTGTAACCCGACATTCATTTAAGTATGTTCCGCCCTCGGGGCTTATCGGCCGGGGCTAGCTATTAGGATTGTGAATTGTTGCCTTAGGGAGTGGGGTTGTTCATGTACCCGAAGTTGATAAGGGTGGGCGACAGGCACTCTGCAAGTTGGGGGTGGTGGGTGGTTCCAGACCTGTTGTGCAGGGAGGCAGGGTGGGGGGGGGGGGGTTCCACACTGGGAGGGGATTCGGGGTTTGTTATATATGTTTCTTTTGTTTTCTGTCTCGGTACATTGCTATGCTTGGTTCTCCAGTGAAGCAACTGGTCCCACTGTCCCTTGTGAATAAGAAATCCACTTAAGCTGTTCCTGTCCACCAACTAGATTCTATCATGCGATGAAGGGGGGCTCTTGGGGCCCCTTAGCCGATGGGTCCCTCTGGATGATTTTGTTTCCCAACAACACGATTAGATGGCACCTGACGTAGCTTTTAACCTATTGTCTTGGAATGTTAATGGCCTGGGGGACAAGATTAAGAGGGGTATTGTGTTGCAGTATATCAAACGGCAAGAGCTTGACATTATGAGGCTCCAGGAGATGCACTTGGTAGGAAACTCATGTGGGAACAGAAAGGGGTATTGAATGATAGTTCACTCAGGATTCTCCTCGGGCTCAAGGGGGGTGGGGATCCTCCTCCGAAAAGGATGTCCATATATGATACACAACACATGGACCGACACTCAGGGTAGATACTCAGCTGTCACAGGCACCTGGGAGGGGCGTGTCCTTAATGTAGTCTCCGTATATGCTCCCCCTGGGTTACAGCGACTGACACTACGTGACGTAGGGACTCTACTACTGGAATTACCCTTGGGAGTGTTGATACTGGGGGTGACTTTAATTTAACTATGGATGGATCTTGGGACCGTCTCCCACCTCGAGAGGACCCGCCACGAGGCTTAAAGCTCCACGAGTTCGCTAACCCACTACATACACACTTCACGTTCCAATCAGGGGCTCTCGGTAGCCAATCTCGAATTGATTACATGTTTACACATGCACAAGATGTACATGCTTTCACTATGTCCAGCTGCTTAGCACGCGGGATATCTGATCATTCGCCTATCCTTACTGCTTTCGGCATACAACGGGCTAGACGCCACGGTACCCTTACTATACAGCCGTGGGCGCTAAAGATACCACACAACAAAGATGCTCTACTCAAAGATACCGATTACTACTTTGCGGAAAATGTGGGTTCCGTTGATTCGGCAGGGATACTATGGGGAGCATTTGGCGCTGTTATCAAGGGCAGGGCACTGTCGTTAATGGTGGGACATAGGACTGAGCGCTCTAGGAGGGTGGTAGAGATGGAAGCAGATATATTGGCCATGGAAGAGGCTATCGCACATGCCCCCGATCCTGATGCCCAACATAATTTAAATATGAGAAGGCAGGACTATAGGCAACTTCTTTTAGAAGAAGCCACAACGCGCTCCCTATCTACCGTCACAGAATCTATGAGCAAGGTAAACGCACAGGTAAACTCCTGGCGTGGCTGGAACGCAAGGGACAAGCCGCGCTATGGGTCCATGCAATGACTGGCCCTGATGGTGCACTTCTCACCGATCCTCAAAAAATTGCAGACACCTTTGCTTCTTATTTTGAGGAGGTTAATAATATATCGGAGACATCTCAAGCCCCGCTGTCGGCGATCTCCTTGCTACTATAAACTTGGTGAGTCTCTCCCCACAAGATAGAGACGACCTGGAGGTGGACATTACTGAGACGGACATTCAGAAGGCCATACAGGATTTCCGCTCCGGCAAAGCGATGGGTCCTAGCGGACTCTCCATTGAGCTGTTTAAACCCATGGCTGCTAAATTAGCTCCTCACTTGTTGAGTCTGTACATGGAATGTTTTGAGTCGGGACTCATACCGGCCGACATCCGAACCGCCTCTATAGCAGTTGTCCATAAACCAAATAAGCCGGCAGTAGACTGTAAATCATACCATCCTATCTCCCTCCTTACCGTTGAGGCTAAGATCTTGGCCAAACTTCTGGCCAATCGACTACTTCCTTATATCACCGGACCGATTCATCCAGACCAGTCCGGTTTTATGCCGGGAAGGAACACAGCACGGTATTTGCGACGGGTGAACAGGGCCCTTGGTAGACTTGGCACTATCAGGGAAGAAGCGATCTTATTGTCCTTAGGTGCCACCATGGCATTTTACAACATTTGCTGGACGAGCACTGCACGGATGTAAAGGTTTCTAATACTTTCGGGTGAAGTTCGAGCTATATAACAAATCGAGACCTAAAAAGCTTTGGGAACTCCGAGGCGGACACTGTTCTGATACATTGTAGCAAAGATGGCGACTGTCATTCACAACCCGCTCAAGAGATGAGTGCTGGGGGGCCCTGGCCGGGGACGGATATAGTGCATTTGAGAACGCCCCCTGCACGGACGTGCTGGACGAGCACTGCACGGGGGTCGTGGCCGCTCTTCCTCCAGATCTCCTTGCTCGGAGCGGTCATTGTGTGCGTGGCAGGGACTTTGGGGGTCTCAGTATCTGTGCCTCCTCCATGGGTGTTTGCGAGGCCTCCCCCCCCCCCCTTGAAGTGCGCTGCTTCGTATATTGCTATTGCACCCGCCCACTGCCCCTAGGGAAGCCGGCACTGGACTCCGGGCACCCCCTTCATATGCAGGGTTAAGCCCTACCCGCTCCGCCCTGCAGAACCCACCCCTCCTGTAACTTTAACTCCAGAGGAGGAGAGAGCGACACCTGGTTCCTACATGCGGTGCCCACTGGTTCCTGCTGTTGTGCATTCCATCCCTTCACTTCTGCACCTAGGCTCCCTGCTTCTCAGCATCCTGCGCCCCTCCCCCCACATCACTCTGTGTTCGAGGTGTCTAACTCGGTCCTTGGTCCCTGCATGGGGCCCCAGTGGTCCCTGCAGCTGTGCATCCCGTCCCTGCATTTATGCAACCCCGGCTCCCTGCTTCTCAGTATTCTCACACACACACTCTGCTTTCGAGCTGTTCAACTCGGTCCTTGCTCCCTGCATGGGGTGCCCACTGGTTCCTGCAGCACCCCTGCACTTTGCAAACACGCCCTCTAGTCCTGTTTGCTTCCCCCTGCCTTGGTTTCGAGGTGTCCCGACCGTCTCTTGGTCCTTGCATGGGGTGCCCACTGGTTCCGGCAGCATTGAACCCCTGCCCTCTTCACCCACGCCTCCTAGTTCCTCTGCCGCCCGTTACCCCTCCGGTCCTGCTTGTTTCCGCTTCTAGCTCCCCGTTTTCGATGTGATCTAGTCCTTGCTCCCTGCATGGGGTGCCCACTGGTTCCTGCAGCATTGAACCCCTCCCCCCACACTCTGCGATTTTTGTATTCGAACTGTGCTTTTTTGTTAATTGCGTACCACCTTCATCATAGGGAGTCGCAAGGTTTTCTTTGGTTGTACTATTAGTTACCATATTTTTGCAGTCGGTGTTGGTAGCTTTATTTTGAATGCTGTGTTAGTTATTGACTGTCTGTCGCCTATAATACAGAAACAGTGTTTCCCTCACCCCCTAATGTCTGTGTGTATGTGGCTCTGTGTATTTATGTGTGTCTCTGTGTGTGTGGCTCTGTGTGTGTGTGGGTGGCTATGTGTGTGTGTGGGTGGCTCTCTGTGTGTGTGGGAGGCTCTATGTGTGTGTGTGTGTGTATGTGTGTGCCTCTGTGTGTGTGGCTCTGTGTGTGTGGCCCTATGCGTGGGTGGCTCTGTCTGTCTGTGGGTAACTCTGTGTGTGTGTGTGTGTGTGTAGGTTGCTCTGTGTGGGTGGCTCTATTTGTGTGTGGGTTGCTCTATGTGAATAGCTCTGTGTAGGTGTCTTTGTGGGTGGCTTTGCGTGTGTGGCTCTGTGTGTGGGTGCAAATGCAATAGGTCTCGCATTTGAGATATTAAGCTATTGACATTGTAAATAACAATGCCGTTTCTTTAAATGTTTAAAAAAAAAAAAACATTAAAAAAAATTATGTCATGAGCAATGCCAATAGCTCTAACTTTAACAATGCCGAGACCATTGCATTGTAAATGCTTGTTTACTGATGTATGTATTTCCTCAGCTTTGCGATATACTGCACAGTTGGTTGGACACTGACCGGAAGCAGCGAAATGATGTAACCTTTGCTCATTATAATGTGGTTGTAAAGATGATGGAATCATGTATTGGGAGCCCTAATGCGGCTTTGATATTGCTCTGTACGATGCATTTTTGTTGAAAATAAAAATTGTTTAAAAAGAACAATAAGGAAGAATGATTTTGGAAAGCATGTCTTGCAAATTTTCCCGGTCATTCATATCCATTATAATACAGGGCCCTCAGATTGGTCGACTACACAGGAGGCGGAATAGAGTCAGTAAGAGCCGAGCTATTACCAAACGGCGGTATCAAGGGAGTACACTCCGGGACAGGATAGTTTACTGCTGTCAGAGGTTGCAGCAGAACTGGTGGCCGACCGCAAGGCTGAGGAGGCGTCGGCGAAACAAGGATCGGAACTGTGCCCAGCACTGCGACTGCAAGCCTTCAGCTTATCCAGCACTTGCAATGGTACTGTGGTGCAGGCTTGTGGTGGTGGGGAGGTGAGGAGGTAAATGAGCAAGGGGCCAGGTCTCAGAATCTCAAATATAGCCCATTACAATGGAAAACAAAGGCATGCACCAATTAAACCTTAAGGAAAGGAACTAGGGTGTATTACTGTATTACTGAACCAATGATTACCCTCTCTAACATTTTTCGATCGATACTTCATCGTCCCACAGACTTCTCATCTCTGAAAGATTTCCCGGGATCAGAATGGATCTGGAAAAATGTTCTGGCAAGTCATCCTTCATGGATGCTACAGCCTGTACTGCAGCATCCCTGAACGTGAGATCACACATTGTATATGCTGCGACCCACACCAGTGATGTTGCCACAGTCTAATTTGCCCAATGCTCGGAGGGTATGGCTCAAAGACACAGCCAAGAATAAAATCAGCGGAGCATTACTACAGAAGCAATAATTTAAATAGAAGTAGCAACATGGAAAAGCAATGAAGAATTGAAGAGCAGATGATTATCCATCAGAAAAAGGGGTTCAGCAGATGAGCAACTTCTACTTATGGATACTTCTGCCAACAGCCTCTTCATTTTTGAGAAGCTCCCACACAGTGAAAAATCTCAGTAACACCGAACATAACCTAAACCAACAAATTCTACAGGGAAGCATAAAGGCATGTAAAGGCTCCAACCTTTCTAATTGAAGTTACAGCCAAGACAAAATTAGTTTTTAAAGCCAGTAACTGTAGGGTACATGAAAGCAATGGTTCAAACAGCAATCCCATCTGGAGAGTGAGCCTGAAAGCGAAGGTGTAAACAGGCATAAGATACGGCCTATGTGGCTAAATGGTTGTTAAACTCTTGGAAAAAGTGCAGACTGTACAAATCCTGAAAATAAAGTTAGTGTGGAGTGAAAAAGCAGAATTCACCTTCAACTTACTCTTAAAAGTGCCCATATTAAACCCACCATTTGCCAAAGAAAGGGCAAGCTAAAGTTTTGTATACACTTCTCTTTTGATTTCAAAATCATTACGGAAACACGAGTACTAAATTTTGTTTCAACATCATGTGTATAATAATTTTTCAGCTAGCCTTCTAGATGTAAATACTGCTCTAGCTATTTTATCTATAAGAGCAAATGGTCAACTATTCAAAGTGCAGGTCAAAAAGCAAAGGGTTTGTAGATTTGGCTGAAATGACCCCGGAGCAAATAGCTCTGATGGAAAATCCTCCCTTAGCTGTTGTTTCTATGGGGGGAGGTCCATATTGGTTTTCAAAAGACAGACACCAAGATTCCTTTGTAAAACTCCCAAAACTACTAATTCACTCACTTGGCTTTAGATCTCAAACAACCTCACAGACAATTCTTTGTTTACTGTGAAATGTCAACATTTTCAGTTCAGAGTGTTGCCTTTCAGCCTTTCGTCATCCATTGTGTACTTCTGCGCGCAGATAGGTGGTGCCATGGAGGTCCATGCCAACAATGTTCTGCTCCAGTAGAGACACACAGGCTCTATAGATGCACTATTCATGCACGCAGACATCAGTTGCTTTCTGAACTGTCCATGCTCTCAGACGCACAATCCAGTCACCAGATTGGTAGCGACCAGTGTGTGGAACTCTCCTTTTTAAATTAAAAGAGTCCAGGCACAGACCAGTGAGGATGGGATGGTTGGTAAGAAATCTTTGATTAGATATAGTCTTTACCAGAATAAGTGTTAACAAAGATAAGTAACTTGTTCTTCTGTTAGAAACCTCCAACCACAGATTCCTCTCCTTTTGAATAGATACTAAACCAGCACTTCCTAGGTGGTGGGTCTTTGAGCTGGCTCATACCAAAAGACCTTCAGGCTCAACGCAACAAAGTGTCCAGAGGATGCTTCTTGGGCAATGCAAAGCAGATCTTGATGCAGAGCATGATCCAGCGAGAGATGTACCTTTTCTGTACTGACTTGACCTTTCTTCACTCCGGTGAATCTTATAAAGAAATGATTGACCACCAGATGTTCTCAAATACGATCAATATAGAAACTAAGTGCCCTTTTTGGATTCAATCCATGGAGTCTCTCCTACTCCTTAGAGGAGTGAGGTGGAGCAAAGAATGTTAGAAGGGCGATGTTCTGGTTGACATGAAATGAAGTCACTGCCATCAAAAGAAAGGAGGCTTGAGTCTGTAGATCTGTAGAACCAGTTTGTCTGGGTAGAAAGTGGTGTAGAGTAGGACTGAAGCTAGCTCACCCATCATGCAACCAGAAAGACAGTCTTGAGAGTAAGCAGCCGGAGAGGACAGCTGTAAAGAGGTTTGAAGGGAGCACATATGAGGAATGTAAGTACCAAATTCAAATCCCATTGGGGCATAATGACCTGAGAAGGAGGAAACATACTGTAAAGCCTTGAAGAAGCCCATCACAACAAGTGATTTAAACCATGAGAGCTGGTCTGGCAACCGTAAAAAGGCAGAAAAGAGCTAGCAGATGCCCATTAACAGCAAATCCTTGCTGGGCTACTGACAACAGAAACAACAACACTTCAAAAAGCTTGGGCACAGAGAGGATGAAGATCTAAGTTGTGACTAAGGACTCGGTCTGTTTTTCGGCACCAAGTAGTAGCGGGTGAAACAACATGGCCAACGTCCTGCACCGGCGCCCTCTCTATGGATCCATTGGACAAAAGAGCCTGCACTTCTTGCGGCCGTAGGGACAGATGATCCTCTGTCAGCCGGACTGAGGATGGTGGAAGGTGCGGCCAGGTTTCGAGGAATAGTAAGAAGTATCCCCGTTGAATAATTTTCAGGATCCATTGTCTGAAATGATCATCTGCCACCCTGGCAGAAAGCATCGGGTCTTGCCTCTGACAGAGTGGCTTTGTACCTTCAAGGGCCCTCTGAAGAGGCTAATGGGCTGCGGTCGCTGGAGGGGTGGAAGAATGGGCTGCGTGTAGCCCCTGTTGTCCACGTGGTCTGTGGGTACTGCAGCTGAGCAAGGGCTGGGGAGATTGCTGTACTGATTGGATCTGCTGGTGGTAATGAAAACCCTACCATAGCCATGAAGGGGACACAACCAGTGATGCAGCTGACGTGGAGGAGCAGAGTCCCAGGGAGTGCACACGTTGGTGTCCAGCCCACAGCAGATGGTGAACGTGGCTGCTTCACAACCGTCCTGTATGGCCTGAGAGGATGGCAAGCACTTCCTCAGCTACAATATCCAACAAGCATGGGGTGTGAAATCTCACTGCTTGTGCTAAGAAACTCTAGCAGTGATCAGATATTGGTCTGTCAGCAGCTCATCTACAATTCTGGGTCCTATCTTATGCTAAGGGAAGGGGTCAAGTAAGGACAGGGGTCAAATAAGGAACTTGCAGAATCAATATCCATTAGATAATGACCTTTTAAAAAGCTTAAATTAAAGATGGGTGTGCAGAGAAAGTGGGAATATTATTTTGGGTTGTACATTTTTCAGAAATGAAAATGAATCAAAGAATGATATACATTTATACTGGTGAAATGTGCTCTTGTAAAATCTCTGATTAAGACCGATTTATTTTTTTGTGAGGTTTATTGCTCTATTTTCTTTCTTTCTTTCGTAAGACGAGGAGGAGCAGTGTTTGACATTCCAGCCAGCCTCATAAACAGGAGAATGATTTAGAGCCTGGCTGCTGTAAAATCTTTAACCCCATCTGGGATTGCTTTGGGTGCATCTGAACATTTGTCACACAAGAAAATGTTGTGTTGAATCCCCAGACACTAAATGCATGAGCAATGGGGAGGGGGCGGGGGAGGTGCGATAGAGACATTTGACTTTTCTTTGAGTCCAGACCCAGCTGTCCCTTGTGTTGCCAGACCCCGCCGCCGCCTCGCTTCCTCTGCTGTTCAACTCTCGTGATCTTGTCTGACTGCGCTGTTCTCTTTCTCTTTGCTTAACTCCTTTACCTATTTCTTGTGCTATTCTTTCTGGTTGCGTAACTCCTTTGCCTACTTCTTGAGCTTTTCTCTTTCTCTTTGCTTATCTCCTTTGCCTCTTTCTTGTGCGTTTTTCTTTGCCTATTTCTTGTGCTTTTCTTTCTCTTTGCTTAATTTCTTTGCCCATTTGCTTGTGCTATCTCCGCTGCTTTATGTTTGTGCTTTTTGCTGCCCTTTTTTCCCACTTCCTGATTACTGCCACTGTTTTCCCACCTCCTGCATAGCCCCTCCCTCCTCCCAGGACCTACTTAATGGAGGCTGGGCACGCAAGCGCCCCAATGGCAAGTCTGTCTGAGCCTGTACCGCGCCCAGTGGCAGGACCACTGGCTCCAGGGCAACCCACAGGTACAATGCCGCCATCCTCCGTGCACTCAACACTGGACAGCCCAGCAAACACTGTTAACACACTGCACCAAACTCTACAGTAGCACCATTCTCCTGTGCCTGATGCACCTTCTGTACCAGCACGACCACTGTCACGCACCATGCCGACCTTTCGCCACACCAGAACTGACCCCCGACCAGGGCTGGACTGGCTACCGGGCGAATTTTGCTGGGGTGGCAGGGTGGGGTCCAGGTTCACTGCGGAGGGGCCGATTTTGTTGCTGGGAAGCTGCAGGCGCTTCTAAATGAACAATGCAAAACAAATAGCTTTAAAGCGTACTTTTTAAAACATTCGTTTTTTAGGTCTCGGCTGCGAAAGGCTGCGCTTGCGCAGTCTCGCTCCGAGATTTAATGAGTTTGAGTGACTTTGAGAAGAGGGGCTTGCACCCGCCCCTCTTCTCTCCTGTTCTCCATTGGCTGGCCTCTTAAATGCTGGCCAGCCACTGGAGAAGAGGTCCAGTCACTCCGTTGAAGCCCCGTCCTTTTCGGATCGGGGGGCGTGTTTTTTGCGAGAAGTCTCAGGGAGGAGACAACAGCAAAACACGCCCCCAAATCCGAAAAGGACGTGGCGTTTCTCCGAGGCATTTTCTGCTGTGCCTCGGAGAAAGGCGGTGGTGTCCCGGCGTTGCTCCCTCACCTGATCTCCTTGTGCTACCAGAGAAAGCAGAGGAGGAAACCTAGAAGGTAAACTTTATTGTGCCAATGTTTGTTTGATAGACGGAGATAATCCTCTGACAGGCCATGTGCGTGTGTGTGTATTTTTCTGCCAGGTAGTCTGTGAGCATTCGCAAAAAACTGTTGTACGTACGGTGGCTCCATCACGCCTACTTGGGAGCCTGGGTGGGTGGGCCGTCGTGAGCGTGGCAGTAAACCTTTTACAGGAGTAAAGTGTTCAGTTAAGGATGCTCGCTTTACACGTGACGTCGACCCTGAGGTTTAACAATTAGGGGTTAAAAAGGGGGTATTAAGGGAATCTACACTGTACGTTGTGTCGTAGTCTGCTGACGCTGAGGAGATGGGGTTCGGTCCAGCAGTGAGATGCGCCCGTGGGCACGTTACAATGGGCTTTGCTACTCACAGACCGTGCTCTCTGATTTTGTGATCCCTCTCCCAGAGTTCATGACGATTGCTCATCTTGGCGGCTGACCGTTCACAGGCGCCCTCACCCGGAGCTTCTACCACCATGAAGTCTTCTGTGATGTATACCCGCTCCCTACTACGCTCACACACAAAACCTACGTCAATATTTTTGTACCCAATGAGCTTGCTTCATACGAGGCACAAAGAGAGGCGGGAACATTCTAATTTTTAACTTGAGCGCTTACCATGTATATTGTGTTCCACGCGATTTGCCCTAGAATCTGTGCTCCCATCAGCCACGCGTAAGCTTCCAGGCGCGTTCGAAGACATTGGACATCGCAGCTACACTTCAGCGACATGTAGGCGCTGTAGAAACACTGAAACGCGTTTTGATAATATGACCGAAATTAGCATACATGTTTTAGACCAGGCCGTACAAGCAAGCAACATCTATTCTAGACCACATGTGTCTCCCATTAACCTTTACTAATCCAGTCAAACCGTGAGGGGGCGGGGCAGGGGGGTTGGGCTGGAAGTGTTGAAGAGCTGAAACCTGATGTTCCCTGAAGGCAGTAAGAATCTTAATGCCCTTGTCCACCTCCGGTGATTTGCGGTCTTTTATTTTTTTTCGTCGAGCAGGGAAAGGTCTGCGTAAGACTGCGCTGCAGCCGTCAGTATCACTAACCAGCTGTCGGAGGTTAGATTTGTTAAACTGCAATTAGTCATGTCATCCCATTCTTCCACCATGTCTGTGAATCAAACATGTGTTCACTGCGTCTACTAAACAACTGATATTAGTTTACTTTTACTTCACAAACGCATAGACTATGTGACACGAATTTCATCTAAGAGTGCGTCCACTACACAGGCTCAAAGAGGTGAGCGCGTGCTACGGCGGTCCGTGTGCAAAGCTCAGAGCACAGAATCGAGGTCCAGTAGGGCTGATTCCCCTATTCATCCTTCCGTTCTAACAGTTGAAGAAAGGCGTAACACAGCAGATAGAAAATATCCATAACTTAGAGTGTCATACTGTTATTGCTGCTAAAAAAAACCTTCAGATTGAGCAGTAGTTCGGTTTCACTGCTGAATTTTTAAAAGAAAAAGCCTGTTCACTGAGCACTCATTTCAGCCAGTGCACAGCATTAATAGTGCCACATCTGTAGAAAATAAACCGGAAAGACATTCTGCCTATTAAAAATATCAGCTGATTTAAGGATAAAGTGTTTTCAGTCCCCAGCTTCCCCCCGCCCCCCTAAAAAAGAAATCGGTACCGGCAAATGCTCCATTTTGTGCGCAGTGGCCTTTCTAAGGGCTGGAATGACACTCGCAGCATTTACGATCGGACACCTTTAATTTAATTTTTTTTTTTTTTTTTTAAATCGGGTGGTACAGCTGAAACAAGGTCAGGTACATGCATCAGTTACCTGTGCCTCATACTTTCTTATTGTTTAATTTATTGTGGCATCAGGCAGCTCATTTGGAATTAAAGTCGCAGATGGTGGATTGAACAAACATTAGGAGCTCAACCCTTCCCTCACTGAGCCACCCCTGCCACCGAAGATGGAAAAAACAAACATTGCTGCCAGGGCGCCCCCTGCCTCACTGTCCTCACAGCCTCCGATCAGTGTCACCGAGAAGCATTAATTAGATGCAATTTATTCCCTTTTTGCTGCTTGGAATACCAGAGAATCACAGGGTGTTAATTGAAGCCAGCCAGACACTTAGCTTTCTTAAACACCGCCAGCACTTTCTGCTGGGAGCATGTTGTGGGTTTTTTAAGACAGATAAATAACAGTTCAGACGGGGCTGCTACTCCTGTAGTACTCTTTTACATACTGTTAAATGCCTTTGTGAACTGTCCCCAAAACATCTAAAAAGGGAATAAAATGAGAATATTAAGGTAATAGGCATACTCAATCAGTTCAAATAGAAAGGAGTGGTGCCCTTTTTGCACTTCTACTAATAAAGAATTTGACGTTTGAGATCTGAGTCACAAAGAAATGTAAGAGTACATAAAATATTACTCCTTATGTACTACTTTCCCTACTCCAAATGTTTTTGCAAATCATCCCCCGAACTCCCTTATAACGGTTGGGATAACTCGCTACGCTCGCTTGCCACATGCCACTCATCCCGAACTTTTATGCCTCACCACTTTCATATGTCATCAGCCGCCACTGTTCTACGCCCAGGCTTAACAGTTGTGACAAATGCATCATTGCTGGGTTGGGAATGGTGTGTCCTACAACTTGAGAAGATTGGTGAAACGTGTGAGAATCAAATCAACTGTCATCCAGATGCTGCAAAAAAAAACTTTTCATGTGATATTCCTGGTTGAATTTGAGCTTAAAATGAAAGCAAAGAAACTCTGGATATAATGGTCCCTGTCTCTGTAAGTGAGAGTGCTTCTCAGACCTGCTAGTAAGCTCAGGTCAAAGCCATAGGTCAACATGTTTCATGCATTAGGTGGTCATTGAGCGATCTGGTGGCATTTCGTCCGGCCCAACCATTTATACAAACGGGTAGATGTGACCTAATATTCTCTGCAGAGAGAGGAGCTCAATGACTCAAAGCCCCACACTGTGAATATCTGATGAGGTGCCGACTGACATCTTACTACCACTGGCAACCACTGTTCTAATAAAGTGCTCGAATTGTGGAAACCCTCCTGCAATTCAGGGCAAATCGACCTACCCGATTGCGAGGATGCCAACACAGAGCACAATTTGTCAACTCTGGGCAGTGCCCACTATCTCCTATCCCCGTCCTTGCCTCAGAAGGTGTGGTGTCCATGCCATGAACATTACATGTGATTATGCTGACTTTGGTCATCCTGTTGTTACAACATAAGAGTGGGCCCCAGAGAGACCCTTAAACCACATGGCGACAACCACAAATCTAGGCACCAGAGCCACATTTTTTTGGAAAGGAATATGATAGCACACCATATGACTCTGCAAACTGCAACAATAGAACCTACAACACACAGGGCAACACTAGAACATGTAATCACCCGACTGAAAATTACCTCTTCTGGACCCTTTCTATGCTGTGCTAAGTATGTATGTAATATTGTGTCAAATGCAGTCAGATAACGTGTAGACTCGAGGAATGCCGTTATATGCCCCCACATTTTACACAGTCTCCATAACTTCTCAGCCATTAGGAGAAAAAAGTGACAGCTACCAGCAACCCAACACGTCTCAGCAGCTTCCTGATGTTTCAGACCTAACCATACAAAATCCTGAGACCAATGAGTAATCATCATGGCAAACCTAGAGAAAACCTCAACAGCTTCCTTAACTTTCCGTTCTTTTGCGAGGCAGAGAGTAACGACTACGGCATGAGTGTTCGCTGACCAATCGCCCCCACTATGGCCACCTCAGAAACCTTTCTGATAATCTGTCAATTTTTATTAGTCATTTATTTTTTAAATGCTTAATTTTTAGTGATAAATGCAAAGATCTAGAAACAACGGTGCCACTTCTGCTTTGGCTCCCAAGATCAATGTGTATGTGTCTAGATCCATGTGTGTGTGTGTGGTTCTGTACATGTGTGCGTGTGGCTGTGTGTGTATGTGTATGCGGCTCTGTGTATGTGTGGCTCTGTGTGTGTGTGTGTGTGAGGCTCTGTGTGTGTGTATGTGTGTGCCTCTGTGTGTGTGTTGCTCTGTGTGGGTGGCTTTTTTGTACGTGGCTCTATGCGTGGGTGGCTCGGTCTGTGTGTGGGTGGCTCTATTTGTGTGGCTCTATTTGTGTGTGGTTTGCTCTATGTGAATAGCTCTGTGTAGGTGGCTGTGTGGGTGGCTCTGTGTTTGTGGGTGGCTTTGTGTGTGTGGCTCTGTGTGTGGGTGCAAATGCAATAGGTCTCGCATTTGAGATAGATTACGCTATTGACATTGTAAATAACAATGGCGTTTCTTTAAATGTTTTAAAAATAAAAACATACACAAAAATAATGTCATGAGCAGTGCCAATAGCTCTAACTTTAACAATGCCGAGACCATTGCATTGTAAATGCTTGTCATTATTTATTAAGGAAAGCCCGGTAGCCAGTGCCCTGCCCCCAACTCCACTGCCTATTCCACAACATGTGTAAGCACACCACCCTCGCACCTGACATCGCTTTCCTCACCAATGCCTGGCTCTACCCCGCATCCACCCCCCAGATATTGCCACAGCAATCCCGCATGGATAAAAAAAATCACCCACCAGGACCGCACCAACAAGACGTGAGGAGGAGCTGCCATCATCCACAAAGGGACCATACAGTGCACCACCACCACTGACAATATCACCACCCCCATGGAACACCTCAACTTCAGGCTTCAACGACAAGACAACCATCAGAGGCACCCTCACATACCGAACCCCGGGCCCGTGCTCCAGCAGTTGCAACACCATTGCATTATTCATTGCACTTATAGCCCTGGACTGCAAGGACTTCCTCAGCAACCTAAACTTCCACATTGACGACAACAACACTGCACAAGTCCTCGACAGTACGAGCAGCATAGTACTGAACCAAATCGCCCGCGAACCCATGCTGGACCCTATATTCACCTCCAGCAACTGTGTCAAATAAAGCCACGTCACATAACTCACATGGACCTATCACTCCATCGTCCACTTCAGCATCTCCAGCACCCCCCAAGTTACACCTACGGACGGCCTCAACAGATCCGTCTCCACCGCAACTGACACGAACCACAGACTGAACACCTGAAACCACCTCTCCACCCAGGACACTACCTTCATCATGAAATCCATCCACTTGGGAGCTCCAACAGACCCATGCCCACACCACATCTTCAACCGCAGAAATCAAAGGATTGACAAGGAACTCCGCACACTGCTCAACACCTCAATCATCACTGCAACATTTTCCGACACCTGGAAACACGCCGTAGTCAGACACTACTCAAAAAACCCTCTGCCAACCGCAGCAATTCAAAAACTACCGGCCAATCTCCTTGCTTACATTCCCAGTCAAGGTACTAGAAAAGACTATCAACAAGCAACTCGGGACACACCTGAAGCAGAACCAGCTACTCAAGGCCTCCCAATCTGGCTTCCACAGCATCAAAACTGCCCTGATTGCAGTCACGGACAACATCCAATCTTCCTCGACCGAGGAGAAACAGCAGCTCGGATTCTCCTTGACCTCTCACCAGTCTTCTACACCGTATCCCACCACACGCTGATCAAAAGACTTCATCACATCGGCATCCAAGGGGACACACTCTGATGGATCACCTCATTCCTCACCATTAGAGCACAGATGGTCTGCCTACTACCTTTCACTTCTGAACCCAAGGGCATCGCCTGCGGTGTCGCACAGGGGTCATCTCTCAGGCCCACGCTTTTCAACGCATATATGATCCTGCTAGCTAACATCATGAGATCTCTTGGTCACAACATAATATCCTGCGCAGACAAGACCCAACTTATCCTCTCACTCACCGATGATCCTACTTTCACCAGGACCAACTTTCACAGATGTATGACAAGCATCGCTGACTGGATGTAGAACAACTGCCTGAAGCTGAACACAAACAAGATGGATTTTCTCATCTTTGGCAACAACAACCACCCATGGAACGAGTCCTGGTGGCCATCAAACCTAGGCCCGCACACACCGGCCATGCCAAACCTTGGAATCATCATTGATAACAAGCTCAATGTGAAATCACAGATCAATTCCGTCTCCTCTGCCTGCTTCCTCACTCTGCGCATGCTGCATAAGATCTTCAGGTGGCTACCCCTACTCACGAGAAGCACCCTGACACAGGCCCTCATCACCAGCTGACTGTACTATGGCAACGCTACTTAGGAGCCGCCGCACACCTCCTGCAGAGACTTTAAACCATACAGAACGCCACAGCCAGACTCATCTTCAACCTCCCCCAACGAACCCACATCACATCCCACCTCAGGCCTTTCCACTGACTCCCTGTACAGAAGAGATACCAGTTCAAGCTACTGACCCATGCACACAAGGCTCAACAACAACTAAGGACCCGCCTACATTAATCACTGCCAGAACTTCCACCAACCATCAAGAAGACAACGCTTCACCTCCTATCACTTGCCCACACTCCCCACATCTACCGAAGCAGAAGTGGAGGATGCTTCTTCATCTACATCGCAGCAAAGACCTGGAACAGCCTCCCAACACAGCTCCGGACCCTCACCTCATTTTCGGAATTCTGAAGGGCTACTCAAGACCTGGCTGTTCGATTTAGCCTTCAGGGACCTGCAAGCATCTGGATACCCTTTCAGGTGATTAGCAGTGCATTATAAATCCTGGTTGATTGTATATTGGGTAGGTTTTGATATAATAATTTACTTACTTTCAATAATATTTCTGGTCGACACCATATCCTCCCACAGATTCCTTACCTTATGAATATCATCCAGGCACCAGAGTCAGTCTGGAATCTTTTCCGCAGTACTAGCAATCCAGCATTGGCAGGTGGTGCAATGCTGATTCAATCAGGACTTTGCCCACCCAGGAAGTGACAACACCAGGACACACTAGGTGCAAACCAGTATGCTGTGTCAGTTCTTGGTATTTTTTCTGCACCCCATTGAGGTGTATGCAGAAAACATGGGAAAGTATCAAGGAGACAAATACAGAATATAAAACTTTTGCAGGTCCTAGGATCTTATTAATCATTCTAACTCATCAGGGGTGGCATGAGAGTTGTGGGGAATCTGCAGGAACATACAGTATGCTCCAAAAATCTTCTTAATACTTAAGGTAAGTAATCTTGTCCTATGATTAATACTTCTTTCAGAATTTCACCACAATATTTCAGGGAATCTAATAGTGCAGTCTAAGCATAGAACTTATGTAACCTAGCCCATGCAAAGTGTTCGTAACTGCCTCCCTGGGATGGGGGCAATAATACTTCACAAAAGTAAGGAAGACCAAGTGGCCGCCCAGCAGATGTCAGCCAGAGGAATGAATGCCTCTGGTAAAAGTGGGTCAACTGCCATAGCCCTCTTGCAGCATTCATGAGTGGCAGCTGGAGGGTCTTTCTTGTCCTAGGTATAGCAGCTCTCTATGCAGAGCATAAGCAAATGCAAAATTGTCCACTTGGTTAGCACCTTGCTTTTCTTTAATCCAGCAAAGCCTACAAAGAACCCCCTCTTTCTTGACACTTTGTGGTAATAAGGCATCTCATGGCTGAGATCCAGTAATGCACTACTGCTCCTAGATGGGAAATGGAGGAGGGAAAAAAGATGCTAAAGCGATGAACTTGCACACGTGAAAGGCAGCTACAACTTTCTACAGCAATGAAGAGCAAGCACACAGAACCAGTTTATCTGGGTAGAATATAGTGAAGAATAGCAGGATCAACAGGGCGTGAGTTCACCACTCCTGTGGCCAAAGTTATTCCCATAAGGAAGACAGTTTAGGGGGATGCTATGAGGAATATTATAAGATTCAGTGCCCACTGTGCAGCTATAAATGGAGTGGAAGGTAATAATCACAGTATACGTTTAAGAAAACCCAAACAAGTAGCAACTTAAACATAACAAGCATTAGCAAAGCAAATAGGTCTCAGCAATGCAACAGCAATTGACTTTGTCAATGTCTTTCAGCCATTTTGTATGGCTCGGCTGCTGTTGCGCATCGCTGAAAGTTATGGAACTAAGCGCTATGACGTGGCCGGTGCTGGTCACATATCACTTTTTTATCTAGCAGGAGGGGAGGGATAACAACACGGGAGGGGTATGAAAAGGTAAAAAAGAGCTTTGACATGGCCAGCAGAGTTTGCATCATAGCATAGCACTTTGTTTTGTTATGATGGTTGGGCAACTGTGTGGAGCTGAATTATGTGGTGTGGAATTATGTGGAGTGGTGTGGAATTAGGTGGTGTGGAATTGTGTTGCGTTGAGTGGAATTATGAGGCGTGCCTTGGAGTGGAAATATGAGGCATGAAGTGGAAATATGAGGCATGGAGTGAAATTATGTGACTTGAAGTGGAAATATGTGGAGTGGAAATATGTGCTATGGAGTGAAATTATGTAGCTAAGAGTGTAATTATGTGGTGTGGATGTGTGTGTCATGAAGTCGCTGAATTGTTTAGTATGGAATACAATTGTGTGGTGCTGAGCGCAATTGCGTGGTGTGGACTGCAATTGTGTGGAGAAGAATTATGTTTTGTGGTGCAGAATTAGGTGCCATGGAATGGAATCAGGTAAAGTAGAATTGTGTTGTGTGGAGTGGAGTGCAGTGGAATTATGGGTCATGGACTTAAATTGTGTGTCCTGGAGTGAATTTATGTGAAGTGGAGTGGATTTATGTGTAGTGGAGTGGCATTATGTGTCATGGAATGACATGCTGTGGAGTGGAATTATGTGGCGTGGCATTATTTGGCATTGAATTGTGTGCTGTGATATGGAATTGAGAGACATGGAATTGTGTGGCCTGGACTGCAATTATGTGGAGTGGAATTATGTGGCATGACGTGCAATTATGTGACTATGTGATGTGTGGAATTATGTGCTGTGGTATGGAATTATGCAGCATGGTTTTGAGTGAAATTGTGTGTTGTGTAGTAGAATTATGTAGAGTGAAATTCCATGGCATGGAATTGTGTTGGGTTGAGTATAGTGGAATTATGTAGAGTAGAATTATATGCTTCAAAAAGGGAGGAACCAAGAGCTTTTTAATGAGGTCCTGCACAGTGCTCCAAAGAATCGAGAACAAAACCAGGAGTGCAGTTCCTCTAGGAGAGGGGGGGGTTAAGAGAGGGGGGAGAGCGATTAGTCTCTATAGAATGCCCTCACACACCTAGCAAGGTGTCATGCTTCATCATAGGGCTGTGCTCCTCGTCGGGCCGGCGCTGCAATGCCCGACGGGCTCCCGCGAAGGGGCTCTTTTTCGGAGATCTTTTTAGAGACAGCCGTATTGGTGCGTGGGGGTAGGTGCAACAAGTGTAGTGAGTGATGGTGTAGTGAGTTAAAATAGGTATGGTATTGCCAAACGATGAACCATTTTATTCTGGTGGTATACCAGCCTAAGTAAAAAAGGTGACCCCCGAGGGATTATAATGCTCCCTAGGGAAGTAGAAAGGTCGACATGTTTCTTGCTCTATGCCCTTACGGGTCGGTGGCAATTCATCAGGACCAAGTGAGAATGTGCTCCAAAAAATATAATAAACTCTACTACATAATAGGTGATTCAAAAATTATAAGTACATCACCAAGCAAATCCATTGGGTCCCTAAGAGGAGTGGACCCGCTGTTGCAGTACCCCCTGGGGGACAGAAATTGCTGTACGGATTCGCCTGGGGGCCGTAGAGCGCTCGCCAGAGTTGGGGCGCAAGCACGACCGGGATCCTATCAAGGCTCAGGCTTCCGTAGAATTATATAGCATGGAGTGTAATAGAATTATGTGGCGGTGTGGAATTATGTGGCAAGGCACAGAATTGTGTGGAGTGGAATTATATGGTGTGGAGTGGAATTATGTGATATTGTGTGGAATTATGTGGTGTGGTATGGAGTTCTGTGGCATGGCTTGAAGTGGAATTATAAAGTGTGAAGTAGAATTATGTGGCGTGGAATTGAGCGGTGTGGAATCGTGTGGCACTGTATTGGGTTGAGTGGAATTATGTAGAGCGTAAATACGCGTCATTGAATATAGTGGAATTATGTAGCACAGAGTGAAATTATGTGGTGTAGAATTATTTGGCATGGTATGGAATTATGTGGTGTGGAGTGGAATATTGTGGCATAGAATTATGACATGAATTGGGTGGCATTGAGTGAAGTGGAATTATGTGGTGTGGAGCTGAATTATGTGGGGGGAGCTGAATTATGTGGGGTGGAAATGTGTGGCATGAAATGCAATTGTGTGATGTGTAGTGCAATTGTGCAACGTAAAGTGCCACTGTGAGATGTAAAATTATGTGGCGTGGCATGGAATTATGTGACATGGATTATGTGGCATGGCATTATATTGTGTGGCGTTGATGGGAATTATGTGGCGTGGACTGTAGTGGAATTATGTGACATGCAATGACATTTTGTGGCGCGAAGTAGAATTATGTTTAATGGGGTGGAATTATGTTGTAAGGAGTGGATCTTTGTGGCATGGAGTGCAATTGTGTGGTATGGTGGGGAATTGTGTGGCATGGAATAGAATTGAGAGACGTGGCATTGTGAGACGTGGAATTGTGAAACGTACAGTTGAATTTTGTGATGTGGAATTGTGTGATGTGGAATGGAATTGTGTGCAGATCGAACGACAGAAAATAAAACACAGGGATGATTTTGGAAACAATGGTAAAGCAAGACAAGGAATGCAATAAATATAAGTAGTTAAATTAAAGCACATGGTGAAAAGAAGAATTTGTTTATAAAGAAAACGTGTTTGTGAAAACTTGTGCTGACTTGCATCATGGACAAAGGACGTCTGACGTTTTTAACAGTGACTACAGGAATGGAATGTGGCTTCGACATCTTGGAAACAAAGGCAGTGGCACGTGTTGTGAGAAAAATGTTTGTGTGTTAAGTAAATGAAACAGGGCGTGGGTTTAAATAAAGGTATCCTGGCTATTACAAATGAGGAGAGGATTATAAAAATGTTTATTTATGCTTTCAAAATATATGCATTGTAAATAGCCATGAAAGTACATGGTTCTTAAGATGGTAACATGTTGCATCTTAAGTCAGCTTGGCAGTGCAAGTACATTTTGTACAATTGGACAACAGTTGGAGATATTAGTCTCACGGCCAGTTTAAAGTGTTCCCTCTAATGTTTAAAGTAAAGACGGGGAGTGGTATGGTGACAGGGAGCAGGAACACGGGAATGTGCTGGGTGGGAGGAGGGAGAAGAAAGAATACCTGAATACCTGCTGGAGTGGCGGATGAACTCAAATTAAAATGAATCAATCTGTGCTTGGTCCAAGCGCCTCACACAGAAAGGAAATGACGACTGCCGCATGCTGGCCAACTAGGAAGCAGCAGAGTGGCAATACAGTAAACAAATGGTATGCAATGGGCGGGCGGCAAGCCCCTTGTACACAGTCTCGATGTGCTGACTACCCGAGACCTAAAAAATAAGTCTTTTCAGGAAGACACCTGAAGGAGATACAGAAGCCACTGCCAGACCCTACTGGGCATAAACCTTGAGACATTGGGGCAGCAAGGGGTTCTGCACCGTCCACTCACCTCACTGAACCCATTTATTTCAGCAGCCTGCATAAATTGGTGTTGTGTAGCGTTTCCTGGCAGCCAAGATCACATCTGTTATCGCTGGTGGTTGCAGAAGGTCTGTAGTTAGCACCACCCAATCTCCACATCTATGGCCATAGGATCAGAGGACTGGGTTGGAGGACCAGACCCTCCTGCTAACAGAGTGGACCCTTTGTGGGAGATGAAGAGGAGCCAAGCGTTGAGTTCCAACAGACTGGCATGCCGTATCCATCTTGCCCATTCTTGGGAAAATCAGGATGAGTTGTGCACCTTCTTCTATAAGACTTTCAACTGAAGCAGAATAGGTGGGAATGCAGAATTTAGACCTGTGACTATTCAAACCGTAAGTCATCATGCAAGGAGACTTCAGAGCAAAAATAGAGGGCGCATTCTCTCGTGGGCCGTGGCGAAGAGAACCACACAGACATCACAGTATGGGGAATATCATTTCTGTCACTTCTGGACCACCGCGAAGAGAACCACACAGACATCGCAGTATGGGGAATATCATTTCTGTCACTTCTGGACCACCGCGAAGAGAACCACACAGACATCGCAGTATGGGGAGTATCATTTCTGTTACTTCTGGACCACCGCGAAGAGAACCACACAGACATCGCAGTATGGGGAATATCATTTCTGTCACTTCTGGACCACCGCGAAGAGAACCACACAGACATCGCAGTATGGGGAGTATCATTTCTGTCACTTCTGGACCACGTTCCTTTGTGGTCATCTAAGGAGAGACTCTCAAAAGGCCCTTAACGATGAGCATGGCTGCAAGGTGTACTGCAACTGGGAGGATGCCCTGTCACTGGAGGCACTGCCCTGTCTGTTGATGCAATGGACAAAGGTAATGTGGCAGAACTTAAATGGCACACCTTTCTGAAGGAACGAAAACACTAAAGGCAAGCCCCGCAGTTCCAGCACATTTATGGGAAGGCAATGCTTCAACATGGATC
The DNA here is from genome assembly GCF_964204655.1 of Triturus cristatus. NCBI lineage: Eukaryota > Metazoa > Chordata > Amphibia > Caudata > Salamandridae > Triturus > Triturus cristatus. The sequence continues at coordinate 322,369,075 of NC_140590.1, read as the reverse complement.
ATAGTCCCACACCAATTCATCGTCTATGTGAGCATCACGCCTGAGGAGACATCAGTAACTACAGCAGCCTGCAACTGTGGAGGACTGAAGGGATAACCCAGTAACATATTGGAGGAGCATGACATCTCAAATTACATCATGATGACATCACTGATGACCTCATCCAATGAATGTTGCAATTTGCTGTACACTTTTCATTCTGGAGGGTATTTAGTAAGCTACACCAAGACCCAAGTATCTATGACTTCTGTAGTGCTAATGGGCATAACATTTTGCAGCAAGCAGAACATGAAGCATATCTGTGAATTTTCCCTCATTTAGCATATTATACTTTTTCTATTGGTATTCAGGTGTGTCAGAAACTTAATATCTCTGTAGACATTAATGAACTCAGGAACTTATTAAACTGTGAATAAGGTTAAAAAAAACTGCTTCATCATCATTTACATTAATGAGATGTGTTTATTAAATGCATCTGAAAAACTTTTGAGTCAACAGCTTCACATCTGTACATTAGCCAATCATACGTCACGCACAGACAGGCTCTATGGATAATCCTCCTTAATTTGTTGAAGTAGAGATATGGACCATCTCAACATTTAGGTGTTTTCACCTTTCATTTGCATCAGCCATCTGAGAGGCCTGTGGTCACTTTGTACACGGAAGTCAGTACCAAACCGGTATGGTCTCACCTTCTTCAGGGACCACAGCAAAGGCTTCCCTCCCAATGGCACTCCAACGCTTTTCTCTGGGGAGTAACCTCCTGCTAATAAAAGCAGCAGGCTGTTCCTGGCCATCATCGTTGGTCTGCGCCTATCCCATGCTCAGCGGCATCTGTCTGCATAATGAACTGCTCATATAATCTGGAGCTTTTGGAATTGGTGCTGAACACATTGCTTCCTTCAGACTGTCAAAAGTCCTTTGACAGTTCATTGTACACGTTACTTTATTGGGTTGTTTCTGGAAGGTCAGTCCTGTGAGGGGTGCCAAAATAGTGCCATACCTTTTTATAAACCTCCTATAGTACCAAGTCAAGCCAAGGAATGACCCGACTTGAGTCTGGATTGTTGGAGCTTCCCAGCCCAGAATAGTTTGCTTCTTGGGCTGTGAGGGTTGAACCTGGCCTCCACCTACAAGGTGGCCCAAATATACACAAATCCCTGCCCTATCTGGCACTTGCCTTCTTTGATAGCAGTCATGATTTCTACACGGCCTTAAGGACCTTCCCAAGGTGGATCCGGTGATCCTGCCAAATGGAGCTGTAGACAGCATATCCTCAGGAAATGCTTCACTAAAAGCCTCCAGCCCAGTCAGGACTTTGTTCACCAGCCTCTGGAAAGTTACTGGGGCATTCTGTAGCCCAAATGACATTACAGTAAAATGCTAATGTCCATTTGGAGTTGAGAATGCTGTTTTTTTATGCTCCTGGGGTGATACTAATCTGCCAGTACCCCGATGTCAAATCAAAAGTACTGAGAAACGTAGCTGCACCCAACCTGTAAATCAGCACATCTGCCCCTGGAATAGGATGAGCACCAGTCTGTGACTGCTTTGAGAAATAGTCCACACAAAATCTCAGCTCTGGTTTACCTCCCTTGTAATGTGGTTTAGGGACTAAGACTAAGGGTGGGCGGAGCTGGCGTAGTGAGACTACACGAGGTCCACGGAGTTAGGGAAAACCTCAGTGGAACTCCGCTCTGCCACCCGCCTCCACCCCCCCTAATTAAAAACAGTTACACATTAATTTAAAATGAAATAAAAACACACTTACCTGTACTGCGGCATCCCCGGGCTGCCCTCCTCCTCCTCCTCGCCGTCTCTCTCCTACATGGGACGTACATCTTGAGAGAACTGCGCATGTGTACATGTGCACGCATTCCTTACAAGACGTCTTGCGAGAAATACGTATGCTCGCGCGCCCACATGCGCAGTTCTTTCAAGATGTACGTCCCATGTAGGAGAAAGACGGCGTAGAGGAGGAGGGCAGCCCAGGGACGCCGCAGTACAGGTAAGTGTTTTTATTTCATTTAAAATTAGTTTGTAACAATTTTTTATCAGGGGGGGTGGAGGCGGGGAGCCTATTGCAGGGGGGGCAGGCTGGCTAACTCCGCTCTGCTGCGGAGTCAGAGTTTTGCCCTATACTCCACGTTCCCAGTGGAGCGCGGAGTAGGCAAATCTCCGCACACTCCGCTGGCGGAGCGAAGTTTACGCCCAGGGTTAACTAAAACCACTGGGCTGGCCCGGGGACTGCAGACGGCTCAATCACCCCTAACTCCAGCATCTTGCTGACTTTAGCTCTGATACCTTCTTTGACTTGGTCAGACTGCCTGTAATTATTATTTTTGACAGGTAGACTGTCCCCGGTGTACACATCATATGTACACCGGGTTGACTGACCAGGGATCAAAGAAAAGAACTCAGCATACTGCTACTGGACTAGCCTACAGTTAGCTTGCTATTGGTCTGTGAATGTGTCTGACAAGACAACTCCCTCCCATCTCTAGGGTTGTTTGAGAGGAGGTCAGGGAGAGGTTCACTCTCCTCCTCCTGATCTTCATCAGTGACCATCAGCATGGTCACATCAACCCTGTCATGAAAAGGTAGGAGGCGATTTACATGGATGAAGATGAGGGGTCTCCTGCAAGTGCCTAAGCTGACCAGGTAGGTGACTTCTCCTTTTCTCTCAAGCATAGGGGAGGGACCACTGTCCTGGAGGGCCCTAGGTGCCAAAGGATGCAAAACCCATAACTTTTGCCCTGATTGAAATAAAACCAGTGCAGCCTTTTGGTCAAACCATTGCTTCTGGAGCTCTTGGCTTGCCTCAAGGCTCTTATTTGCTTTCTCCATCCTGGAATGAAGACCAAGCACATAATCCACAATATCAAGTTTGGGCTCTTTGAGAGGCTTTTCCCAGCCTTCCCTCACCAGACCTAGTGGGCCTCTAACAGGATGGCCAAACAAAAGTTCTATGGGACAAAAACCAACCCCTTTTGTGACTGCTCTCTCTTGTAGGCAGAAAGCAGGTGCGGCAAAAGAACATCCCATCTCCTAAGTAATCAGGGAGCCCATGATTATACCTCTCTCAACCATTTGTGGGTGATATGTGGTAGTAAACCTATAAGTCACACCACATTCATTCCACGGGGCTTTTAGGTAAACAGACATGAAGTTACTACCTCTGTCTGAAACCACCTCCTTAGGAAAACACACTTTAGTAAAAATACTTAGGAGGGCTCTAGACACTGCAGAAACAGTGATAGTCCTAAGCGGAATTACTTCAGGCTACCTGGTGGCATGATTCACTACCACCAATACAAATCTGTATCCTAATGCGGTTTGGGATTCAAGGGGACCAACTATGGCAATCCCTGCTATTTCATAGGGAACCCCAACCACTGGTAGTCAAATTGAGGGGGGCTTTGGTTTGCCACCTGTCTTACCACTGGCTTGACAGAGAAGACAGGAGTTGAAAACCTCCTTCACTTTCTTGGGCGTACCTGGCTTGTAGAAGTGGGTGACTAACCTACTCCAAAGTTTGATCTGGACAAGATGCTCAGCTAGGGAGCGGTCATGTACTAAGTTAAGAACTCTCTGTATTGCTGAGGCACCACTCTGCTAGCGGCACCAGGTGTGGGATCTCTGGCCTCAGTATACAGGAGGCCCTCCTCCCAATAGCTTCAGTGGGAGCCACTGACATCTCCCTTCTCCTGGTCAGCGGCTTGTAGTCTCAGGCTCTCAAGAGTGGGATATGTCTTCTGTCCTTGGCAAAGACCTTCCCTAGAGGGTACCTCTGGGCCCAGGAGCTCTGTTGTGTAAGACCCAAGTTCCTGTGGCCCAGTTCCCCCAAGGACTGCCAGGTCTTCTCCCTGAGGAGAGGGGACCCAAGCTTGTGTCTTGTTCCCAGACTTCTTGCTTTTTCTCTTGGAGGATTGGGCCATTATTCCAGTCTCCAATTCCTGTTTTTAAGCCTTGGCTTTGCATTCTTGTTTTTACACACCCCTATTCAGGTATTTCCAGCATGGCTTTTCACCTCTACCTCAGCCCAAACTGAAGTGTCTGGATTCTTACCTAGCAGACATTCCACTGAAATTTTAGAGGACACAACCACCTTCTTTTGGCCAGTAACCCCTCCCCATTCCAAGGTTACCATAGCCATGGAATGAACCTTGACAAAGTTATCAGCATTGATAACTGGATACATTTGTTCAGTTATATACTGCTCTGGGGATATCAGTTTTTCAGTCACCATGGTGACACTTGCACTTGTATCCCTCCGTGCTTCTACTTCAACTCCATTTATATGTGGCTTTTCTCTGTATTTCTCCAGATTAGTGGGCCAGACATCCAGGGAAGCTATATCCATCCCACTCATGGACTAAAGTAACTTGAGTGTGCTCTCTGATCTGGTCAGGGCACACCAAAGATCCCATCTGAAGGTGCTTGAATAATGGAAACAATATTGGGGCAGGAAGAGTCCCCAGTTCGGTGACCATTCTGCTTGCAAAGATGGCACTAAGCCTTCTTGGGATCCCAGTTTTTACCCTGGGAACCACCCTTTGGGTGGGAAGAGCCTCCAGGGGCACACCTCCCTGAACAGGTTTTTGGGGCCTGGAGTAGACTCCTTGGGTTCTTCCCATTGAGTCCCACATCCTTCCCCTGGGGAGGATTAGATAACCCTTTCCTTCAGTCACCCCCACCACGGGCCTTTGTAGAAACCCTTGTTTTGACCCAGTGGTCAGCCTTCTTCCCCAACTCCTGAGGAGAGACTAACCCTAAGTCCACTAAGTACTGTTGCAGTTTTTCTGATACACAATTACTCAACAGATGCGCTTTCATTATCAACTTATAGAACCTGGCACCTTGCTGCTTTTTAACCAGCCACCTAGTGTTATGACTGAGAAGTCAACAAAATCAAGCCAGGACTGACTCAAGAGTTTGTGAGTCTCCTTGAACTGAATCCTCTACTCTTCAGTGGTGAGTCCAAAACACTCAGTTGGGGTATCCTTCATGAGGTCATACGACTCAGCATCTTCCTCATTAAGTGTAGGGAGTCTATCCCTGCACTTTCCTGAGACTAGCTTCCAGAGTAGAACGCCCCAGTGTCTCTGGTATAAGTTCCTCATTTTACAAGCCCTTTCAAAGGCGGTAAACGACTTTGTGATATCATCACCCTAAAAAAATTAGGGATAATCCATTTGAGGATTTTGGGAACAAAAGTGTCCTCTTTCTCCTTATATATGCTATTGCTGCCACCATCGATGGGTGCTGGACCTATCTCAGCCCCCTCTCTTTCTACAGCTGGGATTTTGGCTTCAAGGCTGCTCTTCTGGCTTGTCTCTCAAGATAGCTATCTTGGTCCTCTTGTTCTTCTCGTGTCTGGAGTTGCCTGACCTACCCCTGATGGGAGAGGTATTTCAGGTACAGTTTTATGGGAGATGTGAGGGGGTACCTCATCACCTTCTCTAGTTAGGTTATTGGTGCTACCCCCTTAAGTACTGTCTCCAGAGTCATGTTCACTGTCCACCTCTTCGTCTAGAGGGGTGTCAGGGTCTTTTGTTAAGTGGGTGGCATCAAACTCTGCAAAGAGCTGCATTTTCATAGGGTTTGAGCCAGTTCTGATTTTGCTGGCTGTACATAGGTTCCTTAACTGCTTCATACTAAGATGCAGATGAGGGGTCAGGTTGAGCTCCTGGACTATAGCATCTGTGGGAGACATTAGTGCAATTAGGACCTTTTTAGAAAATCGACAAATAATTCTAAAATACTTTTTAACTGACTAGTATACTCATTAAATCTTGAATATAATAGACTGGGGGACTTAGCACAAGGCCCCAACAGTTCAAATTAGAAAATTTTGAAAACAATCAAAAATCAAAAAACTAGCAAAAATATTTTAGAGTAATGTAAATTTCTTTGTGGAACACTTATTGACCAAGTGGTATCAGCAAATAAAAAGTCTTGTACCCCACCACTGATCCATCAATGGAGGAAGCTGGCTTTTTATATGGTAGTGCCAAAATGTAAAGGCACACCATGCAAAACGTACAGATTACCCTTATTGGTTTACAGGGCTAAAATTAATTGTCCCAAATTATCTATTTGTGGTAGTGTGGTCGAGCAGCTCAGGCTTATCAGAGGGTAGTGTTAACCATTTGTTTTACACAGAGTCAATAAAGGAGACACACACTCAAAGAGATTTCGAGACCAATTTAGAAAAATAATAGATTTTTATATAATTTTAGACACCAAGATAAATGGAATCAGGTAAGTACTTTCGAAGTTATAGATTTTTGTAGATATAGAAAATACAGTTGAGCGGTTTTGAGGTATGAGCCTTGAACACGGTAATGTTATCCTATGAGTGAAACATACACCGCATATGGAACACTTGTAAATGTTTTTGGAGGGTATCTTTTAGCAGTTAAGGTGCTTAGGACCAAGGGTCCAAGAAACCACCAGCAGTTCGGGTCGCACTGCCTGGGGGTGTCTGGGTGCAGTTGTGCTGGTCGCGTTGGTAGCCTCGAGCGTTATGCAGTAAAGTTTAAAGGGACCTGTCAAAACAACAGAGTCTGCAAGCAGGGACTTGGAGAAAAGTCCGGCAGAACCCAATGTGGGGTTCATAGGGACTCCTAGGCCAAGGGGACACAGGCAGAAGTGTACTCAGGCTGCGGGGCTCGGGTGCAGAGGTGCTAGCTGGCTGCTTAGTGTTGGAGGTACCCACGTTCTTGGGGCACCTGGAGAGGATGGAAAAGAAGCACATCCGAGCCACTCTTGGTGTGGAGCTCATCTCTCCTGAAGTCCCTTGACGTGCAGGTAAGTTTTTGTGGTGGTGGTGATTGGATTGAACACAAACAAGCCTGGGTGGACACAAGTGCCCCAGTGGTCAGGGTATTGATGCAGGGAGGCACCTGGAGGGTCTGGCATCTCAAAACTCGGCAGAGAAACACGCTGACCTCAGGAAGTCTCAGGGACCTCCTCCTCTCATGCTGCTCATTTGTTGGGCCCGATGGCCAACAACACAAAGTACCCGGGTAGATGCTTTCGGTGCCTGCAGATGCATTGGGATGGCTCCTCCATTCCAAGGGAGCGGCTGCCTGGATGTTGAAGTTGTTGGGTGATCCTCCACAGCTTTGGTAAGATGCACAGCTTCTGGATGAGTCGGGTCGGTGCAATTGTCACGGTTCAAGCATCAAGCCAGGGTTTGACATCAAGTAGTTGTAAAGTCCTCTGTTCTCATGGTGACTGATCATCTTTGTCTTTCCTTCGGTTGCAGTAGATGAATTGGAGTTCCTTGTGTCAGGGAGACCCCTAAATACTGAATTTAGGGTAGTAGCCAATGGGCTACTTACCCCTGGGGTGCCTACACCCCCTATATGACCACTTCCTGTGAAGAGTGGGCATAAAACTGAGCAAGAGTTCCTAGTTTCACCTAAAACAAGACAGTGAATCCCTTCCTTGCCCAGCCCGTTAGTGTGACACACCTTCTGAATATCTAATTTCCCAGCTCCTCTGGTGCCAAATGGGCCTCAGGGCAAGGGGCGGTATTCCCCAGGTCGGAGGGAAGCCAGGATTGCATATCAAGTGCGGAAGAGGCTTTGAAGCCTCTGGCCTTGATATATTAATTCACTAGCCATCCTGCTGGAGGTGTGATCACCTTCCTCCGGAGCAGGCATTATTTCTGACCTCTAAGAGCATTGGCTCCCTCGTGCAGGAGGTGAGAAACCTGTCTATGGTGGCAGGCTGGAAGTGTCCACTCAGCCAATACGCTAAAATGACTAGTAGGTTTCAGGGGGAACCTCTAAGGTGCCCTCTGGGCGCATGTCATAATAAATTTAATACAGGCATCAGTGCAGATTTAATAAGACAAGGTATTTGATACTAAACACCATAGGGTTCAGTGAAACCAATATGTAGCTGGGTAACTCGTGAAGACCAGTGCCCAGTACATTCCTTTGAAACGGCTTACCTGATCACTTGCAATATCTAATAGTCAAACTAGACATCACAGGGGTATGTCTGCGCATACAGATATGTCCTCACATGTAATATATTGCATCCTGCCTTAGGGCTGACTTACATATAGTAACTGCAGTGTATTCAGGCATGGCACACAGTGAGTGTGCCATCTTGTTTTTTCAAAAATGGCTTGCACTATTTCACAGATCCTGCAATGGCAGTCTGTGTGCGATTTGTGTGTGGGTCTCTTAGGGTGGCATAATACATGCTATAGCCCTGAGGGACTCTCTTTAGTACCCATGCCCTAGTTACCAGGGGTACCATTAACCAAAGACTTACAGGGGTGCTAAAATCATAGCTAATTGGGTTGCAATTAGACATTTTACCTGTTTTAAGGGAAAGAGCACAGGCACTGGGGACCTGGTTAGTAGGGACCCAGTGCACTTTCAGTCAAAAAGAATCAGTACTAGGGCAAAAAGTGGGATTGACCATGTGAGAAAGGGCACTTTCCTACAGGCGGTGAACTTGTTTTCGGTGTTGGGGGGTCTTGTCCGAGAGGAAGAGTATGAGTTTTGTGTCGTCTGCATAGGAGACACTGCAGATGTTGTGCACAGATTATGTTGACCAGCAGGATCATATATGCGTTGAAGAAGCTGGGACTGAGTGTTGAGCCTTGAGGCACTCTGCAGATGTGTTTGTGGGCTTCTGAGTAATTAGGTGCCAGGCTGACAGCTTGTGTTATGTCCATTAAGCAACAGATCCACCGGAAAGAGGGCCCTTTGATACCAATCATGTGCAGACGCCTGATGAGAAATAACTCATCAGAGCAAATGCTACAGAGAGGCCCAGGAGAACGAGGGCTGCTGTTTTGTCTTTATCAAGGATCATGCAGATATCATCTGTGGCAGTGATGAGTGCTGTTTCTGTACTATGGTAGGGTCTGAATCTGTACTGCGAGCATTGAGTAGCTCGTGGCTGCTGAGGAGGTCGGTGAAGCTTCGGTTGATTAGTTTCTCTAAAGACTTTATGCCAAGTATATTAGGAGGGAGATGGGTCTGTAGATGGAAAGCGTGGCTGGGGCAGCGAATGATTTCTTGAGCAGGGGCATGATGGTGGCTAGTTTCCAGGTGTCTGGAAGTAGGCATTGAAATCTTTGAAGATGATGAATATTTCCTTGCTGTTCTTAGTGCGAGCGCCGATGCAATCTGCAAGAGCTGTACACTTGGTTTTCCATACCTCCTGGTGGCAGCGCCTGGGGCTGACTTGAGGGAGTCTTTATCTGTGGTGTCGCAGGTGGAATTGGTGTGGGGGTTCTGGTGATCGGTATACAAGGGTAGCGCTGAGAGAAGTTGGCTGTAATGTGCATCTTGAACGTGAGGTGTTCCATGTAGCTGGTGGGGGTGTCCGTGTAAGTGGTGCAGCTGATGGTATCTTTGAATATGATGGCAAATCCATCTTTGGGCTCGTGCGGATGGTCTTCATTAAATATGTTGTAGCCGGCAGGGATAGCTGTAGCGATGTCTGGTGGCAAGGTTGGGTTTAGCCATGTTTCCATTAGAAAGAGCAGGTCCGCAGTATGGTCGTGCAGTCGATCTCATATCTCTGTGGAGTGTTTGATGAGCAAGCGGGTGTTGAGGAGCAAGCATGCAAGTGTGCCGTGTTGTTTGTGTGGCGTATGGTCTGTGTGAGTGTGAGCAGTTGGTGAGTGGGATGCTGGGTGCTACTGGTGGGTGAGTGGTGGGTGTAGGGTATAGGGAGAGTGCATGATAACTTGCAGGAGGTACATGTGAATGCTCCTTCCATGTTGTGTGGTGCAGTGGGGCAGCAGTGTGGCGAGAGGCGGCCAGGGTTAAGAGCATAGAGGAGTGCATCAGGGTATTGGTGGGTAGGGGGAGAACCAGAGTTCTGGCCACGGGAGTCATCCAGGTTAAAATCACCAGTAAAAATGATTGCATGATAAACATTATTTACAACCAAAAGAGACTAATTAGCAGTGAGCAAAAAAACATTTTCACACATTAACATTCAAACTGAAGGACAACTTAATAGTATATTAAAAAGTTGGTATAGTGATAGCAAAACTTCATTTTCATCCTCACCACTGTGGAGCATGCTAGAACAATGATTCTACTGGAAATTCATGGAGACACACCTCTATATAAAAATTACTACAGTGCGCAAGCCAGCTCTGGGCTCCCGGGGTTCCATGGCGTGCCTATTATGTATGGGGCAGTGGGGGTCATTAGCAGTACATTTAGGTGCCTTTCAGAAACGCTGCACCACTTTTAAGAAGAGGGTTCATGTAAAGCCAAATGCTAGCAGCAAATATCGCCAGACACATCACGGCATGTTTTGAGATCTGTGATGAAAAAGTTCAAACACACAAACCAAGAAGGCTTGGTCCTAATCCATCTGAAAGAGGCAGAAAGGGGGAAAGGGCTGTGTCAGTGACATTCCCACATTTCTTGGCAGAAGGATAAAGAACTGCTTCAGATGAGGTGACTCAAGAACTTGAAAATATGCAGAAAAAAGCATGCTTGAAAGACAATACCACAGATGCAAACCAACACGGAAAGTTCTCTATATGTCGAAGTGCCGCCTCTTCCAGACCTGCTAGACACAGCTCCCGTGGAACTCTTCATTGCCCAATCAGATGACTACTTGGAGCCTCCGGCTTTATCTTTCTTGTAAAATTACTTACGAAGACTGATCTGAACTTGCATCTGAGGACAGAGTTGCGTTTGTCTCGTACCCCATTGCCTCGCTCTTCAATGAGTTGTATGCGAGTCTCGGAGACTGCCCATTAGTCAAACCAATCACACCCTCACCTGGCTTATCTACACACAATGCAGAAGCACTGCATCTGTCTTTAAAAGCCGAACTTTCTGCAGGCCTCTTCTACAGAGAGGGCTCGCGAGAGCACAAGGATGCAACTTTAACTCTTTTGGTGCGTGGGTCGGCCAATGGCCTACACTAGGGAGGGCCTCTTTAATTCTCCGCGGCTGAGTTTTTTTTATCGTTCCTTGGGGGATGTGGAAGGCTTTCCGCGTCTCTCCCCATCATCCCCTCCCTCCCACCTGTAATGTCAACGCGCCGCAAGGCGCTCTGACGTCACATTTTTCCCCACTAGAGCCGAGGAAGCAGCAGGTAAGGCTGCGCTCGACTCCGAGGGGGAATGGACGAAAGGCCTCCCCAGCTGTCAGGTAAGCCTCGTTTGAAAGGGCAGAGTCTCCCCTTTCAAACAAGGCCTTCCTGAAAGGGTTTCCTGACAGTGGATCACGGCTGTGCTGTGATCCACGGCCAGGAAACCACTCTAGGGGTCGGCCAGTGAGCAGGAGGGCCGACGCCCTGTCAATTTAGCTGATTTAAAAAATAATATTTGTCAAATATATATATATATATATATGTATATAGATAGATAGATAGATAGATAGTCTCTCTCTTTTTTTCTTTGTGTAGTAAGAGGTGTGGCTGAAGTAATGAAGGGCGTGACTTTAAAATATGCAAGCTGAAAATCTGTGCTTAGCTTAGTGTGCTGCCCGACTGGTATTTTGCTACCTCTGTCATTGCATCCAGATATAATACAACAAGCAACATTACACCTACAACAAGCCAGTACTATTGGCTTTTTCAGTGCTCGTTAGTTGCATAAGATAAATCAGCAATGACTATGATTTCGTTGTATAGCATATCGAAAATGCGTCTGTTCTGAAACGTTGAGACTGTGAAAGAACTATACTGAGCCTCTTTGAAGTTGCATGAAAGGCAGTAAAGGGTACTGCTGCAGGACTAGACCCAGCCCACTTAAATCCCTAATATAGACCAGTTTTCTTTACACATGTGTGGTTTCTCTGAAGACTACTATTGGCCCCCAGGGAAACCACACATATCTAAACAAATGTGATTTGTGTGTGTGCATATCTCTCTCTCTCTCTCTCTCTCTCTCTCTCTCTCTCTATATATATATATATATATACGTGGGTACGTGGCAAGGTGAAGTAATACTGGGGCATATCAACAAGGCGGCACTATAAAATTATCTCCGCTTTTGTGGCCGTTTTCATCCGAAAAGCGGCGATAATTTTATCGCTTTATCAGCAAGGTCACGCTATTGCGTGAATCCTTGCCTAAGCGCCCTTTCCCTTAACGCCCAGCTTTGCAGCTCTAATGACATGCAAAGTGGGCGTTCCGTCCCAAAATAACTGGAGAAATGTCGCTAACCGACATTTCTCCAATTATCAATGGGCACGCTAACAAGCATAGCGATAAGAAAAGTAGCGCTAACCGCGGTTATCGCTACTTTCCTTACGCCTGCTTTCAGGTTGACTTAGCCATTATAGCCAATGGAAGGTGGATATAATGGCTAAGTCCACCCTGCCCTATCAACAAGCTATCGCCAAATGTTGTGCGATTCTCGCTGGATTTCCAGCGATAATTGCACATTTGGCAGCTTGCGCCTGGAATTTTATCGCTGTTGAGATAAGTGTTGCTGATAGCACGCTATCTCAGCAATAAAATTCGGCGTTAGCCAGCGATAATGATCCTAGCGCTAAGTGCGCTTAGCGATAATTATCGCCGGTTGTTGATGATATGCCCCACTGTGTCTTTTTTTGTCTTTCTTGGTCGCTTTGGAGAGCCTACTGGTTTTGGAAAGGCAAGGTTAGGTGACTTTGTTATTATGGACTGTTGCACACATCACTCATGCACAAACCCACATACACTTTGAAATCAACAACCTATCTGCCTTCCACATTGGATATTGTTTTAAAAGAAAGGTTTTAGGCACTAGCAGAGATGACGTATTGTTGGATGAATGCTGCCCTGGCCCTAAATCTGGTTCTGGAGTCTATCTCTGAGGCAGGATCAGTGACAGCATCTGAGGGAGAGGACAATGGAGCATGATCTGGGAGGGATTTTTCAGTCGGCGCAGTTCCATCCGATGACTCATCTTCCAGCATTTCTGAAGGAGACGATGACAGTCATGCTGTCCCTTTGCAAGCCTTGTCTGTGCAGCAGGACACCAGTAGCAGGTTAGAGAAACTCAGAGAGCAGGCTCGTGCGGCAGCAAGCACAGACGGACTGCTCTCTTGACAGCCTGACAATTTAGTTCATCCCCAAATTCTGCCTTTCACTGGCGACGCTGGATGTAAAGTCGATCCTGCCATTTTTTTTCCAATTTACTACGTCCATCTCTTTTTGAATGTTGACTTCCTTGATGGAATTATATGTAGCAAACAAATTTGCGTGCCAAGCAATTTGTGAGGGACGATAGAGGAACTCTTGGGCCTCATTCAAGGGCACACAAGTGGACTCCCACTTCATTAGGGGAGTTGAAGATATTTTTGGGCCTCACCCTCAAAATGGGGGTAGTGCATAAACCAACCTTGCTGTCCTACTGGTCTACTCACACGGTTTTGGTTAACCCCCATCTTCGCACCGTACATGAGCAGAGATCATGTTTTTTTGCTATTGCAGAGCATGTTGCATTTGAATGACAATTCTGCTGCATTGCCCTGTGACCATCCAGCTCATGACAGGTTGTTCAAAATGTGGCCTGTTGTGTAACATTTGCCTGGTTTCCAGATGTTGAAACTCCTGGAAAGAATTTAGCCATCAATGAGTCCAAGATCCTGTATAAAGGGCTATCCAGGCAGTACATTCCGAGCAAACAAGCTCACTATGGCATCAAGCTGTACATGCTGTGTGAGAGCCCGACTGGCTATGTGTACAGCTTGAGAGTGTATACAGCAAAGGACAACTCTAAACTCTATAGGTTGCGCTCCCATGATAGGGGTCACAGGAAAGATTGTATGGGAGCTTGTTCGGCCACTCCTTCACAAAGGTTATAACCTTTATGTGGACAGTTTCTATTCAGGAATAGAGCTGTTCAGTGTGCTCTACAAAGCTGGCACTGTGGCCTGCAGTAAAATTCGTTGTCACCACAAAGGATTCTCGCATGAGCTTGTTTGCAAGAAGCTCCAGAAATCCCAGAGCACTGCCTTGCGTTCCAACTAACTGCTTGCATTCAAGTTCTCAGATAGGCGTGATGTGTACATGCTCACTAAAATTCATGATGAGAGCACTTCCCCTATCATGATTTGGGGTCAGATGGTCGAAGTCTACAAGCCCACCTGTATACTTGATTACAACAAGTACATGGGTGGAGTGGACAAGAACGACTAGGTTCTTCAGCCATACAATGAGAGTCGTAAAACTCGCACTTGGTATAAGAAACTGTTTACCCACCTGATCCAGATAGCAACATACATATGTTATTTATCGTCAGATCGCCACAGGAAGACTCCTGCCTTTCTTTGACTGTCAGTTGTCTGTGATTGAAAGTCTCACTGCTCCAGAAGCAGCAGCCTCCACTTCATGTGTTCTGGAGGATGCGGCAAGGCTGCAGGAGCCACACTTTGCTGATACAAATCCTGTAACACCCAAAAAGTAGCAACCATGTTGTCCGTTTTCCTACTTGCTTTATGGTTTATCATACTAAAGCAAAGTACTGGAAAATTGAGGTGAAGCTGCCATTAGGTAAACCTTTCAATTGCTGTGAATGGATACCCACTGTCCTTGGGCCACTTCTTCGCTAGGTAAGCAGCCGCAGAATATTTGTTCCTCTACTTTAGGAAATCATGGACTTCAACACCTTTATCTGCTTTCAGAACGTGGTAGTTGTACTGTTTGCCAATTGACAAATGCATTATAGTCCCTACACTGCACATACTGGTAGATAGAACATGCACCACGTTGTCACGGAGTACCCTGTTTGGCAAAATGTTAAAGGCTTGACTGGAAGTGCTTGTTAGGGAACTTAGGTATACTAAACGACGAACCCCATGATTGCCATCGAGAACCGGAGTAAGCGTATTAAGTCAAACAAATATCCAATGGGACTCATTCACCAAAATTTCTACTTGTTTTGAAAGTGTGCAAACTCAATTATTAACTTGTATCATAACCATGTTATTGAAAAGGGATACAGGACACGATATCTTGTATGAAGATCGTCTTCACATCTTTAGTTTAAGATGTGAAAACACTCATCATACAAAATATTGTGTCCTGTACCCTTTTTCAGTAACATATAATGCAAGATAGTAATTGAGTTTTCACGCTGTCAAAGTAAAAGTGTCGGTGAATGAAACCCACAGGACATTTGTTTGGCATATTACTTTAGGGAACTTAGGCAATATTCCCCGGCATGTTAGCCTTATTTTCAAAGGTAGGTTATGCTCGCTCAGTTTGAGGAATGGCTTTGCGGTAGATTCGGACACCCCCCAACTTGCATCCACAAACTGGAAAGAGTTGGATTTATCTCAGTGAGTGCGCTAAAGGCGCCTTAAAGACATGTCTTCCTGAGCCTCACATGGTTGTCATGGGAACCATTAGTAAAGGTTCACTCGGCATGCGTTTGTTAATGTTGAGGAAGAAGGAGGCGGATACTTGACAGGTGGTAAAATGTAGTCAAACCCATTACGTCTTGTGGCGTATGAATGTGATCTGTTTGATTGGGCCCGTGGTTGGCAGTATGGGAGTCTTTTGTGTGGTGCATTAATGGCGTGTGATTGGACCATAAAGTGGTTGGTGCTGTGAATTGGCTTTATGACTCACCTTCAAAAGGCTTTGTTTCAATATTTAAATACTTTGATAAGTATTTGTGCTTTGAAGCCAGCGTTTCTGGAGCTGATAAAACCAACCAGTGTAAGTGGTTTAACTTTATCAAATTAGTGCCAGATTTATATTTGTGGCGGGAAGATGGCCTTTTGTAAGAACCTTTGTTTGTCAATATGGGTAGCTAGGTATTTTGTGCCCTAGCTCAGCCATCACCTAGGCAAACCTGCACATTTTTGACTAGTAGACAACAAGGGGAGTAGAGGGGTGCATGACTTGCATGGCTCTCACAGGTTTTTTTTTAACTCAGAATCCCCTGCAAACCGCAAATTTAGCTAAAAACAAAATTTCTTCTCATTTAAGTGATGGAAAGTTCCAGAATTTGCAACGACCTACAAACGTCCATCCACCCAGCATTCCCCCAAGTCTCTAAAAATGGTACCTCACTTGTGGGAGTGGCCCAAGTGCATGCGACAGGGAAGGGCCCAGAATGTATTGTTGAGACATCAAAATGATCTATCGCAAAGCTACCTGTTTTTACAAGGTGATTACTTCCATTTTTGGTCCAGGGCTCTGTAGCAATCTAGGTAAACATACCAGACCCAGACATTTCTGAAAACTAGACACCCGGGGAGTTCAGGGAAGTGTGGCTCGCGTGGATTCCCCAATGTTTTCTTACCCAGGATCCCCTGCAAACATCAAATTTAGTCCCAAAAAATGTTAGCACATTTAAGTGATGGAAAGTTCCAGAATCTGCGGGGAGCCTCAAACTTCCATCCACCCAGCGTTCCCCCGAAGTCCAGAATACCCTGAAAACCTCAAATTTAGCTGAAAAAAGCATATTTTTCTCACGTTTCTGTATGGAAAAGTTCTGGGATCTCCAGCCTAACACAAATTTCCTACCATTTCACACCATCTTGCAGTCCCCGAAGTCTCTCGATAACAATTGTACCTCACATGTGTGGGCGCCCAAAGCACAGTCAGCCCAAAAATGTATAAGAAATAATTGTGCTTATCAACTCGCTGTGATATACCCTTAATATCTACAGATTTTTAGGCTCTTCCCTGTCACAGGCACCAGGACCACCCACAAGGGATTCTGTGTAACAGTACAAGGTGCAAGGGTGCCTGCAGCGCCATGTGGCAGCAGTTTTTGCGCCAGTGCAGGGGGAAGCACAAATATGCAACATATTATTGTAAATAGGTTGCATCCCTGTGCTTCGAAACTAATGCAGCGTGGTGCAGCACAATGACTTGCCGCACCACACTTGGTTAGTTTCTTGTAAATCTGCCCTATAGTTTGGAGCTTTGATTTAACTAAAGCATTGTGCCAAATTATAACTCTCCTGATTTTTGCAATCTTGAAAATGTCATACAGATAACCACAGGTAGGAGGTATTGATTGAGTGTAGTTGATGAATATGTCACACTTTAAATATTTCCTCTCTAAACATGAAATAGCTAAACATGCTTTTATGGGGATATTTGTGGCAGATACTGCCGCAGACTCTGAGTAAACATCAAAGATGCTACACCTAATTGTAGGAGGCTGGCTAAGTCTATGATGCACACTTATTTTTTTTATAACTGTAGTTACCAGTTTGCCTCATATAACCGCATACAATAAAACATGGAGCTCACTGTAACAATTTTTCAGCTTGCAGATAATAGCATGTACAGTAATCACAAAAAGTTTCATACGCCATCCCAGAGGCAGCTTTCAGCTGTTCCCACATTTCCCCAATCTCTCACCAAAGACTGCAGCATATCCACCATGAGACCAGTACCTCGATTTGCAAATACAGTTCTAGAGAAGTCCAAAAAGTCCTCCCATCCAGCCCAGTAGTGTATCTAACCCACCCCGGCTGGGACTCTGCCCTGCTCTATCGGTGTGGAAGGGTTCAATTGCTCCACTGCCCCATAGGACCTGAGTGGGCCCCAGATGTCGATAGGCCGCGAGGAGCGTGGCAAAGTACTTGCATATAAATGACTATTTGTGTTGCAGTAGGTTAAGCTGCTCAGCCAATTCTTAAATGTAGGAGCCATTTTTCGACCCCAGTGTATGGCGATTTCCCTTTTCGCCAGCAATAAACTGAGGGCAACAAACTTCCGGACTGTTGTTGGGAAGTTGGCCACATAGCCCAATAACGCCACCTCTGGTGTGGGAACCACGTCTAGGTCTACCATGTCCCAGAGTGCCTTATGTAATTCCTCCCAATAAGTTCTAATCATTGTACAGGTCCAAGTGAGGTGTGCAAAATCTGCCTGCGGGGCCCCGCATTTTAGACATGTGTGTGGTCCGGTCTATTCTGTGAGTTGTCGCGGGAGTCGCGTATAATCTACGTAAAAATATAAAATGGAGTAGTTTATGACGGCTGTTTAGGGAAACTGATTTGGTCAGGGAACAACATTCAGCCCACTGTACGTCCAGAATTGGGTGTCCCAGGTCCTCCTCCCATGTCCTGCGGAGTTTATCGTCTGTAAACCAGGCATTTGCGATACAGTTTAGAAATCAAGTGCGCGCCCTTAGCAGTCTCTATTACCATCGTGAGTGGGGTAAACAACTCTGGTTCAAGAGGGAAACTGGGCAAAGTCGCCCTGAGGGCCGAGCGAACCCGGTCCATAACTAATCTGTCCATAAAGGAGGCGGAGTGGAAACGCTCATCTTCTGTCAACTGGACGAATTGCCAGCCCGAAATTGGTGCACACTTATTTAAGTGAAGCAGCTTGCACCAATCCAGAGAACCCTTATGGTGATTTTAGTGGTCTTAGACAACAATAGAAAGCTCTGTAAGTGGTAGCTGTGGAGTACAGCTTTCATGCTTATCCAAAAGGAGTGTTAAACAGCTTGTTTTACCAGTTCTAATCATGTAGTGTAGGTTAAACGAAAAAGAACCATACAGTGTATATATAAAAAGATGTCTATTTATTACACAACACTCACTAACACATTGGTATATCTCAAACCAAGAGATATCAACATAAATAAATAAAACTTCCATTGCAAATAGGTAAGTAAGCACAATACACAGTGGTCTCCAGGGGGAGACCAAACCATATACTGAAAAAATGGAATGCAAACTGCGACCGAAGTCAGGACTTGGACCAGGAGACTCAGAAGAGCTGGGGACACAAGGAACCACCCAAGGTAAGTGTAGGAGAGTAGGATCTGCTTCTTATAGTTACCCTCACTTTTTGCTGATGTTTCACTGTTTTCGACTGCTATCCAGGACCCCAGCCTAGCTGCTTTCTCCTCTAAATTCATTGTATGTACTTTAGGTACACTCCAGATTGGATTCTGGGGTATCCTTATAAGTCCCTAGTATATGGTATACTATATACCCAGGGCATAGGTACCCCAAAGAACTCCCAGCGGCTGCAGCATGTATTATGCCACCCCTGGGAGACCATTCAAAATGACACAACAGGTCTGCTACAGCAGCCTGTGTAAGGTGGTGCCTGCAACCCTTACTTAGATATAGGTTCACTATATCTATCCTTATCACTGCACACATAAACCTATCAGTCACCCCTATGGCAGGCCTTATCAATCCTGAAGGCAGGGTGCTGAGTTTTATCTGAGAGGGTGCCCATGCATGAGCAGAGCCGCTCTGCAGCCTTCGGAACCTCTATTCTGGGGTTGTTTGTGATGCAGCCAACCATATATTCTTAAGTGCAATATAACCTCGCAGTAAATGCTAACTTTAAAACGGCTGCATGGAAACATGTCGTGTTTGATGTCAAAGACCTTGGAATCATACCTCCAAACCAGTAACTGGTGTGGGAGATATGATTCCACCCTACTAGAGGAAGAAATATGACAACACTGGTACACCCGGTACCAGCTTTCTCGACCCTGGCATCACAAGATGGATGCTGCCAGCCACAGACACGAGTGTGCCCTCCTGCTGCTGGACGAAACTCTGGCAGGGACGGCTGGACAATAGGTTTCTTGTCACAGGGAGGTGTGACCACCTCCCAGACAGGCTTTAGTGTATTGGGGCTGGGTGGGTGCACTCTGAGAGTGCTTTGATGTCTTCACTGGGGGCACATTTGGTGTCCCTGTGCATAGTCCAGCTCAAACCGGTTGCAGGTGGCTATCAGCCCCTGATCTGGCGCAAAACTGGACAAAGGACATGGGTGTATCCACCCCTCTGTCCTGATCCTCCTATAGGTGGGTCCCCAGAGTTTGTCCCACCCCTTCCTTGGGTATAAAGTAGGAACCCCTGGCTACAGGACTTTAGATTTACCTGGATGAAACTCTGCTACAGAAACCAAGTACTTCAACTATCTACACTACGTTGGATGACCGAAGTATCTCCCTTGGAGTAAAGGAGTAACTCCCCTGCAAGGCAGGCACCTGAAATGCATCTGACCGGTTTGCATCTACGCAGCTCCCGAAGGACTCCGAAGATTTTTGCAACACAGGAGGTGGGTTCCCATGGTCTCTGAGATTGATCCGTGCTCTCAGCAATTCTGAGATCCACATCCCTTGTGGGGACCCTGCGACCCGAACCCCTGGGCACCATGTACATTTGCAGCAGCATATGCTTTTTGGCGATCCCTAAGGCTGCGCTTTGGGCTACTTATAGTCCAGACCCAGAGCAGTGTTTCCACTGAAGATTACCGGCCTACACTCCACAAGTGTTCCGTGGGCTGATATTTTGTGATTCCGCTCGAGGCCCCTTCACGATCCCTGGTCAGTCGACCTGTTGGTCCCTGAGAAGAGAACTTTAACTTTCAGTGGGCTTTCCTGGTTGCTCCAGACATGCCCTGACTCTCCATCACTTGGAGAGTCCCCATGACCTTGCTGGTCCTCACCGAAGCATCTTTTCTCTAACAGCATGGGTTGCATTTGCCAAGGCGTGTTGGTGTTCAATCCAGACACTGACCCCCCAGCACTCGACATCCTTCATGGGACAGCTCACCTCCAGACGTAGGTTGTCGTCGATGTCTCCTGGTCCCCGTGGCTGCAGAGTCAAGCTTCACCTCATCTCACCTGAAACACCCAACATTGGTGGTCATTCATCTATCGTGCCCCTGGTCACTGTGAAGTAACCCAGACTCTATCCTTTCTGCTTTCAGGTTCTTCTCAGCTCTGATCCAGGCTTGGATCACACCGGACACTTCTCATCTTCACGGCAGCAGCACTTCTTAGCAAGACGCCATTGAAATCAACGAGTGTTTCCGACACCAATTTACCCCTATGCACCCGGCTCTACTGGGATAGGTAACACGGGTACCTCTGTACTCGCAAGGGTGCTGGCCTTAGAACCTTCTAGGTTCCAAAGCATTTGCTTGAAGTCCTCTCCTAAGTGTCCTTAATCTGTAAAATTCCAACCGTGACTTTCCCATAGGATGTACAGAGTTCGCGGCTGTGTTCTCACACTGCACGCGTCCCCCGTGGGTCCCCTGTGTCACTACCTTGGGTGGTTCGTTGGGGCCCCAGCGATTCTACGTACTCTAGGCACTGTGTCTAGTCAAGTTGTGGTTGTTATACCACTTTCTTAATATATGGTTTGGTCTCCCCCTGGAGCCCACTTTGTATTGTGCTATTTACTGTCGTTCTAGTGCTTTAATAGTGTGTACCTTGTTCTCTAATCTCATAAAGTAGAGAGTGTTTAGCAATAAATACATATGTTTTATATATACCTTGTGTGGTTCTCCTTTCATTTGGTCATTTAGGAGGTTAGAATCTGGTAAACCAAGCTGCTTTACATTCCTTCGAGACTTAGTCTGAAGGCTGCTCTCCATAGCTACCGCTAGGATAGCTTTCGATAAAGGTTGCGTTTAACCTAATCATCAATAAGGGTCGTTTGGACTGGTGCAAGGTGCCCACTATAATTAGTGGACAGCATATATCAGGCCAACTTCTCACAGTAAGTACCCAGGAACCCCACGGAGGCTGTTTACATAGTGGAAACGCAGCTGCGTACTCAATAGAAGTCAACGGGAAAGTTGTGGTTACAGTTTTGAAGAAGGACCCTTCCCAGTGTACCCTAAAAAAAAACCTGTGGAAGACAGAAGGTGGGAGAGTCACCCCACCCCTGGATACCCCAAGAACACAGATACGTACACCGGGGAAGCTGGGTGCTTAGGTGCAAAGTGACAACGGAAACAGCCGTAGAGCACAACAGAGGACTTCCAAAAAGGTGGAATCCAAGAGGATTTCTTGAAGAGAAGAACCTGCACGCAGAGGGGACAGAGTCTATGCCACTTGGAAGTGACCAGGAGGCACGAGGGAGCAATGCCCACCGATGTAAGATACAGGAGAGATGACGGTGACCTTGCCACTGCAGCTGTGAGGACCAGGCAACGCTGAAGAAGACCATGAGCCATGTACGAGCTGTCCCACGTCGAAGGTAGAGAACCAGCGGTCGGTGTACAATGGGAGCACCAACAAGCCTTGGCAACTGCAACAGGCATGGAAAGCGAAGAATGAGCAACGCTCAGATCAGCCAGGTCCTAGGGACTCGCCACAAGCAGGAGAGTCATAGCAGGCCCCTAGCAAGCAGGGGAGCCCACTGGAGCAAGAGAAGACCCTTGAGAAGACACACAGGCACAGAAGTCGCAAGAGGATCTCAAGCAGCTCACCAAAGATGAAGGCCCACGGTTCAGAGGATGTGGTGAGGAGGCTGATCTTGGCAAAAAGAGATGCTGAAGACTGGAGCTTCTTGTAGCCTGAAGGTCTCTGGAGTGTAGAGGCAACAAGACTTGGCAACGGCAAGTTGAAACGGTACAAAGGGGTTCAGTGCCAGCGGTTCAGACAAGGGATACTGGCCTCAAAATTGCAGAGAGGACAGGCCAGGCCGCGAGGGAGTTGCAGAACCAACCCCTGTGTTGCTGAGCCTTTCAAAGTCCATGGGACGTCATGAGTAGCAGACCGGTCAGCTTCATTGCGGTGCCTGCAGATGTAGGGAAGTGACTCCTTCACTCCAAGGGGTATTACTTAGGGTGACCTTGATGCCCACAGGTATGTTGGAGATCCTGGATGATGCACAGACACAGATGACGAAGACGTGCAGAACAGCAAGACAAGGAGCAGCAGGAGTCTTCTATGATGCAGTCTCTGTACCAGGCAAAGTCCAAGTGTCCAGACGGTCGAAAAGTGACGTGGTTTCAAGCTTGGGTCTAGTCACACAATGGCTCTGAGGACCCACCTACAGGTAAACCCTTGAATACCCTGGGACAGATGTTAGGACGACTGAGGGGTCCCTGCCAGAGGGGGGCTGAACAGAGGGTAGGATACTCCCCTGTCATTTGTCCTGTTTCATGCCAGAGCAGGAGCCAAAGGCTCCCTGAACTGGCTCAAACTGGAGTATGCAAGTATAGCACCAAATGTGCACTTCAAAGCAGTCTGGTGGCACTGGCCAGCGCCCCCATTCCTGCCCAATACACTAAGTCCTGTCTGGGAGGTGGTAACACCTCCCAGTGACAGGAAACCTATTGTTCTACCTTCCCTTGCTCGAGCTCAGCTCAGCAGCAGGAGGGCATACTTGTGACTGTGGTCGGCAGCAGCACTAGATTGCCAGCAGATCCTGAAAGGCTGTTACCCGGAGTACTGGGGTGTTCCAGGAGGAGCCTCCCAGTGCATGGAATCCTACCTCTAGCATTGGTAACGGTGTTAGGGTATGATTCCAACATGTTATATACCAAACATGCCCAGGTTCAGCAGGACTCCGTCTGTATAAATTAACAGCTGCGCAGCAAGAATGTTGAGCATACGCCACAATTGACTGGTAGTTCTGCTGAATCTGTGGGACAGAGGTCTGTCCTGAAGCCGCTGCCAGTGGGTAAGAGATTACATCTGATCCTTGGTCCCAGCATTTGGCATATGGCAAAGGAGGAAGAAGCATAAAAATCTAACCTGAGTGCCCTGCCACTAACAGAAATCTGACATACTGCCTATTTTATGTTCCGACCTGAGTAATCACAAGGTGGGCTCTGAGGCGATCCTGCAGAGGTTGCCTTTCTACGATAGTCAGCACGATAGGAAAGGTGAGGGTTGTTTAGTCGCTTGGACCGCTGGGCATGACACAGAGGGTCCACATGTCTCTGGGTGTGATAAAGGGACTTCTGGGCATGACACAGAGGGTAAGCTGGTCTCTGGGTGTGATACAGGGACATCTGGGTGAGACACAGAGGGCATGTCAGGATCGGACAGGTGCTCACCTGTTGATTTCTGCAGAAGCGCCCGGGAACTGATGATTAGGTCCACTACTTCTCCAACCCCGTATCGCGCCTATCAGACTCTAGGCAGCGATATGAGGTCTGGGGAAGAAGGGAAACAAAACAAGGAAAGTAGGGATCTCTCAGTTTATGGCACCAACCAGGAGTCCTCGCAGAAACGGAACTGGAAAGAAAAAACAAACAATGTATCTCTATACTCTAGGAAAGGAACATTACTCTAGATAAAGTACTGATAGAAAGATACCTAAAAGCCACCCTTCTTCCTCTCAGACAGGACGGGCTCCACCTTACTAGGGGTCTGCACTATAAAGGGATAGAAGAACATGTCAGTGTACAATGTAAAGTCTACTGGGAGGAAAATGAGACAAACTGATTGTAGTGCTTACTGGGCGGAGTTAATGGAGCCTCAATGTATAGGGATCCAGATATAAGCAAGAAAGAATGTCAGACTGCACTTCCTTCGGAGAAGTCTGCCTTGGCTTAACTCATAACCCAACAGGATACTGAAGTCCACAAAACAAAATGAGAAGGAAAATTAAAGCAGCGAATGCTCGCTGTTACCGTATCCCCTCTGGCAGTTGCAGTGTCCTCTTTTCACAATTGTTCCAAATAGGGATATTCGGTGTGGTAAGCAAATGAAATCAAGTCTCTTCCCACAGGGAAGTCTCTTCCACCGAAGGTGGATATCAGGCACGTTCTAGGAGCTTTGAGTGCGGGCTGTCACTATTGTCCATAGTCTTCCACCAGGATAATGAACAGCCCCGATATACACACGAGTGACGCCAGGGAATCCGACCGGTCGATGAACTTCGCTTCAATCGACTAGTGAAAACCCCCGATGCACTCTACCTGTTTGCGGGACTGCCCTTCCCCCGTGGTTCGAACAATGGACAGATAGTGAAACCCTAGTAAGCCAGGGACTAAGTGCAAAGGATGCCGCGGCGCTGACTCTCTGCACAGCACCGTGCACTCGGAACAAGTGAACGGGAGTTTTCCAAGTCGGGTCCAAGACGTCTGTTCGGGAACGCTGAAGGCACCGTAGGACTCCGTGGCTTCCGGAATAGGAAATGACGCAAAACGCATTTCCCGGCGGAAGTCAGGCTTTTGTCGACAGCCTGACCTCCTCGCGCAAGCGCGTTAGGATCCCATTGTCTGCAGCGGGGTGAAGACGGCAATCCTGACAGTGTACCCCTCCCAATAAGCCTCCCACCGGCCTAGGCTTGTCTGGATGTCGTCTATGAAAGAGGCGTACAAGGCGAGGGGCATGCACATTACTGGCTGGTTCCCATGTGCGCTACTCTATTCCATACCCCTTCCAATGTATCAGGTATTGAAGCTTACGTCTAACTCTTCGGGAATCTAGGATCTTCTCTACTTCATATTCAGGTTCCCCATCCAATGATACGGCAGCAGGGGCTATGGGAAGATGAGTACCCGGCTCTACAGGTTTCAATAGGGACACATGAAACACAGGATGTATCTTTAGAGACGGAGGAAGTTCTAATCTCATGGCTACCGGATTAATCACCTTAGCTATGGCAAAAGGGCCTATGTATTTGGGTTTGAATTTACATGACCCTCTGAGTTTCAGGTTTTTTTAGGATAACCATACTTTGTCTCCCTGTGTGTATGTTGGTTCTGGTGTTCTGTGTGCGTCAGCAGTTTCTTTATACCTAGCCTTGGCCTGTTCTAAGGCTAAATGTGTTGTTTGGTGTACTGTTTGTAATTCCTGCACCAATTCGATTGCTGCTGGAGTTGTACAGGAGGAGTACTCTGGACATGGTATGATACGTGGATGATAGCCAAAGTTGCAAAAGAAGGGTGTGGTGTTGATAGATACATGATAACTGTTGTTATAGGATAGTTCAGCTATCCACACTAACAAATCCCAATCCATAGGATCTTGCAAAAGTTGGCATCTGATGTATTGCTCAAAGCACTGGTTTACCCTCTCTGTTTGTCCGTCAGTCTGCGGATGGTGGCTGGACGATAATCGGGCATCAATTTGTAACAGGTTACACACCCCTTTCCAAAACTTAGAAATAAACTGAGCACCCCTATCCGAAATAAGGACTGACGGAAGGCCATGTAAGCGCACAATTTGCTGAAGAAAAACTGTCGCTAATTTCCTGGCTGTGGGAAGCCCATTTAAGGGTATGAAATGGGCCATTTTCGTGAATAAATCCACTACCACTAATAGGGTGTTGTGTCCTTGAGCGGTGTGTGGGAGCTCTACAAAAAAGTCTAGTGACACAGTATGCCAGGGATGATTAGGCGTAGGGATGGGTTGTAATAATTCCACAGGCTTTTGATGCGAAGCTTTACTCTGAGCACAGACGTAACATTGCTGCAGGAAACGCTTCGTGTCTCCTCCCATAGTTGGCCACCAGAAGTGTCTACGTAGATGGTCTAGTGTCTTTTTGTAGCCAGGATGTCCTGCTATAGGGTGAGAATGACACCATTCTAAAGCTTGTGTTTGGAGTTCCACAGTGGGAATGATCAACCCTCCTTCTATGTAGAGGAAACCAGAATCCGCCTGGGGGGTGTGAGTACCCTTTATTAGATTCATATCAGTTTGACTTTGCTCTTGTTTAACCTTGGCTAAGAACTCGTCCTCTGAAAACAACCCACCTATTACTCTGTCCTTGGCTATGATAAGAGGAGGTTCTATCATGGTTTCTTCGGTATCAAAGCTGAGCAGAGACAAAGCATCTGCTTTTCCATTCTTCCGACCTGCTTGGAAGTGAATTACATAATCATAGTCACTGAAAAATTGAGCCCACCGTAACTGTCTCATGGAAAGGGCTCGTGCGGATTTTAGGCATTACAGGTTCCGATGATCAGTTAGTACAGTGATAGTGTGATTAGCCCCCAATAAGTACTGTCTCCATACTTCAAACACTTTCTTGATGGCTAGCAGTTCCTTATCCCCTATGGAGTAGTTAGTTTCGGCAGGGGTTAGTTTCCATGAAAAATATGCGACCGGATGTAGGTGTCCGTGCTGGGGTCTTTCTGGGACAGGATCCCTCCCACTGCCACCTGGGAGGCATCAGCCTCAACTACGTACTATTGAGCAGGATTTGGATGGCGTAGAACTGGTGCCTGAGTGAACGCCTTTTTTAACTTCTGAAATGCCTCCTCTGCTTCAGGAGTCCAAGTGAATTTTTTTCCTTTTCTCAGTAAGGTGGTAATGGGAACCACCAATCCCGAGAAATTGCAAATGAATCGCCGGTAAAAATAGGCGAAGCCAATGAAACTCTGTGTTTCTTTGACCGATCGTGGGGCCTGCCATCTGTGAATCGCTTCCACCTTTTGAGGATCCATGCTAAGGCCTTGAGGAGAGACTATGAATCCCAAAAAGGCTACCTGTTGTACATGAAAGAGGCATTTCTCGAGTTTACAAAACAGCTTTGTCTCTTTCAATCTCTCTAAGACATTTCTTACGTGCCTTTGATGTTCTTGTAAGGAGGAGGAGAATATTAACAAATCATCGATGTAGGCGATAACATAATCGTCAATCATCTCCTTTAGAGTTTAATTTATGAAAAACTGGAATGCAGAGGGGGCATTGCAAAGCCCAAAAGGCATAACCAAATACTCATATAGCCCATACTTGGTGCAAAAGGCTGTCTTCCATTCATCCCCCTCCTTGACACGCACTAAATGATATGCTCCCCGCAAATCCAACTTAGTGAAAATCTTGGCATTCCTAATGCGGTCAAGGAGAGAGGAAATTAAGGGTAACGGGTACTTGTTTTTAATGGTCACATTGTTTAACGCCCTGTAGTCAATACAACATCTCAGACCGCCTTCCCTCTTAGGAATGAAAAATAGAGAGGAAGACGCGGGAGAGCGGGATGGACGTATAAACCCCATCTTGAGCATTTTGTCCAAATATTCTCGCAAATAGAGGGTCTCTTTTTCAGTCAGCGAATAAACCCTGCTACACGGAATTCTCACCCCCACTTGTAGGTCAATACGGCAATCGTACTCCCTATGAGGAGGGAGCGACGTAGCTTCCGTTTCATCAAAAATAGAGAGGAGATCCCGATACTGCAACGGTAAGGTACCTTCTTCCGTAGCAGTAGCGACCATTCTGGTAGATACATGGGTCACCGGGGCCGGAACATGAGATTTGCATATTTCAGGACGAAAGTCCAGTGTCATATGCTTCCAATCCAGTACGGGGTTGTGTAAGCGTAACCAGGGTATTCCTAGGATAACTGGAAACTGAGGTGTACAGATTAAATCAAAACTTAACTGTTCTTGGTGGCTGGGATGTATGTCTAGGACCAAAGGAATGGTGTGATGGGTTATGGGGCCTCATTTCAATACGCTCCCATCGATAGTAGTGACCTCTTCCTGCCTCTTCTTTTCCACACCAGGGATGAGTTTATCCTTTGCCCATTGAATGTCCATAAAATTACCAGAGGCCCCTGAGTCTATCATAATGTGAACCTCATGTACGTTATCGTTCCATGAGAGCAGGGCCTTCAAAAAGAAATGGCGATTACCACCCTCAAAGGTTTCTAAAGAGGAGACAACTAACCCTGAATTACCCAAGGACCCTGTCTCTCTAGGCCTCGGGTTCTTTAGTTTTCCGTATTCTTGGCTTGCTTAGGCTTCACTGGACACTCTCTGAGAAAATGGCCTTGTTTGCCACAATACAGGCACAACTTATTGTCTCTTCTTCTCTGCCTTTCTTCTGCACTTAAAGGTCCTCTCAAAGTACCAATTTGCATTGGTTCGGGGTCATCGCTACTCTTTTCAGGATCAATCTTTCGTTCTTTGTACATGATCAGCTTAGTGTCGCCCTTACCCCTTTCTCGTCGCCTTTCATTAATTCGGTGATCCAATTTAACAACCAAATCAATTAAGGCAGGGCATGAGTCTGGTGGATCTACCACCTGAGATAAAGCATCTTTCAGGTCATCCCTGAGGCCTTTATAAAACAGAGCACTTCTTTTCTCTTCAGGCCAACCCGCTTCTGCAATTAACCTACGGAACATTGTAATGTACGCCGTTATATCCTTTGTCCCTTGTTTTAAGGTCAAGAGTTCTGTGTCTGCCGAATGCGTGAAAGTATGCCTATCAAATAATTTTTTCAGTTCTCTACGAAAGGCACTGTAATCGTGTAGGAGGGGGTCGTTACGTTCAATAAGAGGAATGGTCCAATTGGCTGCTGAACCCCCCAAATAAGAGATAACAAAAGCCACCTTGGCTTGTTCTGTAGGGAAACAGGCTGCTTTACACATAAAATGTAATTGGCATTGGCTAATGAATGCTGCGAATTTCGCGGAATCCCCTAAGAAACTTTCAGGAGGGGCTAAGGGAACTGTTTGGGGGGTGGAAACGTGAATAACGGGCGAAGACGCACTTGGACCTGCTCTACTAGAATCCGCCTCCACTCGTCTCTCTCTCTGTAAAGCGTCTACTCGAGACGCTAAAGACTGGGTTTCTGCCTGCAAGTTTCCAATCATGTTAGCCAAATCGGCTAATGTTACTTGACTCAGTTCCATGACGCTCGGGCAGAATGTGTATCTATTTCTTTGGGCTTTGCGTTCTGTCAGGATCGGACAGGTGCTCACCTGTTGATTTCTGCAGAAGCTCCCGGGAACTGATGATTAGGTCCACTACTTCTCCAACCCCGTATCGCGCCTATCAGACTCTAGGCAGCGATATGAGGTCTGGGGAAGAAGGGAAACAAAACAAGGAAAGTAGCGATCTCTCAGTTTATGGCACCAACCAGGAGTCCTCGCAGAAACGGAACTGGAAAGAAAAAACAAACAATGTATCTCTATACTCTAGGAAAGGAACATTACTCTAGATAAAGTACTGATAGAAAGATACCTAAAAGCCACCCTTCTTCCTCTCAGACAGGACGGGCTCCACCTTACTAGGGGTCTGCACTATAAAGGGATAGAAGAACATGTCAGTGTACAATGTAAAGTCTACTGGGAGGAAAATGAGACAAACTGATTGTAGTGCTTACTGGGCGGAGTTAATGGAGCCTCAATGTATAGGGATCCAGATATAAGCAAGAAAGAATGTCAGACTGCTCTTCCTTCAGAGAAGTCTGCCTTGGCTTAACTCATAACCCAACAGGATACTGAAGTCCACAAAACAAAATGAGAAGGAAAATTAAAGCAGCGAATGCTCGCTGTTACCGTATCCCCTCTGGCAGTTGCAGTGTCCTCTTTTCACGATTGTTCCAAATAGGGATATTCGGTGTGGTAAGCAAATGAAATCAAGTCTCTTCCCACAGGGAAGTCTCTTCCACCGAAGGTGGATATCAGGCACGTTCTAGGAGCTTTGAGTGCGGGCTGTCACTATTGTCCATAGTCTCCCACCAGGATAATGAACAGCCCCGATATACACGAGAGTGACGCCAGGGAATCCGACCGGTCGATGAACTTCACTTCAATCGACTAGTGAAAACCCCCGATGCACTCTACCTGTTTGCGGGACTGCCCCTCCCCCGTGGTTCGAACAACGGACAGATAGTGAAACCCTAGTAAGCCAGGGACTAAGTGCAAAGGATGCCGCGGCGCTGACTCTCTGCACAGCACCGCGCACTCGGAACAAGGGAACGGGAGTTTTCCAAGTCGGGTCCAAGACGTCTGTTCGGGAACGCTGAAGGCACCGTAGTACTCTGTGGCTTCCGGAAAAGGAAATGACGCAAAGCGCATTTCCCGGCGGAAGTCAGGCTTTTGTTGACGGCCTGACCTCCTCGCGCAAGTGCGTTAGGATCCCATTGTCTGCAGCGGGGTGAAGACGGCAATCCTGACAGGGCACGCTTGATCTCTGGGTGTAATACAGGGCTGGGGCCTCACCGCTTGGACCACTGGGTGAGACACAGATGGTACGCATAGGCTCTGGGTGTGCTTTAGTGTAGAGGAATTTTCTTAGTGCTATCGGTTTCTTAACACTGGTAGTATCTGAAAGATGTGAGAGGTGTTATTCGCTTGGACCACTGGATGTGACACAGCTGGTACACAAGACCTTTAGGTGTGACATAGGGTTATAATTTGGGCGTTAGGGAAAATCTGGACATTGGAGAGTAAGGTGCAGCTTGTGCTTGGCCAAGGAGGGCCTGTAGTTGTCGAGTTGCTCCTCCTTCTCCGCGTAAATTGTTGCCACCTTTGTCCCCGAGCCAATATTTACAGACTATCGGGCTCACTTAGTTTCATGTACCGTGCAGAGCCTCCCCTCGTCATTGAGCGGCATGTGTTAGGAGCAAGCTACAGTTCTTTGGACAGTTATGTTTTCCTCTGGGACTTTTTTCTCTTCTATTTTCATTCTGGTTTTCAATTGAAGCATTTTTTCGAGAAGGTGTGGTGCTGATAAATTATTGCAACTGTGTTTCAGAATGAATGTTATTTCTCGTTAACGTTTCTATGTGCGTTTGAAGAATTTGCCACTTTTCAGATTTGCTATTCCACTGCTAAAAGTACAATTCACAATGTTTTGAATTAATCACTGCACTTTCTTACAGGTTGTTACCCTTCATATGCGTTGTTTTATGTATTGTGAAAGTTTGTTTGATGCATCTTTGGCCTAAAGCTGAGCTCGTAGTAAAGTAGTTATTGCCAGCATAATCCCTAGTACATATTTTCCCCACAATCAGAGTAGAATTTAGGATGATCTAAAAAGCCTTCAAAATTTAGAAGTGCACTAAATCCTTTAAAAAGTTCCCAACCCATCATGGAGTCGCCTTTGAACCACATGCAAACTAGATTTCCCACGCAGGCTAAAAATCTAGATACATTTTACCGTGAATGGCATGCACAAACTAAGACACAACTGTTCCCCTGGCCAAAGGAGGGAACCTTTGACACCAACATAACTCTCCTCCTTGCTGAAAAAGACCCTGCACTACCTTTGGATGGATGCCATTCGTGATCTGCTAGGTACCTTCGGCTAAGTTCTTCTGATCTCGCGTTCAGAAAACCAGCCAGATGTTGAACCACCAGGGAAACGCCCTGCTGTTCCAACCACGTCCAGAGAGACAGGGCCTCTTGACAAAGGGTTAATGATCCCACTCTGCCTTGCTTGTTGCAGTACCATATGGCGGTAGTGTTGTCTGTGAACACCTGCATTAGCCTTCCCTGGATGGAAGGAAGGTAGAAAGGCTTTCAATGACAATAGGATCGCTCGGAGCTCCTACAGGCTGATGTGGAGTCCCGATTTCACCAGAGACCAGAGTCCTCTGATCTCTACCTCTCCAAGACTGATGCATCTGTTACAACTCTGAGATCTGGTTGGAGAAGGGGTCTGCCGCTGACTCAATTGCGGTTTGTAAGCCACCACTGCAGGACCTCCGCAGTCCTGGACCATGTCGGAGAGATTATCCTGAGGCTGCGCCTACTGGAACTGCAGGTCCCACTGCACAGCCCACATGTGTCAACTGGCATGTGTCACAAGAAGGAAGTCATGAAGCCCAGCACCCTCAGAGTCAGTCTCACCGAAATCCAGGATGAAGGCTGAAAAATCGGTATTATAGCCTGAATATCCTGGCCGTGCCATTCGGGAGGATTGTCCCAAAACTGCACCATGTGCAGAACAGTTCTGATGAAAGGGAGCATCTGAGAGGGAGTCAGGTGGGACTTCGGCATGTTGATAGTGAACCCCATCTAATGCAAGAGATCTGCTGTGGTCTGGAGGCGGGAGACAACTGCCTGAGGCAAGCCCGCCTTCAACAGCCAGTCGTCGAGATAGGGGAAGACTGGCACCCCTGATCTCCAAGATGAGCCACAACCACTAATATCACCTGGGGAACACCCAAGGCACACTGGTGAGGCCTAAAGAAAGCACAATGAACTGCAAAGGCTCATGGCTCACCGAGAACTGCAGGTAGCGCCAGTGGGCAGGCAAGATGAGAATGTGAAAACAAGCATTCTGCAAGTCCAACGCTACCATCCAATCGGCAGGGTCCAGGGAGACAGGTCCTGAGCCAGAGAGAGTATCTTGAATTTCTCCTTCTTGAGGAAGAAATTGAGAGAGCATATGTTACGCATAGGAGGAAGGCCTCCATCCTATTTTGGCACAAGAAAGTAGCACGAATAGCAACCTCGACCTACTTCTGATGCCGTCTCTCTCTCGATGGCTCCTTTGGCCAAAAGAGCTGTCACTTCCTGGCAGAAAACAGATAGGTGGTCCTCTGTCAGCCTGTCATAAGAGGATGGCATGAAGGAAGGGTTAGTTTTGAAGGGGAGGGAGTAGCCCCTTCAGACAATGTACAAAATGCACTTGTCCGATGTTATGAACTACTAGCGGGGCAGGGGATGGCCACCTACTGGGTACCCGTGATACCTGGGCAGACTAGGAGGGTTTGAAGGCTGCAGGGGGGGATGGTGGATTGACCCGACTACTGGCCATCCAACCCACAGGGCCGGTTGGATCTGCATCTGCCGCCATACAGAGGCTGGGGAGCTTGCGTGCTGCAGTAGCTGGGCGAGTAAAGGCACAGTTGCCCACCCCTTCCGTGGCCGCGAAAGGCAGATTGAGGGTGATGAGAGGCCATAGAAAAGGCCAGGGACCTGGACGTAACCCTGCTGTCCTTAAAGCACTCCAGTGCCAAATCCACCTTGTCTCCTATGAGATGGGGGCCATCAAAGGGCATGTCCATGAGTGAGGACTGGACATCCTCAGAAAAGCCAATCATCCTCAACCAGGCATGGCGTTGCAGGGCCACTGTCGACAAAACCACTCTCCCTAGTGATTCGATGGTGTCCAGTCCACATGAATGGTGAACTTCGATGCATCTCTCCCATTGGCAACAGCCTATGAGAGCAAGGCCCGGGGTTCCTCCAGGACCGTTGGCAGCACCTGCGCACCCATATCCCACAGCACATGGGAATATTGGCCCGAAAGGCATATGGTGTTCACAGGTTGGCGGAAGAAAACATGATCTTTCTAAGATTGTCCAGCCTCTTGGAATCCCTGTCTGGGGGTGCGGTAGGGAATGTGCCAGGATCTCGGTGGGACGTGGAGGCTTAGACCACCAAGCTCTCCGGGGTAGGGGGACAGGTGAGGAAATTTGGATCACCTTGAGAGGGGCGGTGGGACAGGCAATTGTCCTGTTCACAGGAGCCCCTTTGTTGGGCTTGAACCAAGTCCAAAGCAGGACGTGAGCAAGTGCCTCATTGAAAGGGAGAAGTGGTTCTGAAGGGGACTCTCCCGGCTGAAGAACTTGTCAAGACATTAGTCCTGACTGGCACCGAGGGCAAGCTAAGGTCCAGGACCTCAGCTGCCCTCTGCACCACCATTGTGAAAGAAGCCCCCTCCTCTGTAGCCAAGGTAGGCGGAGAAAGCATGCCAGCACCTGGAGAAGTATCTAGACTTCACCGGGATCCTCAGCCCAGTCCAGTTGGGTCCATCGACCCCTCCCAGTCCTTCCCAAGTCCTAGCCCATAAGAATAGGGCTCAGGCTCCTTCCTGGAAGGCATGACTCAGGTCATCTCTGGAGCTGGTGTTGGACGACGCCCTTTCGGCTCCATGTCTGAGACAGGGATGAGAATGGCCATGGCACTGCCGGAGGTGCTTGGAGCATCGGCCTAGGAATCGGAACCAGGGACGGTCGAGGTGGCTCGACCGATCTAGATTCATCAGTGGATCCCTGGGGCCTAAGTGGTGCCAGAGCCGATGGCGTAGGTCTAGTGGGTGCCCCTCCTGAACACGCAGGGCCTGAAAGTGGGTCGTAGGAAACGGGCTGACCAAAGATGAAGTAAATTGGCTCATAAAATTCACACAAATGGGCGGGTCTGTCTGGCTCTTGGAAACTCGGAGAGATGCAGAGCCGACCTGGATGGTGACTCACCCCCAGAGCCAGGCCTCGAGAGGTGATGCTCCCTCGTCGCGTTAGACGACAGACAAGGAGAAGTTGAAGCACAATATGACATCTTATTTTTTTGCGACTTGGACTTACTCTAATGGCTTGCCAACTTTGAATGTGACGCAACCACTCCCAGGACCTTCCTCGCAACAGTTAAAGGGACGTCGAGCCACCATCACCATGAGAGATCCCTCAAGGCCTTTGGTAGCATTGTGCGGCAGTTGAGGGAGGCCTTCGGGTCAAAGTCCCCCTCGAGGCACCATAGGCATGCAAGGTGCGGGCCCGTCACAGACATCGGTAACAGGAGCACAGGGCTTGAAGCCGGCCTCCTCTAAGACACCAGGCGGTAAACCTGAAAAAAGATTGACAAAATGTCAAAAAAACCTAGTCAAAAAGAGATTAAGGTTTAGCTCCTCCCGGATATGGGCTGGCTGGTGCTGAAAGAAAGGAAATGGTGCGGTCCGTGCAGGTGGTACCCGCAGTGGAGACGTGTAAGGGGGGATTTCAAGGCACGATGCCGAGGGAACATTTATTATTTATTTAATTTTTCCTCTGCATTGTGCCTCGAAATCCCCCCTTACACGGCCCCACCGCGGTTACCTGCACGGACCACAGCTGGTCAGCGCGCCTGCGTAGCCACCATATAGGCACTGCAAACGTCACTTCCGCACAGATGACACCAACGACGCCACGCAAAACTAATCAGCACCACCTACTGGCACGCAGAGCTACTGCTCGCAAACAATTTCCAGATCGAGAGATGCCTGGGGAATATTCTATGGCAAGGAATTCACGGCTAGAAGTCTATCAGAAATGCAGTATATGAAGAAACAGCTGCGTTGATTGAAAGCGGGACATGTTAATTACAACAGACTATTGCAAAATTGTATTCTGCTCAATAAAAATACGTGTTCATTGTATCAATGGTAGCAAGCATGGCTCTGCAATGTCAGTTTGGGGCTACAATGTTTATTTTTAACATGCTGCCAGGACAAAAAAAATGTATTCATGCAATTAAAACACTCACAATATATTCATACTTGAATAAAACCAAAAGGAATACTCCAAAATCAAATGTTGATACAAATGCAATTTTACATGGTTGATAAAAAGTCTTCTGTTTATAGAAGAAAAAAGGACACATATGTATGTGGTAGACTGCTTTTTTTCTCCAAGTAGGACTCAGGCATGAACTGGTTTGATCCCGCTGGAGCGAGGCGGAAGCCCGTGCTGCTAGTTCCCAAATCTTCTCCCTACATGTTTACCTGTCCCACGTAAATAACACAAAGAGAGAGTAGGGGTCCAGGAAGGAAAAGTGGGATGGATGAAAAGAGAGAATGTCCTCAAGTATCTCCTTTAAAGGGAATGCATATGTCAGTGTGTTGCTCAGCCTTGAGTTCCATGGCAAAAAATCAGTGTTCATTTTTAGCACGGCATACACTCTGGAGTCTTTCCTCTGCTCCTGACCACCTGTGAGATAATCTGT
This sequence comes from Triturus cristatus, assembly GCF_964204655.1. NCBI lineage: Eukaryota > Metazoa > Chordata > Amphibia > Caudata > Salamandridae > Triturus > Triturus cristatus. Next base: position 322,332,992 of record NC_140590.1, on the reverse strand, counting down.
TTCAGCAATTCCTCTTGCTAAACGTCTTCAAAACACCTCTGGTGGAATTTCAACAAAGTATTATACAATTTCACAACTATTGCACCACTTGGTACTTTTTAAACATGACACAATGAATGTCACATACAAATGTTACATGGAAACGGAGATCATTGGCATCATCATTAGTATCAGCGTTACCAGTTCATCAAGTTCTTGGAATTCTAATTTTCATCCTACAGGTTTCTTGCTCAAGAACAGTCTGGGCTGAGGTAAGTAAACAACAATTCTATTACAGGACCGGAGGCTTCGGATTATTGCTTCTCTTTCTTTATTGTTCAAATCACAGCAGCCAATGAAAACGTTTTACACACAAATAAAACTATATTTCCCATGAGGCTTATACAACCAATCATATCTCATCGGACCCTATAAGAGTCACACTCTACTTTCCATGAGCCTCTTTCTTTGCTGCTCACGCAGAGTTAAGTGCAATTTCGATTTGTATTTTATTGGTTTATAATGTGTACAGTCTGCTGTTCCCACAGGCACGCGTGCTTGTTGGAACGAGCTGCTGAGTACGTGCATGATTTTAGCTGTCAACTTTGTTTGCTTGACATATTTTAACTTTATAGATTGTATGCGTACTAGCGCGATTGTGCAGTGCGTGGATCGAGCAGATTCCGAGTTTTGGTGGGAGCGTGCGTGTAACACCGAGGTAAGCGGTGTATATTGGTGGCATTTTTGCAGTATTTTGTAGCGCAACCTTAGCGATTACAGTCGTCTGCCTTCCCTGATCAGGCCCGACGTGTATAACGTGAGCCAAGCGCCACCCGACGTACGTAGCCCAATTGGGCTACATTTGGGCTGCACACGTCTCGTGTCTTCTCCTCGCTCGTTCCGAGGCTAGAAATAGCCCAGACTGTACAACGAGCTGCATGCCTTGAAGACGCCTGACCGGCTGGAATAGTAGTCAGCCCAGGGAGTGTGCGCATGCTCCAGAAAATCGGAAAATTGGCTCGTATGCCCTGGATTAGGGCTGCAACAATATACGATTACAGCTTTGCTGAGGAGCTAGGTATTCTGTTTTTTTTCCTACTCTGTGTGCATGATGGTTGGCTTCCCCTTACCCTACCTTAAACACTATAATTCCTGTTGGCAATAGTGTGACATGTGGTTCCATAATGGACAATTGGGTTAGATATGAGGAAGAGGAGGAAGAACCCTACTATAATGGACAGCAGGAGACTGTCTTTGGAATCTAGTTGACGCATCAGTCCAACAGTCAGTCAACCGGGAAATTGAAAGTTCGGTCCCTAGCACTGTGCAACAAGCCTTGGCAGCAACGCTAAAAACAATTACCAAATAATTTGAAAGTTTTGCGAAGCGTCATGGGTTCCAGGACCCCCTTGCTCCCCAAGACGACGCCCCAGCAGGCAAAAGCAAGGCAAAGTCGGGACCATGTTCCGATGCAGACGTGCAAGCTAGCTTGCCACAGGCGAAGGCAGAGGAACATGGTTATGCCACACCAGGTATCACAGAAGGTGGCAAAGTGAAACAAAAGTCTAGAAAGGAAGACATCATAGTGCCCAATGTGACGCCTCAAAATCCCAACACCCCCTTCACATTTAATTTGACCGACATCGTCCACCCCAGGTCATCTGATTGGGCTCCGGCCCCTGAAGTGGCAGACTATTTACTTGATAACCTTCGAAAAAGTTTTGCTAAAGAAGTGCGCAACAGGTTGCGCTCTGAGTGCCCTCGTCCCGATATCCCAAATAAGGTGGCGGAGACGCCTGATATAGATGCCAGTCTTTTAACCTCCCTCAAGAATTTCGCATAGGATCCTAAAAAGGGGATTGATCGCGCCTGACGGGGCTGCCAGGACAAACGCTTGGATGTGTCTGGAGCCCTGGCCAAAATTCCAGAGATGGTCCTTGTAGCCAAGGAGTCATTCACTCCTGTGGATCTAGACATCCTAGTGGGCTAGACACAAAGAACAATTTGCTTATTAGGGAATGCAAATTGCGCCATCTCTCCAGAGAGACGCAAATTTCTACTTATGCGATGGATTCCAATCTTACGGAATTGGCTTCTGCCGAGCCTGGGGCCCTTGCAGAGGCCAACCTCTTTGGTGAGAGATTCATGAAGGACGTGTCAAAGTACGTGGGTACTTTTACGTCACTGGACTGGGCCCAATCCGGAATAAAAAGTGTTTTAGGCAGGCCTTTTTAACAAGGCTGGGCGAGGCAGGGGACGCTCGCCAGGCCGTCAGTACTACCAAGGTCCTCATAGAGGTCACTACCTACGGGGTAGAGGGGACTGGGACTCTACCAGAGGCGGAACCTTCTATCCCATGCGACAGAGGTTCAACAAGCGGCGCTTCAACAGAGGTGGTCACCGTTCAGGATTCTTATTCCAAAATTCTACAGGTCAGAGTTACTGAAATTCCTCACTTACCCTTGGGAGGTCGTACTCAGTTCTTCACTCACAATTGGGTACTGTTGTCACAAGATGCATGGATTTTGAAAACCATTCAGGGTTTTCACCTGGACTTCTATCAAACTCCTTTCCAAGACACTTGCCCGAGACAACTCAGTTTTTCCCAACAAGAGTGTGCTTTTATAGACGCAGAAATAGAGGAATTGCTGCGGAAGAGCGCGATTGCCTACTGTGACAGCGGGGCTCGCGGGTTCTGCAGCAATGTCTTCTTAGTGTAGAAGAAGGGTGGTGGTCACAGGTTGGTGTTAAACCTGAGAGAATTCAACCAATTTATGGTCTACAAACACTTCAAGATGGAGGGTATCCATCTATTAGCGGATTTACTCAAAAAAGGAGATCATATGGTCCAGTTAGATCTAAAGGATGCTTACCTGACGATTCCAATTTTTCCTCCCCATCATCGTTTCCTGCAGTTACGATGGAGGTACCGGTGGTTGGAATACTTGGCCCTTTCTTTCGGGCTTTCCTCAGCTCCATGGTGTTTCACCAAGGTAATTAAACCGGTGTTCGCTCATTTGCGAGAACAGGGCATTTGCATGATAGTGTATCTAGACGACATACTTATCATGGCTCAGACACAATCCCTAGCCAAACACATTTGCAAATGACGATGTCCCTACTGCAGAATCTGGGGTTCGTGATCAACGAGTCCAAGTTGGCCCTTTGTCCTCCCTAGATAATGGACTTTCTGGGGTTTGTCATAGTCTCACAGACGGCTTAACTGAGCCTTCCCCGGTCGAAGTTACGGGATCTCAAGAAGGAGCTCACATCGGTGCTTGCCAAGCAGACGGTCTCCCTCAGGACAATTGCCAGAATAATGGGGTTACTGGTGTCCTCAATACAACCTATTTTTCTGGGTCCTCTTCATTACAGGGCCCTTCAGAGACTAAAACTCCAGCACCTTCAGAAAGGTCTGTCTTATACGGACCTAGTCCCATTGTGCCAGGAAGTGAGGGAAGAAATGAAATGGTGGTTGGGTCACGTAGAAGCGTGGAACTATCTTCGGCTCTCAACCGGAGGTCGTCATAGAATCAGACCCCAGTCGTTGGGGCTGGGGAGCACGTTGCGGTGATATCTCCACAGGAGGAAGGTGGTCACTCCAAGAGCTATCCCCCCACATCAATTGTCTGGAGTTGTTGGCAGGGTAATTTGCAATATGGACACTTGCCCCCAAGCAAATCTCTTATTGCATCCTTCTCAGGATGGACAATATCTCGACAGCGAATTATATCAACAAGTTGGGAGGTACGAGGTTGTCTCTACTAGTGGAGATAGCAAAGGACTTTTGGCACTAGTGCCTGAGTCATCAGATATCGGTGATAGCATTATACAGTCCGGGACAGTTGAACACTGTCGCAGACTGGAATTCCAGGTATCCAAAAGACTACAGTGATTGGCAACTCTAACCCCAACTGTTCCATTGGTTGTAGGCTGTGTTGGGTCCTTGCATAATAGACCTGTTTGCGTCCAGATTGAACCGACAAATACAGACGTTCTTCAGCTGGAGGCCAGACCCCTTACCGAAAGCGACTGATGCCTTCTCCCAGGATTGGTCAGGGAACCTGAATTATGCTCTTTCTTCTTTCATTCTGATCCCCAGAGTGACGACCCTGATAGCTCATCAACAGGAAGAGTTGATCTTGGTGAACCCCCTGCGTAAGTCGCAGCCCTGTTTCCCGATATTATTGGAGATGAGCTGTGACCTCCCCAGGATGCTCCCTTGGACTCAAATGATGCTCCAGGGCCCTCACGGACACCTGCATCCGATGGTAACATCGGTGCAGTTGTCCCTGATGGCATGGAGGCTTTCCGGCAACAATAGGAAATGCCAGGATTTTCGGACAAAGCTTCCACATTCATCAAGCAAGCCTAGGCTCCCTCCACAAGAAAAAGATATTCTTCAGCGTGGAAAGGCTGGATATGTTGGTGCTTGGAACGGCACATGGATCCCGTGGGGGCAGAATTACCCCATATTGTGAATTTCCTGTCCAATAAAGCTTAAGAAGGTTTATCATTTCATTCAGTAAATAACTTCAGATCGGCCATATCCGCTGGGCATATACAAGTGGACGGTAAACCTGGTGGGTATGCACCCAGTTGTATGTAAGTTACTTAAAGGTATTAGAGTAATCCCTCTAAACCGAAGTAATCATGTTTGTGGGACGTATCGCTAGTCTTATCCCATTTTGACAAATGGCCAAATAATGCTTTGTTATCCAGGAAACAATTGTCAGCCAAACTGGCTATGCTTTTGTGTTTATCTGGCTGCAGACGCTCTTCAGATGTAAGAGCCTTGGACCTTACGGGTAGAGTATTTACTGCGGAAGGTGTTTCTTTTAACATTACTGGCAGAACGAAAAACTTGTCACGTAGTATTGAGTATAATGCTTTTACCAGTAATGAGAAGTTATGTGTAGTGCAATACCTTAAATCATATGAAGAATGTAAACGGTCTTTGCAACCAACTAATTGCTTTGCAAAAAATGTTTAAACCAGTGTCAGCGGCTACAATAGCCAGATGGTTGAAGTCCGTCATGAAAGAAGCTGGTATTGATACCCAGATGTTTGGTGCACATTCTGTGCGTGGTGCCATGGCATCCAAAACATTTATGTTGGGTTCAACTATTTAAGGCATTATGGGATCGGCCGATTGGTCTTCAGAGTCCACATTTTAGCAATTTTATTATAAACCGGTGGGTGATATAACTACTGTGGTGTTTGATAAGAGTTAAACGAGCAATTTGTGAAGCCTCCGGTCCTGTAATAGAATAAAAAAATTGCTAGCATTCGCGCCAAGAATTTTCAATTCTATAAAGGACACAGGGGCGAGGATTATCCCACCCAGTTGTATTTCAATGATTATTGCAATAAAGTACCCACCCGCATGTTGTATATGTTGTATATATTCTGTTCGACAGAGATTACAGGTTGTCTGTTTTATTTTATTTCAGGTTCAGAGAAGAAGACTGAATAAGTGCTCTTCTGGTTAAAGCGATTGGATGATGTCCCAGTTTCTTGTTTCAAGTTCTTCCATGTTGGAGGATGACGTTATGGGTTTTTTCGAATTAATGTTAATTTGGATTTATGGACTCAAGCAAAGAAAGAGGCTCATGGAAAGGAGAGGGTGACTCCTATAGGGTCCGATGAGATATGATTGGTTGTATAAGCATCATGGGAAATGTAGTTTTATTTGTGTGTAAAACTTTTTCATTGGCTGCTGTGATTTGAACAGTAAAGAAAGAGAAGCAATAATCCTTGCCTCCGGGAGGAGGAGCCTAGCGCGCATCCAAGATGGTCGCGTGAGCACAGGGCTCCCCGGACCCTCGCTGCTCCTCGGAATTTATCCTGACAATATCCTGATTTGGTTTATGGAATCTGGGAGAGGACGACCAGCTGAGCACGTATCTCTTTTCAGGAATTTAATCGGACCCGGGAATCCTGAAATATCGTTGTTTGAACTTTTGGGACCCACCCGACGGAGGTGCCCGGGGCAAGGTGAGCCGTGGGGCCGTGTCGCAGTTGAACAACAACGGCTGTGGCGCGGTGCCAGGGGCCGCTTGGCCACTTTCGGTTTCACTTTCAGACCTCAGGGGGCTGGCCGGTGGAGCGATTGAGGTGGCGGGGTGTTTCCCTAAACTCTGCACAAAGCTTTGTCTCCACCTGCCGCTAGAGTGCCTATCGCCCTGGGTCCCCCCGCACCGCCATATTGTGGCCTCGGGTGAGGCGTTGGTTTCCAGGGCCGGTATCCCAACTACTTTTGACCGGCGGTCCCCCTCGGAGTCCGTGGCCGCATGGGGGGCAAGGGGGGCCCCGAGGGGCGCAAGACTAAATCCTCCCTCCGTGGAGGATCGGTCCAGACCAACAACATGGACCGCTACACTCAGGGCAGAGGCTCTCCTGGAACGGCCGGTCCCCCTTCGGACGTCGCCGGTGGTGGCACATCCGTCTCTTCGGAACTTTCCCTACAGGACATCATGGGCGCCATTGATGGCATCAGGGAGACCATCGCCACGCAATATGAGGCCCTGGCCCGCAAGATCGATACGGTGGCGATTGATGTCACCTTAATACGGGCGGACCTCTCCAAAACAAACGAGAGGGTTCAAACTCTCGATGCACGGACCTCCACCCTGGGTGCGGATGTGTCGAGCCTGCAGGCCGCGCTTGGCGACATCAAGGTGGTCAACGAGCAGATGGCCCGGCGGCTGGAGGACTTCGAGGGACGGGCCCGACGCAACAACATCCGTGTCATCGGCGTACCGGAGTCCTCCGACGACCGCCCGGTTGACCTCCTGGTCGAGGAACTCATCCTCCAACAGTTGACCCCTGCGGGCTTGAGTAAATTTTTTGCCGTTGAACGGGCTCATCGAGTTCCGGGCGGGCGGCCACGGCCGGGGGCCCCCCGAGGCCTATCGTGGCCAAATTGTTTTACTACAGAGACCGGGATGCGATTCTGCAGGCCTCGCGGGTCCATGGCCCGGTTCGACATGAGAACTCATCCATTAACTTTTATCCGGACTTTACTCAACTTGTCCAGAAGCTGCGGATGGGATTCCAGGGGGTGAAACGTCGTCTTCGTGAGCTGGGCCTAAAGTACTCTATGCTCTACCCTGCCAAACTCCGAGTGGAACATGATGATCGGACGGCCTTCTTTGACTCTCCTGGGGCCGTGAGTGACTGGTTGGACTCGCTGCCTGACAGAGGTGGCCGTCCCGGGCCCTCTGCGGGTGATAACGGTGACGGGTCCCCTTTGGAGTGACTTTTGGTCCTTGACTTTGCCAATTTGCACTGCTCGGCTGGGTTGTACTTCTTTGGTTCAGTGTGTTTTGCTAGTATGTGTATGGGGGGCGGGCGGGGACGGGTCCCTTTCCTCCTCCGGGGTCTTTTTGTAGACTGGGGTTAGTTGGGCGACAGGCACACTGCAATTTTGGGGGGTTTTATGGCCCGCAGGGGTGCAGGGTGGGGGGAGTTGGGTGTTGGGGGGGTGGGGGGGAAGGAGGGGTTGTTTTGTAGTGTGGTTTTTGTTTGCAGGGCGAGGTATTGATTTTCATTCACTTTTGGGACTTGTGCTACTTGCGGGGGGACCTCTGGTCTATTGGAGGGGATGGGGGGGGACGGGTTGAAGCTGATGTCTTGGAACGTCAATGGGTTGGGGGACCGTATCAAACGGGGTGTAGTTCTGCAGTATTTGCGTCGTCTGACTCCTGATGTGGTGTTTCTCCAGGAGACGCATTTGGTTGGTAATGTCTGCCATGCAATGAACAGGGGGGGATACCGCCTCGTGGCTCACTCTGGTTACACAACTGGCTCCAGGGGTGTGGGCATTCTCCTGCGATCCTCACTTCCGTTGGAGATCACGAGGGTGGTCTCAGATGACAGAGGGCGTTATGTTTGTCTGACTGGGAGGTGGGAGGGGCACCCCCTTGCCCTGGTCTCAATTTACGTCCCACCGGGCCTCCAGAACTCCACCTTCGCGGACTTGGGTCGAATGCTGCTTGAACTTCCGGATGGCCTTTTGCTCATGGGCGGGGATTTTAATTCGGTGGTCTCGGGTGACCTGGATCGTCACCCACCCAGGGCCCTCCCCGCTGCCCATGCTTGGCTAGGTGGTCTGTTGGAGACCTTCGGCCTGGTGGATAGTTGGCGATTAATGCATCCGACCCAATGTCAATACACCTTTCACTCTGGGGCACATGGGAGTCTTTCTAGGTTAGACTATTTCCTTATGCCCGCGACGCAGGCGGGTCGAATTCGAGAGGTCAGGCACCTAGCGAGGGGTATCTCCGATCCTTCCCCGCTGTGGCTTCTCTTTGACACTGAGTCGCGGTCTGCAGGGCGGATCGCTCCCATTAACCCGTGGTACTTGCGAGACCCCACGACCCGCGAGAGTCTGGTTAAGGCTATGGACCAATACTTTCTTGAAAACGAGGGGTCTGTGTTGTCTGCAATGTCCCTGTGGGAAGCCTTTAAAACTGTAATCCGCGGACACGCCCTCTCCCAGATAGTGGTGGCTAAGAAGCTCAGGAGTGAGGCGGTGGTGAAGCTGGAGACTGACATCTCGGGGCTGGAGTCGGCCTTGGAGGCGGGTGTCACTCCGGACGGGCTCCATGCCCTTAACCTGAAACAGTTTGAATACAGATCTCTTGTCACCGACGCTGCCAAAACTATGTATAGGGAGCAGCAGGGTCGGTTGTATGATGCCGGGGACAAGGCGGGAAAGCTGATTGCGTGGCTGGATAAGAAGGAGAGAGTGAATCGTGTGGTCCCGGAGTTGCGTGTCTCGGATGAAGTGTGTGTGACGGAGCCTGGTGAGATTGTGGAGTGTTTTGCCGACCACCTCCGGACTGTGTACTCCCCGGTGACTGATAGAGATAAGGAAGATTCTTGCCTTCTCCTGAGGGACATTGCTTTGCCTGGCCTTTCTGCCGAGGACCGTGAGCAGCTGGACGCTCCCTTGACGGTAGATGAAATCGCGACTGCAATTCGGTCCCTTCGCTCGGGCAAGGCCATGGGTCCCAACGGTCTACCTATCGAATTATATAAGTTGCGCCCGGATAAACTAGCGCCCTTCCTCCGTCGTATGTTTCAGGAGTCCCTCGAGGCCGGTTCCCTTCCGGTCGACCAGCGACTGGCCACGATAGTCGTGATCCCCAAGGACGGTAAGCCACGGGACCGCTGTGCCTCTTACAGGCCTATCTCACTGCTAAATGCAGAGCCTAAAATCCTGGCTAAAGTCCTTGCCAATCGTTTGTTGAGCGTCATCTGCGATCTGATTCATCCTGATCAATGCGGATTCATCCCACATCGCAACACCGCCCTCAACTTGAGGCGTCTCCATGGCGCCCTCGCCAGGGCGGAGTACCTCTCTGAACCGGCCGTGCTGGTTTCTTTAGATGCCACGATGGCCTTTGACACCATCGAGTGGCCATTCCTCTGGGCTGTTTTGACCAAATTCGGCTTTGGGGAGGGATTTCTTGGCTGGGTGAAGCTTCTCTACACGGGACCCATGGCTCAGGTGGTGGTTAATGGGCGGGTCTCTCGGCCCTTCGCTCTTGGTAGGGGTACGAGGCAGGGGTGCCCGTTGTCCCCTCTGCTCTTTGCTCTCGCCCTGGAGCCACTCGCCGCTTAGCTCCGCTGGGAGCCCTCGATCAGGGGGATCCGGTGGGCACCGGGCTTTGAGGATCGGGTCTCGTTATATGCTGACGATATCCTCCTGTATCTTACCTCGCCGCGGCAGTCGCTTAACGTTCTCTTCGATGTTCCGACTTCCTACGGGAGAAATTCGGGTCTCACGATTAACTGGTCTAAATCCTGTGTCTATCCTATCTCCGGTGGCCCCCCTCTCCTGCCGCCTCGGCTTCCGATCCAAATATCTCTGTCCGGCTTTAAATACCTGGGGATACACATCTCGTTGGACCCGGTAGCTCGCTATGAGCACAATCTCCTGCTTCCACTTCGACGTTTGAGGGAAGACACGGCTCGGTGGTGTAGGCTGCCCCTGTCCCCACTGGGTCGGGCCGCATTGTTTAAAATGATGTCCCTTCCCAGGTTCCTCTATGCACTTCAGAACTCCTTCGACATCATTCCAGTAGCCTACTTTCGGGAAGTAGAGAGTCTGCAGAGGAGACTGGTGTGGGACGGAAGGGCGCGTATTGCCCTGGCCAAACTTACTCTCCCCTGGTATGACGGGGGCATCGCGCTTCCCGACATTCACAGGTATTATTGGGCCTCGCAGCTATCAGCCATTAACCACGCCACGTATGCGCCTGGCTTGAATCCGGCGTATGAGATGGATAAATTCCTGCTTCCCGGCGGTAACTATAACAGGGCGCTTTACTCCCGCTCGGCTGGACGGACCCTGACGGGCCCCACTAAGATCGCGGTACGGATTTGGAAGGCGGCTAATGTAGCCATGGGCTGGAGTGAGCGACTAACATGCGCTACTCCTTTATTTGCCTCCGACCGACTGGGAAGCCTCTGGACAACGAAGGGGTTTGACCGTTGGGACACGATTGGCATCAGTAGAGTGGGAGACTTATGGATGAAGGGCGCGGTGAAGACCTTCGCGGCGCTCCAGAGCGAATACGAACTCACGGAAAAGGAGTTCTTCCGGTACGCCCAGGTTCGGCACGCCCTGCTCTCTGTCTTTGGGGAGGGGACCAAGATCCCGGCCTCTTCGCCCCTCGAGGACCGCATACTTGATGGTCATGTTCCCGACAGTACTATCTCCTTAATTTATAAAAAACTCATTAACAATCGGGCCGACCTATTGGTGCGCCTTCGGGAGACGTGGACGGGGGACGGGGTGGAATTAGACGACGAGGACTGGCAGTCCGCACTATCATCCCCCAAGGAAGTTGCCATTCCAGCCCGCCTCCGCCTGGTTCAGCTAAAGATTCTCCACCGGGTGTATGTTACGGGCCCCCGTCTGGTTTCGATGGGATTCTCGGAGGATGGGCTCTGCAGGCGGGGGTGTGGGCTCAGTGCCACCTTTCTTCATATCCTCTGGGAGTGCCGGGAGGTGGCGGAATACTGGCGTCGGGTTCATGGGGTCATGGGGCAAGTCACCGGGGTGGAGCTGCTGCCGGAGGTGCGTCGCTGTGTCTTGAATGTGTGGGAGCCCAATGATTATAACGCGGCGCAGACTCGGTGGGCGGCCCTGGGCTACATGATTGCCAAGAGGGATATAGCGCAGCTTTGGGGCTCCCAGCGGCCACCCACCGTGTCAGTATGGAAGGAAAACATGGACTGGTGTATGTTCAGGGAGAAGACTGTATATGTGGCCCGCGGTAAGCCCGGGGCATGGGGTAGAATTTGGGGGCAATGGAACGTATATCGTGGGGGTATCTGTACGCCCCCCCTAGTGGACACCGATATTGCTTTGTCCCCCTGACCCTTGATGGTTCCTCGTAACTGATTGTATAATCGCATATATGGATGTTCCTTTCCCGTTACCCCCCCCTGATCTTTCAATACTCCCTCCTGTTGATAGCTAATTGAAGTCTTGGAGAAAAAGTCCCCCGGATGTAGCCTGACCCACGTTTTCTGCCTGTATGCCTCGCCTTTTGTTTTTTGTTGTTATTTATGTTAAATGTATGTCTCCTGCTTCTCTCGAGCTATCCTGAGCAATTACGGGGCTGAGCCCCAGGTGTCGCCTACTGCTTTAACTAATGTACGATTATTTCTGAATCTAGCGGCCGGCCCTGGTGGTTGTAGGCCCATGTTTGTATCTGATTTATTGTTTCAATAAAATTTTGAAAAAAAAAAAAATAATCCTTGCCTCCGTGTCCTTAATAGAATTGAAAATTCTTGGTGCAAATGCTAGCAAATGTTTTATCCCTTTTCCCGAGTTCTGAACGCTCGTGCGTTACCGCTTTTAAATATGTCTTGCCTCCTTCTGATCTTGTTGCTTTTTCTTTTTCAGGCGGGTTTTGGTACCGGCTCAGGCTGAGGCAGAAGATCGAAAACTCTAGGTGAAAGGAAGCGCTCAAGAGCGGCGGCAGGACCAGGCTTGAGGGCTCCCTCAGGGCATCTCAAACGGCAAACAAGGTCCAGAACACATGCGTGACTTTAAACAACGCCAGCGCCCAAGATGGCCGCCGAGAATTCGAGTGGTTGTGGGTTTTAGGCTCCCTGAACCTAAACCTTCATGGGCTCCCACAGTCCTAACACTCAAGACAATGATCTTATGGGAGAAAGTATCTTTTGTGGAATCAACCTCCGAGGTCCACTTTTGTAGTGGCTGGGTCAGGTGTGTATAGTTTGCAAGATATTTTGCACCTGGTTCGCAAGCGCCACACTTGGCCAATGGAACGCTCTCTCGCATTGTTGAATGGTTCTGTGTGTATACAACAACAGGGCCGTAGCCACGGGGGCCTACAGGGGCCTGGCCCCTCTTATTTTGATAGTGGCCACCCTAAATAGATCAAGATTTCTGTTCTCCAGAGGACAGAACTCGAAGGGCAGATTTTGATATCAGACTTTTCCCTAGTATCCCGAAGACATGCAGGCTTGTTTCAGCTTTCCTCGCCCCGTCCATTAGTTATCTAAACATGCAATTTAAATGCTGAAGCTTTGTTTTTATGACAGCCCTCTACTGCAGCATTTCAAAAGCATGCTTTCATTTTTCCGGGTCCCTTGAGCTCGTATGTCTACGCATGCGTGCTGGCGCTGAGAAAGTGAAAGCTATTGTGCAAACCACTCTTGAGGGGGCCTGCGAGGTAAGTGAGGAAAGCTGCATGCTGGCTCAAGAAGAGGAGGTGGTGTTCCTCGTGTGCCTTGTGCTGTAATTGCAAGCACTGGTGGGCCCATAGTGACTGATAATTATCAGCGAGAACGCTCCTTACACAGAAGTACTGCATCAGCAACCGAGATTTGGACAATGCATGAGACAGTGAAGTTCGTTTTTTCAGGGCTCGCGCCTGCGTTGCAGTGCATAGCACTGCTCGCGCAGCGAGAGCCCTTTTGTATAGGGTTTTGAAAGCTGACCACACGCTCGTGCGTGTGATCAGCTTTTGCGGTCAGGCATTGGCTTTCGCGTGCTTTTTTTTTTACAAAAAAAGGCACGCGATTGGGCAAAGGCGGGCGCATGTCCCGCCTTTGCTATGCCCATTCCCGACAGTGGCTAGCACGCACAGCAGCGCGCGTTTGCCTTGCTGTCACTGCCGCGCTCCCTCCCCCCCTCCTCTGTGGTGCGCGCGCACCACTAGTTGTTGACACTAGCGATCGCGACGCGATCGCTTTCAGTTCTGCTTGTTTTGTTTACTTTTGGTATAATCGCGGCACCTTCGCTTTACTCTTGATGTTATAAGTAAAGCGCGGGTGCCGCGACTATACCAAAAGTAAAGAAATGGAAAAAAACATCTATTTATTTACTTTTGCTATAATCGCGGCACCCGCGCTTTACTTTTAACATTAATAGGAAATTGTTGGTGCCGCGATGCTTGTTTTCATGTACAATAGTTATTTGGACAAGTATAACCACTTCCAGAGTATGAGGAGATAAATTACTGCAGCGATGTGCAATAACTAAACTGTTGCCTTAGTTATTTTTCCTGTCAACCGATTCTAGAATGAAATCTGCGTCAAAAAAATATATGTATTTTTATCATTTCACTTGTTCCAAAGAACGTGTTATTTGGTCACCTTTATTTTACTCGCATGTCACACATAACTGAGATGTAGATTCAAAGAGCGTGATATGCTATTACTGGTGTGAGAAGGGCCATGGACAAGAGGTGAAGCTAAAGTAGACTAGGTTACTTGTTCCCTACCTCAACCATGTTACACTATTTGCATCTGCATGCATGGTTTATGCCATAATTAGCAGTCAAACTACGTATTCAACGAGTTAAATCCATGTACGGACGTAGATTTACACTGAATGGGCTCTTGGACATAAGCAGAATTGTAACATGCATTCAGCAAGCCATAAAGTCCTTTTCTCACAATAGTTATGCTGTAGTGTATAATAAATGCGAGAATATGCATTCATTAGTGCATTTACGCCATTCTTATTTTTGCTGGTATGGCAATATATAGAACACATTTAAAAAACAACTAGGATAGACAAGCAGGTATGGCTATATCTAAATTGAAGGCAATCGCTATAAAAATTAGGAAGGAATTACTTTGTCTTATTCAAATTGGATCTTGCACTGTACCATAGATAACTTTCAACGTTAACACTGCAGGTGGCCTCCTTCCTGCAAACTCAGGGGGCATGGCTGCCTGAACACATTTTCCCAGAAGGAACGGAAAACAAGCATTTGTAATGCTATATGTCTCGCATTTGCGAGAGTTTGAGCTGTTGGCATTGTAAATGCCAATGCCTTTTATTGATATGTTTTAAAAACAACACAAATAAAAAGGCATTGTCATTTATAAAATTGCAATAGCTTAAACTCTCGCAAGTGCGAGACCTATTGCATTGCAAATGCTTGTTTTATTGTTGAAAGGTGAAGCAGAGGTCGCTGTTGAATGGGATAAGGGGCCTGAAAGCATGGGCAGATTTCCCTGCGCAGTCTGCTCGTAGCTCTTTTCTACTGCACACCTGATTATGTAATATAGTTCACAACCACTCTGAAATTTTTCAGAACTTTGCATCTTTCCTGTTTCATGACAGAAATGGTGTCATGCTTCTTTTAAACCAAATTCACCTTTATCTTTGTCATTCTCATGCTCACCCTGATATCTGTGTAAGACCTCCAATTCATAAGTTATTATTTTGGCACACCAAGTCAATCTTCCATCCCTCGCAGTTCACTAAACTGCATTACTGTGATACCCATTATGTACAGCACTGAAAGGCGTCGAAATTGCAGCACTTTGAGCTGTACAAAACGTGAAATTTATTGTGACAAAAAAGCATCCTCATTAAAACTTGAATGCATGAGAGGGTGACAGGCCTTCTACCCACCCTTGTTTGGGCAACATACTGTTGGTAATTTATAGTATTAAGTGTATATTTGTGGCTTGGGATGATGGCACTGTCCTTGTGTGGCAGGAGTACATATGGATGGATGCTTGATGAAAACTACAAACTGGTAGTTAAGCGCAAGGCATGCATTTACTAACAAGCATTTACAATGCAACGGTCTCGGCATTGTTAAAGTTAGAGCTATTGGCATTGCTCATGACAATGCCGTTTCTTTAAATGTTTTAAAAACAAAAACATAAACAAAAATAATGTCATGAGCAATGCCAATAGCTCTAACTTTACCAATGCCGAGACCATTGCATTGTAAATGCTTGTTAAAAACCGGCATGGCGCCCGGTAAACCAGACGAAGCAACGCAGCACCGTGACTGAGAGGCAAGGAAGGGAGATTCATTTCCTTTAGGTACGAGTCTAGTCACTAAGGGCCTGGCTTGGTCTCTAGGGTCTGTATTGTTTTAGGCTAGTGATGCAATTGTGTATTATTTATAGCCTTGAGAATAGCGTGATGCTGAAGAAGGCCTTTCTCTCGTGGAGACAATGCATGTTCGCTAAGGTGAAAACTCAGTTTTCTCACCTACACACTTTTTGGGTGTGATGAAGTTGTAGTAAAGATTCAGGCACCCCTATTCATAAACCAACAGTGTGGCTTAGAGGATGCAAAGCATGGTACTTGCATGTAACATAGCAATAAGGCATACCTCTTGTTTTTAAACACTTTGGGCATTATATGATGCAGTGGTGACCACTAACATATGTGTTGTGAGGGTTAGGACACCACCAGAGTGCCACTTGAATGTATTTATGTATACATATTTAGTCCTAATGTAATTGAATTAGATATAGGTTTGGTTTTTGAAGGTGGATGTTATCAACTATGTAAATCCTTGTGCGTTTTCATGAAGAGGCCCGGAGTAAGAGGGCCGAAACAAAACAATATTTTACATTCATGGATTGTTTACGGAGCACCCTAAGGTCATACATAGGCTGTATTTTGTCCTTTTTTGAACTACTCTAATAGTGGACTCTGCTTGAAAAAATGATTTTGAGACACTCGGGTAAAGAAATACACAGGGATCACAAGAATTAATTAAGAAGCATAATTGTCTTTGTTCATGTATGTATACAATGTCCTGGATTTGACTAATGTATGTTCAAAGTGTGGTTATACTATATTAAAGTAAAGCAATCTCAACTTGCACAATCATATGAAAAAATATTTGGTCTCCAACAGTGAACCATGTCTATTCTAGAGTTACGAATGAGAGCAAGATTCCTCAAATGTTCCCAGCGTTCTGCAGCGTGTACGCGCAGGCCCCGCATACGCGGACACGTCACGTCACGTCACTACACTTAGATTTCTAGGTGTGTAGGTTGGGTGGGAAGGATGTCAAGGTGTTTATTTTATACGCAGTTCACACCAGTCCTAACAATGGACAGAGGCAGAAAGGTGTGTGCTAAACAGCTTGACACGACTGTTCAGTGGCTTGTTTGGAGGTTTATTTGGCACCGTAGTGGTCAGTCTCAGCAGAGGGGCCAAGGATTTATTGGAGACGCAGCCTGCTCGACACTCCTCAGTGAACAGGATTCACTAAAGTGGTTTCCTACAACTCTACCCAGATTGCCAGGGGCGTCACGATGCTCTTATATAGAGAGGGCATTATCAGAAATATGAATCGTGACGAGACATCAGTTTAAAGTCACTGAGTCTTTGGTTGGGCACACAACTGACTTCACGTCAGGATGGCGCAAGCACCCCTCTGCAGTAAAATACCATAAATGATCAGAAAAAATGTGTAAAAGAAAGGAGACAGGGTGGTTGTCCTGTGCTACAAGGCGACAGGTTTCATGTGAGCAGGACATGTCATAATGACAGGTGCAATAACTCAAATCTGTTGATTATTAAAACTTTCTTTTCTTTTGAGGTCAGCATAGCATTATACTTTTTCCAAATGAGCACTGGGAAAGGTCTGCCAGTCGCTGGCTAATAGTGAAGCATTGAAATTGAATGTTTTTTGCTGAAAATGCACAAACCCTTCGATGCCACCCCTCTGGACACATGAATGTGTACGGTACTATAAAGGCAACCCACAAAGTGCAATATGTTTGAAAGAGGAACGCCCACGACGCGGCTCAATAACTGCTGTCTGGAATCCCCACTGACGGTTCGTGCAGTGCGTGCGCCCACTTAAATAACCACACTGCACGCAGAGGCGCAACTAGAGCCAAATTTCGGGGGGGGCTGAACTTTAAGCAATAGGCAGAGTGGAGCTGCAGGGGCTCTTAGAAGGGGTGAAACAACAGCGAGGCCTCATTAACATGCAAATGGTCTTTTAAAGACCTGTGAAGTGCTCGGGTGCGGCTGCTTTTTTGCCCGGGAAGCTGTCTCATCCCGGGCTGCCACACACGACGGGGGGGGGGGGGCTGAAGCCCTGTGAGTCCAATGGGTGTTGCGCGCCACACTCTATCGCTGCGAATAAGTGGGCCCACGCAACATGTTTAACATATCCGAGACCATAGTGGGAGCAAAGTCCTTATCTCATCTTTTTTTCATAGACATAAAGGCATCCTTTTATGTACTTGGGGATTAAGCACAGACATCTTCTGCGAGCGCTGTGAGGGGCGGTTCTAACACTCCGTCACAAGCCGTCACAAGCAAGGGCTCCGGTGACACTTCACCCACAAGTCTGAAAAAAGCAACCCTGGTGGAGCCAGGGGAGGACGGTGCACTGCCGCGAGGGCTCCTCCTCACGAGCACCAAGGAAGCTCAAAAATCCACAGCCGCCTACGGCTCGAGAGACAGCGACAAGGAAACAGCCAACGTGGGGAGGAAATGTATTAAGGGGAAGAAGGCGGCTGCAACAGCCAGCGATCCTCGGCTACAGCCCGTCCAGCGATATTGATTGAGGATACCACGGCACAGTGGCTGCAGTCTTGGAGCCGAGCAGAATGGAGTTCAGCCAGGCACAAAGGTCTCCATGGAAACGGTGAATTTAGACCCCCACCGGCATTATTTATGCAACATTTCATCACAAAAGGACCCTCCCCCTAGCCGGGCCGGTGGAGTCTACAATTTTCCAATCTCTCCCGCTCCCTCTCTTATTTCCAGGGCTGCCTCTTGGCTGCTTCCATCGCGAGCTCGGATCACACAATGGACGCATCCTGCCTCGCGCTGCGTGGGTGCCATGTTTGCGCCGAAGGGGAGGGGCTGCGCGAGCGAGGATGGAGCGTGGAGGGGAAGCGCAAGACAGCAGAACCTGGAGAGGACAACCCGAGAGTCCTTCGGTGAGAGGAAGAAGTGAAAGTGAAGCTTGGCGGGAAGTGACATTGAATGGGAGAAAGCGGGCGAGAAATTGAACAAGTATTGGAAATTAACAAATGCGTCCGGACGCCGGGACACCACCGCCTTTCTCCGAGGCAAAGCAGAAATGCCTCGGAGAAACGCAGCCTCGGTTTCGGATTCGGGGGCGTGTTTCTTTTTCTCTCCTCTTGCCATTGGCTGGAGGAGAGAAAAACACGCCCTGCGAAAAGCAACGAAAAAACACGCCCCCCGATCCGAAAAGGACGGGACTTCAACGGAGTGACTGGACCTCTTCTCCAGTGGCTGGCCAGCATTTAAGAGGCCAGCCAATGGAGAACAGGAGAGAAGAGGGGCGGGTGCAAGCCCCTCTTCTCAAAGACATTAAATCTCCGGACTTCCGGTCTGCCGACCGGATGGTCCCGAGACCTAAAAATGAATAGCTTGTCTGTTGTACACAATTATTTTATTTCAGGGAAATGATTAGCTTGCGTTTTTTAAAATTGTTTATTATTTTAAAATTATAAACTTGTATAAGATAGCAAAATTCCTGTAGCATCTTGAATTGAAAACCGGATGTTTTAGCACAAAATGAATTTCTGTGCGTTTACACACGAGCACACAAACACAAGTGTATGTGGGATAATCAGTACTGCTGGCTGCAGATCTGCTTTCTTTTGCCTGGCATTTAGAGATTTGTGTATTTTTTTATTTCCTTATCAGGCACTTTCAAAGGAGAATTTCAGTTATAACATGTGACTGCAACCCTGCCCTTTTCAGATAGATTGTCAAAGTGTCAGGAAGTAAAAAAAATGTATAAGGGAAGAATGTTGCCATGTGAAAGTCTATGTACCGAACTTCCTGTATTGTTATGTCGTTTTAAATCTTAGAGAAATTGTGCTAAATAATAATCACTTCACTACAATTTCCTCCAAATATT
Source organism: Triturus cristatus (assembly GCF_964204655.1). NCBI lineage: Eukaryota > Metazoa > Chordata > Amphibia > Caudata > Salamandridae > Triturus > Triturus cristatus. The sequence continues at coordinate 322,313,838 of NC_140590.1, read as the reverse complement.
TTGGGGTGGGTGAACCCTGAATATAACGCGGGTGGGTTAGCCTACTTTGTCACGCAATGAAAGTAGTAGAATATTTCTGGAGCCCACCTTCAGGACCTGTGGCATTTTTGCCATGTATTTGAGATTAGAGTTGTAAAAACCCCATTTGATCTAATGTTTTCTATACAACATTTATGAAGCGCATCAGCTACCTCAAGCAGATGTGTCCCGGCGCTAGCGTGATCCAGCAAGACATGGGAGGAAGAGGATAACAAGCAGAAAAAGGTTTCAAGCTAACCATGGCTAAAAAGCCATGGGGCAGATTTATGAGGCCCGTTGCGCCATCGGAACGTCACTTTTTGTGACGTTCCGTGGCGCAGAAGCCTGCGTGATATTTATCAGGCAGCACTGAGCCACTTTTTGTGGCTTAATGCTGCCTCATAAATATCAGTCCCTTTAACTCAGTGTTCTGCGTTAAAGGGGCGTGCAATGGGTGTTGCTGGGGGCGTTCCCAGCAACATCCATGGCCTTTTGACACTGCCCCAGATTTATGAGAAATCGTAAATCTGAGGCAGCGCCAAAAGCTTACGCCTCCCCAGTGGAGGCGCATCGGGGAGAAATATCTTTATTTCTCCTCGTTTTTCCTTTTTCAATGCGTGCTGCATTCTGAAGCACCCATACAAAGAGGAAAAACCTCTTGTGATTATTTTTGTACAGAAAGGTTTCCCTTCCTATACAAAAATATTCATCCCCGCAACGCAGGCACCCTTGCACCATGGTGCAGTGGTGTCTGCGTTGGCGCAGGCAGCCCATTGTTCGCCGGCGCAGGGGAAAAGGACAGGAATGCACCGCATATTATAGATACGGCGCATCCCTGCCCTTTTCTTTTGCCGTAGGGAAGCGCATCAGGAAGGCCTGCTGCGCTTCCCTACGGCAAAACCTCATAAATCTGCCCCCCAGTCTTTAAAGCTTTGCTGAACTCCCTTTCAGCTGGTATAAACCAAAGTCTGTCAGGGAGGGAGGTTCATAATCTGGTTGCTACTACTGAGAAGGCCCTGCCACCGATGCGAGCTTTTGCAAATTGGGGAACGCACAGCAGATTCTGTGAATTAGAGCGCAACGAGCGTATTTGCTGATAGGGGCGGATGCGTTTTTTTATGTAATTGGGGCAGCTGCCTTTCTGGGCCTTGAACGCACATGTCAAGGCCTTGAATTCTATCCGCTTCACAACCGGCAACCAATGGAGCTGTTTGACAGGCAGAGAGATCTGTTGTCTAAATGGCACTCTTCTAATCAATCTCGCAGCCACATTCTGCACCATCTGCAGCCTCTTTTTCAGGTACGCCGGAAGACCAAGAAACAGACTGTTGGCATAGTCAAGCCTTGAAGTCACCGTGGCATGAACAACTAATTTTCGACAGCTCTCTGGGAGTAGATATAGAAATTTCCTCAACCCCTTCAGAATTCCGAAGCAGGTGGATGTAATGGACCGTATTTGGGATGCAAATGTCATATCAGAGTCCCATTTTACACCCAGGTTTTTTGCCGTAGAAGTCGGACAGGGTGAGGAGCCCATTTCCTCCGGCCACCACAGACCAGGCAGCGGTGGGGAATTCTTTCCGAAGAACAAAACCTCCGTTTTCTCTGTGTTCAGTTTTAGCTTATTGTTATTCATCCAGCTGGAGACGTCACACAGTCAGCCCCAAAACCTCTCAAAAGAGTTTGCCGACTGGTCCTTAGAGGAGAACACCAACTGTGTATCGTCTGCATAGGAGATGGTTTTTATTCCCCACTTTGAAATGAGCGCACACAAAGGAGCCAGATAGATATTAAAAAGTAGCGGGCTCAGCGCTGAGCCCTGCGGCACCCCACACCAGAGGGATTTAGCTTCTGATTTAAAAGGTTGTAACATGACTCTTTGCGTGCGATCGCTGAGATAGGACTTAATCCAGGCGAGTGCCGTCCGCTTCACTCCCGCCCACTTCAGTCTAGCCAGCAATATTGGATGGTCCACTGTATCAAAAGCGGCAGACAGGTCCAACAGCACTAGCATAGCCGAGGCTCCACCGTCCACCTCAATTCTTATAGATTCGGCCACCTCCTGCAAAACCGTCTCGGTGCTAAAGCCCGCCTGGAAAACAGACTGTGTTTCATGCAATATATCGTTGTTGGTAATGAAATTTTTAAGTTGATGTTGCACCAGTTTTTCCAACATCTTCACTAGTGCTGGGAGAAGAGAAATAGGGCGATAGTTTTTTAAATCCACCAGGAAAGCATTATGCTTTTTAGAAGGGGTAGGATGGAAAGATGCCAGTGGTTAGTGAATTGTTCCATATGTGATGAGGGTCGGATTGAGAGTATAGGCAAGAGCTTCCCACAGTTTCGAGGGATAGGGGTCTGCTGGGGATCCTGATTTACATTTCAAAATTCCACCCAAGGATACCTCAAGTAAGATGGGAAGAAATACAGACAAGGAATGGCTGGTATGGCAGCCTCATCCCCAGCATGGCTCTCCTCATCTACAGACTCGATGTTGTCCTGCTTAGGCGAGAAGGCATCGTAACCCTTATGTATTTTTTCCTCAAATTCTAAACTTTCTGGGTAGGAGAACATTCTCATGCACTCCATCTGCAGAGATGCCTGTGTTGCCCGCTCATGGGTTAGGTGCTGACAGCTACCATCATCCCTGGCCAGAGTATCTATGCTCTGCACCGTTATTACACCATGTCAAGTCCACAGTGACAGACACAGGTTTACCTGCTCTTCTTGTCAGCCAGCCTGGCCAACAGCATGGCAGGAGATCTCCAAGGACCTGCTGTCACAGAACCCTCACAGAGCCTGACTACCACCACCCCAGGAGGGGGCTGGTCGAACCTTGTCCTTCCCGCTTGCAGTTGAGTTCATGCCTTTGAGACTTGAGTTGGAATGACTGTCACTCTCCAATACATCCAGGCACAAATGGAGGCCACCATGTAGTAAATGACATGACCCAGTGACTGCTGTCCACAGCCAACCCAGGTGAGGCTGCGAAGAAATACCTGCGAAGTAATTCCTCACTATTTTACTATTTCCAGTTCTCCAAATCCATCCATGGTCTGTTTCATCCCCCATTTCTTTTGTAATGCTACATTTATTTAACTTTTCTAGTAAGCTTTTTAAACTAGTCAATCAACATTATTCTTCTGTTTATGTGCGTCATGAAGAACTGCATTCTTTAACAGACAGACACTTTAACAAGCATTTACAATTCAATGGTCTCGGCATTGTTAAAGTTAGAGCTATTGGCATTGCTCCACGCCTCACCTCGTACTCAGTTGTTTCTCTTAGTCTGTAGTTTGTTCCTTTCCGTCGCTCCTCGTCAGCAGTGAAACTGCATTAACACAGGTGAACTTTGTGCAGCTCTGTGCAGCGTTCCAGTTCACTTCTTAGCAATTATCCACAGGGTCAGTGCATTCCCTGAGAGCGCTCACGAGCCTATGCAGCTTCAGGCCCATGAAAGGCAAGCGGAGAAGTAATGAAATGCTGGCCTCTGCCAATTGGTGGGGTGGCCAAATCGCCCCATGTTGACACAGCAGCATGCTTTCAGTGCTGGGCTTGCATTTAGCTTCCTGATGCACTCTGGGAGTTGTAGTCTTTGGATTAGCATGCACTATTTATTATAAAATTAAGTATCATCAGATCAATGAAAAGCAAAATGGAAAGTTTTAAAACGTTCATTAAAAGTGATGGCATTTGGAACTGAAAACTAAAAATTAAGTCCGTATTCTCTTTATCTGTGGGAGTAGAACAAGTGCAGCAAGCGGATTTCAAGTAGGGACGACTGGAGGCCTCAACCGAAGCAGCACTGCTGTGCGTTGACGAAAAGAGAGCATGCCTTATGGGGAAAAAAGACAACGTGAGATACTAGTGGCCAGTATGCTGCTTAGTGTTCTAGAAATAAAACTAGATTTGGAAAAGATTAAACGTTCGCACTAAAATTATAATTTTGATTCTCACGTTTATTTGGGAAATAAATAAAATATTTCTTAATTTGTGTATGTTCGATGTATACTTGTTTCTGTATTTTGAGGTTCAAATTGTTTACGCGGGTGTCTCCGGCTTCCAGTAGTAATTAAGTGGGAGGCCACAGAAATCTACAAGTTAAGAATCGTTGACCTGTAGAATTAACATGCGGCTCCTGGCACACTGGTCACGTCTCTTCTTGTGTGGAGCTGAAATTCACCAAGCAACGGTAGGCAATCTCCGTACACGCCGCAGACCGAGGGTAACCGCACGTAATTCCCGGTATGAGGCCAGTCTGGGGACAAGCAGCCTATGGGTGCTGCATGCGGCGGGAAACGTGGCGTCGTGAATCGTGCTTTTGAGGGGAGCTGAATGAAGATGAGCACTTTGTGTCTGTTGGTGATGCTGGCTGTGGTAATGTGTGTGGGTGCGTGTGGTGGTGGGAGGGACAGATCACCACTAGGGGACTGTTATGTTTTACCTGGTGGAAGATGGGTCATGTCTTCAAGGGAGGATCCTAGGTCTCGGGGAAGGGTAAGTGGTAGCTGTCACTGAGCCTTTGCTGTCTTGGGTCTGTCATAAGAGGAGGGACGGTCTCTTTCTCCACTGACAGCTCTGTTCCAAAGAGGTGGTCCTCTCTTTCTACCAGACTAGTTGATTCTTCCTCTGGAGGTGGGCGCTATCGGAAAATGCTTTACCTTCGGAGTCTCCCCTGAGAATTGCTGGCACGCGCTCCCACTACGGCAAGCTTTGTCTTGGTGTTATTGGATGGGGGGGGGGGTACTCTCCGTTGTACCTTACTCGTCTTTCTAATCTAGCGCTCTCTCTTTCCCGAAGGCCTGTCGCTCTCGGGTGGCGTATTTCGTCGCTACCAGCCGCGCCCGGCACTGCTCAGTAATGGTCACAAAGCCGATACAGCACGGGGCCGAATGGCAGAGGGTCCGGGGGTTGCAGGGAAGGAGGGGGCCGAAGCTATCCTCTGATGGCGCGGAGATACGAGGCAGTATGGAGATCCTTGTCCAAAGGGACTGAGAGGGCTGCCTCTCGGGCTCTTCCCGATGGAGGGAGTCCAGTTGTGCTTGACGAGAGTTCACTTTGTGGGGCGGGGGCAATGGAAATTCCATCTCTAGGCGCTACTTTCCCGAGCCTGGGGGTCGGGGGGTGTTTGTCCTTGAGGTGTCCTTTCGCATCTGCTGCTGCTGCCTTCAGCTAACGATTGTAAGGTGATGGAGAGTGGGGCTACTAGTGGGGCCTCATGGCGGCGAGGATGCGGTGCGGGAGTATTCTCCGGAGTGCGGGGGCTCCTCTCGCCCCCAGACGCTACTCCTCCTTTACCGTGATGGCAGGCGCACTCTGCCTGTTCCAGCATCCAGTCTGAGCAGTAGAGGCAGAAAGCCTGAGGGGGCGGATGAAAGGGAGGAGTTTGCGGGGGCGGGAGGAGGAGTATGCCGCCCGGACACTACCCACACACATAGAACCTGCAGAGACCCCCCTTAATAATTACCCTTAGCCCTGTGTACAGATCCCATATTGACACCCGGCGCATTGCAGAGCCACCGCCCTCCATGTATACTTTCCCCCACCACATTGGGACCATAGCCACGCAGATACATTCTGCTTGTCAACCTGGCCACTTCATAATATTAATTTGCTTAGGGGCGAAAGTAGGGAAGCGACGACGGCGGAGGCTCGAAGAGTGGCGGCGCTGAGCGGCTGTTTCTGGGAGCCGGAAATGAAGGTGAGAGACTGCGGTGCCCTGAGCCTTGCTGCCTTTCTCCGAGGCGAAGCAGAAATGCCTCGGAGAAAGGCAGCGGCGTTTCCGGATTCGGGGGCGTGTTTTGCTTTTCTCTCCTCTTGCCATTGGCTGGAGGAGATAATTAGAAAAGTTGAAAAAAAACACGCCCCCGAATCCGAAAAGGGCGGGGCCTGTTCGGAGTGACGGACCTCTTCTCCAATGGCTGGCCAGCATTCAAGAGGCCAGCCAATGGAGAACAGGGGAGAAGAGGGGCGGGTTCAAGCCCCTCTTCTCCAAGTCATTATGTCTCGCGAGCGAGACTGCGCAAGCCCCGCTTCGCTAGCCGAGACCTAAAAACACCTGCTGTTAGGCAGTGCTTAAATTATTCAGTGACATATACCACTCATTTTTAAGCAGTGAGGCTTCCGTTTCACTATTAGAATTTAACCCAAAACAAATAAAGTAGAAAATGGAGCAAAAAGCAGGAAGAGAAAGATAGGCAACAGTGACCAAAGAAAAAACCAGGGCTAAAAAATAAATTGGCAAGAGGGAGATAGAGAAATGAAGGGCATTGCGGCGGAAGAATGACGCATTAGGTGGAATCGACAGTAGGCAGCACTGGTATTTAGCAACTTTGGCATTCAGCAGCACTGACTGTGAGCTTCTAAGAAACAATTTGTGCCACTGCACTTATTTCGTAACAAACTATAGACAGCTGATGGGGAAAACCATATGATCTTGAAACCTTTTTACGAAATGTGTTCAGTTTCATGTACAGAGTCGCTACTTTTAAATGCCCATCTCAAGTTTTAGCGCTGTTCTTTAATATTGTGAGAATGGGGTGTTAGTCTGTGCCTACGTTCTGCAAAACAGACCGCTGATTCATGAAACAAGAGAAACACCCATCACTCCACCGCCTCCCATCCTCAGGTCACCTTCTTATGGACAATCCCCTAACACTAGTATTTAGTGATTTGTCCCTACAGTACAGAAAGGCAAAGAGGGCGCTGCGTGGTAATAGTTAATGCCCAATGAAATACACTACGTACTCAGTGTTTCCATTGAATGCTTATATTTCCTGATTGGTGCATACATGATGTCATGTTAACTCACTGGCCTGTGTCATGGTCTCACCATGTTCTCATTCATTCAGCTTGTTGTTCACTCCTTGCTGCTGTAAAGCAGTGATGCCTATATATTTGGAGAATATAGCTAGAAAATGTACATATTTGTTCCATATGTTAACAGTTTTAATGTGGATAATCTGAATACCCCCGACCATCCCCTGAGTATATAGGCCCACTATTAGCATCAACGCCGTGCAGATATATGGGCTCCTGTGCAGCCAGTGTCATTGGATGCTACCTGCGATTAGGGTCTCTGCTTTCTTTGGTATACAAAGCAGAACATGACCTTAAACCACCTGCTGCTGCCTGTGGGGAGTCGGGTGCTCAACTTGCACTGTTTACACCCAATTAGTTAGAGGGGAAGTGAAACAGGGTACATGAAGTAAGGGAGAAAAAGGTGGCAAATACTTTGAGAATTTCTTGGTAGAGGGTGGACATTAGGGAAAGACGGAGTGAGGACTGTGTGAGAGAATCATAGGGAGAAACAAATTAAGGGGTTATGGAAATAGAGAAACATGTTTTAAGTGACATTAATTCAACATTCAGTGTGACAAAGTCAGAGAGCACCTTATGCCAGCAATCTTATGTCTATATTGACCTTTCTTGAGCCATCTAAGTCTTCAAAGATCGTTCATGAGTTTGAATCCCTAGCTGGGCCAATTCAGCATCTTATCCTTTGAAGGTTTATGAACTGAATACAATTAATTGAATAATAATAATGCTTGTAATATTCACTAATTTGAAAGTGTAAAACTGTTGTTCTAGCTTTTATTGAAAAGGCGAGTTATAATTACAGCTTAGTCTTGTGAAGTTTAGGACTGGAAACGGTAATGCAAAGTGCGCGGTTAGGCTCATTTTGTAAAATATTCCCAGGAGAGCCTCCTCTCCCAGTACACTCCTGGAGAACATTGAGCCTGCCTACCCCATCACCCACTCAGTGCAATCTGGGGCAAAAGTATTTACACCATTATGGAAGATCAGCAGTGTGATAAAATGAATTATTTCTTGGGTGGGTGGTAGTCCACCACGAGTAATGAAGCCACTAACCTGTTAGGTCCAGTCAACGTTTTCAGTAATGTAATCCTAAACTCCATGCCTGGTAGTTATGGCACAGAGCAGACAGGCTCAACTCAGAGAAAATGTGTAAAACATTTAGTTGTACAAAACAGTTAAAAAGTCTAAAGCACAAAACAATAAAAAACCCGCACAAATGTATTAAAATAGAGAACAATAAGAAGCAAAAGGACATGAAATTGACAAATATCAAATAAAAGAAATTAGTTATATGAATTTTTTATGCCCTGAGGGAAAATAGCGCCAAAAAGTGCAAAGCACCAATGGTAGTCAATGGTTGCAGTAGACCCGGACCTAGGCTCCATTTCAGGCCAAGCAGGACGGACTGTGGGTCAGACACAACAAGCAGAATGGGCCTACTAGGGCATGCAAGTAGAGAAGATCAAGAAAGTGTCTAAGTCCCAATCTGAAAAAGGACTTTGTCGTCTTTGTGAAGAAAAACTCCCCTCTGTGCGAGACAAACCTGAAACTTCAACCAACGATGTGGAACTGCCAGTTGGATACATTCCACTGTCAATCCCTTTGAAGCTCTGGAGCAAAACATTTGAAAAAGTTTCCAAACTTCTTTTGGTAGCCAAACAACCACATAAGTACACTTCCAAGGCTCCCCGGAACTCAGTGGGAGCATTTATAGACTCTGAGTGCAAGGCAGAGGGCATCAGCAAAGTTCAGTCCAGGCCCAGTTGCCACTGGTCAGCTGGAATCCTTTACAGGAATGTCCCCATCAACATTTTTTATGTTCCTGGACTGACCTAAGAAATCAATCCTATGATCCTTGGCAATCTTTTTGTCCTTGGATTTCAAGTGGAAGGGGGTCCAACCTCCTCGTGTCCTTCTCACAGATCACATATGCCAAGTGCGGCAGGCTTGGTCTGTCTGGAATCCTTTTGCAAGCCCAGTAGTGTTTTGAGGAAGGCTGGGTGAAGGTTTAACTTTTTAGGGTTCAGCAGCCTGCGGGTGTGTGACACCCCAAGACATTCATATTTCCTCTCTGACCTATGGAGTGAAGGCTGCCAAGCCCTGCCCAACCACTTTTTCAGTAGTTGTATTTGCTTTACTGCAAACAGGCCCAAAATGCAAGGTGTCAGGGCAAATCCAACATGGTGTTATGTTATGTTATGTTATGTTATATGAATTTATAAAGCGCACTGTTACCCAAGGGTGTCCTGGCGCTACAGCATTTTACCTGGAAGAGACAGCGCAAAAAGACACCCATCCAGAAGCATTGTCCGAAACTAAGCTGAAAACAGCCAAGTCTTCAGATTTTTCTAAAAGTTAGAAGTTCAGTGGTAGACCTTAGAGAGAACGGAAGTTCATTCCAGGCGTTGGTGGCTTTGAGCACAAAACTCTTTCCGCCCCAGTTGGCCTTATTTACCCTTGTGACGGCTGCCCGTTTGGCTTCCCTAGAGTGCAGTGTTCTCCTAGGAACATACCACTGGAAGCGCTCTATGAGGTCCAATGGCCCAGCTCCATGTAGGGACTTGTATACGATGCAGAGGGCCTTAAAATGGATCCGTTGTTTCATAGGGAGCCAGTGCAGATCTCTTAGACCATTTCTGATTGACACATACCTAGGAGTATCCGTGAGCAACCTTGCTGCCGCATTCTGTACCATCTGGAGTCTGTTATGGTGTTTATTGTGAATTGTAAGATACAGACTGTTGCAGTAATCCAGATGGGACAGAACTAGAGCGGATACTACGGATCTGAAGCATTCAGCTGTTAGGAAGTGTTTGATTTTTTTCAGAGTCCTTAGAATGAAAAAACATGTAGACACCACTCTACTAACCTGGTCCCCAAATGAAAGCGTGTCATCTACAATCACACCCAGGTTTTTTACTTTAGGTGCTGGAGGGGGAGGGAGGCCCATCTCACTAGGCCACCAGGCCGGGGTCCAGAGGTTAAAGTTGTTCCCGAATATGATCACCTCTGTCTTGCCTGCTTTTAATTTCAGGCAATTAGGGGCCATCCAGTCAGTGATGGCAGCCATGCAATCATGGCAGTTGGAGGCTTTAGCCGCTTCATTACCTTTTTGTAGAGATATCACTATCTGTGTATCGTCGGCATAGGAGGTTAAAAGTAGGCCGAACGATCGAATAAGGGTCGCTAGAGGTTTCACATAAACATTAAAAAGTGTGGGGCTCAGGGAGGATCCCTGTGGAACTCCGCATGGAAGTACAAATGGCTCAGAGTTATCTTCTCCCAGATCCACTGTTTGTGTTCTGTTTGTCAGGAAGGACTTTAGTAGGTTTAAGGCAGAGCCCTGTACCCCGGCCTTCGATAAACGTCCCAACAAAACCTCATGGTGTACCGTATCGAAGGCCGCTGACAAATCCAGCATGATCAGGATGGCTGAACCTCCTTGGTCAACGGTCTCCTGGACCTCTTCCGCTGCTTTTAACAGGGCTGATTCCGTGCTATGGCCAGCAAGGAACCCATACTGTGAGTGGTCCAGTAGGTTATTTGTCTCCAGGAACAGGCTTAATTGCCTGTTCATTGCCTTCTCCATAATTTTAGCCGGAAGAGGGAGGCGGGAGATAGGCCTATAGTTATTGGGGTCTTTTGGGTCAAGATTGTTTTTTTTATGAGAGGTAAGATGGAAGCTGTTTACCAAGATATAGGATATTGGCCTGTCTCCGTTATCTGGTTAAGTAACGGAGTGAGGGTATTGGTGATGATTTCAGGAGACAATTTAATTATTGTAACTGGACAAGGATCCTTAGGGGAGCCGGATCTGCAACCCAACAGCAGATTGGCCACCTCCTGGTCATCCAAAGGGGTGAAGCTATTAAATGTGGGGGTATTATTGGTAAACATAGTCTCAGAGCCCACCTCACTGGGAGATCCTCGTTGATTATTAAAGGATGAAAAAATAACTTCCACTTTGTTTAAAAAAAAGGAAGCCAAGCTGTTGCAGAATTCAGAAATGCTGTGCAGGATGGGCTTAGGGGGGGGTCAGAAGATTAGTAACGGTTCTGAAAAGTTCCTTAGCAGATGATTTAGCTTCCGTAATCTTATTAAAAAAATACGCCTTCTTTTCTTTCTGCGGCTTATTTTTGTAGGCTAAAAGGCCGGATCTGTAGTGTTCTCTATTAGTTGGTTTGTAACCGTTTCTCCATGCACGCTCCAATCTTTTGCATTCTTATTTAAGCCCCTGGAGGTTCTGAGAGAACCAAGGTGCAGAGGGTGACATACATCTAGGAAAACACCATTTGACCGGGGCCAATTTATGACAGGCCGTCTTGATCCACTCGTCATAGATTGCAGAAGCATCCTCTATGTTTGGTGGCAGATCGGGCACTGAATCGGTCAAGGCTTTGTCCAAATTGGACGAGTTAATGTTTTTCCACGACTGGATAGCTATCTTATCCCTGGGTTTAGAGTGAGATAGCATGGTGGGGGAACGATCAATTGCGAAAATAATAGCAGAATGATCAGTCCACGGAACTGGCAAGATATCCAGGATGGAGAGGCAGGAGAAATTTGTTAAGATCCCATCTAGGGTGTGGCCAGCCTTGAGTGTGGGGCCAGCTACCGGTTGCCTGAGGTCACCGCCGCCCATGATTTCTGCCAGCCTGGCAGTATCAGGATCGGTGGAGTCCTCAAGGTGGAAATTAAAATCGCCTAACACAGTGAAAGATTTAGCACAGAGACCATCCTCCAACAGTGATCCGATAGAATCCATGAAACTACCTTTCGTGCCTGGGGGACGGTAGATGAGCATCGCCTTGAAGGTGTCTTGTGGACCATACCGCACACTGACTGATAAGGCCTCACACGAACTGTTGGTGTCATAGGCCACCTAAACTTGTCCTCCTACATCTAACACTACAATCCAGTTGAAGGAAGCACTTTACCTACAACAAAGCCAGAGACAAAAGTCTTATATGACAAAACCTGGGTCCTTCAGCAACTAGATAGGAGATACACAGGAATTGTCTTGGCATCCCGTTCTTTCTCTTTCAAGTATGCCCCAAATATTACATGTGGCACAACTGACTTGTTAAGCAGGATTTGACACTGTGATATCAACATGATGCCCAAAGCCTCCACCTGGCATATTCTGTTTAGCTCAGAGGAATCATTGCTGCCCATTCAGGTCAGCCAATTATTTGCTCTGGTAGGCATTTCACACCTCTTTTGCACCTATTCCAGGGCTTGAGCACAGGGTAATGGTAATTGGCTTTCTCACAGTTCAGGCAGGTAAACGGTAACTTTCTAAAAGCTGCTTTTCCTTAATATTTATTGCAATCTGACTTTACCATTGGATCTTTAATAACTACAAAAATAGTTGATTAATTATTTTTATAGCTTGTACCATTCCAGAGATAGCAGTATTAGTAGTTTGATCTGTACTCTGGTTTTCTACGTAGGACAGCTAGACCTGCCACAGTGAAATTAGATTTTTGGGCCTTTTCACTGTAAGGATCCGTTAACATTCATTTTTCCACAAGTCCCACTTTTAAGTACCAGTCACCCCTTCTTGCTGGCTACAAGGCTTCCGTATTTTAAGGAGAGGTTCCGATGTGTCAAAATGTTTTATTTTAATAGGCCTCATTGCAGGTTTTACACTACTGCATTCAGGTCACCATGGTAGGCCTAAACCCTTGCACAGTAAGTGCTGCAGTCTACCGGTGACATTCAACGTCCTTTATTTTTTTTTTTATAATAATCTTTTATTTTAGACAACAAAGCAATAAAAAAAAAAACAGGATACCAAGGAAACATAAGTTGTCATTTCGCCCCCCCCCCCCCCGTTGGCTCCCACCCCCCCACCCTCTTGATCCAAAAGACAGTTACATTTTTTAACATTTCTTAATGGCCAACCTCGCTTTATAAGCAGCCACCCGAGATTCCAAAAAAGAAAAAGCATTACTTCTTGACTCTTACGCCGGACTAAATTCAGACGAACCTTCATCCCCATCAGACCAACTAATTAATGGCGCCCAAATTTCCTAACTTTATTTTAGCGCCCTGCGCCGCTTCCTTTTATACACAGCCATCTCCCCGTGATAAACTGCAAGCAGTTTACCAAGTCAATAATGAATGGAAGAGAAACCATGATCTAACCAGACACTAGCCAGACAAAGCCGAAGTACTGTCATGGCTTTGAACCAAAAGTCTGTATCGGCCAAGCCATATCCTGATTGCTTACCCCTAGAATTATCACTTGTGGGGTTAGATCCAGCCCAAATCCCAGCATATCTCTAAGCCGTTTACTAATCTCAGTTTGAAGAGGAGCAAGTTTGGGACACAAAGCAAACATATGTACGCTATCAGCAGCTAATAATCCACACCGTGAACAATTCACACCTGAGGTCCCTCCATCTGAATATTCGTGCATGCGTAATGTATAGATTAAGCCATGTTTTAAAACATTGAACTTGGAGATTAGGCGAAATAAAGGCCGTCTGGCCGAGCAGGAGCAAGTCCTCGCATTCTCCAGCCCCTGCTTGGAGAAGGTCTTGCCAACGATTTATGTGTTTTAATAAGTCATCTCCCATTTCCTTATTTAGTAATTGATAAATTGATGAATAAGGAAATGTTTGGTCTACTTTCAGTAGGGTCTCCAGCAGAGGGACTGTAATACAGCTAACTGCTTTATTAGCCAGGAAGTCTCTTATCTGTAGAAATTTTAAAAAGTGATTATTCCCCATCGCATAATTTCCCTTAATTAGGTAAAACGAAAGCATCGCTCTATCATCCATTCCTAGGTTCCTCACACCTCCCTCGGCCCAGCATTTCATATACCAGTCATGAAATATCTCTGGGAGAAGGTTGTTATTAGCCAAGGGGGTATATCTATGAACTCTTGGAAGATTCAATACTTTTCGAATTGCAGTCCAGACTCTAAATGCCACCACCAGCGTCTTAAATTTAACCCTTTTGAAACAGGCAAAATCAATAGGACCCATAAGACAGCCTTGAGCCGCTATCCCATATATTGATTCATATATAGAGATATTGTGTTCCTCAGTCGGCTTACTATTGTCCCTACCCAGAAGACCAGCCATCTGCTGAATAGATGCGGCCCAATAATACAATTGAAAGTTTGGAACCGACCAACCGCCACGATATTTTGGCACCGTCATAAATTTTAAGGCTCTACGAGGTCGTTGTCCGGCGCATAAAAACCTGGAAATTAACTGGTTTAAAGCTAAGAACCAAGATTTGCTAATTTCAACTGGGAATGCTCTGAAAAAGTATAAATTTTTTGGCAAAAACAGCATTTTGATAAAATTTTCTTCTGCCTAATAGTGTGAGATGTAGGTTATTCATTCTGTAAAAGTCAGTTTTAAATCTCTATAATAGAGGTCCTAAATTGAGTTAACAGTCCTGAACATATGGTCTTAAATACATGTACAATCCTGCTCGCTCGTATCAGACATGTCTACGAAATTTATAGGGCAGTTTGTACGAATTAGAGCCTGTATCTCAGCTGAAGTCCTTGCAATGAAATGAAGTAAACCCGCAAACAAAAGTACAGACTCACTGCCGAAACAACCTGGGTGAGATAGGGCGCCGGATGAAGCCGGAGTTAGGAGCCGGAGTCGCCAGAATAAAACTAAAAGTACACCGGTGGACCTGGAGGACTGCTATATCTAGGACCAATACGGAAGATTTTGGCTGCCCCAAGGTCCAGCGATATGCCCCCAAAAGCAAAACCTTTGTTCAAGGAAGGCAGAGCGGTTGGAGGAGTCAAGGTAATTCTGTCAACTCGGAAAGTAACTGCAGAGGGGAAGAGCCTGGATGCTACTCTATCTGATGGCTTGGGAGAGGAGGAGACTGACGGCAGGATGCCTAGTGGAGAGCAGCGTCTCGTTGACACGGCAACCAGGCCAAAACAGCAAACGGTGTCCAGGATGTTTGCCGGGCGTGGGGCTACATTCAACGCTTAAACAAATGCAGACAGAAGCCTGCCATGAACACAAGAGGGCCCATATGGTAACAAAGAAACTCCAGGGAGCTATTCGTAAAGTTAATAAAGCGTGCTCAGAAATTTCCAAATGTGCTACAGTGTTAGAGGAGCGCATTGTTCAGCTTGAGGCTGGGGCTGATAATACAGGACAGCAAAAAGCATCAAATTAAAGTAGGATGTCTGACATACTCTGGAAATTGGAGGATTTGGAAAACCGACAACGGCGGAATAACCTGCGGCTACTGGGGATTGAAGAGAAGGCAGAATGGGATGATATACGTGGCTTTGTTTTGAGACTACTTAAGGGCGCCTTCTCTGAACTTGCTCACTGGAACTGGGAATCGGAGGTGCAGAGGGTGCATCAATTCCCTTTGATGTTGAAAAAGAGAGCAGAGCAAGACGTGAAACTCAGAGCCATTCTTACATTTTTCAGAAATTTTCTTTTGCACCAGGCTATATTCGAGAAAGCCAGACCCAATGCAAGAAGGACAGTTGAGGGACACTCCTTCTTTGTACGACCTGACTTTTGCCACACTACGGTGGAAAGGAGCTGGAGGCTCCGGCAGCTAATTCCCCCTCTTCAGAAACTGGGCTGCGAAGTCTTTCAAATGAATCCCGCTAGACTCAAGGTTATCTTTAAAGGCACATCCAGGGTATTTACGTCAGAGATACAAGCCCAGGAGTATCTGCAGGAACTCTTTCGGAAATAGGAGAACTTTATATGGTCAAATCATGTCTTTTTTTCGTTTATAAGGCACTAGGGGGATTTATGTATACAATAGGATGCTTGCTTTGTGGTTGAATCTTGTTTACTTTTCTTCTTTGTTCTATTTCAGGGCTTCCTTTTCTTTTTCTTTTTTCTCTCGTAACTATTTTCTCAACTGTAGTAGGGAGCGGCTAGGGGCACGGCAGGACAAAGGAGGCATCACAAGGGTCCATGGAACTTTTTTGCCTTTTTGAAAGAGTAGGGCAGGGCGGGGAGGGGAGATTCTTGAAGGCCGATATAATCTGCCTCCAGGAAACCCATATTGAAGCCAGTAGACAGGAGTTGTTGGAACTGGTAAGCTATCAATTGATTTCTTCCAATGCACGAAAGACATTCAACTTTCAATGTTATAGATGTATTTCTACACATTATACTGTGACCTAATAGAAAAGGTAAGTAAGCCAATTTCAACATGTTATAGGGGTCAGGGCACATACACTGAAGCACAGTGAACCAGTTTACAGAGTCTTATACTCAACAATATTTCAGGGAAAAATTGGAGTAACCATACAAGAATTTGTTCAGAGCTAGGTTCCAATTTTCTAGCATTTTGGATTTAAATATTTTCTGTTTTCAGAGCCATCCTTAAACTACCTTTCTGTGTTGAATGTTTATTCCATCTGTCTAGAAGATTGTTATATCGAGTGCACTGGGTTTGTCAGTAGAGGAAGTATTGCTGATTGTGGTCAGGGTAATGGTGATCTTTGACGAAAGCTAAAAAGTGAGAACAACAAAGATAGTTCTGTCAGGTGTGTGGCTATTTTGGAGCAGGCCTTAGGCCTTGTATTTAAATATTTGCGCAACAGGAGAGCTATTGGGCACTGATGGGGCTGTATTTCTTGACAAGTGTCACATTTCTTCAGAATATTAGTGGAATTTGCTGAAAGGCACATATTCATGTTGCTGTTATAGGACTGGGAATAATAGATGAGAGTGGGTTCTTTTTACAGACATATTGGTGGTCACTGATGGGAGTGCCAGTGGGTAGTGGACACTAATATCTAGGACACCCAAACATTTTATTTATCAAACTCAGGCTTTATATTTAACTATAATCAGTGTGCATTGAAGTTTTTCGAATTGCTTATAATATTCAATTTGACTCTTGGATTCCTTGAAGTACTTACCAACCGCAATCCCAAACCTATGAAGTCATGTTTTAATTTTGGGTTTTCGTCAGTATTACTGACCCTTTTCACTTAAAAATGGGCCATTCTCTGAAATATTCTCGAATAATCCTTGGAGAGATGGGATTTTCAAACTATAAAGTTGTCTTTGAATGTATCCCATTCCAACTAATTTGACAGCTACAATGTGCTTTGTAATGTTACATTTGCCACCACACATGACATACGTCTATTGCAAGAGACTTCCAAGTGCCATGCAGAGTGTTCAAGTTCTAGTTCGTTTTACTCCAGTATACTAGCCCAACATGCTGTATGTGGAACACTGCAAAGTCCTGTTCTGACAGATTCCATGAGGATTTCATTACCCCCATGTAAGAATGTCTTTAAAGTAAGTTCACGTTTGACTAACATGAAATGTTTGTCTGTCTCCCGCTTTCACCTCAGGGGAGAACAGCATTAAAAACAAGCATTTACAATGCAATGGTCTCGGCATTGTTAAAGTCAGAGCTATTGGCGTTGCTCATGACATTATTTTTGTTTATGTTTTTAAAACATTTAAAGAAACGGCATTGTTATTTACAATGTCAATAGCTTAATCACTCTCAAATGCGAGACCTATTGCATTTGCACCCACACACAGAGCCACACACACACACAGAGCCACCCATACAGAGCCACTCACATAGAGCAACCCACACACAAACAGAGCCACCCACAGAGCCACCTACACATACAGAGTTACCCACACACAGACAGAGCCACCACGCATAGAGCCACCTACAAAAAAAGCCACACA
The DNA here is from genome assembly GCF_964204655.1 of Triturus cristatus. Lineage (NCBI taxonomy): Eukaryota > Metazoa > Chordata > Amphibia > Caudata > Salamandridae > Triturus > Triturus cristatus. The sequence continues at coordinate 322,296,313 of NC_140590.1, read as the reverse complement.
CACAGAGCCACCCACACACACATAGAGCCTCCCACACACACAGCCACACACACACACACAGAGCCTCCCACACACACACACACACAGAGCCACACACACACACAGAGCCACCCGCACACACAAAGAACCACCCACACACACAGCCACCCACACAGAGCCACACACACACACACAGCCACACATACATACACAGAGCCACACACACACACAGAGCCACACACACACACACACACAGCCACGCACACACATTGACTCTGTAAATATTTAATATGTATTTGTGTAACCTTAATCTCTTTAACTTTTCTAAATATGTAATCTGTAATGAATATGTAACTTAAAAATATGTAACTCTTGTCATGAGTACCATAGTAGCTATACTTATTGTCACCTATTACTCAGAATTTCAAATGTAACGCTCTTTGCTCTATTGCAAAGCGTTGGGACACCTTTGGGTAATGTCAGCGCTGTGTAAAAACGCATAATTAAATGGCAGTCCCAGATCTTTAAAAAAATTAACGCAGACAAGGATTTGTAATTTTAGTTCACTTAATTTCATCCATTTGAACTAAAAGACCTAAAAAACAATCAATCGAAATAGAAAAATACTAGACTGGAGCATTGCGTCCATGGTGACGAGGAGGCATCAGCTAAGAGTAGGTGATGGTTGGCAGTCATGGATAGACAAGGACTCCTCCTATGAGTTGGTATCCCGTGGATTTCACATTGTGGGCAGCAGAAGCACGGGGGAGTCTTAACAGCCCCCCCCCCTCACCAATGCATCAGTTTTTGCACTCTCTGGTTCATCGACCAGCTTTAAACTCGCTCATTCATTAATTTTCACAGAACACGGAGCAACGCTTTATTTTTATTTGCAGTTTTAAACAGGCGAACTAGGCCCAATGGCATTGGAGCACTTTACATACACAACAGATGACTTTACACAAGGTCAGATTCACTATTAACGTGTTTAAGGCGAGATTAGGTGATTTGTCCAGAATCAAAGGATGCTGAGCCGACGCCGGGACTCTGAAGCTGATTCCAAAGTCGATAGCTCTAGCCGTTAGCCCACATCTCTTCCCACATGGGTCAATTAGAGAGCTCTGACAGCGAAAGCAGTTAAATTATCTTTATGCAAGTAGAACACCACATTAGTGTTTTCCTAACCAATGCCAAAGGGGTGGGGGCGGCTTTGTGCTATTATGCAAGCACCCCCTACCTCGCCTCTTTTATTCCACGCATGGTGTGGTCTACTCCAGAGCAACCCGAGTGGGAGATCAGTGTCCCCCTACATGGACAACCCTAAGCCCACACCTACGCACCACGCCCTCCCACTCATCTACCACCTCTCCAAACCCCAGGCTGTCCATACATATGGACATAGGGTCGTAGCTGGGCCCAGCAGGAGGAGATTGCCTCTTTATCTCGGCGCCCTCCCTCTCCCCGCACTCCCCCAACCGCATAACAATCCAAATAACTTCACAATGTCCCACTCGCCTCCCCCAAGCCTCTCACAGCCCCCGGGAGGTCTGGGGCGGGGGTGGTGCTTGGGGCCCTCCTCATCACACATTGGCTGTGACTGCAGTGTGCGGGACTGGCTCAGGAAGTGGGTGTGTCCGGAGACTGCTGAACTTGAAAAAAAAGGTGACGCGGGGGGGGGGGGGGCACTCACGTATGCTCCTCATTATTTGACAAGGTACAGCG